>NW_024044828.1:13497500-14967500 GCF_015852505.1 Tachyglossus aculeatus
GCCATAGTCAGACTGCTTAGGTGGATTAGGTACTGGAGTCTACCTGCAAATCTGCAGATAAGGGTTATCTGGACAGAAGATGCCTCTTTCTGGAAAACTCATATCAAACAAACTATTAGTTGGGGAAATAACTTGAACTTTGCTACCCCAGAACCATACAATCCAGAAAGCTCTAGAAAACAGCCTTTCTAGGTTCCGTATGGGGAATCTTGTCTCTTGATTTCCCCAAGAGGAGAGGAGTTTACAGTGTTTGAATTTTCCCATTTGGAATGTCACTCCCCTGGGTGTTTGCATGAACTCTCCGCTAACTCATTGTGTAAACAATTTCAATTTCTGGGCTTCAACTATAGGATTTCTTTTAATCCAGCCCACTCCTGTTTCTCAGGCTTCCAAGAGGAGCCCTCTATGAAATTGTGCAAGATTCCATCCTAGGCATGCCTGATCCCTAGGTATCTGGAATATTTGACTGATCAGCAACTCACTATTCCCCCAAACATGCCAGATAAGTCTTTTATCCACTTGTAATACTTGTGGCATTTGTTAAATGCTCACATGTGCCAAGAACTATGCTAAGCACTGGTATAGATGCAAGAGAATCACACTAGACAAAGTCTTTGTCCCACACTAGGGTTCACACTCTGTATGTAGCTATATTTTGATCTACTGAAAGGGACACCCCTCTCTCCCCCCACAACTACTACTAAGATCATTCCCCAGTTTAATCTGTTTTCTCATTGAGATTATTACATGCAGCTTATTTATTTTAGTCTATGATTATTGAAAGAACTTTCTAGGTTTGGTCAAATGTAATGAACCCTGCAGAGACTGTGTGCCTGATGTGACACTTAGGAAATGTTTGAGACCATAATATTCTTCTCCCCACCCCGCAGCACTTAGATACATATCTTTTATTTATATTAATGTCTTTCTCCCCTTCTAGACTGTAAGCATATATGGGTGGGGAATGTGTGTCTATTGTTGTACTCTCCCAAACACTTAATACAGTGCTTTGCACACAGTAAGTCCTCAATAAACACAATTGAATGAATTTATGTAATAATGGTTGTTTGCACCTTTGAAGTGCCAGCTGGTTTGCAAAAAATTGGTAGGGGGTCAGCCCAGGATGAGGCCTCTCTATAAATTTGGGGGACTGTCTTATTCCATGAGCCCTCCCACTATCTACCTTCCTGCTAGAGGAGATCCCTGAAGCAGGTAACTGTAGACAATACCACCTGGATACCAGCTCCATAGACTGAATCCACAGATTGAGTCCCAAGTCCGTACAACCATCATCAGTCTGAAATGGACAATATTATGATGCTGCAATGTGGTGGGTTTTTGTTTTTTAAGGTATTAAGCACTTACTATGTGCCAGGCACTGTACTAAGTGCTGGGGTGGATATGTCAATCAAGTTGGGCAAAGTCCTGTCCCACATAGAGCTCAAAATCTTAATCCTCATTTTACAGATGAGGTGACCGAGGCCCAGAGAAGTTAAGTAACTCACCCAAGGTCACACAGCAGACAAGTGGCAGAGCTAGGATTAGAACCCAGGTCCTTCTGAACCCCAGGCCCATGCTCTATCCACTAGTTTACGTTGGGTGTTGTGAAGATTTGGTTCTTGATGTCCTACAAATGCACCTTAGTCCAGGCCTGCTAGATTGTCCCCAAAGAGGAGCAATGTCAGTTTTATGGATACCCACTTGAACAGATAACTTCTTGAGCAGAGGTTCTCCATCTGACTCATCTGAAAGCGCTAATTCACTCTGCTCAGCTTTCTGGCAAATGGAAAAAAAAAAAAAGGTCCCAAATCTATTTGACAAAAGAAGAGAATCATAAGGCTGGGGAAATCCCCACCCTAATATGTACTCTGATAATGAGTTTCTTGGGGAGAGAGTGAAATGTAAAGTGCATTTATTAAGAAAGTAGTGTATTGTGCTTTTGGGGTTCTGCCTTTGGATTAATGCAGAGATGACAGTTTCTCAAGAGAAAAATATAGTATCAAAATAAGGGTCATTAAGAGGAAAGGAGAGCCAAGAGTGTAAGCCCATTGTGGGCAGGGAACCATGTCCATTACTTTTGTTGTATTGTACTCAAGTTCTTCGTACAGTGATTTTTGCACAGAGTAAGCACTCAAATACCCTTGACTGAAATTTGGTCCTACAAAGAGGCGTCCTCCACAAAGGGAATATTAATCTACCGATAAAACAGATGGGCCTTTTTCTGGCTGTAGGTACCTGAGGAAAATTTGAAGCATTTTATAAACATACACAACACATCTGATTCGAATTTTGGGAATAGACGCAACAGTGTGTCTAGAGGGGGAAGAAATAAATAATAAGAAGGTGTTCCGAAATAGCCTCCTTTTTGTTTCGGAAAAAAAAGTGTTCATCTTCAGATCCCCACGGGAATGTAGAGCCGATACCCAAGTAGCTACTTTGCTTTAATGGAAACTGAAAAATCCACATATTCAGATAAACACTTTGCTTCTTTTCTCCTTGGAAACCTCAGCTAACCGTGTAGCCCAGAATAGGTGACATGGCTTTTTTGCTTTGTTTATGAGGGCTGCCCTCCTCTGGATGTCCTCCTGTCAAACTACAGCATTTTGACTGAGTGCTGAGATGTCAACTTAAATCACTTTCTATGGATGGTTCCCTTATGAGGGGAAAATTATCTCCGTCAAAAACATATGAGATGGGGGGACTGCTTACTCCCCGAATCCAAGCTCCAGCTTAACCTAGCGGGCAGTCAGTTCCCTAACGATCCAGAGGTTAACCTGTTAGGTTGAGAACTGATCCCCAAGTAGGCATTAATGTCTTAATGCATTTAGTGCCTGTGGATCTCTGCTGCGGAGGGCCTCGTGGGACCCTTCTTGTTTCTCATAATTTGACTAGGTCACCAATCACAGAAGGCGCCTGGAATGCTTGAGTAAATATAGCTCAGCTTACCATCCTCCTGGTTATGAATTCAAAGCCATATGGCCGTCTACCGTTGGAAAGGTTCTTGGGTCATGAAGTATTCACCAGGAACCAATAAGGGTAGTGTAGCAAGTCTTTGAAGTTCTTCCTCTCACCCTCATTTTGTGTGGCTTCAGGAACTGCCCTTGAGATTCCCTGAGGAGCGGTATGGCCTAGTGGAATTAGCACGGACTTGGAGTTGGAACCTGGGTTCCGATGATAATGATAGCATTTGTTAAGCGTTACTATGTGCCAAGCGTTGTTCTGAGCTCTGCCACTTATCTGTGAATGAACTTGGCCGAGTCACTTCTCTGTATTTCAATTTCTTTGTAAAATGGGATTGTCACACTTTCTTAAACTGTGAGCCTCATGTTGAACAAAGACTGTGTATGATTATCTTATATCTACTCCAGCATTTAATTAAGTGCCTGGCACACAGTAAGTGCTTAATGCACAGCACTATATTATTAGTATTATTCTTATCATCATCAGAGAGTAGAGAAGCAGTGTGGCTCAATGGAAAGAGCATGGGCTTGGGAGTCAGAGGTCATGGCTTCAAATCCTGGCTCCACCAGTTGTCAGCTGTGTGACCTTGGGCAGTCACTTAACTTCTCTGAGCCTGTTACCTCACCTGTAAAATGGGGATTAAGACTGTGAGCCCCATGTGGGACAACCTGATCACCTTGTATCCTCCAGTGCTTAGAACAGTGCTTTGCACATAGTAAGCACTTAACAAATGCCATCATCATTATTATTAGTATCATCACCATTATCAGTTTCTGGACCATGAGGATTAGCTTGCATACCTGTCCACTCTTCCTCCCTTCCTCCAATCTCCATATCACCTCCGCAGTAGATTATAAACACCTTGAGGGCAAGGGTCATGGCTCCTAACTATTAATAATAATAATAATAATAATGGTGGTATTTGTTAAGCACTTACTATGTGCAAAGCACTGTTCTAAGCACGGGGGGGGGGGGGAGGGGAGATACAGGTCATCAGGTTGTCCCAAGTGGGGCTCACAGTCTTAATCCCCATTTTACAGTTGAGGTAACTGAGGCTCAGAGAAGTTAAGCGATTTGCCCAAGGTCACACAGCAGACATGTGGCAGAGCCTGGATTTTCCAAAGCATTTAAAGCAGTGCTTTGGACAGAGTATGTGCTCAAACACTCTTGGTTGCATTCCCTTTGATCTTCACAAATTAGATGTGAATTCTGATACAGTTGGCTGTGCTTTGCGTTTTCTGAAGTCACAGGGCAAATAAGCTTCTCCCAATCAATCAGTGGTAATTAATGAGCATTTCCTACACAAAGAGCACTTGACTAAGTGCTTGGGAGATTACTAGAACAGTGCTTGGCACATAGTAAACGCTGAACAAATGCCATCATTATTATTACTATATAATACAGTTGATAGTTATGATCCCTGCTGCTACATCTACCTGTACATAGTTTTAATGCTTTTCTCCTCAACTGTAAGCTCCCTGAGGGCAGAGTATGAGGATGTGTAAATATTGAATCGCTGTAAAAGAAAAAACATGAAACTCCAGAGGTAAAATTCTGGCCATGCAATGGCCTGGGGGTTGGGTTCCCTTTAGAAAGAGGGAATTGTTTGGAGATGTTTGATTTCTAGAATCTGATGTCAACTCTAAGGAAATGCTTCTGACAGATAATATTTCTTGGGCACCCATTATGGCTGCACACTCTAAGTGCTTGAGAAGAACAGAACAAACAAGGGACATATTCTCTAATGACAAGGAGCTTAGTCTCGGTTGTGGGACACAGATATAAAAGTATTTAACGAAATGATCAAAATAATAATTGAACATTCAATTGAGATGACACAGCCAGTAAATTAAGTCCTAACCCTGACCTTGAAGTGTCCTGGCTCAGGACTGATCCATCAGTAATATTTATTGTGCACTTATTTTGTGCAGAGCACTGTACTAGACCTTGAAAACCGATTTCTGACTTCTGCCCCAAGAATTACAATTTGGGATTGGGCAGCACCTTGGACAAATAGGTTTATAATCTACCTCAGTGGGGAAAAGAAGTTCTTTAGCTCTAATGATTGGGTGAATTCAAAATTGGCTGCATTCTCCAACTCTCCCCTTATAGCATAAGCTCCTTAGAATCAGAACCCTGTCTAGGATTTCTTTTCTTTTTTTTCTTTTTTTTTTACCTTCTCAAGGTGCTCAGTACAATCACTGCATTGTAGGTGCTCAATAAATACTTTCCCATTGCTTTCACTGCTAATTCATCAGCCTTTTGTTCTTGAAAATGGAGGCTTTGCCTGCTGCTTTTCACAGTGTGGGGTTAAGCAGTAGCTTGGGGTTAAATAAAGGCCAGAGCTTCCTGTAAGAATGTCAGAGTTCTCCACATGCCTTTCTAATGCTGTTATCTGTGTGTAAATTAATATTTACTTTGTGCATTACATAAAATTGAAATTAGTAGAACCAGGAGTCATCTTAAATCTAATGCAAATAAGGGTTAGTGGTATTGCTCGATCTCAAATCAGTGATTGAATAGATTGGGAGGGCAAGTAGTGATGCTAATGTTAAAAGTGTTTAAGGTGTGTGGTTTTTGGTTTTTTTTTTTGTTTTTTAGTAAGAGAAGGGAGTTGTAGAAGATTGGCCCTGGAAAGACCTAGACTTTCTCCTGCTGTTTCACACAGACACTCAACACAATTCCCTGCTGTAAACTAATAGTTCTCTAGCAGCAGCTTTTATGGACATTGAGCACTTTAGATTACAAGCTGAAAACCTACTTTTCATCTACCTTACTGGGATTTGGGCTAGGAAAAAATGGCCAAACCAATATGCTAACATATTCCTCTGTTTCTCTTCCACCCAATAATTCACACCGCCACTTTACATAGTTAAATTCTTGAAGCTGCCACCCTGCCTCCCATTAGAAAGGTTCCCATCAACCTAGACATCTGCGTTCTGGAGGAAATAATAATAATAATAATGGTATTTGTCAAGTGCTTACTATGTGACAAGCACTGGTGTTCTACGTGCTGGGGTAGATACAAGGTAATCATGTTGTCCCACATGGAGCTCACAGTCTTAATCCCCATTTTACAGATGAGGGAACTGAGGCCCAGAGAAGTTAAGGGACTTGCCCAAGGTCACACAGCAGACTAGTGGTGGAGCCAGGATTAGAAATCACAACCTCTGACTCCCAAGCCCGGGCTCTTTCCATTGAGCCATGCTGCTTCTCAGTAAAAAGGAATTATTTTATTAAAATTGAATTATTTTATTAAAATTGAATTATTTTATTAAAATTGAATTGTTCTATTAAAATTAAATTATTTTATTAAAATTAATAAAAATGAGGAAGATTAGGAGCTCAGTTGTTTACCCAAAGCATGCTCTCTGCCCCCTATGTAGTTCTCTGATGAATCGAAGGGATTTTGTGAACACCTATTAAGTGCAAAACAATATCTAAGCTCTGTGGAGACTCAAACCATAGCAAAATGCATATCCCTGCCCTGAAGGTGATAGAGTGTGTGGCTAGTTGGTGAAATAAAGGTGTTGGAGAGTGATTCAAGCTCAATATGGTCTTTTCCTTTCTCAAGCTCTCTCCTTCTTTTTCCCCTCTCCCCTCAAAACACCAACTATTTATCTTCTGGCTTTCCTCCCCATCAACATAGTCTTCAGTTGTGTTGAACACCCACCCACCATTGTCACTGGACCAGGTACTGTGGGAAATGATAGAAAACGACCACAAACCATAAGATGTGTCAGTATCAGGAAGTGTGAGGGACTGAGCTATAGAACATGAAAAGATAGATGGGAGTAAGTGTGTTCAGCAACAGGCATGATTTCCAGAAGCTTGGAAGAAGCTGGAGGGATCCAAAGAGCCCAGTTCAGTTAAACTTAACTTGGGAATGGTTTTGAGTTCTATCTCTTCTGGCTCGGCTTTGGACACAGAAGTGAGGGAGCAGTCAGAGGTGCAGGTGGGTAAGTTTTCTTAGCATTATTTACAAAGCCTTGCTATATTTATGAAAAGTGCCTAGGGGCTTTGGCTTTCCTTTCTACACACTCTGGACCTGACAGTGACTCAAATGCAGTAGGGCAAAACGGGTCTGGTTCTCCTACCCCCTGTTCTGGAGCAGAATCTCCAGGTCCATCAGAGGAGCGTAGGTCTGGCAAACATGGTCCTGGGTTGTCCGTGGCGATCAGAAATCCAATAGTTCATCCAATCTGGTTCTGGCCATCCCAGTCCTAGAGGATCCACAGGAGGCTGGGTCGGTTCTGGTCAGAGTTGGTCTAATTCAAGGGGGAATTTGGACTTTGCTGGCATAGGGGGAGGTTGCAGTTTTCTACTTTTTCAAAGGGAGAGGAGGAGGGTAACTGCCCCTTTTGGATAGGCCCCTCCCAGCACTGGACTATAAACTCTTGAAGGCAGATGGTGAATCTTCCAACTCACTTGTAGCATACTCTCCCAAGGCCTAAGTACAGTGCTCTGCAAACAGTAAGCACTCAATAAATACCAATGATTGAGGCTGGGTGACTCTAAACCCCAGAAGCTCCAGCCATACTCCGGGTTTTGAGGAATTTGCCTGGTTTGGACGTAGTCTTAGCCTGATTCCGGTGCTGATGCAGCGTTTAGGCCTGCTCCGTGTTGATCCTCTGATGGCTAATCCAGCCCATTTCTTCCGCTCCTCTTTCTCTCCACCCCACTCCCCTTCTGCCTCAGGACTGTCTCAGAGCTATGAGTCTGCTGATGTGCAGACCCAATCTCGGTCCTGAAATAGGGGAAAAAATAAATCAGTCAGTCAAACATATTGAGAACTTACTGTGTGCAGGGCACTGTGCTAAGCACTTGGGAGAGTACAATATAACAAACACATTCCCTGCCTACAGTGAGCTTAAAGTCCAATCACCTCCTGTAGTAAATCTTCCTGGAGAGGACAGCTGCCATGTTTTGCTATCAAATTTAAGAGGTTGTCGATCGTCTGTTTCACAATTTAAGCAGAGTTGCAGTGAATTAACAGCAAGTCAGCATACATATCCCTGAGATACATGTTGATGAGGGGTGGTGATGGTGATTGAGAAAGTGTCATGTCTCCAGGTTCCTGTACCCCATGCTGTCCTTAGGGGCTGGGGAAATACCACCTCTTGGGAGTAAGCGGAATTGAAGTTTCAGGTTCATTCATCTTAGCTTAGCAAGGCATTATTCAAAAATCCACATTTACCACCACTTACCCACTGCGTAATCTCGAGTGAGTCCCTTAACTTCTCTGTGCCTCAGTTACCGCATCTGTAAAATGGGGATTAAGACTGCGAGCCCCATATGGGATATGGTCTGTGTCCAACCTGATTATCTTAACCCCAGTGCTCAGTACAGCGTCTGCCATATAATAAATGCTTAAATACCATAAACGTGTACATTTGTCAGTAGAAATATTACATGAATATGTGCTCCCAAAACATTTGGTGACGGGGCCAAGTTAAGGGGCAGCCAGTACAAGCATGGCCTTGTGGATAGAGCACAAGCCTGGGAGTCAGAAGGACCTGGGTTCTAATTCCGTCTCTGCCACTTGTCTGCTGTGTGACCTTGGACAAGGCACTTCACTTCTCTGGGCCTCAGCTCCCTCATCTGTAAAATGAGGAGTAAGACTTTGAGCCCCATGTGATAAAGGGATTGTGTCCAACCCAATTACCTTATATCTACCCCAGCATGTAGTACAGTGCCTGGCATATAGTAAGCGCTTAACAAATGCCATAATTATCATTTCCATTCTTATAGGCTGGGATGCCAGGCTCTGTTGTGTCTCATGAGGTGACTGCACCACTCATTTCTAGAATACTTCAGACATACAGCGAGGCCTAGTGTATAGAGCAAGGGCCCGGAAGTCAGAAGGACCTATTTTTTTTTTCTTCCTCCCCCCGCAATCATATTTACTGTGTGCAAAGCACTGTATTAAGCACTTGGGAGAGCACAATATAACAGTAAACCTGCCCTGGCCACAATGAGCTTAAAGTCTAGAGGGGGAGACAGATGCCAATATAAATTACAGAGATGTACATAAGTGTTGTGGGGTTGGAAGGTGGGATGAATAAAGGGAGTATGTCAGGGTGGCGTGGAAGGGAGTGGGAGAAGAGGAATGGGGGACTTAGGGAAGGCCTCTTTGAGGAAATGGGCCTTCAATAAGGCTTTGAATTAGAGGGAGAGTAATTATAGGACTTAATCAGCTGGATTTCAATCCTGGCTCCTTGACTTGTCTGATGTGTCACTTTGGGCAATCAATCAATCAATCAATCGTATTTATTGAGCGCTTACTATGTGCAGAGCACTGTACTAAGCGCTTGGGAAGTACAAATTGGCATCACATAGAGACAGTCCCTACCCAACAGTGGGCTCACAGTCTAAAAGGCAAGACACTTAGCTTCTCTGTGTCAGTTTCCTCTTCTGTAAAATGGGGAATAAAAAGACTGTGAGCCTCGTGTGGGACAGGGACTGCATCCAGCCTCATAAGCTTGTATCGTATCCCAGTGCTCAGTAGAGTGCCTGACATAGTACCATTAAAAAAAAAAAAAAAATGAAAAATGTCAGTCTGCTCATCAGTGCAGTGGGCCCATTCACGTGGATCCTCCAAGTACTTGGAGCATTGGGCTCAAGAGCAAAGACATTCTTATGAAACTTCTACCTTTCAGTAGTAAATTAGGCACTTTACAGAGAGTTTTAATGCCTTCGGACCACTGGGGAACTGCTCACTCCATGGTTTCAGTAGCAGGCAGCTGCACAATTAATGGTATTTGAGTGCTTACTGTGTGCAGAGCACTGTAATAAGTGCTTGGCTCAAAGAGCAGCACACAAATGACCTGCTACTAGTTGGGAAGGGTTAATTGGCCCTTTAAAAGTACCCAATTTACTACTAAGTAATGATAACTTTGGGCTCTAGGAGAATTGGACTCATTACGTGTAAAGAGCTGGAACTCCTAGGAGATGAATATTATATAAATAAAAGATGTTTACTAGAAGAAAAGCCATTCTTTTCTAGTCTTAAATCAACTCCCCAAATGACCTTTCTACTTATGCATAGCTAATATTTAATGACAGTACTGTTTATATTTTAAATTACTTTGTGGGTACTGGATATTTACTCTGCACATAAGAGGTATGCTGCGTTTCTCTGGCACTGGTAATTAACTGTTGATCAACATTTAGAAAGAGAATTTGGAAATACACTGCATCATTCTTATTTTCACACACTTCATGTGGCTCGGCTGTATCCCTTTCACTATTTTTTAAATACCATTCACCTTTGAAATTTCTCCCCCACACACAGCAGCTCAAGAATCTCAGGGTCACAGAATGGACCTTTCTTTAGGATTTCAATGTCTCCCCCCAGCCCCCTGACCTCCAGCATGGTTAGTGACTAGTATTGCAGAAATCAGTCATACTGGGTATCAGAGGTTTGCTTCCTGGTTCCCTTTTAAAAAAAAAAAACTGGTATTTAAGTACTTAGTATATGCCAGGCACTGTACTAAGTGGAGGGGTAGTTGTAAGCTAATCAGTTTGGACACAGTCCAACAAGCAAGACATTGGGTGAGAAACAAGAACAAGGCACAGCAAATGGATTGGCTTGAAAGAGTGTGAGCTGGACTGTAGTGGAAGAAATGGGATGATACTTAGGCTGGGAAAGAATTGGTGGAATGCTTGAAAACCATTGGTCAGGAGTTTGTTGACAGAAAAGGGCAACCATTAAAAGTTTGAGTAGAGCGATGGCTTCGTAACGGTGATTTAAAGAAGTGTTCCAAGTTACAGAGTGAAGTGTGGACTGGAGAGGTGAGATACAGGAGGTGAGGAAGTCCTCAAGGAGAATGAGGTGGTTTTCATTGGCTTATGACTAGTGTCGTGGCAGTTTGGATAGGGAGAAATGCTTCGGAGGAAGATTCAACAGGACTTGCTGACAATCTGAATATAGGGGAGGGAGGAGTCAAGCATAATGCATAATGGGGGAAAGCATACCCTTTTCCTCCCATTGCCTTCCATTTTCGGAAGTCCTAGGTCACTTGGAGAAGGTTCAGGGCAACAACAATTTTAGTGGGTTGGGAGGGAAGTGATAATAATAATTGTGGTATTTAAGCTTTTACTATGTGCCAGGCACTATACTAAGCACTGTGATGGTTACAAGCAAATTGGATTGGACACAGTCCCTGTCCCATGTGAGGCTCACAAGCTCAATCCCCATTTTACAGATGAGGTAACTGAGGCCCAGAGAAGTGAAGCGACTTGCCCAAGGTCACACAGGAGACAAGTGTTGGAGCTGGAATTAGAACCCATGACGTCTGACTCCCAGGGCCTTGCTCTATCTACTATACCGTGTCCTGGATTCACCGCTCACTTTAAGTTCAGACTGTCCTACTTGATTATCATGTCTCCTCTCCAGCATATAGTCACGGTGCTTGGCAACACTGACACTGTTGCATTGTACTCTCCCAGGCACTTAATACAGTGCTCTACACACAATAAGCACTCAAATACCATTGATAGTTAACGCTTAACAAATACTGCTCTCATTATTACCAATATTATTGGTTGCCTGGATCTAGTGAAGGCAGGTTCGTATTCAGTTCCTCAGTGACTTTAACATCCCAAGGTGGGAAACACTGGCAGTCCATCTAGCAGTGAGGACACGTCATCAATTCCCAGACTCATCTACATCTCAGCATGGCTCAGTGGAAAGAGCCTGGGCTTTGGAGTCAGAGGTCATGGGTTCAAATCCCAGCTCTGCCAGTTGCCAGCTGTGTGACTTTGGGCAAGTCACTTAACTTCTCTGTGCCAGCTGTGTGACTTTGGGCAAGTCACTTAACTTCTCTGTGCCTGTTACCTCATCTGTAAAATGGGGATTGACTGTGAGCCCCCCGTTGGATAACCTGATCACCTTGTAACCTCCCCAACGCTTAGAACAGTGCTTTGCACATAGTAAGCACTTAATAAATGCTATTAGTATTATTATTATCTCCATATAACCACTGCCAACCCCACAGATATTTACTCCCCTGAGGGAGTTCCTGAAGTGGTTGGGCTGGGAAAGTTTGGACCAAAGAAAGATTCAGGGAGGAAGTGGCTTCCAGGAGTATTTTAAAGAAGGGATGAGATCCGATGTGGGAACTTGGAGAAAGGAAGCATGTTGTAGCCTGAGGGGATGACACATGTGATTGGCTTGGAAGGGGGAGGGACATGGATGGAGACACCCAACAGTCTTTTTTGTTTGTTTGTTTCATCTGGAGTGGAGGCCAGGAGCCAACGTGGCTCAGAGAGGAGAACAGTTAGCAAAGTAAGTGTTTTGTATGGGTCAGAGTTTTGGGCTTTCTTCATAAATAGATCATCAATAGTGTTGACTGAGCAGCTACTTCAGGGTAATAATAATAATGATGATGGTATTTAGGTGCTTACTATGTGCCAAGCACTGTTCTAAGTGCAGATACTAAGCTCTTGGAATACACAACAGAAATAATAGCATTTGTTAAATGCTGTGTTAAGCGCTGAAATAAAATCTGGTTCCTATCAGAGGGGAACGGACAATTTAGTGGGAGAGATGGGGAGTGTGGATGTGAGAAATTATTTCTTCCATCTCCTCCATATACAGTTTTCTTATACCCCTTACTCTAGGTAGAAGTGTGGGCAATTTAAAGGTATACCTCATAGTTACCATCTTATTTAAGGGTTATTTACATGTTCAATTACTTAGTGTGTCTTGGATGTTTACTGTGAAAACACTCCTGTGTGGTTTCTGGCATCTTTCCGTTGGTCTGGTATGCCTAGAGTGTGTATTGAAAGGCCACATGGGAAGCTCAGGTAACCATAGGTAGAGAGCAATTTGAAAAGTAAAATGGATTTGCTGTTCTCTGGCCAATAGTCCACCACAAAACCTTCTTGAGTGAAGAATATCTTACCCTGGAAGCTGTCCCTCTGAGGGCCACTCACAACAATGATAATAATTAATAATAATAATAGTAGTAATAGTATTTGTTAAGCACTTACTATGTGCCAAGCCCTGTTTTAAGTGATGTGCTAGAAACAAGATAATCAGGTCCCTCATGGTACATTCTAAGTAGAAGGGAGAACAGAAGAGAAGCAGTGTGGTCTAATGGATAGAGCTTGGGCCTGGAAGTTAGAGGATCTGGTTCTATTCCTGGCTCTGCCACTTGTCTGCTGTGTGACCTTGGGCAAGTCACTTCACTTTTCTGTGCCTCAATTGCCTCATCTGTAAAATGTGATTAAGACTGTGAGCCCCTGTGGGACTGGGACTGTGCCCAACCTGATTTACTTGTATCTACTGCAATGCGTAGTACGGTGCCCAGCACAAAGTGCTTAACAAATACCATTAAAATAAAAATAAAAAAATTAAAGATGCATTGTAGATGAGGAAAGTTCACTGATATGCCCAAGGTTACACAGCAGGTAAGTGGCAGAGCTGGGATTAGAACCAAGGTCCTCTGACTCTCAGGCCTGTGATCTCTCCATTAGGCCACACTGCTTCCCATCCAGACCACACAAAGGATGGGTTCTTGTAACACCTATTCACACGGAGAGATATCATGGTTTGAATCCCATTGTGATGGACTAGAACTTTAGCTCTAGTTTTATCTAAATTTATAGAAATCTTTAGGTGGTCTAAACATATATTTGCCAATAAAAATTCTCTCAAAGGGTCTAGGAACTATCTGTGTCAAATACCCCTACTCATATACTTGTGGCAGAAACTACACCAGAAATAAATTTATTTGAATCGTTCAAGCCATAAAATGCACTTCATTCTAAATTATCTAAATAGTTCAGGCCAGAAAGCTAGAATTTGGCCTCTAAGTTTTATGGGTCAAAGTCTCACAACCTCTTCATGACCTGATTCCCTCATTTGTGAAATGGAGACTAGACAATAATAATAATTGTAATGTTTGCTAAGCACTTACTATCTGCCAAGCACTTTCTAGGCACTCCAGCAGATAGAAGGTAACCAGGTGGGACACAGTCCAACAATAGAAACTTCTTCTGAGACAAATTTCCAAAAGGAACCGGCTTGACTGTTTGGTTTCTTCCCCTCTCCGGGCACCACCACCGTCTAGTCCCCCACAAACTCACTCTTGAAAATTCACATTCATGTGTTTGGACTCTCCAGAAAGGAGCATGAGTCACCTGTCCCACTTCTAACCCTTCCCTATAACTTCGATGTTTCCTCATTAGACTTCCTTATTAGCTTCATTAGAGAAGCAGGGTGGCTTAGTGGAAAGATCATGGGAGTCAGAGGACGTGTGTTCTAATCCTGACTCCACCACTTCTCTGCTGTGACCTTGGGCAAGCCACTTAACTTCTCTGTGCCTCTGTTAAAGGGAAATAAGACTGTGAGCCCCACATGGGACAACCTGATTTACCTCATATCTACCCCAGTGCTTGGCACATAGTAAGTGCTTAACAAATACCATAATTATTTTTATTATCATTATTATTATACATGTGGTTCCAGAAATGTTTAATTCCACAATGCTGTCCATCCCCCTCCACCCTGCGACTGCACTGGGTCTCTTCAGGTCTGACCTCCATGTATCGGCAGGTAGTATGATACTGAAGGGAGGGGAGAAGGATCTTCTCCACCCTCAGACATCATCTGTCAATCACACATACTCCCCAACTAATCAGGAGGCATGCTTCACCCATCTGTTGTGTTCCAAATGCTTTGGTTTGTTGTCCATTCCCAACCGCGTTGGAGTGTGGGCTCCCAACTTTCAACTGGGAATGTAGCACTGTCTGAAGCTTTCTTTTATTGTGTCCTTAAAATATGTCCTCTACCCTTCTTGCTTTCAGGTTACAAATATCTATTATCTTTTGACGAGTTGTTGGGATAACCTGCTGATGCTCATTCTCTTTATGTGCCCGACCCAGCATGGCTGGGTTGAGGTGAGAAGTGCTCTGATGCTAGGAGACTATGTTCCAGAACTTCATTGTTCATGATCTTGTTTTGCCATTCGATATAACATATGACCCATAAATGAGGCCGAAGGAACTCACTGAGGGCAGGGAACTTACCTACCAACTCTGTTATATTGTACTCTCCCAAGCGCTTAGTACAGTGCTCTGCACACAGTAAGTGCTCAATAAAGGTGATTGATTGGTCAAAGAGCCGGATATGGTGCCCATTTAGGGCCCAGGACTCACAACAGTAGTGGATTGTCTTGGTGGATTTGAAAAAGTACTTTTGTAAACGTTAGGGGCTATGAAGGCTGTATTCTGCCGGGAGTTAATGTAGTCCAGAGATAGCATATTGCTGCTTTTTTACGTCCCCATCTATTTCACTTATGCCTGATATGGATCACTTGGATGAGAGTTTGTTTTTGCCCGTGAATCAGTTGAAAGATGCGACAGCTCCTTTATTCAAAATGAACTGGCACATTCAGTCTCTTACACACATGTAAACCTCTTTTCCTCCTCAACAATGAGATTCTCCGTCTTCCCTTCGTTTCCAACTGGTGCTGTTTATATGCCATATTACACTCTCTAATTTCCTTTATCTTTTCTTTATTTTGCAATGTCTCAGTGCGTGTCTCTTTAAGACAGTTCATTTAGCTAATTACGGCAGTTGGGTTAAAGATAAAATCTTTAATTTGTCCAGACCTCTCTTTATTCTTTCTAGGATACTCTTTTCCATTAATTTCATGAGACCTTCTAATTCTCCAGCACAGGGAAAAGCTAATTTCATTCACACATACATGCACATGTGTGGGCTCAGATATAAACACTCACGAGCAAGCTCTCAGTCAATTTTCTGGTATTTGTAAACTTTCATCAAAGAGCTTCCTTTTTTATCATTGCAATTCAGAGAATAATACTGGTATTTAAGTGCTTACTATGTGTCAAATACTGTAGCAAGTGCTGGGATTAAAATTGTCATTAATGGTGTTTATTGAGTACTTCCTATGCGGAGATCACTGTAAGAGCTAGAGAGAGTATATATAATACAACGGAGCAGTGATTAGAACCCAGGTCCTCTGACTCCCAGATTTGTGCTCTTTCCACCTGGCCATGCTGCTTCTCTCCCTCCACTCCTCAGCAGTTTGTGTGCTTTAACCTCAATGTAAGAAGAGTCACCCATGTCCTAGCAGCACCTGTGTACTTATTTTAGAAAATATGTTTTAGGCCTATTGCTTAACCAGAAATTATCTTATATGAGTGCACAGCTTGAAAAAAACATTCTACCTGGGTACATTCTGAAATCACATCTTAGTTTATCAAGTCCACTCAGTAATTGCACACAGTTTGCTTCTTGCATTTCAATTAATCCAGATAACAAGAAGGAATTTTTTTTTTTTTGGTTTGGGTTTTTTTTTCCTTTATTCAAAGCAATCTTTGTTAACCTGGGGCTTACATATCACCTACTCCTCCAGTTTACAAAACCTATTGATTGTCACCTTCCTGGCAGATTGGCATCTCTTCAGTCTCCTGTAGACTCTAAGTTGGTTGTGGGCAGGGATTACATCTACCAACTCTTTATCTTTCCCAAGTGCTTAGCAAATAATAAATACCATAGATTGATTTGGGGTGGCCAGTTCCCTTCCTATAGAGACTGCCTAATACAGGACAGAGGCTCCCATCTAGGACCCCAGGACATAATGGTATGATTGGAGTCTCCTCCGGGTGGTGTGGAATCCCAGCACTTCCATGTTGGATTTTGCTCATTCATTCATTCAATCATATTTATTGAGTGCTTACTGTGTGCAGAGCACTGTACTAAGCGCTTCTGAGAGAGGGCCCAGTAGACTTCTCTTTCAGAGGTGCACCAAATCCATAAGGGGGCAGTGAGGGGAAAATCTGTGTGAGATGGGGACTCAGATGAAGGGAGGTGTTGCAGGGTTACCCACAGGCCTCGCTACATGAGTTCAGCTTGTATCCAAGGAAAATAATTTTTAACTGGCTTAGGGTTGAGTGGAATCAAAACTGTGGATTTTTGGACATCCCCAGGAAGAACTGAAAGCAATGCTTTAGCCATGTATCCCAGAAACACTTGGGGTTGTGGAATAAGAATCTACGTCTTCCCATCCACTGAGAAGAGTTCCCCAAGCAGCTTGGGTTTGGGGTTCTCTCCCAAGAGTGAAGCCCAGTCCCCCAAACCTGGCTGAGTTTTATGAATTAATGAACATCCTAGAGAAGAGGAGACCAGCGTAATATTATGCTGGCAATAGAGCTAGTGAGTGCCTTTGGGGAGAAGAGCCATAAAGAGGGTTGGATTCCACTCACTGCTCCACCACTTGCCTGCAATGTGTCCTCAGACAAGCAATTTAAAGTCTCTGTGCCAGTTTTCTCATTTGTAAAATGGGGATAAAATGCCTGTGCTCCCTCCTCCCCACTCAAACTCAGGTGAGACAGGGACTGTGAACATACCCCAGTGCTTAGTGCTTGGCATATTGTAATTAATCAAAAATATTATTGTTGGAAATATTGTAGTTATCAGAGATTTCCCACAGTATTACGCATAACTGGAGCTCCTGCCTTGAGGCCTTATGGATAGAGAGGAATGCATCCTGTGGGATTTTCCTAGGGTTTTTTTGTTTGTTTGTTTTGATGGTATCTAAGTGCTTACTATGTGCCAGGCACTCTACTAAATGCTGGGGTAGATAAGCTAATCAGGTTCGACACAGTCCATGTCTCACTTGAGGCCCACAGTCTTAATCCCATTTTACAGGGGAAATAACTGAGGCCCAGAAAATTTAACTGACTTGCTTAAGATCACACAGCGGACAATATTTCCAGCTCTGGAACAAACAAGCTCTGTTCTTAGTGCTTCTGTAGATTTGCCGGGAACTGGAGAGAGAGTTTTTCTTTAGCCAGAAGCTTAAATGGGGGGCCCAGGGTGCGAGTGGGGGTGAAAGGACATCATATTCTTCTCCTCCCTTACCCAGAAGAGCAGGTAGCAACAACAGCAGCCTCCTTGCAGACCTGAGGGGAGAATTGTCCAGAAAAGAATAGACTTAGTTCTACCCCAGCCAAACCCAGCTTCAGAATCTGATTTTTTCCAAACCTGCCTTCTTGAAGATTACTGACCTATGGAGCATAATTCCAAAGAAAATAGCTTTGTAAGGCTATTTAAATTTTCGGTTTCATCACCAACTGGTTAATTAATGATTATGCACTAATAAATGCAAATGACCTGAGAGCCCAAATGGACACTCATTAACTTACTCTGGACTGATTATGCAGTATTCCTTTACAGTGTACATTTTGTGTATGATCCAGTGTTTCTTGGCTCAATTTTACATTACTTATTAAACTTTAAATTACCCTTTATGGATAATTATTAACATTTAATATTCACTGCCACCATTATTCTTTTTTTTTTCTTTTAATAATAGGGATCACAATCCCCAAAGAGAAACCTCATTACAGTAAAATATAATTTGTATGGTCTCTTTCCTACAGCCACTTAAAAATATTGGGGACATAACTAATATGTTCAAAGGCAGTTTGAATACCATCCTAATGAAAATGAGTGTTGTAATTCTCATCATTTTCCTCGGTGCTACTGTTCTTGCGTGGTTCTTTGATATACTAACAGTTGTGTATCTTGAGAGGAAAAATGATAAAATACAGGAAAAATGGAAGGTGGAAGGTAGAGGTGAGCACTAGGGAAAACATCTCTAACAATTGGTACTCCCTCTGAGCCCCTTGACTTTTTTCAGATTTAATCCTTTTTTATGGTATTTGTTAATAATAATAATAATAATAATAATAATAATAATGGTATTCATTAAGCGCTTACTATGTTCTAAGTGCTTACTACGTTCTAAGCGCTTACTATGTTCTAAGTGCTGGGGTGATACAAGGTGATCAGGTTGTCCCACGTGGGGCTCATAATCTTAATCCCCATTTTACAGATGAGGTAACTGAGGCCCAGTGAAGTGACTTGCCCAAGGTCACACAGCTGTTAAGTGGCAGAGTCAGGATTAGAGCCCACGACCTCTGACACCAAAGCCCATGCACTTTCCACTAAGCCACGCTGCTTTCCATGTGATTTTGGGCAAGTCACTTAAATTTTCTGTGCCTCAATTTCCTCATCTGTAAAATGAGGATCAAATTCCTGTTCTACTTTTCCTCAGACTAGGACTAGCCCCACACTGGGATCACATGCTCCCCACGCCATGATCACGTGGTGCTCACATACTCCCCATGCCTTGATCACGTGCACTCCCAGGTACTTTACTCAGCACTGGGATAGATCCCAGCAGATCAGGTTGGACAGAGTCCAAGTCCCACATGAAGCTTACAGTCTTAATATTTTACATATGAGTAACAGAGGGCCAGAGAATTCATTCAGTCATATTCATTGAGCACTTAGTGTGTGCTGAGCCCTGTACTAAATACTGGGGAGAGACACTTTTCCTGCACACAACAAGCAAGTGGAGTGACTTGCCCAAGGTCACACAGAGGACCAGTGGAAGAACCCAGATTAGAACCCAGGTCGTTGTAAATCCCAGGCCCGCGCTGTCTCCACTAGACCACACTGCTCCTCAGTCCTGTGAGGCACCAGGTGCTTTACCTGCGTCTCTGCTGCTTCTTTTCCCCATCACTTTCATCACTCGGCTCTCTGTTCAATTCTAAAAGCTTATGACCTATCCAGTTGGCTCCTCTTTGCTCAGTCTTGCTAAAGAGCAGAGTCAGAACTTTGACTCCCCCATACCAACTGGGGGTTTAAGGGCCTTCTGCCCGCGACCCCAGCAGCCAAGCTCTTTTAGTTTTCCCTTTCAACAGAAAGATAAACTGACTTCCAATTGTAGAAATCCCACCAGGGTTTGTTTTTCCTTTATCAGTTGCTTTCCTTTTTAATAGGGTTTTGTGGCCCTATGTTCCACTGTCAAGAAATCCTCTGTCCCCTTGTTGCTGAGCAGCCAATCCAGGTGGCATGGGGGGACTTGAGCAATGGAGGGAAGGGAGATATTTCCAGGGGGCTGCAAGGAGAGCCTCCTGCAGTGGTGATGGAGAAGGGCCGTGCGCAAGGATGACACGCAAATTCGTGAAGCGTTCCATATTTTTTACCTACTCCAGGCGGCCTTCCCAGACTGAGCCCCTTCCTTCCTCTCCCCCTTGTCCCCCTCTCCATCCCCCCCATCTTACCTCCTTCCCTTCCCCACTGCACCTGTATATATGTATATATGTTTGTACATATTTGTTACTCTATTTTACTTGTACATATCTATTCTATTTATTTTATTTTGTTAGTATGCTTGGTTTTGTTCTCTGTCTCCCCCTTTTAGACTGTGAGCCCACTGTTGGGTAGGGACTGTCTCTATATGTTGCCAACTTGTACTTCCCAAGCGCTTAGTACAGTGTTCTGCACACAGTAAGTGCTCAATAAATACGATTGATGACGATGCTAGATTCTTGTAACTGTATCATGTTCCTCTCTCTGTCTCTCATGTCTTGAAAGGAACTGGAACAGGGCTTGTACAAGGTAGTAGGATTGCTTATCCATCCATTGTATTGGAGTCCTTATTGTGTGCAGAGCACTGTAGTGGGTCAATCAGCCACATTTACTGAGTGCTCACTGTGTGTAAAGCACTCTACTAAGTCACTGGGAAAGTACAGTACAACAATAAACAGACACATTCCCTTCCCACAATGAGTTTACAATCTAGAGGGGGAGACTGCCATTAATATAGTACAAAGCCGTTGGAAGGGTACTATATAAAAGAGTTGGTAGACAAATACGATTCCCATTAGGAGCTGGGCATAAAGGACACTAAAATGCCATGATCCTCAGTCAGGGTGACCTGAAGACTCAGATTTGCTTCCTTTCCCCACCCCCACACCAGTTTCCATAGTGGTCTGGGTTCCCCCAAATGGATCCTCTACAGCTCTGCACCAATCAGTTAATAACTGATTAATATCAGTTAATAGAAGCAGCATGGCTTAATGGAAAGTGTGCCGGCTTGGGAATCAGAGGTCATGGGCTCTAATCCCGGCTCCACCTCTTGTCAGCTGTGTGACTTTGGGCAAGTCACTTAACTTCTCTGTGCTTGTTACCTTATCTGGAAAATGGGGATAAAGACTGCGAGCCATATGTGGGGCAACCTGATAAGCTTGTATCTACCCCAGTGCTTAGAACAGTGCTTGGCACATAGTAAGCCCTTAACAAAAACCATCATTACATTAATAACTGCCAACCGAAATAACATCCAAATCACCATAGGGACCTTCGCAGACCTCAGAGGCATCTGGCGCTAGATCCTAACTGTTACCCATCATGATCATCTGAGCCTTTTCATGGGCTTTTCTAAATGGAGCAAAAATGTCTCTGAAAATTGGATGCCTCCGGTTCATTTTTTCTTCAGAACGTGTTTTCCCATCCTTCATCTTTTAATCTTTGAGCTATTCTTGGGTAATGGGGAGAGGTAGATATTGCCGAAGCGTCTTGCTTAAGGTCAACCACGTGGGAAGGAAGATCCAAGGCATCGGACTCTTTCCCAGTCCTGCATTCTTCCCACTGGACCGTGATTTGTAGTTTCCTCACCACTGAGTTGGAACACTGAGTATCTGCCTCAGGCAAAGAGCTATTTTTCTTGGAAAATTCAAATGTTTCCCTCCTGCTTAGCAAGTGGTAGACTCTGTTTTTTGGCTCCAACGATATAGTACTTATTCTAGGCCCCAGGAATGGCCTTTTCTAGTACTGAACAGATCTCAGGATCATATTTCAATAACCTAAAAGAGGTTTCAGACTGTGTCAAATAGCTAGAAAAATTCTGGTGTTCTAAATGAATATCCCATGTAGTCTTTGTAGCTGCTGGTTTATGAGCATAGCAGAAGTTTGGTTTTTGGGGTCTTTCCTGCCTTGAGAAAAATGTGATATCAATATATTCCTCTTAACAATCAATTGATCCATTGTATTTATTGAGTACTCACTGTGTGTCCAATGCTGTACTGTACTGAGCCTTGGGAGAGCACAATATAACAGAGTTGGAAGAGGTGGGTTTCATAACCTATTAAAAAGTGGACTACCTTAGCTCTTTAGTGGGAGTCAGAGATCGTGGTTCCTAAACCCAGCTCCACTACTTGTCAACTGTGTGACTTTGGGCAAATCACTTGACTTCTCTGTGCCCCAGTTCCCTCATCTGTAAAATGGGGATTAAGACCGTGAGCCCCCTGTGGGACAACCTGATCACCTTATAACCCCCCCAGTGCTGAGAACAGTGCTTTGCGTGGCTCAGTGGAAAGAGCACAGGCTTTGGAGTCAGGGGCCACGGGTTCAAATCCCGACTCCACCAACTGTCAGCTGTGTGACTTTGGGCAAGTCACTTGACTTCTCTATGCCTCAGTTCCCTCATCTGTAAAATGGAGATTAAGACTGTGAGCCCCCCGTGTGACAACCTGATCTCCTTGTAACCTCCCCAGCACTTAAAACAGTGCTTTGCACCTAGTAAGCACTTAATAAATGCCATTAAAAAGTCACTTAACTTCTCTGTGCCTGTTGCCTCATCTGTAAAATGGGGATGAAGACTGTGAGACCCGAGTGGGACAACCTGATTGCCTTGTATCTATCCCAGCACTTAGAACAGTGCTTGGCACATAGTAAGTGCTTAACAAATACCATTATTATTATTATTATTTACAGTATACTGATATGTACATACACGTTGGGGGAGCGAGGGGGATTGTAGGTGACTAAGTGCTTAGGGGGTATGGACTCAAGTGCCTAAGTGATATAATAGAGAGATCCTGCCCCGGGGAACTCCTTGAGGGCAGGGATCATAGCATACCATACCAGAAGGATGCTAGCCTTCTGGTGTTCTCTCCCAAGACCTTAGTGCAGTTCTCTGCACACAGTAGAACCTCAAATAATACTGACTGATCCAGAGTCAAGTGACAACCACAGGTTGAACAGCAAAGATCTAGGCTTTCATTTTCCAAATCACACTTCCAATCCACTTGCTTCGTAAATAGTAAGCGCTTAACAAATACCATCATTATTATTATTTTTTAAAAATGGTGTTTGTTAAGCACTTACTATGTGTCAGGCATTGTACTAAGCACCAGGAGTAGATTCAAGTTGAAGTTGAACATAGTGCCTGTCCCACATGAGGATCACAGTAGTAAATCCCCATTTTCCAGATGAGGTAACTGAGGCACAGAGAAGTTGAGACTGGCCCAAGGTCACACAGCAGATATGTGGTGGAGCCAGGATTAGAATGCAGGGCTTCTGACTCCTAGGCACAAGCTCTAGTCACAGAACCACCCTTGCTAGTGGGGTGGAATATAGAGTCCAAGTGTGGCCCGATGGTCTTGATAATGTGCAGAGCTGTCCTCCCTGGGAGGTAGGTTTTCTCTGTCCTCATCACTATTCACTCTGGACCTGGAGCATGGAGTTTCCTAGGAAAACGTTAGATCTTTGATAAGTTAATGAAGTTAGCATTTAACACAAACTTCCTGTTCTTTGGGTAGATAAGTCTTCATTCCTTAACAGTGTCTCCTCCTTTATGGGCCCCAGAAGGAGTCCCTTTTTGAAGCTACCTGCCAAAAGCAATTAAAGCTAGGCTTTTCAGGGAAAGAGGATCTGTTTGCCAAAGCACTATTTATAGCAAGGTTTCCAAGAGCTCCCGCTATTACAGTGTAAATGGAACCAAATTAGGGCACCGAGGTGAATGGAGCCGTTGCTCTGCACTCAGTAAGTGCTCAATAAATATGATGGAATGAATTCTAAATATCTCTTTCAGTGCTCTTAGGTGCAGTCTCTATTTGATGAATGTGGATCTCCTCCTTATCAGCATAGTCAGTGGGAGGGAGAGTGGAGAACCCTCAAGGAATGATGGAAGAGAGATGGGGACAGACAGGGCAGACACACGGGAGAGGTCAGAAACTGAAGGAAGATCAGATGATTAGAAGATGAAGGATAGTTAAAACTGTGAGGGCATGTGGGAAGGTTAAGGATCTCTATGGCTTAATCAATGCACAGAATTGTGTGACCATTTGTTGACCAAATGTAGTGCCATTTGGGGTAAATAATAATATAATTATGGTATTTGTTAAGCACTATGTGCCAGGCACTGTACTGAGCGCTGGGGTGGATATAAGCAAATCGGGTTGGACACAGTCTTATTCCCCATTTTACAGATGAGGCAACTGAGGCACAGAGAAGTGAAGTGACTTGCCTAAGGTCACACAGCAGGCAAGTGGCAGAGCTGGGATTAGAACCCATGACATTCTGTCCCCCAGGCCAGAGCTGTATCCACTCCACCATGCTGCTTCCCTACTTCATCATGCTGCTTCAGTCACTGGTATTTTATTGAGCGTTTATTGTGTGCACAGCACTGTATTAAGCACTTGAGAGAGCACAGGACAGTTGGCGGACACGATCCCTGCCCACGAGGAGTTTCCAATCTAGTGGGCCAGAAGAGTGATGAATGTAGCACAGTATTCTGTCGGTAGCAAAAAAGTCTGTCTGAGGGAGCAATGGTTACCCTAGTTGACCCTCACCTCCCAGTTCGGGGTGATGTACAATTTTGCTCAAATGTCCTCTTGCTCAAACTCTCATCCATCAGTTTGTTTGCAATTGCTAAAGGGAAGGTAGAGACACAAGTCGGTGCCTGGAAAGGAGTGGATGTCCAAGGGTCACATGCTGGGACATTAAAACCCCTTAATGGCATTGTCTAGGGATCTGGGCAGGGTCCAAGAGGACATTGGCCATTTTACAGGACCTTTCCTAGGCTAGAAGGGCAGCCTGCTTGCAATCTGGGTTCCAAAAGGGGCAAAGGAAGTTTCTTTGCGAGAGCATCATTCCTAAATAGACTGGGCCTTAGCTTGGTGCCTTCACATCTTGTTGCCCTTGTTAATGCTGAAGATGTGAACAGGACAGAGTCAGGGTCATCTGTAGCTCCCCCCCACACTGCCTTTCACCTTGGCAGTCGGAGCTTCCCCTTTACCACAGGCAAGCCAAAGTACCTGCTTTTGAGAGAAAAGATGTCGTTTGGTCATTTGCTTCAGTTTTCTCCCAATTATCCCAATTTCTCAGCATTATCAAGCTGATGGAGACCTGGCCTAAGGAACCTGAAACTAGGAGTGGAAACAATTGTCCCAGATATTTGACTTCAACTCTGACTTGTGGCACACACAAAAATACTGTATGTCTGTGTCTCCCTTCTCCCGCCCCCCCCCCCCCCCCATCTGTCTGCCTGTCTCTCTAGTTTTTCTATATTCATTTTCAAATATGTACAATAAGAGCAAGGTTCCGGGAGCCACATTCTTGCTGTGTGACCTTGGGGAATTCACTTAACTTCTCTGGGCTTCAGTTTCCTCACCTTTAACATGTTAGATGAATTAACCATTGTCCTTCATTTAGATTGTGAGCCAGATGAGGGCCATGGAATACACCCATGGAATACATGTATCTACCCCAGTGCTTAATACAGTTCTTGGCACATGGTAAGCACTTAAATACCCCGATTATTATTATTCTTATTTAGGATAATCTATTTACATATCTACCTAAACCTTTTTCCTTCATTTCAAATTTCTGGTTCCTCCTCTGCTGTTTTAGGCGAATCACCTCGTCTTGCTGAAGAATAGCACTGCAGGGCCCCACTAAATTATGTATTCAGACTTTGTTTAAATATGTTCCCACTTGTCAGACCACGGTCTGATTCCCCATTTCTGTCAGGAGGATTTTTTTTTTTTTCTGAGCAAGGACTGCAGAATCCTACCCTCTGTGACAGCAGCCTGCACTCACATTGCTTCCGTGCTGCACGCTATCCTACTGCACGCTACCCTGAATGAGGACTTTCCTCCTGGTATTCTGCAATGCCATTTACAATCCAGGATCATGTCGATACAAGCCCTCCCTCCTATCCTCTCCTCAGGGCAGCACCATCCTTAGAGTAGCTCCTTTCCTCATGTGAACAGTGAATCCAAAGATGACAGTAGTTGCCTATGGATCCTTCCTTAGAGAAGCATCATGTCCTAGTGGTTAGAACACAGGCCTGGGAATCCTTCTGACCTGGGTTCTAATCCCAGCTCTGCCACTTGTCTGCTGTATAACCTTAGGCAAGAAGCTTCACTTCTCTGTGCCTCAGTTGCCTCATCTGTAAAATGGGGATAAAGACAGTGAGCCGCCTGTGGGACAGGGACAGTGTGCAACCTGATTAGCTTCTATCTACCCCAGCCTTTAGACAGTGCCTGGCACATAGTAAGCGCTTAACAAATACCAGACCATACAAATATCTCTGAAGACTGTGGCACCAAGCAGAGGGGGAGACCACGGAACAGTTGGAACTATGCACTGGGTTTGGCCCGCTCATCAAATAATTGCACATAATTAATCTGAAGTGCAGGGGGAACAACTATTTTTAAGCCAACACCAGAATTCTTATTTTTGAGACTGGTAAAGATTTAAGCTATTGGGTTATGGTTGCTGTACCCAGAAGTTCAGACAGACCTAAATTATGTTTCAGATTAATGTATCGGTGAGTTCAAAGGTTAGACAAACAGCTGTTTCTCAAGGAGGCACACCACAAAGCTTAACTGTTCCTGGGGAGGGTGGTAATGGCCATGCTCCATTCCCTAGGGACTGGCTTTTATTTGCTTCTGATTGGGGAGATAGCCAAGCCTGACTCTATGCTACCGATGACCTCTGTCACTGGGGCAGAAGGTTGAAATGCTGGAGCCAGTGTGATTTTACCAGTCTCTGGGAAAAAAAACACAACACATCTTCAGTGGCTCCAATGTTATCTCCCGATGGATCCCTTCTATTTCTCACAATTTGGAGTGGAAAGAAGTTTTTCATAATGGAGGGGGAAGGAGGAGCTTCCTGAAGAATCTTTACCCAATTTTGCAAAGAGAAGAGGGTGCTCCCATGTGAAACGTCCCATGTCCCAGTTTACCCTAATGCATGTATGGGGGGAAAAATGGCACATCACGGATTAATCAGATACTAAGAAGCAGTCTGGAAAGCAGTGATGTTTCCAAGGGGCAATTTAGCACTGTAGCGATGGTGGTGATAATGCTATTTTGGTCCCTCATGAGGGTAGTGTATCCTGATCTAAGTGCATGGGAAAACACAACAGCAACAGAGACCACTTTCCCTGCCTGCCAAGGAGCTGACACTCTAATGGGAGCCATTATCTATAAAGAGTCATCCATGTGAACTTACACTGGGAGTGAAATGGGTCTATTCAGCCACACCTGCAAACAAGGATAGGCTCTGATAGACATTATTTTTTTTCCAAATGAAGTGGATACATAGACACATATGTAGATAAAGATATTGTTGATTAAAAAGCAGCAATTTGCACACTAATATCCCTCCATGAGTATTGGGTTGTTCTGTATCTGCATTTAATGTGTCAGTTACAGTTGTGATCGTCTGATGCAGAAGTAATTTGGAGACACTTAGAGTTCTTGGATAGTCCTTGGAAGGGAAGAAATGGCATCAGTGTATTGGCAGCAAAGAGAATGATCCACTGCTGCAAGGACAATTCATATACCACATTTATCTTTTTTTCCCCCAAAGAAAGAAGCAGATAGGATCAAAAAATTCCATTTGTTAGAACGGATTGTTGGTTTGACCAAGTGGAAAAAATTCCCTGTGAAAACCTGACCAGTACAAATCCATAGGATTTGTAGTTTTAGCACTGGAGCTCTTGATTTGAACATGGTTTTTGGCACAGGTTAACCCTGCACCCATGAGTGAGAAATGGAATAAATGGGGGAAAAATACACAGTAAAGGAAGCCATCACCAAACTCTAATTTCCATATCCTTCAAAGGGGTTTATGGTTTGGATACAAACTTGGAGCAGGCTTTACGTGGCTCCTGAAGACGTTAATGTTTAACCTGGGAAGACGCAAGATCCAGGGTTAAGACAGTGGCCCTTAGATCCTGTTCTCTTGCAATGGACCCCTTCTGTTTTCGGACAGGTTTTGAAATCTTGATAGGGAAGCAAACTGTGGCTCCGTTCTTCCCCAGCTATCAAAGAAGCGGAGAAGTGCTGACTCTTTACTTCACTCAGAGGTGGTGGGAATTAATGAGAGACGATGATTTGTAAAGGGCTTAGAGCCTGATGAAAGGAAAAAATGTGAAGCAAAGGAATGAAACACCCCAAACTGTGGCATAATTTTATGCTGTTTCCAGACCGTCTTTGGCTTTTCAAACATTTCTGTTCACCGCTTGCTTATGGTGCGGTAGACCAAAAAGGTTTAGTGGTTTTGAAGCCAGGAACAATTGATGTGTTGAACAATGTTGACAGAGCCATTTTACTCTGATAGCAACAGTAGGATATGCTCAAGATAGGGTCGAGTATATTTGAATATTCAGAAGAGTAAATTGCTCGAAAATGAATTTGGGTTGCATTGGATATAGGTTAGAGGGTGTGATGTGACCATTTGTAAATGAATGACGTTGAAATTCTGCAATGGTTTAATGTTGCAGGTATGGGAAAAACAGGTTTAAAGGCGTGTTTAAAGGTGTGCCTCAAAATTTTATTAATTACCTCAGATTTTTTGATAATCCGAGGCAATTTAGCTAATTTACATGCTTAAATGAGCATTAATTTCATTTCTCAGATATTTGAATTTTAGACTATATAGTTTATCATGAGTATTGCTTTTAAAGTAACTAATCAAATGAGCAGTCTTTAAGCACTCAGAGTCCTTTGTGAATCTGTATTATCATCTTCCTGGACAAAACAAGTTTTTCATTAGGCAGTATAAAAATTGCCTAACATTACCTGGTCATGATAAAGAATCATGAATGCCTGGGGGAATCCTGAGTTGGCGGTTGAATGGCCAAGGAAGGACATTGGAAGGATGGCTCAGAGTTCAGGAAATTGAGAGGAAACTTTCTCTCTGGTAGAGGGTAATGTACTATGGTCAGAGCTTTTACTGCATTAAAAATGGCACTTGGGTCTTCTCTTCCTTACAGGTGGATGCATCAATGCTTTCTTCCTATGTTCAATAATTTTCTGTCTTAATCGTATTTATCGTGTTAACTGTACGCAGAGCACTGTGCTAAGTGCCTGGGAGAATACCATGTAACAGAGTTGGTAGACATGTTCTCTGCCCACAAGAAGCTTACATTTTAGAGGACTATCCTCTTTCAGCTAGAATGATGTTGGGGAATTAAGGATCGAATGCTGCCTGGATACAGTGCAGCACATTGCTAGAAAAACAGTTGTGCATGTCATGTTGAACAGGCAAGGATTAGCATGTGAGTTTTCCTTAAAATGAAGTTTTGCAAGCACTAGACCCCTGTTTGATCAGAGAACTAGCTGCTGAGGGATCTTGAGGAGGGGAGCGGGGTAGTTATCGTTTGAGTGGGACGAAAAGTGATGGTGGCTAGCCATGCTGTCGACTCTCTGGGACAGAAATAGAGCCACCTGGAAGATTCTGGGGAGAGAGTGAAAAGTGAAGGGAAGTCAAAACTACAGCCAATTGCCTTGGATTAACATCACAGCCTAATAGGGAGGGAAAACAGTGGTCATCCCCATTTCACAGATGAGGACAGTGAGGCACAGAGTAGTTAAGCGATTTGTCCAAAGTCACACAACAAGCTAGTGGTGGAGCTGGATTTAGAACTCAGATCTCCTGACCTCCAGGCCTTTATTCTTTCCAGTAGGCCATTCAAATGGGGGAAAACCTGCATTTGGGGGAAGAGTAAAACTTCAAGGCTCATAAAGGGGTAGTTAACTTTTTTTAAAAAATGTATGATTTAATTTTTCTGTAAAAAAAAAAAATGGCTTAATCACTGAATACAGTAATTTATGTTCCAAAACAACCAAAGATCATGTTACCATGCCGATCCTGACATACTGTCAGTTCCTCAAAGGTCAAACTCCATAGTGAAACTCCATCCTTTTGGGCTTCAGGATAGCTACCCATAAGGTAGCAGATTTCTGGTACCCTGCTGTTTGGAAGTGACCCAAACCCAGAAGTGAAAGATGATGTTTCGGCAGTGAGACTGAATATCTGAGGAAGGAGTCTCTGCCTCTCCCAGAAAATCCCCTGAGTTAGCGTTTCCAAGACCCATAGCTTTGAACAATGGTTTCTGTTTTGGTCTCTTCCCCAAAAATGCTGGCAGCGTCGGCCAGTTAGTAGAATTTTTTGTCACATGAGAGTAGTTTTAGGAATGGGGAAATGTCGTTTGGAATTTTGAATCCATCAATCAACCAGTGATATTTATCGAGGGCTTCCTGTGTGCAGAGCTCTGTACTAAGGGCTTGGGATTGTACAAGATAACAAAGTTGGTAGACACAATCCTTGCTCACAAGGAGTTTACTGAACCCACACATCCATTCAAAATGGATTTTTCTCTGGCCCTTGTCTCACTTCTCCTCAATCATGTTTCCCTTTAAATAATAGCTGGCAATATGCAGTGACTAAAATGGCTCTTTCCTTCTCACCTGCTTGAGAGAAAAAAAAAACATTTCAAAGCAATTGATGTTCACCCCACCCTCAGCATCTGTAGACTTGTAAGCTCCTTGTGGGCAGATCCACCAACTGATCTACCAACTCTGTTGCATTGTACTCTCCCAAGCACTTAGCACAGTGCTCTGCACACGGCAAGCCCTCAAGATTGATTGATTTTTGAATTGTGGTGAGGAGGACTCATTCCTACTTAGGCAAACTAAGCTCCGGGGAGACTTGGCTCTGTGCTCTGGATGAAAAAGGACAGACCTTCTGGTGGGCTCGGAGTGATAGAAGTTCCCTAGTTTATATTCACGTTACCAGTTGTTATTCTGAGATTTGCTACTGCTGGGTGACTTTTTTTTTTAATGCTACTTGTTAAGCACTTACTGTGTATCAGGCACTGTACTAAGCTCTGGGGTGGATACAAGCTAAGCAGGTTGTACACAGTCCCTGTCCCACATGGGGCTCACAGTCTTAGTCTCCATTTTACAGATGAGGTAACTGAGGCGCAAAGAACTGAAGCAACTTGCCCAAGGTCACACAGCAGACAAGTGGCAGAGCCAGGATTAGAACCCAGGTCTTTCTGACTCCAGGCCTGTGCTTTATCCACCAGCCCAAGCTGCTTCTGGTGATTCCAGAGTTTATAAACCAAACCGGGTCCCCGAGTCGAGATGGCTATCATCACGACAACCACTGTGGACCGCAGAGCCCTGGAAATAAATTTGGAGTTAAGCCCGTGGGGTGGCTCCTTCTCACCACTGTTAGCAGGGGGCAGGGAGTGGACGGCAGCGGGTCCTTCTGCTCACAGTGGCTTTTGCCTCCTGGGCTCTTGCCCGCATTAGCCCCTCCAAGGTCACCTGGGACGAGGAACTCCTTTGAGCCAAATGAGTCCCTGAAATCTGATCGGCACTGGGCAGATCTACGGGCGGCTGTCGCCACCTTGGTGTTTCGAAAACCTGAGGGGGAAACACATTCTCTTTCAGGGCTTTTCAGATTCAGGGAGGGATACTGTGGGCTGTTTCTCATTACTGAATGTTAGCCAAATGACTCCAGGCGATTCCCTTCGTTCGTGATTGTGTTGGCTCTACCCAAGCTCTGGTTTCTCCTACGCTTCGTGATTTGTATTCCAGACACCCAGTCGTTGGACACGTTCGCTGGTGGAAATAGAATCTGTTAGGGAGGCCTCCTTCACCCTGCCTTTTTCTTTCCTAATATTAAGAAATGTGGTATACGATAAGCACTTACTATGTACTAAGCACATAGACAGAAAATGATCTGATCAGATACAGCCTCTATTTGACACAGGCCTCACAGCCTAGCAGGGAAAGAACAGGCATTTAATTCTCATTTCACAGATGAGGAAACTGAGGCTCAGAGAATGTAAGTGACTTGCCCAAGGCCACACAGCAGGCAAGTGGCCGAGCTGGGATTAGAACCCACTTCCTCTGACTTCCAGGCTGTGCTCTTTCCACTAGACCACACTGGTGTTCTAATCCCCATTGCTGCCGCTGCTTTCTTTCACTGTCAGCACCACACCCATCTTGTTGCCAGGACTTCTAAAATGGCCTCCTTTGAAGCATATATCAGTGGCTCGAAAAATTGTTGTGTCAAGCGTGCTGAGAGAGTTACTATGCAGAAATAATTCCTCTCTCCTCCTAGATACTGGGGAATCACTTAGTGTTTCCCAAGGGAAAGATCTTTCAGATGGTAGGAAGTGGGCCCCTATTCTGGGATTATTGTACCTTTCAGCAGTCATTTATGTCTTAATACAAGAGACATTCCCCTACTCTAGCACCACTTTACTGCCCAAATCTTATTCATCCATCGTCGACCCCTTTCCCACATCCTCCTCCTAGCCTAGTACTCCCTCTTCCTTCCAAATATGCCAAAAACCACCCCTCTCTCCACCTTCAAAGCCCAAGTGGGGCTGACGGTGGGGTGAATACAAAGTTCCCAAAGGGTACAGATCCAAGTGCACAGAGATACAGAAGGGAGTGGGAACTGAGGAAAAGAAGGCTTAACTGGAGAAGGTCTCTTGGAGGAGATGTGACCTTAAAAGGGCTTTTAAGGTGGGGAGTGTGGTGGTTTGGTATATATGGAAAGGGAGGGAGTTCAGACCTGAGGGAGAATCTAGGAAAGGGACTGACAGGGGAGATAGACAAGATCAGGGCACAGTGAGGAAGCTATCGTTAGAAGAGTGAAGTGTGTGGGCTGGTCTGTAGTAGAAGATCAGTGATGTAAGTAGATGGCAACTTGCCTGGGAAAAGAGGATTTAGTTGCCCCAACAAATTATATCCCAAAGCTCATTTAAGTCCAGGAAACCTAAAATGACTGGGCTTGTAAGATGCCTGCTTGCAACTTGACAGGGATAACTATTTGAAAAAAAATGTCAAGGATACTTGTGAAAGACAAAGCATTTTAATTCTTAGATTTTTTTCATATTATACATTTCTTTTATTTTTCAGTGCATTTAAAATCACAGGGAAATATTAGACCCTATGATATATAAAATGACATGAATTTTTGCTAGCATATCCCAAGTCACTTCCACAGTCAGAAAATTCCTGTAAATGGTGAGGGTCTGGCTCACGTCTTGGAGAATGGGGGTGGAATTCAGATTGACCTTAGACAGCTCATATAGAGGAGAGTGCATTTCAGTGAGAAAAAGCCCAGGAACCAAGCTCAATCACATAAGCAGTGTGACCTAGTGGATAGAACCCGGGCCCGGGAGTCAGAAGGATGCAGGTTCCAATTCTGCCTCTGCCACCTGTCTGCTGTATGACCCTGGGCAAGTCACTCTGCTTCTCTGGGCCTCAATTACCTCATCTGTAAAATGGGAATTAAGACTGTGAGCCACATGTGGAAGAGGGACTGTGTCCAACCTGTGTCTTCCCCTGTGCTTAGTACAGTGCCTGGAACATAGTAAGCACTTAACAATACCACAATTATTATTATTATCAGGGAGGAAAAATGAACAGGAGAGAAAAGGAGTATCTCCTGTATCTCTTTGACTCATTATGAACAGAGAATGGGTCTGCCAATTCTCTCATACTGTACTCTCCCAAGCACTTAGTACAGTGTTCTGCACATGGTAAGCATTCAGTAAATACTATTGATTGGCAGATTTGAGGAAGAACTGGAGACATGAAAAGGAGCCCTCATTGAGTTTGTCAACATTGATGCTTAGAATCAATCTATCAATACTATATATTGAGTGCCTACTATGTGCAGAGTACTCTACTAAGCGCTTTGGTCAAAGAAGCAGTGTGGATCAGTGGAAAGAGCACAAGCTTGGGAGTCAGAGGTCATGGGTTCAAATCCCAGCTCCAACAATTGTCAGCTGTGTGACTTTGGGCAAGTCACTTAACTTCTCTGTGCCTCAGTTCCCTCATCTGTAAAATGGGGATTAAGACTGTGAGGCCCACGTGGGACAACCTGATCGCCTTGGAGTCTCCCCAGCACTTAGAACAGTGCTTTGCACATAGTAAGCGCTTACCAAATGCCATCATTATTATTATTACCGTTCAACAGAGCAGAAATGCTCCCTGCCCACAGGAAGAATGCATAGAATGCAGCTATGTTAGGATCAAATGTAGAGCAGTGAAGAACAGGGTCCTTTTATCAGGAATGAAGGGCTGAGAGATGATTTGGATGGAATTGGAGCATTTCAAAGATTAATACACACTAACTAGGGATCGGTTGTTCTCTCTCACCCAAAGGTACAAAAAGTTTTGGTAGCGGGGAATATATGGGTTAAAAATCCGAAAGGATTTCCTAAGTGTCAGAGAACCAAATGGGTATCAAAGGAAGTGTTGAAATAAAGTGTGTGGGTCAGATTTTAGCTCCTTGAATCATTGAGATGCAGTTTTGTCTGAATCAGTAAGTCACTGCTATTTCTAGAGCACTTGCTGAATGCAGAGCACTGTACTAAGCACTTAGAAAAATGTATTACAGTGGAGTTGGTAGATATGTTTGCTGCCCATAGAGGATGTAACTATCCCTTTAAATGACCCTAATAAACCTCGGACTAGGCCGTGGTTATTGTAGAATTTGTCTTTCTGAGGGTTTGTTTCTAGGATTGAGAAGAGGCAGCTTCACCTAAGTGAAAAGAGCACATGATTAGGAATGAGGAGACCTGGATTCTAATCCCAGTTTTGCCCGCTGGCCAGCTGTGTGACCTTGGCCAAGTCATCACACTTCCATGTACCTCAGATTCCTTATCTGTAAAGTGGGAATTCAATTCTTGTTTTCCCTCCTACATAGTCTGCAAGCCCAGTTTGAGACAGGGATCGTCTCTGATCTGATTATCTTGTATCAACCCCCTGCTTAGTGTAGTGCTTGGCATATAGTAAGCACTTAATACCACAATCATTTCATTATTATTATTATTATTATTATCATCATCATTATTATGACACCACTGATTGGGACAGGAAATATTCTCTACTGGAATTAATATGAAATCCAGGATAGAAGAAGCAGCACTGCCTAGTAGATGGAGCCCGGGCCGGGAGTCAGAAGGTCATGGGTTCTAATCCCAGCTCTTCCACTCATCTGCCGGGAAGTTTGGCAAGTCGCTTTACTACCATGGGTCTGAATTCCTTTATCTGTAAAATGGGAATTAAGGCTGTGAGCCCTATATATGACAGGCACTGTGTCCAACCCGATTATCTTGTATCTTAGAACAGCTCCCGGCACATAGTAAGCACTTAACAAATGCCGTAATTATTATCATTATTATTATTATTAAAAGGGTAATTATTTGGGCAAAGAAGAGGAAGTAGTTGCTAGAAAGTGATTCTGACTCTGCAGAAAATCCTGCCTGTCTACACTTTTGAGAGTTGTTTACCATCAGCCCAAAATATTTACTTGTAATTTTTAACTGACCCGCCGTATTGTCGCAACCGGCTCCTCACTACAGGTCAAGCCTGTGTTTCCCTTGTTTCAACTTGGTCTCCTTTAGAAGAATGTGTCCAGTACAGCTTTTCCTCCCCATAGCCCCAAGCGAAACAGTACATTTACCTGTCAAAGGAGATGATTTTTAAGCTCTTCTTTTCTTTTGAGTAAGGCCTGAAAAGCCCCACAGTTCTCTTAAGCAATCAACAGGAACTTTCTGCTTGTGACTTGATCCTTTTTACCTCTCATTGAGCTGAAGAACTATTTGACATCTGATGCAGGTTGATCATTAGAAAACTTGCTGAAAGTCTATTGTAAAACAAGGCCAAAGGCACCAAGGCACAGATCGATAACCGTTGGCGGAGTCTTCATTTTGACCTGGTTTCTAGTTCTTGCATACGAAATAAAGTGTGGCCTAGTGGAAAGAGCTTGGGCCTGGGAGTCTGCTGGGAGAATTATTTAACTTCCCTGTGCGTTTTTCATCATTTGTGAAAGGGGGATTCAGTACTTGTTCTCCCTCTTAGTTGAACCCCGTGTGGGACTCGGACTGCTCTGCACACAGTAAGCACTCAATAAATACTACTGAATGAATGAATAATCCTGTATCTGTCCAGTGCTTAGTACAGTGCTTGGCATTTAGTAAGAGCTTACATGCCACAGTTACACACATGAATGCTGCACTAAGCATGCATCAAATCCTCCCTATTATCATCCTAGCACTTTTGCTCCTCAGCAAGTCATTTTATATACTCTCCTACTTGTGCATTCATTCCTTCTATTGGTAAATGATTTTATGTCTCTCCTCTGCTGGATTATGACTCCTTCTGGGCAGGGAACAAGTATTCTATGGTTCTCTCCCAGTCTCTTAGTACAGTGCTCGGCACGTGAGTTCTACTGATTCCTTGATCTAAGGGAGAACTTTCTCAGGCGACCGTTGTTATTGGTTTACCAAAGGAATGGTAGAATCTTCATCCACGTTGATGGTTAAATAAGAATAATCAACTATCTGTGCTACATGGGTGGGGCATGAGTTCTCGAGTCCTCCAGTGCTCTGACTCGAGTTTGACATTTTTTTATTATTTTTGCCATAATTTCCAAAAGTCAGATACAAGCACTTGGAACACCCGTGGCCTGTGTTTTCAGAGAAAAGGCAACTCACCAGAGAGGTCAAATCAGGCTTCCAAATCCTACTTCCACTATGAAGGATCTATTAAACTATAAATATAATAGAGCATAGTGACATGTGTTTCTTTATCTGCATCCTGATCATCATCTTCAAGTACCATTAGGTGAGTAGAGTAGGCGTCCATCAGGCATACATTCTGCTTTTGAGGAGCTTGCATAAACACAGAAGCAGTGAGCCCATATTTAAACTACTGTAAACCAGTTTGAACAAGTATAGCAGTTTGGTTATCTTGAGTTTTGCGTTCATTTATTTAATGAATGGAGAGCGGTAACGGTTAGTGTTTAATTACGCTGCTGACAATTGAGAAATGAAAAAACAAATATGGCTTCTTTATCTTGGGCCACCGGGTATTATCCCTCCAGTCGTCAATGTTTAAAATTCTGTGGTTTGTGCAATGCCGAAGTTAAATAGCAGTTTAGAAAGTACTGCTTGTTTCTCATATTTTGAATGCCATGCAAGTTCACGTACCCAAGAGCCTTTGGGGTAACCACATGCTAATCCACAGCAGGGTGATAGACCACTCTCCTCTAGACTGTAAGTTTGCTGTGGGAAGGGAACATGCCTACCAATTCTGTCGTACTCTCCCAAGCACTTAGTACAGTGCTCTGCACATCATAAGCACTGAATAAATACCATAATTGATTGTTCACAAGACTTTTACCACATACTCTAATTTATACACACTCTAAAATATGGGAGACTCAAGCTGTAATAGGAAAGTGTAGTAACAAGCTCCACCATGCTAACTTAAGAGAAAATAGGAGGCTCCAATTCTAGGGCAGGAAAAAGAATATTAGAAATTTTGGGGGTCATGAAGACTGTGTACACCACATGGGGAATCAAGCCAGAAGACTAGTGCTTTCCTGTGCACTTTTGAAAAGATGAAAGGTGTGCTAGAAGCAAAATTGATGTCTTGTGCATCGGAGTGTCAATTTCATCGAAATCGAAGCCCAGGTTTCAAAAAAGAAGCTGGTGTAGTGGGGACATGAAGATGAAAATACAGATGGCTCAATCAACAAGTCTGTGCCTTGGGCCACATATTTACAGTATCCAACTGCTTACTACGTGCCACTAAGAACTGGATAGGTTCGAGTTAATCAGGTTGGATACAGTCCCTGCTGTCCCACGTGGGGATCATAGCCTAAATAGGAAGGAGTAAGATTTAATGCCTGTTTTATAGATGAAGTAACTAAGGCACAGAGAAGTTGTGACTTACCCAAAGTCACAAGCAGGCATGTGGCAGAGCTGGTATTCAAATTTAACTCCTGGGGGCACTTTCCACTAGGCCACCCTGCTTCCCTGCCACATCCTGGGCTTCTCCCATTAGATAATTACAATATTCAAATAGGTAGAAGCCCAGGTCCTAATCAAATCTTTGTGAGGGATGAAAATTACATGAGGGTATCCAAAAATGTCATTACCAATTAAAAGGAAACCATAAAGCAAATCCAACTTTGTGTACTGAGTCACAATTTCAGCATGGTCAGTGAAGGTGGGGGGGGAGGGAGGAGTCAGGATGGGACAAAGCGCTGTACTCTCCCGCATGGCCCCTTCCTTCCTCTCCCCCTCGTCCCCCTCTCCATCCCCCCATCTTACCTCCTTCCCTTCCCCACAGCACCTGTATATATGTATATATGTTTGTACATATTTATTACTCTATTTATTTTACTTGTACATATCTATCCTATTTATTTTATTTTGTTAGTATGTTTGGTTTTGTTCTGTCTCCCCCTTTTAGACTGTGAACCCACTGTTGGGTAGGGACAGTCTCTATATGTTGCCAATTTGTACTTCCCAAGTGCTTAGTACAGTGCTCTGCACATAGTAAGCGCTCAATAAATACGATTGATGATGATGGCCCCCTTCCTAGAGACCTCTTCACCCACGATTTATCCCCAGTTTTCCTAGAGTTGGAAACCTGGGTCCTGAGTTAGTGTGAATCAGCTCCCTCACCCTGCTGCCTTGAGAATGAGAAACCAGGACTTGCCAAGTACCATAGTAGGTAGACTGGGAATAAGGTTCGTGTGTGTGTGTGTGTGTGTGTGTGTGCTTCGCTGGGGGATTGGTGGGGACACCCCGTGAGAGTTGACAGGAGAGAAGGAGCTTTTGAGGCACCCAAAATAAGCAGGTCCCTCAATCCCATTCCTTTCCCCCACTTCCCAGCCCCCTGCCATTGACCTTCTCTAATCAATCAATGGTATTTATTGAGCACTTAATGTGTACAGAGCACTGTGCTAAAAACTTGGGAGAATACTGTACAAGAGAGTCAGTAGATAGGTTCCCTGCCCTCAAGGAGTTATCTAGACTTTTGTCTCATTGTGGCCAGGGAACTTGACTTCCAATTTTGTTGTACTGTACTCTCCCAAACACTTAGTACAGTGTTGAGCACACATTAAGCGCTCAATAAATACCTTTGATTGAAGGAGCCACTGCTCAACCAGAGGGGATTGCATCACTGGTGCAGGGTACTCAACAGGTGGGTTTTCCCACCCATTGTATCCATCCTAGATGTGGCAAACACTCAGCAGGAAGATTTGCCCACCCTTCAGATCCTGCCTGGGGGAGTCAATCAAAGGAAGAACAAATCATAAACTAATGTTTTAACTGGAGGAATCCAAAAACCAAAAGTTGCCCATAAACCATTCATTATCAAGGGAATCTTAGATTAGCCCACCTCCTCCTTATCATGTACCCTTTAAAAGCAGAATTGGGAGAATAGTGATTTCAAGCTCACTCTTGGGGGACAGAAATATCAGTGCTATAAACAAGTGAGGTTAAAGTTGAAATATTTTCCTAAGCAAGAGACATCATGAATAGCATTGGCCTCCACAAAAATGCCAATTTAGGAACACTTCAATACTTTCTCTTTCAGATGTTGCCTTTGTTTATGCTTTATGTCAGTGCATACTAACAGTGCTCTGTTGAGTATAGCACTGTTGACTTTGCTGCAAAAAAGACACATTGTGCAAGAATAACTCACTAAATTGATGCAACACAACTCTGCAAACATTAATTTATCTTTACCCTTGGCCTAAAAAAATGGGTTTTTTTGTTCTTGTTTTTGTTTGTTTTTTTTTTTTTTTTAACCAAAGGGGCCAATTTTGCCAAGTCACTTATTCAGTGCTGGCTAATTATTCCTCACAAGAGGAAAGTCTCACAACCACTGCTACTGTTTTTTAGTTGGCAAGTTAATGTCTTGGACTTGATCCCTGTAAGCTGGACTACCAAATAAGGTCTATGCTGCCATATTAATCTAGGTAAATCAAGGCACTCAGAAAAAGATTACTTGACATTCTTGTCAATGGGGGGCAAAACCGGGCTTGGGTAGTTAAGACTGGCTCTCACACTGCCTTAATTAAGCTTGAGACTGCCAACCTTTCAGCCTATTTCTTGTTTTGGGCCCCTTGCCAAATTAGCTTTAGCAAAGACTAAACTAGTAATCACCCTGAGTGATTACTGGCCCTCTTCTTAGGGTATTTTCTTAGGGAGGTAAGTGTAACCTCTCAAAAGAGCACAGAACTGAGAATCGCAAGACGTAAGTCCCCACTAGCCTGCTGTGACCTTGGGAAAGACACCTAATCTCTCTGGGCCTCAGTTTCTTCCTCTATCAAATGGGGGTGAGATAAATTGTGTCTCTTTTAGAACAGGGACTGTGTCTGATAAAATCTGTATTTACCCCCAAACTTACTACTCAGCAGGGGCTTCATAAATACCCTAGTTATTATTATGAGTCTGCTCAACAACATAAAATACTTCCTACTCTGTGAAACTTTCTTCAGGGCTTGACTGAGATTCACCCCACTGAGAAAATTCCTTGGCATTTGGTTTTATAGATCATCACTACATAAGAGCCACCAGTTAAGTATCTTTGACTAACACTAAGTTGATGTACAAGTTAGGAGGTGGTGGTGGCTTAGTGGATACAGCACAGAACTGGGAGTCGGAAGGAAGTGTGTTCTAATCCTGCCTCCGCCACATGTCTGCTGTGTGACCTTAGGCAAGTCACTTAACTTCTCCAGGTGTCAGTTACCTCATCTGTAAAATAGGGATTAAGCATGTAAGCCTCATGTGGGATAGGGACTGCGTCCAACCTGATTAACTTGGTTACCTACCCCAGCGCTTAGAACAGTGCTTGGCACATAGTAAGCACTTAACAAGTATTATTATTATTATTATCATTATTATTTCCTGGGTGAATTAAAGGACTTGCCACAACTTAGCTGGAATAAAGTTGGGGCACCAGGACAATCATGAAAGTAAAAATTGCTACTCTATTTCAGAGTCTCCAGAGTTTTGGGACTGGATCCAAGTGAAGAAAAATAGGAAATGAGGACCGGAGGCTGGGAAGTTCAGTGTCGGCACAGACTGTCTGAACCACTTATAACGTACTGGAGATTTGAGCCGACAAAATGTTATTGAAGGGATCACTCTCTCCTCAACCCTATTTGCTTTGCAAAGTCAGGCAGAAATTTATTATGGCTGAAAATCTTTACAGCTGTCCGATGTAAGTGCTAGTCAACAGAGCTGGAAATGTGGGAATTAGCTCTGTGATTTTTAATATATGCAACAGTCACAGTTCCATCAAATTTCCCAGCCCCCACAGCCTCTAGGTATGATCTCATTGGTGCCCACAGTGTTAGTCAAGTGAGGTCATCTGGATAATCTAACTTGCTGCCTTCAGACCTGTTATAATTGTCCCTTCCATGCTATCCAAACTGCTACCATGCTGATAATACGATGATAATTATTATGTTTTTATTTATTGTGTTAAAGGGCTTACTATGTGCTAAGCACTGTAGTAAGTGCTGGGGTAGATATAAAATCATCAGGTTGGATACAGTCCTTGTCCCACATACAGGGCTCCCAGCCCAATTAGGAGGAAGTCGGTTTAACCCTTTTTACAGATGAGGAAACCGAGGCACAGATAATTTAAATGACTTACCCAAGGTCACATAGCTTAGAAGCAGCAGAGCTAGGATGAAAACCCAGGTCCTCGGATTCCCAGGCCCAAGCTCTTTCCACTAGCCATGCTTCTGATCCAAGCAGTTATATCCCATTTCAACTATTATGTCAGCTACCTTGCCGACTTCCCTGCCTCCTCTATTTACCCTCTTCAATCCATACTTCACTCTGCTGCCTGGATCAGTTGGCTTAAGATATCAGTCTCCCCACTCTTAGACACTTCTAGTGGTTGTCCACCCATCTCTGCATCAAATAAACTCTTTAGTATTAGCTTTAAGGCACTCAATCAGCTCTTCCCACCTTATCTCACAGATCTTTTACTACAACCCAACCCACACACTCTTCTCCTCTAACATCAACCTGCTCTATCACCATTTCTTGATCTCGTCAATCTTGTTGCCAACCCCTTGCCCATGTCCTCCCTCTGGCCTGCAGCTTCCTACCCTTATGTATCTGAAAGACCAACATTCTCCTCATCTTAAAAGACCTATTAAAGTCTTATCTCCTCTAAGAGGCCTTCCCTGACACTTGACTTCCCCTATTCCCCAAAGAACTTTAATATTCACCCCTTCTCCAGCCCCACATCGCTTACATACATAGCCATCTGTAATTTATTTTAGAGTCTATCTCCTCCTACAGCCTGTAAGCTCCTTGTGGACAGGGTTCTTTTCAAGTAATAATAACTGTGGTATTTGTTAAGCACTTAGGATATGCCAAGTACTGTACTAAGCACTGGGGTGGATATGAGCAAATCGAGTTGGACCCAGTCCCTGTCCTATGTGGGGCTCACAATCTCAATCCTCATTTTACAGACGAGGTAACTGAGGTTCAGAGAAGTGAAATGACTTGCCCAGGGTGACACAGCAGACAAGTGGTGGAGCTGGGATTAGACGAATTATGCAGATGTGATGATGGAGATGTGGCATGAGTCTCCCTGATGCTTTGTTTTGGAACAGGTCCACCTGGAGCTTTAAAACCTAAAACCTCCTCGCATTTGAATTCCTCACCTCTAATTGTGGTTGGAACTAAAGAGAAATTATCGTATGCCAATTTGTGGCCAAAATTTTCCACTCAAACTCTGTCTCATGAAGTTAATTCCAGTTGATCCTACAAATCTCATTCTTAGCTATTCAGCTAAAATATTACATTTGGTCTGAGTCTTTTCTCATCTCCCAACTGTGCATCTCTCTTAAGGGAGTGGCATCAAGTTTAAGGGCATTTAAGCCAACTGGTAGTTGTCCCGCTAAGTAGAAATGAGTACCCACCACCTCTTTAATTACAGAGACCTCAAGCAGCATTTTAATTAAATTGTTCATGCCCTCTGACCTTTGCCCCTTTTAGAACTGCCTCTACTGGCATTGAAAATACGATCTTAAACTTTATAGCAGGATCCTTCATTCACATATAAGGCCTGAAGCCTTTTATGTTTCCCCTACTCTTTCAGATGTGAGTGGAACAGGAAATGAGATAGTAATGGACTGGATGCATTTCAGTATGTTAAATGTAAAAAAACACAGCAGAAGGGAGGCTAATTGAAAAGGAATTTGAAATATTTGGTGGCTGACATGAACGGCGACTAAAAAAATATCACACTGTGGACCTCTGGATGAATCCTCTTGCTGATGTATATATCAAAACTGCTCAGTTCTCATGTCGAAAGCCGATTTTTTGGTGGTTTGTTTTTAAGTTCCGCCTAGGCAGCCAAGCCCGAATTCCACAAAGCTGCACAGCCTGTGCATGATAATTATTAAGAAAACTCTGTTAGCAGCAGCCAGCTGGTCACTTAGCCAATGTTCTCCTGTAGCTGGGTAGCCCTGTGGTCATAGCAGAAGGAAAGGCCTGTTTCTCCTAGAAGCCAGATTGGCCAGTTGTTTGTTTGTGTAATGGGTTTTGGCAGCCAGCTTCATTTAGTCAACTGTTGCCTTGCAGAGAAGAGATCTCATCTTGTAGGAGCCTTCTATGAAGAACAAAAGAGTTCCTGTCTTCGCTCTCTATGCTCCATGTCTGTGTCTAAATTTATTTTCTTTAATTATGATCTTTGCTTCGAGCAAGGTGACTGGGTGTCCCAAAATGACCAGGACAGTCATAATGTAAGAGTTGTGTTCTGCCATTCTAAGAGCCCAAGGCAGTATCTGAGAGGGTTCCCCATATCAGCCAAGGTGTTGAGAGGGAATTTAGAACAGTGCTTGGCACATAGTAAGCATTTAACAAATACCAAAACAAAACAAACAAACAAAATTCTGGGCCATGGAATTGGAGACGGGAGCCATCTTTGCTGCTGACGTAATGATAATAATAGTTGTATTTCTGAAAGCACTTACGCTCTGTCAAGCACTGTTCTACGTGCTGGGGAAGATATAAGATAATCAAGTCAGACACAATCCCTGTCTCACACAGGGCTCATAATCTAGGAAAGAGAAAGAGGTATTGAATCTCCATTTTACAGATGAGGTAACTGAGGCAATCATGTGGCCTAGTGTGGATAGAGCATGGGCTTGGAAGTCAGAGGGACCTGAGTTCTAATCCCTGAGTTCTGCCACATGCCTGCTGTGTGACCTTGGGCAAGTCATTTCACCTCTCATGTCTGTAAAATGGAGATTAGGATTGTGAGTCCCATATGAATTATGCACTCTGTCCAACTTGATTAGCTTGTATCTACTCCAGATCTTAGAACAATGCCTGGTACATAGTAAGTGCTTAGCACATTCTGTTAAGAAAAAAAAAAAAAAAAAAAGGAAAAAGAAGAAAAACTTGCCCAATGTCACACAGGAGGCACATGGCAGAGTCAGGATTAGAACCCAGGTCTTGTGACTCTCAGGTTTGTGCTCTTTCTGCTAGGCTATGCTGCTCCTCATCACAGATATCCCATTCGGCCTTGGGGCTGTACAGCAATGGGAATTTCTGGTACTGCCGAAACTACACGTTTCCTGCTGGGAGCGAAACTCTTATTCCTGACCTGAAGAGGTGGTCCCCTATTGCATCTCTCTGTGTGGTGCTGGCAGCGCGAGCAGCAACTCCACCTCAACTGCCAACTCTGAGCCAAATCTGTCATAACGACTTCTGCATTTGCTTCTGCCGCATGTTGGTTGGCAGAGATGGAGCAGGAAGGCTTAAATAGCCCTTCATGATTCCCCTGCCACTCTGGGATGGGTGTGGGCAAGAGTATTCACTAGGTGGGTTTTTGCTTCACTCGCTGCTGTTTGTGGTAGCAATTCATGGACTGTTAACAATGCCATCAGGTTCCCATAAACTCCAGGGAAAGTAAGGCAAAGTGACTCACAGTTACACAGATTACATCTCATGTACTGGAGAATTAAGGGAAGTTGTGGTTGTCCACTCCAACCCTCGATACAAAACCAAACCTTTTAAAATCAAAATCTCTTGAACAAGTCCAACAGATCCTCTCTGCCAGGTATGGGTAGATTGTGTTGATACAATTTCATGAAATTACCATAAAAGGTGCTTACCTCTCCGTTTCCTTCCTCAAAATTGAGACAGGATGAGAATTTCTGGGTTTTTTTGTTTGTTTTTTGCAGAAAGTAGGCACAAATCACAGCATATAAAAATAGCTAATTCTACCCAATAGCAGCAGTGCCACAGTTTCTGTGGGAAGTACAAGCTGCCTAAGAAAGCAAGATCTTAAAACAACTTTTAAATAATTTGTTTCTGACAGTGTTGCTTTATGAGGAACAACTTGAAATTTATTGTCATTAATTGGCCTATAGGGAAACAGAATTTTCTATATTTGACCATGTTAGACACAGGAAAGCCCCACACATCACAATGAGACAAAATGTATTCTTTTGAGATTATGGATTTGGAGTGAACCATGACTCATATTTTTGATTAAAATTATAGATGTGCCGATTTATTTAAAGAACATACTCTTTGATGGACTCATCTGACAAAGGTAACATTTGGAAAGAAATTTTTGAGCCCACTGGAGTTATGTAAATTACCGACATCACATTGCAGGCAAAGCCAGGTTCTATATTCCTCTCTTACATTCTAGGGATGTAAGAGCATTTAATTTCCATTGCAAAAGCATTTGAAGAGTTCTGACTCTAAGCTGACAAATGTTCAAAGCATGTCAAGTCGAATTTGCACTCAAGGGTTTCCCATGGAAAAATGTTACTTTCGTCTAAGGGAAACCCTACTTGAGAATAAAACAAGGCAACAATCATTGCTAAGGCCAGGACTCTACTGTTAAATGTTCCCATCTCCAGACCATGGACAGGAGAGGGGTAAAGGGAAGGGAACTCATTGGAAGCACCAATTGGAAGAGTAAATCAATCTTTAGTGAGCTGTTCTTAATGTATTTCATTTCAGGAGGCTTTAGTCAAAGAACATGGTGTGTGTGTGTGTGTGTGTGTGTGTGTGTGTGTGTGTGTGTGTGTGTGTGTGTGTGTGTGTGTGTCCGTGTGTCCATCTGTCCATCCGTCCTCTTTCAGCCCTGTCTGGGATACTTGTACTTTTTATTGTAATTGAAGGTGGTGGGAATTAGTAACTCTGTTGATGTGGTTTTGCTCCTTGTTAGAAAACAAATCTCTTTCTTTGCTCTCTGAAGGTGAAAAAGTGTAGAAGAGAGACAGAAAGGCAGGATCAGACCACAGAGAGCTAGGCTCGGCAAGAAGGATTCTTTTACATTCCCCTTGTCTGAAATTATCTATTTGCATTCTATAGCATCTTTGTTTGTCATTACCCTGGTTATGTGGTTACACATAGGCTCGCTTTGTTTCTTTAGCCCAAACTCTTATCATGTTACCTTTAAAATTTGGCATTCGGTAGCAGCAGGTCACTGGTGCCACTCTCTGCTTGGTTTGTATGACTTCATTAGCTAAATAGAACTGTGGGAACCAATTTTCTAGGTGACCCTCAAGTCATGGAGAGAAAAAAACAAAAACAACCTCCCGTATTTATCCGCTTAGATAGCTTAATGTATTTATAACATCCCTTTAAAGGACACTGTGGCACTCCTGCAGCCTTGTGGTTTTCAAAACCATAGCAATTGTGTGACCCAAGAACTTAGCCATAAGCCCGGCCCTGCTCCCACCTCAGTCCATTACACAAATATTTCATTCCGGGTATATTCATCTGAAAACACCCAGAACTTTTCAGTGGTCTTTCTTGAGTCCTAGTGTTCATCAGCGTGGCTCAGTGGAAAGAGCACGGGTTTTGGAGTCAGAGGTCAAGGGTTCAAATCCCAGCTCTGCCAATTGTCAGCTGTGTGACTTTGGGCAAGTCACTTAACTTCTCTGTGCCTCAGTTACCTCATCTGTAAAATGGGGGGTTAAGACTGTGAGCCCCATGTGGGGCAACCTGATTACCTTGTATCTACCCCAGCGCTTAGAACAGAGCTTTGCACATAGTAAGCGCTTAATAAATGCCATCATTATTATTATTATTATTTTGAAAACAGAACTTTCTCCTGGAATTCCAGGTGTTTCTCTTGCTTCTCGTCTGGTCAGAAATATAATTTTTTTTTTGTTTATTTTTATGGTAACATTCCTAACCACATCGAGGTAAAAAAAAAAAAAAAAAAGGTACATTTTGTGGGGGGAACGGTATGGATAGGTGAATGGAACTCATTTCAACCTTTAATTGGCATTGGCTAGGGGGTGATGTGGCATGAATGGAGAGGACGTTGGAAGTGGGAGTTGGAACTCTATCTGAATCAGGTCTCCTGTGCCCAAGGGATCATAAAACATAAAGCAGAGGAAAGATTTTATGGGATTGATGCTCTGGATCTGTTTCAGGTGGGCAAAAGGAATTAACCCGCCGTCTGTATTTTCAACTGCGTGATCTACCCTGCGTGATCAGGTTTTGCACACCTCTGAGGTGATCTGAGCTGGGGTCTAGAGAGAATAGAAAGATTCCTCACTGAATTCATTTTTTAGGTGGATGAAGTGGGCAGGGAACATATATCTACCAACTCTGATATACTGTACTCTCCCAAGCATTTCATACAGTGCTATGTGCACACTAACAGTAAATACAGTTTATTGATCAAGGGCTGAAATATCATCTTGGGACTCTGTACATGTCACTTCTATAAGATGTTCATTAAGAAGAGCTGCAGGAAAAGGTAGCCATGCTTTAGAACCACATAAATGGTAAAAGAATAGAAATTAATTTTGCAGAAGACCTGTTAATGCTGGAATATGCTCTGCTTTGAGCTACTAAAAATGCTGGAGTCCACCTCATTTTTAATTGCCTCCCCTGAGAGAAATCTTCAGGCTCAGAGCTTGCCTTCATCAACTTTGGATTTTCTCACGTTCGGACTGCCTTACTCTTGGTTTCACCCCAAAAAATCTGAACCAGGATATCATATTTCAGTGTCTCTTCTTAATTGATTGGGGAAAAGAGCTGCAAATTCATAGTCCTTTCTATTTGTCTTCCTGCACTGGGGAAATTATACTACTACTACTAATAATAATGGTATTTTTTAAGTGCTTACTATGTGCCGAGCATCAGGGTAGATACATGGTATCAGCTTGTGCAATGTGGGGCTGCCAGTCTTAATCCCCATTTTACAGAGCAGGGAACTGAGGCAGAGAGAAGTGAAATGACTTGCCCAAAGTCACATGGCTGACAAGTGGCGGAGCCAGAATTAGAATCCATGACCTCTGACTCCCAAGCCCGGGCTCTTTCCCCTAAGCCATGCTGCTTCTGCTTCTACTAGAACAAAATTGGTTGAGGTCTTAGCTTTGGCAGTCAGGTCACATGAAGTGGGCTTAGCCAGTGAGGATGCCTGTCGTGACTGGTGGAAAAGAGGGTGTTTTCTCAAATAGATTACAAACGCAGAGTCCATTTCCCCTTAATGACTGTATTTATTTACCAGCTCCCTAATGAATCATAAGTCCCATTTAAAAAATAAGATGTTCTACCATATTGTTTCACTTTTTTATGGTATTTGTTAAGCACTTCTTATGTGCCAGGCCAAGCACTGAAGTAGGTAGAAGCTAATCAGGTTGGACACAGTCCCTGTCACACACAGGTCTCACAGTCTTTAATCCTTAGTGTGCAGATATCAGAAGCACAGAGAGGTTAATTGATTTGCCCAAGATCACACAGCATATGACTGGAGAAGCTGGGATTAGAACCCAATTCCTCTGACTTCCAGGCCTGAGTTATTGCCACCAGGCCACTCTGTTTATCTGAAAGCTTTTCTAAAAAGCCATCTTCAGGAATCATTCCCTGATTATTTCCAGGAAGGTTATTCATTCAATCATATTTGAGTGCTTACTGTGTGCAGAGCACTGTACCAAGCACTTGGGATAGTAAGCACTTGGGAGAGTACAATATAACAGAGTTGGAAGACACGTTCCCTGCTCACAGCTTACAGTCTAGAGGGGGAGACAGATGGTAACAGGAATAAACAAATTACATACAAAATAGGGAAATGTGGAACATTCCATCCCATCCAGGAACTTAGGCTTTTTGAATGAAAGATCAAAGAGGAATAATTTCAATTCAGTCTTATTTATTGAGTGCTTACAACTTTACTCTCCACTTGGGAGAGTACAGTATAACAATAAACAGACACATTCCCTGCCCGCACTAAGCTTACAATCTAGAGGGAAAGAATCCAAAGCCTTTATATTGAATCAATATTGTAGATCAGGAAAATCTACATGATTTCTACATGAGCTAAAGCTTTACCTGACCAATATGAGATTTCTATATATCTGTATGTTATATATGTCTGTAGATATGTATATCCATTTAGATCTGGAGTTACTAATACTTGCACATCTGCTGCACTAGTGTCTTTAGAACCTAACACTTTTGTCATAAACACTTTTGAATGTTAAGTGGAAATGTTTTGACTTGAGTTAAAAATGCGACTGAATAGCAGATACCCTAAGGTTTACAGTAAACATAGCAGTTTCAGAGGGTATTAAAGACCCCTGCAAATGGTAAATACTTTATATTTTTCAAAGTATTTCAGTATCAGAGTTACTCTGGGTTGGGAGTTTAGTTATTTATATTTGCTTGTTTTGGGTAGTGGAGGGTCATATTTGTCAGCTAAAATCACCAAGTTGTCAAAATGTGAAGATATTTTAGGGTACCCAGACCTGACTCGATCCATTTCCTCTGTTGTCTTTCAAGGCTGATAGATAAGGTTATGAAATTTTACAATTCATTTACACAGTCCAAACAACAACAAGCCATCCTCCAAGCATCTCAATCAAGGTCATATCCATTCACCCCTTCCCACAGGAGGCAAGCTCAAGAAGGAGGTTGAATGGGTGATTTATGGGAGGAAATGATGGTCAGAGAGGAAAATTAATCATCGAGAACTCCCTAAATCCAAATTCAATCCCTGGTCTCCTCCCCTTCTGCTGTCACTTCCTCCTCCATGGCTCCAAGCAGGCTGCAACTATGTCCATATCCCACCTACTTATCTTCAGTTATATATGGTCCCCTGGCTGTCCTGTATTGCTCAAACAATTTATTAAGCAGCTTCTGATGGCAAAACAACCTACTGAGCTAATTGCTTTCAAGAGTATAATAGAAGCAAGACACGTGTCCCCTGCCTTCAAGAAATTAACAGTCTAGTGAGTTGCTTACAATCTGGATCTCACAGCCTGGCCAATCAAGAGAATTACATGAAAATTGAGGTGAGATTACTGTTATAATTATTATTGTTATATAGTTAAGTGCTTAATATGGGTCAAATGTTGTTCTAAGTATTGAGGTAGATACAAGTCAATCAGGTTGGACACAGTCCCTATCCTACATGGGGCACAGTCTAAGTAGGAAAGAGAACAGGAGAATCAGGAATCCTGATTCCTCAGTCAAGGAGATTGAGGCACAGAGAAGTCAAGTGACTTTCCCATGGTAATACAGCAGAGAAGTGGCAGAGCAAGGATTAGAACCCAGGTCCTCTAACTTCCAGGCCCATGTTATTTCCACTATGCCATGCTGCTTCTCTGAGATGCTCCAAAACACCAGATAAACTGCTCTCAGCACTTAGCGATCACCTGAACCATCTGGAAACCAACCTTTCTGAGACTGAGCAGGCCTGCTGAAATCATGATTTGCTCAATCTCTTGCTGGATTCGCTAACCAAGCGCTTAGTACAGTGCTCTGCACACACAGTAAGCGCTCAATAAATATGATTGAATGAATGAAACCCAAGTGCATATAAATCAGCATTGTTCTCCTTGGCAGGCATTTTCTTATCTGAATCAGCTGAAGAGCATAGCTATCTTTCCTTCAAAGATGTTATTATTGTGGATGACTCGTTTCTCTTGAAGTTCAAATATTGATAGTTTTGTTTTACAGGGACAAGCAATAGACTATCATTCTTCAAGTCCACTTTTTATTCCCTGTTTGTGTCTGCACAAGGCAAACCTACAGTGGTTTGAAAAGTTGGTAGTTTTTGCAGGTTTGCTGCTGCTTAAGGGCACCAAAGTGCCCACTTCTTAACAGGATTTTGTTGCTTTTCCAACTGCATTTCCCCGCCTCCTCCACCATGATCCGATAGCTGGAGGTGGCTTTCCTGATGAGGATGGCAATCCAGCAGAAGCAGTAGTTGCCCACTGGAAACACTGCCCTTTTACTCACAGTACCCAGACTTGTGTTTGGGCCATGCACCCGGGAGCTGAAAATCCAAAATGACAGCGTCTGAGATTCCTGAGGCTCCTCAGAGATCTTCCTGGGGCATAACAATTGGGTGTTTCCATTAGCGTATCCTTAAACCAAGTTTTCCAGACTTAGCACTACAGTTTCCACACAGTTCTAAACCCTGTAAATTGGTGATCGTGTACTTAAACACACCTAAATTGTTTTACCTGAAACTCTCCTCATTATAGTGGGTTCAGCAGTTGATTCTCTACCCCTTCTCCCACCCCCTCAGATGACCCTGACAATTCTTGAGAGTTGTATTGATCAGAAGAACTTTACCGTTATTGATTGCGATGCCTGTATCCTCACCTTGGCTGTTGAGAATGCCTTTGTCTGTGGGCTTAACGACTGAACTTCTTTCCAAGATATAGAATTCTTCGTTCTCCTTGAACACATTTCTTTAAGAGAATTAAATTGATCTTACAGATTACCACGACACAGGGAAGCCGCTTTGTAGGAAATGGTGGTGTCCTAGAAGACCACCAGGCTTTCTTATCGTACACCGAGCGGTAACCTGAGGAATTAAAAGGTCGGGACTGGTAGGACAAATTTCTGTTGGTGGATTCTCCAACTGTGCTCGAACTAGTGATTCTAGTAGGAAAAAAAAACCCTCCTATTTTTCAGGGTTTCCTGCTTTACTTTTAGCTTGTAAAATAGAACTGCTTTGTCCAAAGAAAAAAGAGTTCTTTGAGATCAAATACTTTCACAAAATAAGTTTGAGTTAAAAATAAATGAATCAGAAACATATGGGTTTGAATTCCCTGAGAACACAGTGGTTGAAATATGAAAAAGAAAAAAAGAAAAAATGCAGTTAGGGGTTACTAAATGTTAATTTTAACCCCAAACATCATCCTCTTCCTTCAAGAAGGTATGAGTGCAGTAGCTGATTCAAATGACTAAGTGATGTGTTTTTCAATATACCTTAGTGCTACAAATGGCAAATCATACAAGATCTTTTAAAAATGCATTAATGTGAAGCATAGTCAGAACAACAACCCTCAACTTTGGTTTCTGTGGGGGGAAAGTGGTTACTGAGCACATTGTGGATGGAAAAATTTTCATTTTAATCTCAAATGAGAAACATTTGCATCAGAGCCCAGACCTAACATTTAAATGCTTCTCAGCCTCTGATGAAGGAAGGTGTATTTGTTGTAGCTTTTTCTGAAAAAAGAGAACTTGGTTAACTTTTGGATTTCTTGTGATTTGGCATTCAGGTTATAGACCACAAGGTTTACATGAGCCATCAATGTATTCACTGGTGAAAGCTACAGTATTTATCACAAATATCACTGGGTGCTTATTATGTGCCAAGCTCTTTAAGTGCTAGTGTAGATAAAAAATAATCAGAGTGTACCACTTGGGACTCACAGTCCAGGAAGTAAGGAGGACACTTTGGTATTCCCATTTTGCAAACTAGGAAGTTGAAACACAGCCAGGTTGACTTGTCCAAAGTCCCTCCGCAGGAAAGTCAGGGAGCCGGGATTAGAACCCAATTCCCTTGACTCTCAGTTCTGTGCTTTTTTCCCAGCACCTCCCATGCTCAATTTTGACCAACACTTAATGCCCTTTTTTATTTTTAATGGTGTTTGTTAACCACTTACTCTGTGTCAAGCACTGCTCTAAGTGCTTGGGAAGGTACAGATTAATCAGGTGGGACACAAACCCTGTCCCATGTGTGAATCAGTCAACTAGGAGGGAGAAGAAGTACTGAATCCACATTTTACAGTTTAAACTTGAGTTCCAGAGAAGTTAAGTGACTTGTCCAAGATCACCCAGCAGGTAAATTGGAGCTGGGATTAGAACTTGGTTGTCCTGGCTGCCAGGCACATACTTCTATCCCCTAGGCCTCTGTGCTTCCTGCCCTGTTTAGCTTGGGTTCTTCTATCTGAAAAGGATTCCATCTCCTGAAAACAAATACTGAGAGTGTTTCTCTTGCTTAGCAGGCAACCACCCTGCTTTGAATCTGTCATGAAATAAAAAAGAAAAAACAAGTGCACCATATTTACCAGTTTACCGAATAGGAAGACCACACCAACCCACAGAATATAGCCCTCCATGAGGTTGCGTGGGGGCGAGAAATGGGGCATGTTCTTCTGCCCCCCCCCCCCCCCCCCCCATGACACACACACACATATTCTTTGTATCATTCTCTGTAGATGTATTGGAGATCCAAGCATTTAGGAATTTTAATTGCTTAAAAAAATACCCATACAAAATAGAATTTAATGCAATCTAATGCTTAGATGGAAGACATATTTTCTTTCATAATACACCAAACTCTTTCAATCTCCATAGTAAAAATAACCCTTTTCCTCATCACATATTCCTCCAGTATTCTTTTTTTTCCCTCACTTCTCTCCACCACTCACAAGTAAGCACATGTTGAAAGAAAGGAATAAAACCATAGCAATTTCTTGATTAATTGGGTTGTTTGTCAAATATTCTTACTGTCTTTCTAGGTCCTATGAGTTAGTGAGTGTAAAAGCATGCATTTAGAAATCCACTTTGACTTTCAGTATTCAAAACAGTAGAGGCTGGTAACTAGCCAACACTTTTATAGCATTTCAGGAAGTTTTCATTACTCTGCCGAAATGTTGTTGGAGGAATGTCCGTGGGAGCTTAGTATTAGTGAACATGATACCTTGCAGACTCAGTAACTCAGGTGGAATTTATAAGGTAGGGACAGCTTTCTTCAGAAAATATGTATTGGGTTTGTAGGTGTAAGCTTAGTATTTGAGTATCCAGCAGGCTCAGTGCACCGTACTACATACTTGGGACGTTCGAAATAAAGTGAAATATTTCCTGCCCTCATGGAGCTCACATTATAATGGGAGAGAGAAGCATAAAAATATTTAAAGGAGCAGTCCAAATATTTAATTGAATGTAAAACTGAATAGACACACCCAAGAGTGCTGAGGATGGGTAAAAAAAAAAAAGCTTATAAATGTTTGACCTTATGGATGGCTTTGTGGGCAGGGATTTTGTCTACTTCATTTTACTCTCCCAAGTGCTCCGTACAGAGGTTGGGACACAGTAAGCACTCAATAAATATCATTGATCGATTGATAGTTGGATATGGCATAAGATATTGGAAACCTACTTGGCTGAAAAGGCTTGTTAGAGGAAATGGGATTTTAGGAGTTTTTGAATGTGTAGAGAACTGTGGTCAGAGAGATTTGGAAAGGGAAGGACTTCTAAGGTGGGGCAAAGTGTGAGCAAGAGGGTGGAGATAAGGAGTGGTCAAGAGCAAGGAAGGACTAGAAGGAAGTGCAAGAAAGAGAAATGGAAAAGATCTTGAAGTCTTTTTGGAATACTTTATAGGGATGGTATTTATTAAGCCCTTATTATGTGCCAGGTACCGTACTAAGCACTGGGGTGGATACAAGCAAATCAGGTTGGACACAGTCCCTTGTCCCACGTGCGGCTCTGTCTCAAATCCTCATTTTACAGATGAGGTAACTGAGGCACAGAGAAGTGAAGTGATTTGCCCAAGGTCACACAGCGCAACAAGTGGTGGAACCAAGATTAGAAGCCATGACCTTCTGACTCCCAGGAGGGTGCTCTATCCACTATGCAGAGCTTGCAACTTGGCCATGCCTAGTGATTCTCTTTGAACAAGTGAGGCTATAACAGGTGTCAGGGGGAGATGAACATAGAAATATTAACCAGTTGAATAATCCGAGCAAATAGTAAACTATGAAATTGATTATGATCATTATCTATTATCTTCTAGACTGTGATTCCGTTGTTGGGTAGGGACCGTCTTTATATGTTGCCAACTTGTACTTCCCAAGCGCTTGGTACAGTGCTCTGCACACAGTAAGTGCTCAATAAATATGATTGAATGAATGAATGAATCTATGGTGTTTACTGAATGCTTACTATGTGCAGAACACTGTATTTAGCACTTGGGAGAGTGCAATGCAACAGTATTAACAGACGTGCTCTGTCCACCATGAGTTTACACTTTAGAAGAGAAGACAGACATAAATAATTTGTAATATTTATAGATATGTACATAAGTGTCCTGATATGTCCAAGTGCTGCTGAAGGAGAAGGAATGAAGCTTGAGTTTGTGAGGTTTCGTTTGTTTTCTCTAGACCATAAGCTCTTTATGAGCAGGGAACATGTCTACTAAATAATAATAATAATGATTATGGTATTTGCTAAGCATTTACTATGTGCCAGGCACTGTACTAAGTGCTGGGGTGAACAAACAAATTCAGTTGGACCTAATCCCTGTCCTCTGTGGGGCTCACGGTCTTAATCCTCATTTTATCCATAAGGTAACTGAGTCCCAGAGAAGTGAAGTGATCTGCCCAAGGTCACACAGCAGATAGGTGGCAGAGCCAGGATTAGAACTCATGCTCTATCTACTAGGCCATGCTGTTTCAAATCTATTATATAATCGGCAGCGTTCTGCACATGGTAAGCACTCAGTACAATTGATGGTTCTCCCTCCTACTTTGACTGTAAACCCATCCTGTATCTACACCAGAGTTTAGTATAATACTTGGGCTGTAACCACTATCTTAATTATTATCATTATTGTTATAGGGTAGAGAAAGAGGAGGAAGTTAGGAATCTCCTTAGCCCATCCAGTTTCAATTTCCAGCCTGGTCGGGAGAGGAAAGAGTTAATCCTTTGGCCTACACTGAGGCCTTGTATACCCTGGATGCCATTACAGCAAATGAGGTAACCGGGTTTTGCTGAGACAGGGCAAAGGGGGGTGGCTTAGGGAGGGATGAACTCAAGCTGGAGCCAGATCTAAATTAATTAACTTCAGCTCCACTGAAATTCTATTGTGAGGAAGCAGTAACTAGGGCCAGCGAGCAAATGGAAAAATGTCACTAGGGGAGAGGAGTGAAATAATTAATAGGTGTCCCTTTATGGTCCCAATGTTGAAAGCAGGAGTATTGTACAGCCCTAGTCTCCATATCAGTTGTTACTTGGTACAACTGCTTAAGCGCTTTCAAGTTAGAGAATGGATTTCAAATTCTGCCCTAGGGCATTAGAAATGGGTTGATTTGGGCAAGGGGGGTTCCTCTGGTGTCTGTGTCATTTGCAACAGCAAATGAGAAATAAATAGAAATACCTGCCTCTTAATATCCCTGATGAGTTTCAGGGCCAAACTTCACATTAGGAGTTGCTGTTTTAGCCTTCAGAAGTCTTTACAATATAACAGTAGATGTATTTATTAATGAAAATTAAAAAAAATAAGTGACTACAATATACTAATCAATCATATTTATTGAGCGCTTACTGTGTGCAGAGCACTGTACTAAGTGCTTGGGAAGTACAAGTTGGCAACATATAGAGACAGTCCCTTCCCAACATTGGGCTCACAGTCTAAAAGGGGGAGACAGAGAACAAAACCAAACATACTAACAAAATAAAATAAATAGAATAGATATGTACAAGTAAAATAAATAGAGTAATAAATATGTACAAACATATATACATATATATAGGTGCTGTGTGGAAGGGAAGGAGGTAAGATTGGGGGGATGGAGAGGGGGGCGAGGGGGAGAGGAAGGAAGGGGCTCAGTCTGGGAAGGCCTCCTGGAGGAGGTGAGCTCTCAGTAGGGCCTTGAAGGGAGAAACAATATGAGCAGCCATAAGTTTATCCACCATTAATTTTCAGCAGTCATTTTAGAAAGAGCCCCCAAGCACAGATTCAACTGATCAAGGTGAGTGAATTTATTCCCTCCAATTCAGCCTACCCCACGCTTTTAACTCTGTCCCACATCTTCAGCAAGCCAGGTCCCGGCCTATAAACACTGCCAACTTGCAAAGAGACAAATCCTCTGCTTCCCAATGGTGCTTCTCATCAGTAGCTCTGTAAGCGCTTTCTTCCTTCACTCTGTCTGGGTTGATGTTGGATTCTGTGAGAGGAGGCGGTCCTCTGTGGAGGAACAGCTATCGGAAACCAGAGGCCTCAGTCCAGCTGAGCTCAAGGGTTGAAGCGGTGACCTGGGTTGCAGCTGGCTCACGTGTTGGTGTAACTGAAGCTCAGTAATGTGGACTGGGTCTCCCAGAGTGAGCCTCCTGTCTCTTTTAATAGACTAAACACATACGTCTCCTCAGCCATTTAGAAGTGGATGTTATGAAACGGCTGCAGTCGCAAATGGGTGTAAAGCTGGCTTTAACGTAATATGAGCATCAGTTTGCAAATCTCCAAAACAGGTCACCATGGCCTGAGAAGCTGAATTTAATATTCTGCTATCCAAGGGGTGAGCGTGGAAAATATCACAGCCCATTGGCTAAGTTTCTACAACTTAAGTAGATATCTCTGTGATTCTTTGACCTCAGATGGCATTGCCTGGTGATCATTTAAACGGTAGCTTATTGTTTTATATTTGCATTAGCCTAAAGGGCAAAGAAGACTGTGAGGTTTTTAACAGTTCTGTACTCTATGGTTGGAGTTTTTCTTGACTGGAATTGATTGAGGACTTTCCTTAAGCTGAGTGACGGAACTGTGCATGGACAGTGTGGGCTAGTGGAAAGATCTCAGGGTTGGGAGACATGGGTTCTAGTCCTGACTAAGCCACTGTCGAGCTGTGTGATCTTAGACTAGTCACTTAACTCCTCTTTGTTTTATTTTTGTTTTGTACTTTTTATGATATTTAAGTGCTTATTATGTGCCTAGCACCATACTAAGCACAGGGGTAGATACAAGCTAATCAGGTTGCACACAGTCTCTGTCCCACATGGGTTTCACAGCCTTCATCCCCATTTTACAGATGTGGTAGCTGAGGCCCAAAGAAGTGACTAGCTCAAGTTCACACAGCAGACCTGCAGAGCAGAATTAGAACCCAGGTCCTTCTAACTCCCAGACCTGTGCTCTATTCATTGACCACACTGCTTCTCAATTTTTTTGGTTTCAGGTACTGGTGTTTGCCTGGTGTTTGTCAAAGAGCTTACCTGTAAAATCTAGTATTAATGAACTGTAGGACTCAGACTTTTTGAATACTTATGCCTCTGGGGATAACTCTGGTTTTTTTTACTCAGATTCTTGGCAGGTACTGAATTAAGCACTGAGGTACATACAAGATAGGTTGGGCACAGTCAGTGTCCCACATGAGGTTCAAACTCTTTCAGGAAGGGGAGGATTTAATCCCCATTTTATAAATGAGGTAACTGAAGATCAGGGAAGTTATGTTACTTGCCCAAAGTCACACAGCAGGCAAGCGGCAAGCCAAGATTTAGAACCCAGGTCCTCTGACTCCCAGTCCTTGCTCTTTCTACTCAACCATGCTGCTTCCCCAAATGGAAGTCCTGTAATATACCTGAAAGAGGAAAAATGGAGGAAAATGGGTTCCCAAAGTAGTATATCAGAATCTGCTGGAAAAATCTCCTTTCCAAATCTCAGTGGATTCACCAACTCCTCCTCTTGATGACAAGGTACGTGTATAGCATGTTAGAGTTTATATTCAATCCTAAAAGACAAGATTCCACCACACACTGTATCCCAAACTGCCTTTGCTGCCTTAAAGTGGTTTGGCCACAATCAAAATCATTGTGCGGTTTCAGTATCACTGATCGGTTACCTGTTCTCCACTTTCATACATACAAACTCTACTTGTTTTGACAAAGACAGAATAAAAAGAATTATTCCTTGGGATGATTATATTTCACTGTCATGTGCTTCTGACAGGTATCCTTAACTTTTCCATTTAGCCAACTTGTAGGTCTTTTAGACTTACTAGCCCACTCAATCTGGAGAGCACTTTCTTAGCATGAAACTTTGGAGTATCCATTTCAGGAATAATTGAGGTTTATAGCTCCATGCTTTTTTTTTTTTTTTTTTCAGCAATGGGCCTGTGACAGTAGGTTTCTGAATTGCATAAATGCTCAAGAATCACCTGGCAAGGCATTACAAGGCATTATCCTAAATTAAGTTAATTCCTCCCTTCAACAGGCATTTTTTATGGGCCATAATGAACCGACCCAGGAGAAATAAGTGGTAATCCCAATTATCCCCCTGAATAGGCATTGTATGACACTGAAAGGGCTCTTTCCTACAATGCAGAAGGTTAAAACTTACCTGAAGAGTATCAATCATCTCCTCATTGCCTGAAGTGTCTAGCCCTCAGTAAAAAGCCAAGATCCAAGTACCTTGAGGAGAAACTGAAAGACAGCATACTCTATTAGGGAGAACACGGGCTTGGGTATCAATGTGAGTTCTAATCCCAGTTCTGCCACTTGCCTGCTGTTTCCTTGGGCCATTCACTGAACTTCTCTGTGCCCATTTCCTCATCTGTAAAGTGAAGATAAGATACCTCTTTCTCCCATCCCATTCGACCTAGAGTCCTATGTGGGACAGGGATTACCTTTGATCTGCTTATATCTGCCCAGGTGCTTAGTAAAGTAGTAGGCATATGATACTTAATAAAGTTAAGCATAATCATTTCATTTATTATTAATTATTAAAATCTGCTCAAGTGCTCTTTCGCAGGGACGCAAAAAGCATGAAGCAGAAAACCAAATGTTACAAGCAGCAAGCCTGTTAAGCATTCCACCTCACGGTTGCAAATTACTTAATTGATTTATTAGTATTATTTATTGAGCTCTATGTACAGTGCTCTGAAAATAGAGCTCAATATTCATTAATTCATTTGTATTTATTGAGCACTTACTGTGTGTAAAGCACTGTATTAAACACTTGGGAGAGTACAACATAAAACAGGCACATTCCCTGCCCACAGAGAGTGTACACTATTAATTATTTCAACAATACTCAGCAGCTAGGAGAGTGCAATAGTTGTAGGAGACATGATCCCTGCCTGAAAGATACCTCCTGTGGAGAATTCTAAACTACAGGAATGGCAAATAATAATCTCTAATTGTTTTTTCCAATCCAACTTCCTAAATGCATTCAAACTCCTACAACTATTTTCTACACCTCTTATTGTGTGATGCAACAAACACTGCTTCCACTAATGGAAAACAACTCTAACCATTTAATTAGGTTTTCACGACTGCTTTGTCACAATGTCTCTGTGTCTCAATTTCCACATCTTTGAAATGGGTGTAAACTTGCTCTTTTCCTCCCCTTAGACTGTGAGCCCATTTAGGATGTGGACCATGTCCAGTATTGTATCTAATCCAGTATTTAGCACAGTGAATGTCTGGTACATGATAGATGCTTAATAAATACCACTATGATTAGTATTAAATTATCAGCTCGTTCCATTCTGAATGAGCCTCATTGATTATACCATTATAAGTATAATGGCTGTGTTAACATCTCTTCAGAAATTTATGAATCACCATGGGTAAAGGGAATTATTTTGCAAATAATGTTTTTATGCAAAATAGTGAATTTCAGTTCAAGCGATCTGTGATGCCTAGGTAGATGGGCCAAATCACTTGTGTTGTATTTTCATCTCTACTGCAAAGAGATGCATGGGAAAAATGCTCATTAAAGTTAATTGGAATTTTGTGAGTAAACCCTGTGCCCTGTGATAAGACTAGATGCATGAAATATCAGACACTTGAATACATCAAGCAGGAGGCAGGCCTGTCTGCTGTTTATCTAAAAATATTAAAATAAGGGCATGAGATAAAGTGAGGTATGAATCTTCAGTCTTGGATTTGCCTAATAGGCCTGTCACAAGTACAAGGGTCAGTTAATGAAATGGCCTCTTTTCTTCAAGAGGACGTGAACATTGCAGCCAACTGAAAGAATGAAGATGCCCCATTAACTGACATGAACTTTGTTAGTGTGAACTGGATATAATTAACACTGGACTTCCCCAGTGGCTACTGAGCTCTGGCCCAATGTCCCTCACCTTTTTACCTTGGTGTAATCTATGCCTCTGACCTCCCACTTCACTAACAGCCCTCTAGACTGTAAGCTTACTGTGGGCAGAGAATGTCTTTGTTACATTATCATATCATATATCTCAAGTGCTTAGTAGTGGTCTGCACACAATAAGTGGTCCATAAGTGATCGACTGATATCCACAATAACTGCGAGTCCCGGCCATATCTGTGCTGCTTATAGACAAGTGGAAAGTTGGCAGTGACTCCCTCCCACTTATGCACGTTCTTCTCGACTTCACCCTCTCCATTCCCCTCCCAATCTAACCTACTCACTGAGCATCACTCTCATCTCTCCCACATCTGAATGCTTGCTCACATGCTTCCCAGCCTGGAACTCCCTTGGCTTTCAAAGTATCCAGTCCACAGCTCTCTCCACCTTCAGAGCCTTTCTGAAATCACCATCTCCTCCAGAAAGCCTTCCCTGATTGATTTATACCCCCAACTAACACTTCCAAACTTCTGCATCAGCTATTCATTTGTATCTTCATAACTCCACTCTGTACTTCTGGGTATATTGAGTTCCATAATCTGCCACTTCAGCACTATCTTATATTTCTTCCTTCTATCTCTAAATTAATTCAATTTCTGTCTCTCCCAATAGATTATAAATTCACTGAGGGTTGGGGGTGATATCTACAAGTTCTATTGTACTCTCCCAAGCACTCAGTACAGTGCTTTGTACACACTAGTAACTCAATAAATACCACTGATTGCTGAGTGCCATTTGCTTAGTAGAATTTAATCCTCATTTTATCGATGAGGAAACTGAGGCACCCATACGTTAAACTTTCCAGAGGTCACCCAGCAGACAAGTGGCAGAGTCAGAATTAGAACCTTGGTCCTCTGGCTGTATACTGGTACCAATACTGTATACTAATTCTATTTTACTTTCCCAAATGCTTGGTATTTTTCTGTGTTGTAGTCTCAACCTTCCTAGACCCTTCCAAAGTCGAGCATTTTTGTACTTGAAATATTTAGCTGAGCCACCTGCTCCGCAGACCAAATTAACCAGAACCTTTTGAAATGGCTAGTGTAGATCCTCCAGTGGGACGCTTGCTAACAGAGAGCGAGTCAAACTTTTCAGCAACTGCCTTTTCAGGTCATGAGGATGGCATTTTGAACATTCACCGAATGATACCTGGGATCTTTCCAAATACCTATCCCTGCAATTCTGGAGCCTTTGTTAATCGTATCCTTGAGAGATACAAAAAGATTGAATTGTTTCATTTATATTGTCTTTGGAAATAACAGTGTAAGGTTGCTTACCAAGTATTTTGTCAAGACCATTAATCTTCTTTCCCAGGTCCTGGAGAAGAGTCTCTGAGAGCCCTCAATGGCATTCTGCCTTGGGGCTATGCAAATAGCAGGAGTGATAATCAGTTAACTCAGCATTTATTGACCACCTATCTAGTTTGTGCAGGATACTGTAATCAATCAGTGGTATTTACTGAGCATTTACTATATACTAGCTCTAAGTGCTTAGGAGACTACAACACAGCAAAATACCAAGGATTTGGGGAAAGTAAAGTAGAACTTCTATACAATATTAGTACCAGTATACAGTCAGAGGACCAAGGTTCTAATTCTGACTCTGCCCCATATCTGCTGGGTGACCTCAGGTAAGTTTCTTAATGTAATAGTGCCTCAGTTTCCTCATCTATAAAATGAGTAGTAAATTCTCCTGATAATTAGACTGTGAGCCCCATGTAGGGCAGGGACTGTTTCTAACCTGATCATTGTGTATGAACCCCAGTGTTTATAACAGTGCTTGGCACAAAGTAAGCAATTGACAAGTATTAAAGAAAATGATCCCTGACCTCAAGGAGCTTATAATTAGCCATATTTTACAGGGATTAACCAGAGATTTCTCTCACTACCAGTGTCATTCTTTCTCTAATGCTCCTTTTTGGCTGGACCTTCATCTCTATTTGCATCTGGTAAACCACCATTTTCCCCTTATTGAAAGCCCTTCTGAAATCACACTTTTCCCAGGAGGTCTTTCCTGATAATCTCTCATCTCTCCAATCTCATTTCCCCCACTTCCTCCACTTCAGCATTTCTGAGCGCCCCCAAGCACTTGGGCATGAGTCTCCCTCTTCATCCCCAACCTCTGAGCATTTCTGTACACGTCCTCTTTGTTCCTCAGTTTCCTCAACTGTAAAATAGGAATTCCTGTTCTCCCTCCTATTTAGTGTGAGCCCCATGTGAGACAATGACTATGGTCAGTCAATCGTATTTACCGAGGGCTTATTGTATATAATAATAATAATAATAATAATGGTATTTGTTAAGCGCTTACTATGTGCAAAGCCCTGTTCTAAGCACAGGGGAGGTTACAAGGTGATCAGGTTGTCCCACGGGGGGCACTCAGTTTTAATCCCCATTTTACAGATGTGGTAACTGAGGCACAGAGAAGTTAACTGACTTGCTCAAAGTCACACAGCTGACAGTTGGCGGAGCAGGGATTTGAACTCATGACCTCTGATTCCAAAGCCTGTGCTCTTCCCATTGAGCCATGCTGCTTCTCCAATTAGGTCCGTTAATTAGGTCGGTGTATGTCTGACCTAATTAAATTGTACCTACCCCCAGTGCTTAGAACAGTGATTGACTCATAGTAAGTGCTTAACAAATATCCACCCCCCCAAAAAAAAATACTCCATTGATACTCTCCCAAGGACTTATCTACAGTGCTCTGAGTACAGTAAGTGCTCAATAAATACTACTGATGATGATTCTAACCTTTTGTACTTTCCCAAGCACATAGTACAGCTCTCTACACATAGTAAGTGCTTAATAAATACTGTCGATTGATTGGAATAGTCCTAATCAGGAGGGAAAGGCTCCAAGAAGGCCTTGAGGGAGAGGTGGGTCTTTAGTAGTATTCTGAAGAAGGACAGGGCTGCTTTGCCCAAGAGTGGTTGGGGAAAATGTTCCAACCAGGGGCCTAGCTTGAACAATGATCTGATATTTGTGGGTATGAGTGGGACAAAGGATGAAGCTAGATTGTCTGGAGCAGCAAAAGGTGCAGGCAAAGGAGATCGAGATGGGTAGATGCAAGTGATGAACAGTCACAAAGCTTGGGGTGTGCTCCCCTTCTCCCCCTCCTTTCCCTCTTCTTTAATCCCTCTCCTCCCTATCCCCATCTCATCCAACAAAGGCAAAACTAAGATTAAATCAGCCCTGTTATTAACAGCCTGAAAGGGTTGTGTTCATCTTTGTCTTGTGAACTTAAGGTGTTTTATCAATGAATAGTTCAACAAGGGATTCTGTAAAATGTGCATTTTAGGGCACTCTTAATGGCTTGTATACCCAAGTCCAGTAGCCCAGGGGTTCAAGGAGATATGGATGATTTGAGCAAAATTTCAGGTGTGATTAGGAAACATTGACACTAGATTTCCTCGTTAATATTTGTTTCTCTGCATTTTGTTAGTACAAAACCTCCAGAATTATAGCTAGCTAAAGCCCACTTTGACTCTCTAATGAGGTGAAAGGGTTGTTAGTTCCCCTTAATTTAAAGTATTTGGCACTACCTCAGCAGCCATTCATCTTCTTGTTATTAGAGTAATATTGTAAAAGCATCCATTTTGGCCTTCCCTGTTGTCTGAGAACCTGTAGTTACTGTCTCTCCTGTATATTCCCAAAAAGTGCAGGAAAGCAGCTGTTCAGCTATTTCACCTGCACTCTTGATTCAGAAATGTTTTTCACTGGGAAAATCAAAATAGAGTTGAAGATGGTGAATGTAGTAGCAAAAAAAATGCCACAGGCAATATCCAGAAATCAATATTATTCATTATCAAGCTTTTTGTTGTTGTTGGGCCCTATTCTGAACTTGGACTTGCTCTTACTTTACTGAAACTGTATACCAAAACAGTGAGATGGCTGATAGGGGAGAGGCTAAGGAGTTCAATCTGCTGGGACAGGGATTCATTTCAGCCCATCAGTGTGCGTTATTCTGCTAAGTGGTGACATAATCAGAAATCCACATTCCTGGGGGACTAGTCTCAAGCTTTCTCCCATTTGCTGACTTTACTGCAAAAGAATGCCAGATCCTGCATTAATTAAGGAAAAAGGTTTTCAGGCAAGATTATCATTTCTAAAATGGATCACATAACACATCCAAGAGTATCATTTCTTGCCCTAACCTTCTGCCCACAAATTGTCCTCTTTTTAAATAAATAAATATATAGGTAGGTTTGTATGAATATAACTGCTATTTTTCTGGATGTAAATTCCTTCATGACTACTGTTGCCTCTCAAAACTCTCGGACAAAATATAATGTGGAACCATGCATATATAAATGCACATTTTTCCAGGAGGGTTAGGTTTTATAGAAAAGTAGAGAGAGATCCTTTTAGTTTCAAACAGTTCCGCCTTGGATTGATTAGGTCTATTTGTGTCCAAGTACTTTCTTTGAGAAAAATTATAGTTATAAAGTTACATTAATATATTATTTTATATTTGTGTGTATGTTGACATAAATTTATACACATTTGTATGTGAATATTTGATCATGACATTAGGATACTCAACCCTTATTGGAGACACTGACTATTGTTTCAAATCCATTGTTTAGTAATATGTATCTAAACTAATGGAATTTAGGAAATAGAATCCAGAGTGAGGAATCCTTAGTGGAGATGGGATAATCTCTGAGGGTTCAACTTGGGAAATCAAGACTAGGTAGGATTGGATGATAACTTTCAGATATTTTGGAGTTGGTGGAAACCCAAAACACATTTACCAAGTACCATATTTCAAGATAAACTCTGTCCACATGTTTTTGATTTATTTACCCTTAATTCATTGAAGTGACAGTCTCTAAGAGCTGTTTGATGTCCAAGAAGGTTTTTGAGTGCTCTTTATTGCAATTTTCTCTTCCTTTAGAACAGAAATGTTAATAGTCAAAGGACCCAATCACAGAAAAGATTGAGTTTGATTCTAACCTGCCTTAGGATCCAGGAAGTGGAAACTGAGGGACTACCCATCTCAGGTGAACTGGATTTGGAAATTCATTCATTCATTCATCTGATCATATTTATTGAGCAAAATTGGATTCTTATTGTGATTTACTACTGATTTTGCTGTGCTAATCAGCTCTTTATCCTTTCTGGGCCTCCACTTTTTCACCTGTAAACTGGGTAGGATTTTTGTGATGCTTCTAATCTGGATGTTTAAAGGAATCATTTATAAATGGTATACTACATTTTGATTTTATATTTGTGATGGTGTATTTATATTATAGAAATGAAACTTAGTTGCCTAGAAATTTTGAAGCTTTAGAATTTATCCTAATTTAATTTCAACCATATCTCAGTCCCTTGGAATTTTGATAATGCACTGATTGGCTAATAGCCTCTCTTTCAGGAAACTTGTGACCATTGACTTTTCAATTCCTGGTTGAGAATGTGGCAAGATTTATATTTTGATGTGATTTGTTTACATCCTTTCAAGTTTAGGCAGAATTCATGTAAAGAAAGACAAAAGCTATTTCCACTGGTTTGAAATGAGGGACGGATTCTCTAGCATTCTTTTATTTATGTAATATACATATCCATAATTTTAATGCCTATCTTCCCCTCTAGGCTATAAGCTCCTTATTTTAGAGAACATGAATACCAATTTGATGCTCTCTCAAGTTCTGAGCACATTGTTCTGCGTGTAGTTAGTGCTCAATAAATACCATTTATTGATTGATTCACTATCCTCATGGTGTTGCATAAAACTTAGCTGTTGGCTTTCATCTGTATTAAAATTAGATATTAAGTACATTATAGAGTAGTGTGGGAAGTACTATAATTTTCATTTGTCAACAGAATGTATTGAATATCTAATGAGTGCAATACACTGTACTAAACTCTTGGGAGAATACAACAAAACCAAGATACAGGTTCCCTGCTTTCAAGTAGTTTACAGCCTAATTTGGGAGACAGACAGAAGCATTTGTTTGTAGTGAGTTTAGGAAGTAGAGCAAGGATGTAATATGCCCGTCTTCTAGACTGTGAGCCCGTTATTGGGAGGGGATTGTCTCTGTTGAAGAATTGTACTTTCCAAGCACTTAGTACAGTGCTCTGCACACAGTAAGCACTCAATAAATACGAGTGAATGAATGAAGGGTTAAAAATACATCCGGTTGAAATAACTGGGTAATTGAATGGACATATAAATATATGAATAAACTATGCATTTGTGCCTAAGTGCTGAGGATAGAAAAGAAATGTACTTGTGCAAAGGATGAGTGTTGGGTTGGGTTAATGTGAAAAGCACTTAGGAGAGTACAATACAGTGATTAGGCATGATCCCTGCCATCGAGATGCTTAGAATCTAGTGGAGGGGCTTACAAAAATATTTTTTCCAGTAATTGCCACAATTCTCCAAGACTTCAGAATCCTAATGTGAGACTGTAGAAGCAGCCTTTAATAACTACAGTATTTCCTAATAATTGGACTATTTCTACCCTGCAAAGACTGGGCACATAAAACCCCCAAAGGGCAGTTACAGGCTTTTATTCAGCTGTGTGATTTGAAAGGAGGCTATAGAACCACTTTCTCAGTTTTTTAAATTTTTGTTTTGTTTTGTTTTTTAATAGGAAAGGTTCTTCTGTTCCTGAGAAGGTTTAGTTGTCTTGACCAGAGGCAGGGGGGATGGACTAGATAACCTTTCAGGCTCCTTGCCAACTATGATTCTGGGTTTCTCTAATTCAGTGTGTTTATTCTTCTTCTCAACTTCAACGGAATCAGTTTTAAACCCAGGTCAACTTACAAAGTTCTTTCTGTTTCCACTTTACAGTACAATAAAACAATGCAATTTGTTTTGCATGATGTCTTTCATAAACCAGCATTTGCAAATGCTTCCCATCTGACTACAATCTTTATTAATCAAGACAAGTGACAGGTATGCTATTTCATACAGACAGCATCTGCAGAGTGATATGGGTGGAGTGAACTAGGATAAAAAGGCCAGGTTTGGTGGAGAATTATTGAACCCAGGACACAGAGAAACATGGGACAACATTTAATTATCTTATTAAGGATGAAATGAGGATTGTTCAGCAGAATTTTAGAATGCCAGTTGCCATTACTGTCAACTCGAATATTCAGGCCCCGAGTGTGTTCTCTCAGATCTCTTCAAGCATTTTGCTTCTCTGTCTTCTCCCTCTGCCTTTAGTCCATGATATACTTCTGATTCTTTAGAATCAAAGGCCAAGCCATTCAAATCATTCCAGAGCACTGTTCAGGACATTAGGGAGCATCCCCTAGAAGTAAAACTTACAGCACCTTCCCCTGAATAATATAGCCAAATAGGAAAAAATTGCCGAACATGCATTAAGTAAATAATTAGTTATAGAAGATAAAAACAAATGTAAGCAATTAATGAATAATGATAGTAATGAAGCTCATCCTCTAGACTGTAAGGTCATTGTGGGCAGGGAATGTGTCTATTTTGCACTGTATTATCCCAAGTGCTTCTTACAGTGCTCTGCACACAATAAGTGCTCAAGAAATACGATTGAATGAATGAATGGTATTTGATTCCCCACTGGATACAAGGCACTGTACTAAGCACTTGGGAAAGTACAGCACACAACAGTGAAATGTTGCCTGTCCCCAGGATCTTGCACTCTAGTGGATGGAAGCAATGTAAGAAGACATACAGTCTGTGGGACATGGGTGATCTGTAGCTGAGGATAGAGCACCAACAGCTTTAAATGTTGCCTCCTGGGGTTTACCAGATTACCACACCTGATCAATTTTACCTACACAATTCAGCCATTCAACTTCAACAACCAGAGCTACACAAATATAGTCACCACCGTATCCCAGAATGTCAGGCGACTCAGACAATCTATCTCCCAAGCACCCGGTAAAATAACCGCTGTAGCTTCAGTTAGTGACTTTATTCCCAGAGCACTGTCACATTACATAGCTCATTTTTTCCCTTCCAGCAACAAGTGAGGTAGGCAAGATAGGCAGGTATTACTATCCCCATTTTGCAGGTAAGAACACTGAGGTACAGGGAGGTCGAGCGGGCCGGTGGCTGAGCTAGGACTTGAACCTAGATCCTCTGACTTCCAGACTGACTCTTTGCCATTACACCCCACTGTGTCTCCCAGATAGTATCCACATTGTTACATTAAATAAAACCAGATTTGCTTTAAAAGGCACTTTATAGAGATAGGGGATGATCCCACTTGCTACCGGAGAAGCGGCTGGACATGTAGTAATTTTTCTCAAAACTCCTAAACTTCCCAACAGACGTTTCCCACTAATTAATTTGATTGTAAATTCTTGGAGAGTAAGGAATGAAAGGTCTTGCTTCTGCTGACTCTCCATGTGCTGCTTATAAGGTTTTGCGCTTAGTAATCTCTCAATACATTTTACTGATGATGGCTAATACTGCTTCATAAAAAGATGGAAGCATGAATAGCAGAAGGGAAAATTGATCTCCATAATAGTCTAATCCTAGAAAAGTATTCCATATCTCCATACTCAGGGAGAAGGTGTGGGCTTAGAGAGTGTGATAGAGACCAGTTTTGCATCTTTAAAGATCAGAAATGATGTAACCTATGACCCTTCTGTTACTTTTTTTTTTTTCAAGTATAAAACCATTGTTTTCCTCAACTGGGCATATATCATCTTGGAAAAGGGACATGGCTAAGTTTGTAATTGAGTACAGTGGTGTAAAAGCTTCAACTTTACACTGTGAATGAAAAATAAAACTCAAGCTTAATGTAGCAGTAGCTTTTGAAGTCTCTTCACCTTTACTTGGTTGTTTACAGATCCAGGAAAGTATCTGACTCCCAATGGCTGTTTTCTCTCTGCTCCTAGTTGGCCAAGTCATCCAAGAGAGAGAAGGCAGGAGTTGGAATCGGAATGACAGAACTTTCTAATCACCAGACGGTTTACAAGCAGGGACATTTTCTTCAAACATGGAAGCTTATGGGTCTATTTCCTGGCAATTTGGGTAGCTTTGCTGGGTGCTGATAGCCCATTATGCTCTTCTGTGTTTTGCTGGGTACTAATTTGTTTTAATGCACTTTTGCTTGACCCTCCCAGTTTTTTTACTGTTCTTGACTCAGTGGGTCTGCTTTATAGAAGGATTAAGCTTTATTATATTGACCTAACTGAGAATTGGTTTAATGTGATTCTACAATGGAGTACTTACCTGAAAAACCTCATTCTACTACACTTCAGTAAAAGCTCTTCCTTAGCTCACTTATTTGCTTCATGTCACCAATCTGAAACTCCTCATTTTGATGTGGTTAAGTAAACTGTGAGCCTGATGTTTAGTTGTTTTAAGTATAAAAACAGCTCCCATCTCTGAAAACTGGAAGGTTTATAGGCCAATATGAGTCTATTCATTTTTCAGTTAAATGAATCTGAGACTTGAATGAGTTAAGCCTATGAGCTGGCTATCCACCCCTGAAAGATACCAGGCACTGGCATTTCTCAAAATAAGACTGTGCCTTTTCCTTTTGTTCTAGTAGTAGTAATAATAATGGTACTTATTAAGTGCTTACTATGTGCCGAGAGTTGGGGCAGATGAATCAAGTTGGACACAGTCCCTGCCCCACTTAAGGCTCACACTCTTATCCCCATTTTTTTTGCAGATGAGGTAATTGAGGCACAGAGAAGTTGTGACTTAGCCAAGGTCACACAGCAGACATGAGAAACAGCATGGTGTAGTGGAATAGAGCATGGGCCCGGGAGTCATGAAGTCATGGGTTCTAATCCCAGCTCCACCACTTGTCTGCTGTGTGACCTTGGACAAGTCACTTCTCTTCTCTGCATTTCAGTTACCTCATCTGCAAAATGGGCATTGAGTTGGTGAGCCCTATGTGGGACAGGAACCATGTCCAACCCAATTTGCTTGTAACCACCCCAGTGCTTAATACAGTGCCTGGCACATAGTAAGCACTTAATAAATACCATAATTATTATGTTGCAGAGCCAGGATTAGAACGCAAGTCCTTCTGACTCTCAGGCCGGTGCATTGTGACCAGAGTGTTGAAAAGACCAGCTCCACAGGGTTGCTTCTGGAGATGGACTGAGTTTGTGGAAGTACAGAGGTTTTGACTATTTTCAAAAATGAGCCATCTCTGGAATCTCATCCCAAGTAGGTATTAATCCAAAACCTGAGGTCCACACCAAGATCTGCTCAAGGAACTTCCCTCAACCCCTCAAGATTATGCTACTGCCAAAGTTTCCATTGTCTCCAAGACTTAGTCAATTGAAGCCTCTTCAACTTGCCCACAACACCACTAAATAAATCTCTAGATAGTCGTTTCTGTTGCTTCTCAAATTCTAGGGTCGTAATCCAATCCAATAAACTGAATGGTTTGGTTAGAGTGGTCACTGTGTTAACCATATTGTATCAATCAATGGCATTGGATACTTACTCTGACTAGAGCAAGGTACTAAGCACCCGGGTGAGAATGATCCAGTTGGTAGGCATGATGCCCACAAGGACCTTACAATCTAATTGGAGAGAGGACAGTAAATTAAAACTACAGACAGGGATAACAGAGTATAAGGTGAACATTAAGTGGTCTAAGAGGTGGGGTTGGGGTGGATATTAAAGTGCTTGGGAGTATTCATTGAATCGTATTTATTGACTGCTTACTGTATGCAGAGCACTGTACTAAGCGCTTGGGAGAGTACAACAATAAGCAGACCCATTCCCTGCCCACAACAGATTTACAGTTTCGAGGGTGAACAAAAGCGCCTTGGTGATGAAGAAGGAAGGGAAGATAGAGTAAGGAGATGAGAGGTTAGGAGTGGCTTCTGGGGGAGTGATTTGAAAGCGGGAATTTGGGGTTGAAGCAGGGGTAATACCTTACCCCTTTCCTCTTGAAATACAGCAAACACCCTGGATGCTGCTTCCCGGTACTCTAAGCTCTGGATTTTACCCCCAGGCAATGGTTTTCCATTGTTCCTGATTTTTGCATTTTAGCTATTGCTGCCTAGTCTCCTGCTCACCCATGGGCAACTCTTACTCTTTAAAATGCCTGTGCAGCTAGTGTTCAGAGTTCTGCAGTCAGCACCAATCTCGGTTTGATGCCTAAACATCTTCTTCCACAAATGAACATTAATTTCTAAGAATTGAATGTCTATCTCTGAATACCTCAGAACTATGAATCATGTCTCAGTTCACAAAGAGGGGCATGAGGCCTTACCGACTTCAAGATATGTGAAAGCAATAACAAGCAACTATCATTTAAGAAAGCCAGCTATCCTACTACAACAACGAAGGGGAGTTTACCCTTAATTTCCATTCAGATTTCAGAATGAATGAAATGAGGCTTATGGCTTGCTTCCTGCAAACCTCAGTGGCAAATCCAATTGGCTCTCCACATGAAATGTAAACTCCAAGTTCCAACAATTTAAACCAAATCCAGAACTGCAACAAACATTAATTTATTGTACATTGTGGTTTCAGAAATATTTTAAATGGAGCCGCTGTAAGCAGCAGGTCTGCTCTATTCGGTAAAACAGGTAAAGAATTAGCTTTAATAACCGGTCAATTACCCACTGGTTTCTTTTTGTAATTGCTGCTTTAAGGTCCTATTTACCATCTAAAGTTGGGAAGAGCTGGCATTTTGGTTAGTAGAGCTGGCTCTTTGTGGCTTTAAGAATGTCATTACTATTACTTTGTGTGAGTGTAAGTGTAAGCCAATTAATTAGTTGGAGATTCTCAGGTTAAATTGTTTCAATTTTGCAGCATCTCCAAGTTCTTCTGCAATAGCAGCAGCAACGACACAGAAGTAGTGGTTTGTTCTTCCTTCCAGATACGGAGATGAACGAAAAGAAAAATGAGTGACTTATCAAGGTTTCTCGTGGTCAAGAGCTAGCTCCTTATCCCAGAGTCCTGTTTGTCTGAGCGAATGCCTCCCCTCCAATTTTGATTAGCTCCTTTTTAAATGGCTTCCTCTCTTGAGTTTCAGCTTCAGAATTTTACACTCCATTGAAGTTTTGGTTACTGGGATATCATGGCTTTTTGAAACAATACTCTAACTCAAGGACACCAGACCCAATGTGGTCAATTATTAAGAAATTGAATGAGGTCAGAAGGGATTTCCCCTGTTGTGTTATGCACCCTCCTAGGATTATAAAGTTTCTCTAGGCTTCTTGAAACCCTTTGGTCTCTTGTCATTCAGAATAGTGGTAGCTATATTTTAGGTCGTCCCCTTGCTAATCAATCAATGATATTTACTAAATGCTTATTGCATGCAGAGCACTGTACTAAGGGCTTGGGAGAGTACAATATAGCAGAGCACAGCCCTGAAGTACCAAGAGAGGGAAGGCCGTAGTAGAACCAATGTTTAGGAAACTAAATGTAGCAGTAGTCACGTCAAAGTGAAATCCCAAGACGTATCTACAAGGTGTTTGCCTGTTGACCTTAAAGCAGATATCGCACAAATATCAACTTGCGTAAGTCTTAGAATAAAGCTTGCTTAAGTCTTAGAATCAGCTGAGGGTTTTCATTTACTGTTTTTGTTTGTTTTTTTTTGTGGTATTTAAGTGTTTACTACATCCCAGGTGTTGTATTAAGCGCTGGGGTAGATACAAGGTAATCCAGTTGGGGACAGCCCTTGTCCAACATAGGACTCACAGTCTGAATCCCCATTTTACAGAGGAGAGAACCGAGGCGCAGAGAAGTAACTTTCCCAAGGTCACAAAGCAGATCAGTGGTAGGGGAGGGATTAGAACTCAGGTCCTTTTGACTCCTAGGCCCGTGCTCCGTCAACTAGGCCACACTGCTGCTCTTGTCAAATTGGTTCCTGAATAGAGACTGGAGTCTACCAAGGGCTGCATATGAGCCAGTACCTAAACTGTTTTCTCCCTTGAGATTCCTAAATGTTCAGCAATACTGACCATTTAGCTTCTAGCTCTTATCTAAATATGCTCATCCTTAGCCCTTGTGTATTTATGAATATTAAATAGTATATTTAATGAGGCTGATTCCAGTAGGTGTAAATATTTTTATGTCTGTCTTTGGGAAGGTGAAAAACCCCTATAAAGTTTTAAAGACCAGATTGCCTTGATGGCAAAGAAGGATAGAACCACCGTCTATGGATATTAACCACTACCTTAGAGTAACCATCTAGATTGTAACACCTAGAGCAGGGGTTGTGTCTACCAACTGTTTCACATTGTACTCTCACAAGCTCTCAGTACAGTGCTTTTCACACAGTAAACACTAAATAAATCCCACTCTTTATGTGTCTAGCTACTCGAGCCTAGAATGACTGGGCCTTAAACCAGGAAAGATCTGTCTTTGGCCAATTTTAATTGCCATGGAGAAGAACTGGGGAGATCTGTCTGTTGGCCTTGGGAAAGGGGATTCCTTTTTTTCCTTCACCACAGAAACCCTGGGAGTGAATAGTACTAAGCAGCCCGACCTGCCACCTACCTCTAGATTGCTATCTCCAGCTGGTGTTTCTGTTTGCAGCTTTAATGAACCTGAGAAAAGAAATAATAGTCCTGGAATGAGTCACCAAGGGGGTGACAATCTAGTTAAAGTTGAGAGTTACTGGTAAAACACACAGCTCCAAGGCATAGAATGTGGATGGCTACTTACTAAATAACAAACCTAAATCCACACACACACACACACACACACACACACACACACACACACACACACACACACACACACACGGCTACCTTAGGGGGAAAAAAAACTCCATTAGGTTCAAATGGGTGAAAGTGGGCATTGATTATGTAGAAAGAGGTTTAGAACTAAATACTATATCAATGGAAGAAAAAGCTCTCCATATACTTTTCTTTCCTTTCCTCTGTACTTAGGAAGACTTCTCTCTTAGAGGGCATTCATTCATGCAGTCAAATTTATTGAGCACTTGTTGTGTGCAAAGCACTGTACTAAGCACTTGGAAAGTACAATACAGCAATAAAGAGAGTCAATCCCTGACCACAAGGGACTTACACCCTAGAGAGAACATGTGATTCAGGAGAGTGGAACGATAATCAATTTGGATTTTTTTTCCAGTTTCATCTTAATTGGTTCAGAATCAACCTTCTCCTTCCCCACACCTAACTCCTACCCAAAATGGGATGGTGAGTGGTTTAAATTCAATGAAATGTGGAAAGAGGCAGTGATTCCAGTTTACTGGAATGTTGGGGTTCCAGATTGGAATGGGAATGCTCAAGAAGGGCTAGGTTTAACCGTGTTGGGAGCAGTGCAAGGGATTTTCAAATCAATACCATTCTGGCCAGGATCAGTTTGTTAATGGAATTCATTGGGTATTTACTAAGGACAGTGTGCTGTACTAAATACTTATAAGAAATAACAGCTCTGGAATAAGTCACTGAGCAGATGATTTTTCTAGTTAAAGGTGAGACCTACCAATAAAATGTACTAGGTTGTAAACTCCTTGAAGTAAGGACTGTGTCTACTTGCTCTAATGTACTCTCTCAAGCACTTAGTACAGTCTTTGCAAAGAATGAGAATTCTGGAAATGCCATTGAATAATGCAGTCACAGCAGACACACATTCCTGCCCTCAAGGACCTGACAATCTATTAGAGGACAAGCAAAAATGATAGATCAATGGAAGGATTACAAAGAAATGTAACAGGTAGTATTTATAGACTGTGAGCCGGTTGTGGGCGGGGATTGTCTCTATTGATGAATTGTACTTCCCAACTGCTTATTATAGTGCTCTGCACACCGTAAGCACTCAATATGATTGAATGAAAAATATGATTGAATGAATTTATATCAGGATGAAGTAGTTAAATTAATGTACAAATAATCATAAGTAAATGAGGGCTGAGATTATGCATACAATACATATAGTGCTAAATTAGCTCAGGTAGCCATTGGGCTGATGTGATTTAGGAGATGTAAATTGATCTGGAAGACTCTTTGGAGGAGCTGGGATTTAAGAAGGACTTTGAAGATGGTGAGGCTGTGACCTGGCAGACTGGGCTTGGAAGGAGTTTCAGTCTCCAGGAACCAAGTAAAGTCAATGGTCAGGAATTTCTGCTCAATTTGGAGTTGGATGGGCAATCATTTGAAGTTCTTGAGCAGTGGGGAGACATTCTGGAGAGCCCCTCAGTTGTTCTTGCGTATGCTTCAACTCTCACAAATTATGACTGACTAGTTTTTAACATGGATTTTAGACAGCTGAATTCATTTTTTCATCTACTCTTAGGCACACTAAATATCTATATGCCGAATGCAAAGAAGTCCTGTGTGTGAAGATTAGCCAGTGCACAGCCAATTGCACCATCCTTAATGTCAAAAACGTCCTATGGTTTTTTTTTTGGTTTTGTTTTTTGAGTTTTTTAGAAGCCATTTTCCTCATCACTTTTGATTCTCTTTTCTGGGTTGCTCCAAGTTATCCTATTAGTTTTGGAGTCCAAATCTAAGCATCGTGTTCTAAGAAAATAACAAGGGGAAATAACATGTAGCCTTTGACCTTCTCATCAAGCAATCATCATATCCTAGAAGTGTAAGTGGCCTTGAAGGGTGTAGTTCAGTTCTCTTCATTTCAACATTAGTGATTATCCTGTCTAGGCCAGGTCATCTTCTCTTTCCTTTAACAGGGAGAGTTGCTATCCGATTATTTTGGATCTAGCCCAGGGCTTAGTACTGTGCTCGACACCTAATAAACTTTTTACAAGTACCGCAGTGATATTATTATTATTGTTGTTATTCAATATCTCCTGGGAATAGAGAGTCTGTGATTTCCTTACATGACCTCTTCAGGGTTTTATCACCCTGAGAGACAGAAGGTTTCTCCTTATGTTCAACCCAAATCTCTCATGTTCATTTAATCCTATTTCCTCTGGAACTGAATTATGTATTCTGGATTTAAATGTTGGTAAAAGTGAAAGGGAAGTAATGAGGGAGAACAGAGCCCTCAGAATGGCCATTCCTCCAGTTCTTCTGAGCCCATATGTGGGGGTGGATTTGCTCCCTTCCACCTTAGCTGCAGGAGAGAGAAGCCAGAGGGCAGCACCCAAATTAGGCTCGGTGCTAGTGTGTCACGTATGATGTCATCTGCATCTGTAGGTCCACTTTATTATTATTATTTTTCTTGGCCATCCTAAATGTCAGCTTACCTGACTCACATTTTGATCTCTAGTCCTGATTTGAACAGAAACTCTGTTTTATTGTGTGGCTTGAAACTCAGGCAATGGAGATCCAGCATTTCTGTGAGAGAAGAAGGTAAGGAGTGGGGATTGGGCAACCAACTTATTATTTCTTCTAACTTAAAAGCAGAAAACATCCTTGAGTTTGTCTCATAGGTCTTTATGGGCCAAATTTAAGTGAGATCAATTTTGCTGGTCCTCAGGGAATCTCTCCTACATTCTCAGGGGTAAAAACCTTTCCTTAACCACCTACATGCAGCTCTTCTTGAAGTCTGTGAGTGTCTGCCTCTACAGGATTAGGGTTGGAGTTAATATAAAGCTATCTTAACCGTGAGACCACCATCAGAGATAATCTGGATTGGTCTGACCTTTTTGAGACCTCATACTTAAAGGGTATTTTTCCTTTGAAGAACTGCCTCTCTGCCCCTTGTTTTCCCTAGAGATCCACAAGAGTGCATCTGGGATCTCCTTTTGGCTGGAAATCTTATTTTCTGCACCAGGTTCCTTCAGAAACATTATTAATTTTTCTCAGTTTAGGATTTTTTAAAGTGTGACATTATGAGCTGTGCATCACAAAATAATAATAATTAAAAATAAATACACTTCAACAATTTTTCATCTTTCAAATGAGAGTATCAAATCACCTGAAACATTAAGTTGCTTACTCTTACCATGCCCCTAATAGATCTGATGAACCACATTACTCCTCTGGCCATTTTTAGTTCTGAAAAAAAAAAGATGATTAAAAAAAATGCAACAGAAGCAATTTGCACTCAAAATAATTACCCTCAGAAATTCTGTGAGATGAAAGCTCTTCTCTCCTTTCCCTGTCCATCTTTCTCTCCATCTTCCTCCGTCTCTGAAGCAAGAATGTTAGTAGTGTTTAGCACTTTCTCTGTACAGAGTATTGTACTAAGTGCTTGGGAGAGTACAAAAGAATTAGTAGACATAATTCCTGAACTCGAGGCCTAGAATCTAGTGAGGGGGACACATAAATAAATTGCATATAAAGGAAGCAGTAGAGTAGGAAGATATGGACATAAATTCAAAGTCGATTTGCGGACCCAAAAGGTTAGGTAACTTGTAGGTGCTAAAGTAGCAGAAGAAGGAGAATGAGGGAAGGGAGAGGAAGCATTAAGCAGGGAAGGCCTCATGGAGGAACTACAGTTTTAGAAGAGGCTTGAAGATGGGGAGTGTAGTGGCCTGCCAGATGTATGGGGAAGGGAATTCCAGGCAGAATGGAAGTCATGAGCAAGAGGTTGGCTAGAAAAAGGTGAGCTACAGAATAGAAAATACTTCATGTTCTAATTCCTGTAAACAAGTGGGAGACTTTAAAAAAGGAATTGGAGAAAATGATGGAAAGGCAAGGTGAGGAATGTCTAGTGGGAAAATGCAGGTTGTGAAAATCACACAGTGGTATAAGAAAAGGCGAATAGGTTGACCTTCCCATTTTGAAGATTCAGATTTTTAGGAAAGTTGTCTTAAATTCAAGGTTGACTTTCAGAGCACTGAAGTGTTTGCATGCCTGTTTTTCAGATAGAGAAATTGAGGCCCAGGGAGCAAAAAACATTAGTCACTCTGAGAGGAACGAAGTCATTTGTAGATAGATCTCAAAATCCAAACCATGATTTACTGTGCCAAACCATGGAGTACTGCTCAAACAAAACAAAGGGCATAAAAATAAGTGATGAAGCTCCAAATGCATGTAAAAGATGTTAAGGGACAGATGTAGAATGTTATGCTTGTCTTCATGGACTCTTCTGGTAGAATTTTGAGGTGCACTCTTTGAATAAAAATGGCTGGCCTTTTATCTTTTAATCCAAAATGGGTGGCAGGTGTTCTATGCTATAAGGGAATCTATGGAAAGTCAACTTTTTTCCGAGTAGAAAAAAGGTCATTTTTAAGTACAGGAAAGGTAAGGACAATTTAATTCAGATAGAAGCAACAAAATTCTTCTGTCAGTGAAATTGCAGGGGGAATTTGAGGTAGGGGATGATAGAGTGCAATTATCCGATTTGAATTGAGCCAGGCTATTGGGATGACCAGGTCTGCTCAATCCTGAAAGTGCAGAAGGAGGTGGTGCAGTGTTTTGGTTGTGGTTGCTAGGCTGATAGACATTTACTGTAAGAAACTGACCTTCCCCATTACTAGAAGCAACACCTCAATTCCCAGGATTTTGTTGGAATGAATTTTGGCAGAGAACTGTACCTATGATATCAACCAACAGCTCTTGCTGCTGAAAAGTCTGACATTATAATTTCCTCTGCCTTCTGAATACCTGTAGTGCATTATTCTTGTGGATAACAAATATCTCATTGTTCATTATCTTAATTTTTACATTTCATTTACTGAAAGATGAGTGAGAATCTCTGTACCCCTTTTATAATTAACCCTCAATGAAGTCAAAGCAATGAAAACACGAATGTCCCTTATGGCGATAATCTAGTTTGTAACTACTGTATCTGGGTATTCAGTATTTCTTTCGTGACTATGGCATGGCAGAGAACAAGAGTAAAGGGTCAATGGACACCCTAAATCTTGGAACACTTCTCAATAAGTCATTCAGTGGTACTTATTGAGAATGCTCTATGCAGAGAATTGTACCAAATGCTTGGGAAAGTTTGATAGAGTTGGTAGGCATGATCCCTACTCTGAAGGAGCCTACAGTCAAGTAAGAATAAAAAGCTTGATTTTTTTTTTTGCAGCATCTTGATTTCCAAAGTGCCTTCACATTGCCCTCATTTATTCATTGTCATATTTATTAATAATAATAATAATGATGGTATTTAAGTGCTTACTATGTGCAAAGCACTGTTCTAACCACTGGGGAGGTTACAAGGTGATCATGTTGTCCCTCATGGGGCTCACAGTCTTCATCCACACTTTACAGATGAGGTAACTAAGGCCTAGAGAAGTGAAGTGACTTGCCCAAAGTCACACAGCTGACAGTTGGCAGATTTGAACCCATGACCTCTGACTCCAAAGCCCATGCTCTTTCCACTGAGCCACGCTGCTCATATTGTGTGCAAAGTATGGACTAAGCACTTGGGAGAGTACAATATAACAATAAACAGACACATTGCCTGCTTACAACGAGCTCACACGAATCATTTTTGCCATCAAACCATCCCTATGAGGTAAGAAAAGGCCAGAATATCATCCCCATTTTGCAGGTGGAGTAAATGAGGCAGGAACCTGTTTTCTTCAGGTTCCTTATTGGGCAGGAAGGAAGCACAGCCATCAGACACCAATAAGAGGGGACAGTGAAAATTTTGCCCCAAAGTACTGTCCCAGGGTTGGGTTTGAAGTAGCTGGGGAGGTGGTCCTGGTCCAGGACTAGTAAAAGTGATGAGTGGATGTTGCCTCCTTCCTCCCAGGCCAGGAAAGAGGGGGGACAAGGGAGTGGACATAAGAACTCACTGGAACTGGGATGTGTGTGGAAGCTGTCTGACCCATTGTGGATGTGGCCATATTTGCATCTCGTCTCAAGATTTCTTTCAAGATTTTCTTCTTTCCTCTTGTTCGATCTTGATCTTAGATTAGAGAGAGGTACGAAGGACCATAAGAAGGGTTGGTGAGCAGAGGTGGGAGGGATGAGTAATAGGAAGGGAAACAGAACATGGGAATGGTTACCTAATGGGCTGGGGGTCAAAGGACTTGATGTCTAATCCCACCTCTGTCATTAATCTTCTGTGTGACCTTGGGCAGGTCACAAATTTTTCCATCCATCAGTTTCCTCATCTGAAAAATGGGGATTCAATAATCTGTTCTCCCTCCTATTAAGACTGTGAGCCCTATGTGGGACAGGGACTGTGTCCAACCTGATCATCTTGTATCTACCCCAGTGCTTGGTACATAGTAAACACTTAACAAATACCACATTTATTATTGTTTTTATTATTATTATTCTGTGCCAGTTGTCACAGGTTAGAGTGGTTATCAGATGCCTCATAGGTGATACTCACTTTTCTTGGTGACCATCCAGTTTTGGGGGATCTATGGATTCTGTGGACTTATTGACTCCCGTGTGTCATCATGACTCTTTTCAAGTTCGAATCTGTCACCATGGTGACAGTCTCCAAAATTACTCATTCCCTCACAGATAGGCAGTCTTCAGGTACAGGGAGAAGTCACTGAAGTAATGTGAGTATAAACAGTGGAAGAAGCACAAGACTGTGTGTATGGTGTGCTTGAAGCACCTTAAATCTCTGTAAAAGTACCTGGTGTTTTTTATTTTTCCTGGTGTTCAAACTGATGACAACTCAACACCAGTGGAGGGGTGGGGGAGAACTCCTCTTTCAAACACCACAAAGTTCTACGAAGAAAACCCAATGAAGAAAACGCCCTGATGTTTTCTCCAGTCTAAGGGAGTTTCCCAGCTTACATGTTTACCAACCAAGACCCGATCAGAGCCGTGGCAGGTCACATCTTTCAAAGCCAAGTTTGTGCTGTTTCAGGCATTGAGTAAATCTTCAGGTCATGAACACAGGATGTTCAATGCAGATCATAATCAATTGCAGTAATAATGAGGTGAAAAGATGCTTGAAGTCTGGTTATAAAGTATTTTCAAATCTGAGAGATAAAATACTAGCATGTCTGAGGTTAAATTTAGTGTTTAATGCAAACTTATGGGATTATATGAAAACTCATATGAAGTGTTTTTTTGAAAAGCCAAGGGAGTAATACATCAATGGGATTTCTACCATGATGGGTTAATGCACTAGATGGCACTAATGCATGTCTTTTATGCTTTTCAAAAATCAAACTTAATGACAGAAAATAAGACACCTCCTGTTTTAATATTGCAATCAGGTATATTCTCTGAAAGTTCTTTGATATGGTATTTATAATTTCTCATTTCTGGTTTTAGATAATAAGAAAAGAGAATTAATTACACTCACTTTGCTATTAAGAGAATTTCAAAATGAAAATGACGCCAGGGTGTAAAAAAATAACAAAACAAGTCCAAGAATCTAACTTTCTTTAGGCTAGATGAAAATTTAGTCTGACATGCAAGGATCAGGAAGCTCGATGGAAGGGAAAAGTTCTTCTCCAGTTGTCTGTCTGTCTTCTGAACTTTGTTAGAACATTAAAGAGAAAATGAATAATGATTTTAGATGTAAATAAAAAAGGAAACCTTAAGTACGAATGAAAAGGGTGAACTTTGCAAGGTATTACTCTGAGAAATTAGGTACCCAAATAGGCAGTTTTTGAAAAGGTCCCTAAAAAGAGGATTATAATTAAAATTTACTGAGAGTTTTTCAGGAAAGAGGCACAGTTAGTCTTTTGGTGTGTTGAGGCCGGTTCCTCTGACTAAGCAAACATACTTTGTCCTGAATGATTTGACTGGTCACATGTCCCTATGTTAGGGGCTGGATCCTCTCAAGGTCCCTCCCAGTTCTATGATTCTCTGATGGATATTTCAAATATGGCAACTTTCCCTTTCCATGAAATGCCTAAAAACATCAGCCTTCTCTTAAAATAAATGTTGATAATGCATTGTTAGGCTTTTGAAAGATGCTTAACTGGCCCAGGATCAACTTAGCAAAGTAACTGGACTTTCTGGATCCCTCAAGCAATTGAAGTCCTGTATTTTGTCCAAAAAATGGTCAGATATGGTTTTGTCTTCCATTCCAAAAACAAGTGCAGTTGAAGATTTGAGGAGGAAAAGAAACAAGAGTGTCTGGTCTGATTTCCTTCACTGAGGAATGGCAGTGGTAGGTCTTGGTTAGCATGATTATTTTGTATCTTTGCGTCATAGGAAGACTTATGAGGCAGTTGGAAGCCCAATCCAATATTGAGCTGGGAAAGGCATCTTAATATGCAGGGATGCAAACACCAAGAGGATGATATTTTGGTTTTCAGGGATACATTTGTGAGAACGTGGTGCTTTGCATGGCATGTCGTTAGACCGAGACAATGCTCTGATTCATCAATTATTTGAAATTTAATGTGAGGGTAGAAGAATGAATCCACCTCTTCATTGACGGTACACGTTCTTAAGACTGTAAGTTCATCTCTAGACTTTAAGCTCCCTGTGGGTAGGGAATGTGTCTACCAAATCTGTTGAAATGTGCTCTCCCAAGTGCTTAGTGCAGTGCTCAACGCACAGTAAACACTCAGTAAATATCATTGGATTAAGATTTAAACACATCTAGAGGAGTGGACAGAGAGGGTGGTGAGCATCTGCAAAATGAGGCGAGCCAAAACCTGCTTGAACGTGATCTTTATTTCCTTCTCTATTTAGAGGATGACAGGATGAAAAAGCCCCTCTCACAGTTGGTGTGAGAACTGTGCATACAGAATGCCCAAAGATACATATTTTTAATACCTCCGTAGAAAATGATCTTTTCATCCAACTGTCATGAGTAAGCTGGCTGTTAAATTTAAACAACTGTAGACAACTGAGTCCACAGCCACTGATTTGGTTGAAAACCAGAACTCTGGGTCACCATCCTCATCTGGTGCTCTTTTCCCTTCTTTCTCAGGGACTTTAAGAGCAGGTCAGAGAGCAAAGAGACACCAGGATTTTTAAATCTCCACCATCATTTTGGGACATTCACACTACAAATCCCAGGATGCTATGGAACCGAGAATTAATATGTCCTGAGTGTGCCCCATACTAGGTATGGACACCAAAACATTAAAAGAGAGCAAGGATATTTGTGTTTCTATACCAGGGTGACTCTGGTTAGTCTAAATGGTCCCTACTCCTGGGTGTTGGCTTAGTTTTCTAAGATTTCCCATGCATTTCTATGTAAATAACTCTTAACTTCCTCCATGTTTAACCACGTGGATGCAGCTCAACACTGGGATAGCCCGAGTCAGATTAGCTCCTTTAATAAAGTGTTCATCACCAAAAGAAAGGATTACGTATTGGGAAGAAGGGACAGAAACACGGTGAGAGAGATCCAGGCTCTTCAACTAGCTGACCATCTGGATAGCCTTGGCTTTTCCATTGAGGAATGGGGTTAATAACAAAGTCCACATAAGGTTTAAGAACAAGAACAAAGCACCACACTGATATGCTGAATTGACCTAAGAAGATATTTATAACAGGAAAAACAACTGTTAGGGAAAAGGCCACTTCATATGTCAGTTTTCTCAATTTCTCTATAGGGAATCAGAGAGAAATTGTTTCATGGTGTATGTTTAACAGCCTTTGGATTTTCTGATCAGTTGTGCTTTTTGGTATTTCTGTGCTGCTCCTTCATATTTCTGCTACCAAAGCAAGAGTGCAATTAACCTCCAGAATTGGTAGGAAGAGGGTTCAAAGTAACAATTGAATCTCTAAAATTAGCTCTATTATAAATTGAGAGAAGAGTATAGAGGGGAGAATAGGCAAATGTTCCCCCCCAAAAGCATTCACCTTTTGTCCTATTTAAGTGTGTTTACTTTGAGAAATGGAGTAGGAGTTGGCAAGCACATGGGGTCTGGGTTTATTACAATTTTCTATTCACTAACAATGGATGATTCTATTTGACCTACTTAAAATTTTGTATGAAAGCCCAGTTAAGTTCTGTGTTATCACTCAGATTTTTATCATCATCTGTTCAGTGTTGGTGAGATATAGCTTGTGTTTTCTCTATTCACTGTTCTGTGAAATACAATATGGCCAAAGCATTATACCTAGTGCCATTTGGTGATACTCTACTCAATATATGCTTTAAAAAAAAATCAATTCCAGTAGGAGCTCTGTGTGTCTATTATTTAGCTTCTGATTTTGACTAAAAAACCTCTCACCTCTCACTTCCAACATGTAACTATCTTCTAGTCCAGGCCCAATGTCTTTTAGCAACAAAATGTCATTGAAAAAAATGATGTAAATGCACCATTTTGAGTTTCTTTCTGAAACCATAAACTTAGGCGTTATGGTCTCCCTCAGTAGTTTCAAAGCTATTACTCATAGATGGATTCACCGCTTCTGTTCGCCGTATCTGCTCCATCTACTCTTTTAATAAAGGTGCCAGGCTATCTCCTCCAGGAAGCTTTCAATCAATCAGTTGTAATAATAATGATGGCATTTGTTAAGCACTTGCTATGTGCAAAGCACTGTTCTTGTGCTGTTCTTGTATTAAGAGCTTTCTGTGTGCTGAGCACTGTACTAAACACTTGGGAGAGTACAATACAGATTTATAAGAGAGTTGGTAGATGTGTTCCCTGCCTGCAATGAGCTTACAGTCTAGAGGGACAAGCTTACCCAGCCTAAACCCAACCAACCATTCTCCAACTGACCATGGTCCTTTTCTTTAACCCTGCCTGTTGATCTGTAGTTTCCTTGTTTATTTGTACTACTTCATCATGAATATTTGTTTGCTTTGTCTTTTCTAATAGTGTAAACTCTTCAAGGGAAGGGGCCATGTCTCTAGCGCTGACTCCTTTGGGTTTAGGAAATATTTGTAGCTGACTGACTGCTGGACAGTGCATTCCATTTCTGAGTGATATCCCTTGATTCAAACTCTGTTCCAATTAACTGGTGAAAGTGAAACTCTCTCCCTTTGTTGAAAAGGCATTTTTTTGGTAAACACCAGAACTGCATTCTTATTGTCAGTCAAGCTTGGGAAAGCCTTTGGTTTAATTTTTAGTTCACAAATAAATGGTTTGTCCAGGGCTGCTCTAAGAGTTCAAATGTTTTGTTTCCATTAAAAATGCTAGTAGCAAATGTTTTCCAAATAGAAATGTTTGTTTCTATTATTCAGGTAAAACAGCATGGCCTAGTGGATAGAGCACAGTCCTGGGATTCATAAGGACCTGGGTTTTAATCCCAGTTCTACCACTTTCCTGTTGTATGACCTTGGACAAGTCACTTCACTTCTCTGAACCTCAATTACCTCATCTGTAAAATTGGGGATTTAGACTGTGAGCCCCATGTGGGACAAGGACTGTATCTACCCCTGTGCTTAGTACAGTGCCTGGTACATAGAAAGCACTTTAATGCCATAGAAAAAAATAAATGGGTCCTTGGCTTTTCAGGAAGGAAGTCAAAGGGAGAAGTAAAAACTGAATTTTGTTTCTTGGTTTCTGGGACTCCAAGTGGTTTCCACATTCATTTAACACCACTCATGTCAGGATTCTGTCAGGACTTGGCTTTCAACTAATTAATCATATTTATTGAAGCAGCCATGGCTCAGTGGAAAGAACACAGGCCTGGGGATCAGAGGTTGTGGGTTCTGATCCCAGCTCTGCCACTTGTCAGCTGTGTGACTTTGGGCAAGTCACTTAACTTCTCTGTGCCTCAGTTGCCTCATCTGTAAAAGGGGGATTAGGACTGTGAGCCCTCTGTGGGACAACCTGATTACCTTCTATTCCCTCCCACCCAGCACTTAGAACAGTGCTTGGCACATAGTAAGCGCTTAACAAATGCCATCATTATTATTGAGAGCTTACGGTGTGAACAACACTGTACTAAGCACTTGGGAGAGTTGATAATCCCTACCCAAATTTAAAGCACAGTCTTGAGGAGGGGTCCTCATAAGGCTGGTGGCCTCAACCTCACCCTTGTGAGTTTCTCCTGGGCAATATGCAGATAACAATTTCTCATCCTTCAGCACCTCTCCATTCAGCCAACCTACTGGGAGAGGGTGGAGGGAAGGTATTTGGATGTTTACAACCGTGGTATTCCTCCTTGTGTTATATTAGCTCTCATTGCTATTGACTACTCTTTTTTCAGCTGCTGTTACAGATTGGTTAATTTAGAACCCTTAGTCTGCTTGAGCTAGGGGAAGTGCTGGGGAAAAAATCTAATAAACCAACAACTCTTTCCTAGGCATTTCTAGCGTTGGCTTTTCAAGAGCTCCGTTCTTGAAAAACTGGTTCAAGATACCAGAATGAACCTAAAATTGCTAGAAGTCTGAAATGACTTACAACCTGAAAAGAGGCTATTAGAATTCTTTAGTGACACAGAGAACGGTTTTACTGTCTTTCTTTAGAAAGAGGCAAATGGCCATGGAAAGTCATTATGATGACACAGTGACTCAAAGAAAGCTCTAGGCGATCCAGATCTGAATAACTAGTTTCCAATTGATTTATTATTATATAAATAGCCCGATTTGAGCTTTCCCCTGCCCTCTGGGTGACACATTCCCCTAAATTGAATTTGCCATTGCAGAGGTTGGATGTGAAATTTGCAAGGTACCTGGGTCCTATGGTTATATAATTCAAGACTTCTGATTAAGCATTTGGATTTAAATCCCAGCCAAGTCATCAAAATTTTATTGATAGGAACTGTTTCCTTTTGGGTCACTGACGATGTTTAGAGAGGTGTCATTAAGGAATAAAAAAGATGCTGACAAACGATTTGGACAATTGTCACAGCCTTTGGTGGATCTAAACTTGCAGGGAGCATTTATGGTCATAGTTCTGAAAGTTTATCAAACTTGAGTTCATTAACCTCCGGCTTTAGTAATGATTATGGGTATAATTATGGTATGTGTTAAGCACTTAATATACACACCAAGCATTAGGGTAGATAGAGCACAATCAGATTGGATGCCATCCCTTTCCCACATGAGGCCCACAGTTTAAGGCAGGGAGAGAACAGGTATTTTATCTCCATATGACAGACAATAATACTGAGGCATTTAGAAGTTAAGTGACTTACCCAAGGTCACATAACCTAGTGCTTCCATTAGAAAATTATCAGACTTTCCAATGGATTCTGCCTATGAATAGATGCTGCATTTTTGCACCTTTGCTTACCTACTTGCTTGTTGCACTCCGAGTTTCACTGAGAACAGACTGGAAGGAATGAGAGCATGCAAATGATGCTCCACAATATATGATCATGACAATTCCTTGTACAGTTCTCTGTCCAGAAGCCTCAGGACTAGGGCATCCCCATCATTTATGATGGTAGATGCCACCATCATCAGTGACCATTTGAATAATGAAAAAATTCTTAAGCATCCAGACAGTGTTTAGTTTACTCCAGTCACCTTTTATCTTTTGGATTACCTACCTGGGCTCAGTCAGTCAATCGTATTTATTGAGCACTTACTGTGTGCAGAGCACAGCACTAAGCACTTGGGAGAAAAAATACAATATAACAGACACATCCCCTGCCCACAGCGAGCTTACAGTCTAGAGGGGGAGCAGGCATTAATGTAAATAAATAAATTACATATATGTACATAAGTGCTGTGGGGCTGGGAGGGGGGAAGAATAAAGGGACAAGTCAGGGTAACACAGAAGGGAGTTGAAGAAAAGGAAAAGAGGGCTTAATAAGGGAAGACCTACTAAAGGAGATATGCCTTCAATAAGGCTTTGAAGGCGGGAGAGAGCGGGTCTGTCGGATGTGAGGCGCGAGGGCATTCCAGGCCAGAGGCAGGATGTGGGCGAGAGGTCAGTGGCGAGATAGACAAGATTGAGGTAGAGTGAGAAGAATTTGGCAGGCTTATTCAAAGTCATTTAGTACCTATTTGGACAGCCTCACACCACCTTCCCTCTCCCACCCACCTTGGTCCCTGCAACAGGAAAAAAAAGTGGTCTGACAACAGTGCAGTACACAAAACCAGTTTGGTCTAGATACCCAATAACTAATCTCTCTTCATCTACGGTTTTCTTTATATGAACCATTGAGTAGTATGACTATCTACATATTGCCGTCATTTCTGAACATGTTTTCAAAATCCTTTGGTTTTAGAAAAAAAAGCCTCCGTCGTTTGGCAAACCATTTACTCGCGAAAAGCAATTGTGGTTAGACATATTTAGCTTAAATTACCGGTATTCATCTTGAAGTCCTGTAAATATTTATAATGAATTTAAATACATGTAAATACTGTATACTATTTCAGCGATTTAATGGCATGCATTTATAACTCCCAAATGGACTGACTTTCCACAGCTGTAAGAATTGAAAGATTTTTCATTTACTTTTAAGTAAGAGAGTTTTTGAATAGTGTTCTATTGATTTACTAAGACTTATTTGTCTGATTGCAGAATACGGTCTAAACATATGGGATAGAAATTGACCATTCAACTAGACTATGTAGCAGTGAATTTGTGATTCACAGTGGTAATGGAGACTCAGTTGAGTATGTTCTTGACCTTATTATTCCAGATGTCTCATCTACACTGCCCAGTTGCTTAAACCACCACTTTATTCAAGCCACCTCAGAATAATATACCCTATTTGAACAAAAGCGAGTAGGTGCCACTATACAACACTAAAAAAAATAGAAAACAATGTGGGAAAAGTCTAAATGGTGAAGGATTCTGTGAAAGTGTGTCCAACCAGGCATCCACAGACAAGGTAAAGTGAGTGGGTGGGTAAATATAAGTAATAATAATAACAAAGATGGTATTTGTTAAATGCTTACTATGTGCCAAGCACTCTTCTAAGCACTGGAGTAGATACAAGGTAATCAGGTTGTCCCGTGTGGGGCTCACAGTCTTAAACCCCGTTTTACAGACAAGATAACTGAGACACAGAAAGGAAAGTGACTTGCCCAAAGTCACACAGCTAACAAGTGGCAGAGTCAGGTTTAGAACACATGACCTCTGACTCCCAAGCCCAGGATCTTTCCACTAAGCCATGCTTATTCCCTAATCTAAAGGTAGTAAGAGTACTCTAAGGCATCAAAAAGAGTCATTTAGGCCAAAGGTCATATTGGGCATATAAAAGTCCATTTCACGAGGGCTGGGCATGGTTTTTAATGAGAGAGGAAGCATGGCCCAGTGGTTGAAGCACAGTCCTGGAAGTCAGAAGGACCTGGGTTCTAATCCTGAGTCTACCACTTGTTTGCTGTGTGACTTGGGGCAAGTCACTTAACTTCTCTGGACCTCAGTTCCATCATCTATAAAATGGGGATTGAGACTGTGAGCCACATGCGGGACATCGACTGAGCCCAAATGACTACCTTGTATCTACCCCAGCTCTTAGAACAGTGCCTTGCACATAGTAAGCACTTAACAAATACTATTTTTTTAAAAAAGAGAGAGATCTGCCCTTGCCTACTTGCTTGGTTTTCTCAGTTCTACAAAACTGATATACTGAACACATGTAGGGTCTCCTGGATAAACTCTTAATAGGGCAGGGAAGCTCTTCTCTATATTGTAAGCTCATTGTGGGCACAGAATGTGTCTGTATATTGTTTTATTGTACTCTCCCAAGCATTTAATACAGTGCTTTGCACACAGTAAATGCTTAAAAAAGACTGTGAGCCCACTGTTGGGTAGGGACTATATATGTTACCAACTTGTACTTCCCAAGCGCTTAGTACAGTGCTCTGCACACAGTAAGAGCTCAATAAATACGATGGATTGATTGATTAAAAAATACAATTGAATGACCAAATTCAAACTTAACTAGTGCCCCACATACAGTAAGTGTTCAATAAATAACATGGATTGCATGACTGATTTCTTTTGTCTTCCCACCCTACCTTCCAGGGGGTGATCCACAGATGCTCACTGATGGAGATTGAGTCATACCTCAAGTGAGAGATATTGAGCAAAAATCAGTTTCCAATTTAGACATTTGGTCCCAAATGTAGCCTTAAAATCTGTATCTTGCCTCGTGTGCTTTTGGCAGGCACTTAGCAGAGTACACTGCCCCATGTTAAGTGCTCAATATGTGCTCTCTCCTGCTAAACGCACATTTTTACTCTTTCAGGACAGGAACTCAGAGAAGCTGTGGGTGGCTGCTGACTGAAGCTGCACTTTCTTTTAACGTGTTCAAGTCTGGGCTCTTGTCTGGCTCCAGATAATCAAGCAGAACCATGGCATTTTCTCGGGTATTGCTTACATACCAGAGACACTTCTCTAGATGATTCTTCATTTTAGAAGTCAGTAATATCAGAGGCGAGAGTCACAGAAAAAGGGTTCCTCTAGGAGGCAAAACTGCCCCAGAAAAGTGTAGATTCCCTGTTCCACTGTTCTCAATACCGCATAGCAGCTGACACTGTCCATTTCTAGAAAAAGAACGTCTCTTTAGCATTCTGTGTCTTTCCATTGTGATCTGTTTTTTTTCGTTCTGCTTTCCTACTTTGTAATGTTTGTTGGTGTATTTTATGGTCTCCACAAACATGCAGAATCCAGTTCCAGTTCACGGAATCTTGCCCATAAAATAAATAGTAATATACACTATGCCCTAGGGGGGTTGCATCTATCGATTTACTCTACCCTCTCCTTGATGACTATTGGGACATCAGAACATCAAATTTAGGTTGGTGACTTTTAGGAAACTTATAAGTAAGGCCTCAACCACACCACTCGACTCCCAGATCGACCCCTGCACCCAAAACACAAAGCGTAAGGGACCATTTCAGTTCACTGTCATTGCAGGTTGGACTAGTTGAAAGAACACACAAAAGCTGGAGCCAGGAGACCTGGTTTCTAATCCTGGCTCCACCATTTGCCTGCTGCGGAAAATTTGGACAAGTCACTTAAGTTCTCTGTGCCTTAGTTCCTTCACCTGTAATTCAGAGACTCTGTACCTGTTCTCCCTCCCTCTTAGACTGTGAGTCCCCTATCCATTCTGGATCCAGTTTCATATCTGGCAGATCACCTCTCTCCCCATCTTCAAAGTCCTACTAAAATCATAGCTCCTCCAAAGGGCCTTCTCTGACTAAGCCCTCACTTCCCTGCCTGAGCCCTCATGCAGTTGGATCTTGGCACTTTGATATTCTCCCTTTCCCCAACTCCATGTGACTTCTCTGCAGATCCCACTGCAATTGCTTTGAATGTCTGCTTCCCCATCTGGTCTGTAATGTCCTTGAGGGCAGGGATCCTCCATGTGTACTCTTTTATAGTAAACTCTCCCAAGTGCCTGGTACAGTGCTCTATACACAGTAAGTGCTCAAAAAATACCATTGATTGATTACTCTAGTGCTTAGTATAGTGCTTGACACAGTAAATTCTTACCAAATATGACCAAAAACCAACCTCTTTCTTGCCTCACCTTAACCTTTTGAAATCTGGCTCCCTTAAAAAAAAGTCTGGATGAAAAACTGAAAATGTTGCACTATTAGCAAATGAAAGTGGATGATAAATAGTACTAATAATTGTTATATCTATGTGCCAAGCACTGTGCTAAATACTGTGGTAGATATAAGATAAGCAGCTTGGACACAATTCCTGTCCTAAATGTGGCTCATGAGATAGTGGAGAGGAAGAAAAGGTATTGCATCCCCATTTAACAGATGAGGAAACTTAGGCACAGAAAAGTTAAATGACATGTCCAAGATCACACCACAGGCAAGTGGCAGAGCCAGGAGATTTATCCAGCTCTTTGAACAATTCCTGGCAGAAGTTGAAGACTAAGAAAGATGATACTTAAATCAGATTTAATAAAAACAACAGAGCACAATTGCTAAAGGAAATATTTGATAAACAGAACCCAGTGAGTGTTCACCACAGGAAGTAGCTGTAAGGGCTTTTTAGCTCCCTATCTGATATTGAGTCGAGACGGATTAATTTCGACTTTCGGTGTGTCTTGTACATTTTTGATTACACTGATTCAAGCCATGATTAAATGACCCCCCCCACGAAACAATAAGAAGAAAAAACACAATTTACCCCATGATTTACTTTTCATTTATCCTTTTGGAGTGCCTTGCTCTTCTGACTAGAGTAAGTTTGTCTTGTGGGGGATGTTTAAATAGTCTGATAGTGTTCCACTGAAATTGCATTCATATATTGAAAGTAGTTTCAGATGCTCATCTTTTACTTTCAGATTTTTCTGCACTCTATCTCTCTTGCCCATTTAAGCAATTGCTTTGAAAAAAATGTCATCTGAATTAGTAATAATAGTAAATCACTTGGAATTGAGCTTTTAAGAACTTTGTAAAAGAAACATCTTTTTCAAGGCAAACTAGGGAGAGGTCTTTTGGAGCAAGAACTGAGGCAGCTTTCACTCCCAAATGGAGCGGGGATAGTTTGTCACTTACGAAGCGTGAACCTGTTCCGTTTCCTCCCAGGGACCAGCCAATCCCAGGTAGGAATGCGCAAAGATTTCAGTTCACGGACGGGGATCATGTCTGCTAATTTTGTTGTATCATGCTCTCCCAGGCCCTTAATACAGCCTCTTTGCTGACTTCCCAGCCTCCTGTCTCTCCCCACTTCCTTCCATACTTCACTCTGTTGTCCGGATCATTTTTCTACAAAATGTTCAGAACACATCACCCCACTCCTCAAAAAACTCTAGTGGTTGCCCATCTACCTCTGAATCAAACAAAACCCCCCTCACTATTGACTTTAAAGCACTCCACCACCTTGCCCTCTCTTACCTCACCTCACTTCTCTCTTCTACAACCCGGCTCGAAAACTTCGCTTATCTAGTGCTAACCCTCTCACTGTTCCTCGATCTCGTCTGTCTCACCGCCGACCCCTACCCCATGTCCTGCCTCTGATCTGGAATGCCCTCCCTCCTCAAATCCAACAGACAATTACTCTTCCCCCCCTTCAAAGCCTTATTGAAGGCACATCTTCTTCGAGAGGCCTTCACAGATTAAGCTCCACTTTTCCTCATCTCCCACTCCCTTCTGGTCGCCCTGATTTGCTACTTTTGCTCTCCCCACCTTCGAACCCCACAACACGTGTGTACATATCTGTAATTTTATTTTATTTATTTGTACTGATGTCTGTCTCCCCCAACTCTCAACTATAAGCTTGTTGTGGGCAGGGAATGTGACTGTTTATTGTCATATTGTATTCTTCCAAGTGCTTAGTACAGTGCTCTGCCCACAGTAAGCACTCAACACAATTGAAAGAGTGAATGCTCTGCACATAGTAAGTGCTTAATAAATGCAATTGATGTTTTGACTTCTAATAATAATGAATCATTATTCCAATATTCTAATAATTTATTAAATGCTTACTATGTGTCAAGTACTGTGCTTAGCACCAGGATGAATTCAAAATAGTTCGATAGGACAAATTCCTGTCCCTCAAAAGGCTCACATTCTGAGGGGGATTGGAGGTCAGATAGGTATTTTGTCTACATTTTATACATGAATAAACTGAAACACAGAGATGTTAAGTGACTGGCCCAAAGGCACACAGCAGGAAAGTGGCAGAGCCAGAGCTAGGACTTGGGCACTGTGGGGTAAATCTCCCCTCCCCTTTTCCCTTTACAAAGCACCCTCAGATACCTCCCTGTCCTTTTCTCATTGAGTGCATTGATCTCCAGGGACCTTGGTGTTCAAATCCCAGCACCCTTCAATGGTCAAGGATCCACCCTTGGAAAATCCATGCATTTCTCTGGACAAAGATTGGGTCCACACAGCACAATGAGAAATGGAAAGTTAGCAGTTTTCTGGTGGTCACCCTTGGGAGCTTATCAATCAGTGGTATTTATTGAGTTCATACTATGTGCCAAGCACTGCACAAGATGCTTGGGCAAGTAGAATAGAGATCTACAGTAGTAGAAAAAATCCCTACCCCGAAAGATCTTTCAATCCAACACAGTCTGCCCCTAGCCCGAAGGCTGAATTTGCTCCGATCTCTTGTTTTCACTGCTCAATCCCATTCTCCTGTCTACAGTCCCCACTTTCCTGTGGAAGAGCAAGCTGTTAGGAGTTGGGAAAGACTCTTTAGGGATGAGTAATCCAGGTTTTCCCCTGAAGTGGGATAAAAACTTCCAGTGGTGGCAAGTTTCTACCACAGGAGGCTGAGCAAATTCTCTTAGAGTGCAAAAAAAAAAAACAAAACTCAAAAGCCACTGCAGAAGGCTTTCCAGTGAGTAATCTGTGGTTTTCACATCTACTAAGTGTTAAACTTCACCATCAAGGTATCGTTGTTCCTTGGTTAGTTTTTTCTTCAGAATCTATTCTTCCTCAATACGCTGCATCATTTTTAGATTGTGGGCCTTCTGAGGAGTAGGGACTGCATATTTTATTATTTTTTTGATATTAAGCCCTTACTATGTGCCAGCACTGTACTTAGCACTGGGGTATATGCAAGGTAATCAAGCTGGACACAGTCTGTGTCCCACTTCAGGATCATAGTATGCATCCCCTTTTGACAGATGGAGATAACTGAGGCACAGAGAAGTTAAGTGACTTGCCCAAGGTCACACAGCAGACAAGTGGTAGTAGTGGAATTAGAACCCAGGTCCTTCTGACTCCCATGTCCATGCTTTATCCATCAGGCCATGTTTTCCAGTGCTTAGTTCAGTGCTTAGCATGCAGTGAGCACTTCACACTCTAACTCTCTAATAAATACTTTTGTTACCCTACATGATCAGAGTTCTTGAATATCTAGCTCTGAGATGGCCTCAAAAATGTTAGGCTGAAAATATTGGCATTAGTCACTGGCTCAGGGTAGTGGATTTTCAAACTCATTAATTGAACTTGACCTCAATTGTTTAATAATAATTTAATAATTTTGGTATTTGTTAAGTGCTTTCTATGTGCCAAGCCTGTTCTAAATGCTGGGGAGATACAAGGTAATCAGGTTGTCCCACATGGGGCTCACAGTCTTAATCCCCATTTAACAGATGAGGTAACTGAGGCCCAGGGAAGTTAAGTGATTTTCCCTAAGTCACACAGCTGAGAAGTGGCAGAGCTGGGATTAGAACCCATGACCTCGTACTCTCAAGCCCATGCTCTTTCCACTGAGACACACTGTTTAGGAATTTCACTTCATAAAAGGCACTTCCTCACAAGCCTTTCTCTGAAATGAGCATGTAATCTGTGGCCCACTCTGGGTTAATAAAGATCCTTGACCCATTGGGGCTGCACAATAGGGAAATGAGCACAACTGAACACATGCATACAAGTGGAGTTTCTGCTGTGTGCACTCAGGGATTGAGTGAACAGGAAAAACATCTACATTTTGCACCTTTGATGTGCTTCTCTTTTAAGAGTAGCATTGAGGAGCTGGTTGTCATGAGCAAAATATGACCCCACTTGCCCTTCCCGCAGGAGGAAAATCCACAATCTCATACTGAAAGGGAGCAATCTGCAGCACTGCATCTGCACCAGGAATCTGCAGCTGTTTGTCAGAGAGAATTGGTAGTGTTTAAGTGCCTAATGTGTGCGGACTGCTGTGCTCGTGGGACGGTGAAACTCCACATAAAGGAGATTCACATTGCTGATTCCTGCCACCCTAATGGAGGATGAGAAAAAAGTTAGCAGGAAACCCTCTGGGATTCATGGAAAACATGAGCAAATTCTGTCTGTGGGTTCACTGCAATGGAATAAAACTTGGGATATTGTAGTTTGGGATCTATGGTTCACTGTACCAACAACTCTGCCTTCTAGACTGTAAGCCCATTGTTGGGTAAGGCCTGTCTGTATATGTTGTGGACTTGTACTTCCCAAGTGCTTAGTACAGTGCTCTGCACACAGTAAGCGCTCAATAAATACAATTGAATGAATGAATGAACAGAATAAGAAATAACAGCAAGATAGCATTCTGAGCTTGCTTCAGGCCACTGGGTCATCTCTGGAAGAGGGCCTCCTGAAATCTTCTTCTCAGACATAGTAACCAAAAAGTGGATTTTCCTCTCAAAAGGGGGTCAAACATGCCTTCATCCAAAGTAGTCACTTTACCATGAAGACCCTTTTGGTGAGCTGGAAGCTAAGAGCAGAGATTGGAGGGTTTGTGAAAAGCATTTCTTAGGATACAAAACAGCCCAACCTTTGTGGCAGTGGTGGGGCTACTGGGAAGTTATAATAAAGAGGACCTAATTATGAACTACGATCCTGGTGTGCAGTATCTTTGGTAATCACTATGATGCAGGATAGTTTCTTGTTACCCAAGCAGGTCAGTGGTAATGTTGTAGTAGTAATAATAGCATTTAATTGAATGCACTTCTGAAACAGAGCACTCTACTAAACACTTGTGAAGAACAGAACAATGAAGTGACAGGTTCTCTGCCCACAAGAAGCATACATTCTGATAATAATGGTGGTATTTAAGTGATTACTATGTGCCAAGCACTAGGGTAGATAAAAGGTAATGAGGTCAGACACAGTCCCTGTCCTACATGGGGCTCATATCTGAGGTGAAGGGAGAACAGGTATTGAATTCCCAATTTACAGAAGCAGAAACTGAGGCTCAGTGAAGTGACCTGCCCAAGATCACCTAGAAAGCTGATGGTGGAGCCAGGATTAGAGTCCAGGTCCTCTGATTCCCAGGCCATTAGACTAAGCTGATTTCTTACTGGTTTCTTACTTTCCCCTGAAGCCTGTACTACTCGTGTTTTTCCTATAATCAATCAGTTGTATTGATCAAATGCTTTCTATGTGCAGAACTCTGTACTAAGCACTTGGGAGGGTACAGTATATCAGAGTTATTAGACATGTTCCCTTGCCCCCAAGGAGCTTACAATCTAGAGGGGAAGACAGACATTAAAATTAATTATGCATAGGTTTATGAATGCTGAGGGTGGAGAGAATCCCCAATCTTTCCTATGTCACTGTCTTCACATTAATTTTTAAAGAATCCCTCGGAGAAATCTCAGTGGATGAGGAGCTGACCCTCCTGAGCTGCCCAAGACCCAATCTCCAGGTGCTCTTGTCCTGCCCCTGCCTGTTTCCAAAGTGCAATAGATCATTTCCACCTCAGAGCACCAGGTTGAGGTCTTAGCAAAGAGAAAGTGTCTAAGCTGCTTTAGAAGGCCAAGCTATCACATCTCTGTCCCCTTTCACTTTCTTTCTATCCCCTCTCCTCTCCACCCACTTTTTTTCCCCCTTCCTGTGTCTGTGGTTTTTCATGCTTCTCTCGATGGCTGGGGCAGTTTCCCTATTACCAGTAAACCAGTCCTTCAAATCCTTCTGTCTCTACCCCCAGCCCTGCCTGGCTGCCATTTTCTGAGACCCTGGTCAGACAAATTCTTAGCCTCCTCACACGTTTTTTCTGGGAAAGCACAGCCTGGATTTGGCCTAGCCATTTTTCAGCAGGTTAGGTGCTTCTTGTTTCTCCATCAGTGGCCTCCCTCTGCGAACAAGTGCAGCAGGTTTTCTCCAAATTTTGGTAAACTCTGAATAAGGTCTTTCGGGAGCAAATGCACCACTCTTCAGAGACACTAAAATTGTAACAGTGCAGTACTCCAACAAATAGAAATAACTGCAGCTAGGATGAATGCCGAGGCTTTGTTAGAATAGTTAACAGAGAGAGAAATGCAAGTGTTTTCACATCTCCTTCCTTCATACCTTTTTAATGTGAGCCCGTTATTGGGTAGGGACAGTTTCTATATGTTGCTGACTTGTACTTCCCAAGCACTTAGTACAGTGCTCTGCACACAGTAAGTGCTCAATAAATACGATTGAATGAATGAATGTGGTCTCTCTCTACTCAGTTGTGTCCTATAGGGGAGAGTTGCATCTACCATATACCCCAGGTGGTGAAGACATCAATAGTGATCATTTTCACACAAGAAAAAGCCCAGGACATAGGGTGGTGTGCATCTCTTTGGGCCTAGGTTCACTTAAGAAAAAGGGGAATAATCAAGTTTTCCTCCAACGCATAATGGACAGGGAACGTATCTGCTAATTCTCTATTGTACTCTCCCATGCACTTAGTACAGTGTTCTGCATGTAGTAAATGCTCAATAAATATGTTTGACTTAAATTAACAGAGCACCATGGTGGTTAGCTGTGAAACATAGTTGCGACAATTCATTTCTAACCTCCCCATTTTATATCCCCCAATTCCCAGGCCAGCATTTCTGGCCAGTTTAGATGCGGGGCTTACTTTCCAAGAGGGAGGGTGAACGGGTATTTAATCCCCATTTTCCAGAGGAACAGAGAAGTTGAGTTACTCAAGGTCACAGGCAAGATTAGAAGTCTGCTCTCCTGACTTCCAGTCGTGTGCTCTTCTTACTGGACCACACTGCTTCCCACTTGTTACCTCTAAGCAACTTTGACTTAAATCGTTCAAACTTTAACCCTATTTTTACCTGTGCTTTACTACCTTTTTTTTTTTTTTTCATTTTTTTTCCCCTTCTGTACACACTGTTGTGCAGGGAAGAAGACTGTTATTTCGTGGTTGTGCTCAGGAAACCTGAGAGAGTTTGAAGTTCAGCTGTCCTCTCACAAACCTCCTCAAATCCTAGCCACCTTTTAAATCTTGAAACTTGAGCCGTTCCTCACTAAGTATATTGGCAAAATACAATACACCCAGGTTTTCTGTAATGCAGGGCAACTGCATTTTGCAAAAGCCCAAGATAAGGAAAACAAGCACTGAGGACCTTGCTCATTTCAGCATCTCCAGTATGTGCACAGATTATTTTTTTCCAACCCCACTGCATGCTGTGTCCAGACGGGCTTAAAAGTATTGGATAAATGTTCCGTAATTCCCTAACATTCCAGTTAACATGCATGTGGTATTATGTCAGCACTGAGTGCATTAGAATATCTGGGCATGCTTCAGCATATTGAGGTGGTGGTAATTTTTAGTGTAAATAAACACAATTCCTTAGAAACTATTTTAATCAATTGTGTGAATATCTTCATAGTCTCCTTTACTGGCCTTATGAATCACCACTCAGGGTGGCTTCACACAATTACCGTTCTCACTTTGATTATTATTTATTAAGCACCCACAAGGTTTGTCTATGTTTTTGAATAAGAAACCATCAAGGAATTGAGAAGAAAAAGATGAATTCATTTCCATCTAAAAGGGCTAATTCAGACAAAGTGAGTTATGGGAGTTTAGGTATGGAAGTAGCCTGAGACAATGTGACAGAGGCAGAAGCCAATGCAGTGGAATGTCAGGAAGTAGTAATGCTACCTAGGCCACCTATGTGGATATTGTTTTTTTTCCTCTTTATTGCTTCTTTCTTTCCTGTCTCCGACCCTTCCTTGTTTTCTTGATTCCTTGGGATTTTCTCACTTATCCAATTTAGCCTTTGTTCTGCTTTTTCATGAGTGTTCCTTTTCAACAAAATATGGTACCTGCCTTTTTTCCTTCCCCATCACTAAGTTGTGATTCCTTGAATCTCACGACAGCCCTGGTTTACAGTGGGTGTTCTTGGTTTGGAGGCTCTTTTGCCACTTAGGAGGAACCAGGACCTCAACGATTGATGGTACTTCTGGCTAGATTCCTTCTCCTAGGCATAGTAGGCTAAATTCCTTTCACGCTCTACTGCACATGTTCCAAAGGTGTACAGCACATATAAGTGTACAATTCATTCATACAATTCATTGGTAGGCACATTCCCTACTGAAAATCAGTGTAGTGTCTAGAGGGAAAATGCAGTAGATTTCATTACAGTTTTTCCCATCCTCCTGTCTCTCCCCACTTCAATCCATACTTCACGCCGCTGCCCAGATTGTCTTTGTGCAGAAATGTTCTGGGGATGTTACACCCCTCCTCAAAAATCTCCAGTGGCTACCAATCAACCTACGCATCAGGCAAAAACTCCTCACCCTCGGCTTCAAGGCTGTCCATCACCTCGCCCCCTCCTACCTCACCTCCCTTCTCTCCTTCTACAGCCCAGCCCTCACCCTCTGCTCCTCTGCCGCTGATCTCCTCACTGTGCCTCGTTCTCGCCTGTCCCGCTGTCGACCCCCGGCCCACATCCTCCCCGTGGCCTGGAATGCCCTCCCTCCACACATCCGCCAAGCTAGCTCTCTTCCTCTTGGGCTGCAGGAGAAGTAGCGTGGCTCAGTGGAAAGAGCGAGGGCTTGGGATTCAGAGGTCATAGGTTTGAATCCTGGCTCCGCCATTTGTCAGCTGTGTGACCTTGGGCAAGCCATTTAACTTCTCTGTGCCTCAGTTACCTCATCTGTAAAATGGGGATTAAGACTGTGAGCCCCAAGTGGGACAACCTGATAACCTTGTAGCCGCCCCCCACCCCAGAGCTTAGAACAGTGTTTTCTTCTAAACTGTGAGCCCACTGTTGGATAGGGACTGTCTCTATATGTTGCCAACTTGTACTTCCCAAGCGCTTAGTACAGTGCTCTGCACACAGTAAGTGCTCAATAAATACAACTGATTGATTGATTCCTCCCTTCAAAACCCTATTAAGAGCTCACCTCCTCCAGGAGGCCTTCCCAGATGGAGCCCCCTCCTTCCTCTCTGCCTTACCTCCTTCCCCTCCCCACAGCACCTGTATATATGTCTCTATGTTTGTACATATTTATTACTCTATTTTACTTGTACATATTTATTCTATTTATTTTATTTTGTTAATATGTTTTGTTCTGTTGCCTGTCTCCCCCTTCCAAACTGTGAGCCCACTGTTGGGTAGGGACCATCTCTATATGTTGCCAACTTGTATTTCCCAAGCGCTTAGTACAGTGCTCTGCATACAGTAAGTGCTCAATAAATACGACTGAATTAATGAATGAAGAGGGCTGACCTCTCCCTGTCCCCAACTATCCTGGCCCAATGGAAAGAAAATGTGTGTGGGAATCAGAGAATCTAGGTTCTAAACCTGGTTCTGCCCCCTGTCTGCTGTGTGACCTTTCACTTCACTTCTCTGAATCTGTTTCCTCATCCGTAAAATGGGGACTCACTACCTCTTCTCCTTTCCACTTAGACTGGGAGCCCCATGTGAGTCAAGGACTGTGATCAATCTGATTGTCTCATAGCTATTCCAGTGCTTTCCAAACTAAGCGCCTCCTTTCCTCTTCTCCCACTCCCTTCTGCATCACCCTGACTTGCTCCCTTGATTCCTCCCCCCACCTCCCAGCCCCACAGCACTTATGTACATATTTGTAATTTATTTATTTGTATCAATGTCTGTCTCCCCTGCTCTAGAGTGTAAGCAAGCCCCTTGTGGGCAGGGAAAGTGTCTGTTTATTGTTGTACTCTCCCAAGTGCTTAGTAAAGGGCTGCATACAGTAAGTGCTCAATAAATGAGACTGATTAATGAATGAAAGATTACAATCCTAGCTTTGGAGTTCTGGAAGAAGAAAGATGGAATGTAAATGCTTTCTCCTCGGGGGTTTTCCAGGAAAAGAGTCTGCCCCATTTTTCTTGCATAGAAAGTAAATAGTGAATGCCTATTTTTCCTATGGACTTTATAAGAAGGAATACATCATTTTATTTTCTATTGATGAGTCAGTGAAAGGCATTTGCAGAATGCCAAGTAGCTAGGAGCACAGAAAGGGAAAATAACTTCATCATCATCACTTTTGTTATGTGTTTCAGTCAAAGAATATGGAAAGTTGATCAGAGATAGTGCTCTGAGGGAAGACAAATTTGGGAAAGAAGGTGACTCAACTTTGGTCTCTCCTGCCTTTAATGATTCAGAAGGAGAGGAAAATTGCTACAGAAATCTGGAAGTCTGTTTGGTTTAATAGTTCAGGAGGATGAAAAGGCATTTGTTGCCACAACAGGGTTGTGAGCTCTCTGGAAAAGTTCCGACCTGTGGGCCATGAGTATGGATCTTGCTTTCTCCCTTCTTCCTCCTCCCCTTCCTTATCAAGCTCATCAAGGAGATATAGAAACCATTAGGTAATGTTTGTGCTTCTTGGAAGAAAGTTTCCAAGAAAATATGATGCATCCTGGGTGCATTTTTGATCAACAGTTAACAAATGCCTCGACATGATGTTCAGTTACAAAATAGTGAGTTATTGAGATCTAACTGGATACTGATGAGTTTGAAGGTGGGCCAGTGTCTAGTTCCTCTGAGGAAATTATTCAACTCGTGGAAAAGCATGGACATCTCTGCCCTCCTTAGGCTAAGTCAAGTTTACATTGGTCCCGCTGAAAATCTTTTCGCAGTGAGTGAAAAGCAAATGTTATTTTCCAAAAAAAGAAGCAATGAGTGGATTTTAGGTTTTTATAGTGCTGTAAGTACAATACGAGCTTTGGGGAAATGCTGATGCTAATTCTCCAGAGAGAAATGGTAAATTGCCAAAGGATTACCTGTTCAGTCCCTTAAAAGGACCACTGTGTGGTTCACCCAGTTAAAATACTTGACAGGGAAAAGGATCTTTCACCTATTGTTTTTGCACCCTAATCGGGTCCCTGTAACTGCACAGTGTTTGTGGGGCCCATTTCCTAGTCAGGATAAAAATACGCCATTATGAAACATCCCAGTGGCCTAATGGAAAGAGCCTGTGAGTCAAAGGACCTGGGTTCTAATCCCAGCTCCGCCGCTTGTCTGCTGTGTGACCTTGGGCAAGTCATTTAACTTTTCTGTGCCTGTTACTTCATCTACAAAATTGGGACTCATTCATTCATTCAATCTTATTTATTGAGTGCTTACTGTGTGCAGAGCACTGTACTAAGCGCTTGGGAAGTACAAGTTGGCAACATGTAGAGACAGTCCCTACCCACCATTCTCTCTCCTACTTAGATTTTGAACCCCATGTGGAACCTGATGATCTGATATCTACCCCAGTGCATAATACAGCACTTTGCACAAAGTGCTTAACAATGACAATGGTTTTTAAGTGAGATCCCAGTGTGCTCCAAAGCTATAAGCAGTTGAATGCGAACTACTTCCTCCAGCTCCAGAATGCAATCCAACTCTCGCGGAGCCCTTCTCCCCGAGCTGGGAAATTCCGTTTACCCCTCCGGCTCTCTCCAGCATTCCCGGCATGCCTCGTGCCAAAGTGGAAGACCACAACTGGAGAATGGGTTGTTTGGAAAGCTATAAGCAGCTGAGCAGTCACCCAGACTAACTCAATTTCCTGAATTTTTCACTTGAGGTGATGGCCTGAATTTTTCACCTACACACTGTCCCTGAATCAATAAATCAGTGGTATTTATTGAGTGCTTACTGTGTACAAAGCACTGTTCTAAGCACTTGGGAGAGTACAATGTAATAAGATCCCTGTCCATAAGGGGCTTACAGTCTACAGGGAGAGACAAACACTAAAATAAATTACAGAGAAGCAAATAATAAAGGCTAAGGATCTACTTTAAGAACTTGCAGTGGTTGCCCACCCACCTCCACATCAAACAGACACTCTTTACCATCGGCTTTTAAAGTACTCGGTCACCTTGCCCCCCCCTTACCTCACCTCGGTGCTCTTCTACTACAGCCCAATCTGCACACTTTGCTCCTCTAATGCCATCTTACTCACTGTACCTGGATCTCATTTATCCAAAAAACCACATCCTGCTTCTGGCCTGGAACACCCTTCCTTTTTATATCCAATGGACTGATTGAAGATCCGCCACTCTCCCCACCTTCAAAGCCTTATTGAAGACACATCTCCTCCAAGAAGCCTTCCCTGACTAAACACTCATTGCCTCTTTTCACACTCCCTTCTGGGTCACCATGCATGACTAACTCCATTTATTTACCACACCTGCCTCCAGCCCCACAGCACTTATGTACAGATCCATAATTTATTTTTATTAATGTCTGTCTCCCCCTCTAGACTGTAAGCTCATTATGGACAGGGAATGCATCTGTGTTGTATGCTCCCAAGCACTTAGTACAATGTCCTGCACACAGTAAATGTTCAATAAATACAATTGATTAGTTCATGTATGTGCGATGGGGCTGGGATAAGAATCAAAGTGCTTTAAGGTGTACGTGGTCAAATGCATATTTGGTGAGGGAAGTAACAGGTAGGGACAATTAAGGCTTAGTCGGGGGGGTCTTGGAGGAGTTTTATGAGGGTTTTGAAGGTGGGGAGAGTGGATCTTTAATCATGCAGGAGTCTCTCCAGTTCCTTTTTGGCAGTTTGAAATGCCTGGAAAGATTCTCAGAAAATTGGGCAAAAATTAATTCAACAAAGGCCCAGTCTCTACTCTGCCTATCCATAAATGATAACTCAGCAATTGTCATTCATTCATTCAATCGTCCAGTGAACTGAGATTTTATAAGTGGGAAGTTCAGGGTATTCTTTACCTAGAAAAACACTTTTGGGTCAGAATTAATCTGTGAATCATTAGTATTTGTTGAGAGCCTACTGTGAATTAGGGGTTTGCTTCTGGAACATTAAATCTGCCAGATTTGATAAGGTCAAAATCAGACATGACAAAATTCCAATACGCCTTCCAAGAAAAGATTAATCAGCGGAAGGCCAAAATGTCACAGGGGTCAAACCACAACCCCAAAGATCGTATCACTCTAAAAATATGTAAATACCAAAGTATTTGCTAAAATTATTGTGCTTGTCAATTAAACATACTTCATTTTTTCCAAGTCCATTGAACAGAGATGAGGGGGATGAAATTCCCTCGGGTTCTGAAATAGTTGTCTCTGGAGGCAATTCTTTACTGCCCACTTCCGCAAACTCTGAAGCACTAAACTCAAAATGTTCTAAGGGAATGGGACAGATGTGATAACATTCTATAATTGTTTTGCCCAGCATGACTAATGGAATCATTCCATAGTTGGGATCGAGAGATGGGATAAATGATGTCAACTTCCCATGGACTAAGAATGTTTAGCAGCTATTGTAAAGACAAGTTCTTTCCTCCAAATCTTGATAAACAAAATCCACTCTTTGATATGTGGTGTTTGTTTGGGAACAGTATCAAATCCATATCCTGATCAAAATATGACCTAGTTTATAAACATAACTCTCATTACCAGGGACTCTTAGCACAACTCAACCACTTCTCTGTTTTTCTACTCTAGTTATATCGGCCAAAGCACTTAGTTCATCAGTGCACTCAGCAGGCACTCAATAAATACTATTGATGAATTGATTTTTCCAGCCTCAAGTTCATCCCATATCTCTTGCCCAGAATTAATAGAAAAAAAATTTACACAGGTATTTTGGGGAACAATAATCTCCTGTAATATTTAAACAGCAGACACAGAATATTGACTTCTCTGTTGACTTAGGTAGAGAAAGTATTGTCAGAAATTTGTCCGGAGTCTCTCAGAGATCATTAAGATGCTCATTTGCAGACTGAGCCCCCTCTTTCCTCTCCCCCTCCCTATCCCCCCCACCCTACCTCCTTCCCCTCCCCACAACACCTGTATATATGTTTGTACAGATTTATTACTCTGTTTTACTTGTACCTATTTACTATTCTATTTATTTTGTTAACGATGTGCATCCAGCTTTACTTCTATTTATTCTGATGACTTGACACCCGTCCGCATGTTTTGTTTTGTTGTCTGTCTCCCCCTCCTAGACTGTGAGCCTGTTGTTGGGTAGGGACCGTTTCTATATGTTGCCAACTTGTACTTCCCAAGCGCTTAGTACAGTGCTCTGCACACACTAAGCGCTCATAAATACGATTAATTGAATGAATGAATTTACAGAAACAGTGCTTCCTAGTGGAAGAAGCACAAGGCTGGGGATCGGGAGACCTGGGTTCTAATTCTGACTTTGCCACTTGCTTGCTGTGTGACCTTGGGTAAGTCATTTCACTTCTCTGTGCCTCCATTTCCTCATCTGTATAATGAGGATTAAATACTTCTTCTCCCTCCCACTTTGTGAGCCCCACTAAAGACAGGGATTGTGTCCTGATTATCCAAATGCTATGTAAAAAATAAGCACTTAAGCTAATACCATATATTTAATTATAATTGTTAATAATGATAATATAGAGTAGTCCATCATTCCCCTGATATATCTTATTTTGAATGTGGCCAAGTTTCTAATAAGCACCTCTTGTATTTAGTCATTTCATTTTAGTGATATCCAAAAATTTCTCTATGAATAGAGGGAGGCCGGTCTACTAAAAATAGTTCAACTGCAGGACACAAACATGTTAAAGTTTTTTTCAAATTGCACATACTTTTAAATCATCTCAACCTCAAAGTAAACCTTTACGTTTGCTGTTAATATATTTCCTTTGAAGAGCTCAAAGTGTTAATCATAGAGTATTTCTTAAACCACAAGAGCAAAAGAACAAAATGGGGGAATTTGGAGGTCTAGCATAGAACCTGAAGGGGAAGCAGAGCATCCAGCAAACAAGGGAAGGAGCAGAAGGAGAGGGTGTGTAAGGGTGAACGGTGATCTGAGCATGCTAAGATGTACAAATTTCTGCCCTTCAAATTGAACAGCATTTTGTTTCTGCAGCAACAGAAGCAGTGTGGCCTAGGGGAAAAAAGCAGGAGCCTGGAAGTCTGAGGATTTGTGTTCTAATCCCAGCCCTGCCACTTGCCTGCTGTGTGACCTCGGGCAAGTCACTTAACTTTTCTGTGCCTGTTTCCTCATCAGCAAAATGGGGATTGAATGCTTGCTCTCCATCCCACCTGGACTGTGAGCCCCCTGTGGAACAGGGGCTGGGTCTCATCTGACCATCTCGCTTCTGTTCCAGCACTTGGTAGAGTGCTTGGCACAAAGTAAGCACTTAAGAAATGCCACAATTGCTCCGGTCTTACCCCTACCTAACAACACCTACACAGATTCAGAGTGGAGGGGCTAGTATACCTCTCCATCCCCATGGGCAGCCCACGGTGTTACATCAGTCATTCAACAGTATTTGAGTGCTTAATTTCACTTGGTATCGTTATATATTACAGAGGGGGCAGGTGACAGGATTAAGGTAGGGGAAACATTCTTTGAACAGCTCTGCTTTTTAGCATGGCTCCCTCTGAAACCCCTTGAACCCATCTTGCAGGGAACAATAGGCAGGAAAAAAGTAGGTAGGGTGGTTAGCTGCTAATGCCCAGGGAGTGATTTCACTGCTCGAACCAGTGGCACTACAGACTGGAGGGAGGCTGCTTCAGACCTCTGGATGAGAGAAGGCGGCTCACAGGTGCACGTTTGAAGGCTTGACCTCATCAACCCCTGGCCCCCACCAAGCCCTGGAGCTCATCCATTTTGCCAGGACCCCCGTGATGTGATATTACAACACAAGACATCACTGGGCAAGAGCAGCAGAGAGAAATATCTCCCGGAATTTCTAGTACTTCCCTGCTGCCTACTAGACTGTGAGCTGGTTATGGGTAGGGAATGTGTCGATTTGTTGTTATATTGTAGTAATAATAATAATGATGGCATTTGTTAAGCGCTTACTATGTGCAAAGTACTGTTCTAAGCGCTGGCGGGGGGGATACAAGGTGATCAGGTTGTCCCATGTGGGGCTCACAGTCTTCATCCCCATTTTACAGATGAGGTAACTGAGGCTCAGAGAAGTTAAGTGACTTTCCCAAGGTCACACAGCAGATATGTGGCAGAGCTGGGATTAGAACCCATGACCTCTGACTCCCAAGCCCGGGCTCTTTCCACTGAGCCATGCTGCTTCTCATGCTTTCCAAAATGCTTAGTACAGTGCTTTGCACACAGGAAGTGCTTCATAAATGCGATTGAATGAATTCCTATGACATATATTGGAACAGGGCGAGGACAGCATATGTAGAAGCAGTATTGCCTAGTGGATAGAGAGCACAGGCCTGGAAATCCAAAGGACCTGAGTTCTAATTCTGCTCCATCACGTCTGTTGTGTGACCTTGGGCAGGTCATTTAACTTATCTGTGCCTCTGTTACCTCATCTTTAAAATGGGACTTAAGACTGCAAGCCCTATGTGGTACAGGGACTGTGTCCAACCCGATTATCTTTCTACCCCAGCACTTTGTACAGTGCCTGGAATGTAATAAGCGCTTAAATACCATTAATTAATTAATTAATGATTGCATTTAAGCGCTTACTATGTGCAAAGCACTGTTCTAAGCGCTGGAGGGATACAAAGTGATCAGGTTGTCCCACGTGGGGCTCCCAGTCTTAATCCCCATTTTACAGATGAGGTAACTGAGGCTCAGAGAAGTGAAGTGACTTGCCCAAAGTCACCCAGCTGACAAGTGGCAGAGCCGGGATTTGAACCCATGACCTCTGACTCCAAAGTCTGTGCTCTTTCCACTGAGCCACGCTGCTTCTCCAGCGTGGATAATGATAATACTGATAATAATTATCATTATTATTATTATCAGTATTATTATTTAGGCACAGAATTCTGGAAGTCTTCCTCCATCTCCCTGAGCTGAGTTGTCTGGGCCCCCATCCAGATTGCTACTTCCTGGAGAGCACCCCCAAGTCTCTGAATAGGGCAAAAGCAAACGGTTTTTCTCACCTTGCTCTTGTTCATTCCCCTCCCCCCAAGTCACCTCCAGATCAGGAATGGGGAGATTCTCCCAGGAAAGCAGTAGTTGAAAGAGAGCAGATGTCCGTCCTCCTGTCTGGTGGGAGGAACCCAGCCAGGAGGGGTCCCAAGCCACCCTGCCGGGTGTCCAGGTTCCTCTGTTAAACAGAAACAGCCGACTTAAGGACTCCATCATCCCCTTTCTCAAAGATGCCATCCCCTTCTCTGTCTTTCACCTTGGCCCTCCTCATTTCCACATCCTCTTGCGGGGAGGGAGTTCTGCTTCTGGAGGAGGAGTGACTGTGGAGGGGAGTCGTTGGGGTACAGCGTGCTCTATCCGATAGCAGTTGAGGGTGGTTTTGAGAGCGAGCGGAAGTGGCAGTTTACCCAAGTCATCGTCACATCATGCAGTTCTTGGGTCTCCCTTCATCCCAGGGTCCCTGGGCTAATTCAGCCCTGTCAGAGGGCACAATTTCTGAGTGTGTACCTCCCGCCCACACTGATCTTGCCCATCACACCATCTGCTCTTCCCAGGAGTCAGAATTAGGTTCATCTTTTGTACCCACTCAAGTTCCCTGTAAATGAGTCATCAGCATTCACGGAGGTTGGGGTTGAACCTTTCAGCTGGAAAAAAATCTCACCCATTTTTTCTCAAAGGAGGATTTCACTGCATCAGAGTTCGCCCTTCACCATTCTCTCAGCTGCATTTTCTGGGGAACCTTTTTATTTGTTATCAGACAACCCGTTGAAGAGGGTAAGGATGGAATCCCTAACGATTACCCCCACTTAGCTGTGAGCCCCGTGTAAGACAAGGGGCTGTGTCTTACTTGATTATCTTGTGGTTAATACAGCAGTTGGCCCATACTAAGCACTTAGCCAATACTGTTATTAGTATTACTATTCATCCATCCGTAGATTTCCCTGGCATGAAGATCGGAGGAATTGGTGCGTGTGTGAGCTGTGCATTTAGTAAGAAAAATTGAGAGAGAGGTTAGAATGACTCTTCGGATGTTGTGTTTATTTCTAGAATTAGCTGAAGCTACCCCGGATTGTGACATGGTGGAAATTTGACTAAAAAACCCCAAACTCCTTTTTTTTTTCCCCTACCTAAAATCTTGATTACACAACCCAGGTGATTAAGAAAAGAAGACCCCACTTTTTGTGGTATACACTGACAATTGTCTTCAGAATGATTAGAGCTCACCTGAAACCTAATGATGTTAGAGTGGATTCTTGTTTATGGACACTGGTTTTCTCCTAAGGGGTTGTGATCCCTTAAATTATTACAGTTATTTTTATATTTGTGAAGCACTTAGTATGTGCCAGTCACTGCACTAAGCACTGGGGTTGACACAACCTAATCAGGCTGGACACAGCTCATGTCCCACATGGGGATCACAGTCTTAATCCCCATTTACCAATGTGGTAACTGAGGCACAGAGAAGTTAAGTGACTTGCCCAAGATCACAGAGCAGACAAGTGGAAGAGGTGAGATTAGAACCCAGGTCTCTCTGATTCCCAGGCCCATGAGCTATCTGCTTCTCGAAGTAGCGTGGCATAGTGAATAGAGCACAGGGCTGGGAGTCAGAAGGTCATGGCTTCTAATCCTGGCTTCACCGCTTGTCTGCTGTGTGACCTTGGGCAAGTCACTTCACTTCTCTGGACCTCAGTTACCTCATCTGTAAAATGGGGATTGAGACAGCCCCACGTGGGACAGGGACTGTGTCCAACCTGCTCCGCTCGTCTCCACCCCAGCGCTTAGTACAGTGCCTGACACATAGGTAAGCACTTAACAAATACCATAATTATCATAATTATTATTCTCTCATGAGCACTGATTCAGTGTTTACTCTGGGCTAACTCAAGAACTGTTCTAACCTTTAGGTAGTTATAAAATAAAACTAGAAAGAGTTCCTGTCCCCTAAATGGATCAAAACTGAAAATAAAATGATATCCATTGAACCTGTTAAATGCTTACCATGTTTCAAACAGGGTAATCACATCAAACCCAGTCCCATACAGAGCCACAGTCCTTAGAAGGGAGAACAAGTATTTAATCCCCAGGTAACAGTTGAGGAAATTGAGGCCCAAAGAAGTTAAGGAACTTGCCCAAGGTCACATAGCTGGCAAGTGGCAGAGCTGTGATTAAAACTTGTGTCTCAAGGCAGGGAGACCAGGAATCTTTTCCCCATTTTACAGATGAGGAAACAGAGGCACAGAGGGCTTGAATGAGTTGCCCAAGGTCACACAGCCAGCCAGTTTATGAAGTGGATTAGAGCCTGGATCCTGACTTAATCCCGTGTTCTTTCCATGAGACCATGCTGCTTTTCTCTTTAACATTTGATATTTTATTTATCTTTATAGCATCTCTGTGAATTTGGGTTTTAGGATTGTAGTGAAGGAGAAAAAAATAGAAATTCTACAAGGAACTTTCTGAAAAATTTCCTTCCTATTCTTCACTTTCTAGTAAAAATTAATGGTAAAGTGGATGCTTTCTAACTCTGTCTATATGGCTAATATTTCCCAGGTAATAAAGGTTTAGGAATTGCAACTGCCTTGAAATTCCTCAGGGATTCTGAACTGACCAGTAATTTAGAATTACAATTATTAATAATAATAATTATAGCATTTTTTATGCACTTTGTGCCAGGCACTGTACTAAGTGCTGTGGAGGATACAAGCAAATCGGGTTGGACACAGCCCCTGTCCCATGTGGGGCTCACAGTCTCAATCTCCATTTTATAGATGAGGAAACTGAGGCCCAGAGAAGTGAAGTGACTTGCCCAAGGTCACACAGCAGACAAGTGGCAGAGTTGAGATTAGAACTCATAACTTTCTATCTCTCAGGCCCATGTTGTATCCAATATGTTATGCTGCTTCCCATATTATAGATTATTGCATTTATATTAGAGTTCAGAAGACCTGAGTGAGGGTCCTGAGGGAGAAGAACATATTGATGACTTCATTTAGTACATTGATAGAACTCCAGTAGTCTGAAGAACTATTCTGGATCTCAAATTTCTTCCACTTCCTTTTATTTTTTTTTCCCACATTGTATTGCTGCCACTCAGAGCAAGCTCAGAAATGATTTTTATGCAAAATTGGCCTCCCTTCCCCTTTCCTTCTTCGCAAAAACAAAACCAGGTCTTAGATGTGGAAAGATATGAACTGATATAGGATGTTGTGTCAGCTATCTCATAGGTATACTGGTTTCCCAAGTATATTGTTCAGTCTTTTCAGTCTTACTCAAGCAACTCTTGGCGTCTTGATCAATTTTCCTGCAAACACTGACTCTGTATACACATATGAACACACACCCGCATGTATAAAATGTGCATATCTGGGCATATGCATGCATACATAAATGCATTTTGTTTCTCTGAGATGTAGCTTTTCATTTATATATGATGTACATTTATACGTTTTCATATTTTTGCATAGATATGTTTCATGTACTGTGTCCTAGCATCATAAAGGGAATGAATGGAAAGAGTATATACTACAAAAAGAGATTATCTACTTAGACTCAGTGCTCCTGTGCATTGCCTTTCTTGGGGGACCTCTAAACCTTATCAATGGTGTTAAAACTTACAGGGTTTAGGTTTTCGTGGAAGGGGCAAGGAAGGGCTGCCATTTGTTGATGGGTTTAGCTCCAATCAATCAATAGTCTTTACTGAATGCTTATTCCTTCCAGAACAAAGGCCGATACTATTCTTAGTTATTAGGGAGTTTCCACTGAATGGCTTTTGCTCCTGTTTAATTGAAATTAGAAAGAAGAAGGGCCCCAGAGCTCCTAACAGCATAATGTGTCACAAAATTCTTCTCAGGGACAGCTTCTCTATTTTGTCCCACAGGATTCTTCTTACAAATGAGACTCAATACCTCGGTCACAGTGTAATAGTGTCATGGATAATGTGCAATATGGAGGGTTTTTTCATTATTATTGTATTTGTTACGCACCGTGTGCCAAGCACTCTACTAAACTCTGGAGCAGAAACAAAATAACCAGGTTGGACATAATCCTTGTCTCCTATGGGGCTCAGTCTTAATCTCCATTGTACAGATGAAATAACTGAGGTCTAGAGAAGTGAAATAACTTGCCCAAGGCCACACAGCAGACAAGTGGCAGAACTGGGATTAGAACACATGACCTACTGACTCCGAGGCCCGTGATCTATCCACTAGGCCACAGTGCTTCTCCAGTGACTGCATGCACTCTGTAATCTGTTCCACTTTTCTTCTCTGGATTCCCTGTTGAATCCGCTGCCTGAGTGGAACAAGTCCAGGGGGAATGAAAGGGTGTAAGATGCGCTGACAGACCACTAGCACTCCAATCAAATCTGCCCAGATTCTCAGTCCTGAACTCTGTTGTTTCTCACAAGAGGCTTCCACCGGTGAGGTGGGTAACCTATCGGCAGCTTTTCTCTGGGAAATATCCAGATTTCTCCCCTGGACTGGTAACCACCAGTTTCAAGGGGAAGCTAATAATCTCACTTGTTCTCCTGAGGTTTCCAACCATCAGTAGTATTTAATGAGTGCTTCCTCTGTTGAGAGCATTCTACTAAGCACTTGGGAGAGGCCAGTAGAGTAAATAGACATGATCCCTGCCCTTAAGGAGTTTACAATCTACTGGATTTTATATACAAAGCTCATACAGAATGGACATGTCCACACACTGTAAGCTCCTTGTGGCTAGGGAATGTGTCTGTTTATTGCTATATTGTACTCTCCCAAGTGCTAAGTACAGTGTTTTGCACACAGTAAATGCTCAATACAACTGAATGAATGAGTGAATGAGCTTGGCTGGGCTATAGAGACATAGAACAGCGTGCTGCTTGCTAGGGTAGCCTCCTCATTAACCACTGCCATCTTCACTTCCCACATAAGCCAGATATTTTCAGGATCCCCACTGAATTAGACCACCCCGTGACACCCCTTTGGTTCACAAAAGGGACTATGATGTTAGAGCTTTCACAGGCCTTTTCCTTTGGCCTGTCTTGCATTAAAGTGCTTATTTTTAAAAAAAAATTAATAGTATTTGATAAGCACTTACTGTATGCCAGGCACTGTACTAAGCACTGGGGTAGATACAAGCTAATCAGTTTGGGCACAGTTCATGGCTTTCATGGGGCTCACAGTCATAATCCCTTTTTTACAGATGAGGTAAGTGAGGCATTGAGAAGTTGTAACTTGTCCAATCTAGACTCTAGGGAGCCTAGATATACTCCCTAGAGTATATCTAAGGAGATTGTATACTCAGTGATTATATTGAGGCTATCTGACCAGAAAGCACTAAGATGTCAAACCAGAAACAGGCCAGGGACCACTGCCCTCACTTCTAGGGCCATGAACAGTTTCAGTTTATCAAGGAGCTGCTAAGCGACACGGCAAGAAACAAGACGATCCCTTGAAAAGCAATTTTTCGGGATGAACCTAGTGGTTGCAAATGTCCTTTGATTGGAAACTAGATCTCAGCCTGAAATGGGTAGAAATTTCTAGTTGAAATGCTACTGAACTGAACTCAATAAGTTGTTTTTAACAATTATTTGCTTGTCCGCATGGTTTGTCTGTGCTTAGAAGTTTCATGTGGGAAAGAAACGTGTGCATTTCCTGACTTTTGTTTTTTAAGTGCAACCTAAAGACTTCCTCAAGTCTTTGCATTTTATCTCTTTCCTCCCTATCTCTTTCTCAATCTACAGAGTGAATGACAGAGATAGACTTCTCATATATACGCGTGTGTGTATATATACGTGTATATATACACACACGCGTATATATGAATGCAGCATCCCCAGAAAAGGACACACACAGAAGTATGTATATACTATATATAACATACAGAGATTTCAGCTTGCAGAACTGTATATCACATATTCATACACTATAATAGTTGTATATGTTTTCAGAGCTTGCATTAAATGATGAGAGTTTGTAATTTCAGTATGGGTTACTCCTAGTTAGTCTGCTTCCATCAAGGTTTTATCCAAGTGCAACAGATGCATTTGGGCTGACTCTCTGGCATCTTGACAGGGTCAGGTAAAACTGATATGCTGCACTGACAAGAGCCTCTCAGTGAGAAGCAACCCATATAGAGCACATGCCAAACTAAGCTTCTACATCTATTATTGGCTGCGAAAACCTAGGCCACAGACTATATATCTTTATCAATTACACAATTACACTAAGATCATTTATAGTGATAAACACGAAGAGGCCTTTAAGAAACCCTGGGGTTTTGACTTGCTTCTCTCCAAAGCCGAACTTTCCATTTACTCTATGAATGCAGAGTTATGATTGGAGGTTTAGGAGATTGTGAGAACAATCACGGTCTAGGGGCATGGAGACCATGTTAGGGAGGATTTCATGAGCGCTTAGTACAGTGCTCTGCACACAGTAAGTGCTCAGTAAATACGATTGAATGAATAATAATAATATTTATGGTTTTTGTTAAGCACTTGTTTTTACAGATCTATTACTCTATTTTACTTGTACATATTTACTATTCTATTTATTTTATTTTGTTAATACATTTTATTTTGTTGTCTGTCTCCCCCTTGTAGACTGTGAGCCCGTTGTTGGGTAGGGACTGTCTCTATATGTTGCCAACTTGTACTTCCCAAGCGCTTAGTACAGTGCTCTGCACACAGTAAGCACTCAATAAATACGATTGAATGAATGAATTAAGAAGCAGTAGGCAGATTCTGGAGGAGACGTAGCCCCAACTGCTCCTCTAGGAGTTTCATTGTGCTGTTGCTGCTGGCCAACACTCTTGTGACTCTAACTATCCCCACCAAGGTTCCTGTGGCCATGCCTCCCCACCCCCACGACCCCACATAATGGTACAACCCCCATTAATCAGTGGGAGTTGGTGTGATGTTGTAATGTTTTAAGGGGTTCCATTATTTTGTTACACTAAAGCAAATGTCTTGTATATCTAGGGAGATTGAAAAACAGGGTGAACCCTAGTTCGTCAGTCGAAGCGAAGTTATCTCAGATTTTTCTTTAAGATTATGACATTCATGATAGAAACCATGACATTTTAGAATTCTTTTCCTACAATGGCACAGCTGTTTCTACCACAGACTCGCTCTCTGAAGTCTTCCTTCCCCTCTCTGAGGACAACAGAGCCTTCTGAGTAGTTGACCACCCCTTTCTTCTGTTGGGTTTCACCGAAAGCGAGAAAAGTAGGCATTTTGGCTGATGGTAGGGGAGATGGACATCTCAGCTTGTTACAGACCCCGCCCTTTACCCAGGTAAAATTTTTGAGGAAAACACAGGTGAATCACACATTTTGATATAATCTGTGATTTTTTTTTCTTTCAAAAGTTGCCATGATTCACCTGTGACTCTTTACAGTAATGAAACCACTTGTTAACCATAGAAAATCCACTTTCTGGTTGTCTTGTGTTACTTTAAACTCCAGTCACTCTATGCTCGCAACCCTGTGCCAATGAGGATTTCATTGGCCGGCTTGGGGAACGATGCCGGGGCAAGGATGTGGTGACTGAAGCGCTCACCGCAGGCCCACGTACGAAAGAATGCAGTTTCCAGTTCCACCTTCTGCACCGCTTTGGTCTTGTCGTGGCCAATCAATGTCCTGCCCTGCTAGTGGGCACTGGGGTACATTTTGACAAAGGCTTGCGGCTTACAGTTTTACCGGGATCCACTCTCTTGGGTTCTTTCCCACCAAGGACCCCAATCTCTCCTCCGCAGTCGTCGCTTCCAGCTGCCTATTATCTCTTCTGTGACCTGACTGTGGTTGAGATACCTACTTTCTCACTTCAGACAGGCTGTAATGGCAGAGGGAGGCTTGATGACTCCAACATTTGCTGGAGTTTTCCTGCCTTAAGACTCCCTCTGATGCAAGGGAAGACTTCTGGTCTCCAACCATCCTAAGGTCGTGCTAAGAAGCGGTGGGGAAAAAAAATGGATAATATAATTGTGGTATTTTTTAAGCATTTGCTATGTGCCAAGCGCTGTGCTAAGCTCTGGGATAATGCAATAAATTCAGATCGATCAATCAGTGGTATTTATTGAATGCTTACTGTAGGCAGAGCACTGCGCTGTTTGGGTGAGTACAGTGCAATAGTGTTGGTAGACATGATCCCTGCCCACAATGATCTTACGGTCTACAGGGAGAGAAAACATTAAAATAATTCACAGATAAGGGAAATGGGCATAGGTGCTGTGGGGATGAGGATGGAGTGGTTAGTAAGGGCTTATGAGATACAGTTCCTAGTGCATAGGTGATACAGAAGGGAGGATGAGTAGGGGAATAAGGTCTTAGAGAGAAGCCCTCTTGGAGGAGATGTGATTTTAGGAGGACTTTGAAGGTGAGGAGATTGTTGGTGCAATGGAGGGAGAAGGGAATTTCAGGCCAGTGGAAGACTGTAAACAAGGATTTGGCAGCAAAATAGACGAGATTGAGGTACAGTGAGTAGGTTGGTGTTAGAAGATTGAAGTGTGTGGGTTGTAGCAGGAGATCAGCGGGGTAAGGTGGGAGGAGAAGCTGATCAAGTGGCTTAAAGCTGATGGTAAGGGATTTCTGTTTGATTTGGAGGTGGATGGGCAACCACTGCAACTTTCTGAGAAATGGGGAGATTTGAACTGAACTTTGTTTTAGAAAAATGACCTGGGCAGCAGAGTGGAATTGTGGATTGGACCAGGGAGAGACAGAAGGCGGGAAGGTCAACAAGGAGGCTGGTGCAGGAGTCAAGGAGGGAAATGAAAAGTGTTTGGATCAGCATGGTAACAGTTTGGATGGAGAGGAAAGGGTGAATTCTAGAGATGCTGTAAAGTGTAATAGATTGAATATTGAATCTCATCGTACACAGACCCTTTTGGGTTAAAAGTCTTCCCCAGTTCTGAAAGCGACACAGGCAAGAAAAAATGACATGGTTTCAGCCAGACACTCCTTACCGTTGTTATCAAAGCCATCCATTTACCCCAGCCCGTTAAAAATGCAAACGAAACCTTTAACTTGGAAGATCAATTGCACCCTTACTGTGCTGCTTGCTAGGAACAGCATTCTATCTTGTCAAGCATACCTTATCATCAGCGAAGAATGAATGCTGCAATTATTCCTACTCTTTTTGCTTTTCTTCTAATTAGATCATTCATTACTTTCCAAAATTCAAATCAGCATCAGATTTATGGGTGTGGGCTACTGAAATATTGACTTAGTTATGGAAGCATCTAGGCATAGGTGAATAATCTCGCTCCTTCAAGATGCTTTCGCATTCAGAGAAATTGTGAAATCAGGCGACTAGGGTTGAACAGCTTACTATGGGCAGAGAACATGTCTACCAACTCTGTCAGATTGTACTCTCCCAAGAGCTTTGTACAGTGCTCACCACCCAGTAAGCGCTCAATAAATATGATTCATGGATTAATTGGTATGCAATCTTCCCCGGCACCTTTGAGTCTCAGGTCACTCCCCTCATGCTTTTGATTCTGTTTCTAGCAGAGTCACTGTTCAACTGCAGTGTTAAATCAGCAATAATAATAATATTTAGCCCAATTCTCTCTTGGATATGACCTGGCTATGAGCACCAACACCCAATCCATCCTCCCCAAGAAACTCAGTGAAGCAGGCCTAGGTCTGCTGAAGATCTCTTCAGGTCAACTAAGAGCAACACATTCCCCTGTAGGCCCCTAGCATTGCTTCCCGAGGAAGCTGCAAAGCCTAGGGGATAGAGCATAGTTCTGGGAGTGAGAAAAACCTGGGTTTTACTCCAGGCTCTGCCACCTGTCTGCTGTGTGACTTTGGGAAAGTCACTCAATTTCTCTGTGCCACAGTTCCCTCATCTATAAAATGGGGATTAAGATTGTGAGCCCCATGTGAGATATGGACTGTGTCCAATCTCATTAGTCCTTATCCTCTCCAGTGCTTAGTACAGTGTCTGGCACATAGTAAGCATTTAACAAATATCATCAAAAAAAGTGTATTGTCAGGGACACGGTACAAGACTGCTCTACTGCCATGGTGATGAGGGCATCCCAGGCTTTTAGGAAGTTCAGGGCAACCTTGAAGGGCCCTCTCCTAGTTTGCTAGGAACTTCCCAAAACATACAATCTGACCCTTTTATGAAGCCAACCTACTACTCTGAGGCATCAAAATCAACCAACTGGTAGATTTATCATGCAATTACTCTATGTTGATGACTGTTCCAAACACTTTGAAGAGTGCAGTAGAATTCATAGAGATGAACAAAAACAGTCTCACAATCTCATCCCCCTCCTCAGCAGTAGAGAGTAGAGATGAAATCTCCTCATCCTGAATCTGGCTGCTCTTTCTAGGCCCCTTCTCTTGTTCATGAATTTCAAGTCCAGAATCAGACATCACTACATTACTACATTATTTAAATATTACTCTCCCCTCATGTGGAGGATCAGGTTGTAGACTCTCAATAGATCTGATTGCTCTAGGACTGACATAGCAGTTATTTTATTCCCCCTCTAGAACTGGCATTCACTTCAGGGTTTCACTTCTCACCCCTTTCTGGCTCAGTCTTTGATCCATTCAAAATTTTTGCCAGGGCTTCAGTGTGGGGAGGAGAGATCCTCCAGGGACAGGATCAAAGTGGGACTGACTTTAATATGTGGCTCGATACCTTTAGGTTGGAGGCTCCTCAAGATAAGTGGAGTTGTCTTCACACTGAATTTCCACGCTACCAAGTATTACGCCGGGTGCTCAGTAGGCATTATATAGATGTTTGATGCCAGCATGGCTACTGGTGAAATGTCATTCACACACAAGAGCGTAGGCATATGAATCGATTCATCTTCTAAGAATATGACTGCATCCTTTGTATAGAAAGGAGATGCTGCTGATGAGGTGATTTCCTGAGGCCCAAAAGCATTCACAGCTGGCAAAGGGGAGGGTTAGGCTGCACTTGGCATCCGATTATGAAGCGCTCTTGTCCATTGTTTACCTCGATTGTACCCCAGTGCTAAGTGTGCACCCTTGCGCCTGTAACACTGAAGTCACCCATGAAGAACAATGGAATAGCCTTGCTCCGGTGGCAGATGTCAGGAGTCCCGCATAAACAAATTGATGACTGGACTGATGTTCGCTCAGTACTCTCTCATCCCTCCCAGTTATTTTCCCTAGAAGCAGTGGATGAAGCAAGAGAGTAGGCTGGAAGAAGTATAGCACATTGCCAAGTGCAATCAAACACTTCACAGACAAAATCCCCTGACAGGCCAAGTGACCGCAGTGCAGATCCTGTGCTGTTTGGCACTTAGCGTGGGTTTAACGAATACCCTCCATAATAATCCATTTAGTTGTATTTACTGAGGGCTTACTATGTGCACAGAGCTATACTAAGTGCTTCGGAGAGTACGGTACAACAATAAACAGATGTATTCCCTGCCCACAATGATGATAATGTTATGAATAATGACTGCTAAGATTTGGAGTTTGCTTAGGGGGAAGAGGTTTATGAAAGAGAAAAGAAGATGACAGGAAATGAAAAAGGGTGGATGAGAGAAGCTTGTCAATTGGAAATGGCCAATAAACCAGAGCCAGCAAAGAAATACTGACTGTTGGAGGATTTTACTAGTGGATTTATTATAGAGAAAGTATGTATATCCGTCCTCAGTATTTTTACATTTAAATGTTTACCTGCATACTCAATCATTATTTATTCAGTAATTTCATCCTGACACTCACTAATACTTATTGTATTATTATTATATCTGCCCTCCTGCTGATGTTATTTGTAAATGATTTATTTCTGCCTCTTTCTTCCATTGATTTTAAGCTCCTTCAGGGCAGGTAACACATATTTTGATTCCATTGTAGTCTTCAAGCTTGAATGGACCCGGTAATTTCCTTTCCATCAGTGGCTAGGTTTATCATAGGATTGTGTCAGTTTTTGTGAAAATGGCTCTCATGGTGATAAAATGAAAGGAAATCACAGAAAGTCCCAAACTTAGCCCTGTATTCTTGCTGCCAACATTTTAATTTGATTTTTTGAGCCAATTTTCTCCAAAACACTCTTAACACTACCTCTAGACCTCCAACAGAGGGATATTCTGTAAAATAAAAGGTCATGGAAGACATATGTTTGAACTAGCCTTGCTCTTGCAAGGAAGACTCTTGCATCTCAGGAAAAGAGACTCCCATAAAACAAAAAGGCACTTGCTTTATTAAATAATGTCACACCCCTTCCCCCAACCAGAAAATGCCTTGTAACTATGTAGTGTTTAAAAGAGGCATCAGGAATCCATTCAGAGCATGAGAAGCAGCGTGGCTCAGTGGAAAGAGCCCGGGCTTTGGCGTCAGAGGTCATGGATTCAAATCCCTGCTCTGTCAGTTGTCAGCTGTGTGACTTTGGGTAAGTCACTTAACTTCTCTGTGCCTCAGTTACCTCAACTTTAAAATGGAGATTAATAATGTGAGTCCCCTGTGGGACACCCTGATCACCTTATAACCTCCTCAGCGCTTAGAACGGCGCTTTGCACATAGTAAGCACTTAATAAATGCCATCATTATTATTATTATTATTCAGGTAGTGTCAAGGATGAAGTCAGTGGAGAAGATACATAAGAGGGTACCTGGAGGTGTTTTCTAAAATCAGTCAATCCATTGTATGAGTGTTTCGTAGTGCTTGGCAAAATAGTAAAGGTTCAGGAATTGTCATGGATTCCCACCAACAGCAGTGAGTTAATTGGTCATGAGGCTGGGTTTCTCTTTGCCAAGTAAGGGCCAACTATAAATGGTGATGGGATGGTTTTAGCTTGGGGCTATGGGCAACAGACTTAAATAAATAAATACTTTGCACATACGAGAGGCTGGCCTATGATATACTCTGTAACTTGTTTTGCCTTAACTCAAGGACACTCTTGCAGTTTTGTGGCTTTCCCTTATAGACCAGGATCTGGTTAGGTAATGTCCATTCTAGCTTATAACAAGGCTTTGCCTGTTTTAATTCTTTCTTGAAAAGGTACTTGTTTATCTAAACATTCTGCTTAGAAAAAAGGAAAGTACTCACTCAAATTCTGTTCCAATTGAATGGTCAGTTATATTCCTTTATATAAATTCATCTATGAATGTGGGTGTGCCTGAAAAGGTCAGTGAATGATCTACAGTTCTGGTTATACTAGCCACCCAAAAAAAGAGTAGATGCATTTTAAGGCTACTTATTCTTTTGAGAGATGGGCAAGCCATGCTTGACAATAAAGGTTGTTTCCATTTTATTTTGAGTGGCAGAGCTACTGAATTTTTTTTCAATTGTAATATTCATGAAGTTATCATAGGACCTAGAAGCAAAAATAAAATCCTTTTTCTCACAACCTGGGCCAAAGTTTTCATCTAAGGAAATGAGATGTTTAACTGAGTGGAAACATTTTCCTCTGGGCTTTGAGGACAACTACACTTGTGTGGGTTTCTAGCCAGTGTCCTTTTCCCCCCCCGCCATAAATGATTTTCAATTAAAACCAGTAACAGCATGACTCATTTGGAAAGTAGAAAGCAAAGCTCAGAGGTCAGTGAGATGACATAGTGGAAAGTGTCAAGAGTTGTCCTCTGTTACAGCTAGAGCTTAAAGGTGACCATTTCCTGTCACAGTTCTGCCCACAAGACTCCCATCAAAATCAAGATGTCCTTGGTAATAACAGAAGAATCCACAGAAAGCTGTTCAATTTAATGACGATGATGATCCAGAATCTTCCTCTGTGAGATAATAATAATAATAATAATAATAGCATTTATTAAGTGCTTACTATGTGCCAAGCACCGTTCTAAGTGCTGGGGAGGTTACAAGGTGATCAGGTTGTTCCACGGGGGCTCACAGTCTTAATCCCCATTTTACAGATGAGGGAACTGAGGCACAGAGAAGTTAAGTGACTTGCCCAAAGTCACACAGCTGACAATTGGCAGAGTTGGGATTTGAACCCATGACCTCTGACTCCAAAGCCTGTGCTCTTTCCACTGATCCACGCTGCTTCTGTTTTTTGGCCGGCCATAACTTTTAAGAAAATGCAGTATGGAGGTTGAATTCCATTTCAGCATAATGCTACCAGTACTGATCTCACAAATACATTAGAAATCTCTCTGTAGTGAGGAGAAAGTCCCAGCCAGAAAGGATATTTGGAGGACAAGGTCTACATGACTTCTCACTCCAAGCAAGAATCACAGAAGTGGGAAAAAGCTCTCTTCCTTATGAAGCACATAGGTTCTAAGAGAAGTGATTGATGTGGAACTGAGCTGAGGGTCAGAAGGAAAATAAAACCGATCAACGGTAGTTTCTCTATCAAACACTTCATTTTAAACTGAAGCCTTCGGTGTTTTAAAGAAGCCCACAGTTGGAAGCTTTTCCAACTGATTAAAAGAGTAGAATGTCATTTATAAGTTTTCAGAATGATACCAATGCAGCAGGTTTAAATGCAATTATTTACATTTAAAAATGAGATGGCTTGTCAGTCAGATAACATTATGTCAAAAATCAAAACCAAGGATGACACTGGAGAGTCTAGTCAATTCATTCCATAGAATGTGCTTACCACTCTCCAGTAATTCAAATTTGAAAAGGTGCCCTCAGATTTTTACTACTTTTAAATCCTTTTATAGTTATTTGAGCAATTGTGATATGAAATTCAATCTGAATGGGATTATTTTTCCCCGAATAAAAAAAAAGACTACATTCTCATGCAAGAGGCAGATTCCATGTTGTTTAGCTTAGCGAGGGTTAGAGCTTTTCTAAGAGCCATTTCCAGAGGATATCTCACCAGCTTATAAATTAAAATATTTGTGGTAGTGGACAATCCATTTAAGGTTGCAAATTGACTTTCATCACACCTCCCTATTTTCAGTCACTCAGACCTTTCAGAAAAACTATTTTTTGTTTCTACTCAGAGCCAATTCTTTGCAGACAGTTGGAAGAAAAAATGTTCAGCCATTTCTGAGTGCCTTGAGCAGAGAGAAAACATTCTTCTGGACTTATTCCATCCACTATCTTGTTCTTCAATAGCTGAAAAATGGTTGAACTTTTAAAACTGGAAATTGCGAGGCAAGAGATTAAAATGGACAGAAAACCAGGTTTAAAACTGAAACAAAGAAGTCAACTAAAACTAACAAAGCTTGAAAATTTGGAAATTAGCTATGCCTCACTGGGTCTAACCAATGGAGAATCTGTCTTATTCTGTCAATAATAATATTTGTATTTGTTAAGCATGAACATGTGACAAGCACTGTAACCACTGGGGTAAATACACGATGATCAATTCGGACACAGTCCATGTCCCACGTCAGGGTTTACGGTCTGGCGGGGGGAAAATAATCAGTGATATTTACTGAGATTTTACTGTGTGCAGAGCACTGTACTAAATGCTCAGAAGGGTACAATAAAACAGAGTTGATAGACACATACTCTGTTCAAAAGGTCAAGTATTAAATCCCCATTTTCCAGATGAGGAAACTGACGTTCAGAGAAGTGAAGTGACTTCCCCCAGGTCATACAGCAGACAAACAGCAGACCTGGAATTAGAAACTAGATCTCCTGGCTCCCAGGCCTGCACTCTTTTCAAGCAGCCACACTCCTTCCTAACAATGTGACAGAGGATCCTTAGCTGAGCATAGACATATAGCATGTTTAATCCATAAGTGCATCCCCATTGCTACATGAGAAGCAAACAAAATGATGCCCCTTCAATGAGCATTGAACTTTTAAGTTAATGTTAGTAAAATGCTAGGAGTTGGGACCAATCAGTTCACAGATTATCTTCACTTTCAAAGAATGGAAGTGGAGAAAGAGTGGAATGATTTGGATGATTTTGCATACATCAAAATCCTGAGGTCAGTTAAGACCCGAGAGCATAAATTGTCATTTAACCAAGCTCACTTGGGTCTTATGAGGTGTATCTATTTCAAGACCTAAATTGGTAAATCCTTAAGAGGCTAAATCCGGGACTCATCACTGTTTTTGTTTCCTCTCTGGGGCCATCACTGAAGGAATTAAATGATAACCCAAAAGATTTAGATTTGTGTGGAAGTCCCTGCAGAAATTCTCTTGCATTTGAACTCTAGGGTATTTGATTTTAGCAGCCAAATGCAAGTGTTTAAAGTATCCATTTTCCTATTTTTCTTCTTGAATACATTGTTTTTAAAGTGGCCTTAAATACTACCATTTGGGCAACAGTGGTCCCTGGGTCATTGTAGCATTAAATTATTTTTAAGAAATGTTATTCGTATGTTATTTCAAAACTGAGAAAAAATGCTAGATTGTTCAATTTGCTAGTGTTCCCAAGCCCCCAAATACAGCTATATGTATCCATATAAAATCAGTATTATGCATTGTTTCATTTTATATAAATGCGTGATAAGCTTATCTTCAGATTAAAAAATTCCACTTCTAACAAACTTAAACATTAACTTCATCAACAGCAACCGAATCAATGCAGTTAGGAAGCTTGAAGTCTATATTGCTTTTAGTGAATTATTTCAGTACCGTCTGTCCCTGTCGCAAACAAGTCTTAAAATCCAAATCTATCAGACAACTAATTTATAGGATAAGGAGAGGCAAGACTTTACAAAATATGTTTCCAATTTTCTTTTTTGGCTTAGGAACTCAGACTCTAAGCACATTCAAAAATAAGGTAAGGTCCTTGAGGGCAGACATCGTGTACACCGACTGTATTGTACTCTCCCAAGCACCTAGTACAGTGCTCTGCACAAAATCAGTGCTCAATAAATACCATCGATAAGACACAGCATGATTCAGGAAAACATCTGTATCTTCTTCCTTTTAAATGAATATGTGGTGGGCAACTGTAGGTCACTTGCCTTGGCAGTGGAGTTGAAGAGAATTGAGGGGTAAGGAGAGTTAATTCCCACCTGGAAACAAAATCACAAAGCAGTCAGGTGCAAACAGCGCTGATTCGGAAAAGACAACACCCTGTTCGGTAGGCAGTGGGCACAGTAGAGGCTGCAAGAACTGAGGTGGAGGCAATTGAGAGAGCTCTTTCATAGCAGGAAGTGGAAACATGGTTACAATAATACAGCGGGACCGTAGGTGTATTTCACCTCTCAAACTGAAGGTTGAGCGGAATGCCACAACTCTTTCCTTTGCATTTTTGATCTTCCCATCCAGGGGCACATCATGGATTGTTGGGTTTTTTTGTATATCAGTGCATAGCTTGTAGCGATGCTTATATAACCTTATTAAATAGCAATGTGATTCCTGAGCACCTTTGAGTAAAACAAACAGCTGGGCATTTCCCTTTTGTTATCCTCATACCTTGGAGCCAGAGAGAGAGAGAATGAAAGAGAGAAAGCAGTAGTAAATTAAGACCTCCACCCAGTGAGTGCATTGCACTGTACGCAGTGCATTGTAATAAAAGATATTAAGCACTTACCATATATCAAGGACTGTAATCAGCTCTGGAGTAGATATAAGATAGGTTGGACACAACTCTCCTTCCTCATAGGGCTCACAGTGCTTGGGAAGGTATAACAGAAGCACCAAGACATGTTCTCTGTCCATAGTGGAGGAGACTGATATAAACATTTACAAATACATAAAAATATTTAGAGAGATTCCTTCATCAAAAGCAACTCTGCCAAAAAGCAAACTCTCAGGACCAATTATTCTAATCCATTAAATTGGCATTAGTTTTCAAAGGTGAGTATTAAGTCAGGTACTAGCTTCCTACTCAAAGCCAACAGTGCTAAAACTGTCAGACAGTAATGATAATAAAAATAATGATAATTGCATTTGATAAAATCTTATGTATTTGATAAAATCGCATGCTAAGCATTGGGGTAGAAACAGTACAGTACTGGGAAACATCAAGGTCTAGTGGCAAGAACATGGACTTGGAGGTCAGAGGTTCGGGGTTCTAATCCCAGCTTGGCCACTTGTCTGCTGTGTGATCTTGGGCAAGTCACTTAACTTCTCTGTGCCTCAGTTACCCCATCTGTAAAATGGAGGTTGAGTATGGGCCTCATGTAGGACAGGGACTGCGTCCAACCTGATTACCTGGTATCTACCCCAGCACTTAGAACAGTGCTTGGCACATAGTAAGCACTTAACAAATACCATAGTTATTATTATTATTTTTCCAATCGGATCAGTCATTGTCTCTGAATCATGTGGGGCTTACCATTTAATGGGGATGGAGAACTGGCATTTAATTCTCATTTTACAATTGGGGAAATCAAGGTGTAGAGAAGTTATGTGATTTACCCAGGGTCTCACGTCAGGCAAGTCATGAAGTTGGTATTAATACCCATGTCTCCTGACCTCCAATCCTGTGATTTTTCGACTAGGCTGCCCTGCTTCTCACTACTGTTGCTGCAGTATTGGCTTACCCAGCCTTTCCTCTTCACATACCAGACCATTTCTCTAAATTCAGGTAATGCAAATGGAATATCCATTGTAACATGAATTAGGACCACTGAACAGGAATTTCAATAATCCCTGTAAGGAAAAGAGAGTCTATGGTGTCCCTAAACTCCAGGGCTAAGCAGAAATGTCCCTAAGCTCCAGGGATAAGCAGAAATGTCACTGAGGGCCTGATATGCAGTATTGTTTTTGGTGGCAATAGGGCAGTTACCATTAGAGAGCATGTAAGGGAAAAGGTAAGCAGTTCCATTTTTGTTTCCATTAAAGGAAACTTGGATTCTGTCTTTCCACCCAAAAGTCCTAAGACAGAACCTGTTAGAATATCACTTTAATCTGAGCTGGTGAAAGGGGATTCAGCAGCCATGGTGATGATAAATAAGAACAGGGATTTATTCCCTACTTTACAGAAAAGGAAACTGAGGCACCGAGAAGTGACTTGGCAAAGGTTAGATGATGGGCAGGAAGCAGACCTGGGATGTCATGTCTTTTGACACCCAGTCCCATGCCCTTGTCACTAGGCCAGACTGCTTCTCTATGTATGTTCTGGAATAATAATAATAATGATGGTATTTAAGTGCTTACTATGTGCAAAGCACTATTCTAAGTGCTGGGATATACAAGGTGATGAGGTTGTCCCATGTGGGGCTCACAGCCTTAATCCCCATCTAACAGATGAGGTAACTGAGGCACAGAGAAGTTAAGTGGCTTGCCCAAGGTCACGCAGCTGAAAAGTGGTGGAGCTGGGATTCGAACCCATGACCTCTGACTCCCAAGCCCGGGCCCTTTCCACTGAGCCATGCTGCTTCTCTATAAAATCTTTAAGTTTAATGTAAATGTCAAATGTATTCCTTAGTTGGAATACCTGATTATTTTTGAACAATACATCCAAGCCAATCTTGATTAAGGTAGATAGATAATAATAATGATGATGGCATTTATTAAGTGCTTACTATGTGCAAAGCACTGTTCTAAGCACTGGGGTAGATACAAGGTAATCAAGTTGTCCCACGTGGGGCTCACAGACTTAATCCCCATTTTCCAGATAAGGGAACTGAGGCCCAGAGAAGTTAAGTGACTTGCCCAAAGTCACACAGCTGACAAGTGGCGGAGCTGGGATTTGAACCCATGACCTCTGACTCCAAAGCCTGCGCTCTTTCCACTGAGCCACGCTGCTTCTCTAGATAGATATGATTTAACCCTCTGGAAAATGTCTTCCCACAATAAATGGGTAAAAACAAAAGAATTATTCAGCTCATCTTTATAATCCTCTTTTGAAACCACTGTGCCTTTAAACATTATTCTTACTGTATTGAGAGCCTTCCCTTTCATTTTCAAAAAGGGGTAATAGCTAGGTATTGTAGGTTATTATTGAGTTGCTATGCCCTGAGGTTGTTTGAGCCCAAATGTTTGAGTTTAAAAGTCACATTAATTAGAAGAAATAAATCAGTAAGATCATATTTATTTATGGTTTAGTTCAGTCAACTTTTCAACTATAAGTATTGCTTAATACTAAAATGTGCTTATGACTAAAATATTCTCTATTATGATGTATGGTATTTTTATTAAAGGAAATTACTAAAGATCATAATTCTAAATTCTAAATTACCCTTTCAAGCATTTTCAAAGAGGCATTATCCCTGTTTCATGCAGTCCTGAAGATATTTTCCTTCTGCTCCTAACTATTCTAAAGGATAAAGAACCTGAAAAACTTGTTACGTTTTTGTTTGGGCAAACTTGTTTGTTTTGTTTGTTTGTTTGTTTTGTTTCCAATCCACTCAGTAGTCTAATTGTAATAAACTATGTAAACAATTCATAAATTTTAGCTGTAAATATATTGTGCTCTTCTGGAGAAATAACTAGAAACGTATTGTTTTAGGTAATACTGAAAGTGCTAACTGTAATAAATTTATGTACATATAATGGAAGAAGGCATTAAGCAGAATTTTTTTTCTCCAAGCGTCTTGGCTTAAATTGCTGAAATATCATCAAACCTAGTAATTCTTTTAGAGACACTATGATTTTGAAATTATAATTTATCTATATTCTCAGAAGCCTTGAAAAGGAAAATGGATAGCTTAGGTTGCTTGATATTTGGCCAACACCGCCCCTCACAGACAACCTGCCTCTCCTTGTCTCTTCTATTTAAAAAAAAAAATCCTTAATTGCCAAATCTTTGAGGGATCCAGTTTACACTAATCATTCTCTTGGAGAAGTAGTGTGGCTCAGTGGAAAGAGCATGGGCTTTGGAGTCAGAGGTCATGGATTCAAATCCCCGCTCCGCCACTTGTCAGCTGTGTGACTTTGGGCAAGTCACTTAACTTCTCTGTGCCTCAGTTACCTCATCTGTAAAATGGGGATTAAGACTGTGAGCCCCCCATGGGACAACCTGATCACATTGTAACCACCCCAATGCTTTTAACAGTGCTTTGCACATAGTAAGCACTTAATAAATGCCATTGTTTTTGTTGTTATTATTATTATTCTCAAATATTGTTCTGTCCTTTGTGTGCTTCTTATTCAGAAACGTGACACACATTATGTGGATGTGCCAAAGGGACATCACAAATTGGCTTCCAGACTGACTTGACATATACTCTTTTCCTACTTTATTTCTGTGTATTATATCAGTCACTGGCATATGTGGGTATAAATATTAATACACATACAATTACATGCTCGTAGAAATAGCTATGTCTATCTATATGCATATAGGTAAATATCTTTGTGTAGGTGTACATATACAAGCAACATGGTTTTCCGTGAGTGCAGATGTGTTCGAAAAGACCAATGTAGCAGTCTTTTCCGTGTTGTGTGCATCGAGACTGTGTTTTGATTTACAACTGGAGTCATTAGTAGTAGAACTTGGTTGTTTGTGGCTTTGTCACTATCATGGGCTATGAGATACTCATGCTGTAAGTGAACCAGCCCACCTTAGCTGCATGGCAAATTTGTCAATCTGCTGTTGCTCTCCAACAATCCACAGTGAAGCCGCCTTGATTAAAACTTGATTTTTACAGCATTTCATCTGCGCAGTTGCTCTTCTTCAGTTCTTGGTAGAGCAGCTGCTTAGATGTGCTTCTGACATTCATCTCCTGCATTTATTCTGCTTATTGCAACAGGGAACATTTCTCTACTGCTTGGGTTTAGATCATTGCTCTTGGCTTTGAATGCTCAAGTGATGTTAACGCCACTGTTCACAAAATCACTGGCAGGTCAGTTAGGGTCCTTTCACCATCTCCTCCACATGCTAAAGGACCTCCATTTTCTCCAGCTTTCCCCAGATGACTTATTGTCCATCCCAGTAATCATTTGGGTCAAAGAGCAGTCTAGTGAGTTGACAGCTTCTTGGTAAATCAAGAACATATCTCAGCTTCTCAAACCTCCACTGCAGCCTTAAGTGAAAAGCAATATATTGAGCACTTACTCTGTGCAGAGCACTGTACTAAGCACTCGCAGGAGTACGATATAACAGAATTGGTAGGCACATTCCCCTCCCACAAGGAGCTTACAACTGCATGAGCTATTTTGTTTTAGACACCCCCATGCAAGTGTGAGAAGCAATATGGCATACTGTGGAGAGCACAGGCCTAAATTAATGGTAGTTTTTAGTGTTGTGTGCAGAACACTTGTGAAAGCATCAATGAAGAGAAAATCTTTGAGTTAAGGAAATAATTGTCTTCCATGATGGTTCAACAGCCTCTCTGCTGCAAAACTGCCTATGCAGTTCTGAAATTTGGTATAGTATTTCAGATTCACACACAGGTTTTCAAGCAAAATAAAAGCTGTTCAGTAATCCCTCGTTATAACTCCTTAATTAGCTTCAAAGATCTTTCATGATTTTGCATAACACACACCCTTCATACATCTCACACACACCCCCAGTATGTATCTCACACACACCCTTTATACATCTCACACACCCCCGGTATGTATCTCACACACACCCTTCATATTGGCTTAAGATTTAAGTGGAGTCTTTAAAAAAAATTATAATGGCTTCATATAGTAATAAACAGAGCCTCAAAACAGGTTTGTCCCCTCACATTTAACATGCATCATGGTATTAAAATTGAGTTTTAAATTGAATGAATCCACCTCTTTCATTTGAAACGTGAAAGTAAAGAAAATGTGAATTTCCAGTTCAAAACTGGGCTTTTGACAGTTAACATCAAAATACATAATCTGTGGGAATTATTTGTGTGGGACAGACATGATCATTTGAGAGGTCTGATTTTTTCTGACTTCCTCTCAAGCCGAAATCCACAGAGTGCGGTTTCCTCCTCTGCTTGCTAGAAGGCTCTTCCCCCCGATTCTTGCTACCTGCAGAAGTCGCTAGTTGTAGAGCAGTAGTAGTGATAATATCTATTAAATGCCTCCCATGTGCAAATGCTGGACTCATTGTTGGGGAAAAATACATGAATCAGGACTAGACACGGTTCCTGCCCCCCACGAAGAGGATGGAGTGAGGAAGAAGGCAGCTGACCATAAGAAAACATGAAACAGTGAAAACACAAAAACCATATCAAAGAACAATGATTTAAAAATAGAGCAGCAGGGTCCTCTAGCTAGAGGAACAGAGTTTCCATCTATCAGTGGTATTCATTGAGCACATTCTGTGGGCAGAGCACTGTACTAAGGTCTTAGGGGAGTATAAAAGAGTGAGTAGACATCATCTCTGCCCTCAAAGAGCTTACATTCTCACTTTGGAGACAGCCACTGGGGCTCACACTTTCCCATTTCATTTACATGCAAATATACTCTACTGCTTCTTCCTTCCTGAATTTATTTTAGTGCTTGTCTCCCTCACTGATTAATCTTTTTAGAAGTGTTCTAAGGGTGCTAGAACCCAGAGAGAATAGAGATGACTCTGTGCTAGCTTCCATCTAATAAGAATTGTGATATTTAAGTTACTTTATGCCAAGCACTATACTAAACACCAGGGGAGATATAAGCAGATTGGACACTGACATTGTCTCCCACAGGCTTCACAGACCAAGTGGGAGGAAAACAGGTATTGAATCCCCATTTTCCCAATGAGGAAACTGAGGTACACAGAAGTTAAGTAACTTTTCCATGGTCACACAAAGCAGGAAGGTGGTAGAGCCAGGATTAGAACCTAGGGCTTTAGACTTTAAAGTCTGTGCTCTTTCCATCAGGCCATGCTGCTTATCCACAAATCACCCACCATTAAGCCCTGACAGGAAATTACAACATCAGTAGCAGCATCTTTGGATTTGCCAATCCACAAGGACAGGCCCCACCCTGGCCCAGCACCAACCTGCGCAACTATCTGAGCCAATCCGCAAGCTAATGTGAGGCATAGTGTGAACCACGTTACCTGCTGGGGTGAGAGAGGTGCTGGAGTCCACCTGGGTGGCATCGTTGTGCCAATTCATCAACCTTGGCTGATGATTTGGGGGAAAAGCAGATTTTGTGCTATTAGGGAGAGGGAGGGTTTCATCACAGAGGGAGAATTGAAATGAGATGGGAATAGGTTCTTCTGCCAAATCAGTCAGAGCTTTGCGAGCATTATCCTGCCATGCACTGGGTCACGTGGCTTGCAAAGGCATATTGGCTTCTCTGTCGCCTGCTCTGGGCCGATGATTTTATTCATTCATTCAATCATATTTATTGAGTGCTTACTGTGTGCAGAGCACTGTACTAAGTGCTTAGGAAGTAAGCAGCCCACAGTGAGGAAGCCAGAGTTGATTAATGGATCACAGTTATCATTAAATGCTTATACTGTGTCAAGACATTTATTAAGCCCTGGGGTAGATACAAGATAATCAGGTTGGACATAGTCCCTGTCCCACACGGGGCTCATAGTCTTAATTCCCCATTTTACAGATAGGGAAACTGAGGCTCAAAAAATGAAGTGACTTGCCCGAGGTCACAGAGCAGGCAAGTGGCAGAGCCAGGATTAGAACCCAGGTTCTCCAACTCCCAGGCCCGAGCTCTTGTCACTAGGCCATGCTGATTCTCCAATTAAAACACAAAGCCTCAGATGTCCAAGAGCCCCTCTCTTGGTCAGGTCTTGGGCATTGGCTCTGTGTGACCATCACTTCAGCTCCCAGATGAGGGTTACTGCTATTCCTCAATGGCAAGTGAGGGGAACCTGGCCCTACTCCTCATTAGAATAATAATAATAATAATAATAATAATAATTTTGGTATTTGTTAAGCGCTTACTCTGTGCAAAGCACTGTTCTAAGCATTGGGGAGGATACAAGGTGATCAGGTTGTCCCATGTGGGGCTCACAATCTTAATCCCCATTTTACAGATGAGGTAACTGAGGCCCAGAGAAGTTAAATGACTTGCCCAAAGTCACACAGCTGACAAGCGGCAGAGCTGCGATTTGAACCCATGACCTCTGACTCCAAAGCCCAGGCTCTTTCCGCTGAGCCAGGCTGCTTCCCCCATACTGTTCTTTTCACTGAGAGAAGCCTGTCCCTCTTTCTCTGTGCTACTTTTAGCCCTGGAAACATCTCGACGGAGGGCTTAGGTTTTATTCAGTTCCCTGGATGGAAAAGCCGTTCATTTAGTTCACACAATATGGGCAAAGCTCCTTTGACCTGACTGAAGTGGGTGGTAACTTTTGTCTCCCAAATCTCCCCAGCTGGGGACCCCTGCATTGAGCACAGTGTGTTGTGAAGCTCTCCAAAGTTGTTGACTTCTTTTCATCCTGGAGGCAAATCATTACTCTGTTTTACCCAAACCTGGAGCTGGACTGTTTGTAGATTTGAAATTTTCTATGTTTTACAACACTGGGGGTTCAGCATAATCAGTGATATATATTGAGCACTTACTATGTGCAGAGTGCTCTACTAAGTGGGAGTATAATCTCAACTGACCTTTGTCCCGAGTCTGCCTGAATTTTATTTTGGGTACAGGCAAATATAATCCATGTATTTCATGACTCATTTACACTTCAGTGATGGAGTTATCGTTTCAAAAAGTGATCTGAAACAAGATCATCATCATCAATCGTATTTATTGAGTGCTTACTATGTGCAGAGCACTGTACTAAGCGCTTGGGAAGTACAAATTGGCAACATATAGAGACAGTCCCTACCCAACAGTGGGCTCACGGTCTAAAAAAACAAGATGTGTGTTGAGCATTTTAAATAGCCTTTAAAGTCATTTCTCTCTCTCCCTTCCCCTCCACTCCCCCAACCCCTACTCCACTGAAACCAGGTGGTCACATTTTTCCCAGGGTAAAGTGTCCTGAGGAGCCAAAACCGTGGGTGTGGTTTGAAATCCTGAAGCAATGGATTCTGGCTGGCTCCTGCACTTGGCAAAGCAAGCCCTCCCATCTGATCTCTTCGGTTTTAAAACTGGATTAAAGGTGAAGTGTGCAAAGAAGTAGAGCACCCAGGCAAATTAACATATGCCTACGTGCCTGAGGCTTAAAAGAAATCAGGCAACAGGCCTCAATGAAATCAGGTGGCAGGCCAAAAGGCACATAGTATGTTTGAACTGCTTCTTATTACCAACTTTCATAATGGAGATTACCAAAAGATTCTGCAGGTAGGGTGGAAATTTTTATCCATAGACTACAGGCTTCTTGTGGGCAGGGAACATGTCTACCAGCTGTTATATTGCACTCTGCCAAGTGCTTAGTACAGTACTTAGAACACAGTAAGTGCTCAATACCATTAGTTGGTTCATCCTTAAACATATGCATTCTCCCAGTCCAATTTTACATGGTGAGAATTCAATTACCTGGAAGAATTCAAGTACATGCTTTTAGCTTCTGTTAAGTGATTGATGAATTTGTGTACTGGTCATAACTGTAACAACAGTTGTTACTCTTGTTCATTATCTGTCTCTGTACATAGTATTAAGGAATCATTAGGCCAGAACATGTATCATATGTCAGGTGTATATCATATATATCTGAACTAAATAGTTAACGAAGACACCACTGACCATGAAGCTCATCTGTGCGTGTGGTCAAAAAATCCAATACGGGACCCGCAGTCCTGGCCACATTGTGCACATAAAGAGACCTGCCCTGGTTGTATTGTCATGCTTAACACTTGCACAACCTGATACTCTTTCCGCTTTTGCCTCCTTGCTGATCCTTACAAAGCTTCTGCTGAGAGGGTCACTACTTTCTCAATTGTGATACACCATACTGGTCTATCCATGATGGACAGAGAAGTGTGAACTGGTGAAAACAGCATGGATGTGGGAGTTAGAGGACTTCAGTTCTAATCCCGGCTCCACTACCTGTTGACAGGGTGACCTTGGACAAGCCACTTAACGTCTCAGTGCTTCAGATCCCTCATCCACTAAAGGGGAATTTAATACCTGTTCTCCCTCCTACTAGTCATTGAGCCCCTACTAGTCACTGAGCCCCCAGTCATTGAATCCCTGGGATGGGATTATCTTGTAGCTACCCCAGGGCTTTGTACAATGCTTGGCTCATAATAAGTGCTTAACAAATACCACAATATTACTAAGTGACCCCCCCAATTATCAGCTGGGATGCAACATTGTCTGAGGCTTTGTTTTACATCCTGGAAATGTTTCCTGTGTTTTTTTTTTTTCCTTGATTAGGGTTTCCCCATTTCAGCTCTCCACACAAAACTCATTTGGGTATGACTTTTGCCACTAGGCCATGCTGGGTATCCTGGGGATTTGAGTATCCTGCTGTGGCTAATTCTTTTCATGAATCACCTAAGCAAATACATCCTGAGCATATAAATTAAAACTGTCACTGCCCATTAACTGGATTAAGAGGACTATAAAACCATTATTCTCATCATTGAGAGATGAGAGAAGAGATAAGATGGCAAACAAGATGGACAGAATATGTATGAAATTTTGCAGTCTTCCCAACTTAACGTACCACCTAGAAGAAAACTAGAGCCAGCTCTGGGAGTAATTTGGAAAGAAATTGAATGCACTGTCATTCAAAGAGATTTGAGTGTCTACTGAGAAATAAGTGCAGTGCTCAAGTGCTTAGTACAGAGCTCAAGCTAAGCTCTGCACTTAGTAAGTGCTTAGAATGAACAAATGAACTTAGCCCTATACTGTGCACTTGAGAGACTGAAACAGAAACAAGGCACATATTGACTACCCCTTTTGAGCTTACAATCTACAGAATCAATCAATTGTATTAAGCGCTTACTGTATGCAGAGCATTAGACTAAGTGCTGGAGAGAGTACAATATAACAGAATTGACATGCACACTCCCTGCCCACAGCGAGTAGAGAGTACTTCTTATTTTTCCATTTGCAATGAATAACGTGGGAGTGATTAGAGGTAAAATATGGCTAAAATGTCTCAGAGCAGGAAACATGCCTATATTTAAGGTGCTGTCACCATAGTGTAACATATAACATGGAACTAGTTCACTGCCACTTACTGGGATCCAAAGATCAAAATATAGGTGGAAGAGACATTGAAAATTTTCTAAACTATTCCATAATAACCTTCTTCTTAAAAATATACAAAGTCTTCACTTAAAGCAAGCCCATGTCCTGAACAACCCCAACTGTAAACCAGCAGAGAACAACCTGCATTCCACTTCATTCATTCAACCATGTTTACTGAGCACTTACTGTGTGCAGAACACTGTACTAAACATTTGGGAGAGTACAATCTAACAATAAACAGACACATTCCCTGCCCATAATGAGCTTCCAGTCTAGAGAGGAGACAGACATAATGGAAATAAATTACTGTTATGTACATAAGGTCTTTGGAGTCAGAGGTCATGGGTTCAAATCCCGGCTGTGCCACATGTCTGCTGTGTGACCTTGGACAAGTCACTTAACTTCTAGGAGCCTCATTTACCTCGTCTGTAAAATGGGGATGAAGACTGTGATCCCCACGTGAGACAACCTGATCACCTTGTATCCCTCCCAGCGCTTAGAACAGTGCTTTGCACATAGTAAGCACTTAACAAATGTCATTATTATTATAAGGTCTATGGGGCAGAGATGGCGGATGAATAAAGGGAGCAAGTCAGAGAGATGCAGAAGGGAGTCGGGGAAGATTTCATGCTGGTTACCCAACTATTGATCCCCTCCAACCGGCTGAAATAAAAACACAAAGTTATCTGTTTTTGTTTGCTTCACTGTTTTCCATTACAAGAAAATATTTGCCTCGAAGGAATCCATTGCTCCCTTTGATATGTTTATAAATATGAAATCAATAATAATTATGGTATTTGTGTAGTGCTTACTATGTGTCAATCACTGTTCCAAGAGGTCGAGTAGATACAGGGTAATCAGGTCGTCCCACATGGGGCTCATACTTTTAATCCCCATTTTACAGATGAGGTAACTGAGGCACAGAGAAGTTAAGTGACTTGCCCAAAGTCACACAGTGGATCAGCGGCGGAGCCGGCCTTAGAACCCATGTCCTCTGACTCCCAAGCCCGTGCTCTTTCCACTAAGCCATCAGTGTATTTGGATCTTCATTAGAAGTTGAGCAGCAGTGTAGAAGAGTTGCAGGTAAACTCAAGCAGAGGAGTCAAACAGAAATTGAAGCAATTAAAGTCATATTATTACCAATGCAACTGGGAAAAGGGAATCGGTCCTGAGAGCAAGCAGCTGGCATGCTTCCTCTTTGCTGAAGACTACACCCTATTTTATCACAATGCAGCATGCCTGGGAAAGATAATGCAGGAATTTCAGATGGAGTTATACAGATTTGGCCCAGAGGTAAATAATAATAGTATTCGTTAAGCACTTACTATTTGCCAAGCAATGTATTCAGTGCTGCGGTATATACAAGAGAAGCCTATCAGACACAGTCTGTCGCACAGCCTGGTGGAGGGAGAACAGCTATCTCATTCCCATTTTACAGATGGGGAAAGTGAGGCATACAGAAGGTGTGACTTGCCCAAGGTTGAACAGTAGGCAATTGGTAGAACCAGTACTAGAATTCTGGTCTCCTGACTCCTGGACCCAGCCTTTTTCTACTAGGCCATGCTCCTTTTCATTGAATCTTTCAAAGATCTTTTGGTTACTTAGTAACTACCCCCATCTTGCAGGTGGTGGTAAGTTGAAGAAGCAGAATTTTTTTATCCACCTCAGCTGGGTAATAGTAGATGGTGTGTTAGGTGAATACAGCAGGAAAATAGAAACAGCATGGATTATTTTAATGTAATCATGTAATAGTAATGGCATTTGTTAAGCACATACTGTATGTGAGGCACTGTACTAAGCGCTGGGCAGGATACGAGCAAATTGGGTGGGACACAGTCCTAGTCCCACGTGGGGCTCCCAGTTTCAATCCCCATTTTACAGATGAGGTAAATGAGGCACAGAAAACTGAAGTGACGTGCCCAAGGTCAAACAGCAGATATGTGGCAGAGCTGGGATTAGAACCCATGACCTTCTGACTCCCAGGCCGGTCCTCTATTCACTAAACCATGCTGCTTCTCGTATAATTACTGGGTGATGGGAGGCCAATGAGAAAACAGAAGTTTAATTCCATTGTTTTGCCTACCAAAATTATTCTCTCTCTCTCACACACTCATTGACTCTCACTCTCTCTCTCTCTCTCTCAACCATGCATGCACATACATCCTCTCAAAATGGTGTGCAACTCACATCAAGGAAAAGGAAAATGGCACTAACCCAAAAAGTAATGGAGGGGTGCTTATGCAAAGTCTTACTTGAAGTACTATTCTATTCAAGGAAATCAGGAAATGTACAGGAACTGAAGACATAATGCATGCAGTATACAAAACAAAATAAAGGACATAGCTCAGAAGGCAGGCAAAAGGTCGAACCTTCATTTAGCAAACCCAAAGAAGGTAAAAATGTCTATGCATAAGGCAGTGATTGTACTGGGCAGGACCGAAGATAAAAATGTTTTAGGCAGAGAAGATTGCACTTTGTTCTAGAATAGAATGATGGGTCATTGCATTCATGGAAGAACAAAAGAAAATGATTTGGATGAAAGGAGAAAAACACAAAGACCTTTCTAGAACTGATACTAAAAGAGATTTCACAGAAACCATTTAGGTATTTCAGGCTCCCTTCAGTTGAAAAATTCAGAAAAGTTTATTTTATATTCCTTTATGCATAGTAGGTCATATTTATTCGTTGAATTTTGCAACTCTTCTTCCAACAAAAACTTCCCACTAGGCCTAAAAGAGTATATTTTGAAACTAAACATTCTGGGTTAGCTATAAAAATTTCTTACAGTCTCTGGTTAGATCATAATAATGATGGCATTTATTAAGCGCTTACTGTGTGCAAAGCACTGTTCTAAGCGCTGGGGAGGTTACAAGGTGATCAGGTTGTCCCACGGGGGGCTCACAGTCTTAATCCCCATTTTACAGATGAGGTAACGGAGGCACAGAGAAATTAAGTGACTTGCCCACAGTCACTCAGTTGACAATTGGTGGAGCCGGGATTTGAACCCATGACCTCTGACTCGAAAGTCCATGCTCTTTCCACTGAGCCACGTTAGATATCAACTCATTCCTGTGTATAGACAGTATAGACCTGGCCACATTAATTGGATAAGTGCTGGGATTTAGTGCTGGATGCTGCAGGGAATGGGTAGGGTTTTGTTGAAGAAGCTTTGGGAAGAATGAAGGGTGGGAACCAAGGATATATTTAATTGTAGCTTAGTCCATGTGCAAGGAATGAAATAAGGCTCAAATTCAGGAAGGAATTAAGAAAAGTTAAGCGGGAATCTACATATGAAATAGAATGAGGTTGCTATGTCAGTCTCGGGGAACAGTACAGGTGCTTTTAGAGTTGATTCAGCACGGAAGGGAGGGCACACACAAAGTGTTCTTCCTCAATTCTCCAACTGGGGCTACCATTTTAGGCATTGTGACAGCAGCATATCACTTTGAATATAGGGCATGATTGTTAGCCTATATCTGTTTTTAGGGGTGGAGAGGTTTGGACATAATTATGAACCCATGACCTCTGACTCCAAAGCCCGGACTCTTTCCACTGAGCCACGCTGCTTGTACATATTTGCTATTCTATTTATTTTGTTAATGATGGGCATCTAGCTTTATCTCTATTTATTCTGATGACTTGACACCTGTCCACGTGATTTATTAGTTTATTTATTTGACTTGTACATATTTACTATTCTATTTATTTTGTTAATGATGTGCATAGAGCTATAAATCTATTTGTTTTGACGATTTTGACACCTGTCTACCTGTTTTGTTCTGTTGTCTGTCTCCCCCTTCTAGACTGTGAGCCAACTGTTGGGTAGGGCTGTCTCTATATGTTGCCAACTTGTACTTCCCAAGCGCTTAGTACAGTGCTCTGCACACAGTAAGTGCTCAATAAATACAATTGAATGAATGAACGAATGTGGGGAAGGGGCACATGGAGTATTTTGCAATTAATGGGTTTTGGGGTTTTTTTATGGTATTTGTTAAGCACTAACTATGTGTCAAATGCTGTTCTAAGCGATGGGATAGGTACAAGTTAATTAGGTTCCTGTTAATTAGGACAATCTCTGCCCCATATGGTGCTCACAGTCTAAGTAGGAAGGAGAGCAGGTATGTAAACCCCATTTTGCAGTTGAGGAAATTGAGTCTCAGAGAAGTCAAGGGACTTGCCCAAGGTCACGCAGCAAGCAACTGGCAGAGCTGGGATTAGAACTCAGGTCCTCTGACTCCCAAACCTGTGCTGTTTCCACTGGTTATCAGTGTTGAGGGGAGGAACAGGGAGGAGGGGGCTGCCCAGGCTGTCTTAACTGTGGGTGAGAAATGGAGGGGTGGAAGTAGAGCAAAGGATAAAAAGACCTAGAGAGAATTTTAAAGTGAAAATCAGGAACTGCACATTTTTGTCAAAGCAAAAATTATAGCAAAACAACATTCCACAGACCCAGCTGAAGTTGAATAAAAGAATTCAACCTAACGTAGCTCAGTGGAAAGAGCACGGACTTTGGAGTCAGAGGTCATGGGTTCAAATCCCAGCTCCACCAAAATCCAATAGCATTTTGGCTTGGCTGGGGTGAGAGAGAAAAGATATTCCCTCTAATTAATTTTAATGTCTGCCTTCCCCACTAAGCTATAAGCTCCTTATGAGTAAGGGAACATGTCTATCAACTCTATTGCATTATCCTTTTCCAAGTGCTTAGTTCAGTGTTCTGCACACAGTAAATACTCTCATTTATTGATTGATTGAAATCCAGCACAGGATGTTTCATTCATGAACTAGTCACATTTCATGGGCAAAGAGATATTCTGGTAAAGATTGGAGAGCAGAAAAATTGTTAAAACAACCACAGATGGCTGGTAGGGGGCATTTCTGGATTTAATACCATGTTGTACTCAGATACTTATTTTTGTGTCCTGAAAGCTTGTGTGAAGTGTTGTTTAGTTTGCGAATCTTTCCAAGAATAATGACAATCCAATGTTCCATTCTAGAAGGCAAATGGAAAATAATTTCTGCCCTTTGGACAACCTTTGTGATGAAGGAACACAACTAATTTGTCAATATTGTTAGCATGGCAACTAACAATGTATGATGATAATCATTGACAATAAGAGGTGGGAAATAAATCAATCTTTTGGTCTTTTTATGGAAACTTCCTTCCAAAGATTCATACCGAACAGATTGAGTTTTGGGCCAATAATGAAGGTAATGGCAAAGCTATTAACAGTTTGCAACTCTTTCTCTAAATGTATGGATTTTCATCACCCTGCTGCCTGTCCCTGCTATTCTCCCCATAATGAATAGCCCTCATCATATCTCAGGAAAGTTTTGTGATTATTCAGAACGTATTTTACCTTCAAAGGCCAAGCAACTAATAAGGTTCACTCACTTTTTTCCCCCACAAATACTTCAGTGGAAGGGAAAGTTTACTCACTATCTAGAATTTAAATGATGTTCCAAGAGCAGGCTGAACCTACATTATGTACTTTCTCTCCTTCAGATAACTAAAAAGCTGAGCTAACATTTTTCACTTTGAACTAGAGGAAACCACTCTGGTGTGAATACTCCCTTAACTCTATAACTTGAACAGCACCTAGCAACCTATAAGAGGTCAATAAATATTAAATAATAATGATATTGGTGACAAAATAGCCACAGAATCTTTCAACATGCAAAGGTTGAGCATGGCTAGCCTCAGTTCAGGCATTTTTCTGGATAGCTAGACTGTAAGCTTGTGGGCAAGAAACATGTCTACCAACTCTGTTGTATTGTACTCTCCTGAGTGCATATTAAAGTGTTCTGCATGCAATAAGCAAGCAATAAATGCTATTGATTGATAGTTATGTATGAACACACATGCACACATGCATATTATATATATTAAAATGAATTTCTATGCGTAATTATATTTATGCAACACTTGGCTGGTGAGTTTATTGTTTTCATTTCGATCGCAAATTAAGCCAAAGTGCATTTCCTGACCTCTTTTTCCCAACTGTGTCTTTAAAGAGCCAAATAAGCTGTCTTCATTTTGTAAGCATTATAGCTTAAATGGGCTGAAATAGTGTTATACTTGTTCAATCAGGAAAGATCATAGAGAAATATACTCAGTAATCAGGAAGGCATGCCTGAAACTGCCCAGGGAAATAAATAGAAGGAAAATATCTGAAAGGTTACTGTGGAATGGTCTGAGCCCACTTTCTTTATGGTTGTCAAAATGTAGTACTGCCTTAGCTAGTATCAGGTTTTAAACTGGTGTTCTCATCTTATTTGTGTTCATTTAGATAAGAAAGTCAATTGAGCGGATGAAATATTTCCTCCTCTACTGTGGGATTTGATGCTAAGTCAATGTAAATCAATATAAATCACCATCTCACAGTTTCTATTTAAAATCATTCAACCTTCTTTGCTCATCCAGTAAATGTTCCCATGTGCAAGTGAATACCCATTCTGAATTTCAAAGTCATCATTTTGTGAGAGTATCGGAACTCTAGTTCCCTAGGAGAGATGAATGAACATTTCTCTAGAATGCTAGTAGACATGAAAAGAACAAAAACCAGTAGGTGGCTTTAATGTAAGTTGGGGTGCGGGGAAGGATATGGAGAGGAGAAAGTAAATTCTGAGAAAACAGGGGGGTTGGTACCCATCTGGAAAGATGCAAGTTATTTTTAGTTCTAAAGAGGATATGGTGGTTAACGTGAAGCCTTGAGAGGTATAAATGTAAATGTAGCATTTCTTGGTAAAATATAATTATAGTTTTGAGCATAGTTTATAAAAGCATATCGGTAAAGTAGATTCCTTTGATTTTTTGAGCTCCTTGAAAAAGTTTCTCTTCCAATAACAAATGATTTTTGTTGCCAGTTATACTCTATAATGGAAAGAAGTGGTTTCAAAGCTGGAATACATTTAATTAAAGACAAAAAATATCTTGTTCAAGTAGTACATAATGGGCGTAATTTAAACTTCCTAGGTGAATCAAAAATGCTTATGAAAAAGGAAAAATTGGGAGTAAATGATTTCTGGATAGCCACTCAACAGCGGCAATGGAATCAGCTTAGCTTCATGTTTGAACTTCAGTATTGCCCCTGTGTTCTTCCACCTGGCCTTTTAAACTACTAAACTTTCCAACCATATCCCTAGGGTGACCCAGAAAAACACTAGTGGGGAAGTCATATGTAAGCTCAACATTTGAAACTTAGCTGGAATTTAGCCAATGATCTGGGATTGATCAATCAAATGAATTTATTGAGCGCTTATTGCATGCAGAGCTCTGTACTAAGCAAGTGGGAGCATACAATATAGCAGAGTTGGGACATTCATTCCCTGCCCACAATGAGCTTACATTCTGGTGGGAAGACAGACACGAATACGCATAAAGAAATTATGGATAGGTATGTAAGTGCTGGGTGGCTGAGGATTGATGGGGGTGAATAAAGGGAGCACATCAGGGTGATGCAGAGAGTGGGAGAAGCGAAGAAGAAGAGGTATAACTGTCTCACTCAAATTGTTTTCCATAGTGTCTAAATGTTCAGACATCATGGTCCAGCTAAACCTTAGCCTCCAATGATTCTGCCAACAAAGCTTTCAATTATAATGAGGCTCTGTATACTATAGACACATTTTTCACTGGCAGACATTCTTGAAACACTCTTTACCCATCCAAAGGCAATGAGATTGAACCATTTTAAGCCCACTCCCAAATAAACTGCAGCTCTAGAAACTAAAGGTGCCTCTATTTTGATCCTAGTTTCCATCTCCCTCCAATTAAAGAGAGTTTGAAATGAAGCTTTCATTTAAGTACATTTACAGAAGTGAACCTGTTCGTACAAAACTCAGATGTTTATTTTCTATCTACGGGACAGAGTGGCCCCAGACGTACTGTAATTTTCCCCCTCTTTAGTTGGCTGACTGATTCACCAAGTGTCTAAGTGCAAAACTCTTAACTAGGCTCTTCAGACCACCAAAAAAAATTCATCAGAGACTGTCCATGCCCAGAGGAGTTATGATCTAGGAGGAAAGGTAAACACAGAAAATGTCAGCACTTGAAATTAAAAAATTTCCCAGCTTACTATCAAAAACAATTTTATTTTCAAAAATATAAAAAGGGCATCTAGGAGGAAAGGTAAACACAGAAAATGTCAGCACTTGAAATTCAAATATTTCCCGGCTTACCATCAGAAACAGTTTTATTTTCAAAAAAATAAAAAGGGCAAGCTTACAAAACCCAAAGCATTCCAATATCTCAGACGCCTTGGGGCCGAGAGGAGGAAGCACAGCCCTGGGAGTCAGACCTCCTGAGTTCTAATCGTAGCTCTACCACTTGCTTGCTGTGTGACCTTGGGCAAGTCACTTCTAGAGAAGCAACATGGCCTAGTGAATAGAGCATAGTTCTGGCAGTCAGAGGACCTGGGTTCTAACCCTGCCTCCATCACTTGTCTCCTGTGTGACCTTGGGCAAGTCACTTAACTTCTCTGTGTTTCAGGTACCTCATGTGTAAAGTGAGAATAAGACGTAGGAGCCCAGTGTGGGACGTGGACTGCATCCAACCTGATGAGCTTATATCAGTCAATCAATCAATCGTATTTATTGAGCGCTTACTGTGTGCAGGGCACTGTACTAAGCGCTTGGGAAGTACAAGTTGGCAACATATGGAGACAGTCCCTATCCAACTGTGGGCTCACAGTCTAAAAGGGGGAGACAGAGAACAAAACCAAACGTACTAACAAAATAAAATAAATAGAACAGATATGTACAAGTAAAATAAATAAATAGAGTAATAAATATATATATGTACATGTATCCCAGTGATTAGTAAGGTGCCTGGCATATAGCAAGCTCTTACAAATACCATAAAAAAACAAACAAAAAATACCTTCTATCTACCTAGAGATTAGTACAGGACTTGGCACTTACCAAATGCCCCAATTGCTATTGTTGTTATTAGTGTGAAAGTACTACTGTCTCAGGGATTACTATTCAGAATGTTCATGGCCAAAGTGATGCCCTCCTGGCTCTCCCATATCCACCTTTACCCTGTGTCATTCATTCATTCAATTGTATTTATTGAGCGCTTACTGTGTGCAGAGCACTGTACTAAGTGCTTGGGAAGTACAAGTTGGCAACATATAAAAACGGTCCTTACCAAACAGCAGGCTCACGGTCTAGAAGGGGGAAAGGCTCAGAGTTCTGTCATGGATGTGGCCTACCTTTCCCCTGTCACCATGGAACCCTAATCTTTCTCCCTGGTGAAGCAGCGAGGGGATAAAAACAACTCTAGGAGTTGACAAGCACATCCCCAAATTTGGAAATTAAAGGTAAAGAGACTCATAATCCATCAGGTATTGAGAAATACTGATGCCTAGTGGATAGAGCACAGTTCTGGGACTCAGAACTGAATTTTAATCCTGGCTCTGCCACTCGTTTCTGTGTGATCTTGGGCAAGTTGCTTCACTTCTCTCTGCCTCAGTTACTTCATCTGTAAAATGGGGAATAAGAGTGTGAGCCCTATGTGGGACATAAACTGTTCAACCTGATTAGCCTGTATCTACCCTAACAGTCCAGTGCCTGGCATATAGCATGTGCTTGGCTAACATTTTTTAAAAAAATCAGTAGTCGTAATTTAGTATCTACTGTGAACAGGGCACTGTAAAAGTTCTCATTCTATGTCTGTCTTGTCCTGCAGACTGTAAGCTCCTTAAGAACAGGGATCACATCTCCATTGCATTGTACTTTCCCAAGTGCTTTGTACAGTGCTCTGCACTCAGGAAGAGCTCCACATATACCACTGACTGACTGAGAGTATAATAGAAGTAGAAAACAAGCCTCCTACTTCTTTGAGCCTCAGTTTTATCACCTGTGAAATAGGGACTAACCAGCCTGTTCTCCCTCCATCTTAGTGAGATCCATATGGGACAGGGGCTGTGTCAGGTCTGATCACCTGATCTCCTCTGCTGTGCGACCTTGGGCAAGTCACTTAACTTCTCTGTGCCTCAGTTACCTCATCTGTAACATGGAGAGTAAAACTGTGTGCCCCATGCGGGACAAGGACTGTGACCGACCTTATTATCTTGTATCTACCCCAGCTCTTAGTACAGTGCCTGGTACATAGTAAGTGCTCAACAAATACCATTAGAACAACAAGATCGCCTGACACCTGAACAGGATTTAGGGCCAAAAGAATTTCCTGCCACCATGTTTCTCACTCTCCTCCCACAGCTCCCATTGTCTTTAGTGTTACAATGTTTGAATAATCCAGAAACTGCAGCTGGCCATGCCCTGAAGTATTTGGTGTGTTTCTCCTGTAGTATATCATCTGCAAGTTCTTCCCTGGGATGCACAATATCCTTTTCCTCCTCTAATCAGATCCCTCTTGTGCTGTATTCAGTAATCAAAGTTGAAAATGTTCTTCCCTGTGATCCATGAAACTTTCTTGCCTTTATTTGGAAGCAGGTTTAAAATGTTTTCTGTTCAAGCCATTGCCCTGACTTTGACGAGAACTCCTCAACTGCTTAGGTATATAATTTAGATTCCTCACATCTTTCTTTACCTGAAGCACTCATATTATTAAAGAGAAAAAAAGTAATTTTATGATAAATTATCCAGGATGGCCATCTTCATTTCCAAAATGTTCTGGATAATTGCTCGCTTCTCTTCAGATTCTGTAGTAGTGGCATCTCGGGATTTGTTGGAAAAATACTTATGAGTCTTGGTTTCTCGTTTACGAATGGGGCTTCACATAACTGTCTCTGGCCAGTCATGATAGCAGTCAGAACAGCACTAGAGATATTCTACAAATACAAGGAATACAGGTGATGGGTAATCCTGATTCAGAGAATATCACTGTTCACCTGATGAAGCCACAGAACACTTGTTTTGCTTGAAAAGCCATGCATCTCAAAAGGCAGCAAACCAAGGAATATATAGGCAAGAGGAAACTTTTAGAACTAAAACTTGAGAAAAGGAAAGGATTCTGGCCAACCTACAAGAAGGCTTAAAGAAAAGCAAAGTCATGGCAATTTGACAGCTGAATGCATGAGCAAAATAGTCCTTCCACTGCTATGGCATGCAAATGATATGATAGAGCCAAAGGATTGACTGTCGGCCTTTAAAAATTTAATACTTGGTCATGTCGTTTTTGGCTAAGTGCAGCAGGTTTTCTGACCCTCTTGTCTTGGTCTTAAAATCCTGCACAGGCCTCCTCTGCATCTCCACTTGCCAATCCCCAGAGAAAGAGGAAAAAAAAAAGTTTCTTAACAATAGCCACATTTATGCTGACAAAATTTCCCAAATCCCTAGGACTTCAGAAATAGAGGCTTTAGAGTTGCAAGCAATTTTATGGTCATGAACCTGTGTCCATCAATATTCTTAAGGCTGGGGTGTCTCCACAGCCCAAAAGTCCATTCTACAATATTGAAGCTCAGCTCAACAGCCCTCAACCTGAGTATCAGAAGCCTTGAATTCCATCTGACCTCCATCAGTGACATCAACCTAATATCCTGTTTTAAAGTGTTAGTAGGATTAACAGGTTAGCCACAGACAGGAATCAGTTTGGCCACTGTAGCCTACTAGTGATCAGAGAACTGTTACAAATACTCTGTGTCTCCATTCAGAGGGGAGGAAGGATGAATTAAAGGAGGGAGAGTATTTTTTTTTCCATAGGATGGACTTTCAAACATACCAGATGCTCCTTTGCTGGCTTGGAAGTAACAGACGTATGTTGTACTGGTTAAACAACATAATGCCATGACACTGTATGGAACCTTTTGTGTAAGTCCACAGAACCGAGAGTGTGTCACTAGGGGAAACCCCATTAGAGTGTACGTTCCTTGTGGGCAGAGAACATACCTCTTTATTATCTGTACTTTCCACACTGAATAGGTGCTCGGTAAATGTTGCCGCTGCTACTATTATTGTGCCCTGCACACCCTTAGATTTCTTGCGTTCCCCTTCCAGGACCCTGCGAACAGAGGCACTGTTTCCAGTTGCAAGTCCTGCTCCCAGGAGCTGAGGTAGAGGAAGGATGGATGCTTAAAACAAAGTTACTGGAAATAATAATAGTAATGATAATGATGATAGGACTTGTTAAGCACTTATTATTGGCCAAACCCTGTACTAAAGCATTGGGATAGAGCACAGGCTTGGGAGCCAGAGGTCATGGGTTCTAATCCTGGCTCCCCCACGTCTGCTATGTGACCTAGGGCAAGTCACTTCTCTGAGCCTCAGTTACCTCATCTGTAAAATGGGCATTAAGACTGTGAGCCCCCCGTGGAACAACCTGATCACCTTGTATCTTCCCCAGAGCTTAGAACAGTGCTTTGCACATAGTAAGCGCTTAACAAATGCCATCATCATCTAAGTAGATGGGAAACAGTCTCTGTCCTACATGGGACGCAGACTAAGGGTAGGGAGAACAAGCATCTTATCTCCATTTTTACAGATGAAGAAACTGAGGCACAGGGAATTTAAGTAAGTCACCAAGAGCACACAGCAGGGATGTTGTGGAGTCGACTCTAAAACTGAGGTCTCCTAACTCCCAGGCCCGCGATCTCTCTACTTATCTGCTGTGTGAACTTGGGCAAGTTACTTCACTACTCTGTGGCTCAGTCACCTCATCTGGAAAATGGGAATTGAGACTGTGAGCCCCAGGTAAGGACTGGGACTGTGTCCCACCCAATTTACTTGTGTCCACCCTAGCGCTTAGTACAGTACCTGGCACACAGTAAGCACTTAACAAATACCACATTTATTATGGTTTTTTATTATTATTAAGCCATGCTGCTTCTCATAAAGAATTCTAAGGCTGTATTCATACTGGATAGAGGACAGACCAGTGAAAACCAGAAGGTATTAAATGACCACCCTCATTCTCAAGCTGGCTTCCTGAATGTTCTGGAAGTTGGCCCATTTGAGAGCTGGTGCTTAACTTATTTATTGGTAGATTTCCTTTGTTTTCCCTGACCCTTGGCCAGCCTCTCCAGGCTTAAGAGTTTTCCCTGAATATTTATCTTAATGAGACTAATAGTAATAATAATCAACTGTATTTATTGTGTGCCGAGCACTCTACTAAATACTTGAGAGAGTACCTCATAACAGAGTTGGTTGGCATATTCCCTACCTACAAGGAGCTCACAGTCTACAGGGCTGACAGACATATGTTCATAAATGCTGTGGGGCTGAGAAAGGGGTAAATACAGTTGATTATTATTAGTAGTAGTCTCATTCTGTAATTCACTCTGGTGTCTGCGGAGAAGTGACAAGCAGCCGCTCCGATATATTCCACCACAAGGCTAAAAGCTGTAAAGAATAAATAAAGGGAGCAAATCCAGGTGCAATTGTTGTGGTTTTAAGTGCTTATTTTGTGCCAAACACTGTCCTAAGCACTCAGGTAAATTCAAACTATTCAGGTCGGGCACTGTCCCTGTCCCACATGTGGCTCAGAATCTAAGTAGAAGAGAGAGCAGGTATTTAATCCCCATTTTGTAGATAAGGAAACTGAGGCACAGAGAAGTAAAGTGATTTGCCCAAGTTCTCAAAGCAAGCATGGCAGAGCCTGGGATTAGAACCCAGGTCGTCTGGCTCAGATTAGGTCCAGAGGCTTGGAAAGCTTGACACGTTATCTCAATCAATCACATTTATTGAGTGTTTATTGTGTGCAGAGCACTGTAGTAAGTGCTTGGGGGAGAGTAAAATATAACAGAGTTGGTAAACACGTTCCCTGCCCAAAATGAACTTGCAGCCTAGAAGGGGAGACAGACATTAATATAAATAAATTACAGATAGGTACCTAAGTGCTGTGGGGCTGAGGGAAGGGTGAATAAAGGGAGCAAATCTAAGTGCAAGGGGGACACAGAAGGGAGTGGGAGAAGAGGAAATGAAGACTTGGTCTGGGAAGACCTTTTGGAAGAGATGTGTCTTCAATAAGGCTTTGAAGGTGGGTAGAGTAATTGTCTATCGGATCTGAAGAGGGAGGGCGTTTCAGAACAGAGGCAGGACGTGGGCGAGAGGTCGACAGCGAGATAGATGAGATTGAGGAGCGAAGTGTGTGGGCTGGGTTGTAGTAGGAGAGTGCCCGTGTGAGTTAGGAGGGAGCAAGTTGATTGAGTGGTTTAAAGACAATTGTAAGGAGTTTCTGTTTGATGTAGAGGTTTCTGTTTGATGCGAAGGAATCTCTCAAGTGGGCGTATGTATTACCTCGCACAAGTGCTTCTGGTCATCCTTAGGTGCTGGAACATTCGCCTGGCCCCAGCTCCCACAACCTTGGCTTAAAATGAGGAAGGCTATGTCTGGGCCTATGCCTACAGCGAAGACGGTTGTGATTTTTGAGTCTAAGCCATGGGGAGCCTGCAATTTGACTCCTCTAGCCACAGTTCTCTCTTGCTCTATTGGAGGTCTTGTTTAGCATTCATTATGGTGTGACCCTTTTATTCATTCATTCATTCAGTCATATTTATTGAGCACTTACTGAATGCAGAGCACTGTACTAAGAGCTTGGGACATTGTTTTCTATTTTGTTTTAATTGGGCTTTTTTTCTTTCCTTATGTGTTTGTGACCTTTCTTCCCTTCTAGGCTGTAAATTCCTTGCAGGCAGGGAACGTCTACCAACTCTGCTTTATTGTACTCTCTCAAGCTCTTCTTTGCAGTCTCTTCACCCTTTTCATCCAATCTATTCACCCCTCCCTCAGCCCCACATCACTTCTGTACATATCCATAATTTATTGAATGACAATAATAGTTATAATAGTACATGTTAAGCACTTGCTATGTGCCAAGCACTGTTCTAAACACTGAGGTAGATACAAATCAATCAGCTTGGTCACAGTCCCTGTCCCACATGGGGCTCACATTCTTAATCCCATTTTACAGATAAGGCAATGGAGGCCCAGAGAAGTTAAGTGACTTGCCCAAGGTCACACCGCAGACGTGTTGGAGCCAACGTTAGAACCCAGCTCCTTCTGAGTCCCAGGCCCAAGCTCTATCCACTAAGCCACACTGCTTCTATTAGTACAGTGCAAGCGCTTAGTACAGTGCTCTGCACACAGTACGCATTCAATAAATACGATTGAATGAATGAATTTATATCAACGTCTAGAACATGTCTACCAACTCGGTTTTGTTGCACTCTCCCAAGCACTTAGCGCAGTGCTCTGCACATTGCTTTGCACACAGTAAGCACTCAATAAATACAATTGATTGATGTATCTACAGGTCCAAGTCTAATGATCAAACTTGTATTTTTTCCCCACTTAGTACAGTGTTTTGCACTTAACAAATACTACACTTGAAGAAAAGCTCTAAAAAATACTATTGCCCTGGGCAGACTCAGCCACCAAGTTGGCTTGCTGTCTAAAGGGTAAGTTGCTTAACCTCTTTAGCTTTTGTTTCCCATCCACACAGCTAGTCCCTGTTGCTAAATCACATGGAGATTTGTGCATGAAAAGTTCTAAGTGCAAAGTGTTGTCATTAGCATTTTCTTCTGTTGATGGGGCACGATATGTTCAGGTATTGGGTTTACAGCAGTAATATGAAACTCTGTCTTTTCTGAGCTGGAGTGAGAGTTTAAATTGTGAAATGGCAGTGAGTGACTCCAGTAGAATAAAACAGAGTTATCAGGATACCCTGTCTGGAGCTGGGTAATGACTCTATTGGTGACAGATTGTCTCTCGCCCAGGAGTATTAATAATGAGCAGTTTTCCTAGGGATATTGTTCCTTGGGGCTTTGCTTTCCCTATGGACTGTGGGACTTACCCATGATTGAACCGAATTAACTGAGGCACAAGACTCTGCAAACAATACTGGGGAGTTCCACATTTTTAGGGGTTTTTTTTTGTGTTTTCTTGGGAGCCATTTTTCACTCTTGAAAACAGTTTGTTGCAAAGGTAAATTAAAATCCAGTATATTTCCTCTCTCCCATCCTTCAGTCCCACTGACCTTGCTCTGAAAACCTCAAAGCTGACAATTCAGACCCAAAGTATGCTTCTTGGGATGGGGGACATTTAAAATGGGTTTGTATTTGCAGTTGTCACCTCATTTCATTATAAAATCTCAGCATCTCTGATAAAGAAATAGTACACTGCAAGTGGATGAAAAAGAGTTTATGGTTAACTTCAACTCAGGTCTAGCTTAGTAAAGGGAATCCAAAGTAAATTTGTTTCTGTGATTCCAAACAATTTTGGCTAACTCACATCACACAGACTTTTCATAATCTTCTGCAGGCTACTGAGAGGAAGTCCTAATTAAGCAGAGAGTTAGAAGTGTGTGCAAACACCACAGGAAAGTTTGTTCTCATATTTGCCTTAATCAGAATATGCTATTTCTGAAGTCTTGAACCTAATAAATACTGTTGGGTGAAGCTTGTGAGATAAGCGATTTGGAAGATTTCTGGTAGGGCTTCTTTAAAGAGAGATTTATTAATTTGGAAAAAGGACAAATTTAAATTCTATTCAAAAATAATCTGAAAATTTTTCCAGTCCTCCTGGACCACGTCTCTGTGCTTTAACTAAGGCTAGCTATTGTAGAAAAACCCAGCTTGGGCTATTTATTAGGGAAAGGCAGTAGAGAAGTAATCGGCCAGCTTTCATTTGTGCCTTTCAGCTAACTGGGAGTAATACAAGCGTCACCACCATATAAGTAACAATAATAATTATTATGGTATTTGTTAAAATGCTTACCACATTCCAAGCACAGTACTAACTGCTGAGGTAGATAGAAGTTATTCAGGTCGGACACAGTCCCTTTCAGAAACAGCCCCTGTCCCACGTGGGTTTCACAGTCTAAATTCCGCAGTGTCCAATCAGTTCAAAGGAGGCAATGAACCTCTCCACCAAATCCCAATAGTTCAGGCCTACCCAGGCTACAGAGAGGATTTGAGCCTAATTAATTATGCAGTTCATTCTGGTGTCTGAGGAGAAGTGACAAGCAGCCTCTCCCAGATATATAATAATAATGGCATTTATTAAGCGCTTACTATGTGCAAAGCACTGTTCTAAGTGCTGCGGAGGTTACAAGGTGATCAGGTTGTTCCATGGGGGCTCACGGTCTTAATCCCCATTTTACAGATGAGGGAACTGAGGCTAAGAGAAGTTAAGTGACTTGCCCAAAGTCACACAGCTGACAAGTGGAGGAGCTGGGATTTGAACCCCTGACCTCCAACTCCAAAGCCCATGCTCTTTCCACTGAGCCACGCTGCTTCTCTAGCCCATCACAAGGCTCAAAGCTGTGGATGAATTTTTTAAACATTGCTAACCTAACTGTACCTGGCTCAACACCCCCTTGCAATGATAATAACTGTGGCATTTTTAAGTGCTTACTATGTGTCCAGGTAGATACAAAATCATGATGTTGGACACACTGTCTTTGCCACATGGAACTTAGTCCATAAATAGGAGGGAATCCAGACATCGAAGCTCCCTTTTACACATGAAGAAACTGAGCCCCAGAGAAGTTCAGTGACTTGCCCAAGGTAATACAGCAGGTGGGATTAGAACCCATATCGCTCTTTCCACTAGGCCATGCTGCACTCATGTCTTTGCCCCTGCATGGAGCTCCCTCCTGCTTCAAGATGCTTTCTTGACCTCTCGTTGTTTGAACCCAGCAATCAAATCTGTGAGGGATTTTTGCCTCAGTGTCATTCTAGAATAGGGAATCTGGGGTCCCGGGGGTGGGGCTGGGGGATCTTGGAGAGGGGATTAGTGACAATTTTGAAATATAAAAAAAATACTTCCAAAGAACTGGTATGTATTTTGTTCAGTTGAAACTTGCACTTTATTAACTCTGCAAGTCCACAGAAACACCATAATAAATGCTCTGGATTCCCAGTAATAATTATAATTATGGTATTTATTTAGTACATGACTCAGTGGAAAGAGCATGGGCTTTGGAGTCAGAGGTCAGGAGTTCAAAACCCAGCTCCGCCAATTGCCAGCTGTGTGACTTTGGGCAAGTCACATAACTTCTCTGTGCCTGTTACCTCACCTGTAAAATGGGGACTAAGACTGTGAGCCCAACGGGGGACAACCTGATCACTTGTAACCTCCCCAGTGCTTAGAACAGTGCCTTGCACATAGTAAGTGCTTAATAAACGCCATCATTATTATTATTATTTTTATGTGCCAAGCACTGTTCTAAGCTCTGGGGTAATCAGGTTGTCCCACGTGGGGCTCCCAGTCTTAATCCCTATTTTACAGATGAGGGAACTGAGGCACAGAGAAGTTAAGTGACTTGCCAAAGGTCACACAGCAGACAAGTGGCGGAGCACAATCTTACCACAGAAGCCCAGAGTGAGTTTGCCGTAGGAATGGGAATGGTTGTATTCAGGAGATAACAGCTGGTTTGTTTTTTTAAAGAAAAATAAAGGGGAGTGGAACTCAAACATTACAGAGTAAGATACTTCGTCCTGGAATCAGTGTCACCAGTCTTAGTTACCAAGACAACCACCTGCTGTGTTATGGCATTCTTCCGCAGTCACTTTGACCATCAGCGGGTCCCACATGAGGGTGGAAAAAACAAACATATTTGTGAGCACTTCACAATGTGCTGCACCCCTGCCTGGCTGATTAGTTGTTCCTCTCTGTGCCCCAGCTCCAAAACAACTGGCAGGGGTGAGAATGTGTGAGGGGTGCTTAGCAAACCACTTGCACTACAATCAATTTCTCTGTGTAAGTTTTCAGTCTCCATGTCTCCTGACTCAAGCCCGTGTCTCATTCTCGATGGCCGAGTCATGTGACATCATCCATTCCTTCACTGATAGAAAGGTGAGGTGTTGCGCTCACTAACTTCAAGGTGAGCTCAGAGGGCATATTTTTGTAATGCATTTCAATGCTGTTATTAAAATGAGTGTGCTGTTAGGCTCAGTAAGTAGAAGGAGCAATGTGAAAACTTGGTCCCTGGGATAGTGTTCTGCACACAGTAGCTGCCTGGTCAATGGGAAAAAAATGCATCCATAGCGACTCTTTGGACTTGTCTCTCCCAGAGCACCCGGCCTCCACCTGCAATCGTTTTGGTAGTATATCCATGGAGTTTTCTGGGTAAAAATATGGAAGTGGTTTACCAGTGACTTCTGCGCAGTAAAACTGAGTCTCCACCCTTGACTCTCTCCCTTACTGCTGCTGCCCAGTACAGGTGAGTTTTCACTCCACTAACTATCCACTGCACAAGCTAGGAGTGGAATGAGTATGCCTCTGCTTGACTTTCCCTCCCACAGCTGAGACTGGTAGAGTACTGGAAACTCTCCAGGTGCGATCCTGAGAAGGGAATGATTGCTTAGGAAACTTTTACTTTTCCTTGTGCAGAAATCCCAAATCTAAACTTTTTTTTAAGGTTTCCAGCAGAAGTCCATCAGTTCCCTTCAGCCTAGCAAGTTGTCATCTTTGTAATAAAAATCATAATACTAACAGTACTTTGTTATGGTGTTGGTTAAGCTTTTATTATGTGCCAGGCACTGTACTAAGAGAAGGGGTAGATACAAGATGAACAGATTGGACCCAGTCCATGTCCCACATGAGGCTCACAGCCTTCATCCTCATTTTATTAAAGAGATAATGGAGGCACAGTACTAAGTGCCAAGCGTTGGGAAAGATGCAAGATATTTAGTCCAGGCACAGCCACCTTCCTATATGTGTCTCTCAAGGTAAGAGATCAGGGCAGGTCTCATCCCTATTTTACAGATAAGGAAACTGAGGCACAGAGAGGTTTAAGTGGCTTGCCCAAGGTAACGCAACAAGCCGAAGAACAGAAATAGAATTAGAATCCAAGTCTCCTGACTCTCCAGACTCCTGCCCTTTCAGTTGGGCCACACCACAAATGGTCAAGCTGATATCACCAAATATTTTGATGCAGAATCTCAAGAATTAATTGAGGAGAAGAGTCATTGATGGTATCGGTGGATGGGAGAGTGGTGAGTGGGGCTAAATGGGGAGGATCTATCTTGGGCCACAATTACTCCTAGGTTGCGTAATTACAGTGAAGAGAGACTCTCCAAGACCATTCCTCTATTCTCTGCCCGTTGTCCTGGAGTCCCTTTATTTCTAATGGGCTGCTAGTTTTCTGCTGCTCCAAATTCTCCACGTGTGGAGGATCAGTGAAAATGGTGGAACCATGCCTGCTGTTGAAACATCCCACGGTGGCTGGTCCCAGGTGAGACACAGGTTGGTGGGTGGATTGTTAAAAAGGCATGTCTGCTGCTAACACATTCTGCAGCATGAACTACATAACGCTGCAGGGTAAGGGGCTAGACCAAATCTATGTAGGTCTGCAAAAAGCTGAAAAAACATATCAAAAGGTCACTCATTTTAGCCTTGGACAAGTTCTGGCATTCCTTTGAGCCCAGCTGTAGGTCACAGGGATTGAAGGCTTATTTTCTGACCTGGTAAACGATACATTTATCCCCGGCCACCCCTGGCTACCAGCCTCTGTTCGGAGCCTCTTCTAATAACAGCACAACCAATCCATGCACGTGCTCTTGAGTCGCCCGGAGCACTCGAGAGGTTAAAATAAGAAACATATTTATATTATGGGGGGTTCAAAGCTGAAAGAAAAGCCCAGATAATTGCAAATGCCCCCTGACCTCCCTTTCCCTTTCCCCTTCCAAAGTCAAAGTGTGATCATGCTGGACTATGTAGTGTAGCTTTAAGTTTAATAACAGCAGGCTTAAGAACAGATGAGTTTTGGGGAGAAGGGTTATTTTATAGTGAGCCTTCGTCTCCTCACCAAGACCAGGGCTACTTAAGTGCTGACACTTAGCCTGGGTGTTCTTCATCAAGTGTTCTGGGTGTTCTTCATGTGTTTAATCAATCAACCAGTGGTATTTTTTGAGCACTTACAGTGTGTAAAGCACTGTACTAAGCTCTTGAGAGTACATACAGTACAACAGAATTGGTAGACCCTTTCCCAGTCCACCAGGAGCTTATAGTCTAGAGGGAACTTAAACCACTTCCTTGTAGGGGAAAGGTGAAGAGGGCTACCCATGCATCCACCTCCTGGCCATACCTTAAAGAGACATTCATCCCCACAATGTATTGCTTCTTTGGGCCACCCGGTTGGATGTCAACCCAACAGTCACCTTCAGAACCTTTGTTTATGCAGCAATCCTTAGCCATCTGCACTCACTGGTGTTCATTGAGTGATTCTTGTGGGCAGTACGCTATACTAATTGTTTGGGAGAATAAAATACGTCTGCTGGTAGATAGGATCCCTGCTCTCAAGAAGTTACTGTCTTAGCACTTTTGTCAAAATCAATTTCTTTATTTTTTCATTTATCTCTTCATCTGATTCTCTCCTCCAGACCGTAAACTCCTTGAGTGGAGATTGGGTATTGTACTCTCCCAAGCACTTAGTACAGGGGTCTGCACACAAGAAGCACTCAAATACCATTGGGTAGTTGATTCTCCATGTTCCTGCCACTACCAGATGTACTTCTGTTTTCTCTTCTGCTTACGCTACTTGTGAAAGATTTGTGTCTGTCTCTTCTTTCAGATTGTAAGCTCCTTAATGGCAGGACCATGTCTTTCATGTCTCTTGTACTCTCCAACTTGCTTAGTTCTGGGCTTCACATGCAGTAGGTGTGCAATAAATATTATTGATGCTGACGATAACAAGTAGCTTGCATCAACACTGGAGAGAATTGGAAGTAAAAAAATTAGTAGACACATGGGAAGGATATCTCTCAAGAGAGCCCTGTGCCCTCAGCCTGCTCAAGGTCTTCCCATCATATGAAGGGCTGTTCATTCTTGAGGCTCACAACTGTCCCAAGATGTATAAATGTGTCCTGCAAACAGTCCTCTTGTCTTATCAACCTGCAGCTCTGCCTTTATTTTTCTTGTGGTCCTTGATGGACTCCACACAATGTTTTATTCATAGATCCTTTCCTTCCTCTCACTCCACAGGGATTTTCTACACCACTGAGAGGCCAGAATTCAATGAGCCAGAGTGGCAGATGGCCACATCTCTGGGAACCTGCCTCACTTTTCAAAATAGGGACAGCTTTAGAAGTCCCTCCCCTCTCAGAGGGTTATTGGAGGGACCATGTGGGAGGTCATTTTTAAGACTTTGAATTCGTGTGGAATCTTTTCCAGGGCAGGTATCTTCACATAGTCTCAAAAGGAACTCTATTCCTCTAGGAGGAATTGAGTCACTTCGGAAAGATCAGCTTTCTTTTCTCTTTATCGCTCTTTCTGTGCTTATAACAACTTTAATAAGGACAGAGGACTCCAGAGTTGTGTTTTTAATGTAACACATTTTTAGACTAATAACTAGCTCAGTGGGAGTGGTGTGTATCTCTGTGTGTGTTTGTGTGCGTGTGTAAATCAATCATCATTCATGGTATTTACTTCGCACTTACCTTGTGCAGAGCACTGTACTAAACACTTGGGAAAAAACAGTACAATAGAGTTGGTAGACACAATCCCAGTCCACCGGAAGCTTAGTAAATATTTCCCAAGTTCCAAGATGACATGGCTGATGGTGAGATTTCATCCTCGTGTGTGTAACCATAAAGACAATCTCTTCCACCCCGTGCACACTCAGAATAGGAGAATCTTTTAATTATTTTCTCAATTGGAGTGAGCTCTCCATCCCCAAATAAAACTGCTCATCACAAAAGGTGCTACATTATGCTGTAAACTCCTTGAGGGCAGGAATCTCCACAAGCTATTTGGTCTCCTCTGAAGCCTGTAGTATGGTGCTTTGCACATAATAGGTGCTTAATCCTCTTGATTGATTCACAAAGGCCCTGCTCCCTCAATCAATCAATCATATTTATTGAGCACATACTGTGAGCAGAGCACTGTGCCAAGTGCTTGGGAGAGTACAGTGCAAAGAGGTGGTAGATGAGTTCCCTGCCCACAACAAGCCAACAGCCTCCTCAGTGACCATGGGGTCCCTTCTAATTTTGCTCAGGAGTTTCATTTGGATTTGCCAGACAAATACACATTTCACAGTCTTCACACTTGACATAAACTGTTCACAAAAAAAACTATTTTCTAAATGCAAAGTATTATTTTGATGATGCTGAAAATTAGAACTCAGCTGTTATACCACTACATATTTCTCCACTGACCCACAAACACCTCACAAAGCATTTCCCCCTCCATGTTTGCAGTCCCATTCATGGTTTTTAATTGGAGAAGATGAGAGGTTTAGGGAAAAGCAAAGAGCAGTGCCTTTAGTATCCAAGACTGACAGTCATATTTATTGAGTGCTTACTGTGTCCAGAGCACTGCATTAACTGCTTGGGAGAGTATAATGCAACAATAACCCATAAGGCTGATCTATCTTTTACCATCTGGTCCTTTTTGCTGGCACCTTCTCTACCATTCAGTCATCTCAGGGGTCTGGGAAGAAAAATGGATTCTGAAAAGCATAGAACAATCCTGCAGTATTTTAATCTGTGTCACAGTTTTCCCTCTCTCTTCAAAGAGTTTACTTGACAACAGCATTTATTTCCCATTACAGTTGCTACAGGTTAATAAAATTGCTCTATCAGGGAACATTTATCTTGAGGAAGAAAGTTATCCTAATGCAGCAGATAACTTATTCAAGGACACATAGAAAGAAGAACATTTCTAGAGGGTAATGTTAATGTCTCTAATGCTATAAAAATAAATGAAATCTGATTAAAACTATGGGGGAGAAGAATAAGTCATAGTTTCTATGAAATATCGGTTTCCTGATTGGGTCAATTTCCATTTTTTGTCAGCTTAGAACATTGTATTAAAGCTGAGATGACTTTAAAACTATGACAAATATCTTGAAGCCCAGAGATTACAAGTAATGTGGCTGACTTGAGATTCAGTGGTTTGTTCTAAAATACCAAGGGGAAGCTATACACTAAAGGGGAAATAACCAGGATTCTGAAGAATTCTAATTAAAGTTGGTCAAACCAATGTGATGGTTTGACTCTTTTTAAGTAATATATTGAAATGATAAGCATCATTTGGAAATGATTTTCCCAATTTATTTCATTTTCTTAGTTTAACTCTACACTTAGAATCACTTGTGAAAGGAGGTTTCTTCCTTTTCCCAAACATCCCAACATATGGTCACCATTGTTTGTCAGTTCGATCAACTCCTGTATTGTACCCTCCTGAGCAGTTAGTATGATGTTTGGTATGTAGTAATGGCTCAATAAATATCACTGCTTGATGGCTTCGGGGCAGGGAGTGCAGCTATCAGCTGTGGTACGTATGCCCCAGTAGTGTGAGAGTGTCGGGGTCAGAGGACCATCAAAGATGGGACACTGGGATGACGGTCCTTTGTATAGACAAGCAGAAACCGTGTTTTCCCTTTCTGAAGGAAAATAACTGGTGGATTTTATATATGCAGATAGCAATAGATAATTGACAGGAAGAAAATGCGAGGTTCAAAAGATATACTAAAATCAGTCAATCAGTGTTATTTCATTGAGTGCTTACTGAGTGCAGAGCTTATCAATATGAATAAATACATAATTTAAATTGTAAATTATAAATCATTTATTCAGATTAATAGTGTCTCTCCCCCCAAAAAAACCTGTAAACTTGTTATGGGCAGAGAACGTGTCTGCTGATTCTATTGTATTATACTCTCTGAAGTGCTTAATAGAGTGTTGCACATAGTAAGCGCTTAATAAATACCATTGACTGATATAATACAACTGAGTTGGTAGACTTGGTCCCTGTTCACAACAAAGTTACAGCCTAAAAGGACAGACAATATAAGTACATAAAGTACAGATATGTACAAAAGTGCTATGGGGCTGAAGGTGGGGTGAATATGAAGTGCATAAAGGCTACACAGAAAACCCAGATGGCTCCTGTCTATATAATGATGCAAATCATTTTTCAAGAGTAGGATCAAGGGAAGACAGTGAAATAATTAAGTTTTGCTCTTAGAACTCCAGAAAATCTGGTGTCTTTTCCTCTAAGAAAAGATGTCCTGTATTAATTAATCAATCAATCATATTTATTGAGCACTTACGCTATGCAGAGCACTTTACTAAGCGCTTGGGATAGTACAATGGTGGTCATGGTTCCTGCCCACAAAGAGTTTATAGTCAAGAGGGGAAGACTTTAATATAAATAATTTACAGTTATATACATAAGTGCTGATGGGCTGAATGTGTGGGTGAATCAGGGGCCCGAATCTAAATGCAAGGGCAAAACGAAAGGGAGAAGTAATAGGGGAAATAGTTGGTAAAGGCCTCTTGGAGGAGATGTGATTTTCATGAAACTTTGAAGGTGGGGAGAACGATTTGTCAGATATAAAGGGGGAGGGAGTTCCAGGCCGGAGGGACAGGACGTGGGTCAGTCGGTGGCCTGCAGACGAGAATCTTAGAGATCTTACTTAAGATGTCATTAAGACCATTCCCCTACCTTCAAAACTAAGCCATTCCAAATGGATAACAACCCATTCACTTAAGGATCCACACAATCTCCTCTGGTTAGTCATCCCCCCTTCACCTCTTCAGGATATGTAACTTAGGTAACTCCTGCTGGAATTCTGAATCCACTGATGAAGTTCACAGAAGGAAACAAATAGACATTTTATCACCCCTTTTTCCCCAAACCTTCAGACATTTCCCTTGTTCCCTCCAAATTTCTGTCCATATTATCCATTCTAAAAAAAAATAAATAAAAATGGATTTCTTTGACTAAATTGAAGAAAATGAAGTCAGCAGTTTTGGAGTGATATGCATGAAAATCGGGGACATGTTTTAAAAACTCGAAGATCTTAAAGGTGCCCAGCTTAGAAGTCCTCATTCTTGCCAGTTGTGTAACTGCCTGCAGCATTGTGCAGTTTCTCAAAATGCATTACACAATTCCGGAGAGCCAGAGGGAAGCCATGCAAAGTACAGGTTGAAAGTCGCCATTGCCCAAAAAAATCTATTGGTGTAGGTGTGATTTAAATCATAAATCAAACTGCAACTTCTCTTAATAACAATAATAGCTTGCATTAATGTAGCACCTTTCTACAGGAAGCCCGAAGTGTTTGAAACAGTATCCAGTTAATTGGAGAGGCAGCCTCTTATCATCATCAATCGTATTTATTATTAGAATAATAATCGTGTTTATTATTAGAAAAGGGGCAGATTTAATCAAGCCAGAGTCATCAGTTGTCCTCTGCTGACAGAAAATAATAACCTATGAGTTGGGCAGAGTGACCTTGCTTTGGGCATGGATGTTGAACATTCATTCATTCATTCAATAGTATTTATTGAGCACTTACTGTATGCAGAGCACTGTACTAAGCACTTGGAAAGTGCAATTCAGCAACAGAGACAATCCCTGCCCTCAACGGGCTCACAGTCTAGAAGCGGGGAGACAGACATCAAAACAAGTAAACAGGCATCAATAGCATCAATATAAATGAACAAAATTATAGATCTATATACACATCAAAACAAATAAACAGGCATTAAACAGGGACAGCACCTGAAAAATGCCCGTAAAGAAGAGGTGAGGATAGGCTTGGGGACAAGAAAAGTCTTTGAAACATACACTTAATGAGAGAGATTGGACAACCCAGAAGAAGGAAGAAGTAGCATGGCCTGATTCATTCAGTCATTCATTCTTTCAATCATATTTATTGACCACTTACCGTGTGCAAAGCACTGTACAAAGCGCTTGGGAGAATACAATATAGCAAGACACATTTCTGCCCACAATGAGCTCATGGTCTAGGGGGGGCAGACAGGCATTAATATAAATGAATAAATAAATAAATTACAAATAGATACAGATAGTGGAAAGAGCACAGACCTGCGAGTCAAAGAAACTGGTTTCTAACCTCAGTTCTGCCACTTGTCTGCTGTGTGACCTTGGGCAATTCTCTTAACTTCTCTGCGTCTGTTACCTCATCTGTCAATGTGAGCCCCATTTGGGACAGGAACTGTGTCCAACCTGATTACCTTGTATCTACCCCAGTGCTTAGTACCATGCCTGCACATAGTAAGCACTTTACCAGTTCCATTAAAATTGTAAAAAGCCAAAGCTGGGATCTCAGAATCAGAAAACGCGATGGTGCTCCTGAGATCTTACTAATATTATTGCAATTAATAATGATATATAGTTATATAATTAATCAAACAGTGTGTCTATTGAGCACTTACTGTGTGCAGAGCACCATATTAAAGATGTGATCATGTCAAAGCACTGTGCTGAGGAGGATATGGGATAATCAGAGTAGAGACAGACCCTTTCCCACACAGATCTCATATTCTACGAGTCAGGGAAAGCAGATACCTTATTCCCCTTTTACAGAAGAAGAAACTCAGATATAGAAAGGTAGTGACTTACCCAGGGTCACACAGCATGCCAGCGATAGAGCCGGGGCTAGAATCCAGGTCTCCTCACTCCCAAGTCCCTAGTCCACGTACTGATCCTTCTCTTTTTAGCGCACATTAGATAGCTCTCAGGCTTCCTTCCCTTTAATAATAATAATAATAATAATGATAACATTTGCTAAGGGTTTACTACATGCCAAGCATTGTATTAAGTGCTGGGGTAGATAAAAGATAATCAGGTCCCACATGGGCCTCACAGTCTAAGAAGGAGCGGGAACAGGTATTGAATACCCATTTTGCAAATGAGGAAACTGCGGCCCAGAGTAGTGAATTGACTTGCCCGAGGTCACAGCAGAAAAGCGGCAGAGGTGGGATTGGAACTCAGGACCTCTGACTTCCAAGCCAGTGCCTTTCCATTAGGCCAAACTGCTTCCTAAGTATTAGGGTGAAAGTGGCAGTAGCCCCCCAGGAAAAAAAACAAGGGTCGGGGAGACACCAGTGAAATTTGCATTCCCAATTTCAGGCCACCAAGTCTCCACTGGATGAATTGTGGCTTCAATGTCCAAACTTGTACCTCATGGCTCAAAAAAGAGAACACAGTTTCCAAAGATAATAATAATAATAATAATGACATTTATTAAGTGCTTTTGCTCTCTGTCTCCCCCTTTTAGACTGTGAACCCACTGTTGGGTAGGAACTGTCTCTATATGTTGCCAATTTGTACTTCCCAAGCGCTTAGTACAGTGCTCTGCACACAGTAAGCGCTCAATAAATACGATTGATGAGGATGCAAAGCACTGTTCTAAGTGCTGGGGAGGTTACAAGGTGATCAGGTTGTCCGACGGGGGGCTCACAGTCTTAATCCCCATTTTACAGATGCGGTAACTGAAGCACAGAGAAGTTAATTGACTTGCTCAAAGTCACACAGCTGACAATTGGCAGACCCGGGATTTGAACCCATGACCTCTGACTCCAAAGCCCGTGCTCTTTTCCACTGAGCCACGCTGCTTCTCAGCATGGCTCAGTGGAAAGATACTGCCACTGTGCTTCCTGGGAGTAGCCAAAGTCCTGGAAGTATCTGACTCACCTCTTGTTTTTATGAGTCAGACCATCCTACCATCTATCATGGTTTGATTAGAGGATAGCCTTTTAATGTTCAGGAACTCTGACTCAGTCTTCACTCTTCATTGTGTTAATCCTTACTAGTTCATATTTCAAGTCTAATCGTCTGGCCAGTGTGCCTCATTTTCACTGGCAAGCATGGTTAGAGCATCCTGGCTTTAATCGCAACTGGTGACTGATATCACTTTCATTTTCCCCTTTAATGGTATTTGTTAAGCACTTACTAAGTGGCAGGCACTGTACTAAGTGCTGGGGTGAATACAAGTTAATCAGGTTGGACACAGTCCAAGTCCCACATGGCACTCCTAGTCTTAATCCCCATTTTACAGATGAGGTAACTGAGGCCCAGAGAAAGTTAAGTGACTTGTCCAAGGCCACACTGCAAACAAGTTTGTGAAACAGCATGGCCTAGTGAATACAGCACAGGACTGGGAGTCAGAAGGAACTGGGTTCTAATACCAGCTCTGCCATTTGTCTGCTGTGTGACTTTGGGCAAGTCACTACACTTCTCTGTGCCTAAGTTATCTCACTGTAAAATGGAGATTAATACTGCGAGCCCCATGTGGGACAAGGATGTCTCCAACCTGATCATCTTATGTAGTTAGTACAGTGTCTGGCACAGAGTAATTGCTTAATGACTATCATAAAAAAAATTAAAAAGTGCCAGAGTCAGGATTAGAACCAAGGTCCTCTCACTCCCAAGCCCACACTTTACCCACTAGATCATGCTGCTTCTCTGCTGCTTATGTGATCTTCTCTGGGATTGTCTTAAAATTGTTTGAATTCTCAGTTTAGGGAGGGCCAAGGAGAGTTCTACCTCAGTGCCTGTTTTGTTTTGTTGTCTGTCTCCCCCTTCTAAACTGTGAGCCCGTTGTTGGGTAGGGACCATCTCTATATGTTGCCAACTTGTACTTCCCAAGTGCTTAGTACAGTGCTCTGCACACACAGTAAGTGCTCAATAAATACGATTGAATGAATGAATGAATGCCTGAAACACCTACTACTCCTCATCTAAGCGAATATGAGCTCCTCTGCCACCTCCGCTGACCTCAAGGATTTTGTCATGGCTACCTACCATCCCAACATTGCATTCAATAATGTGTAGGTCTGCTTGTGCATTTTGGTCCATTGTCATTCCATCTCAGAATGGTTGCCGGCCCTATCTTGCCCAAAAGTTCCCTTATTCTTGCCCTCCTTGCAGTCTCTCCAAGTGTGTGTATAGTGCAATATTACATAAGTTCAGGACAGTCCAGGAAATGCCAGTTAGAAGCAAACTATCAAACCATTGTCTTTTACACAAAAGGAACTTATTGTGCAAAGTTAGGTTGGCTTCCAAACAATGATGCAGTCCTCACAGATAATGGTGAGCGGGGTTAGGAGAATCCAAGTTGGAATCAAAACAGTTTGGAACTGGGAAGAATCACTGCATTGGGAGCAAGTAAGAAAACACCTGAACGTTTCTTGAACTAATGCAGGCCTAATTTTTACTGTTTGAGTTTTCCCCAAACCGATTTTACAAATTGATTGGTTTTGTTTTCCATCAAGGAGAAAGTTATAAAAAATATTTGCAATTCATTTGAAATGACACAATATGCTCTTAGACATGGTCTGTTTCCCTCGGATCAGCGGAAAGGTTTACAATCTAATTCCCACCTGGGTATTCTTTCCCAGCTCTTAGAACAGTGCTCCATTGTGTTAATCCTTAGGAAGTGTGTATTTCTCATCTCTTCTGCAGTTTTGCATTTTTCCTTAGAGAAGCAGCATGGCTCAGTGGAAAGACCCCGGGCTTTGGAGTTGGAAATCATGGGTTCAAATCCCTGCTCTGCCAATTGCCAGCTGTGTGACTTTGGGCAAGTCACTTAACTTCTCTGTGCCTGTTACATCATCTGTAAAATGGGGATTAAGACCATGAGCCCCCTGTGGGACAACCTGATCACCTTGTAACCTCCCCAGCACATTGCACATAGTAAGCGCTTAATAAATACCATCATTATTATTATTATTATTATTATTATTGTCTCCTGTGCATCTCCATGTGACTATCCCACCACAATTGCTCTAAAACTGAATTCCTCATCTTCCCTCCCAAATAATATCGATTTTATTTGTTAAGCACTTACTATGTGTCAAGCACTGTTCTATGCACTGGTCACTGTTCTAAGCTCTAACTCCCCTCAACCTTGACGTTATCCTTGGTGTCCCACTCTCTTTCAACTTTCACAATTCTATGTAGTGACGCCTTAATTCCTCCTAGAAGATTTGCCCAATTCTATTCTGGTCAGATCACCTCACCTCAACACTAATGCATCACTTCAGCTCTTGTGCTCTCATAACCACTCACAGCAGTTTTTATATACCTAATCATGTCAACTATTTAATGGATTAATAGAGTCAACTATTTAAACACTTTTTAGTTCCTTATTCATCTTTCCATTCCCTCAGTCCTATCTGATGATCCTTTTGTATCTGTCTCCTTGAGGGTAGGGTCCATATTTTACTCTCCCAAGCACTTACTGCAGAGCTCTGCCCCCAGTGTGTGTTCAGTAAGTACTATTTATCATAGTGTTCCACTTTATCACTTCCTCAGTCTCATTTCTACAACTCCATACATGAATGGAATCATGTCATTCAGGTGGGCAAACCTTCAGAGGATGTTTGATCAAAAGAGTATTAATGCATCGTGGGTCTGGCACATGGTCCGTCTTGCTCGATATTCTTTGTCCAACAGATAAACCAATGAAAGTTGGAAAAACAGTGAAGTAGTTGCCCTTCTTGACATATGACTTCACGGAGAAGAATTTTTTCTAACCACCGTAATTAATTTTTCCCTATATTAATCGTGACAGTGGTTTCTTACAGGGCTTTCTAATAACATAAGATTAAATAGTATATTAAAGGATATTCAATATTTCATCAGTTGATGAGCAAATGAACTGAACTCTGGAGGTTCTATTTGACTGAGAACTCCAGGGTTATGCTTCCTTGACCATGAGAATAGGTCATTCAATGGTATTTATTGAGCACTTAACTATGTACAGAACACTATACTGAAAGCTTGGGAGAGTACAATGCAACAGAGTTCATAAACATGTTCCCAGCTCACAATGAGCTTAAAATAGAGAGGGGAAGCTCCCAAATACCTTTATTTATATTTCCTAGATTCAAGAAGCTGAAAAGGATCTCAGGGGATCATTTAGTTCATTATCTGGCTCAAGTTAGGCCTATCCCTGGCCTGGACAAGACTATCTAACTTTTAGCTCCTCCATTTCTCAGGCAGTTTTGAAGTAAGCTGCTAAGTGAATAGATAGTGTGATAAAGCCATGAAAATTATCAGAACCTCAAGACAAGTCCCACTCAAGTCTCTAGGCATGATTTCATAGTGGTTTTCATTTCATTAAAGATGGCTTTTCCTTGTATTATTTTAATTCATTTGAAAATACTATTTTATATGTAAAGGAGGGTGGATTAAGAAAACCCAAAGCCAAATTATTCAGATCCCATCAGTTGTGGCCATTCAATGGGCTTGATCAGATAAATCTCATCATTTTCATCTTCAAAGATTCCCAGGCTTGAACGTTCTGTTCTTTTCCAATTGTTGGGATTTGATTTTTGCAGTCACGTTGACCATTTATGGACATTCTTTATCTCCACTGTTTATCTTCTTTAGTTTTATTTCTATGGCTCTCTTATTTATCCCCTTGAAAATGACTATCAACTCTATCAATTTTGGGGTGATAATTTGGAAAGAGCCAAACGATCCAACTATTATTTCAATCCTTTTGTATTCACACTTTACCCTCAGATCTGTTCCTTTGCAATCACACGAGCCTCCCTTAAGATCTCTGCCTGGTCACCTATCTGGTTTCCTTATTTCCCTTCTCCCTTTGTATTTCTCTCTTTCACTTTCAGATCCTGAGAGTTATAGGGGCTGTGGTCATTGCCAAAGTCACTGACCTTGTTAGGACTGTCCAGGGCCCTAAAAAATAACCAATTATTGACTTATTCCTTTATCTCAAAGTCGAGTCATTCCCCAAACTCCTGTTATGTCTCTTTCTCTTTGACCAAATGTTAATTAAAGAGGCCAACTTTTCCCTTCATTGTGTTGGCCTATTATTAAAGGCATGCTAAAACCCCGGAGAATGGTTTCAGTTTCTCTAGTTTGAATGCACTGTGTTTAACCATTTTTCACACTCACTTGGTAAGTGGAACGACCTCTTTTCCCTTCTCTTTAAAAGCAACGTGTTTCTGTTGAATTTGATCAGTTGAATGTGCAAAGTTCTCTGAGATATGTATAAAATGGTACATAAATTGCACTATGCATGCGTGACTTACTAAGTATAATGAAACTGGTATGATGTCATCTTCAATACTGCTCCTTCACAATGAAAAATGCAGTCTTCTATCAGGAAGGGTGGAGTTTTGGTTCTGAGGCTTCAGAAGCAATAATTGATTGAAGGAATTGATTACAGTGATGGTGGATTCCACGGTGCCACTCGCGATCTCTCGGCAATCAATTAATCAACGGTATTTATTGAATACATTGCATTCAGAGCACCTTGTGAAGTTGACATGATGGGTGTTTCTCACGGGCAGGACCCATTCATGGCCAAAGTGACTGAGCCCCAACATTAGGAACAAGCAAGTGGTTGCCTTGGAAACCAAAGCTGTTTTCACCATCCCTGCTAGCCAGCTATTTTTCAGGGTTCCTACCTGGCCTCGCTACCTAGCAAAATGTCCTATGCGGTTCTACAATCAGAAACATTCAACACTGGTGGCACAGCCTCACAGGATGACACTGAGTCTGGAACCCGAGTCTCTTTCTTTCTACTGGTTATTATTATTGCTACTAATAATTGTAACATTTGTTGAGTGCTCACGAAGTGCCAAGCACAGTCCTAAATGCTGGGGCAGATGCAATACCGTCAGATCAGACCCAGTCCCTGGCTCACAGTCTAACCCCATTTTACAGAGGAGGACACCAAGGTACCAAAAAGATAAGTGATTTTCCCGAGGTTACAGAGGCGGCAAGTGGTAGAGCTGGGTTTAGAACCCACATCCCCTGACTCGCAGGCTTGTGTTTTTTTCTACAAGGCGATATATAACCCACATTGCAAATTTGATCTATAAAATCCTAACTCTATTTAAGAATATCAGCATATTTAATATATCATATGTCACTTGGACAAGAAGTGGGATTCTTTGCCATGCAAATACGATGTCCCAAGTCTAATATCATTGGGGAGACAGGGTAGAATGAATGCGCAATATCTACTTGGAATGCCTTTAGTTGCTTAACATGCACAAGGTTATGGTTTTCTCTCTAGTGGGTTGTGTCCTACTTCATAATGTCCCTTTCACTCTTCCAGGTCCATCTGGTCCCATGGCTTACATGACAACAAAGCTTTAATTTGAAATGAGTATTATCCTGATGAAAATCACTCTCCCTACTCGGTCCTTTTAAATTCAAATGGATCTGGTGACTTTGACTGCCACTCAATCCATCTGAATCCATTTCATTGATTTTTCTAGTTTAGTTTTTTTTTTCAGGTGTGAGCAGAGAGGCAGGTTGAATAATAAAGAGTGAGAACTAAATGTAATCTTAGGTAACTTAACTATGAAGTTCAACTATGTTAACTAAGAGCTTTAACAAGGATTCACCTTAGAAACTGAGGAACCAAGGCCCCAAAATGTCCTAGCCCAGGGAGACAATAAACAGAATTATAATTCTCTTTCTTCAAAGTTCCTATTTGTTGCTTAGTCTACTAGACAATGAGAAACAAAAGAGAAGAGAGGGTTAGGGGAGAGGATTGGATGGAGGAAGGAGGACTGGAGGGAATTGGTTATATAATCCACTATATATGATGATGGGGCATTCAGAAAGAAGTTACAGAAGTAAATTACCAGTTAATTTGACATACCGTTATTATTTGGCAATGATATGATTTCCCTATCAGCAAACAGGAATCATTTCCACCAATTCTATTGTATTATATTGTATTCTACTCAGTCCAGCACTTAGTACAATGTTCTGCATACCTAAGCACTCAATAAATACCCCTGATTGATTGATTGTGTTATGAGCATAGACCAACTGGCAAGAGAGTGTGGGTGTCTCTGTGCAGACCGTTCCCAACTCAAGTCCTGCCCATTCAGTTTTCACAATCATCCTGAAGGACTGAACACACAAACTGTGGCACTATGTGGTAGAAGTCACGGTTTGGACAGATTGGGTAAAAGCCATTTCTTTGCGCTGTTCAAACAGGTTTGTTTTGGATTTGAATTAAGTCTTCTTATCTACCTCCTCACTGGCCTGAAAGATATTTGTCTTTCTCTTCCACTGTTCTCCTCTTTCTTTGGAATGTATGTGTTTTATGTTTTCTGCATTAAGTGACTTCATACGGTTACTGCATAATTTTAGAATGAGGCTATGGACCTCTGGGGATTTAGAACTGCAAGTACCACGAAGAATTGCCCCAAGAACTAAAACAGTTTCATCAGGAAGGGGTGAATTGCTTCCATTCCATTTTATGTCAGGCTCCCCCATTTGGAGAATAAGCTCTTTGTGTCTCATGTTTCTACCATACTTTCCCAAGTACTTAATCTAGTGCATTGCAAACAGTGGGTGCTAAATAATCCCTTTACTACTTGCACTTTATTCCTCTTAATTGGATATTCATTTTGAAGATTAACTTTGTCTAATGCAATGCCAGCAGCACTAGCCTTGTTCTTTTTTAAAAAAACTTGTGAGTAACATGGGAGAATTTATCTCTTCAGGGAAAGTTACTAATCACCCCAACTTGGTAGAACCAGTGGATTTCAGGAGGAAATGTTCTATTTATCACTTCTGACTTTCTTCTTCTCTAGTGGGCTGGGTTTTTGCATCTTTTTGTGGCTCTTCACACAGTAAGGACTCAATCAACACTATTGATCGAGTAATTGATGCTGTGGCCTTGGTTCCTATGCTTAATCAGCGATTTGCTTAGAGTGACTAACCTCCCATTCCAGTTTGAGGCATGCTAACCAACTGTCAAGTTAAGGGATCTTTTATTACAAAGAGGGATATTCTTTTATCTGCAGACTCTGTCAATAACGTCCTTGATCTTCCTGCTTTCTTTCTTCCCCCCCAACCTTTGGGGGCTTTATCTTCTCTGATCTGTTTCATACTTTTCCATTCTGAAGAGGAAATCTCCAGTTTTATCTTTCTATCTCTTTTTTCCTTCTCCTTTCCCCACCTGCTGTTTTCATCCTTTATGCAGCCGCTGTAAGAATGGAAGGAAAAGAAAGAGAGAGAATATTACAAGGATAAAAAAAACCCCTCTTAACTAAAGGAAAAAACTAAGCATACACATTTTTATGGGGTAGTTTGTCCAATGTAGATTTAGATCAAAAATGGAAATTTCTCTGGGAAAATATCATCTTAAAAGTGCTTAACTTATGCGAGCCTGGGCACTGGGTTTTTGGAGATGTTGACCTCTGTGAGTGATTTCATCACTTTGACTGCTCTGTGAGCCAAACTGGTAATGACTTTGCAGGCTGGTCAAACATTCTGTAGACAGATTGTCTTTGGGAACCTTTCTGTGGGACCCAAACATTAGGTTAGGTTTCCAAAAGAATTAGTAGGCAACTTAGGTCCCTTAAAATGAGCTCAAACTTGCAGATGCATCCTGAACAGGTAGGAGATTCTGAATGAGGGAAGGGGATGGGAGGAAGGTCTGGAATCTGTTATTCTGTATTTGTAACAAGCCAGAGAAATGAACCTGTTTCCAAAAGAGATGCTCCAGTTAGAATTACTGTAGTTTCTTGCCTTTCATAAAAGTTTTCCACTCTGTATGTTTGCTTAAGCCAACAAAATCCTAAATAATATTTTCTTCTGTTTGATAGACAAATCAGTTTTAGTTTCCATTTTGGTGCCCAGGGAGGGACAGTTGATTCTAGTCTGTAGAATAAGGGCCTTTCCAGAAGAGCTGACAAGTGTCTGTCAGGAAGATTCCCCAGAAAACAGTGTTGAAAACTTTCCAGTGAATAAAAATAAACATAAACCAAGTCAGCAGATATGAAAAGTGTGATCTCTAAGCTAGGCGTTGACTGAGGAGTATTCATCCTACCCTCAGAACTGACACATTTGTGGGGACTCGGTGCCAAGACAAATATAAGCAATGCTAGAGCCTGGAAATACTTTAAACGTATTATTTGAATTCTCAGAAGTATCATTTTTAAACTTAAAGTAAACATTGGCATGCAAACCCGACAGCCTGTGTAATCCTGTCTTGAAGTGTAACTTTATTTGTTATGGGGATTTGCTCAGAGAAGGGAAAAGGAAAAAAAAAATCTTTTACTACAAAGAGAAAATAGTTGTTTCTGCAACACTGCAGGCATTATGCGTGCTCGTGTAAGTGTCACTGTCTCAAGCTGCCTCGATAATTCACACCTTAAGTTTGAGTTAATTTTTTTCAGCAAAATGTTCAGTTGGCTTGGAGCAGAAGCCCCTGGTAATTGTATCTGTGTTGCCCACGGGAGTCCCAGTTGGAGGTAAGCCCACGGGATGCTCTGATTTAGGGATTCCCTAAACTGACCTCAGAAGTTGGCAGGCTTAAGGAGCAGGGCCTGTCATCCCAGGCAGACAGACATCCCCTGACTGTCACCAGTCAGTCAATTGTACTTATTGAGCGCTTACTGTGTGCAGAGCCCTGTACTAAGCACTTAATAATGATGATGGCATTTACTAAGCACTTACTATGTGCAAAGCACTGTTCTAAGCGCTAGAGAGGTTACAAGTTGATCAGGTTGTCCCACAGTGGGCTCACACTATTAATCCCCATTTTACAGTTGAAGTAACTGAGGCATAGAAAAGTTGTGACTTGCCCAAAGTCACACAGCTGACAATTGGCAGACCTGGGATTTGAACCCATGACCTCTGACTCAAAAACCCGGGCTCTTTCCACTGAGCCACACTGCTCTTGGGGGAGTACAATGTAAGAGACGCATTCCCTGCCCACCAACAGCTTATAGTCTAGAGGGGGAGACAGACATTAATAAAAATAAATAAAACTACAGCTCTATATAGGTTTTGGGAGCAGGTCAAGGGAGAAAGTCAAGGTGATCCAGAAGGGGGTGGGAAAAGAGGGCTTAGGGAAGGCCTCCTGATGAGCCTTTAATAAAGCTTTGAAGGTGGGGAGAGTAATTGTCAGATGTGAAGAGGGAGGGCATTCCAGTTCAGAGGCAGGAAGGTATCTCAGCAGTCAAGAGGAGACAGGTGGGTCACCTCAAGGACAGAGATCCCTCCCTATAGGGCCAGGGTCAGCTGATGATCAATTTGGCAAAACTGCTTCCAAGGTGTAGGGGGGGACGGGTGGGGTGCAGAAAGGAATTCAGGAAGCCAGAGGACTCAAGTTCAGGCCCATTCTGAAATGACCCAGTAGGCCCGTCAGATGGAAAAGTATCCTGACTTTCATCAGAGTTGGTTTGGGATACACTTCCAACCTCTCATTCGCTGTAGGGCCATAGGAAAAGGAAGCACCTACCCAATGTCCTTCCTCTCTGAAAAGACCCTTCCTGTGGCAGCCCCCTCTGGCCATATTTCTACCCAAGCTTCCCCAACCCACCAGAGTTTTGAGTTCTCTCTGTGAGGCATTTGGAAGAAAAAGTCCCCTCCTTTTTTCATGTCCCCTGGCGCTCAGGGGAATAAAGTGAAACTGTTGCCCTTGGTATTATTTATCTGAAAAACTGGGTTTTCAATTAAGAGTTTGTAACTCCAGAAGTCTGAGGCCGGGCACAGGGTTCACAGGGTTACACTCTATGTCTGTGGTCTTTCCCTAAGGCAACGTCCTTGGACAATTTCCAGCTACCGGGATGGACTATGAGCCACAGACTGTCTAGGGCCACTGGCTAACTTGAGCTCCAGAGTGTCCGTGGCTTCAGGGATCAGCCCCACCCCAGAAGGTGTAGCAAGGAGAGGGCAAGGCACATCTTTTGTCCCTGCATGCACTGTTTGACCCACGCAAATTGCCCGAAGTCAGTGCCCATCACCACAGCCATCTGGCCCATGTTTACATTGTCCCTTTATCTCCACATTAGGCACTGTCATGCCCCAATAAATCCCCCAAATCCTCCACAGAGGAACTCCTCAGAGAAACAGCCTACAGAAAGGGTGTTATTACATTAAAAAAGCCAAAATAGCCATTTGGCGTCTCATTTTTCTTATCAGTGGAGAGGTGGAATTTTAATGACTGATTATAAAATGAGCCCTAGATCAGAAGTGCAGAGACTGAAGTCCTCAAAATCTTCCCTTGTATTTTTCTTTGTTTCCACAAGTGTTAGCAATACCTCCCATCTTAATTGGCTTGATAGCTATTCCAAGGGTTGTGATCATTAACAAGGAGGTAAATTAAAGCCAGCCTGTCACCAGGGCTGACAGGGAGCTAAGGAAGCAGTCCCACCTTGAAGTGATGAAATGAACTGAGCTGTTCTCCCAATGCTACCAGTTAATAATACTGCACTTGGTAACAAAAGCTATTGTTGTCTAATTGCCAGGGCAGGGTTCTGGCATGGCAGCACAGGGGCTCCAGCCCCATCCCTCAGTTCCCAGAGGCCTTTTCTCATTACCTTCCACCCCAGCCCTGCCTCTCTTACCCCAGGGGCAGGCCTCCCCAAAAAGGTGATGTCACTGAGGTGTTTCCAGTCATGGCCAGGCTGTCTGAATTGCAGGAAGTAGTGAGGCCCAGAGAATAGAGAATGGGTCTGAAAGTTGGAAGGACCTGGGTTCTAATCCCGCCTCTGCCACTTGTCTGCTGTATGACCTTGGGTGAGTCGCTTAACTTCTTTCTGCCTCAGTTACCTCATCTGTAAAATGGGGATTAGAAGGCTGGGAGCAAGTCATAACAACAATAATGGGGCTTGCTAAGCACTTACTATGTGCCAAGAACTTTACTGAGCACTGGAGTAGATACAAGATAATCAGGTCAGGCAGTCTCTATCCCACTTGGGCTTCACAGACTAAGTAGAATGGAGAATAAGTTTTTAATCCCCATTTTACAGGTGAAGAAACTGAGACTGAGAATTTAAGTGACTTGCCCAAGGTCACACAACAGGCAAGTGACAGAGTCAGGATTAGAATATAGGTCCTCTGATACCCAGACCCATGCTCTTTGTATTAGGCAAGGCCGATTCCATGGTGAACGATAATTGGAAGTTTCAAGTATGGCCCTCTCCCTTGTCTCTGCTCTAGCCCCCTTTTCCCTTCCTCTTCTATATCCTGTGTATTTAATGGTCATAATTCTCCTGTGAGTTAAGTTATATTCAGGGCCAGGTTAGTCATTCAGGTGAACTCTTCTTGGTCAATTAAGCTCCACTGAATCAATTAAAGGGGGCCTCCTCATGGTCTGATAGGGTGACCAAAGACTCCAGAAGGGTTGTCTCTGCCGCCACAATGGTATATCTCGAGTGCTTACTGTGTACAGAGATCTGTACTAAAAGCTTGGGAATGTACAATAAAATAGAATTAGTAAACATGAACCCTCCCCAAAAGGAGCTTACTTTTCATTTTTATTCATTCAATCATATTTATTGAGCTCTTACTGTGTGCAGAGCACTGTACTAAGTGCTTGGGAAGTACAAGTTGGCAACATATAGAGACAGTCCCTACCCAACAGTGGGCTCACAGTCTACATGGGGGAGACAGAGAACAAAACATATTAACAAAATAAAATAAATAGAATAAATATGTACAAATAAAATAAATAAATAAATAGAGTAAGGGGGAGATAATAAAATATCTTACAGGTAGGAGAAATAATAGAATGTAAGGTTGTGTAGATCGGTACTGTGGGGCTGGGGTGATTATCAAACTCATGCTCTAGGAGAATTGGGCTAATACAGGCCCACATACTCTGGGAATTTTGTTGAATGCCATTAGAATGGGATGCTCCTCGAGGGCTGGAAACATGTCCCACACTTCTGTCATAAGTGCCTAAATACAGGGCACTGCATGCAGCGGGTGATCAATACGTAACACTGTGACCACTACAGCAGATGTCAAAATTCTGCTTTCTCGAACAGAGCAAGGGAAAGAATTGAGGGGTGATCTCACCTTCATGGTGCTCGGAAGGATGGTTGATGTATTATTTTGCTGCAAAGGAGAAAACCGCCTTGAGGAATTAATGGAGATGCTTCACTCCAGGTTCAAATTACCCTCTGTGATTTCTCATTCGCAACCCAAATCTACCTTACCTCCTGGACAATACTCAGCCCAGACTACTCACTGCAGTCACCTGCTAGGAGTAAGAGAAGGAGCAAGAGGTGGGAGATTCACCACAGGTTTTAAACTTGGAAAGAACCTTGGCAGAAGGCAGACAGGATGAGCAGAGACACTGAAGGAACTAGATACTAAGCAATCAGTGGAATATATTGAGAGGTTACTGTGTGCAAACCACTGTACGAGGCACCTGGTAGAGTACAAAATAACAGAGTTCATAGACACATTCCCTGCCTACAACAAGTTTCCTGAAAGACATACTTTCCTTGGAGAACAGGTGGCTTCCTGTTTTGGTGTGGAATCAGAAAGGTTTCCTATCTCTCCTCCCCTATTTTCATTCCTGCTTGTTGCCAATCCACCATTTTAAACCTGCTATTCTAAAGCAGCCACTGCTTGGGGAATTCATCCGGGGACCTAATGGAAATGTTGGAGCCATAAAAGCAAACAGAGCCCAGGTAATATCCCTGATATATAATCAGTCAATCTATCAATGATATTTTTTGAGGAATTTCTCCATGCAATGCACAGTGCTAAGGAGTTTACAGTTTTCAGGAGTCTGAAGGCATAAAGCATTATTTGTAGGACTGGGGCATATTCTTATTTTTCAATACTTACTGGGCCAAGCAGAGGTTCTTTTAAGCTCTGAGCACATTATAATCTTTTTGCACTTAGATTGTCTAGTCCAGGGGAAAATCACATTTCAGCATTTACCTACACTCTATTTCTCCCCCTCCCCCGCTGATTGTGCTAGCATGTAAACTAAATATCCATTTTTCCCCCCTCCTTCTCTCTGTACATTATTTTGTATCTGTCTCCCACCACTAGACTGTAAAGTCCCCAAGGGCAGAAGTTCTATTCATTTAACTCTATCATACTCTCCAAGGTGCTTAGTACAGGGCTCTCCAAACAGTAGGTGCCCAAGAAATATTACTGATTGGTTAAAATCCAGCTAGCTATCCCACTGGCTTCCTATTTCACCTCAGACAAATCACTTAATCTCTCTCTGGGTTCAATTTCCGAGTCTGTAAATATGGGAAGAATAGTGCCTGTTGCAAGAATATTGTGAGGATAAAGTGTAAATAGAGATGTTTTTAAGAGTAAAAGCAATCTACAAATCCAAGATACTTTCCTCAAAAACAACATGATACTTTGAGAGCCCACTTTGAATCTCCCTGTTTTCCTTCTCATTTAGAAAAGATTTTAGTTGACAGTGCTAACCATCCATTCAACCTGTTATGAAAATCTATGGCCTAGTGAATGGATTAGAATGGATGAAATCAACCCCAAATCTATGAGAACCTCCACTTGGGTAGAGATAACTTGCCAAATTTTTTCCTACCCTGCAGGTAGAACATGTCAGGGTTCCCACATAATTGAAATTTTCTATGGTTGTTAGGAAACAGATAGAACAGTAGTTTCTCCTTCGAAAGCAATCTTGCCACCAGATTGTATGACATCTTATGATCTGGGGTTTAATTTGTTACACATTGTTCCCAGAAGGTGAGATGAGATTACATGAAACCATGCATTGGTTTGGAGATTTATTTTACCTTTACCACTCAAATGTCCTTTCTAGTTATTCACATACAACAGTGTGATCTTGATTAGGTAATCTCTCATGATCAGCGTTTTCAGACAGTAAATCAGAGAACTGCTTTAAAATTTCTCTACAAATAAGAAAGCAATTAAAAACGATGATCAAACTCAAAGTTGATCTTTAATTACTGCATATTATCTAGATCTTTATTCTACCATATACCAGATAATATACCTGAACAATTGCTTCGTTAATGGGTTTATTATTGAAAGCGTATCATATCAGTCTTTAGAGGTTCACCTCATTCCAGATCAGCTCCTTTTTTCAGCCTGAAATCTAAACAACCTTGCTTAGTTGCACTGAATAGGCCACTATACAGTTTCTTTCAGCACCGAGATTATCCAGAATCCATCCAAACAATCTTTGCTTTTCAATGTTCAGGAGCGTGGTAGTCAGATAACATTTTATGACACATTGTTAGTATTATCAGACTGTATCGATTAATATGGTTGGGGAGAAAGGGAGGAGGATCATTTTGTTTTTCACTATTCTATATTTGCTTATCATTGTTGATCTCAGGATTTCAGGCCCAGCATTAATCTGCAATATTAAATAGCTTCAACACCATTTTATCTACATATTTGCACACCATAATCTAGGAAGAATAGAATTGATAGTAAACATTTATGGTAGGAGGAGATGAAGTCAACATGACAATAAACAACACATGTAAGCCTCTTGAGGGTAGGGCTACTCTTCACCCAAATCATGAAAAGCCCATGTGCTGAGAAGCCCTACCTGGTGTGAAAATCTAAGACTCGACTCTGCCTGAGCCAAGCCCAGTGGATGTGAGGCCAGTAGTTGATTCTTCATCCTTCCAAGACACATCTAACTTGATAAGGGACGGGGGAGTGCGAGAACTGTGGGTGACACATTTCCGTCTGTTTTCACACAAGACAACGGGGTAGCAGATTTACAAATACTACCTTGGTCAAGTCACTTCACCTTTCTGGGCCTCATTTACCTCATCTGTAAAATGGGGTTTGAGACTGTGAGCCCCACATGGGACAAGGACTGTGTCCAACCTGATTTGCTTCTATTCACCCCGGCCCTTAGTACAGTGCCTAGCACATACGAAGTGCTTAACAAATACCATAATAATAATTATTATTATTTACAATGCATAATACTACTTATTATATTGCTTATTATATGCTATATAATAAATATGGTATTTAAGTGTTTACTACATGCCAGGCATTGTACTAAGCCCTGGGTGGATAGAAGCAAATCGGGTTGGACAGTCCCTGTCCCACAGGGGGCTCACAGTCTCAATCCTTATTTTACAGATGAGGGAATTGAGACCCAGAGAAGTGAAGTGACTTGCCCCAGGTCACACAGCAAACAAGTGCCAGAGCCGGGATTAGGATCCTTGACTTTTGACTGTGAGGCCCGTGCTTTATCCACTCTGCTACTTCTCCATACCATGCTGCTTGTCTACCTAGCATTTAATATAGTGCTGTGCACACAGGAAGCGCTCCATAGACACAACTGATTGATGAAGGCAGTCCCAGGAGATTTTCTGTCAGGTATCTTTATTTTCAGGACAGCCACATTCTGTGACTTGGAAGCAGCGACCTGGGAAGAGGATGCCTAGGCTCTGGAATACATACTCTACCTTCATGCATTCTCGGTTCATTTGACATCATTGTGTCCTGCTGCTTATCCAATGTTCTATATGTGACATCACAATGCCCAGTGTTCTCCAGTGCTGTCAGTGACCACCCTAGTTGGAGTATTACCAAGCCATATCATAAAGGGGCCTGTCGTGCCGAGAGACTTATTGCTACCTTGGCCTAAGCAGAAACCAAAGAGAAGCAGCATGGCCTAGTGGATAGAGGACGGGCCCGGGAGTCAGAAGTTCTAATCCTGTCTTCGCCACTTGTCTTTGTGACCTTGGGCAAGTCGTATTTAACTTCTCTGTGTCTCAGTTACCTCATCTGTAAAATGAGGATTAAGACTTCGAACCCCATGTGGTTCATGGGCTGTGTCCAATATGATTAGCTTGAATTTACCCCCGTGCTTAGAACGGTATCCGGCACATAGTGCTTAACAAATACCATAAAAAACAAATAGCTACTCCCTGGACTCCTAAAAAATCTCAAGAAATGAATGGAGACAGGCCGTGTCACAGAGAAGATAATTGCTGCAGAGTTGAGGGGAAACCCATGTTTTCTTCCTGGCAACCTAAAGCTCTGTGAGAATAAGATGGTGCCCTGTTTCTTGTTAATACTTCATGTCCAATTCCAAAGTCCTCTTCCAGCAGCAGGAGGCCATAACCTTGATTCTAAACTATCTTGATGAGGTGCCTTTCCTCAGCAACAGACCTGATCCCTCTGACATGACAGCTATGGTTCTCTTGGATGGAGTGAACATTTCAACTCCTCAAATTTCTATTCTTCCCATAGACACTCCTCACTTGGGCCAAAGAAAGTCTGACCCTGCTTCCGTTGACAAAGCAAATGAATTCCTCTCGAGACCGCTGCCTCCTGGGTCATGGCAGAGTCTGAAAGGCAGTGAACAGCTCTCTTAAAATGTCTTTAAGAAACTGCAGAATGACATTTTAGCCAGGCTGCTGTCCTCCAGGGTGAAACATTATAAAATCCAATAAGAAAGTGAAGGGTTTGAATGTCACCAAATGCTTTACAAAGATCAGGTTCAACATAGGGTCTTCTAGATTCATGAAGGCACAGAAGGTATTGTCTTTTTTCCAGGAAGACATACCTTGGTAAAAAATGAAAAAGATAATGTAGACGTATGGAGCAAGTACTTCTGTTTGTATGAAGAAGTGTGACCTAGTGGAAAGAGCACAGGCCTGGGATTCAGAGGACCTGGGTTCTAAATCCGGTTCCGCCACTTACCTGCTATGTGACCTTGGGCAAGTCACTTCTCTGTGCCTCAGTTCACTCCTGCAAAATGGTAATTCAATACCTTAGCTCCCTCCTGCTTGGAATGTGAGCCCCATGTGGGACCTGATAATTATGCATCTACCCCAGCACTTGGTAGAGTGTTTAGCACATGGTAAGCACTTAAGAAATACTCCAGTTATTAATATTTTTATTAGTAATGGTAATAATAATAATAAATATAGCAGGGCTCTGCAGGATATTTGGGGAAGGATGTCCTTTGTGTAGCTAGGGCCCTGCCTGCTTTGAATCCAGTGGAAAATTCTGAGCAAATCTTTTGTAAATAAAAATGTTTGTCCCCAGTAGATGTTTCAAATTGTTCTCCTACCATCAGAACAAAATGGGGAAACGAAAATCTTCTCAAATCTCTTTTGTGATGGAGTTGTGATTGGGCTCTGTTTTGTGAGTATTCTTGCTCCTCATAGTTAGTCTTCTAGGCAACCAATATGCATGCTTATAAATACCATGGGCTAAATCTTTTGATCATCAGGCTGTCGCAGGGAGGGTCAGCATATGTGTTTTGCTTCTGAAGAAGTAGAAGTTGCCTACACTATCATGGAATCTCTCTGACTTGAAATAAATGCATGTCTCCTCCCGGAAGCTTTCTCTAATTGTTCTTCTCCCCAGGTCATATTCCTCCTCTAGCAACTTGGGAACTCTTGTGTCAATTAAGCACTTATGCATCCATAGTACCTCTAGATATATTGAGGCTCATGCAACATTTGTGCATATACGTATCCACTTCTGCTGTCTATTCATTTTTCTGTAAATATTCAATCAGGCACCGGTATTCATTGAGTCCTTACTATGTGCAGAGCACTGTACTAAGCACTTGGGAGAGCACAATACAACAGAGTTGGTAGACACGATCCCTGCCCACAGGGAGCTTACAGTCTAATTTTGTGTCTAACTCCCCACTAGATTATAAACTCATTGAGGGCAGAGATTAGGTCTCCTAACTCTATGGTACACTCTCAAGTGCTTAGAACAGTGCTCTTTTCCCAGAAGGCACTCAATAAATGTAATTGATTGATAGAGCTAGATTAACCCATCTTTAACTGAGTTAAGAAATTCTAGGTAATCTTGGTAAAAGTAGCAAATTGATTCAGGGAAAAATTCCCCCATTCATAAGATTGGTCCTACTGGAAAATTGGTTCTGACTTGCAGTGACATTAGATGTAATTTTTGGGAACTAGTCATGGCGTTAAATTCAAGGATGCCCCATAAGCCTGTGTATGTATTTTGGCTACTTTCTACATAATTTGGTCGCATCCTTTCTTCCCAATCCAATAATTTGCCTACAGGGTTTAAAACCACAGCTAGATGCCCAAGGAGCCAAACATTTCAAGTGTGACATTGGGATACCCTGTGGCAAGCAAAAATAGGAGTTTTACCCCATGACGTAAATGTACTTAGCACTTGGCCTTTCCCTAAGCCCTCATTTCCTCTTCTGCTCCCTTCTGTGTCATCCTTGCAGTTGGATTTGCACCCTTTATTCACCCCACTCTCAACCTCACAGCATTTGTGTACATATCTGTAACATTTATATTATTGTCTGTCTCCCTCTCTAGACTGTAAGCTCCTAAGGGGCAGGGAATGTGTCTACCAACTCTGTTACATTGTACTCTCTCAAGTGCTTAGTTCAGTGCTCTACAAACAGTAGATACTCAATAAATACCATTGATTGATTGTACTAGGCATTTGGGGAGAGTATAACAGAACCTCAAGACAGACTACCTTCCCACAAGGAGGTTATACAAAATTAATTCCAGCAGTGAAATCAAAATAAATAAGTTGGTCAATGAAATATACATGTATAGACAAGTGGTGAAGGTGGGTGTAAATAAGTATATAAATTCTAGAGGTAGCTGTTGGGTTGATGCAACTTGGGGTGATGGGGAATTAGTTGGGGGAAGATTATGCTGGGCTGTGCCTTAAATTGGATGATTATGTTGTGGTAGGTGGCAAACTAGATGTTCTAATAATTGTGGTATTTGTTAAGCACTTACTAGGTGCCAAGCACTGTAGATGCAAGATAATCAAATCAGACACAGTGTCTGTCATACACAGGGCTCACGGTCTAAGTAGGAGGTATTGAATTCCCATTTTACAAGCGAGGAAATGGAAGCTCTAAGAAGTTAAATCGCTTGCCCAAAGTCACACCGTCAGCTAGTGGCTGAGCCTAGGTTTGAATCCAGGTCCTCTGACTCCCAGACTCATGGTCTTTCCGCTAGGCCATCCTGCTTTTCTGGAGTAAACTTCTCTGTGATGAAATACCATTCCAGTTTCTGCACCACACAAGAAAAATAGTCACCTTAAAATGATAGGGCAAGAATAGCAAATCCATGTATTTGTAGTCGCTGGAATTTGGGTTCCAATTTTATAAGAGCCAAGGAATGTGAGAATGTGAGAAATCTGAGAATGGAGCCGTAATTATCCCAAAATGGGGTGGTTGAGGCCTGGGGTTTTCCTTAGATAAAAGTGCTGCAAAATATTTACCTCAGCTGCTACACGCTCAGTTGAGAGATGTGGGAATGTTGTCCTGGGCTCGGTTGTGGCTATTCAGAAGTAGCTGGGGTTCCTTTCGATTGCTTCCCAAACAACACATTCTTCATTACAGCTCATCAGCAAATCTACAAAAGTCTATTTTCAACCGAGCTTGCCTAACAGCAGCAGCATACATGCCGGGTACTGATTCGATCTAGAAAGGAGAACGTAAATGGGCTTGTAGGTGTCTTTCTGATAAACAAAAACCTCTGTTTGTAAATTCTCTGTATCTCCATAAAGCAGTAGAAAGACGTATTGTGAAATATGAGGTTTGCTACTGAGTGAATGTTCAGCACTGATAAAAAGCCAAGAAGTTATACATTTACGTGCGGGTGTGTGCGAATTTGTATGTGTCTTTGTGATTTTTTTCTTGTGGAGTTGCACTGGGAATGAATCTAATCCAGGTCCTGCATTTGATTTAGAAGAATTGAATGGAGCAGGTTGGATTCACTGCGTCGGTGTGCTTGGCTGGGTCCCAAAAGGAGTATTGTCAAGTCCTTTTTAACGACAGGGAGGGTCACTGAAACGCTGGAGGGTGGGCACTGTGCCATCTTCAGAGGAGGGGCCAGGGAGTTGGGGAGAACTTTCAAGGTTTCCCGTGTTTCTGGGACACTCAGCTTTTTGAAAACAACATGACCTAGAAAGGCCCAGGTGGGGAAATCGGCGGAAAAGATATAAAACAATGATTGTTGTATTCTCCAAACAGTGAACAGCGAGAACAGTGCTCTCAACACACAGTAAGCCCTCAATAAATACCATTGATTGATTGACTGATTGATTAAAAGCAGCCCTGTGGGGTCCCACCTCCTCCACAACTGTGTGACCACACAATTGCGGGACTTTGTGTCACTACCACCGAGGGGTGCCCCACACCAGCACAACCATCTACTGCAGCAACTTCAGCATTGCACTGTGAAGCAGCATTGGCAGGAGGTGAGATCCTTGAGGGCAGCGATTGTGTATGCTAACTCCTTTGTCCTCTCCCAAGCACTCAGTACGGTGCTCTGCACACAGTGAGCACTCAATGAATACCATTGATTGATTGATGATATCAGGGTTGAAGCACTGTTAGCGATTAACGTTCTGGCTTTTTTGCCTCCCCTACACCCCCTCCTCCCTCTGGCCCAGCCTAGATATAGCAGTAGTAACAGCCCTTATGTGCTCACTGTGTGCAGAGCACTGTATTAAGCCCTGGAAAAAATGCACAGGTAAGAGTGACTCTCAGTCCCTGATCCTCCAGGGGCTCATGATCTACGAATAATGTGAGGTGGGTTCACAAAAGCCATATTAAAAGCACATTTCCCCCAAGATGTCTTCCCCAAGACCTCCTTTTCCCTCCTCCCTTCCCCTTCTTGGATTTGTACCCTTTATTCACCTCAGCCTCAGTCCCAAATCACTTATGTACATATCTGCAATTTATTTTAATGTCTGTTTCCCCCTCTAGGCTGTAAGCTCCTTATGAGCAGAGAACATGTCTACCAACTCTATTACATTGTATTCTCACAAGCATTTGGTACAATGTGCTGTACACAGTAAGCACTCAACAAATACAATTGATGATTGATTGATTGACCTACTAGGCAAGATGAAATAGTATAAATACGAAGCAACATGAAAGATAATATCAAATGGAGAGTCCAGTGGTAAAAGGGGCCTTCTAAATTTTGGAAAGACTGCCTCCTGCTGCTGCTGCTGCTGCTGGAAGATTTCATTGGACAGTCCAGTGGAAGCTAGCAGTAGGAAGTAAAAGTCCAGTTGCACTGGAGATGAGCTATACCTCAATTATTTTTCCAATATTAATATCAGGATTAACATATAAACTGGAAATTCCAACCAGTAATAATCCTTATTCATACATGTTGCCATAGGTACGTTAATAGGATCGCAAAAAAGACCGCCTGAACATGCATATACTTTATCACTGCTAAGGTCGGGATTATTTTTATGTCCTTATTCCAGAACTTGATCAAGGAATATTAAAAGTTATCCCAGAGATGGTTACGTGGGCCACATCAGAATTAGATAAACTCAGGATTGTTTTCTGATTGCTGAAGAGCGGCTCACATCACAACTACCTGTAAATTAAATGAAATCCTAAAGAGAGATCCTGTAGATTATGGAAAGCTTATGAAATATTATCTTATGCGTTGAGGGACATTTCTCTATTAGGAGCTATTTGTGCCAATTAGAATATTTTCCCCAAAGCACACTTTACTTTGTACCTTAAACACTGGGGCAATGATAGGTTTGAGTTGCAAAGCTGGAGGCAATATTTATAAAAGCTTATTTCAAATGTTTTTGATCTTAGGAAGATTTACAGGATCCATCTTCCAAATATGGACAATTGTAGCTAACTTTTTCTCTTATACAATAGTTTGTATATGTAAAAAAATCCTTCTGATTAAACAAAATTAGAGGTCCCTTGAATTGGATCATCTGTTTACTGACTTGTAAAGTGCTAGGCTGCCTTAAGCAAAGTCATGTACTAACTTGCTCACAGCATCAATTTGAAGAGTTTCAGAAAGACACAGAACCAGTGGCAGGGATTGAAGATGGGTTGCACAGAATTTGAGTTTCATGTTTGAACACATGAGAAATGAAAAAAGGCAAGTGTGAACCCGTGGTCATTTGCAACCTTAATATTGGATGTTAATCTGGCCTACAAAACCCGTTTATAGAAGAACATCACAGCTCGTGAAGCCATTGGAGCTAAAGCATCTAGGCAGGTTAGAATATTGTTCTTATCACTAATTTGGACATTCAGGTACATCAGAATCCCATATCTAATAGATATGCATTTGCAGGATCAGTGGTACAATCATTAGCTATGGAGTTGACAGTACACTGGCCATGGTATCTCTCTGACTCTGAAGACAGAAGCAGTGAGGCCTTGTGGTTAACCAAGGAGCCTGGAAGTCAGAGGACCTGGCTCTAATCCTGGCTCTGCCTCTTGTCTCTGCTGTGTGACCTTGGAAAAGTCACTTAACATCTCTGTGTCTGTTTACTCATCTGTAAAATGGGGACTAAATCCTACTCTCCCCTACTTAGACTGTGATTCCCCATGTGGGACAGGGACTGTGTCCAACCTGACATCTTGTATCATCTAAACTAGTGCTTAGTACAGTGCTTGGCATATAGTAAGTGCTTAATGTATACCATAATTATTAATTATTATCTTGAGCTATAGGGGGTGAGAGACTTGAACCCTAGATCCTTTCTGCCCCTTCCACCAACTCATTTATGGTAATAGTAAAAGTAGTAATCATGGCATTTATTAGCCACTGACTATCATCATCATACTGGTATATATTTTGTGTATTAGGATTTAAATACAGTGCTAAATTCTGGAGTAGTTGTAATCTTGAATGGTCACAGTTCCTGGCCCACATGGGGCTCCCAGTCTAAGAGGTGGAAAGAATGGATGTTTTATCCTCATTTTACCAGGGAAACTTAACACTCATCATCATCATAGAGATAAATAGTTTCACTGAATTCTCCTTTCCGAAGCAATACACTCCCCAACGGTGTCTGGAGAAGCAGTACGGCCGAGTGGAAAATAGCCTGGGGAGTCAGAAAACCTGGGTTCTAATCCCAGTTCAGCCACTTGTCTGCTGTGTGACCTTGTCAAGTCAATTAACCTTTCTGTGACTCAGTTACCTCATCCCTAAAATGGGGATTAAGGCTGTGAGCCCTGTGTGGGACAGGGATTGTGTCCAACCTGATTGTCTTGTACCTACTCCATCGCTTAGTACAGTGTCTGGCACATATAAAGCACTAAAATGTCATTAAAAAAATTATGCACAGATGGACAAAGAAGCAAAGGAGTTGGACTGGATTTGAAACAACAGCTGTCAAGCATCATGCCAAAGTTAAGGCCTAGAAAACTGTAGTAATATTTAATCTCTAGGTTCCTGAGATCTGAACATACCTCAGAGCACACACATATTATCTGCCTCTCTCTCTCTCTCTTTCTCTCTCTGTCTCTTGTCAGCTGTGAGATTTCTGTTTCACGAACAAGGGATGTGGTCTCCAATGTGGCTTCCCTTTTGCTCCATTCGTGTGGAGAGGTGGGGCTTTTGTGTCACTCAGAAATCAGACAACTAAGCCGTCCCTTCCTGACAGACCTTCCTGGGAAAACGGGATAAGGAAATTAATTCAGGGTGTATGCTATATGTATATAAGATCGCTGCCAAGCCTAATACATACTCACTCACACACCCAGTGCTCAGAGTGGGTTGGTATACGCCACTAGGCTATACCACCACCTCTAATTTTAACCTACTTCCTGCTTAGCGTCCAGAGCTATGGGGCCAAGGGTGTGATGCATGGTTCCCATTTTCCATCCAAAGGGTGGGGTTGGGATTTCTTCTAATGTCTGGACCTCATCCAAATGTCAGAAAATAGACCTCCAATAATTAGTTGTTTTTGCCCCTGGGATAAGTTCTGTTGTCTCTCTCTCTCTTAACCAAATTTGTATACTCAAAGCAAAGAAATACTGTCATTTCTTTGAAAAACAACAATAATAACTATTGTAAGAAAATTGTGGTATTAGGGGCTTACTATGTGTCATGCTCTGGACTAGAAGGTTGGATAGATACAAGGTAAGCCAATCAGATGTAACCCCTGTCCCACCTGGAACTCATAGCCTTAGAAGGGGGGAGAACAGTTGTTTTATCCCCATTTTGCAGATGAAGGAATTGAGACACGGAGAAGTAAAGTGATTTGCCCAAGTTCTCACAGCAGGTAGGTGGGAGAGCTGGGAGTAGGACCTAGGCCCTCTAACTCCCAGCCCCATGTTGCTTCTCAGCCAAACTTCCAATTAAAAGTATTTTAATTTGTTTGCCACATTTATTTTCCAGGCTGTAGCAGATGACCCCTGGCCCCTAGAGTCTCTAAGTATCCCCTTCATTCCCTCCTCCGCCTCCCGCCTTGCCTTGGAACTTTGTCACTCTTTGTTTGCAGTGTTTTAGGCCTCTGCAAAATCCTATTCACTTTAATTCCCTTTGGGGTTTAATGTTTCCCCTTTGATGATGATGATTATAGCATTTATTCAGCACCATGTGCCAAGCACTGTGGGCTTGAGACCCTTCTGTTTGGTTCTTGCTATCTCTCTGACCATTGCGCTTATGGACTGGCTCACCAGGACCAAGTTGGTTTGAGAAATCTTACTGAAGCCCCAGAGCCGTGGGTGGAGGAACCTGAGAAGCAGAAGCTTTTTTACTTCCAAGTACCACAGCTACACCCCAACTGAGAAGCAATATGGCCTAGTGGAAAGAGCGGGGGCTTGGGAGTAAGAGGACCTGGGTTCTAATTCTGGCTCCATCACTTGTCTGCTATGAGATCTTGAACAAGTCACTTAGCTTCTCTGTGCCTCAGTTACCTCATCTATAAAATGGGGATTAAAATTGTGGGCACTATGTGGAACAGGGATTGTTTCCAACCCAATTATCTTGTATCTACCCCAGTGCTTCTCATGGTGCCTGCCTGGCACATGGTAAGTGCTAAACACATACCATTTAAAAAAAAAAAACCCAAACTAAAATGCTGCTTACAGAAGAGAAATAGGTAAAGGAAATGTATCTTCCCCACTGCATTGCTGTGCCCTGGGGAGCTTTGAGCAGAAGACCAGACCTCATTCGAGTCTTTGGATTTTAGAGATGGATTTTGTTTTCAAGACAATCTTCAATAATGCACCTGCTTGACTCAGGCGGACATTTTGGGGAAAATTTATGGTTTCTCGATCTTAAATTGAATCTGACCAGACTCCAGACTCCAGTAGTAGCAAACCAGCTTTTTGCCTACTCTACTGTTTTCAGTGCACCCTATCTCAACCTTTCTATCTGATTGACTTGATATCTGAGTTTGAGTGGCCCCTACCAACTGTTAGAAAAGGTCTCCTCTACAGCCCACCAAAATGCATGTCACCAATTCTACAGAAACTTTCGGTTTTGTTCTGCATACTTTCTATTTTTAATAGCAGTACACAAAAATAACTCAGGAGAGATTAAAGGGGAAAAAACTGCATGCAGAGGTGAAAAACAAAATTGGGGGTTGCTGCCACGGCATGAAAAAGAGACAGCTTTGTAAGAATAACTTGATGCAAATCATTCGGCGTTTGTTTTACGGGATGAGCACGGAAGTTTGAGGATATTTCAGTGATATTGAAAGTAGACCCATGTCTCCATAGACCAAAACTTGATCACTAAAGACAGTTGATCAGCAAGCGTATTTACTGCACTTGCAAAGTATACAATACTTCACTAAGTAACGGGAGAGTAGAAGGAAAGACTTGGGCCTGACTCACAAGGAATGGGAAATGCTTTAGGGAAGGCAGAGCAGGGAAAGATACCACCTAACAAAATATATACAGAAACCACAAGTTAGTTTGGACTGTGCTAGTAGGTTGGGGAATGGTGGGATTAATCAGGTTCATCCAAAAAAATATAAGGCAAAAGAATAGGTGATTTTTGGTTGCTGTAGCAGCTATTTGCTCCCTCTAAAACTGTGAGGGTGCTCACACAGTGCTCAGTGAAACATAGTGCTCCTGATGGTATGGAGAGTATTTATCGAGCTTCTGTTACCAACCTGTGGTATTTATTCATTCATTCAATTGTATTTATTGAATGCTTACTGTGTGCGGAGCACTATACTAAACACTTGGGAGAGAGTACAATGCAACAAAAGTGGTAGACATGTTCCCTGTCCATGGTGAGCTGTTCTGAGCACTGTATTAACTACCTGGAAGAGTATGATAAGAGTTTCTAGACAAGGTCCCTACCCTCAGAGAACTTTCTATCTAGTGGAGAAGACAGGATTTAAAATAATTTACAGATAGGAGGAAGAAGGAAATGGAGATACAACCTTGAATTGGTGCTTTAGTGTGGTGGAAGTATTGTGGGAGGTTATGAATAATTCCTATGTGACAAATACTGTACTTAATCTCTGAGGTGCACACAAGATGATCAGGTTGGACAGTTGGACACAGTGCCTGCCCCACGTGGGGCTCACATCTCAGGACAGAGAACGGATATTTCATCTCCATTTTACAGATGAGGGAAACAAGGCATAGAGAAGTTAAGTGACTTGCCCAAGGTCACCCAGCAGACAAGGATCAGTGCCGGGATACCAACCAGTTCCTCTGATTCCCAGACCCATGCTCTTTCCACCAGGCCCTGCTCCTTGTCTAATAAGTGCGCAGGTGGCACACCTGTATACTTTTTTTATAGCATTTATTAAGTGCTCACTATGTGCAAAGCACTGTTCTAAGCTCTGGGGAGGTTACAAGGTGATCAGGTTGTCCCATGGGGGGCTCACAGTCTTAATCCCCATTTTACAGATGAGGGAACTGAGGCCCAGTGAAGTGAAATGATTTGCCCAAAGTCACACACAGCTGGCAATTGGCGGAGTCGGGATTTGAACCCAAGACCTCTGACTCCAAAGCCCGGGCTCTTTCCACTGAGCCGCGCTGCTTCACTTGTTACGCTTACTTCCCAAAGGCAAAGCGGGATAATGGCTAGAGGCATTCTGGTGCTGCAGGGCCCAAATGGGCTTCCACCAATCTGAGAATTTATTTCAAACTTCTCCAGGAACTGGTCCCTCACCACAAAGGAGATTTGTTATAAAATACCTTCAGTGGTCAGTATCCTGCATTAAGTAAACACTCTAGTCCATTCAGTAGGAAACAGAATTAGAGAGAGTTTTGGTACAAGCCCAGGTAAAACTTTTTTATGGTATTTGTTAAACACTCACTATGTGTCGAGCACTGTTATAAGTGCTGGGGAAGATTCAAGATCCTCAGATTGGACGCTCACTGTCTAAATCAGAGACAGCAGGATTTAATCGCCATTGTACATATGAGATTAATGAGGCACGGAGAAGTTAAGCATCTTGCCCAAGGTCACACAGCAAAGTGGCAGAGTTGGGATTAAAATCCAGGTCCTCTCACTCCCAGACCCATGTTTATTCCAGTAGGCCACACTATTTCTCGTGGGTGAATGTTGCATGTAAGGGCAGGGCATCCTGCCTCATCATGCCTGTCCCTTTTAAGTGTCAGCAGACCATTTGCACATGTTTCAGGGTGAAAGGAATGCAGAGGAAACTAAAAGCAAAGGAGGATGAACTGAATTAATGTACAAACACATTTCTGTCCTCCCACCCTCAGAGGTCAAAAATAACTAACCGAGTGCCCGAGTTAAACTGGTTTCTAAATGGTAGAACCCTATGGACAAATAATAACTCTCAAGGAGTCCCTTTGAAACATAACAAAGGTTTAGTGTGATAAAATGTCATCAGGTTTCAGCTAAGACATCTGGAGCATCTCAACTCCTACTTTTCTCTGATGGGGAGATAGCGATGAAAGCGATTGGCAGATGCTCTGACACACCGTTGGGTTTCGTGTCTAGTACTGCTGTATCAGGCAGCATGCTGCCCGTCTCCAAAGCTACAACTAAAGCGTCTATCACCAGAGCAGCTACTTGCTTTGAACAAACTCCTTTTAGGCATGTTATCACCTGCCCAGGGGAAGAGTACTGTGTCTTCTATTCTGCCAGGGAATGCCAAGTACTGCCATGGCAGTTGATCAGGGGATTAAATTTAGGTGGCTGCTGCTAAAATCAAACTCAATTGGACATAATTGGGAGAAGCAGTGTGGCTCAGTGGAAAGAGCCCGGGCTTTGGAGTCAGAGGTCATGGGTTCAAATCCGGACTCCGCCAATTGTCATCTGTGTGACTTGGGGCAAGTCACTTCACTTCTCTGTGCCTCAGTTACCTCATCTGTAAAATGGGGATTAAGACTGTGAGCCCCCTGGCGGACAACCTGATCACCTTGTAACCTCCCCAGCGCTTAGAACAGTGCTTTGCACATAGTAAGTGCTTAATAAATGCCATAATTATATTATTATTATTATAAGTGACAGGGGTGGGGGAGAATAGGAACAAGAGATGAGTTGGGAAGCAGTAACCTGGAATCTTCTAGTCTCAAGTTCCAAAGTCATCCCTACATTCAGGCTTAATCGATAACAGTCGAGGGATCAGAAAATTCAGTAAATCTGCTAATTTTGATTTGAGTTTGCCAACTCACATGGTCCTTGGTTCCGCCGTGATCAATCCGAGGGTGTTTTGAGATTGAATATCTACCCAAAAGCCTAGTTTTCAATGGCCCAGCTGGCCATGGGGTTACTTCCCCCAGACAATTTCTGGGCTTGTTTTCCTCCCAGGCCGCATAACTAAGGGAAAAGGTTCCATTTTGAAAACTACACTGTTACCACTGTTACTTGTCCAGGGAAAGGAGAAAGAGATCACTCCTGGGCCCTTTGTGATCCATTTCCCAGACTAAAGACTTGAAATGAAAAATAGTATCGACTTTTATCCAGGGAATTGGAGATGTTGAGGTAACCACTTTAGCTCATTCAAACCAAAACTCCCACTTTTCCCTTCATTCAGGTAAAGTTGTAGCATTGGAGATCAGAGTCCCCAGATTTTAGATGACACCTAAAGCATTCATTATGTGAGCAAGTCCCTTTTTCAAAAACAGGTAAGGAGGAGAGGAAACGCCATCCTAGAACGACAAGGCTCAAAAGGACTGAGAGATGATCTGGCCCATTCCTCTCCCTTCAAGCTGGGCCCTTCTAAAACAGCCCAAAGAAAGGAGAATCTTCCCTGTTGTAATGACTCTTCCAAAGAAGTAGATTCCACAAGTTCTCTCAATAGGCCTGTTGTTTTCTGTAAGATTGCCCAAGAACAGCAACCAGGAAAAATACAGAGCAGGTGCTCCACCATAGTCAACAGTCATCAACTAAAGAGCCGATGCTGAGGCTAGAAAGAGATGCCCCACCATCCCACTTGGCTAGGCAGGTGACCCCCGCAATTTAAATCTCCATGAACAATACATTTGACAAAGCTTACACTCTACCCCAGACTCTAACCAATCTCAAAAGTCAAGGATTTGGGCCTCATTTTTTGGAGAAAAGCATTACTACTTCAGTAACCCCTTTAATCAACTGTGAGGCTTAACTATCTCTTCCTAGCTACATAAAATCTCCATTGAAAAAGGTGAGTGAGTGAATGGAAATAGGTCTACATTTTCTAATAATATTAATAATGGCATTTATTAAGTGCATGCTATGTGCAAAGCACTGTTCTAAGCACTGGGGAGGTTACAAGGTGATCAGGTTGTCCCCCGGGGGGCTCAGTCTTAATCCCCATTTTACAGATGAGGTAACTGAGGCACAGAGAAGTGAAGTGACTTGCCCAAAGTCACACAGCTGACAATTGGCAGAGCTGGGATTTGAACCCATGACCTCTGACTCCAAAGCCCGTGCTCTTTCCACTGAGCCACGCTGCTTCTCTAAAAAAATATTTTAAAAGACCAAGGGTTAGGGGACAGCTTAAGGAATTTACAAATAGCGATGGAAAAATTGCAAGTCAAAAGAAAAAATAGGACGTGATCCCCTTAGGGTCCAGGGATCATGTCTAACTCTCACTCATATTTTTTCCAAGTGCTTTGTACAATAGTTTGCTGGCCTAGCAGATAGAGCACAGGCCTTGGAGGCAGAAGGTCACGGGTTCTAATCTCAGCTCTCCCACTTGTCTGCTGTGTGACTTTGGGCAAATCACTTCACTTCTCTGTGCCTCAGTTACCTCATCTGTAAAATGGGGATAAAGACCGTGAGTCCCGTGTGGGACAGGGACTGTGTCCAACCCAATTTTCTTATATTCACCCCAGCAATTAATATAGTGCCTGGCACATAGTAAGTACTTAACAAATGCCACAATTAATTAATTAATGTGGTAGGTGCATAATAGTCACTATTATTACTACTACCACCACACCTGTCTATCCTGGCTGGTTTAGACAGTCACCAGCCCTGAGGCAGGGGCCTGGGCCAGTTGACCTCTTGAATTCTCTTTGAGCTGTGAGATTCTAGAGGGTGATTAAACAATAGAAATTTCTTCCTGATTCCCTAGCAGTTCAGAAATGAGCACTTTTTCTATGGGAAAAGCCAATAACCTTGAAGGAGTTGAAGGTCAAACGGAGCTTATGATTTTCTCTTTATTGGTAAGACGAAACAGCTTTAAAGAGTGTTCAGTTCATAGTTTTGGACAGAAGTCCACTCTCATTTCCACCTATTGGAGAGGTTGCAAACAATTTCTGTCACTTCTAGGACTGCAGTAAGGGACCTCTGAATTTTCAAGAAAGCGTTCCAGGAGAAGATACCCAGTTGAAATTAGAATAATCAGAAGCTGCTAAGAGGAAGAGGTTGTTTCTCACTCTGAGCTAATTTTCCTGGGTGCTGTTGACATTCATTCTGGCAAGCCTCTGCAGGATCAGACAATCACTCTGGGAAGTCACAGGCACTGGAAAAGAATTAAGTTGGATTTAGAGCTAGAAATAGAGAGGCATCCCTGGAAATATGCTACCATGTTTTCCCTGTCAGAAACCTTGTGCTTTATCCAACATAAACAGGGAAGAAAAATTAGAAATCTCTTTCCTGGTAGAAATTGCATTCTTCCAGTTCTTCCATGAAGAAAACCAGCCTGGGATAAAGCTTGGCTTCCAGAACCTGATTGAGTGCCAGCTCCTTTGGATTCTCCTGTAATAAAGTCGAGCGAGGCTGCTTCTCTAATACGAATGCTGTCAACTTTGGGTAACAAAAGGGTGGAGAGGATTATGATCATAAGCCCTTCTTCCCTCCCCAAACTTAACTTCATCCTGTAATGGGAAAGGGAGGCAACGTGGAGTTTGGGAGGTCTTGAGGTGGACAGTAAGTCTTAAGCCTCTTACTAAATTTTTGGGCCCTTCCCTTTGTGAGGGTAAATTTGGGACATCACCTACCACAGTAGTTAATGACCACAGAACTGCATAATTTCTTGCAGTTTCTCTTGAGATCCTTTGTCATCCCACCTTAATCCAGAAGTCCAACTCTAGCCTTGAGTTTGTAATTATAATTTTATAACTGAGGCATTTATTGATAGCTTACTATGTGCCAAATGCCATGCTATACAGTGGGGTAGATACCAATCAGATCAGAAAGAGCCTTAATCATGTTATCAGGCTCAGAACTTAAGGCATAGACATCATATCTCTATTTTACAGGTGAAGAAACTGAGGCCTAGAGAGGTTAAGTGACTTGCCCAAGGTCACACAGCAAGGCCAGTAGCAGGGTTGAGATTAGACCCCAGATCTTTGGACTCCCAGTCCCATGTTCTTTCCACTAGGCTGTGCTTGTCTCTCAAATGGGCACAAATACTGAATTTATAGGGAGAGGAACAAGCACTAAAAGAATGATGTGTGCAAAATATGTTCCCCAGAGAGCCACAATCACCTAAAACGTCCAGACTTTTTTTAAAAAAAAAAAAGCCCACCAGTGTCCTTTCTTATTTCCTATCTCCATCATTCACAAATTAATCTTTGAGTCCTCCACTGTGTGAATAAAGAGCCAAAGATGAGTGACTTCTGGAGCCTCTTATACATAATTAAAAGTTCTCATTATCATTTTCTCCTACAGAAGGTTAGGATAGTCTGGATTTACCTATCCAGTGGAACATAAAGAGAGTCAAAGTAGGCTGAGAGCAGTCTCAAAGAGTATATTAGAATCCTGGGGTGCCTTTAAATTTCCCCACTTCCTTGTCCTTAAGTTTTCTTTTCAATCAATAGTTTCTATTGAACACTTATGTGTGGAGCACTGAATTAAGTGCTTGGGAAAGTACAATACGATAGAATTGGTAAACATGATTCCTGCCCACAAGCAGCCTATTGTTTTTGTAACCCAGAAGGCCAAACTCTGTACTAAGCACTGGGGTAGATACAAGATAATCAGTTGGTCACCGTCTGTGTCCCACATGAGGCTCACCGTCTTAATCCCCATTTTACAGATGAGGTAACTGAGGCACGGAGAAGTTAAGTGACTTATCCAAGGTCACACAGCTGACAAGTGGTGGAGCCAGAACACAGATCAACGGACTCCCAGGGCCATGCTTTTTCATTCATTCAATAGTATTTATTGAGCGCTTACTGTGTGCAGAGCACTGTACTAAACGCTTAGGCCACACTGCTTCCCTAATGAAATCACTCATTAGCTTTAATGGTTAGCTTCTCTAACTCCAGAATCTTTTAGAGCTGAATCTACCAGAATCTGAAGCTCCAGAATCTACCTCCCCTTACCACAGTCATAAGAAAGGTTGGAAGTTAAAGGATGTGAGCTAACTGCTACGTTGAGCAATGGACTTTTCTGGTCTCTCGTTGTCCTGGGAGATCTTGATGATTGGGATTTTATGGTTAGTTAAGATGAATTAATTGGAAGTATTTACTTAGGGTCTACTTTGTGCAGAGCACTGTATTAAGCATTTGGGAGACTGTAATAGAAGACAGAAGACGTGATTCCTTCCTACAAGGAACTTAAAATTGAACATGGGAGACCAACACAAAATATATTATTGATAGGAGAAAAAAATGGAAAGATGGATATTTGAATAAATAAGTATTTAGAGTCCAAAGCAGAGACTTAAAATAGCTTTGTCCAAAACTGCTATGGGTGACTGAGTGGCAGTAGTTGGGAGGTTATGACTCTGCCTACATCAAGTACTAAATAAATACCATTGATTCATTGATCGAGGAAAGGAAAATTAATGGAAGATCAGAAAATAAACAGAGAATGCCTCCTGGAATAGATGGGATTTCAAGGAGGGTTTGAAGGAGAGAGCTGTGGTTTGGCTGATTTAAAGGGGGAAGAATTTCTATAAAGGAGTCAGAAGTGGACGAGTCAAGTATGAACCTCCTTGAAGCTTGCCCAGAGGCAGAGAGATGGAACAGTTGGCTTAACAAGGTCCCTTCCCACCCTCTAATCCTTTAATATTGATGTGTAAGAGGGACTGCTCCTTTAGTTCTCTGAGGGAATTCACCTGAATGGGTTTAAAGGAACATTCATTTATTTATCAGTTCAGCAGTTCTAGAGCTTTGTTTTGAGAATTGGGCCTCCATCAAACCCACAGACAACCAAATCTCATCTGGTTTGGGGGCAAAAACCACACGAAGGCACTCACTTTCACACTTGAGAAATCTTAGGGTAACCTATGAGTGCCTGTGAAGCTTGGCAAGGCATGTGTCAAACCCAACACAAAGTTGGGGTTTTGTAACAAAAACTGAAACGAGACGTTTCACCGGGTTTCAGAATTCATTGTGCAACTCATTTCTGACAGATCAGATGATGCCCCACTTGATCTCAGAGGGAAATACTTAGCTAGTATTACTCACTGAATTCACAGAGGAGCGTTGGCACTGGCTTTGAAGAGCACAGCATGCCTGAGCTGTTAGGTAGAAGGAATGTGCAGCACCCCTTAATTGGGGAAGGAGAAAATGGGGGATTCAGGCCACCATATACATAAGCCCCAAAGTCTTGGTCAAATATAGAAATAGCATTTTCCATCTATCATTTGTTCTATGAATCAATCAATCAGTCAATGATTTATTGAGCTCTTATTGGATGTAGAGCACTGTTCTTTGTGCCTGGGAGTAGATATCCAAATGAGTAGATATAGGTGACTCCTGCTCACAAGGAACTTACAGGCCAGAGGGGGAGACAGACATTAAAATAAAAATTGCTCTAGCACCTGTTCACTTCTCATTGAACCAATGCTTTTCAGAGAAAGATAAAATAGATTGATCCCTTTTAATGGATTTCTACAGCCCAGATTTCATCCATGCTGAAAACAGATGTCTGGAAGATAGCAAGTGTATCCTGTAAACGCTTTAAGGTATTGATAGACCGTTTAACATCACGGTGATAGAGGCATAGGACCAAAAGGATAAAGAGATATATTGATTTTATTAGACTTTTCTTCCCATAATAAATCACGCTTGAAACGATGCATCTGAGAACCAAACACAATGTCACTGCAGTTATTACCAGTTCATTTGATCGGGGAACATAGAAAGGAGAAAGCTGAAGGAGTTCCCCCTCCTCCCACTACTTGGTACCTTAGGGTTCATTTCTTCACCTTCCCTCAAGATAAAGCAGCTGATTCATTTATTGAAAAAGTTTGATCCAACCAGATCATGAGACTAAGAAAGATTGAGCACGCCTGGGCAGTGCCTGTAAAGTCCTAAAGTCTCTACTTAACAAGAACAATTTAGCCTCGATTATCTGAAGCTTTCAGAGCTAAAAAGGAGGCTGACTGAAATGTCCAAATAATTCCCAACTACTGACCACTCTGCAGGAGCTAGAGTGTGTCATAAATCTCTGATTTCTAACATGCCCCAGCCACCCACCACAATAGCTGAATTTACCAGCTTTCTGAGCTAGCACTGGACCATACCATTGTACGCTCATTGTGGGGTCCTTGTTTATTGTCACTATTGTACTCTCCCAAGCGCTTAGTACAGTGCTCTGCACACAATAATCACTCAGTAAATACAGTTGAATGAATCCTTGTACAGCTTGGAACCACTCTGGCTTTGAGAATTACTCTTCCCAGTTGGCAGAATCCATGAAATCTTGAGGATCTCAAATAGTTATCAGAACAGAAGAAGAACAATGGAAGAAAGTCTGGAGTGCTTTTAGGATACTATTCTGTGTAAATCCCAGTAGTAGTATCTAACAAAGTTAAAAGGTAGTCTGGGTACTGGCCTGCCTGCAGCAAAACGCATATCCTTGACCTTGAATGCTCACAATTTCCCTAATTTTTGGCACTAGGAAAAAGCGAAGACTCCACTTGAAAAGCAGTTTGACCTCGTGGGTAGAGCATGGGCCTGAAAGTCAGAAGGATCTGGGTTCTAATCCCAGATCTAACACTTGTCTGCAGTGTGACCTTGGGCAAGTTACTTTGCTTCTCTGGGCTTCAGTTACCTCACTGTGTCCATTCTCACCTCACTGTGTCCAAACTGATTTGCTTGTGTCCCCCTCAGTGCTTAATACAGTGCCTGGCACATAGTAAGCACTTAACAAATATCACCATTATCATAATGATTATTACTCGTATTTCTTAGACTCATTTTCACACTGGTATTTCATGCAAAGCCGCTACATTAAATTCTGATTGTTTCTGCCTTTCTTCTTAATATCTGAATTTTTTCATAATTATTTTCAGAGAAATTTCTAGCTAATACATAAGGATAAAATTTGGCATGGGACCTACATAACCTTAAGCATGTTGTAATGCTGTTACCAATCGCCTGATTTCACAGACTGCTTAATAAGCCCCACATGTGATGTAGAGAATTCTTTTGTACTAATACATTCTAATAATTTCTAGCTCTTTCTGCTACTCTCTTCCTCTTTAACATGGTGGAGAGTTTTCAAAGTATTTCCTACTTGTCTATTGGTTTCCTAAATTTCCTTATTTAATATTATCTCTTGATGTAACTTGTTCCCCAGTTTCCAAACTGATTATCTTTTTAATTAAATGCTACTGATGATTTCCCAACAGTTGACATCCCAAACCGAGACAAATATTTTAGCTTTACCTCACAGAATCCAACATTATGTTGCTATATTGTACTTTCCCCAGCACTTGGTATAATACTCTGCATACAGTAAATGCTCAATAAATATGACTGATTGACTGGGCGCCCTGTCTGGAAATGAACTTTATACTTAAAGCATACTGGCTTGAGACAAAAAAATTAAATTTAAAAATTAAAATTAAAAATGAATTAATTAAAATTAAAAAATTAAATTAGCTTTTATAGGTCTTTGCCACATACACCAATTACATATTTGAAATCCTGCTTAGCCACAACAGAATGCTCCACGTTCAATTACACATAGGGTTTAACCTATAGATTGAAGAAATGCAAAGGCTGTGTTAATGACCTTTTCAACCAGCCAAATGATATTCCTGAGAAAAAAAGAATATAATCCCCAGAACCTTCGGTAATTTCCAGTTGTTGCTGTCACACTGACAACTGGGGGCTGAGTTTCCTATAGCTTAGCCAACAAACTGCTCTAGACCATCACTTGTGTTTCTACATAAAAAGACTGACACAGACCATCTTTTCTCCCTCCCAAACAGTACTGATCTTCCTATTTCCATGGTAACCAACTCCTGCTGGCATGATCAAGAAAAAAAGTGATTTGGGATTTTAATTAATTGCTTAGAAATGGAAATGTAACAGTGACTGGCAGTTCAACTACGCACATTTTGCAAAGTGAATAAAAATCAAGTTTCTGAAATACTTGAAATTGTTTCAGTGGCTCTAGCCCGTCTTTTCCTAGACACCTTAATTTATTCCATTCTCCCAAATAAATCTGCCAGATGTACTAAGCCATTTTGTCAGCACAAATCATTTTGGCAAATACTTTAATCCCTCTTCTTAACAAAATGTACTGTATTTTTAAAAATCTAACCCATCAGTGTGACCCCAGTAGCTTCCGTCTGAAAATATTCCTAAGCCGTTATTTGGTCAGGTTTATAAGGAGGTGCAGTGCTGTTCTTCCAAGGAAGTCCCTAATTTCTGATGGCTGCATGATGAGTTTCCAGATTACAGTTACAGCTATGTTAACATCCTGTAGGTGGGGGGGGGGGGGGGGGGGGGGGGGGGGGGCGAGGGTAACTGTCTTAAAGGTCGGGTTGGGTTTTCTTTTTCGGGTTATTTAGAATTTGAAATGCAATCGGAATACGATGAGATACCAGGAGGTCAATGTGATCAGTGGAATGAAGAATTTAGGAAGTATTATATTCCCAGCTGGGGCTCTGCTTTTGTAGTCTTAACAACTGATTAGAGTTCCCTGCCACACTTATAATTGATGTGATGGGTTTTCTCCTGTCTAGTGACAGATGAGTGATCAGCATATGCGCAATACGTCTCATTTGCACTGAGCCTTTCTGGGCGTAGATATAGCTTTTAGAATCCAAAATATCTAAAGAATCCGCTTTTCTTCCTTGCCACTTGCCCTCATGATGCCAATGTGCTGTTCCTTATTTTCCTTCTCATTCTTATCTGACTTTCTTCCCTGGTGCTTCTGAACAGTAATAATAGTTTCTGAGTTGGACTGAACATTCTTGAAGGGGTCAATTCAGGGAGTCTGGGTATTGAATTGTCACCTGGTGAGTGCTTTGCACACAGTCAATAAAAATACTGATTTAGGGTTCTGGTCACTTGGCAAAGCTACTAAATGCCTGGTCCAGCAGGAGGTGAGAAGGAAGAACAAAAGGTTCTGTGCTGTAGGCGATGCAGTGTCCAAGTCCTTAAACATTTTTTGGAAATTTGGAAGCACTTCATATTCGCAATGGCAGCATCTTTGCAACAAGAACTTCATATGATCAGATTTCCACTTTTTGATATGCTAGTGGTACAGTGTCCATTTCTGAGCTCCCTAGAGTAAGGGGCTGATGACCCCTCAGTGGATGTATTAACTTTCACCCAAAGTAGAATTTTTCTTTCATCCTTAACCTATATTTAAGCTGTCTGAAGGCTGAGCTGGATTTGGCTGTTGTATTGCAAGCTCGTTGAGGGTAGGGATTGCATCATTTACCTCCGGTGTTCTCTCCCTCCATCTCTATGGTTATCTGACATCATCTCCTTCCTAGGATATTACATGGTTGGACTACTCCCTTTTTTTTTTTCCTCTTTCGTTGACATGTGGCGTTCTTTTTTTTCCCTTGTTTATAGCAGCCAGACTAGGAGGTTGATGAAGGATCAGTTTATGCAGGCAGTAGGTGAGACACCCAGAGGCACAAAGTCTCCCAAATGAGGACATAGAGCAAGGGAATGAGGAGAGATAGATCGAGACAGAAAGGAACAGAAACAGACATAGAGAGAGAGAGAGGAGAATGAGGCAGAGACGAAGACTACAAAACAAAGAAATGGAAACCTGAAAGGAGAGAGTAGCCCAAAGCAAAAAGCAAAGATAAAACTCCTGTAGCTCTTTCTTGCAGTTTGAAACTCTCCTTGGTGCTGGGCCGAACCCCTTTTCCATCGTTCGGGGGGGAAAGTGTTCCGAGAAGCATTCGCCTCCCAAAGCCAGGCTCTGCTCCCTTTTCTGACTCAGAACTAGAGGAGAAGGGAGGGCAGTGACCACCAGCCTCACTCTTCATACCACTTCAGAGCAACAGTTGGGTGGATTAGGGATCGCTAGCTGAAGTCTGGAGGTACAAAGGGCACCTGGGCCTGTAGTGTGGTTTAGTAAAAAGAGCACAGGCTGGGGAGACAGGCCATCTCTCGGTTCTAATCCCAGCTCTGCCGCTTGCCTTCTGAGTAGCCTTGGGCAAGTCACCTAACTTCTCTGTGCCTCAGTTTCCTCATCTGTAGAAAGGGGGTTAAGTATCTGTTAGCAAATATTGATTGTGTACAAAGTACTGTGCAGCACAGGGGTTAGATACCAGGAAATCAGGCTAGCATGGCTTAGTGGAAAGAGCATGGGCTTTGGAGTCAGAGGTCATGGGTTCAAATTCCGGCTCTGCCAATTGTCAGCTGTGTGACTTTGGGCAAGTCACTTAACTTTTCTATGCCTCAGGTACCTCATCTGTAAAATGGGGATTAAGACTGTGAGCCCCCTGTAGGACAACCTGATCACCTTGTAACTTCCCCAGCACTTAGAACAGTGCTTTGCACATAGTAAGCGCTTAATAAATGCCATGATTATTATTATTATTACTATTAACAGCAGCCTCCGCATTCTCGCCTGTCCCACCATCGACCCCCAGCCCACGTCATCCCCCTGGCCTGGAATGCCCTCCCTCTGCCCATCCACCAAGCTAGCTCTCTTCCTCCCTTCAAGGCCCTGCTGAGAGCTCACCTCCTCCAGGAGGCCTTCCCAGACTGAGCCCCTTCCTTCCTCTCCCCCTCGTCCCCCTCTCCATCCCCCCCATCTTACCTCCTTCCCTTCCCCACAGCACCTATATATATGTATATATGTTTATACATATTTATTACTCTATTTTACTTGTACATATCTATTCTATTTATTTTATTTTGTTAGTATGTTTGGTTTTGTTCTCTGTCTCCCCCCTTTTAGACTGTGAGCCCACTGTTGGGTAGGGACTGTCTCTATATGTTGCCAATTTGTACTTCCCAAGCGCTTAGTACAGTGCTCTGCACATAGTAAGCGCTCAATAAATACGATTGATGATGATGATGATGATGAGAGCAGGTAGCTTATTTTTATTTTACAGATGAGGAAGCTGAGACACAGAGAGTTTATGTGACTTGCCCTAGGTCACCCAGCCAGCCAGTAGCAGAGTTGGAACTAGAATGCAGATCACCTGTCTCTTATTGACTCTCTTTTCTGGCCCACAAAAGCAGTTTACAGATTTTTGGGTATTGTCCTATTCACCTGTTAGATCTGGCCATGTTCGTGGAGAAACAGGGAACTAAAGAGAGGACATGTGTCCCTGTCTGCAGACCAAGGAAGGAAGGGCGTAGGGAACACAATCTTTCCAGTCTCCCAGGCTAATATTCTAGGCCATGAATCCTTTCATATACCCTAATTATGGGATCTTTGTGTCAAAATTACATCTGGATTGGAACTTCCTCTCAATAAGTCAATCACAACTGAACTAGGGATACATTCGCAGTCCAAAATAAGCTTACAATCTAAAGGGGGAGACAGACATTAAATAAATAAATATAAATAAATAATTCATAATATGTAATGTAAAGATATTTGCATAATTTAAAGATAGAGACTTCCTGTCCCTGGTTTTGACCTGTTTCCTAATGGACTTGGCAAATTTCACTTCAGGGAAAGGGATGTTCAAGTACAATTTCTGCAAACCCAAGTAACGAATTCTGAATTTGTAATTTTTCATTTGGGATATGTAGAACTGACAGTATTGAAATACAGTTTAAAAAGGGTGGAGGGTGGGAACACCCGGGCTCTCTGTCTACACATGTCACCAGGAGACTTGGAACACCAAGAGTGTAAGAGGGAAGAAGAAACTGGAATATTCTACAGTTTTAAAATGGACAGCATTCAAAAATTTCAATTATTCTCATTTCCTCATCATAATTCTGAAAATAGGAATTCTGGGGATCTTTAAGAGTGTACATTTTGAAAATGATTCTGATTTGTGTTTGATAAAGTGGGAATGTATATATTATAGTAATTTACAGCTAAAGGGATACAGAAATATCACTGGGCTGTATTTCCCTTAAAATCAAAATGGAGGCTCCATGGGGAAAATAAAATCTCCCTGATGGACTTTTAAAGAAACCCTAAAAACCCATTACTTAGAGTGATTGGTCTGGAACAGCACCTGATTTTATGACTCACATATCTCTTGAGGGCAAGAACTGTGCAGTTTGCTTTTGGTGTACTGTGCTAAGCACTCTGGAAAATACCCTGCCCTGAGTAGGGGCTCAGTAATCGATGATGATGATTTTAGGTGAAAACTCGCATTCCAGCCAGAGAGCCTGAACCCCAAATCAGCTGTTGGAGGAAACAAAATTAGGAAACCCCAAAAAGAACTGGGCCACACTGAGCTACAGCAGTGATTCATCCTACTTGTGAAATCGGTTTGTTGACTTGGCTAGGCTCCAGTTTAGGTATATATATTTTTTTCCCCTGGCCCTGCCAGACAGCTGAGCAATCACAATAATTAATGTCAAAAGTTTCTGCATCTCCAAGGCAAGGAGACTTCATTTCAGAAAATGTCTCCTTGCCAGAATGAGGAGGGCTCCAACGAGATTCACCAGGATTTATGAGTTTGTTACCAGCAGCTGTGAATCAGACTGTTGAGGACAAAGGAGAAAGTAGTGGAGGTTTTTCCCTCTCTTGGAGAGAAAAGACAGTTCCTAGAAAGGGTGGGTAATAGAATTCTCAGCAACACATCTGCTTTGACCACTGTTCAGTGCGTGACAACTGAAAGTTGTTGATCGCAGGGTTCAGTCAACATTCTGTCAACTCCATTTCATAACCCTTGGAGAAAGATTGCCTGTGAGTGACATTAAAGTACAAGACAATTAAAAACAGTTTATTACAAAAAAAGGAAGGAAATTTGAGAGTCTAGGTAAATGAGTCCACTCCAAACTACTTATATATGTATTTAAGGTCTCATCAATAGCTTTGGCATTAATAAAGGCTTGGAGTTGCTCGTAAAGTCTTGATCTGACAATCCTTGTACTCAAGGATTACAAAATAAAAAATACATTTTTAAAGAAAACCTAATATCATAAGCCCATAAGATGAGTCCCTGAATAAAAACACCAATAACAGGAAATTAGGAGGCCGATCAATTAACTGTTAAGGAATAATGAGAAATGGTTGAATACAGACCATCTAGAAACCACAGGGAAAAATAATAGAGGAGAAAAAGAAAAGGTTTCTTTTTTAGAAGTCTTAGACTCTGTCAATTCTAGGAAGAATAAGCCTTATAAAGATTAAAAATATGCATTTTTTATGGTACTTGCTAAGCACTCACTATATGCCAGGCACTGTACTAAGCACTGGGGCAGGTACAAGCTAATTAGGCTGAGCACAGTTCCTGTCCACATAGGGCTCATAGTCTTAAACCTCATTTTAGAGATGAGGTAGCTGAGGCACAAAAAAAAATTAAGTGGCACGCCCAAGTTCACACAGCAGACAAGTGGTGGAACTGGGATTAGAATCCAGGTCCTTCTGATTCCCAGGCCCATGCTCTAGCCATTAGGCATTGCTGCTTCTCCTGAATTTTTAATTCCAAGATTTATTTTTATCCTTACATTCCTCAATTTTTTCCTTCAACACTGTAACAGCATAACGAAGCGTTAAGCAGGAGGAACAAGGCTTCATCATTCTGAGGTGTAAAATGACATTGTCTCTTGATTACATGAAGTTTAGATCATCAAATCCACAAATCAAGCAATTACCTTTTTGCTTATTCGGGCTGAAACCACGTTTTAGAGTGTTTGGCAAGCAGGTTCAGCATAGTTGGAGGCCACTCCCAAGGTATTTATTGAGACCATCAAAAAAAGAGTGACTCTTCTGTTTCTATATCACAGGAGTTCTTGTTGAAATGAACTCTATCCCCATTTATAGGAAAATTTAAAAAAATGCAGCATCCCTCCTTCAACTATTTGAGCTTCAAATTTTTAACAGATTCTGGCTTATTTCTCTGAGCCATTCTTATATATTGCACTTCCTGTCCAGAGCAGTCCCATTCCTGTTATATTGCTTGGTGTAAGGGATATCCTGCTCTTTTTCTGACATTTCTGTCTTTTCCCTCCCTTTCTAAAACTATTTAGAAAGGCAAAAGACAGAACCTGTGAGTGGGGGTAAGTGGTAAGCAGAACCGGGGACAAACCTATCACCACCAGTGCATCCATTTAGCCTTCTGATTCTAAATAAGAAGTCCCTCCTATATATCATCAATAGTATTTATTGAGGGCTTACTGTGTGCAGAGCACTGTACTAAGCGCTTGGGATAGTACAACAGAGTTGATAGACACATTCCCTACCCACAGTGATACCCGCTCCCTTCTGCTCTTTACGATTCCCAGGCACTTGCCCTGTACTTTGCTTTTTTCAAAGAGTAAGTATGAACTCTGTCTTGGGAAACTAACTGAGAACTCAGTGTATTCCTACAGGGTACAGACGTCCTATCCTCCTAGTGAAAGGTAAGGGGAATTTAATAATTAATGGCTTCCCACACATTGAGAACACAGTTCGCAGAAATTTACCAACTGCTTCTTTATATAAGATAGCATCTCCTGATGCGGTGCATAGGCCAAATGCCAATAAAAACACTACCCACCTCAGGACATTAAAATGGATCCTACCATGGTGTCCAGTAATAAGGTCAAGATAACCTTCACTAAAGAAGAGCCTAGGAGTGATGAATATATTCTGCAGTAATTAGCCAACTTCAAAAAATACAGATTGGGGATTGAGTACAGCTAAATAGCAGCATTTAGCTCCTAATCCCCTGGTTTAAGGTAATATGATCATCATTGCCTGGGCATATTCAAGGTTCTCTTGATAAATCATTGGCTTTCCCTCCAAGCAAGCCCTACTGAGAGCTCACTTCCTCCAGGAGGCTTTCCCAGACTGAGCACCCTCCTTCCTCTCCCCCTCATCCCCCTCCCCCCCCACCTTACCTCCTTCCCCTCCCCACAGCACCTGTATATATGTATATATGTTTGTACCTATTTATTACTCTATTTTACTTGTACATATTTATTCTATTTTATTTTGTTAATATGTTTTGTTTTGTTGTCTGTCTCCCCCTTCTAGACTGTGAGTCCACTGTTGGGTAGGGACCGTCTCTATATGTTGCCAACTTGTACTTCCCAAGCCCTTAGTGCAGTGCTCTGCACACAGTAAGCGCTCAATAAATATGATTGGATGAATGAATGAATGAAGGGGATCTTCATTCTGGATGGGCAACTTCCAGATAAGTCTTGAAGTCAGTGAGAGAAAGGGGCCACTTTCTCCACTTGAGAAGGGGTAGAGTCTATATTGAAAAGTGCTAAGTAGGGTACTCTGCACACAGTAAGTTCTCAATAAATACCATTGCTTCATTTTTTTGTGGTACTTATTAAGTGCTTACCATGTGCCAGGCACTGTTGTATGTGCGGGGGCAGATACAAGATAAATCAAGTTGGACACAGTCCCTATCCCACATGGAGCTGATAGTCTAAATCAGAGGGAAGAAGATCTATTCCCTATTTTACAGATGAGGTTACAGGCCCAGAGAAGTGACTTGCCCAAGGTCATACGGCAGACAAGTGGCATAGACAGGATTAGAACCAGATCCTCTGATTCCCAGGCCCATGCTCTTTCCATTGGGTCACAATTTTGGGAAAGAAGAGTAGGGAGAGGGAGTTTTTGATGTTTCCCCGAAACATGCAACTATCTGGGCTGGCCATTGTGTAAACCAAGAATCTCGGAGTCAGGAGGAATTGCTCGGCCATCAGGCTTTCTGGAAATCCTAGAGAATTTCAGTACTTCAGTGACAAAACATGTCTCCTTGAATCCTCAACATGGACACTTCCCCTGACTGGGGACCTGTGGAAAATCACTGCGCTTAAGCAATCAGTTCTTTGTTAATATAACCCAGAGCAGTGGGTGGGCCATTTTTTCAGGTGAGAAAAAGCAAGCTGTGAAGTGAACACTCCGATTGCTTCTGTTTGTTAGTCTATTATCCTCAGGCCTGCGTTCTTTTGGCTGGGGATACCTGTTGAACATACTTCTTAACTGTAATTATTCTAGACAGCTTTTTGGCTCCCAATACTGCTTCACAGGCTTCATAAATCATACAAATTATTACCGCAATAGAAAACTATAATTACCCACAAACCCTGACATGCCAAAAGGTGTATTAATTAGATAAGGTAATAAATACTTTACTGAGCCTAGCTATAATTATTACTTCAAAAGTGACATATACATGCATACCATCATGATATTTTGCAGCAAATGATTCAATATAATAGTTCATAACAGAATTGCTATCTAATTTGATTAATTAGATAATGATTGCAAGGTGCTTCAAATGGGAGAGATGCAATTTAAATGTATATTTTCAAAGTTATTTTCAAAAGGGACCAATATTTTGAATTTAGCAACTGAGATATGAGAAACTAAAGATTTTCCTCAGTGGATAACTCTTAGATTTCAATTATTAATTGTGATTCTTAGGAGAATGTATGCAACAAAATGGATTTATTTAGTTAAGAAATCTGAGATGAGTGCCAAAATATAAAAATTAATTTCACTTTAAAATCTGCAAAATTATGAGCTATTTTCCTTTCATTTTTGGAAAATGGTGAAAACATTTCTCATATAATAGCATGGGCAGCATTTTAGGTTAAAATGATAAATTTCACCAGATTTCATCAAGCATTACTTCCAAATTTGGTGTGAAAAGAATGATAGAGATAGAGATTGATGTAATTCTATTTCAACTACATATATTAATAATGCAAAGGTTTTATTTCATGGTGTCATTAATATTTTATTAAAGCAATATATCTATCCATAATTAAATACAGAGAGTTTTCAAATGTTTCTCTGTCAGTTCTCCCAATTTTGCACTCAATCTTCAGAAATGTTCTAAGCTTCTTGAGGATAGGGATTGTGTTTACCACCTCTATTGTATTGTACTTCCCCTAATTCTTAGGACAGTGCTCTGCACACAGTAAGTGCTCAATAAATACCTCTATTGGTTGATTGAGGGGAGGACACATTTTATCATTTTAGCTTTTTTCACACATTTTGCCATAATGGAATGAGCTAAAAATGTCTTTGTCTATTTCATCTGTGCTTTCTGTCGTCTGCATTTCATAGTTCTAAGAACGTTGCCTAGGCCTCGGCCGTGAAGTGGTCACAAGAGTTAGGAGTGAATCCTCTGAATTGCAAATTGGGTGAACATTATGTCTCACAAAAAATGCATAAGATGGGGGTACCTGAGATGGCTGATTTGTAGGTCGTACACTCTGATGTCCTATTTAGCTTTTATTCTTTGTGAATCACGTGAAAATGAAAATGAACACAGCAGTCTTCATTTCACCATTACTGAGAAGTTTATCCTGGGGAGAGGGGCATGAATAGAGAATGACTCAATGGATGTTCCACGACTTGACCTCTCTATTGAAGAGGCAAATGACCCCCCATTCCACTCCCTCCTCCACCCAAAGTGATGTGGGTTCATCCACAGTTTTATTCAGGTTGGCTACACTATTGCATGTCCTGGAGCAATTCTGTGCTACAACCTGGCAACATATTGCTAGGCCCCATTGACCTCAGAAGCTTATGAATAACAACTGAGCTAATACGTGATAGAAGAAGAAAAGCTACTCTAAAGCTCTGCGATTAGGGAGTGTTTAAATTGTTCAGCTCAAATCACTCACCAAAGCATTTGGGAGATCTGAGTAGATACTGTGCACTGAAATGCCACAGGTGTGTTTGGGTGGTTAGCGGCTGCTATCTGAGTCTGGGTAGACTGAGACATTTTTAGGAATGACACAAGCCTTCAAAAGGCCAAATAGGCTTCATCTGGCTCATTTTGAGGGCAATCAAGTGCCAGAATCATGGGTGTGGAGAGCCTGGGCTTTGGGTAGAGAATTGAGAATTGGGTGGCATGGTGGGCCAAAGGAAGGGGAACAGGGATAATAATAATACCATTTGTTAAGTGTTTACTTTGTGCCAAGTACCATACTAAGCACTCAGGTAGATAATAATAATAATAATAATGGCATTTATTAAGCACTTACTATGTGCATAGCACTGTTCTAACCACTGGGGATGTTACAAAGTGATCAGGTTGTCCCACGGGGGGCTCACAGTCTTAATCCCCATTTTATAGATGAGGTAACTGAGGCCCAGAGAAGTGAAGTGACTTGCCCAAAGTCACACAGCTGACAACTGGTGGAGCCAGGATTTGAACCTATGACCCTTGGCTCCAAAACCCATGCTCTTTTCCACTGAGCCACGCTGATGATCATGTCCCACATGGGGCTCACAGCTTAAGTAGGAGGGAGAACAAGTATTGAATCCCCATTTTACAATTGAGAGAATGGAGGGACAGATAAAGTGACTTGCCCAAGGTCACAGAGCAGACACGTGGTGATTAGAACCCAGGTCTTCTGAATCCCAGGTCTCTGCTCTTTCCATTAGGCCATGCTATTTCTCAAAGCTTCCTATCCCTGAGCCATACCTCCAGCTTCCCAGAACCCCCTTTCCTGCCACCTTTTGAAAGTTATTGGCTATATGCCCTACTAAGATACAATCTCAATCAATCAATCAGTGACATTTATTGAGTGCAAGTATGATACAAAAGAGTTAGTAGGCACACAAGGAGCTTACAGTCTAGAGTGGGGACAGGCACTGATATAAATTTATTAAATGAGAAAGAAATGTATTTAGCCAAAGGGTTTTTTTGTTTTGTTTTGTTTTTTCACTAAATTGAATCTGTCCCTAGTGGTTCTGAAAGATGAACTGAGGACTTTCCAAAACACAGACTGGAACAATGAGTAGCGTTCTGTAAAGTGGGATTTCAATGGAGCCAGGACTGTTTGAAATTTAGCAGGAACAAAGAGAGCAGAGAGGTAGAGAGAGACAACCACACAGGTAGGGACACGGACATATACAGGCTTCACACATACCCAATAGCATAGTTCTCTCCAGAGAAACCTTCCATTTCATGCCACTTCCAATCTTTGGAATTCCTAATTAGATTGCATCAAATATCCACCACTGTATTCTTTCCCAGCACTTAATATGGTGTTTTTCACACAATAAGTGCTTAAATACTACTACTGTTACTCCTACTACTAATCTATTCTTTCATTCAGCTGTATTTAATGAGCACTTACTGTGTGCAGAGCACTGTACTAAGTGCTTGGGAGAGTATAATACAACAATGAAGTCACAATTCCTGCCCACAGTGAGCTTACAGTCTAGAGGAAAAATTTGGTTTGCCAAAGTACTTTTCTTACCAAAGCTTTCTCATATTAATTAGTTCATTTCAACCCTCACAACAACCCTGTGAGGTAGGGAGACATAGCACTACTATTCCTGGTAAAGTGACCTCTTGGTGGCCGTGAGACCCAAAAGCATGAGAAATGGTGGACTGGAGAGAGGGAGCCATGTGGATTTCAGTGTCAGATTTGGGGGCACCAGGCTAGATAACCTGGGATCCACCCTCTGGCTTGCAAAATGGGGATTGTGGCGTCCTAATTTTGTACATTACTACTTCGGTGCTCAAAATTGTCCTCTAGTGTTCAGAAAAATGTTACCACACACCCCAAGGTGCCTAAATTTACTTTGGGTCTGGGGAATGGCTTATACATTACACATCTGGTAGAATCCACCCTGGAGAGAATCTAGATGATTATTGGTCAGTGATGGTCAAAGATTCATTCATTTATTCATTCAATCGCATTTATTGAGCACTTACTGTGTGCAGAGCACTGTACTAAGTGCTTGGAAAGTACAGTTTGGTAACAAATAGAGACAATCCCTATCCAACAACGGGCTTACAGTCTAGAAGACTGGAGAAGCAGTGTGGCTCAGTGGAAAAGAGCACGGGCTTTGGAGTCCATTTGGAGGTCATGGGTTCAAATCCCATCTCCACCAATTGTCAGCTGTGTGACTTTGGGCAAGTCACTTCACTTCTCTGGGCCTCAGTTACCTCATCTGTAAAATGGGGATTAAGACTGTGAGCCCCCCGTGGGACAACCTGATCACCTTGCAACCTCCGCAGCACTTAGAACAGTGCTTTGCACATTATAAGCACTTAATAAATGCCATTATTATTATTATTATAAGGGGAGAAACAGACAAGACAAAATGAAACAACTAGACAAGCATCAATATGAATGAATAGAATTATAGATATACATACACATCATTCATAAAATAAATAGAATAATTCAGATGTACTTATATACAAAAGTGTTGTGGGTTGGGGAGGAGGGTAAAGCAGAGGGAGGGAGTCGAGGTGATGGGGAGGGGAGGAGGAGCAGAAGAAATGGGCCTCAGTCTGGGGAGGTGAAGCAGAAGAAATGGGGGCTCAGTCTGGGGAGGCCTCCTGGAGGAGGTGAGCTTTCTGCCTCTGACTCTATGCTCTCTTTCCTCCCAATCCATCGGTCTCTTATTAGGCCACAGCGCCTCTCTATCAGAATTTATACGGAAGCATTGACTCTATTTTAAGGTGTGGAGAGTTAAAATTATTTCTTCCATGTTAGTCCACTTAGCCAAAAGAGATGTGTTTTGAAGACTTGTGTAAAGCTGTCCATTTCTCGATTAAGTATTACCAGAGAATCCTCCTCTAAACCTAATCTTCCAATGATTGTAGGCATTTAGGAACCTTATTTTCTTTTTACGGCACTTCACTGAGGAAAAATGCACAGGAGGACAGTGGGATTAGAGCATGTCTCCTTCTAGTAGCCGTTAATGTGCTTCATTATGTTCTTTTAATGTTAATCACATGTGATTATCTGTTTCATAGACTGATACCTGGCATTTGTTGAAGTGATTCATAAAGTATGATTAAGTACATTTAAAATTATTTTTTTAATTGATTTTAAAAGAAAGGAGAGAACTGTAAGAGGTCATAAAAAGTAATAATAAAATGAAGGGAGACATAGATTGTCATTCTATTTTTATGTGAATAGCAAGGTCTATAGTGAGGAAATGTTGGATGCAATTTCAGTGAGCAAGGATTTTGTGGAGAGATTAGATCAGTTACAAATTGCTAAATCTGATGGCTTAGATAAAAATTTAACCAGAGGCTTTGAAAGAGGTAGAACGTGTTTTTTGGAGAAGTGATTGCCCTCCGTAGAGTGTACACAGTATACATTTTTCAAAGCAAACTAATTTCACAGAGATTATGTTCCTGGATCCTCAATTAGAAAGTAACTGTTACTTTTTTGGCAAATACATGATGAACTGAGTTTGCAGATAGGTTTATTTGGTTGTGTAGACTTCTCTTTCACAGTTCAGATTCTGAAATATGAATAGTGGAAAAAATATTGATTGGAGATAAAGATTTGGTTCCTTTTGGAGGAAGTTGGCCTGAACTTCTCCTTTAAGCAATCAAACAATCAGTCAGTGGTATTTATTGAGCACTTACAGCACTGTAATAAGCACTAAGTACTAGGTACCCCAAGGGCATGGGGGTGCGGGAGGATGGGCAGAGCCTGGAGAAATTGGGACTGGGAGACAGGAGAAGCCTGATTACCAAGCAGCTGGGAGAGTACAATTCACCTGTATTAACAGATACATTCCCTGCCCATAATGAGCTCACAGACTATAGGGAGAACAGATATAAATAATGTATAATCATAATAATGTATAAGTTAAGATATGTACATAAATGCTGTGGGATTGGGGGTGGGGTGATTATCAAATGTCCTCAGGTCACAGGCCCAACTGCATAGATGATGCAGAAGGGAGAGGAAGCCGGGAAAAGGAGGGCTTATTTGATGCGATATGGCCTTAATATTGCTTTGAAGGTGGAGAGGGTGGTGGTCTGGCATATATGGAAGGGGAGGGAGTTTCAGGCTAAGGAAAGGAGTTGGCAATGAAATAGACATGATCAGGGTATAGTGAGAAAGCTGGCACCAGAGACGCAGAGTGTGTAGGCTAGTTGTAGTAGAAAATCAGTTAAATGATGTAGGATACGGAGTGCTGATTGAGTGCTTTAAAGTTGTTGGTGAGGAGGTTCTGTTTGAAGCAAAGGCAGCTATTGGCAGTTCTTGAGGAGAGATGTGGACTGAACATTTTTGTCGAAAAATGACCCGTGCGGCAGAGCAAAGTGTGGATTTAAGAGGGGTTAGACAGGAGGCTGGGAGGTCAGCGAGAAGGCAGTTGCATCAGTCAAGACTAGATAGGATGTGCTTGGATCAGCATGGTAGGAGAAAGGGTGGATTTTAGCAGTGTTGTGAAGGTAGAACCTATAAGATTTGGTGACAGATTGAATATGTGGGTGGAATGAGAGCGATGAGTCAAGGACAACGCCAAGATTATAGACTTACGAGATAGGGAGGGTAGTGGTACTGTCTACAGTGATGGGAAAGACATGGAGAGGACGAGGTTTGGTGGGGATATAAGGAGTTCAGTTTTGAACATGTTCCGTTTGAGAGGTCGGCAGACATTGAGGTCGAGATATCCTGAAGGGAGGAGGAAATGAGAGATTGCAGACAAGAAGATGTCAGGGCTGGGGGTGTAGATTTGGGAATCATCTGCATAGAGATGGTAATTGGAGCCATCAATCAAAGGCATTTATTAAGCACACTTACTGTATGCAGAGCACTGTAGCAAGCACTTGGGATAGTACAGTGACAGAGTTGGTAAATATGTTCCCTGACCACACCAAGCTATGAATGAGTTCTATGAGGGAGAGGGTGTAGATGAAGCATTAAAGGGGATCCAGAACTGAACCTTGAGGGACCCCACGGTCAAAGGGTGGGAGGTGGAAACCACAAACATCCTATTGCTCTTGTTCTTACCTTTTATGTTGTTTTGGTTTTTATTGTTTAACCTTTTCTTTTGTGTCTGTTCCTGACACCCGCCACTCTATTCTTAAACTGTGAGCCTCATAGGAACCAGAGGCTGTTTTTAATTCTCACCTGTTTATTTCATCCCAGTGCTTAGTACAGAGCTTTGCACCCAGTAGACCCTTACTAAATGTCATTACTATTATTCCTATGGTTATTTCCTGAGTCGATTACTGTGACTATTTCCCCAGTCGATCATTTCTTATCTTTGAAAGCTGAAAGATCAGGCTGAATCACTTATATTCCAAAGAGCCGAGGAGTAACGTGCTCTTGCCTCTCCCTTTCCGATTCAGTCCTGATCTTTTCTCCATCTCTTGCCCCGCCCATCACAACTGGGTGGTGGTAACCAAGATAAATTTCCTAGGGCTTCTATCTCAGCTGTGTGTCAGAGTTCCAGGCAACAGCAAGAAGATTCCAAAGCCATTCCCCCTAAAATGGGGAAGCCACATTCCCTGTTCACCTCTCTGACTTTCTCCAGCCACCTGACACACCAAGGGAAAAAAAAAAAATATCAAGAGGCTTGGGGTGAGGCTGCAGGGAGAGGCTCGCCCCACAGGGAATGAAGGAGAAGGTGCTGGCTTGGGAATCCCACTGCATTTCTGGAATTGCATAAAACCTAACCAATGTGCCATTGACTTGTAAAAATGACTTTCATCTTTCTGAAATTGTGTACAACTTCCCAGCCTGTTCTCCAACTTGCACTTCTTGTGGTAAGAAGTATTCACTGGCAGAAAAAAAGCTATTAACCTTTGCTGTGTAAAGCACTTACAAAATGGCATTGGCCATAAGGGATGCTTTGAAACTTTTCTTCTGACTAGCTGAAGGGTCAAATGGGCTAGTCGTGCATCCAAGCATCCTAATTGGAGGAACTGGAAGATTCAGCAGTGGTCTGAACTCAGTGAATGCCTTGAATTATTTCCCTGAGGATATTCTCTCAATTTCTGTATGATCACCCCTTTTGGGGTTGGTTTTCTCAGACACTGAGATCTCTGGACAGAAGATCTTTCAGATCCTGAATGCTTTATGGCTTTTAATGCCAGAACGACACCCACAGAGTGTAGTAACTTAGGGGATGGAAGCAATATGGCCTTTTCCAAGCACTCTTCTCTCTCTGCTTTTATGGCCTTGGACAGTTTCAGGAAAAGTAATCACAAACTCGTTAAGAGCAGGGATCGTGTCTACTAATTCTCTTGTAATCTCTTAAGTGCTGAGTACAGTGCACTTGGGCACTAGAAGCAGCATGGCCTAGTGGGTAGAGCATGAAACTGGGAGTTAGAAGGACCTGGGTTCTCATCCCATCTCGGCCACTTGTCCGTTGTGTGACTTTGGGTAAGTCACTTAACTTCTCTGTGCCTAGTTACCTCATCTATAAATTGAGGATTAAGACTTTGAGTCCCTTGTGGAACAGAGACTGGGTCCAATTTGATTACCTTGTATTTACCCCAGCACTTAGTACAGTGCCTGGCACTTGGTAAGCACGTTATTAAATACCATTGAAAAAAAGCTAAGCTTTGGGATTTTCATGCATATCCATTTTCTCTCTGAAATTCTGTTTGAGTTATTTGACATCAAAATGATGAATTACTATGTGCTAAGCACTGTGCTAAGATCTAGGGCTGATACAAGATGATCAGCTCGGACTTGATTCATGTCCCACCCAGAGTTAATTTTAGAAGAGGGAGGTAAAATAGGCATTTTAGCCCCATTTTACAGTTGAGGAAACTGAGGCCCAGAGAAGTTGTGTGACAGGAAATAGGTCTTCCAACTCTGTTGCATTTTCACAGACACTTAGGACAGTATTCTGTACACAGTAAGCTCTCAATAAATATCACTGATAGACTTTCCCAAGGTCATACAGCAGGCGATAACATTAGTTATCTTAATTTGTTCCCCGTGACACCCCCACGAGGGTTCAGGCATTATTATCCCCATTTTACAGATGGGGAAACTGAGGCATTGGAGAAGTATTGTGCCCTAGTGGATGGAGCATGGGTCTGAATGTCACAAGGACCTGGGTTCTAATCCCAGCTCCACCACTTATGATGATGGCATTTGTTAAGCGCTTACTATGTGCAAAGCACTGTTCTAAGCACTGGGGGAGGTTACAAGGTGATCAAGTTGTCCCACAGGGGGCTCACAGTTTTAATCCCCATTTCACAGATGAGGTAACTGAGGCACAGAGAAGTGAAGTGACTTGCCCAAAGTCACACAGCTGACAGTTGGCAGAGCCGGGATTTGAACCCATGATCTCTGACTCCAAAGCCCGTGCTCTTTCCACTGAGCCACGTCTGCTGTGTGACATTGGACAAGTCACTTAACTTTCTGTGCCTCAGTTACCTCATCTGTAAAATGGGGATTAAGACTGTGAGCCCCTTGAGTGTCAGGGACTTTGTCCAAACTGATTTGCTTGTATCCACCCCACGGCTTATTCATTCAATCATATTTATTGAGCGCTTACTGTGTGTAGAGCACTTGACCGTCAATAGTAAGGGCTTAACAGGAACCATGAAAAAAAAAGTGGCAGAGCAAGGACTAGAACCCAAATCTTCTGACTCTTTTCCCCTTGCTCTTAAGGAATGCTCTGGTGTTTAGAAAGACAAAGTATCTGTAAAACAGTTTATTAACAGTTACACTAGCTGAGCCAATGGGCTGGATGGGTCAGGTTTGTTTTCTTTGTCTAGTGAGGGGAAAATACGTAATGATGTCTGCTTGATTCTGTGACATGCCGGCACCCTAGTCTGAGGATGAGAAATTGGCTCTAGTCACCAGGCCAATCCTAGGTTAAATGGCTCTCACTGGGTGATGCCCAGCTAGCTACCCCTGAGGAACCAGGGTCATCCCAAGAGCTCCTGGGACTGTTTCCAGTCCAAAGGTGCACTGGTTTGGATACCGGGACCCTTCCATGGCTTAGGTTTCACTGAGGAGGAGTGAGGTTTAAATATCCCACTCAACTCTAGACACCTACCCAACGGTCCTTCAGATTGTGGCCAGCCTGGAATTGGATTTCCAAGGAGACACGAGACCAGGCCTCATCCCCATTGCTAGTTCAGGGACCAGTGAGTTTGGGAAATGTGCAGAGACTTAGGAGTCCCAACTGAGAATCCCTAGACATCACTGCCATTCCCGGTGAGTAACCCCGTGTTTCAGCCAGCTGTATTCAGGCTGTTTTTCTCATGGGGCCTTTCTTCTCTCCAGGTCTCCACTTACCGTGGAAACCCCAACTTGATCCAGATCCTTTTCTATCTCCATCGTTGTTCTCCATCTGCCATCCTCATCAGAAATGGATGAGGAGGAGGGTTTTTTTTATACCAAAAAAAAAAAAGATGGGATGGGTAGAGGCAAAGTGGTGAATAGGATCAGCGGCAGAGAAGGCAGCAAGGGCTTTTTTGTGGGGGAGAGGAAGTGACACCTTGCGAGTTAACCAGACTCATATGGAACCCCCAGAAGGGTCTGATGGAGAGGATCTGCATCACAGCAAGTGCCAGACAGAGGGGTGTGCCCTCCTGGGTGGCATGACTAAGCACTGGTGGTTTTTGTTTTCTGCTAAAATAGCATTCTACCCTTGTGTCCACATGTGAATCACGGGCCTTGTCCCATACAATCTGGGCAAGCAGGAGCAGCATCAGAGGTGTGGCATTTGCTCGGGGGTGTGGGGGGAAAGTGACATCCCTGAAGGCTTCCCTTTCCTTGTGAGATGAGAGTAGCCATTTACAGGAAGATCCTTTAGAAGCTGCTGCCTGAGGAGACTCGGACTGCACCCCAAAACGGCCACCAGCCTGCGGAGGCGGAGTCTCAAGTATCTCTAAATTTAAACATCACTGGGAAGGGATTTTCTCTTATTCAATCAGTGTGCACACACTACTGTGTGCAGAGCACTGTTCTAAGTGCTTGGATCTATTGCTCTGGGAGGAAAATTGACTATAAATTCAGATTTTTAAAACCCCCATAGGAAGCCGTTGCCCTAATCAATCAGTGGTATTTATTAAACGCTTACTATGTGCAGAACACTGCACTAAGCACTTGGGAGAGTACAACAGAATAAGCAGGCACATTCCCTGCCCATACCAATCAGTAGTAGTGTTTACCGAGCCCCTACTTCGGGGATGGAAAGCAGTACCATAGAGCTAGTTGGTATCCCTGCCCTCAGTGGATTTACAGATTAGCAGGGATGACAGATGCTGAAATAATTCCCCACTCTCTTCCTTGCCCCCTCAACCAAGGTGCCACCATAGTTGTCAGTCTACTGTTTTGAGTGCAAGGGAAGGAAAGAGGCTAGGGCTCTTGGGGGGCATAAGGATTGGGAAGGGCTAACTTCAAAGAGCAGATAGGCCAAAACTGGGTGTCTCATTTTCCTGGATTAGAAGGCTGAGATCCAGTCAGAGACCTTTAGTGGGTGCAGAAAGCTGTAAATTTAGTTCAAAGGACTGTGGAATGGCCCTCTGGGTGCCCAGCCCTGGAGTCACTCAGTTAATCAAAGGTATTTATTGAGTGCTTACTGTGTGCAGAGCATTGTACTGAGTGTTTGGGAGAGTACAATACAACAGAGTCGGTAGACATGTTCCCGGTCCAAAAGGAGGTTATGTGCTAGAGTCGAGAGACAGACAGTAAATGAAATAAAATAAACATCAGGGTGCCTTTCTGGCAATCAAGAGGGTGATGAAGTCCTTTCCTCCTTTCACCTCCCAGTCAGAGTCAGCAGGGGTCAACCAGCAATTGAAAAATTGATGCCCGAGGTTAATTCTTTGGAACGGGGAGCGCTTCCCACTCCTCTTCCCCCGTGACTTGCAGGGCCCAGCCAGCCCGACTCTCACTGAGTTCAAAGGCAGCCCCGGTGCTCTGAAAGGCACTGCAGAAAGTGGACTCAGGAGGAGGCCACACTGCCTCTCCATCTCAGGACTCAGGAATGTACCAGGAGTAGGAAACGCTGTTGCTGCCGGGACCCGTCGGGCACCTTCCCCGGGCAGCCCAGGTGATTAGAAGGCTGGCAGAGCTGGGCTCTGCAGGAAGCCATCTTGTCTGCCTGAGCATGCTTTCCAATCTAGTTGCAAATAGGAAAGGGGAGATTTTTGCAAAATCAGCTGGAGAGACTCCCACCTAAGGGTGAGGCTAATTGGAATTAAGATTGTGAAATGGATGCCTCGAGCAGAGAGCAGCATGTTTTTTTGAAAAGGAATATTGGAATAGGGCCGACGCTTGAGAGCGAAGTACCAGCAGGAGGACGTCCTTCAGGAATAAGCTCATTTAGAGAGGCTAGATCTCTAGATCTCAAGGCTAGATCTAGCAAGGCAAGGCTCATTCAGAGGCTCTCAGACCAGGTCGGGAGACTGCAGAGGATATCCAGGGAGAAAAGACTCAGAGGACAGAGCCAACTCCTGAAGAGGAAGAAGATGAGAATGGCAGAGCTAGCTCTGAACGTGGGTCCCTTTCCTCATCTGTAATATGGGAAATAGAAACGTGTTCTCCCTCACTCTGCCTTAGACTGTGAGCCTCAAGTGGGACGGGGACTATGTCTGATCCTTTTATTGTTGTGGGCAGGGAATGTGTCTGACAACTTTGTTAAATTGTACTCTCCCAAGTGCTTAGTACAGTGCTCTACATCTAGTAAGTGTTCAATGAATATGAGAGATGGATTGATAAATTACAGATGGAGGAGCAACAAGGTTTAAAGAAATTTGTTGAACTGCCGTAGGGAGAGGTAGGGAGGTGGATACCTACATGCTTATGGAGTGATCATTCCAATTCATAGATGACAAAGTAGGGGCTTATTTATGATGATCATTCTTATCAAATAATCAGTCAATTGCATTTATTGAGCATATACTGTGTACAGGGCACTGTACTAAGTGCTTCGGAGAGTACAGTATAACAGAGTTGGTAGAAACGTTCCCTGCCCACAATGAACTTATTGTCTAGATGAATCATGTGAGTCCAGTGGCGCTCTCGCTGTTCGTTCCGGCTGAGTTCCAAAATGAGGTGACCCCAGGGCTCTGCCCCCATAATATAGGTGCAGGTCTCAGGGCCATGTTTCTGACAGGCCAGAGAGAGACACTTCCAAAAGTCACATGCCCCAAACCCCGTGGTGCATGTGGAAAAGCTGGAAAAAGAACAGAGAAAGTGCAGGTAGGGTTAGGAAGGGCTAAGAAATATGGTCTTGCTACACACAACGTGTCGTGATCTTGGGCAAGTCACTTAATGTCTCTGTGCCTCAGTTACCTCATCTGTGCAAGCCCCATGTGGGACATGGACTGTGGCCAACCTGATTAGCTTGTATCTACCCCAGTGTTTAGTACAGTGCTTAGCACATAGTAAATGCTTAATAAATGCCATTAAAAAAAAAAAACTGAGGGAGACCTAGACCCATTTCTGCCGGTCTCTACAATCCTAACAATTTAAAGCCTAGGACATTCTCTTCAGCTGCTCAACTATAATTCAGCCTGTTTACCCGCCATAATTTTTGAAAGATGAGCACTGTGAATTCAAATTGGTGAGAATGGATTGTTTCTAAAATTATACTACAGGTTCAAGATACCATTAAAAGGGTTTTCAAAGAATTGGGTACTTTGTATCCTGTGTGTAAATCGCTGCGTGGAGAATAGGTGCAAATCTATAGACCATAACCTACCAGGCGTTATAATTAGTCCTAAGTGCAGTTTGGAGATCCACCTCCTAGCAAAGCCAATCAGTCAAACAGTTGCATTCACTGAGTACTTACTGTGTATAGAACACTGTACTAAGTACTTGCAAGAGTACAAAATATCAGTTTTGGTCTTAAAAAGAAAACACCTTGGGAGAGAATATGACCTTTCTTGGGGATTGAAGAGGCAGACGTTTTCCTGATCATTCTGACTTTCAGTGCAAACTCCTGTCTGTTTATGTTGAAACAAGAGGCCCAGGCACCTAACTCACTGGTGCATTCTGGATGGAACCTACCAACCCTGAGCTCCTAGCTGGCAGTGTTTGTGGGCAAAGGGCCACCCAGAGCTAATGGCTGTTCCCTCCAGCTAAAACCAAACCTGCCCTTTGTAGCCCATTCAATGTGAACTTTGAGCTAAGACAAGAGGAGGCTAGTAATTCACCCCAGCAGCTGGCAAGTGATTGTGTAAGCGACCTCAATCTGGAATATACGGGTTAAGAATTTGTTGATTTAAAAAAAAAGTCTCTTCAGGCTGGTACTATTAAATATTTATGTAACACTTTATACTCTCGAAGTTCTTCATGATGCTTAATTAGTTGTTTCTTGCCTCATCCCGGCAGAGAGACCAGAATGATCAATCGTGTTTTAATGATGGAAATTCTGAGCATTCATAAAAATTGTCCCCATAAGCGAAGCAAAAATTCACTTTGGCTTTAATTATCTAGCTTTTCTTACTGAGAAAGAGCACCCAAACTCTACAAATAAGTATATTCTTTGGCCTCAAGTATCAAAACGTAGAGTCAGTAGTGACCTCTTTGGCTACGGTTCAGTGCACAAGCGAACCACACCACCACAAAAAGCAAGTAATTCCATCCCACTGTGGACATGGGTTAGATTCACAATACTTCTAGGTTATGATTCTCCCTGCCATTACAAGGGTCTAGAAACTGGGAGCCCTTCAGTGACAGTGGGAAGACAGAGACCTCCAGAGACTCCCAAAGAGGAGGAGAGCTTCTGAAAGTTGGAAGTTTGCCTTATAATAATAATAATGGCATTTATTAAGTGCTTACTATGTGCAAAGCACTGTTCTAAGCACTGGGGAGGTTACAAGATGATCAGGTTGTCCCATGTGGGGCTCACAGTCTTAATCCCCATTATACAGATGAGGTAACTGAGGCCTAGAGAAGTGAAGTGACTTGCCCAAAGTCACACAGCTGAAAAGTGGCAGAGCTGGGATTTGAACCCATGACCTCTGACTCCAAAGCCCCAGCTCTTTCCACTGAGCCATGCTGCCTTATTTCTATAGTAACATTAAATTGTTTGCCATGAGCTTTTCTGCAGTTCCCAGCACCCTCTAGGAAACCCACTGTATACCTAGCCAACAATAGTGGTGTTTGAGTTTTGAGACTAGAATTCCACTAACTAGATGGCCCCACTAACCCAAGGAACTTTGAAAGCACCACATCCTCCTGATTCATAGAAAGCTTCTCAGCTGATGTTGGTCAAGTTGGGGATGACAAGTCATTCAGGAGGCAGGACAAGAAAACCATTCCATGGCAATACAGTAGAGCTGGCCATAGAGTAACTTGCAAACCAATGAGCCAAGTCAAATCTTCAGCCAACTCTATCACTTCTGAAGTCATCTGTACCCTCCTCAGCACTAATGTATCTGTGTGCTCAATTGTTTATTATTACCACCCTCTTTATAAATTATTTTTGACTTTTGTCTCCCCATTCTTCATTCACTGGTCTGCCCAGGAATACCTCGCTTATTAATTATTACTGTCATTATTTTATTATATTAAGATTTATTAATTTACTGGGACAGTAGGCTGCAATCTGCCATTGCTCCATCTTTTTGGGCACCGGCACTGCTTGTCCCCATGTTGGAAGAGATCAGCCCCCAACTCCCAGGATAATTTGCTCCTCACGGTTACTTTCCTCCATTCCTCTCTCAGCCCTGGAAATGCCTCTGTTCCAGTTCAAGGAAACAGGAAATCAGATGGTGCTGTGCCATGTCGAGCTTTCCATAGGCAGCTCTTGAGTTCATGAGGCTTGACCACCAAAGCAGTTTACTCTTGTCTCCATTGAGCCCAAACTCAGGATTGTCACCTGGGGCTGAGCTGAAGTGTAAACTTGCTGCATAATGAATCTGGTCACATTATGTCCTGGCTCTGCAACTTGCTTCTGTATGTGACTTTGGTCTGGTCAGTTAACTTCTCTGGGCCTCTGTTTCGTCATCTGTCAAAATGGGGACAAGATACCTGTTCTTCCTGCCCTTTAGACTGTGAGCCTCAGAGAGAACCAGGTTTGTGCCCAGTCTGATAATATTGTATCTATCGCAGCACTTAGCACAGTTCTTGGCACATAGTAAGCACTTGACAAAGACTACGCTTTTTAAAATAATATGAAGGCGGAGGAAGAAGAGAAACTGTTGAGACTGGAAGAAATGTTTCCAGGCCTTTATGAGCATCACCTTCCAGTTTGAGAACTTCAAATAATTGGAGTCAGTTCTCATGAGGACATGATAGAAAGATGTTCCAAATGGTTAAGATTAAAATTCAATACCTAAATCTCCCAATAGAAGAACTTCTTTCCTCTGTACTACCTCCCCAACCCATTAATTGCAAGGCTGCTTCAGGCCTAAGGATTGCAAAGCTTCAACGTGATTGAAACACCTGTCTTGTTACATCTGTTGTTCATCTTTGTGTTCAAGATGGTGCTACTAATATTGACTTTGATCTCTGTGACACTCTCTGTACTTTTATGTGGCTCAGGGAGAAGAGATCGAAGGGCAGCTTAAAAGAGATCTTCAACCACTGGAAATACTGTTATCATATAGTGTCTGACCAACAGTTCTCCTCCACAAAAGCCTAGACTAGGGGATTGTTCTCCTCCACAGAAGACTAGCAAAGGGGAAATTGGACCTAAATTACAGTTTGGTTAGAAGAAAGAACTTGGCCCTTTTTATGGCATTTGTTAAGTTCTTACTATGTTCCAGGCTCTGTACTAAGCTCTGGGGTTGATAGAAGTTAATCATGTTGGACACAGTCTATGTGTCCTACAAGGGGCTCATGATCTTAATCCCCATTTTACAGTTGAGATAACTGAGGCACAGACAAGTTGAGTGACTTTCCCCAGGTTACACAGCGGAAAATTCAAAGCTGGGATTAGAACCCAGGTCATTCTGACTTCCAGGCCTGTGGTCTATCCACTAGACCACACGGCTTCTCTGCTGTAAGGACGACAAAATATTGATTCAAACTACTGGAGCTGGATTCTATAGAGAAATCACCTTCCTAAAGGCACGAGTCTGTTTAAGATGATTTCTTATGATGCCTTCCAGAATAATAATGATAATAATAGTAATTATCAGGATCTTGATTATGTATAAGAATAATGGTGATATTTTTAAGTCCTTATTATGTGCCAAGGATTGTCTTTAAAGAGGGGGTAGATATACTATAATCCTTCCAGAGATGGTCCCTGCCCTTACATAGCACTTTCAGCACTTATGCATCATTTACCTCACATATCATAAAGCAGGCAAGTGGAGGGGCCAAGATTAGAACCCAGTTCCTCTGATTCCCGGACCCAGGCTCTTTCCACTAGGTTATTCTGCTTTCTATGTGAGGAGAATGGAGTATAGCAGAGTCCTAAAGGAGGTACAGTATCCTGAGCTGAAGAATTGAGACTAGCAACAAGGACCAAAGATGGCTTTTAAGGATACAGAGAACCAAATGTTCTAACCCTGAGATACAGCCAAGGTGGCTGGGAGGCAACGAAAGGCAACTGCACAGCAAGGAGAGACTATAAACACCACCAAACACTGTGTAGCAACACAGGAAAGGAGGGTCTTTTTGTGGGCTCAGTGTGGAAGGAACTGTCTTAAACATTGGTCTTTTCAGCCACCCACACGCACCTGGATAACATCTCTCTCACACATCTATATCCATATTTTCACTGTGTAGGGTGTGTGGGCTGCTCTTCTTCCTTCATCTGCTTTTTTCACTGGGTAGCTTCAGATTGGCACTCTATGCATTGCTGCCTTCGGTCTGGTTGGGCTTCTGGATAAACTTAGCCTGGCCTGATGGATAGCGCTCGGTCCTGGGAGACAGAAGGACCTGGGTTCTAAGCTCAGCTCTGCCACTTGTCTGCTGTGTGACTTTGGGCAAGTCACTGAACTTCTGTGTACCTCAGTTACCTCATCTGGAAAATAGCGATTAAGACCGTGAGCCCAATGCGGGACACGGACTGTGTCAAATTTGATCACCTTGTATCTACCGCAGTAGTTAGTACAGTGCCTGGCACACAGCAACTGCTTAACAAATACCATTACCAAAAAAACACACAGTGGTGGCATTCAGTACTTCGTGCTCACTGGTTGAACCTAATCCCTAGCCATGATTTAGCTAAAACTCACACATTGAGTGTCATGGCATTACTGAATGTGATACCAAAAGGAGCTATGGATTGGCTGAAGAAAACTGAGGCTATGTGCTTGGCTTCATCAGGGATGGCCTCAGCCTTACCCATATCTGAAGAACTTCAGCAATCAATCAATTATATTGCGCACTTACCACGTACAGAGCACTTTACTAGACCATAAACTCACTATGGGCAGGGAACCTATCTGCCAACTGTGCTATATTGTAATCTCCCAAGTGCTTACTACAGTGCTCTCAGACATGATGGAGGAGGGATTTTCAGGCTAGAGGGAGGATGTGTGCAAGGGGTTGTCAGTGAAAAGAACAAGATTAAAAGACAGTGAGTAGGTCGACAGAGTAACGGTAGGTAAGAGGGACTGAGATGATCATTTAATCAGGTTTCTGTCCCATATACAATCAGCAGAGCCGATTTAATTCCCAACACAGGTACCAATTGCATTTCTTTTGCATACTCTGGAAACATCTTAGCTTCCTATCATCATAATTTTCTTGGGTAGCCAGTTCATTTTCACATGTATGTTTCTATTAACATCTGTATCCCTTTATCTTAAGCCATTCGATGCCTGGGGAGTAATTGTCTAGCCTACTATATTAATTACTTTTCTCAGTCAGTTCTTATATTTTTATTGGATAAGTGTCCCGGCTAATTTCTGAGCATACTGATATTTTGTTCAGGTCATCTCCCCTTCTGGCTCTCATTTCACCTGGTTGACTCATGTATTATAATATTACAGAATTGTTTTTACCTTTATTGATCTCGTTGCAGCACTGTTGCACAGTAAGTTGTATCTTTTTGGGGCTGATGCTTCATTAAGGTACAAAGGTTATTCAGGCATCCCTGTAGGATAACTATCTTTCTAGAGATGGGTATCTTCAGGGTATTATGTCATTGTGTTGATGGGTTTGCACCTAGAAGCACAAGTCATGGCAGCTTTAAGGCGATGCTCTGCCATCTGACACTGTTGATCTCTAGCCATCATTCACTAATATTTTTTATAGCCAACATGTAGGAAGGAAAATAATTCATGCTGATAAGTTTTACCGCTGACAGTAAAATAGATCATATGATTAGAGGGTACGATTATTGTGGGCAGGGATTATGTCTTGTGCCCTAACAAGTGTTAGGAATTTAATCAATCAGTGCTATTTTTGAGCACTTACTATGTGTAGAGCATTGCACTAAATGCTTGGAGGAGTACAATACAATAGAATCAGCAGACACTTTCCCTGACCGTAAAGAGGTTACAAGTGTTGGATAACTATTTCAGGGAACTGTAGGATGTAGCTCGTTTTCCAAATTCCTCTTAACCCCAAGAATTAAAAAACACAGCCTTAAAAACAAAAGCTAATAATCAATGTATTCTCCATATCTAGCTAAAGCAGGATGCTCCCTAGGGAATCGAAGGGGCCACTTGCTGTCTATGGCATAGAATCAATTAATCAGTGCTATTTATTGAGTGCTTACTGAGTGCAGAGCATTGTACTAAGTACTTGGGAGGACAGTACAATACAGTAAAGTTGACAGACATGATAATAATAATAATGATGGCATTTGCTAAGCGCTTACTATGGGCCAAGCACTGTTCTAAGTCCTGGATCACTGCCCACAGTGATCCAGATTAATGGATTGTTTTATTTGATCTTTTTGAGGAATATGTTAGAAAGGCTCCCCTAGCCAAATTATTTCACTTAACGGGCACGTCAGAGGCACTGATGCAAGTGATTATAAGCACACAGGATATATGTGTGCTTGTGTGTGTGTGTGTGTGTGTGTGTGTGTGTGTGTGCATGTTTAATTGTATTTAAGTGCTTACTGTGTGCCAGGCATCATACTAAGCACTGGAGTAGATACAAGCTAATCAGGCTGGACACAGTCCATGTCCCTCTTGGGGCTCATACTTTTAATCGCCATTTTACAACGAGGTAACTGAGGACCAGAGAAGTTAACTGACTTACCCAAGGTCACACAGCAGACAAATGGCAAAGCTGGGTTTAGAACCCAGGTCCTTCTGAATCCCAGGCCCATGGTCTATCCATTAGGCAACACTGCTTCTCAAGCCTTTTATCAAATCCCCAAGACTAGGTGGCATCCACCTAAGAATTCAGAAGGAACTTGGAGACGGAGTTGCAGAGCTCCTGACAGAGATGTTTTACCCTCATTTCGAATGACTACTAAATCGAAGGATTGATAGATCAAAATTAAATGTTTCCTTTATGCCAAGCCTTGTGATAAACACTAAGACAGTCCCTGTGCCCACGGGGCTTATTTTCCAAGACAAGTATTTTATCCCCATTTTACACATGAGGCACAAGTGACTTATCCAAGGTCACACAGCAGGCAAGTGGCAGAGCTGGGGTTAGAACCCAGGTGTCTGACTTTCACCTGGCCTGTGGTCCTTCCACTAGGCTACACTGCCTCCCAACTGTAACATTCTCCTATAAAAAGGTCTCCATAGGTGAACCCAGGAATTATAGACTTGTGAGTTTCATTTCTGTCTCAGGCAAGCTGGTAGAATCTTGAATTAAGTGTAGGATCAGGGCACACCTACTCACATATCAATTGTTGGGGAAACGGTTTCTGCAAGGGGTAGATCTTTCAAAGAGGGCAATATGTTCATGAATAATGGGGGAGAATAAGTGTGCATAATTGATTTAGATTTTTGAAGACTTTGGAAAAGTTCAACCCCAAAGACCTTAAAAGAACTGAATAAGCCTGGGATTGGAGAGAACCATTTATCATGAATAGAAAACTGGCAAAGTGATAGTAAACAACTGGTAGGAATAAACAGCTACTTTCTAGCAAGTAATAGGAAGACTCCAAACTATTTAGTTAATCCTTTACTTAATCCTATAAATAAACAAAGTAGTTGATTTTTTTTAAAAAAATGCTTTAACCATGATTAATTAGCCCATGAAAGAAGTGTTGATGAGGATCTATTGCCAGAAAATCCCATAAATCTGAGTAAATGGAAGGAAAAGTGTCAGCTGAGTTTTTCCAAAGGAGATATAGGGTGATGGAACTAGAGAAAATAATCCAAATTGCAATTACAGGCTATAAATGCAGTGGGTATTAAGCCATCAGGAAAAAAGATAAAATTATGAATCTTCAGACTGCATAAGAGACTGAACCTTATTAAGGCAAAGTGCTGGGAGTTTTTTAAATATAAACTTTTGTTTTCATTTTTTACTCGGCTTTGCAAATGCATTTTATTTAAAATGTAAATATTAAGAAACACAAAATAGATTTATTTGACAAAGGTAATGAAAGTCCTTTTATTCTCAAAGTTCAAATAAGTATTTTTCTCTTTAAGCAACTCAGTGCTGGGGCTTCAGCTTCTGTTGGTAACATCTCTTCTTTGCCCAGGTGTGGTATTTACGAATTGGTGTAGTCTTCCCTTCCAGGAGCTAACTGACTCAACAGGTTTTTTCCACAGACCCTCCCTCCCTGGGAAATTAACTCTCTCCTTTCTCATCAGAAGATAACTTTTTTATGTATATAGATAAGTATATGTATATAGATACACACAAAGTACTTTTTCAGATGTATACACTTGTGTGTGGATTTATGTGTTGTGTTTCTTTTGTGTATAGATTAGTGTGTTTACGTCTGCCATACTAAATGCATACAGATTGGCATATTGGGGTGGGGGTGGAGCAATACATTCTAGGTATAGATTTGTAGTGTGTGCAGTGTTTGTATTTGTGTGCAATACTCTTTGTGTATAGATTTGTATGTATGTGTGTGCGGTGCTTCAGGTGCATAGATTTGTGTGTGTCCAGTGTTTCCTTTTGGGACTAGATTTTGTGTGTGTGTGTGTGTGCGTGCTTCTTTATGGGTATAAATTTGTGGGTATAGAATTTTATATGTATAGATTGGAGTGTTTGTGCATGCAATGCTTTCTAGGTATAGATTTGTGAATGTATGCAATGTTACTCTCTGTGTGTGTGTGTGTGTGTAGAACTCTTTGTATGTACAGATTTGTAGGTATATGTGTGAAAAAACTGCAGGCGGACGTTTTTTCTGGAATTCCCCTCCTGTCCCCTTGTCCCCTCGCCCATTCACCCTCCAACCTCCAAATCCCAACTTTCCCTCTCTGGAAATTTCCTTCAGCATTCCCCATATAGGTGCTCTTTTGGCTCTAGTTCCCAGCTCCTTTGGGCTAAAGTACACTGTGTTCTCCAAACACCTGGACTAGCGTTTACTAGAAAAAAAAAATAGCCCAATAAGCCAATGACTTGCTCCAACAAAGATCTGGAACATTCCCATACTGATTCTGTAGCTACTATGCAATGCCCTCATTATCCCGTAGGAAATTTTACCTTTGAACATTGCCACCACGATGCAGACGCAACTTATGAGCAAGTTGAAAATCGAGAATGGTGGCTCAGCTCCACATGGCACCCTAAATTAGCATTCATCCCTGGGTTTCGTTTTCTTTTTCACCCTGCTGGGAACTGGAAATAAGTCACCCTAGTGAAACAACAGTGTCAAGGAGGAACAGCCCCAACCGTTTTCAAGCTGTGGTATTCACTTGTGGGTCAGTTGATCTATAAATGTTTGTGCTCTTTACCCTGATTACAGATGTAATTTTACAGCTTGTTTATTGATTTAAACTTTAGGATACCTTTGACATGAGGCACAAGGAAACTCATTTGTCATGTGAATGTCTGAAAAGGAACTGCAGGAAGAATTTTATGTGTGATTAATTTGGCTTTCCATGCCTTTCCCTGGGAACTGTATTGGGAAGAATCTGCATATTTATTGCCCGCTCTATAGAGGGGCCGGAAAGTCAATGCTACAAGGCCCTATCAAGCCTTCCTTCCCACCATCCCTGTATCAACTCTTTTTTTTTTTTGGTTTAATCAAGCCATCTTGTACAAATGCTCAGCGGTAAGCAGATGACAGACCCTTGAAAATCAATAGGAATTCTTGAAGTTGTGTATTGAAAAGTAAAAATCCAACACAATGTATTTCTTATCTGAGAAAAGTTCAAGGAATCCCCTTTGTTGACCATGTCATATCCGAAAATCTCTATTATTGTTGCTGTCCTCACACTTCTCCGTAGTAGGCACAAGCAGGTTGCATTCAAGGCTATAGATCCCAGAAAGAGGTTCGCTACAGGGTGTGCCCCATTTTGCAATTAAACTTATCCTCTTTTTTAATTTAATAATCCTCCCTAAAATGTCAAGGGAAATGACAACTCATCTGCTTTGAGAGAAATACAGCTTCTTATTTTCTCCTCAGAGAGATACAAATGATCTCAAAGCTTCATTTAGTATTTGGGAGGGTTACAAATAACTTGGATTAATAACGATTGGATTCATTTTTGCTGACATTTAGAAATGATCCAAGACATTTCCTCATAAGCATGGTTAAAAAAAAAAACAACCAAACTTGTCCTCGTTCTTCCTGAATAGTGTGAAATATTAACAGGTTTCCAGATTGGAAATCATTACATACTGTATATCCCATGATATGTTTTCTGATTTATAAAGCTGGAATTTTAAATTGTTGTTTCCAGTTTAAGGGGTGTGTACTACCAGATTATCAGGCTTGGTGGGGTGAAATTTATCATGGACCGGTTCCTCATCTCTAGGTCAAGCAATAATTGTGGTATTTGTTAAACACTTACTCTGTGCCATGTACTGTACTAAGCACTGGAGTAGATACAATCAGATCAGAAAGAGTCCCTGTCCCACGCAGGGCTCACAGTCTGACGGGGAGAGAGAAGAGTTATTGAATCCCCATTTTACAGTTGAAGAAACTGAGTCCTAGAGAAGTCAAATGACTTGCCCAAGGTCTCATGGCAGGCAAGTGGCAGACCCAGGATTAGAACACAGTCTCCTGACTGCCAGGCCTGTGCTTTTCCCACTAGGCCACGCAGCTTTTAGATTGCGAGCCCCTCAAGGGATAGGGACCGTGTCTAATTTCCAACTGTGTATTCTTTCTCAACACTCAGTGCAGTGTTCTGCACACAGTAAGTGCTTACTAAATGCTATTATTACTCTCAGGCCTTCATCTTCATTACTACTACTCTATTGACTTATTGAACAGGAAATCTATACACTAATACTGTGCTAGTAAAAATGATTAAAAGCATCCTGTCCCAAGGTTTTCGAATCTAAACAAAAGTCAGAGCACCATGAGCTTCAAAATTCAGGTTCTCCTTTTAACACCATCAATTGCATTACTTGGTCACCCAAGACAAAAAAATAGACAACCCTGCTTTTCCTTCTGTGGTCTCGGGACGTAGTGTGGCCACGTGAAAGAGCATAGGCTTGGGAGTCAGGGGACCTGTGTTCTAATCCTGGCTTCATCAGTTGTCTGCTGCGTGACCTTGGGTAAGTCACTTCATTTCTCTGGGCCTCAGTTACCTCATCTGTAAAATGGGGATTAAGACTGTGAGCCCCATATGGGTCATAAACTATATACAAGCTGATTAACCTGTATCTACCCCAGTGCTTAGTGCAGTGCTTGGCACATACTAAGTGCTGAACAATTACCATTAAAAAAAAAACTGAGTCCAGTTCAATGGGATGGTGACAATAACCTATGTCAGCATTTTGTCCCCTTTTTTTCAGTACCTCATAGAGTTTTAATTTCTTTCCACCTCTCCTATATCTTCTCATTTCTCCCCTTTACTCCCCCTAAATTCTCAACAGACACACCCCCTTCTGCAGATGCCTATCCATCTAATAACAGGCTCTCTACTTTGCCTGCCATACATGAACTGAAGTTTGGATAGAATATAAAGATTAGGATTTTCTCGTCAAAGAATGCACTATCTACAAGGGGAAGCAAAATGAGCAAATATTAATAAGCAGGAATACACCAGCATATATACATGTATGCATGAATTTAAATCTTATTTCCACATTTTAAATATTCTGAAACCTACAAAAATCCATATGTACACTGTGAATTGTCTGCATGTGTATGAGTTTAGAATTAGATTAGATTAGAATCCAGGTCCTTCTGATTTCTGGGCCCATGCTCTATACACTGTGCTGTTTCTCAGCATAATGGAGTTTTAACATTAACATTATCGATCTACTCACTGTTTTTTGTTTCAGCTACATAGAAATAGGGAATGCCCCCACAGTCACCACTCCCTCAGCCCGTACTTTGGGATCCCTAAAATAGAAACTCACAAAAATCCAGGAAGTTCCTGTCAAGATCCCTAGAACCCTTGACTGTAAACCTGTTATAGCCAGGGAATGGGTCTACTATTAGAGACCTAATAGGGAACTCTATTGAATTGTACTCTCCCAAGGACCTAGTACAGTGCTCTGCACATATTAAGTACTCAATAAATACCATAGATGATCCCCGACAGAAACGATCATTTTACTTTGCTGCCGCTGGATGTTGACTAACAACTGTGGGATTAAAATTAATCTCAGATGTTTCCCCCGAAGAAGCACTATCCCAGAGAGAATCTCTAAGACTTGATTTCATTTAAAAAAATAACAAAAATGAAAAGCCAAAAACCCATTCTTATACCATGCCCATTCTTATCTCCCCCTAATTTTGCCGTCTTCCCGTGACAAGGAGAATGGAGCTCCACTTCATGAGCAACTAATCACCATGGCCCCAGCTATCCTTGAACTATTAAAAAATAATAATAAGATCTCAGACACTAAATCTGTGTGGTGATGAACCACAGGCTAATCCTCTCCAAGAGCCCCGATTACTGAATGAAGATCGGCAATAGGAGTGTCTACAATCGCCATGTTGGAGTGATTGTTAAATATTTCATTGTCCTTGATACTGAAAATGGCTTAGAAAAGGGCAGGGGTAGTACTCCCTGGATCCTCAGGAAAGCCAATGGACACCTCTGACCGCCAGCAATACGTTGCAAAAGCTTATGCTTTGTCAGTTTCTTTGTCAACACCTCTGTCACTTCCATCACCAATTTATTTCAGAGGCTCTTGAAGTTGGGAAAAAACAAATGAATATGGAGAATTAGAGAAAGAAAAAAAGAACTTCAGTCCTCATTAGCTTTACTTGTGGATTTTTTCCCATAGTAAAACTCAAAATTGAATTTGTAATACCACTTCAAAAGTCAGAGCCCAGCTTCAATGGTATATTCCCCTATCATTCTCATCAGATTTTTTTTCCTAACAGAAAATAATTTGAAACGCTTCCCTTTTATTCAAGATCATCCTGTTGCTCAACTCCTCTCCCCTTATAGGAGTGAGCCTATTCCTTGTAGGAATGCCAGGAAGCAAGGCCTTTGTGAATGGGAGATGAGAAGCACACTTTATATTAATGTTTCTCTCTCCCTCTAGGCTGAAAGCTCATTGTGAGAAGGGAACATGTTTACCAACTCTGTTGTATAGTACTCTCCCAAGTGCTTAGTACAGTGCTCTGCACCCAGTAGCACATAATAAATATCATTGATTGATTGAAATACCATTGGTTGATTGATTGATCAAAGTCATCAGTCAAAGCAAACACCAAGGCCCAAAAGATGTAAGTGATGTAAAGGGGTTTGAACTTTCCATCTTGGGCAACTGATCAGTGATGGGGAAGTGTCAATCTTTGAGACTGCCACTGAGGAGGAATCTTTCCATGCCTTGACTCTGACAAGCTTGAAAGCTCCAGTACCTTTTGAAGTGGCGGGGAAAAGCATTGTCAAGAAGATATATGTGGCATCTCTGTAAGGTTTTCCCTAGTGTATAAATTGAATTGGAATGACAGGTTGGTTAAAAATAATAAAATAAAAAAATTCATCTGAGAGGTAGGTCAAAATCCAATATTCTCCAGCCAGCATTTCCATACCAGCTGAACTAGTCTTTACTTGAGACAAGTTATATACCCCATGTCACCACTGAAGTCACTGAGGAAGAGAGAGAGAAAGAGAGGGAGAGAGAAAGAGAAAAAGCATTTGCGGGGAGAAATACAAGAGGGTATGATTTCAGAATTATACAGTGAGGGGAAATGATGACACAAGATGAAGACAAGGAATATTGAAGCAGATGGTTTAGTGGTTCCTATTGGGAAAATCTTTGGGGTTACAAGAAAAAGAGAAGAATACGGAGTCACCCAATCAAAAAGTAAACAGTGGTAAAGAATCTTCTGGAGATTATTCCCCTTTAAAAGAAGGATGGGTCAGACAAAAAGAAAATATTTTCTTTCTCTAATTATGGAGCTTCTCTTTCTGAATGATGTGTTTTCTTCCAGTTTGACTAATGGAAAAAGGGAAGAGTTTAATTACCCAGGTTTGCTAGCCTTCCTGAAATAACTTCGATTTTATTTTCCCTCCACACACATTTATATTTTAAATTGCAGTAATAATCATTTCTCTTTCATAAAATTAGGTCTATTGCATAGAAAAGCCACCAAGAGATAAAAATATCAAATAAGAGAAGATACTCTAACATTCCACATGATGGCAGAAGATCTTTTTCTTTTTAAGTAGTCAAGGTTTACAGCTTGCATTATTCTATTAAATATAACAAGATAAGCAATCTCCCATATTCACCAAGCTATTTTAGAGTAATTTGTTCTCGGGACATACCAGAAAGGAGCGATGAATTTTCCTGTGTGAAAAACAAACAAACAATTCAACAAAAATGCCAGGGTAGCCTTCCGAAAGTCTTTCTAAATGACGATAAGATAAACAAAAGTGCCTTACAAATCCGTGCCTAACCTAGGACTTTAGAACGCGTTTACCAACTGCGGGTGCTCTTTCTGCTTCTCGTTGTTGTTAAACACAGTCAGCAGCACCAGTGAATTGTGGAGAGTTCACACAAGAGGTTCTCTGAGGAGGGCATGCGGTGGGATAGTGGGGGTTTTTTTTCCACCATGGCTGCCCCACAGCTTTGGCAGAATTTGAGCAATTCACACTAATGCCATCCATTGCATAGACATGCCCGAAGAAACGTCTTGTAGTAACAGAAGTAGCAGCAGTAGCACCTATTGAACATCCACTTTTTATTGAGCCTGTCCGTATTCCCCTGTAGATTTTAAGCTCCTCGTGGACAGGGATTGTGACTACCAACTCTATTGAATTGTACTTCCACAAGCACGTAGTACAATGCTCTGCACACAGTAAGAGTATGTTCAATAAATACCATTGATTGATTTAGCCAGACAGGAACAAATAGTCCATGAGGAAAATAGTTCATTTCCCTGGGGGGATGTCCCCTGCTGAGATTATTACAATATCTTCTCTATTCTTCAGGCAGGGTTTTATTTACTGCCTTGTGTGAGTCAGTCTTTGCCAAAATGGGTGCCGTCATCTCAATTGCAATGATAATAATTATTAGTAATCATAAAAAGAGAATTGTAGTGTTTGTTAAGCACTTACTATGGGCCAAGCACTCTACTAAGCAGTGGGCTAGATGCAAAGTAATCAGCTCAGACAAATGTTATTCCATATTGGGTTCACACTCTAAGTAGGAGGTAAACTAGTTACTGAATCCCCATTTTCCAGATGAGGAAACTGAAGCTCTGAGAAGTTAAGTGACTTGCCCATGGTCACACAGCAGACAAGTGGCAGAGCCAGGATTAGAACACAGGCTCGGGCTCTTTCCCCTAGGCTGCACTTCAGAAGCAGCATAGCCTAGTGCACAAGCCTGGGAGTCAAAAGGATCTACATTTTAATTCCGGCTCTGCCACTTGTCTGCTGTGTGACCTTGGACAAATCACTTCACTTCTCTGTGCCTCAGTTACCTCTGTAAAATGGAAATTAAAACTGTGAGCCTCATGTATTTGTTGCCGCATTGTACTTTCTGAGCACTTAGTACAGTGCTCTGCACACAAGTGCTCAATTATTACAGTTGAATGAAAGGGACTATGTCCAACCTGATTAACTCGTATCTACCCCAGCTCTTAGAACAGTGCTTGGCTCATAGTAAGCACTCTACAAGTGTCATCATCATTATTATTTTCCACTAATGACCTCACAAATACCAGACAAGGAGGAGCACATGAAAGCACCCAGGTTATACTAGATATACAGTGAAAGTGACATCATATATAATAAATATGGGGTCACTTGTACCTATAGAATTAGGGGAAGCCCCTAATAATAATAACCATGGTATTTGTTAAGCATTTATTGTGGGCCAAGCTCTACTAAGTGCTGGGGTAAATACAAGCTAATAGGATTGAATGCAGTACCTGTGTCTCTTGGGACTCACAGCTTAAATAGGAATTGAAGTCCCATTTAAGGAAACAGGCACAGATATATGAAGTGACTTGCCCAAGGTCACAGAGCAGGCAAGTGGCTTAGCTGGGCTTATAACCTAGGCCCTCTGACTCCCTGGACCACTTTTTCCACTATACTAAGGTGCTTCCCAAAATGCTCTCCCCCTTACTCCTGAACCTTTAATTCCCTCTCTCAAGGCTCCAAAAACACAGGTGCTGCTTCTGAGCCACAGTGAATCAATCATATTTATTGAACATTTACTGTGTACAGAGCACTGTACTAAGTGTTTGGGAGATTACCGTATAACTGCATTGATAGCCACAGAACTCAGGGGCTGGAGCAGAGGCAGAGGAAGGACGAGCATTGAAAATGAAAATACCAAATATACCTATTACAGACCTGGGGTAGACCAGCTGAATAATGGACAAGTGGCCCTATTTCCCTGGGAGCCTAGGGATCAAGACATTTCCAAAACTGCTGAGAAGAGTTGAATTGTAGGTTTGTAAAGAGGCTGGTCACCTTCATTAGTTATTCTTCCCAAGGCCCAGGGAGGATTCTGGGTCAACAAGCAGGGCAGAAGAAGTTAAGAGCTGATAAGAAGATTTCAGCTGGACAAAGAAAATAAGTCTCTATATCCCTATAAGTTGCTAAGAGAATTGCGGGGATTTGAAGCTGCACTGAAAGTTAAAGACAAAAAGGACTAAAAGCCCAGTGAAAACTACCTTCCACTATCACTTCCTGTAGCAATTTGGAAGGGTCAAAAGGAAGTTTTCAGGAAGCAGTTTATTCTGAGATGAGAGAGTTTGGTGTAATGACGTTGGGTCATTTTGTGATATCTGTTCCCGAAGGAAGAATCTGCTGAAGCTGATAAAACACTGGGGAGGTCCCTATACTAAAACCTGACTTCCTCACTTTATATTTCTGTTAATGAAGTCAAAATGTGATTTAGATCATAATGGAAGCTGCTTGTTATGAAGAGAAGCAGTATGGCCTAGTGATAAGAATGTAGGCTTGGGAGCCAGGGAACCTGGGTTCTAATCCCAGCTCTGCCACGCCTTCTGTGTGACCTAGGGCAAGTCACTTAACTTCTCTGTGCCTCAGTTTTCCTCAACTGCAAAATGGGCATTCAATACTTGTGGAAAGAGCAGGAGCCTGGGAGTCAGAGGATGTGAGTTCTAATCCCAGCTCTGCCATATGTCTTCTGTGTGACCTTGGGCAAGTTGCTTCACTTCCCTGTGCCTCGGTTACTCATCTGTAAAATGGGGATTAAGACTGTGAGCCCAGTGTGGGAAAGGGACTGTGACCAACCTTATTACCTTGTATCTACCCCAGCACTTAGAACAGTGTTTGGCACATAGTAAGAGTTTATGGCCTAATGGGTAGAGCACAGGTCTAGGAGTCAGAAGGACCTGGGTTCTAATTCTGGCTCTGTCACTTGTCAGCTGTGTGACCTTGGGCAACTCACTTCACTTCTCTGTGCCTCAGTTACCTCATCTGTAAAATGGGGCTTAAGAGGGTGAGCCCTATGTGGAACAGGGACTGTGTCCAACCTGATTAGCTTGAACCCCAGCACTTAGTGCTTGACAAATAGTAAGTGCTTAACAAATACCATCATTATTATTACTATACTTAGATTATGAGCTCCATGTGGGACAGAGACTGTGTCTGACTTATTTATCTTGTAGATATCCCAGCCCTTAAAACAATGCTTGATACATATTGAGTGCTTAACAAATGAGAAGCAGAGTGGCTCAGTGGAAAGAGCCCGGGCTTTGGAGTCAGAGGTCATGGGTTCAAATCCCGACTCCGCCAATTGTCAGCTGTGTGACTTTGGGCAAGTCACTTAACTTCTCTGGGCCTGTTACCTCATTTGTAAAATGGGGATTAAGACTGTGAGCCCCCCATGGGGCAACCTGATCTCCTTGTAACCTCCCCAGTGCTTAGAACAGTGCTTTGCACATAGTAAGCACTTAATAAATATCATCATTATTATTAAATATAATTATTAAAAACCATAACATATGCATATTTAAAAAAAAATCACACCTGCCTCCAACTTCTCTGAATTAGAAAGGGGAACAGGAGAATTCAATTAAGACTGATCAGCTCTTTTAGGGTGGGTGGGAGAGGGGCTTTGGTCTAAGCTAGTTAGCCTTTGAGGTGAGAGGAAGTCTCTATTTATTTATTTTACTTGTACATATCTATTCTATTTATTTTATTTTGTTAGTATGTTTGGTTTTGTCTCCCCCTTTTAGACTGTGAGCCCACTGTTGGGTAGGGACTGTATATGTTGCCAATTTGTACTTCCCAAGCGCTTAGTACGGTGCTCTGCACACAGTAAGCGCTCAATAAATACGATTGATGATGATGATGATAGGTGGCTATCGGAAAAGCTGGGAAGATTCTTTAGGTGAGTGTTTGGGGGCCAAAGACACAGAGGAAGGACGAAGAGGCCTAATGGCTGATGAGTCAAAATTTGCCTATTTGTGTTGTCAGGGAAACCTCTGCTTGTCTGTCCCCCCTGAAGTTGAAGGGGAGGACAGCGTGACCACTCTGACTCATTTTCCATTTGTTTGCCAGTCTTCAAGGAGCACAAGTCTGAGAGGGAAAAGCACCTAAACCAGGAAGGAGATGTGAAGTCACAAGACTGCCTCGCAGAGGATAAGGATCACCTGGCCTGCACCGCCACAGAACCAGGTGAGAGACATTGGACCACATCATGGTGGCAGGAAGCTATCTTTGTGTCTTTATGCAGAAAAGGGTGAGTTTGCCATGAACTAGATATTGGGATGCAGTGAGTGGTGTTCTTAGATGAAACATTTCCATTTTATCCTAATCTCTGACCAAGGGCTTCATAGAAATAGGAAAATGTTCTGTTTTTCAGGGAATGGGATCAGGGCTGTCCTAAAGGTCAGCCCAAGAGTGTCTGTAGGTCTCAGCTGGTTTGATATACTGTTGTCTTGTGTATGGTTTGGTGTACAAATAGCAACAGGAGTGAGGGTCCTCTAAAGCACTGACAGAAGGTCACTTAGTTGATTCAGGATGTTACCCTAACCCCATTCTGTAAAACAATAAAATAAAATAAAAAATAGCATTTCTCACTGGAGAAGCTGGAGCTGCCTATTTGGCAAAAAAAAGCAGCTTATTCTGTTCCAAAAGCAAATATTCTGGCTGTATTGGACTTTGAAATAAGGAAGCTATGAGGATGTGACTTTTTCCATCATTTTCTAGATATCAGTGGCAATTCAGATAATCACATGTGCTAGTATTGTCCCATCTGGTTTGCCCCTTTGGGGGCACAAAAAGATCACCCCCTCTTGACTCTGCTTGAATCTGGGAGGAAGTTCTTGTCCCTGGCATGACTTGCAAGCTGCAGAGACTGCTGATGACTTAAAGTAGCTGAGAAGCAGCATTGTCTAGTAGATAGACCATGGTCCTAGGAGTCAAAAAGACCTGGATTTTAATCCTGGTTCCACCACTTGCCTGCTGTGTGACCTTGGCCAAATCACTCAACTTCTCAGTTACTTCATCTGTAAACTGGGGATTAAGACCATGAGCCCCAAGTAGGACATGGACTGCGTCAAACCTGATTGTCTTGTATCTACCCCAGTGCTTAATATAGTGCCTGGCACATAGTAAACACTTAAAAATACCATTTAAAAAATAAATAGAATAAATACTTGCTGACACTCCTTACTCCCATCCTGCTTCTAACTTTCCCTCAGAGTGGGCCTCCAAATCTTGTTGGGTAACTTAAGTGGGCATGTATAATAATAATAATAATAATAATTCTGTTATTTAAGTGCTTACTATGTGCCAGGCACTGTCCTAAACACTGAGGGAGATACAGGGTCATCAGGTTGTCCCACATGGGGCTCACAGTCTTCATCCCCATTTTACAGATGAGGGAACTTAGGCCCAGAGAAGTGAAGTGACTTGCCCAAGGTCACACTGCAGATAAGTGGCAGAGCCGGGATTTGAACCCATGACCTCTGACTCCAAAGCCCAGACTCTTTCCACTGAGCCACGCTGCTTCTCAAAGCTGCATGGGAAAGCCTTGGTTTCCCCCTGGGATTTCTGCAGTTGACACTCCTTGATGTTGAAGAGAGTCAACCTCATCAGTAAACTAGAATCCATTCCTCTTCCTTTTGTTAGGGCATTTTTAATAAGGTATTGAAATGCTTATTGTGTGCCAGGCACTGTATTAATCTCTGGGGTAGATACAAGCTAATTGGGTTGGACGTTATCCATATTCCACATGGGGCTCATAGTCTAATTCCCCATTTTACGGATGAGGTAACGGAGGGGCAGAGAAGGTATGTGGCTTTCCCAAGGTCACACAACAGACAAGTGTTGGTGCCAGGATTAGAAGAGGTCCCTGCGACGTCCAGGCCCACAGTAGACCACACTGCTTCTGATATGATTGAATGCATGAATGGTATGCATGCATTATCAAGCAATCAGTTGTATTTATTGAACACTTACTGTGTGCAAGACACTCTACTGTTTGGAAGAGTACAGTATGACAGAGTCCTGGCCCACGAGGAGCTTACATTCTATCCACAGAAGCAGTATGACATAGATGGAGAGCATGGACCTGGGAATCAGAAGTCATGAGTTCTAATCCTGGCTCTGTCACTTGTCTGCTGTGTGACCTTGGGAAAGCATTCTACCTTGCCTCTTCCCACCCCCTAATCACCCCTCTCCACCTGATGTGAAATGGGCCTGGATCAAATGATGACTGGTGGTCTCACTTGGTGGGAAGGGAGAGTGGAAGAGGGAGGAGAGTTGGGTTTCTGTGACAGATAAAGGGATCCTGTATCAGCCTCCTCTCCGATCTCCCATCCTCTTGTCTCTCCCCACTTCAATCCATACTTTCATTCCGCTGCCCAGATTGTCTTTGTCCAGAAAAGCTCTGGGCATGTTACTCCCCTCCTCAAAAATCTCCAGTGGCTACCAATCAACCTGCGCATCAGGCAAAAACTCCTCCCCCTGGGCTTCAAGGCTGTCCATCACCTCGCCCCCTCCTACCTCACCTCCCTTCTCTCCTTCTACAGCCCAGTCCACACCCTCCGCTCCTCTGCCGCTAATCTCCTCACCGTGCCTTGTTCTCGCCTGTCTCGCCATCGACCCCCGGCCCACGTCATCCCCCTGGCCTGGAATGCCCTCCCTCCCAACATCCGCCAAACTAGCTCTCTTCCTCCCTTCAAGCCCCTACTGAGAGCTCACCTCCTCCAGGAGGCCTTCCCAGACTGAGCCCCCTCCTTCCTCTCCCCCTCCTCCCTGTCTCCATCCCCCCCACCTTACCTCCTTCCCTTCCCCACAGCACCTGTATATATGTATATATGTTTGTACATATTTATTACTCTATTTATTTTACTTGAACATATCTATTCTATTTATTTTGTTAATATGTTTTGTTTTGTTCTCTGTTTCCCCCTTCTAGACTGTGAGCCCACTGTTGGGTAGGGACCATCTCTATATGTTGCCAACTTGTACTTCCCAAGTGCTTAGTACAGTGCTCTGCACACAGTAAGCACTCAATAAATATGATTGATTGATTGATCCTGAGGCTGCTGGCCTTTTCTGGTCCTTCATGAGCCAGAGCTGCTTTGGCCCCTGGAAAGTAGGGAACTATGGCAGACCCTGATAAGCGCTATTTTCCTTTTTCAAGAGTCACAGAAAAACCTCACTCACCTGCACCCCTTGCTCTAGACACACACTTAAGCTGTGAGAAACCTACCCCCACAGACCAGCCTATGTTGGGGAAGGAAAAGGGGCTTCATTTCTACTCCCAAACCAGGAGAGTGTGAGTGCTAAGATAGACTCATTTCCAAGTGTCTGCATGACACGGGCATCTGTCTCAAGTTGGAACTCTGGACATGCTAAAGTTCACTTTGCTGTATTATTGACTCACAGATTCATTCATCTGAACAGGAGGCAAAAAAATTATTGGAGGGGCAATGGAATTTCATCGGGAAGCCTAGGCAGGGCCAACTTGGAAGAAAGTCTTGACAAACTGCATAGCCTCTTTTGAAACCAACCCAATTACATCCAGTACCGGCAATTTTATAGGTGACTGAATGTATGAATATGGCGTGTTCACTGCACTCCTACTGAACTTAACAAGATGTTCTAACAGTCTCCATTTGCAGTGACTCAATCGACTAATACTTGCTAATGCACGTTCACATTGGTTAGGGAACCTAAATATTAAAGGGACCAAAAATCTCAACAGTAAGTGATCTGCTAACTTGAAATGGCATTTTTTCTTTTTCATTTTCATGGTCATCGTTCCTTTCATCTACTTCAACTGGATAGCTTCTAGGTGTCTGGCTTACTGGTATATTGTCCTTTGGAAGGGACATTGAAAGAACTCGATTTTCAGCTAATGCTATGGCATGGCTCAGTAGACTTTGCCAATATATGTCCCCCATCTTGCCCTACCCAAAACTATTATAGTCAGAACACCAAATACCATATCTACTCAAATGCCCCATTCCTTTGCATCACCTTTGTAGCCCCCATGGTAGGAAAAAAACTATTACACTGGTAATTAAGTCAAGCAATACCCAAGAGCAGGAGGAGGAAAAAGAGGAGGCAAGGTAACAGGGCCCTTGAGATTGACTCTCTTTTATTGCAGTTTCCCAAGTGTTGCATACAACCACAACTCAATGAATGGACCCCTCCCTTCTCCCGTTCCTACCCCAGAGTTCTTTTGTCTCTGTGAAGAAACTCCCTGGCCTAAACCTGTAGCTGAAGCATTAACGCATTCTAACCCTTCTTCTCTTCCTAACCTAGTGCATGCAGCTATCACTACTTTCAAAACTGATCAAAAATCTCGGGTGGAGTGGGTGGGAGACCGAGGGGAATGATACAGTTCAGGCAATTTTATGCAAATAAACATGGTAGGTATCTTTTGTAATTTAATATCTGCCTCTCCTGTTAGACTGAGAGTTAGACTCATGAGCATCAGGGTCATGCAGTTAGACTGATCCAGTTAGATCCTTGAGACCAGGGACTGTCTCAGCTGTATTCTCCCAAGTGTTTCATTCATTCATTCATTCAAGCGTATTTATTGAGTACTTACTGTGTGCAGAGGACTGTATTAAGCGCTTGGGAAGTACAAGTTGGCAACATGTAGAGACGAACCCTTCCCAACAACGGGCTCACAGTCTAGAAGTGGGAGACAAACAACAAAACAAAACAAGTAGACAGGCTTAAATTCCATTTCCTAGCAGCCCCCATTCCAATCCTCCCAGACTCCTTCAAGCTTCTCGCGCCATCCACATGATCCCCCCTCCTCTAAGACCGCCCCTTGGAGAAGCAGCATGGTTCACTGTTTACTATGGTGTCCTGCATAAAAAACTTGCTATGAACCCTTGATTGATTTTTAATTATGATATTGAGTATCATGGCTTATGTTTCCAGGATATGTTGGGAATAAAAGAAAGAAAAACAGAATTGTTGATGAGTTTAGCCAGTTTACTATCAAATACAACTAAATGTCCATCTTGGGGGCTTTCCCAGTCTCACTCTCTCACTACATCCTCCCAAATAGTGGAGAAACCTCATTATATTAGTATTACAGGTCTGGCTACTCTTCCACCTTCTCTGTGACTGGGAGTGGAAAACACACACTCAAGTTTAATAACTGAATTAATTCTTTTCTTCCCCCAACAGTATGTGCAGTTATTAAAGTCAGATCTTGGCAGCCTCTTCCACCAGTAAATAGAATGATGCATTCTCATATGATTAATTAATGTTCCTGATTCAAGGAGATATGAAATCCTTTACATTCCTTGTGTTATTGAATAACCCAACATGCATTATTGCTCAGGTGCTTTTACATTTGTACAGTTAAATGGCAAGTAATAAGGCACAAATGCCCAACTTCATCTTGAAGTTCTGAGTTTTCAAACTCTGCAACTTGGAGAAGAAGAAAGGGCAAGAATGAGTGGAAGGGGAAACGATTCAACTTTCTCGAGTTGATTTTTTTTTTTAATTGTGCTAACCTTTGAACAAAATGGAGATTTTGTTGCTAGAGCAAAACAAATTAGCAGGGAGGCCTAAAGGACGAAGCTGTACAGGAAGGATTTTTTTGGTCAGGAGACTGCCCGGGATGGTGTTGCTGTGAGCAATCAGAGTTTGGATGGAAGAAAAGCCCCTAAAGATCCCTGATTCGGGGGAAACATTTCTCTCTTTGGGCAATTTTTGATCATGTTGGTTTGGAACTGAACTGCAGGTTTGCCCATATACCCAAAATGGTCTTTACTGAATTTGTACCAGGGTGGTAGCAATTTAGGTGGATAGAAAGGGTTTGATCTAGGAGATACTGCTCTGGGGAAAAAAAGCAGGATTTGGCAATAGCCTGAATGTGAGAGATGAATAATAGGGAAGAATTGAGATTTTGGGTTTCTGGGATTGGGAGGATAGTGGTGGTGTCAACAGAGATGGGAAAAGTTATGGGGTTAAGGGGGAAAGACGTGCTCTGTTTTGGACATCTTGCAGTGGAGGTACTGACAGAACATCCAATTTGAGGTGTGCTGGATGTGGGCTAGCCAGTCGGAGGTCAATGCTAGAGACAGCATAATTTGGGAGTATGGAGGAAGGGTCTCTTTCACCTGAAAATCCAAAACAATAATAACTGAGAGAGGCATTTTCCCAAGTGAGTTGTTTTTTTTAAGTGGAAATTTTTCTCCTAGCCAATACTGTCAGGAAGTCTGGAATGTCTGGAAGTCATCAGGGCAAGGATTCATGGAAGGGGCCAGCATGGCACCAGAGGGTTCAGTCTGTGGATGGCAGCAGGGACTCACTCAGTGCAAGGTCCCAATAATGCTCAGCCTCGTGCTTCTTAAAGTGCTCGTGGGTGCCGTTTTCCGTGGGGCACTGTTTGAAGTGCATGTCTCCGAATCTCCTCTCCTTTACCGTGCCTTCCCACAGCAGCACGCACTCATCTCCCTTCCTGGCTTCCTCCTCCCAAACTGATCAATGCTATCTCGTCTCCCACCAGGCCCCTGCTCATGCCACTTTATCCAGTGTAGCATGAGGCAACGGAATTTCTTCTGCGCCTTGGGGCCACCTTCCACCAGCACTACGTTGATATCTTTGTGCAGTACCACCACCCCGGTCAGGAACAACTGCCCGGCACTGGCCTCCACTTTGAATTTCTTGGCCGGATCACTCAGGTTTCAGACCCTGTACACGGACAGTTGCACCCCATGTGAGAGGTCTTCCTACAGCTTCTGAACCTTTTTGACTTTCCTCTCCTCTTTCATCAGCTTGCGGTTCACGTTGGTCACTTTGTGCACCTTCTGCCTCTTGGCCATCTGCGCTCGGACGTGGGCTTCCACCTTGGTGGGGTCCTAGATGGCATCCGTCCCCAGGACCCTCATTAGGTTGGAGATCCTGACCTTGGGCTCCAGGGGGGCCGCAAGACCCCGCATGACTTTCTCTTGCTGCTCCTTCTGCATCTCCCTCTGGGCCTGTCACCTTACCTTCTTCTGTTCTTTCTTGGTCAGGTAGACAGGCAGGGTCACCGGGGTGGTGGTGTCCAGTGGTGGGGTGAGCTGGGCAGGATGTTCCACAAGACCGCTGATGCCAAAGTATTGCCCTGCCTGGGGGCACCCTCTGGACAAGTCAAATCCATGGGGGATGATGTAGGAATCCCACCACTCGACCTCGGGGATCTCTCCTTCTTTGCCATCCCACTCGGGGGCACCGGAGCCCGGCTTGATTAGGCAGAGCCAGCCTTCCGGGCCGCCTGCGAGATCTCCACCTGCAGTTTCTCCAGCTGTGCTTTAGTACGGAGCCGCTGGGCCATCTTCTCGAATCTGCCCCTGTCATGGAACTGGAAAGCCCGTTTCTGGTGCTGGGCGGGGGCAATGGAGACCCGGGGGTCATAGAAGGCAGTCTCCATGGCCTCCGAGGACTTCTTTTTCATCCTCTGCTTTAGCTGCTCCCATTCCACAGCCCAGATGTTGGCCTTGAGTGTGGGCTCCTGGGGGGCCAGCCCGATCTTCTTGCTGGTGGCATCCACTGCGTGGCCCTGCTGGTCCAGGATGAGGGGCGCCGGTTTCAGGTCCACCTTGCAGTGTGATGGGGTGCCCCTGTGGAGGGGGGAGGTGGTGCCCACAGTGTGGGTGCTGGCCAGGCCCGCCAGGTTGACGCTTTCTCCTACTTAGACTGTGAGCCCCATTTGGGACATGATTATCTTGTATCTATCCCAGGGCTTGGCAAATAGTAAACACATAACAAATACGACAATTATTAGGTCATTCAGTGATTGACTGACCCTCCTTATAACCCCCAGCTCCATCTCCATCCTGCTTCTCTTAGCTCCAGACATTCCTCTCCCAGAATCTGGGCAGGCCCGCTCTGGGCTTCATCAGGTCTTAATGAGGGATGAGTGTTTAGCTTGTGAAGGAGAAAACTCAGTGTTCCTCTCTCTAGGGCCCAAGACTAAAGCAAATCAGATGCTGCCCCCAAGAGAGACACCCACACCCATTCCCAGCGTTTACATTCATCACCTCCATTGTCTGGGTCTGTCCGGTCCTTGGATTTAAAAAAATGTATGCTTACCAGCTGGACAGGCAGCATGGCCTAGCAGAAAGAGCAAGGAGCTGGCAGTCAAAGGATCTGGGTTCTAATTATGATTTCACCAATTGAGAAGCAACATGGCTCAGTGGAAAGAGCCTAGGCTTGGGAGTCAGAGGTCATGGGTTCTAATCCCAGCTCTGCCACTTGTCTGCTGTGTGACCTTGGGCAAGGTCTTCTCCCCCTTCTAGACTGTAAGCCCACTGTTGGGTAGGGACCGTCTCTATGCGTTGCCAACTTGTACTTCCCAAGCACTTAGTACAGTGCTCTGCACACAGTAAGCGCTCAATAAATACAATTGAATGAATGAACGAAAGTCACTCCACTTCTCTGGGCCTCAGTTCCCTCCACTGTAAAATGGGGATTAAGACTGTGAGCCCCCCGTGAGACAACCTGATCACCTTGTAATGTCCCCAGTGCTTAAAACAGTGCTTTGCACATAGTCAGTGCTTAACAAATAGCACCATTATTGTATTATTATTTACCTGCCATGTGATCTTGGGTAAGACACTTAGCTTCTCTGTGCCTCAGTTTTCTCATTTGTAAAATGGGGACTCCACACCTGTTCTCCCTCCCCCTTAGACCATGCACTTTACTGGGGACAGGGACTGTGTCCAACCTGATTGTTATTATTATTATTATTATTTTGGTTTTATGGTATTTGTTCAATGCTTACTATGTGCCCGGCACTATACTAAGCTCCGGGATAGATACAAGTTAACACAGTCAATGTCTGACATGGGGCACACAGTTTTAATTCCCATTTTTCAGATGATTATCTTGTATCTTGTAGAAGCAACATGGCTCAGTGGAAAGAGCACAGGCTTTGGAGTCAGATGTCATGGGTTCAAATCCTGGCTCTGCCACTTGTCAGCTGTGTGACTTTGGGCAAGTCACTTAACTTCTCTGTGCCTCAGTTACCTCATCTGTAAAATGGGGGTTAAGACTGTGAGCCTCACGTGGGACAACCTGATCACCTTGTAACCTCCCCAGTGTTTAGAACAGTGCTTTGAACATAATAAGAGTGCTTAGGAAATACCATCATTATTATTAGAGAAGCAGCATGGCTCAGTGGAAAGAGCATGGGCTTTGGAGTCAGAGGTCATGGGTTCAAATCCTGACTCCGCCACTTGTCAGCTGTGTGACTTTGGGCAAGTCACTTAACTTCTCTGGGACTCAGTTCCCTCATCTATAAAATGGGGATTAAGACTGTGAGCCCCCCGTGGGACAACCTCACCACCTTGTAACCTCCCCAGAGCTTAGAACAGCGCTTTGCACATAGTAAGCGCTTAATAAATGCTATCATTATTTACTATTATTATCTACACCAGTGCTTAGCACATAGTAAGTGCTGAACAAACACCACGATTGTTACTATTAGAGATACTTGCTTCTCTGACCACAGACAAAAGCAGTTCTCCCTGCTAGTCATCTCAATATATGAGGTCCTTGTGTTTGGGGGACACAGTGGGCATGTGGCTGCTTCAGCAACAAAGCACTACCCCCCTTCAAAAGCAATTCAACCACAAGTCCTACTAGTGGTAAAATACATCTAGTACTGCGGCAGTAGAGCTGGCTTTTCTGTAAGGGCCCCTTGTAAGAGACTAATTTCCATGTATTAACCCAAACCCAGTTATTTTATCAAAGTGATTTTCACCTTTAATCAGGACTTATCTTTAGATATACTATGCTAAAGGGGGAGGTGAAGGGGGTGGGTAAGAGACTCAAAAATTGGTAGACTGCACCTGCAGTTGACTGGGGCATTTCAATCAATAGTATTTACTGATCACAAACTGTGTAGTGCACTGGACATTTATTCATGGAATGAATAATTAAATGATCAGAAGTAAAATCGAACAACCAAGTGTCCTCTTCCCTTAATACTTGAGCCATCCACAGGGGCAGTTATTAAACCCCAACAAAAGAAAATTAATCATAATGGGGAGATTGTATAAAAAATAAAACATGGTGCTGATATGCATAGGAAAAAGTTCAACTGTTTTAAGTGAAAAACTCAGGCTTCTGTAGCATAATAATGATACTTTATTGAAGCAGCATGGCTTAGTGGAAACAGCACGGGTTTGGGAGGTAGAGGTCATGGGTTCTAATCCCATCTCCGCTACTTGTCAGTTGTGTGACTTTGGGCAGGTCACTTAACTCCAGTGCTTAGAACAGTGCTTTGCACATAATAAGCTCTTAATAGATGCCATAATCATCATCATCATTATCATTCTCTGGGCCTCAGTTACCACATCTGTAAAGTGGGGATTAAGACTGTGAGCCCCACGTGGGACAACCTGATAACCTTGTATCTCCCCCAGTGCTCAAACAGTGCTTGGCACATAGTAACCACTTAGCAAATACTGTTATAATCATTATGATTATTAACTTGGAGATTCAATCCCTGTTCTCCTTCCAATTTAGACTGGGGACCCCATTTGGGACCTGATTGTCCCGATTTTGCCCTAGTGTTTAGTGCAGTGCTTGGCACACTTCAGTAATTGCTTAGCAAATGCCATAATTATTATTAGTTTACCATCATAGTAAATTGTTACCATAAAGTTAAAGCAGGTTATCTATAAAATTGGGACAAAATCCCTGCCCTGCTTTCCTTTTAGACTGTGAGCCCCATGTGTGTCAAGGACTATGTCTGATCTGATAATCTCATGTCTACCACACCACGAAGCATAGTGCATGGCACATAGTGAGCACTTACCACTATGATTATTATAATCAATAACAATGATAGCACGTTTGTCAAAGACTGTAGCATGGTAGTATTATGGGATATACCTGTAGCACCTCTTGCTCATCTGTACTTTACAGGGGTGGGATGAGAATGCATGCTGTAGTTAGAAAATGACTCAAGTTTATACAAGGTAAAGTGCTACAAATAAATCTAGGGGATCATTTATGATTTTTAAAAAATATACAGATTTGCTATTTCTTCTGAAGATCATCAAAAAAAACCAATTGACAGTATTTATTGAGCATCTATTGAGAGCAAATAGCTGAAAGAGTAGAATAAAATTAACACACATGAATCCTGCCCTCAAGTAGCTTGTAATTTAATTGTTTTCAGATCTGGAGCCCTGCGAGAGAGCCAGTTCGTCTAAAACCTCTTGATGTGGCAAGCACATCGGATCTCTCTTTATGATTGTCATCATCAATGGTGTTTATTGAGTGCTTACTGGGTGTTGTACGAAGTGCGTGGGAGAGCACAATACAACAGAGCTGGTAGAAACATTCCCTTCTCACAGGGAGTTTAGTCTAGAGGATCTATTCCTCTAATTCCAAGTTTGAAACTCCTCTGGTCCCTCTTACCCTCCAGCAGCTCTTCCTTATTTTCTACCAAACCACTTCTGCAGAAACCTGGTGAGTCAAATGATGTTCTTCCCACATGCGGAAGAGCAAATGACTAGTGGTTAAGCTAGTTCTGACTTTCGGGCATAACCTGAAAACACTTCATATTTAGCTAAGGAAGCATTTTTCAATGTGTTCCCTTCCTTTAAGGCTCTGGGCAGCCACTGGAAAAATATTCCAGAGAAATGCTCTTCCTTTTTAGTATGCAGAAAGCTTTTCTTGCTCATAGTTACTTCACCTGCCAGTTGTGATTAATATGCTATTTCTTAGAATGTCTCACTTTGATTATTAATGATAATGATTTGATTTATGAGTTCTGTCCTCTGAATAATCTCAATTTTTCAAGATGTAGCTCTTGAGGTGGGGAAAAAAGTGAAGCTATTGGGAGAGATAGTAGCTCAGGTAATGGAAAAATAGTATCATTTGTGTGTAGATTCTGGTCTAATTTAATCTCTGCATTTTTTCTGTAGCAAACCGTGAAATCTAGGAGCTAGCATACAGACATTTGACATAACAAATGAGAGAGGGAAATTGCAACTCCACCTCTACTCAGCAGCTTCCTCTCTCTGTGTCATGGGGGTGGCATAGTTTGGAAATAGGGTTTCTAGATTTCTAGACCTCAAGTTAGCCCAGGCCACAACTTGTCCAGAATTCAAAGCTGATGGAATTGAGGAATCTCTCCAGCAGAGAAGATTCAAGACTGACCGGCACCATTTTGCTTCCTAGAATAAAAAACATAAAAGATTAGGGAGGCGTGCAATCCCATATAGTTCCCTTTGTGATAACTGACAATTGAAGAACTTCTTTGGAAACTCGGTGGAACTCCCAAGACTGCTTAAAAATAACGCTTCTTAAAAGGCTGAAGTTTAACAAGTCTTTCATCATTCCTGGGTATAGCTTCCTTCGCTAATTTGAAGGTAAGAAATTCAAGATGTAAAATGATACAGATGAGAGCAATCCTTATTCTTCAATATTTCTTAAACATAAATTCTCAGGTTCAGTGGCTTTGGGGAGTACAGAATTCCATGAAACACCATTTTTCTAGATAGCTGTGGTTTGGGGAGCATAATTCTGTGTGGGGGTGGTGACCGACCCATATCTTTTTTTCCTGTTTTCTTCTGGAATTGGAGGAGGAAAATAATAATCTGCTGCAAAGAGTTTATGTGGCAGCGACATTTGAAGTTACAAGAGCAAAACCTTCATCTTCCATAACGACTGTTCCCTGGACCCCCTTTTTAGGCACCTGACTCTCAACCTGTCTTTAGTTGGACAGGTGGAGTGACTTTATATCTGCAGTCTTCTCAACTCCTCCACTTTACATCTAAGAAAACTTGCAAACAGCTGGTTTTATTTTACAGAAAATGCAGGCTGAGTTTCCGGGTTGTGGGGAGGTATCCAGGGCTTTTATTTCCTTTCCTTCCCTTACCCCCAACCCCTGCTGATTTTTGGCAATGGGAGTGAGGGGCTTCATCCACTCTCTTGCCCAGGTCATCAGTGAAATAATAATAAAATCCAAAATATAAATGGCACAGCCTTGAATGCAATCTATTTTTACAGTTCCTCCAATTCCGTTTATCCATGTGATCATGAACCACTCTCAAGATTGGTCTTAGGTGACCATTTCTTTTTTTTTTTTGGTGTTCTTTTCCGCCTCTCCTCCCACCCCCTTCTCATTCTCTCACCTCCTTATGGTCAGTGGTTTAGTAAATCTCCCTGAATAATCAGCCCTCATGAAAGTGATAATCGCCTGAAACTTCTTGTGGGCAGAAATGTGACTTCTGCTTCTGATGTGCTTTCTCAAGAGCTTAGTACAGTTCATTATAACCACTAGGCACTCATAACACCTACTACTAAAAATTGACAGCTAGCACAGTACTTGGCACATAGTAAGCACTTGACACTATTATTATTATTATTTGAAAACTTATTTATCTACTGTGGAAGTGAATATGGTTAAAAGAAAACAAGATTAGGATAACAGCAAAAAAAAAAAATCTTCACTTGCTTTCTGCTTGACCCTTTTAACTTCTCTCATTTTACTGAACCAGGAAATAATAGCACTGCTTACCTCACCAGGCTATTGTGCTGGTTGTTAAATCAATTGATTAAACTCTGTCACAGATGTGTTTAATCCATACTATATCTTGTCCATCAGATGTGAAAACCCCATTATGCACCTCAGAGTTTCACAACATCCAACACGTCAAAAAGGAAAAAAAAACAGAATTATGATGTAAGAGTGTGAGAAGTGATCAATGTCAAAGTACCTTATTGGACTGCTTCCTGTCCCATAATCGAACAAGAAGAAAAACACACTGTAGACATACTTGCTATCTGTTGATGTGAAATCAAAGGAAATTTTTGAAGGGTAAATTCTCACTGCAATATACTGGGAATCAAGCCCTCGTTACACTTAATGGGGGTTGTATGCCAAGTTCCCCTGGCCTGGGGCTGAAAATTTCCCCTAAAAAGACCTGGAAGGAATTCAAGACTGCGAAGTCTTGAATAAAACTCTGCTTAATGCGTATTGTACATTTTTATTACTGTGAGATGACACGTTATAATTACTTTCTTAAATTATGTGAGAAGAGCCCAAAATACATGAAAAATGAATGATATTCCTAAAACAAAGCTACCTCAGTGCCAACGTCTCTGGAGAGAGGTGCTGAGTGGAAACCTTGTCAGAAGAGCTGGCTGGAGGAAGGTAGGAGGTGCTAGGATCCTGAGTGCCACCTGCAGCACCCTCCGGCTGGACTTGAAAAAACCTATTTGTGGTGTTTCTGGAGCTGTGGATGGATGGAAATCACTCAGAGTAGATGTCGAGAGGGATAATCATGCTCAGATGGTAGTGCAGTGTTTAAAAGATGTAGAGTTCCAGAAAAGAGCATTTGGAGAAATATTATTGTTTTGTTTAAACGCAAACCACGTCAGAGCTTGGCATCCAGGGAGGGGAAATGGGCCTGTCTTCCTCCTGATTCTCCCCCTTCCTTAGAAAAGCTTTCCAGAGCAAGTCCTCTCTCACAAATTATGCACAACGTACTTGGACCCTGTGCTTTTCATGGCTCCCTTTCCACAGGCCAAGTTTTGGGAGTTTGGTTCATTCCATCTGCAGTTTCAACGTTACGTCGGTTTAGCCACATTGAAGACAGGAGCATTTTGCCACTATCTGCATGGCATGGCATTATCTTCTAGAGGAGGATCGGATTGGCGGGCTTCTCTGCTCCCTCCCTCCACCCACCACCCTACTGATCCTGGGCTGTCTGGGCTGGGAGGAGAAGGGAGGGGGTTCAGATGCAGGTAGAGGCAGGTTTCTCTCTGCACCTCAGCAGGGCTCTTCGGAATGGCTGGGCCCCAGATGGGGGTGATACCCTGTAGGTGGAGGCTGGCTCCCTCGGTGCTTGATTGAAGATCAAAACAGGCTCTTGTTTTTGCCAACGCATTTGAGAAACAGAAACCTCAGAGTGTTGTAACGCGGAATATTTCCTTCAGCCATGTATTCAAAGGAAGGGCTGGGAGCCATTCTGCAGGAGCGTACAAAGAGACGAAGTTTGAAGGGAAACAGCTTGCGGAGTTGGGGCTGTGTACTTAGCCCTGGGATGTGAGAAACTTAAAGGAGAAGTTGGCGTTCAGCTGATGATGGAAAAATTGTTATATTGTTTACCCTGGAGGTTGTGGTTCTCATTTTTCCAACAGAGCTGTTAGTTATCAGGAAAGACTTTGGGAAGCAGTGTGGTCTAGTGGAAAGGGCCCAAGCCTAGGAGTGGGTGTGGATTCTAATCCTGGCTCCACCACTTGCCTGCTATGGGACGTGGGCAAGTCACTCAACTTATCTGTGGCTCAGTTTTCTCATACGTAAAATGGGGATTCAGTATTTGTTCTCTCTTTTTACTTACAGTCTCCCTCTAGACTGTAGGATCATTATGGGCAGAGAATGTGTCTGCTAATTCTGTTGTACTCTCCCAAGTGCTCAGTACAGTGATCTGCACATAGTAAGCGCTCAGTAAATGCCATTGCTTGATTACACTGTGAGCTCCATGTGTCCAACATTCATTCATTCAATCATATTTATTGAGCGCTGTGTGCAGAGCACTGTACTAAGCACTTGGGAAGTACAAGTCAGCATGATTACCTTGTATCTACCCCAGTGTTTAGTAGTTTGGCGCATAGTAAGCACTTAACCAGCACTAAAACAAAACAAAAATTTCCCCCATTGATTATATTTATTTTTCCCATGAGTTGGAATTTTTTCTCCCCAGGAAAAGTTCATTATTCAAAGTCTGCAACTGAATGCTTTCCCATAGTCTGGGGTAATTGAAAGTTGCCCTGGCACCCAACCCAGTACTGAATTTCACAGTTCACTTTAGATTTTTTAGGGCAAAACTGAGAAACAAGTTTTTAAACTGTTTTCTTTTACTTTGACCTTGAACTTGATTCCCAACTCTCCTAAGCTCTGAACATCAGTCAGGTCTAGTCCTGTAGGTGCCAACTCTTCCTTTAGAGAAGCAGAATGGCCTAGTGGAGAAAGCACTGGCCCAGAAGTCAGGAGATGTGGCCTTTAATCCCAGCTCCACCGTTTGTGTGCTGTGTGTCACCTTGGGCAAGTCACTTAGCTCCTCTGGTCCTCAGTTTTCTCATCTGTAAAATGGGGGTGAAACACCTGTCCTCTTTCCCACTGTGGCCGTGAGCCCAATGTAGGACAGGGGACGTGTCTGACCTGATTATTTTGTATGTACCCAGCACTTAGTTCACTGTTTGACACATTGTAAGCACGTAGCAAATACCATAGTTATATTTTGACTTTGACAGGGGGCAGAGGTAGGGAAGGGAAAAACCTCAAAGAGATAGTAGGACAAAAAGTGTCCATTTGGGGTCTCTTAAGCCCAGACTGGGAGATCCTGGGTATTGACAGAGACCTGAGATGAGCCAGACTAGGTAGGGGTCCAGCTTAAAGAATTGTGGGAGTGGATGTTCCCATCATCCCTGTAGAGTGGTCACCTGTGACTACTTCCTCTCTTTCTTCCGAGCCTTTTGAATGATCTCTTTTTTGAGAATTCACTAAGTAGGCATTTTATTACAAAGCTGTTCATCCTCTGCATAGCTGTGGATAAAAATGACTGTTTTGGGGGTGGATGGAGGATTAGAGACAGAATAATTCAAGTTGATGCAGAATACGTCCAAATTCAAGTTCATAAAAATAGACATTGACATACTTCCCAGTTATTCTTAATCATCTGCAAGTTAATCATTGTTGGTCCAGAGAATCATACAGGTAAAAACCCCTTGGGCATCGGCCAAACTTAGAAGAGAAAATCTATACACTGTGCCAATCGTTAACATTGCCATTACATATTGTACCAGGACAATTTTGGTACATCCAAGTTAGCCCTTGAAGAGCTTTAATGAGCTGACACTATAGTCTACCTCTAACTACAATAATAAACCTTTCTTTCTAACATAAGCTGATTAAAATGCTCACCTCTAATTAAAATCTCAGTCTTTGAGTCCTCATTTCAAAGGTCAGGAAATGGGCCGCCAAGTCTGCCATCTTGGATCCAAAGATGTGACTTTGAGCCCCATCTCCTCTCCCTGATTTGACTGACTGGAATAAACACAAATTCATTGTAAGGCACATATGGAAAATTACTCCAGTGTATAAAGACATTATCATTTATGGCTTATGTAGTGAGGCTAGCACTGTGGTTACCAAATGCTTCAGTTAATTAAAGGTTGGGAAGGCATCTGCAAAGATATCCTAGATATATCATGTATCAAGAATCCTCATAATGTAATTGAATGCTCTGTATCATAATCTGTAATTATTATTATATGTTAGTAATAAAAATCCAATAAAAATTTTAATTAGCTAAAATATAGTGGATAAGCAGATGTGACATATTTTAGGTGAATATAATCATGTTTAGATCAAGAATGGATATTTAAGATGCTAAGAGCCAAGATTAAATGATTCCACATTTGTGTAGAAATGTTGTCACAAAATAACCATAATATGTCTCTGGCTATGTTAAAAGTGTCTATTTAGAGATCTCAAAGCATTTTGCAAATGCTAATTAGCTTTCATGTTTAAGCAATGATGTAGCCTAGCAATTCCTTGGTTTACAAAGCTAATGCACCAAAGGGATGTGATCTGCTTATTTTCCCAGCAGATCAACCCTAGATATAAAAGCAGACCATTTTACTTTTGAGTTGAAACCTGGATGTAGAGCTAACCACTAGTTGCAAACACTCCAACCCTGCTTTCCTTGTCTGTTGTACTGTATTTTTAGCACAGGCTCTGGACCCAATAAGGAGTATACATACCATTGATTGTCATGGGAAAGAAAAGAGTGTTAGACAAGTGTCAGTTTTATTGCACTCATCTCCTACAGAGACTGTGATTGCCTTCAGCCCTGCCATTCCTGAATATAAAGGATAATGATATTGTACATCAAGACTCTCATCAAAAGTAGCAATATTGTGCTTCTCCAGTTGAAGATGGGTCTTGATTGAAGGTTTATTGAATAACTTTTTTGGCTAGAAATGTGGGAGACCCCAGGAGAACTATTAACATTTAAAAACTTAACACTCTGTTCTTCTCTCTTAAAATATCAGTGAGGTCCATGAGAGCAAGGATTGTGTCTATCTCTTTAAAAAAAAACCAACCCTCATAGGAGAATAAGAAATGAATGTTGTCAAGGCTTATTATGAAAATCCCACTCAGCAGCATGATCCTTTGAATCTTTAAAAGGTTTTATGTTCTGGACAATATTCACCAGAATAGACTAAAATTACTGGGCTGGAGCCCACTTCAACCAATCAATCATAGTTGAGTGCTTACTGGGTGCAGAGTACTGTACTAAGCGCTTGGGTGAGTACAATCTAGACTGTCTGGTAGACGTTCTCTGCCCACAAAGAACTTACAGTCAAGTTGGAGAGATAGGCATTATTATAAACTAATTATAGCTATGTACATAAGTGCTGTGGGGCTGAGGGGGTGAATAAAGGGCAAATAATGGTAACCGTCAAAGGAATGGGATTTATTGAGCACATTCTAGGTGCAGTGAGCTACACTGTCTTTGACAAAGTATAACAAAGAAGAGATGACTCCTGCTCACAAGAAGCTTACACTCTTATGGAGAAGACAGACATAAAAACCGAGCAAGTATTTGTGAGGGAAAAATATCATACCCTGTTCTGTTAGTGTGGGTAGAGCCCCAAATGAAATTACTTAATTTCAGGAAATAAAATCAATATTTTTTTAAGGAGGAGCTTTGTGGTAGAACTACTAGCCTCTGTTACACATAAGAGCAAATGAAGCATATGGAATCAGACCACATTCTGGGTTCAACCATTTCACAGCTATCTATCAATCATTTGAAGCATCACTTTGGCCATTTGGTTTGACCTCTGGTTGCTAATATCCAGGAAGGTATGCTGATTGCAGTTTATTTCCCCTCTCTGACTTGTTCTCTGGAGATGACCAAAATAATAAATATAAACCGGAGCCAGAGAAAGAAAAAGAAGAAGCAAGTTACTGGGTTTACTCACATAATTGCCTCTTTTATGTTATTGCCCAGCCTGGCTTTTTGAAGAAGAAATGACAGATTAATTTTTGTGCCTTGGAATTGTAAGCAGTGATAGTGGCATACCCTAGGTGGGGGTATGAGCAGAAAGGTGTAAAAGTGACAACACGACAGGTAGGTGGAAGGGGAAGCTCATTCAGAATGCCATGGACTGGAGAGGGAGTAGTAGGTATTTATTGAGGGTTTATTCTGTGCAGAACAGTGTACTAAGCACTTGGCAAAGTAAACTGCAACAGAATTAGTAGATGTGATCCTTCCTCCTTATTATTAGATGGACTACAACCTGCAGAATGGCCTCCTCCCTTTTTAAATGATATAAAACTCATGCAAAAAAGTGGGGCAATTAAGTTTGTAAATGGGATACAAGGAAAATTCAGGTTTGATTAATTTCTGGGGCATTTGATACCCAAGAGGAATCAAGAATAGTAGTGTGTCTTTCTATATAATCTCATGTCTTTGCAATGCATCTTTCTTCAAACAGTGTCTTATCCTAGGGTTTGGAGGAGGAAGTCAAAGACTATGAAAGAGGACCTGCTCACCCTCTCAAAGGAAATTTCTAGTTTGGAGAGTAGCAGGTACAGCGAGTATGGAGGAATCAACTCCAGCCGGGGCCCCAGAGTGAGCCCTTCATTCTGAGCAAATTCCCTCTGAAAGGAGAATGCCCAGACTGGCAGATTTTCCTATGCAAGTCTCATCCATTAGAATGTAAGTTCCTTTTGGGCAGGGAATGTGGTACTTGTTTATTCAGTACTTTCCAAAGGTCTAGAACAGTGCACCACACCAGTGCTACTACTACTGCTGACAGTCAGATGAGAGCAGAATCACCTCCATTTAGCTACTAGGATGTAGCTAAGGTCATCCAGTAAACTGGCTCTAAAAGTAAAATTGAAGGAGCAGTAAAATTGAAGCAGCATGGCTCAGTGGAAAGAGCCCAGGCTTTGGAGTCAGAGGGCATGGGTTCAAATCCCAGCTCTGCCAATTGTCAGCTGTGTGACTTTGGGCAAGTCACTTAACTTCTCTGGGCCTCAGGTACCTCATCAGTAAAATGAGGATTAAGACTGTGAGCCCCCCGTGGGACATCCTGATCACCTTGTAATCTCCCCAGCATTTAGAACAGTGCTTTGCACATAGTAAGCGCTTAATAAATGACATCATCATTATTATTATAAGGGGAAGCAGCATGGCTCAGTGGAAAGAGCACGGGCTTTGGAGTTAGAGGTCACAGGTTCAAATCCTGGCTCTGCCACTTGTCAGCTGTGTGACTTTGGGCAAGTCACTTAACTTCTCTGGGCCTCAGTTACCTCATCTGTAAAATGGGGATTAAGACTGTGAGCCCCCCGTGGGACAACCTGATCATCTTGTAACCTCCCCAGCGCTTAGAACAGTGCTTTGCACATAGTAAGTGCTTAATAAATGTCATTATTATTATTATTATGTCCTTTACCTCTCTTGTATTCTCACAAGTGCTTAGTTTAGTGCTCTGCACACAGTAGTAGGTGGTCAGTAAATACCATTGATTGAAAACACCTGGAAATTTCCCATAAGAGAGACTTCTGCCCTGCAAATCCAATGGGAATTTTGCAGCTCAAATTGTCAACTTGGTTGATTATTACACACCTTCTCTGGAGGGAGAGGCTTGATATGCAGCAGACACATTTTATGAGGTCTAGCTATCTGAGTAGTTGTCTAGGAATGTCAACTAAAATAGAAGAGAAAAATAAGCATCCTATTCCTTCATCAAACCACAAAAATACACACTAGTTTTTATAGCCAGTCTTCTAATAGCTGAATATTTAATAGGAAACTCTGCGTCATCAGAATGTCTAAATGTAGCACCAAAGAGGGGCAAGATTTTAGATAATTTTTACTTCACAGTACAATTCTTTGAAATTAACCCGCAAATTGGTTTTACATTGATATTCATAGTTTATCACCTATCTTTTTGACGTAGATTTTTCTTTCTTGGGAGTCTTACCAAGATACCGATCATGTCTTTAGCATCCTCTAGACTTCAGTGGTTTAATCTCAGTTTGGAATCTCTATGTTTCATGCGTTTCTTCTCTTTCGTCTAATCATCTGTGTGTTTGGATGTGAAAATTTTGAAGTGCTTCTGACCTACCAGACACAGAATAGAATCAATATGTGAAATTAATCCAATTACTGTAACCTTGTAATTGCCCCTTAGGCAAGATGATTATCTCTTTCAGCAAAAATTTAATTCTCCTGCAAACAGCTATACAGTCAGTTCTGCTATAAAATGTGTCTTCATTACACAATTTGGATGCAATATGAAGGAGGTATCAGGGAATGGTCTTCTCACAACACGTCTGCTCTGCATATAACATGACCCAAGTTGGCATAAGTTGATTTATTATTGTAATATATAAATATAAACAATGCATGATTATTAATTATACTGCAATGATTGCGTTTGTTAATAATAACAGTGATAATTAATAATTGTGGTATTTATTAAGCCCTTACTGCGTGCTAGGCATTATAGTGAGGGCTGGGGTGATAATAAGCAAATCGGATTGGACTCAGTCCCTATCCCACATGAGGCTCACAGTCTCCGTCCCCATTTTACAGATGAGGTAATGAGACACAGAGAAGTGATTATTATTACTTGCCCAAGGCCACAGAGCAGATAAGTGGCAGAGGTGGAATTAGAACCCACTTCCATCTGACTCCCAAGCCCTTGCACTATCCATTATGCCATGCTGTTAAGTTCTTACTATGTAGCAGTCAGTCAATCAGTGGTATTTATTGAGTGCTTAATTGTTTGCAAAGCACTGTACTAAGTGTCTGGGTGAATATAATAAAACAGAATTGGTTGACACCATCCCTTCCTAAAACAAGTTTACAGTCAAGGGGGCGACAGACATTAACATAAATAACTAATTAATGGATTTGCCCATAAACCCTTTGTGGTTGTGGGTGGAGTGAATGCCAAGTGTCCAAAGGGTGAAGACCCAAGTACTATACTTAACTGGGAGGTAGATTCAAGATAATCGTGTTGGACATAATAATAATAATAATAATGGCATTTGTTAAGCGCTTACTATGTGCAAAGCACTGTTCTAAGGGCTGGGGGGGATACAAGGTGATCAGGTTTTCCCACGTGGGGCTCACAGTCTTAATCCCCATTTTACAGATGAGGTAACTGAGGCTCAGAGAAGTTGTGACTTGCCCAAAGTCACACAGCTGACAAGTGGCGGAGCCGGGATTAGAACCCATGACCTCTGACTCCCAAACCCATGCTCTTTCTACGGAGCTGAGCCTCTTCTCGATATATAATATCCTACAGAGGCTCATAATATAAGCAGGAGAGAGAAGAGGTATCTTATTCCCCATTTCTACAAATGAAGGAACTGAGGTTGAGCACAGTAAGGGATTTGCCCAAAGTCACCCCTCAGGCAAGTGGCAGAGCTGGGATTAGAACCCAGGTCCTCTGATTCCCTGCCCTATGCTGTTTCCAATAGGCCAAGCTGCTTCTCAGTTACAGTGGAGGGAGAAAGGATTATCCTCTTGTTATAAGGTGGCTGTCAAGCTGTGATGTTACTAAATTTCCCAGTTCTGCATTATTCTCTGGTCCTTTGCACTTCTTTGTTTTTTCACAACTTTGATGTTGTAAAACAACAAAGACATTTTGTTGGTGTTAGTTACCACAATTATTTAAGTATTTGCATTGAAAAATGACCATCCTGGTGATATCTTTGAACTCCCTGAGCCATTGATTTCTGTTCGGTTCTCCCCCTCTTCCCCCTCTCCATCCCCCCCATCTTACCTCCTTCCCTTCCCCACAGCACCTGTATATATGTATATATGTTTGTACATATTTATTACTCTATTTATTTTACTTGTGCATATCTATTCTATTTATTTTATTTTGTTAGTATGTTTGGTTTTGTTCTCTGTCTCCCCCTTTTAGACTGTGAGCCCACTGTTGGGTAGGGACTGTCTCTATATGTTGCCAACTTGTACTTCCCAAGCGCTTAGTACAGTGCTCTGCACACAGTAAGCGCTCAATAAATACGATTGATTGATTGATTATATCACTAACTACCTGTTAACTACCTCATAAGAAGAGAAGAACACAACTACCAAATTTAAGCAGAAATTATTTGTATTTGTAAAACAGCATTGTGCAAAAATCACTAGTTAAGTATCATCCTCCTCACTGCTGGGTTGCAGGATTTATAATCTTACTCTAAAACTTTTTTCATATTATTATTGCTAGCATTACAATGTTAAATTCACAGAACAGAATCAATCAATCAATCAATCGTATTTATTGAGCGCTTACTATGTGCAGAGCACTGTACTAAGCGCTTGGGAAGTACAAATTGGCAACATATAGAGACAGTCCCTACCCAACAGTGGGCTCACAGTCTAAAAGGGGGAGACAGAGAACAAAACCAAACATACTAACAAAATAAAATAAATAGAATAGATGTGTACAAGTAAAATAAATAAATAAATAGAGTAATAAATATGTACAAACATATATACAGGTGCTGTGGGGAAGGGAAGGAGGTAAGATGGGGGGGATGGAGAGAGGGACGAGGAGAAGAGGAAGGAAGGGGCTCAGTCTGGGAAGGCCTCTTGGAGGAGGTGAGCTCTCAGCAGGGCCTTGAAGGGAGGAAGAGAGCTAGCTTGGCGGATGGGCAGAGGGAGGGCATTCCAGGCCCAGGGGATGACGTGGGCCGGGGGTCGATGGCGGGACAGGCGAGAACGAGGTACGGTGAGGAGATTAGCAACAGAGGAGCGGAGGGTGCGGGCTGGGCTGGAGAAGGAGAGAAGGGAGGTGAGGTAGGAGGGGGCGAGGTGATGGACAGCCTTGAAGCCGAGGGTGAGGAGTTTCTGCCTGATGTGCAGATTGATTGGTAGCCATTGGAGATTTTTGAGGAGGGGAGTAATATGCCCAGAGCGTTTCTGGACAAAGATAATCCAGGCAGCAGCATGAAGTATGGATTGAAGTGGAGAGAGACACGAAGATGGGAGATCAGAGAGAAGGCTGATGCAGCAACGAGGAAGGTACCAAGCCCGTACAACTACTGTGAAGTAGAATTTGAGCTTTAGGCATTCTCACCTCCAGTATTTTTTTTCCCAGAGTGGTTAACACAACCCTTCGCCAGAGCCAGGCTGGAATCCAGTTGAGCCAACAGAAAAGTTGGCCACTTCCATTCTGGAACAGACACCACTGAGAGATTGTTCATAAAAAAAAAAAAACCCCAACCTTTCAAAATTCCTGTGGGGAAAACTGTAATCCCTCTTCCGCTCTTTGAAGATACTCCTACTACCCCTTTGCTAAGAAACAGACCAGTTACATGGATATCTTTCTCGCCAACCTGCCTATTCAAAATTGGGCATGTTTTTTCTGGGTATGTAAATTTTAGCCCTTCAGGGGAGAAGCTTTCTGTTTTCTGTCTCTGTACTGACCTGGTATGATGTGCGGTGCACATCTATCCTAATGCCAGTAATGTTAATGATGGTGATTATTACTAATAACTCTGAGTAATGAGGCTTCTCCTCACACTCAAAATAATTGCTCCATGTAAATCTACAGCAGTTTGTAAGGTAACGTTAGGAAATTGGCCTCCTTAGCCCTTCTTCCTAGAACTTGTTTACATTCATCACCTAATCCAGTCCTTTTGGCCTGGTGGATCCCTAAATTTAGGCTGACCGGGGAAAGAGCTTCTCATACAGTAAGTGCTCAATAAGTACAACTTAATAACTGAATGAAAGAACTGGCCCTAAAATGAATATGATTCAAAGCCACGAGAAGCACCGTGACCTAGTGGATAGAAAGCACGGGCCTGAAAGTCAGAAGGATCTGGATTCTAATCCCAGCTCTGCCACTTGTCTGCTGCGTGACCTTGGACAAGTCACTTCTCTTTGCCTCAGTTATCTCATCTGTATAATGGAGATTAAGACTGTGCCCCAAGTAGGATGTGGACTGTGTCCGATCTGATTAATTTGTATCTACTCCAGTGCTTCATATAATGACTGGCATATAGTAAGCGCTTAACAAATACCACAAGGTAATCAGCCCAGCCCGCACCCTCAACTCCTCTGCCACTAATCTCCTCACCGTGCCTCGTTCTCGCCTGTCCCGCTGTCGACCCCCGGCCCACGTCATCCCCCGGGCCTGGAATGCCCTCCCTCCGCACATCCACCAAGCTAGCTCTCTTCCTCCCTTCAAGGCCCTACTGAGAGCTCACCTCCTCCAGGAGGCCTTCCAAAACTGAGCCCACTCCTTCCTCTCCCCCTCCTCCCCCTCTCCATCCTCCCCGCCTTACCTCCTTCCCCTCCCCTCAGCACCTGTATATATGTATATATGTTTGTATGTATTTATTACTCTATTTTGTTTGTACATATTTATTCAATTTATTTTATTTTGTTAATATGTTTTGTTTTGTTCTCAGTCTCCCCCTTCTAGACTGTGAGCCCACTGTTGGGTAGGGACCGTCTCTATATGTTGCCAACTTGTACTTCCCAAGCACTTAGTACAGTGCTTTGCACACAGTAAGTGCTCAATAAATATAATTGAATGAATGAATGAACAAATAACATTTTTTTTAAAAAAAAGCCCCCAAAATAATGGTTCTCCATGCTGAGCATAAATGTATTTCAGATATGCCTCTTTTGAGACTAGGATATTATACAGGGAGGGGTTTCAAAAATGGTCAGGTCTCCTACAAGCAATTCAGTGAAGTTCTCTGAGATTTCCAGCAGAGCCATACAGGAGGAAGGATGGATCAGAGCAGCTTATGGCAAGCAAAAGAGCTTCAGGGGCCTGTCTCAGGGGAAGTAACATCCGGGCAGGAGTAGATGCAGCATGGCTTAGTGGCTAGAGCATGGGCTTGGGAGTCAGAAGGTCATAGGTTCTAATCCTGGCTCTGCCACTTGTCTGCTGTGTGACCTTGGGCAAATCACCTCTTCTCTGTGCCTCAGTTCCTTCCTCTGTAAAATGGGGATTAGACTATGAGCTCCACGTGGGACAGGGACTATGTCCAACCCAATTTGCTGTATCCACCCCAGTACTTAGTACAGTGTCTGGCACATAGTAGGTGCTTAATAAATACCATAACAATTATTATTATTATTAATTAGTGCTCCTTCAACCATCCCCCACTGGCCATCCTTCCCTGCATATATCACTCCTCCCTAGGGATGGCTTTGTAGACCAGAAGGAAAGCAGGCCAGCTCACCTGGCATTCGGCATTCTCCTTCCCCTTGCTCGGCATTCAGCCACTGGGTATCTAGTTAACCACTAGAAGCATTGTGGCCTACTGGAAAGAGCACAGGCCTAGGAGTCAGAGGACTTAAATTCTAATCTGGGCTCTGCCACTTGCCTACAGTGTGACCTTGGGCAAGTCGCATCACTTCTCTGGGCCTCAGTTACCTCATTTATAAAATGGGGATTGAGACTATGAGCCCCATGTGACACAGGAACTGTATCCGACCCGGTCTGGTTGTATTTACCCCAGCACTTAATACAGTGCCTGACACATAGTAAGTGCTTAACAAATAACACTATTATTTTTATTATTATTATTATTCTTCGGTGGTCCCTGACCTTCCACCTCAATCAGGAATGCAGTGGATGTCCATGATAGGTGTGTGACACAGAAAATACCAGCTAAACCAGGAGAGTGCTCTATTGGTCCATTGATGTCAACTAAACCACAGTAGATTTTCCCTGCTAGCTTTGGCTAGAGCTCTGCATTGGGTAAGTAATCACTGAATACTGTTGAATGATTGATGGATTTTTTCCCCATCTTCAAAGACCTCCTACTCCAGGGAACAGTCCATGATTACCTTCCACCACATTATCCAGCTGGGTATTTATGTCGTTACAGACATCCTTACCATCTCTGTACACACCGGTCCATTCATTCATTCATTCAATCATATTTATTGAGCACTTACTGTGTGCAGAGCACTGTACTAAGCTCTTGGGAGAGTAAAATACAACTATAAACAGACACATTCCCTGCCCATAACAAGTCTCCGTGTCCATTCATTTTTTCCATATTTTTGCTATTCCCACTGTATTTTGCTAAGCTCCTGCTCCACAATTAGTAAATAATCTGTGCCTTCCTCTCTCCCACATTAGAGATATTATGGTTTTTATTATTATGGTATTTAAGTGCTTACTATGTTCTGAGCACTGTTTGAAACACTGAGGTATATACAAGTTAATCAGGTCGGACACAGTCCCTGTCCCACATGGAGCTTCCAGTCTGAGTGTAAGCTCCGTGCAGGCAGGGACTCCATCTTTTACATCTAAAATCTCAACTCTATGCTTTACCTCTACAGTCATCTTCTTTGCACTTATTAAAATGTCCCCTGATCCAGCAGGTACTCTATATCTAACCATTAATAGTATTTACTGAGATGTGTCCCTGGTCTGGACTGCATAAGAAATTAGAACAAGGGAACTGTAGAAGTAGGATTTGCTGATTTGTGTTCTCCTTGGCTCATACTTTCTAATGTAATACGAACATTGGCAATTTGAGGTGGTTTAAGTTCCACACTAGCTTGGCTCCGGCTCCGTCCAATAGATTTAATGGCATTGACTTGATTTTCTGTTTAGTGCCGAATGCCATTAATTGAAGGTAATTGTTGAGAGAAAACTGTTTCCAAAGCTATCCCGTGCTCAAGTCTTGGCGAGCAGGGTGGGTGCCTTGAATGGAGTGTCCTATTACCCTGATGTCCGACATTATGTGTGTCTCCTCATACAATCACGCAATTGTGCTCAGCTGAAGAACTGTTCTGTGCTTTTGCCGTGTTTCAGATGGGCGACTCAAATAGCAAGGATGGGGAGGAAAGAATGGGAGAGAGGAGCATTTGTGCCGAGTTCTGCACCTGTGCCCTTCAGCGATCCCTAATCTGGGGGCTGGGCCTCAGCACTCAACAGTTTGAGTGGCTGTGAGATTCTGGGATGACAACTTAATGTAGACCTCTCAGTCAGGGAAGTGTGGCAGTTTATCTAGTCGAATGATGGGCCAGTCTGTTCACGTGCCTCATCAGTTATACCTGATCTGCCTCTCTCCTCTTCATCCCCTAGCCCAGGGCTGGACTAGCCCAGAGAGCTTCCAGACATTTACCTGGCAGCCCATCAGGTAACTGTAGTTCTTGTACTTTTCCAAAAGGAGAGACTCAAGCTCCTCTGGGCCTTTTCCCAGTCCCTCCTCTAGTACCAAGATAGAGAATGTCATCATTGCCCAGAAGCCATTTTCTGGGAACCTCCACCCTTTAAGCTTGAAATCCCAGAAATTTGTCCCACCTCTAAAAGATGATAATCTAACCGAACCTGTCTCACTACTATTGTGTTCACCATCCCAGTTTCCCTCCACATGATCTTCTGAATCCATGTAATCATCTTTTCCACCTTTTCCAAGGAGATAATCTCACTAGACTGCTTTTCTTCAACTACTTTCTTCCCAGCTGACCTCCCTGTCCTTCCTTGATAACCACCCATTTAGCCAATGGTATTTCTGTAGCAGTTATTGAATGCAAAGCACTGTACTAAGCACTTGGGAGAGTACCATAAAATAGAGTTGGTAAGCACGATCCCTACTCTCAAGGAATTTACACCCCCTAATCCAACCCAATTTCTTCTAGCTATTTGAAGGGATTGAGATCTCACCTCCTCCAGGAGACCTTCCCAGACTGAGTCCCCTTTTTCCTCTCCTCCTCCCCACCCTCCCCACAGCACTTGTATATATTTGTACAGATTTATTACTTATTTATTTTACCTGTACATATTTACTAGTCTATTTATTTTGTTAATGATGTGCATATAGCTATAATTCTATTTATTCTGATGGTTTTGACACCTGTCTACGTTTTGTTTTGTTGGCTGTCTCCCCCTTCTAGAATGTGAGCCCTTTGTTGGGTAGGGACCATCTCTATATGTTGCCGACTTGTACTTCCCAAGCGCTTAGTATGGTGCTCTCCACATGGTAAACGCTCAATAAATATGATTGAATGAATGAATACTTCTACTACAGTATATCTCAAAGAACTAGAGGCATTGCTCTCTTTGGTGCTTTACCCCACAATAGGTACTGGATCCAAAGTAAGAAATATGGATTATCCTGTCAAATGCTCTTTCTTAGTTGTTCTTAAAGTCTGAAGCTTGCCCAGTTGGCACGTAGCTAATGGATACCATTCAAGTTGATAAATTATGTTTCTAGTTTTGTCTTAGATTTTGATTACCTATCAGACCCAACGTCTTGCGAATAAACTCTATAGTAGTTTAATTATAGATGCCATTGATCTTCCTAGAATAGTTCTGAAAGATCAACCATAGAAGCTTTGTATTTTAGAGTTTAAGCTTCATTTGGCTCCCATTCCCTTTGGTCTGAAAGTCAAAGATGGTTAAATCCATTTTGAATAAGAGGACTTAAAGTGCTCCCAATTCCATGTGAGGCTGGAGGTGGGGCAAATAACAGGATGCACTGTTATGGATTTTAGAGAGTATTACTGTGCATCACTGAAATTCTCCTCTGTTTACTGTCTGTTTTTTGTTTGTTTTGGGGGGCTTTCTGTGGGGGGAGGTTCAGCCTAATTGCTTTTGAACCCTGTTAATTTTGCATGACTCAATGTGATAGGTCATAGAGAATGACCTAAATAAAAAGTTATGGCCCATCTTCATAAATCTGTAGAATCCTCTCACCCATATTTCTGTGGTTTCAAGTTTACTCATTGTAAAATGCCCTGTACACGTAAGCGCTCAATAAATACGATTGGTTGTTTGAACTAGAAAGGCTGCCCTTCAAGAAAGAGAAATGACACAGTTATTAAAGAACTATTTGCTGGCCAGATACATAGAACATCCTCTGGCAAGATCTTTTTTTTAATCATACTTTTTAAGTGATTACTACATGCTAGGCTTTGTACTATCATTGGGTAGATACAAGCTTAGGTTGGGCACAGTCCATGTCCCATATGGGGCTCACAGTTTTTATCCCCATTTTAGAGATGAGGTCATTGAGGCAGAGAGAAGTTAAGTGACTTGCCAAAGGTCAAACAGCAGACACGTAGAGAGCATGGGATTAGAACCCAGGCCCTTCTGATTCCCAGGCCCATGTTCTAATCACTAGGCCATTCTGCCTCTCAAACTTATTTTAAACCTATCTCCTAGGCTCTTGGGAAAGTAAAGTAAGAGCAAGAGACCTGGTCTCTATCCTCAAGGAATTTACATTCCAACAGAAATTGTAGGCACTTGAAGGGATTCATTTTTGGTCCATTGTAGTTGCTCTTTGCACTGGAATTTTTATAAGCTTATTTCATTTCCTTTTCCTTACATCATTTGCTTTCCTCATCTTGCAAAGAGCAAAGGCTCTTGAGCCCCAGGACCTGGGTTCTAATCCTGACTGTGCCATTTACCTGCCTTGTCCCCTTGGGCAAGTCACTTAACTTCTCTGGGCCTCAGTTTCCTCATCTGTAAAATGGGGATTAAATCCCTTTCCCTCTGAGTCCCATGTGAGTCAGGGAATGTGTCCAACCCAATTAACTCATATCTACTCCAAGGTTTATAACAGTGCTTGACACCTAGAAAGCACTTAGATACAGTAATACTAATTACATTAATAATAAAGCAACCCAAGAGGTGGTTGAGTTCCTCCATTCCCCACCCAAAATGGAAATCATCCCCAAAAACCTTGTCCCATTCAATGTGCAAAATGTACAGCATCAAACAGCAATAGGTCTTTCAGCCAGTGGATCCTTTGCTGGAGGAAACACAACCTCCCGATTAGAAGAGTCGATTTTGAAGAGGTCACTGATCATGCCTCAGTCTCTCCAGCCATGCTGTGGGACTAACAGTCAGCAGCCGGCATCTCCACTGTCATTGCCTATATAGCTCAAGGTGCTCTCATTGATTACGTGGACTTGTATTTGTTTTCAGTTAGCAGTGAGGGGCTTAATCAAACAATTCCCCGGGAAGATGAAAATTGGCTCTCTAAATTTTGCAAAAGTTTCGAAGCTTAGGGGGTAAATTCTTATCTAAGTAAAGAACCCTCTGGAAAGATACATTCCTAAATTCCACAAAATAAATCCTCATTAAAAGTCAAGGAGAGACTAAATTAATCTTCTTCAACTATTCAATGTTTTTCCTTCCAAAAAGTCTATTTAAGATTTAGCAGAAGGTAAATACTTCTGTCTTTGGTGGCTCTAACCAAAATAAATGGTACCAACCAGTAGCTTTTAGTAATGTTTATAGCTGGCTTTCCTTTTGGACCTTCCAGTGATTGATTTGAGATCTAGAGGTAGGTAAACACTGTGCTTTTAGTACGCCTTCTCTGTATTTTGATCCACACCAAGTTTGGCAAAGCCTGGGAGACATGAAATCTTTCAAAAGTTCAGTGTTTGGGAATCTCAGTAGCAGCAGAAAGAGCACTAATGCGTGGCAAGATGGAATGTGAGGATCCACTCTTCCTAGCAATAAACTGAAAAAACTATTTGATCTGAAAAAAAATCCCTTGAGCATCATTGCTAGGGATGAGAAGGAGGGAGTTGGGTTTTTTTTTGTTTCCTTCCAAGAGAAGATGGATTCGAAATGTAACCGCAGAAATAGTAATGTTGGTAGGCTGATGGTAACAAGAGGGTCTGTGTGTCCATGTTAACTTAATTAGAGTTTACATTGCAGTTCCTTCAGATAATTTATTGATTCTGAAGTTATGGGCGTTGCATCAGTAAGTGGCAAAAGAATTCATATTTAGCACTGCCAAGGAAAGAGTAATGAGTGTACATTTCGCCATGGAGCTCAATGAATGTGTTCCTGATTTCCCATGCTTATTGAACAGTTGATGTTCTGCTTCTCCAAATGTGCCACAATAATCCTCCCCAAACAGTGAGTGACAAGAAAGTGTGATGAATCACCTGTTGAGAGGGGAGAGGCTTACTCTTCCACCAGGAACCTTTCACTGCCTCAGCCTCTGCGTGATTTAAGTTTTACAAGCTGTGCGAGGGTTATGAACTACCTAGATGCAGGAGGAGGAAATCTGGGTTTCAGATTTGCTGCTTTAAATGTTCCCAAATGTGTTGGGCTTGGAAAAATCCACACTGTGGATACCACACCCTTGGTACTCATGCGTTTGTAAGCCTGCACGGATTAAGGAAGATTGCAAAGATTTGGAGAGGTGACAGGTACCTTAAGAGATGAACTGGTCATGTCCATAACAGGGACTACCCATAGCCCACCAGGATAAGGCAGGGAGCAGTTAACTTTTTCTTTAATACCTTTTGGGGAATGACATCCCATAGCCTAATAAAAATAGTTGTTGTAGTTGTTAAATGCTTACTGTGTGCCAGGCACTGTACTAAGCACTGGAATGGGTACAAGCAAATTGGGATAGCCACAGTCCCTGTTCCACATGGGGCTCACCGTCCTAAGTCCCATTTTAGAGATGAGGTAACTGAGGCACAGAGAACTGAAGTGACTTGCCCAAGGCTCCATAGCAGACAAGTGGTGGAGGCAGGATTAGAACCCAAGTCCTTCTGATTCCCAGGCTTGTGTTCTAACCATTAGGCCACACTGTTTCTTCTGCTTAAAGAACCCATTCCCTTTTCTATTCTCCCTACTGAAAATGGGTATACTTTGTTCTGCTGTAATGGGTGTTTCCACTGTGCATTTTTCCCAGGACAAGATTAGGGACTTGAACGTTTGTCGAATATTGTGAACCTGTTTGAAGTCAGCATGTCATAGTGTCAGGAAAAAACTGCAGACTGCATTGGACGCTAGGAGCACTGCAACAAGAGCTTTCCCGAATGTGGAGTTTTACAACAGTGCAACCCCTGAATTGCAGAAGGACTGGGGTGCTTTGTTGTGAGCAGTCAAACCTCCTCTTGTTGAGTCATAATGATAACTATTATTATCATTATTGCACTTGTCAAGTGCTTACTATGTACTAAGTACTGGGATAGATACAAGAAAATCAAGACATAGTCCCTATCCTAAATGGGACTCATAATCTAAATCAATCAATCAATCAATCAATCATATTTATTGAGCACTTACTACGTGCAGAGCACTGTACTAAGCGCTTGGGAAGTACAAATTGGCAACATACAGAGACAGTCCCTACCCAACATTGGGCTCACAGTCTAAAATATTATATTTAAATTATATTATATTAATATATAATATTATATTAAATTATATTTAAAATATAAGGGAATTTGATTTAATTCCCATTTTATAGATGAGGAAACTGAGGCATAGAGGAGTTAAGTGACTTACCTAAGGTCACACAGCAAACAAGTGGCAGAGTCAGGAACCCAAGTCCTCTGACTCCCAGGCATGTGCTCTTACCATTTAGTCACCCTGCTTCTCTTTTCCTCTAATTCTGCCACCCAAAAATATTAAGCTCTTAACAAACACCATCATCATCATTATTATTATTATTATTCTATGCCAGCAGCTGGCCATCCTCCTCACAAGAACCCTCTTGAAGACCACTTCTAAGGCTCAAGCGATGATACAATTTTACCTTTTTAAATGTATAATGACCTCTAATGGATGGCATCAATCGATCGTATTTGAGTGCTTACTATGTGCAGAGCACTGTACTAAGCACTTGGGAGAGTGTCATACAGCAGAATTGATAGACAAGTTCCCTACAGGCTATGAACTGCCCAGGCCACAAGGGACTGGATCATGAGTTGCCAATTCTAGGGGTAAGCTTCATGATTTTCTTGTAAGCTTTAAGTGGCTCCTTGAGGATTTTCCCCATGGATTCTCTTCAAGTGGACTTTTCCAGGTGAAAAAATCCCAAAAAGTAGCTTCCTCACCTCCCTCCTCCTCACCCCATAGGAAAAAAAAATACAGAAAGACACATCCCTACAAACCCCGTTTCCATTTGGGCTTTCAGTGACGATGAATGGTGTAGATGAAGAACCCTTCCACAACCTGGAAACATTTAAAAGAGATATGGTAGAAATAGGCTTCTTATCCACGTGCATTACTGTGTACTATGGAACAATGTTTTTGGTTAGAGTCTATGATAATGATTTCTGTGAATAGAAAAAAATGGGGGAACAGCTTATATTCACTAAAAAAGCCTCACAGGGGCTGAATTCAGGCAACATTGTCATCCTTTATCAAAAATGGAGCATGATTTGACCAATCAGGCCTACACACTTCACTATAGAAGCAAACCTCACCCCCCCAAAAAAAAGCACAAATATTTAGGGGTCAATCAACATGAAAAATTGAGCCCAGCTGAAACAAAACATGGCTTCAACACTTTCAACAGGAGTTGAAATATAGTCTATCTGTCCCTCTAGCCATCTTCAGTTTTGACTCATTTGATGGAAAAGTTACCAGACCTATGGGATTCTATGTCAGACAAGTAGCTGCTTGCGAAGTTGAGCGGGCATCCATCATACAGTCTATTAATTGATTCATTAATATGAGTGGCATACTTTTTTTTTGAACTTCTGTGTTTAGACTTGTTGTCATGAACAGAAATCAGAATGCCTTGTTTTAAAGCTTCTTTTTGGACGGAGCTGTAATGCAAATTGCCTGAGACTCAGACAAGTAGTCGGGGCTCGGGAAGGGGGGGGGGGGCGGCGGGAAGGGGTTTGAAGCCAGAAATTCGTTTTCAAAATTTCTGCCAAACTATTTTCTTTTAAATACATCTGACTTCAGACACCAGATATTGTATTCAAGTTCTCTCTGTTCCTCAGAGCACATAAAAGTTTTATAGCATATGAGGGAAGGCTTCTGAACCTTTTGCAATTAAGAACATCCGTCCCTCTTGATGACTTTATTTCAGATACCTTGGCTTATGAAAATGTGTTGGGACAAAACTGGTCAATCATTTGAGAGTAACTTGGGTTTAAGACTACTTACAAATCTGAAACTTGGGCTGGGTTCCACCACAGCTTTGGAGTGATAATGTGGGAACTGGTGTTGACTTTCGGTTTTGAGATTAAATGGATTCCTGCAGGTTGGTTACCTGAGGAATGGTGACTTGAGTTGAGAAGCAGTGTGGTCTAGTGGAAAGAGCACCGCCCAGGGAGTCAGAAGACCTGGGTTCTAATTCCAGTTCCTCTACTTCCCGGCTATGTTACCTTGAGCAAGTTAAACATCTCTGTGTATTAGTTTCCTCAGCTGTAAAATGGATATTCAGTACCTGCTCTACCTTTTATACTGTGAGCCCCATGTGGACAGGGACCGCGTCTGACCTGATTGTCTTGAATCTACCCCATTGCTTAAAACAGTGCTTGGCACATAAGAGCTAAATAAATACCACAACTGTTGTTGTTATTATTATTATTTATTGTTCCTGAACTCCTTCCCTTCTAGACTGTGAGCTTCTTGTGGGAAGAGAATGTGTTTACCAACTGAGTCAATCAGTTGTATTCACTGAGTAGTTGCTGTTTGCAGAGCACTGTACAAAGTGCTTGGGGGAATACAACAACCAGAAGATAGGTTCCTTGCCCACATCAAACTTACAGTCTATAGCGGGAGATGGACATTAATATGAATGAACAAGTAATTTATGATGTATCATTATTATATACTATATTGGCTCAGTGGAAAGAGCCCGGCTTTGGAGTCAGAGGTCATGGGTTCAAACCCCGGCTCCACCAATTATCAGCTGCGTGACTTTGGGCAAGTCACTTAACTTCTCTGTGCTTGTTACCTCATCTGTTAAATGGGGATGAAGACTGTGAGCCCTCTGTGGGACAACCTGATCACCTTGTAACCTTCCCAGCACTTAGAACAATGCTTTGCACACAGTAAGCGCTTAATAAATGTCATTATTATTATTCTATATACAACAATTATATGTCATTGTTTCCCAAGAGTTTAGAAAGGTGCTTGATGCAGTAAGTGCTTAATAAATATCACTGATCGATTGATTTAAAAAGCCTATAAAGGCTGAGGTTTGGCTGATGAACCAAACATCAAGAGGCAAGTCTCGACTTCCCTGTGCCTCAGTTCCTTCATATGTAAAATGGAGATTCAGCACCTGTTCTCCCTCTATTTTAGACTGTGAGTCTGATACAGGCTAGAGACTATATCTACCCCACTGCTGACGGAGAGTGTTTGGCACATAGTAAGCGCTTAATAAATACCACAGTTATCATTAACCCATTTTTCCCTGTTCTCTCTCTTGTCCTTCTTGGGAAGGATTACATTGCCTCATGTGCCGAAGGCTTGGCCAGTTGGGATGAGAAGAGCAAACCGAGCACACACTCTGTTAATGAGCCACCCCATGACAGGGCGCATCTACTAAGTCCCGAAAATTTAATCATCCCTGAGGCCAAAGCAAAGTTGTTATTGCTGTAAAATGGATTATTCCACAATACTCTACTTTTGAAACATCTGTTCACTTGCTGATCCACATTCTATTCTACCTTTCCTCCTATCTATAAATTTTGAGAAGCAGCATGGCCTAGTGGAAAGAGAACAGGTCTGAAAATCAGAGGACCTGGGTTCTAATCCCAGCTTCACCACTTTTTTGTGTGAATTTAGGCAAGTCACTTACTATCTCTGGGCCTCAGTTTCCTCACCTGTAAAATGGGGATTAAATATCTGTTCATCCTCCTACTTTTATTGTGAGCCCTAAATGGAACAGTAACTCTGACCTAATTATCATATATATCTACCCCAGCATTTAGTACAGTGTTTGGCACATAGTAAGCACTTAATAAAAATTATGGTTATTATTGTTATTATTCTCTGGCTTTGCTGCTCAATTATAACCTCTCTGAAGGAAGGGATTGTGATGTTTTCCTCCTGTTCTTTCCAAAATTTCAGCACAGTGAACAGGAAACGTATCTACGAACTCTGTTGTATACTTCCAAGAGCTTAGTACAATGCTCTGCACACTGTAAGCACTCAAAAAATATCACTGATGATATAGTGCTCTGCACAGTGTAGACACTCGAGTTCTATTATTGATTGCGCAAGTGCCATCCATTTAGTAATTCATTTTTCCCAGCTCCCTGGAGAGATTGAGAAGCTTTACCCAAAGGGATATTATCCCCTCATTGTCTCCGCTTTTAATCTGAGGGCAAGATACCTGGCCCTCCAGTTCCCCCACTGAACAAATGCAAAGTTAGAAGCTGAAAAGCAAGTGTATTGACGCCACTGCCTTCTGGAGAAAACAGCTAGTGAAAATATTGGCCAGAGATACCCAGAAAGGCAGATTGGATCAATACGATTCTGTGAAATGGAGAGGCATTGCACATCACAAAAACTTGGGGGAAATTTTCAAGAGGTAATCATGCTTTCCATTTCCCCACCGCACCTTGAAAAGGGAATATCTGGTACTTTGCAAAGCTCTCTGTAAAGTGGTGATGCGCCTACCTCAGTGTAGCCCCTACATAGTAACACCTGAAGAAGTAACAAGAGATAAACTGCTTTTGTCAACCACCACATCTTCATTATGAGTGCCTATTTGTCTAATAATTGCTGTACATTATATTTCTCCCCACATAAAGGTTGATCAATACTGATGATAGAGATTCATTTTTTTCACGGTGATTGGTAAGCGCTTACTATGCATCAGACACTGTACTAAGAGCAGGGATAGATACAAAGCTAATCAGGATGGACACAGTCCATGCCCCACATGGGGCTCATAGTTCTAATCCCAAATTTACAGATGAGGTAACTGAGGCACAAAGAAGTTTATTTTTCTTATTAATAACCCTGACAGAGTATCACATTAAATTGAATGAGGTTAACAGCTTAGATGGGAATGAAAAGCATAATGACTTCATAGCATTTGAAAAATACAACAGAATGTATTAGGATCCAAAAATTCCAAGTAATTCAGAGTAAGGAACATCTGGTTAGAAGTGGATCTGAAGGTGATAGCCCAGCTCAAGGCAAATGAGTCTATGATATACATGAACAATATGATGATGACATATATTGATGGATTTTCCCCTCAAGAATGTCGGACAAGCCTCAGTCCTGAGATCTGCTGCCTGTCCTGATGGGAAGCAATCATCTTGCTATCTCTGCCGTGAACCAAATCCTTGTTGAAGGATTGTGTCTAGTCTAGGTAATATTTCAACAATGTCCATCCACGGCCTCATCAGATGGAAACTCTCTGCCATTGGCTTTAAAGCACTCAATCAAAAATCAAATCTTCTCCAAGAGGCCTTCCCCGACTAAGCCATCATTTCTAAATACTCCCTCTCCCTCCTGGGAGAGGAGTTGGATTGGTACCTTTAAGCACTTGCTATTCACCTAACCCTCAGATCCACAACACATATGCATATCTATAAAGCATTTTATGAATTGCCTCCCCCTTTAGACTATAAGCTCCTGGTAGGCAGGAAATGTATCTACCAAATCTGTTGCACTGTACTCTCAAGTGCTCACTGTCCTGAACACAGTAAGCACTTAATAAATACCCCTGATTTCCAAATGTTTGTGGAGAAACTGGATTGGGTATAGAGAAAGGCATCAAAAACCATCAAGGGAATGAAAACAGATCCTTTAAGGAATGGTTAAAGTATATGAGTTGTTCTTGTCTGGAGAGAAAAGGCTCATATGACTTCTTGTACATAAATAAGTTTTTTTGAGGAGGAGGATGTTGTTTGGTCCTCTTTATAACAGCCATGCCACAGTAATAATGATGATGATGATAATAATAATAATTGTGGTATTTAAATGCTAAGTACAGGGATAGATACAAAATAATTAGGTCAGACACAGTCCCTGTCCACATATGGTTCCAATCTAAGCAAAGGCTAGAGAATACCAATTAAGAAGAATTTGCTATTAAGTAGGAGCAATATTGGTTGAGCAGAAGAAAACCCTTCTTGATCGTGAATGATACAACACTGGGGTTGACTCCAAGGGAGGTTAGGTTTTGTCTCCACCCCTGAAGGTTGTGTGGCCTAATGGAAATAGCTCAGGACAGGAAGTCAGGGAAACTGGATTCTAATCCTGGTTCAGCCATTTGTCTGCTGCGGGACCCTGGGCAACTCACTTAATTTCTAGGTACCTCAGTTTCTTCATCTGTGAAATGGGGATTAAATGCCTGTTTCCCTCCTGCTTTGACTGTGAGCCCCACGTGGCACAGGAATTATGTCCGATCTGCCAAAACTGCTTCTTCCCCAGCTCTCAGTACAATATTTGTCACATAGCAAGCACTTTTAAAAAAAATTTATAGCATTTTTTAAGTGCTTACTATGTGGAAAGCACTGTTCTAAGTGCTGAGGAGGTTACAAGGTGATCAGGTTGTCCCACGGGGGGGCTCACTGTCCTAATCCCCATTTTACAGGTGAGGTAACTGAAGTCCAGAGAAGTGAAGTGACTTGCCCACAGTCACACAGCTGACAATTGGCGGAGCTGGGATTTGAACCCATGACCTCTGACTCCAAAGCCTGTGCTCTTTCCACTGAGCCACGCTGCTTCTCTGCTTTGTTAAGCACTTAACAAATACCATAACTGGTGATGTATAAAGAATGAATTTACCACTATTTGTCCTTGCTGGCTTAGTCATTCACTTCAGTATAAGGGGAAATCTGGGCCAGATAATTTCTCAAGTCACTTCCAGTTCTGCAGTACTTTGAACCTGTAAGGATCATGACAATGGAGATAGGAAAACAGTGGGCAGAAAAGAGAAGAAATGGCTTCTATTTGTCAGTTCCTGGATATCCTCATCTGTCTGCTTTCATCTCTTGATCCATTTATTTTTCATTAATGACCAGTAATACGATTATTGTTTGGGAATACAAAGAGGAGGACAGGGTCATGCACTATTGAAATCAGAATTTTGCAAGGCGTGATCATAAATCAAGTTGACAGTGAATCCTGAACAGTACATAAACTTGGGAATGAGTAAAAGGTGGGTTTATTTTACCAGGATGATGATATCTGAAAAGAATGCTGCGCAGTGGTATGGGCAACTTCATGGCACGCATGAAACCTGCTAGATAAAGAAAGCGACTAACTGCTGCTCTTTGTTCCAGGAAAGAGCCTGCTATAACACACCCATACCCTGTGCCTCCTTGTCTTGAGTAAAAACCAGGTTTGGTAAATCTAAATGCATGTACCCTGTCCATCTCCCGTTCACTCCACTTCAGTGTTGAGGACTTTCCACATGAAGTGCAAGTCTTATAAGATAATCTATCCATTCGAACTCCGTAATTATAGTTTTGGCTCAAGAGGTCACAGGGAGGCAGGACCTTTGACACACGTTTTGAGCCTATAACTCATTTGAGGAGAACAAGTTTGTTAGGGATGTGTAACAAATCTGGAAAAGTCGGTAGCTTTCTTTTCTCTTAGATCATTTCCAAAAAGGCATGGAAACTGGTATGCCAGAAAGAAACATGGGACTGAAAGCTACTTAAAAGATGTCAGAAGGGAAGTTGGTCAACATACTGATGAATTTGGATGTCTTTGCCAATGCTTTATATTGCAGACTTCCAGAAGATGGGGACCATGTTTTTTGCATTCTTGCTTTTAGTATTTTCTCACCAGGTCTACAAAAGGCAGGGGTAATTTTGCTTATTTTTTAGTTGGAAAGTTTAACTTTCAGTGGCCCAGGGGGCAAATCTGAAGTTCAGCACTTGAAGCAAGTGTTTCAGACTAGTGCGGTCTGAGAATTCAGAAATGCCACCATGTTTAATTTCACCATAGTGTTCACATGTGTGAGCATGCTACCTCCTAGGGTGGTGTCTGCATGTGGGAGGTAAAATTCAAGATGGCTATGCTTGTCTGTGAGAATTCTTAATCTTACCTCCCAAGGACTCTTGGTGGAATGTGCGGTGATGGGGAGATAGACTTATTTTTTTATTTTTTACCTGGAATTGTTAAGTGCTTACTATGTGTGCAGCACTGTTCTAAGCACTGGGGTAGATCCAAGTTAATCAGGCCAGATTCAATCCCTGTCCCACATGGGGCTCACAGTCTAAGTTGGAGGGAGAGCAGGTTTTGCAGTTGAGGAAACTGAGGCCCAGAGAATTTAAGTGACTTTCCCAAGGTCACCCAGAAGACAAGTGGCGAAGCCAGGATTCAAACCCAGGTCCTCTTGCTCCCAGGTCCGTGCTTTATTCACAAGGCCATGATGTTTCCCACTGATTTGTGAGTTTAGTTGGAAACTAGAACTAGAGTGAACTTACCAAAAATAAAGTGTTGGTTTTTAATTACCAAAGTGTCTGGTTTGGGAAAGTAGTAATACAGGACAGTTAGCAGTAATTTAACATAAAATATTTACTGAATTTGTTAAGAAAACTGGCAGTATTTACCTCAGTTCATCTTAAGCAATAATTGCCCCATTGAAGATACACCTATTTTGGGGTGGGAGGGGTAGGGGAGTAGAGGGGGGGAGAGAGAGAGAGAGAGAACACACAGTCTACTGAATTTTCTCCCAAGCACCTAGTACAGTGCTTCATACACAGTAGCACTCCATAAATACCACCGATGGATTAATATGTGTGAGAAACAAAGACTTTATTCATTTTTGTCTGCGCCAGAGATGAGCTCTGACCACTCTTTGATGAGTGTTGGTCTTGTGATGAGGTTTCGCCTGTAGAATCAGCACCGTCCTTTTGGGGGAATCTTTTGTCTTACTGTGATTATAACACCCAGAACATTTCAACCCTGGAATTTGCATGGTACATTGCTTTTTCATTTCTTCACTCCTAGGTTGTCTTGTCACCAATGTCAAGGATCTTTTCATATTTGAATAATTCTTGTCAATTTGATCTTATTTCAGGTGTTTTTCAAAAATGCCATAGATAGTAGTTATCCAGAGTTTCCCTAAGACATGAGAGTGGCCTTCTTGCAAACAGGCATTCACCAGTTACTGACATATAACGTGTTTGCATACAAGCTGCTTCTTCCAGTCCTGCAATATGCTGTATTCAAACAGGCTTGCACTTCCAGATGAGCGTTCCCCAATTTTCTAATAATGTGTTAGCCCAAATAGGTGGTTAAAATTGTATAACTGAATGTACTGACTTCTACATTTTTGAGCTTCTGAGCCCACTGACTCCAGGAACACAATAAAGGCTCATGGATGTCAGTGTACATCTATTATGATTTTGTATTTTTTCACACTATCATTCATTTTGCATGGGTGTGTGTGTGTGTGTGTGTGTATGTGTGTGTGTAGATGTGTAGCTAGAGATGCATATACTTGTCCCTAGAACCACAAGATGTCACTGGTGAAATTCACCCACGGTTGCATGTATGACTGAAAATAAAACAAGTTGGACCCATAGCCCTGACTGCTCTGAACGTTCACAAAGATTGCCCCTTGTTATGCTGTCATGTTTGATATTTGCAACATCTGATGCTGTTTTCACTTTTGCCTCCTTGTCTCTCTCCTTTTGAAGACAAAGAGGAGCACTGTGGACTAGTGGATAGAGCATGGGCCTGGGAAGCAGAAGGGCCTGGGTTCTAATCCCAATTCCACCTCTTATCTGCTGTGTGACCTTGGGAAAGTCACTTAACTACTCTGTGCCTCAGTTCCCTCATTTGTAAAATGGGATTAAGAGTGTGAGGCCCATGTGGGACATGGGCTGGGTCCAACCCAATTGGCGTGTATCTACCCCAGCATTTAGTACAGTGCCTGGCATATAGTAAATGCTAACAAATACCATTAAAAAATAAAATTCTGTTGAAAAAGAGCCACCCCTTTCTAGATTGCAGTGTGATAATCTCATCTGTCTCCAACCATGGACTCTGAATTTCTAGTGAGGAATAATCATCATTTGAGACTTTGTCTTACTGCATCCTTAAAATGTTTCCACTGTTCTCCACAGTCTCAGTTTCTTGATTTCAGGCACTTTGGTAATTGTCCATTTCCCTCATGTCTCTCACCCTTGTCTATTGTAGATGTGATAATCAAGACGCTACTTGGGGCAGACCACTGCCTAGCTGGTATCTGAGGATCTCAGTGCTACTTGTAGGTCAGAAAGATGTGCTATAGTAGTAATACTATTTATTAAGCACTGGATGACTTCCAATCATGGACATTTATTGAGCACTTATTCTGTGCAGAGCGCTACATTAAGTTCAACAGACATAGAAGATAGGAATCCTGTACACAATGGTCTTACAGTCTTTCCAGCTTCATGTCTCATTGGTTTCTTGTACTTAATATTCTTTACTACAAATTAAAGGGGCTGAAACTAAAAATAACTCACTCAAAATTACTTTGGCCCCTTTTTCACTTGAAGTTCTAGAATGCTGGAAATCAGTACTTATGTACTTATCCTCACATTCTACTGTGTCCCCTATCTTTAACTTATTTTAATGTCTGTCTCTCCCACTAGAGTGTACACCTGTTGTGGTCAGGGATCATGTCTACCAACTGTATCGTAGTATACTTTCCTAAGTGCTTAGTACTATGCTCTGCCAAGCACTCAATAAATACCATTGATTGATTAATCGGGGAGGTGACTTTCATTCAGTGTGTGTTGGAAGTGACCCGTTCAACTATATATACATGACTGAAGGATAGTCTGAAGTCCAGCATAGTTAACTTTGGTTCACAATGGCAATATACCCATCAGGGTATCTTGCTGGGGGAATGAACAAAATCTAAAGCAGAGTTGGCATTGATTGCCCAAAGCTCTCAGCCTTTTGTGGGCAATGCATTCAGTTTCATTTTATGTGTACCTGTTAGCTGTACAAATTTTTTTAAAATTTCCTAAGTGATGTTTTACTCAGTATAATGACCAAATGCACAGATTTTATATTGCAAACTAAGAGAAACTAGAGTAGCAAAAAGATTAAAATCAATGGAAAGCCCAAAGTGTGCAAATGAGGGTGCTTTAAACCAGAACATAAGCCCTAAAAATGCATTTCAATCTATGGGTTCTAATAGAGTGGTGAAAATGCAGTTCATTTTTAGGGCTCTCCAGATTCCCCAACCTCAGCATGTACCTGTATCTGCATACTAAATTATTCTATTGTAAATTGTTTGAAATTATAAGTTATTCGATTATTTATTCTCATGTTTTCATCCTGGTATATTCATTCAACTCCCTAACTGTTCTTACTCTTCCTCCTACTCCCAGTATTCCTGAACATTTGTAGGTCTCTCCCATTATGCCGTAAGCTTGTGGGTGGGAAATGAATCTCTTTGCTGCTGTTGTACTTTCTCAAGTTCTTCATACAGTTTGTTACACTGCGATGATAGGTTCATGTGATTCCTACTATATAAGTTGTCCTTAGTATTAGAAGATGCCACATGAGTACAGGTGTGACTAAAAAGATCAGTGAAAGGGCCACAACCTCGGCCACATGTGCCTGCAAAAAGGATGTCTCTTGTTGTGTTGTCTTGGTTGATTTTTGCAGTCCCTGGCACTGTTTATTCTTTAGCCTCCTTGCCTCTCATTCCTTATGAAGCTTCTGCTCAAAAGCAGTCACTCCCCTCCTGAAAACAGTACAACATGGTGGTTGGTCTTTAGCAGTTGACTCCCCTATTTCAGCTGGATGCTGAGGCTTCGCTTTTAGTGTGTCCTTAGAATGTTTCCTCTGTCCTCCTTAAGCTTTCCCAATTTCAAGTCTCCATATAGAAGTTGTTTGGGTGTCCTGATGTTATTCATTCTCCTTACCACAGTCTGCATAGCTGTGTTAAGGAGAGCATAGCTTCGATGCTAGGGTACTGACTTCATTCCAGAACTCCATTTTTTGTGATTCTGTCTTGCCACTTGATGGGAGTGGAGCCCATAAATAATACTGATTGAGACAGACATGTCACCTATTTGGGGGTTTACAGCTGTAGAAGAGGCCAGGCAGCTCTGTAGACCTGGAGATATTTCTGGAACTTTCTACTATGCTGCCACCACAGTGTTCGACAGTCCCCCAAAGGATATGCTGGTCTTCTTGGCTATCTACTTCTCTGTCTATTGTTGCTTCTTTGATTTGTGAACTGCCTAGGTAACAGAATTATATGATGGAGCTTAGCTCTTTGTTATCGCTATTAATTTTTGGTTGAGTACATATATGGTTTCCCTGACATAGGCTATTTTACCTCAGCTTAGGCTCATCGTCCACACATAATGGCAGGCTGCTTTGGTGAAGAAGTTTACATTCATTTTCCTGTCTTCTTGGGTGTGTGTCTCTAGGGTAGGGTCATAATGATAATAATTGTGACATTTGTTAAGTGCCTACTATGTGTCAGGCACTGTACTAAGCGCTGGAGTAGATACAAGGCCATTGGATTGAACACAGTACCTTTCCCACATAGGGCTCCCTTCTAGACTGTGAGCCCCCCTTCTAGACTGTGAGCCCGTTGTTGGGTATGGACCGTCTCTGTATGTTGCCGACTTGCACTTCCCAAGTGCTTAGTCAGTGCTCTGTGCACACTAAGTACTCAGTAAATATGATTGAATGAATGAATTGTCCAACTGGGACTTCTCATCACATCTTGAACTGAGGCCTACCCTCCCCTGTTTCTGTCCCACCAGCTATTGCTGCTCAGTTAAAGCACATGCATTTCCACTACACACCTGGAACGTGTCTAGTGCCTATTCAGTTCAAAGCCCCAACCCCCAGCCTCACTAACCCTCAAGTGGGAAAACGCTTAAGCTTGGATTGGGATATGAGTAACCCAGTCTTCAGTACAAATGTCAACCTACCTATGCAGAAACCTACTCGTTTTACTTTGTAGCTGTCCTGTATCTTTCAGCTAGGTACTGTGCAGGTTTCTCATCCTTCCCCCTTAACCACTCCCATTCTTCCAGCTCCTCAGTGGGAGTTAGAAAGTGTGGAATGTTTGGGTGATGGATTTAAGAAAATGTAAAGGAAGATGGAGGGAGACACAGGACTATAGGTGGACAGGGAACATGTCTACCAACTCTGTATTGTATTCTTCCAAGGACTTAGTACAGTGCTCTGCAAACAGCAAGTGCTCAGTGAATCCCATTGATTGATATATAGAAGAAAGACAAATGAAATAAAGGAGAGGGAACTAGTGGAAAAAAAATCATTAGGGATTGTCCATCCACAAAATGTCCATCCTAGAGACAGGTCAAGATGGGGTGAAAATTTTGAATTCTGGAGGATAAGTAATAGTAGGTTTTCCCTGTCAAAGAGGCACCCCAGTGCATTCTCTTTCTACCTTCACCCTGCTTGCCACCTCTTACCCATCTAGCTGACTCAACAGATCTCATAAAAGCAGACTCTATATTCTCCGCCATAGGTTGACGTTCTATGCATCCCTCCGGCAGTGATTTGTCATGGAAGCCATAAAAGACACCAGTATACATGCGCTTGAGCTTATAGGTAATTTCACATGGCAGTCAAATTATAGCTGAAACAAGTCACCGTGACTGCAAGGACTGGAAACAGTTTCAAACAAGGTGTCAGAATTCCCATAGATCTTGAACTTCAGGATACCGAAGACGAGACTTAACAATACTAATCAAGGACCAAAATTGGGTGAAAAAGACGCAATAAATTAAAGGTTTCCTTTTAACCATTTGAATTTAATCTAAACCCGTTGGAGTGATTGTTTACAAACACAAGAGTCAGAACTGATAAGAGTAAGTATTTCCTTTCAAAATATACACATTAAGATCAATCCTCCCTATTTTACTGCATTACCATAATTTTTACATGGGCATAAGCCTCTAATTTTCTGTGGGGTGAATTGAGTCTAAATCTGATTACTTCATTCCTTTCAGACAATCCCATATCCCCAGCAAAATTAGAAGCTGTTTTGCATCCTGCAAAAATGATTAAAGGATTGGAAAATATGGTCCATGGAGAAAGTTTAAAGTACTTGGGGTCATCTTCTGTGGAGAAGCAAAGTCTGGGTGACTTTGTCATTCACAGGAAGGATTAGCAATAGAGGGGTGGCTAGCTTGGAAAGGAACTGAAGAAAGACTTGTAGCAGAAGAGATTTAAGTTAAACAGCAATTTTCTGTCTCTTTGGGACAATATACTGCCTGGGTAAACAAATTCACTGCAAATTCAACTCTGTCTTTGCACATTTTAGGCTCTTCCAACTGGCTGGTATTTATCTATAGACTTCTTCAGACCAATGGTCACTCATAATTTTGTCCACTGAAGTTGAGTTTCCCAGAATCATATCCTGACATCATGTGCCTGACTGCTTGTTATATCCTCAGGCAGAGTTGCAAAAAATGGATTTTTAAATCCCAACCATGCTTTACTCCTTTTGTGGTAAGTCCCATGTGGGATAGGAACTATGTCCAACCCGATTTGCTTGTGTCCACTCCAGCGCTATGCCTGGCACATAGTAAGTGCATAATAAATGCCACAATTATTAAAGTATTAAAGAAGGCTTTGCAGAGTGGCCTAATGGAAAGAATGTGGGCCTGGGAGACAGAGGACCTGGGTTCTAATCCTGGCTCTGTGACTTGTCTGCCGTGTGACCTTGGGCAAGTCACTTAACTTCTTGGTGCCTCAATTACCTCATGTGTAAAATGGGAATTAAGACTGTGAGCCCCATGTGGGACATGGGCTGTGTCCAACTTGGTTAATTTGTATCCATCCCAGTGCTTCGTGCGCCTGGCACATAGTAAATGCTTAACAAATGCTGAAGTTTATTTATTATCATTATTATTTAGGGGCAATACTAGGTATCAATTAAACTTTCATAGTAGCTGAGCATTTTTAGTTGCTGCCCACACTGATGGTGTCCAATTCTTTGCTACAGCTTTTGAACACGGTTTAGGAGGTCTTGATGTTCTCCCTACCCTAGTCCTCTAATCTCGGTTTACCCACTGGAAATCTTTAAGCAGGTGTCTTCAGTGATGGTCAGCAGGCAAATTAAGCCTAAGCAAAGCACCACTCTTCCTTCAGCCCCCAGGAATGAGAAAGCCAGCTTGAATGTCCAAAGACTGGGGGAATCTCAGATCCCTGAGAGAGCTTTCTTTTCTAAGTGAAATGGTCTTGCTGAAGAAAGTGACAAAGTGGGTTTTATTAGATTTTCTGCCTCTACTTTCCTTTTTGAATTCAGTGTTGATGAAAGGGACTGGTGATTTGACAGTCATAGGCCTCGAGATCCCACATTTCACATTTAGCCGTTCAACAGTAAAGCAAGCACAAGCCTTCCCAGCTTTCCCCCTTAGAATAGCTTGAACCTTCACTTTGAGACTCTGGTCCTTCTACCAGATCTAGTCATTACCCTTGGTTGCCATGGTTTTCAGGATGAGGGCACCTGGGAAGAGAGACATCCACAAAACCTCTCTATGACTTAATTTTATATTATTCACTACCAGCTGTCAGGTGGAAAGAATTTGTAATAAGTATTGACTCTGGGATTTCTTAAATGTTTCCACCTCTCCCTCCAAATATTTCTGTGGTGTTCCGTTAAATGTGAGGATGAGGACACTATGGTTTGTAATTTGTTGGGGCTAAAGGCCTCCCAACTTTAGAAATCTAGGGGGCACACTTTTTAAGTCCCTTTTCCTACTCTAAGGTTCCTTAAGAAGAAGCTTGCAGAGATATTTGAGAATATCCAGGGGTTTGGATGAGCGAACTGGGAGTGACTGAAGTTCTTGGGGAGGAATTTTAAGGATCTCAGAGGCAGCCGTCATGTTATATAAACACTGTGTGAACTGTACCATCCTCTTCCCAGTCCTGGCGCCACAATTTCATTAGGTGAAATTTTATACAGAAATTGTCAAGGTATAGTCAGTTTCTCTCCTGTACTGTTTCTGAAGCGATAAATGAAGAGCCAAGGTAATGTGGAAAAATGCAGACAAGTGTAGATTTCAATGCGAGTTTTTATTTCACCTGAATCTTCCTGAGGGATATTCTATGTCTATAACTTACATTCAAACTGATCCGCAGAGTTAATCATCTTCAGGATATTCTTTTAGCGAGATCTTCATTCTCTGTGACCCCATGAGTTTCTCTCCCTCCTTTTATTTGTCCTGTCTTTGGGAAGATCATGCTCCAACTTCTCAAGTTAACTGGCCCATTTCTGACCACCATAAAGTAAATTTTCTTATGTCTTATTATGTTTTTGTGAATTTGTATGAGTTTTCTTTTCCTTAAAACACCAATACGGCTCAGCCTCAAGTCCCTTTCCTATGTGCCATGGCTTTGAATTTTGTCCTTTGACAAAAGTTAATCCCTGGGTTCAGCTTTACAAGAAACCATGATAAAAAACACAAGATCAAATTGTTGTTTGTTTTTAAAGGTATTTTTTAAGCACTGTGTGTCAGGCACTGTACTAGATACCGGGGTAGATACAAACTAATCAGGTTGGGCACATTCCATGTTCCATGTGGGGCTCACAATCTTCATCATCATCATCATCATCAATCGTATTTATTGAGCGCTTACTGTGTGCAGAGCACTGTACTAAGCGCTTGGGAAGTACAAGTTGGCAACATATAGAGACAGTCCCTACCCAGCAGTGGGCTCACAGTCTAAAAGGGGGAGACAGAGAACAAAACCAAACATACTAACAAAATAAAATTAATAGAATAGATATGTACAAGTAAAATAAAGAAATAAATAAATAAATAGAGTAATAAATATGTACAAACATATATACATATATGCAGGTGCTGTGGGGAAGGGAAGGAGGTAAGATGGGGGGGATGGAGGGGGGACGAGGGGGGACGAGGGGGAGAGGAAAGAAGGGGCTCAGTCTGGGAAGGCCTCCTGGAGGAGGTGAGCTCTCAGTAGGGCCCTTCTAGACTGTGAGCCTGTTGTTGGGTAGGAATTGTCTCTACTTGTTGCTGAATTGTACTTTCCAAGTGCCTAGGACAGTGCTCTGCACGTGGTAAGCGCTCAATAAACACGATTGAATGAATTTTACAGATGAGGTAACTGAGGCACAGAGAAGTTATGTCTTGCCCAAGGTCACAGTGTAGCAAAGTGGTGGATTCAAATCTCCATATAGAAGTTGTTTGGGTGTCCTGATGTTATTCATTCTCCTTACCATTCACAGTCTGCATAGTAGCATGGTAAATCATGCTGCTTCTCAGTGTTCTGATTAAAAGTCAGCCTGCGACTTGTTCTTGGCCTGATGTATAGGGAAAGCATTTACTGTAGCTCTGTATATGTTACCAAAGGTATTTTTTGAGTGTTTACTTTGTGCAGAGCACGCTACTGAGCACTTGGGAGAGTATAACACAATGGAGTTAGTGGACACATTCTCTGCCTACACGGAGCTTGCAGTCTAGAGGACTGTTATATTAGTGAAGTTTCACAAAGGAGAATAAATTCCCCGTGCCTAACAAGATGTACATGATACAGTAATCCTGACACTGCAAAACAAATCCTAGATGCCAATGATTTTGAGCAGTTATGGTGGTGTGTTGGAATATAGACATACATAAAATGCCTGTTCTACTGTTAGCTAAAGTAATTATCCATGTGGCTACTTCACAAATGAGTTTACTGTGATGATTATAGGGCAGTTGGGGACTCTGAGAGAACTTCTAGTTCCACTATCAATCTATCGATAATATTTGAGTGCTTTCTGTTTGCAGAGCTTAGTATTAAGCCCTTGGGAAAGTAGAGTATCAAGCCATCAATCAATGGTATTTACTGAGCACTTACTATGTGTACAGCACCGTAGTAAGCATTCGGGAGAGTACAAAACAACAGAATTCACAGACCCATTCCTTGTCCATAATGAGCTCACAGCCTAGAGGGGAAGACAGAAATTAAAATTCAATTACACCTAAGGAAAACAGTAAGGATCTGGACATGAGTGCTGTGAGGAGGATGATCTGAATGAAAGCTTAGCCCTAATCGACATTTTATGGCATTTTACAGTAGACTGTAAGTTTTTTCTGGGTAGGAACCCTCTTGAATATCACCTTAGTCATTTTTCTAAGTACCTCATAAGTATACTGCACAAAACAGATGTGGCAAAAAGTCCCTTTTGATAATGATGTTGATCTCCCTGGTATCGGGCGGCATTACACTTAAAGTCATTCCCAGAAGACAGAGAAGCCATCTCGCTCTTTAAAAACCTTCAGGGCTTTTGACATTTCAATATACAGTCTACTCTTTGAGCATTACTTCCCCTTATTTATAAATCATTCTTTGTCCCATCCCCAATTAGCATATAGGCTCCTGGTAGGCAGGGAATATGTCTTCTACCTGAGCTGTATTTTTGTCCAAACACTTAACCCAGAGCACCACACACAGTAGGTAAACAGTAAATGCTATGGATTGATTCAGAGAAGGAAGAGTTCATGACTGCTCCAGGGAGTTCAGGAGAGGTGCCCATGTGGCCTGCAGAATTAATGACAGCGCTTAAAAGAGGCCCTGGAACATATTAAGTGCTTAACAAATATCATTATCAACAACATCAAAAGAATTCCAAATGAAAAGAAAATTGAGCAACTTTGAGAACAACTTAGAAGAAGATGATTCTATAGGTGTCCATTTCATCTCAAGATGAAGTTTATCTTGATAGTAGGAGGGATAGGAGAAACATTATCATATATGTTCCATTCAGAATGTGGGGAATGCTTAAATATTTTATCCGGCCAATCATCTATTGATCATACCTCAGAAAGGCCTAACTAGAACTTCGGCTACTTCTCAAAGTCAAGGAGACGGAATCTGAACAACCTAAGAACAGAGTGCTTAGCATATTTACCCAAACTCCTAAGTGTTTTTTATTACTCTTCTGCTCTAAGAAGGATGGCCTAAGGGAAAGAGCCCCGACCTGGAAGTCAGAGGGCCTGGGTTCAAATCCCTGCTCCACCATTTGCCCACTGTGTGATCGTGGCTGAGTCAATGAACTTACTTGTGCCTCAGTTTCCTCATCAATAAAATGGGGATTAAATATCAGTTCTCCTTCCTACTTAGACTGTGAGTTCTGGATGGGACATGGAATATATTCTATTTGATTACCTTGCATCAACTTCAGCACTGAGTGCAGTCCTTGGCACCTAATAAGTGCCTAATAAATATCACAGTTATTATTACCTGTAGTTCTCTCCTTTGAGTCCAAGTGGGTTTAGCCCACTTCATGCTTGTGGCTCCAGCTTTTGGAATCTCTATCCTCAGAACGTGTCAGATAAATGTGCATCTCTGTCCTTCTCTGATTCAAGCTCCAAGTCATTAGGGAGAATTTCCCAGTAGGCAACTCAGCTCCATCCCTTCCCTCATTCTTCCTGGACTAGGCCCCATTTCATGGCTATGTAATAGCTATGCTGCTTGCTTTCTTTGTAGGTTGGAAGCAATCTCCCCTCCCTCAATCCCTTCCCTCTATGTCAAGATGTAATGGGCATTTCAGAAGGTACCAGTACTCCCTTCTCCCCTCAGACAGGAAGGAGAATCTGGCTCAGTGTTGCCCTGGGCACCTGGTCCATTCTAAAAGTTAAATCAACACAGAACCTATCTGGGGCCTTACTATGTGTACAGTGCTGTTCTCAGGGATTGGAAAGGTATAATGCAGTAGTGTTAGCAGATATAATCCTTGCCCTCAGGGATCTTACACTTTAGTTGGGAAGACAGATATTAGAATAAATTACAGGGAAAGCAGCAGAGTGTAAAGACGTGCATAAGTGCTGTAGGGTTGGGGGCTGGGGACATCAAAATATCAAGGGCATATGGAGTTAAGGACATTGGCAATGCTGAAAAGAGGGAGAATAAGGTAGGGTGATGACAGATTAGTCAGGGAAGGCTTCCTGGAGGAGATCTGGTTTTAGTTAAGCTTTGAAGATAGGGATTGTGGTGGTCTGCTAGATATGAAGTGGGAAAACATTCCAGGCTGGAGCGAGGGTGTGAGGAGGGGGTCAGTTGCAAGAGAGACAAAACTGAGGTACAGTGAGTATGTTGGCATTACAGGAGCAAAGTGTTTAGTCTGGGTTTTGGTGGGAGAGGCATGAGGTTATGTAGGACAGGGACACTCTTTGAGAGCCTTAAAACCAATGGTGAGGATGATTCAGAGATGAATGGACAACCATTGCAGGTATTTGAGGAGTGGGGAGATGTGTACAGAACTATTTTTAGTAAAATAATCCAGGCAGCAGAGTGAAGTATGGACTGGATGCCGGAGAGAGACTGGAAGGAGGGATGTCAGTGAGAACCTTTGCCCTCTTATAAAAGACAACACATTTTTTCCTGCTTAAAGTTTCCCAAGACACCCACAGTCCTCCACTAGAGGTAAAGTCCAGCTTTCCTAGAATGACCTCGCTGAAATGGTTACTTCTCATCTACCATTTATAACATACTGTTTGCTTAGGCTACTGTAATCTCGAACACCATCTGCCCACTTTATCTTAGAGATACATCTGCAGAGATCTATAAGGGGTATACAATTGCCTCCTTCTGTGCAGTAAACCTGAGTCTCTGCCCTCGACTCCCATGCTGCTGCTGCCCAGCACAGGTGAGTTTTGATTTGTAGTAGATTGCCTTCCACTCGCTAGTCACTGCCCAAGCTGGGAATGGAATGGATATGCCCCTGCCTGACTCTCCCTCTCATAGTCGAGACTGGTAGAGTACTGGAAACCCTCTTAGTGTGACCCTGAGAGGTGAATAAGCAATTACTTGGTATTTATTAGCTCTCAGACTGAGATTCCCCCCTCCAACTAACAGTCAAATCTAAAGTTTCCTCACTCACAACTGAGAGGAACAGGGTTCTTCTCCAGCCAATGTTGAGCAGCTATCGTTGTGGAAAATGAACCCAGGGCACGCCGTGACCTGAGCCCACCTGATATGCAGTGGGAGAGGGCAGCATATTACTCTGGGTAAATGAGAAGTAGACAGGAAATAAAATTGTAGGTTTTGCTTGGAATTGAAAATTGTTGAAGGTTGAAGACTTTAATGTAGGGGGTTTATCAACAGCAGCAGAATCAGTGGTTTTATCTGACTCACAGTAAGGTCTGCAAAAGGCACTTCCTGCCGATGAAATTATATAGCTAGAGATTTGGGTCCAGATTTTATACTCAGGAAACCCTTGAAAATGTGCTTGCCACTGTCGTGCGGTGGGAATTAATAGATTAGACATTAACCTCTAAAATTTCTGAGGGAACCCAAAAAATAATAGCATCTGTCTCCAATTGAAAAGAGCAGCCACTAACTTGGCAGCATAAGGTGGAAGATTTTGTTCGATGTGATGGTCATTTTCATTATATCAAGGAATTTAGATGGAGCAGCCACTGTTGCAAATAAGACGATAAAATGTTGTTCTTAACTTAAATTGCTATGAGGGAATGAAAAAAAAAATCAAAGAATGGCATTGGTGACAAATGAAAATGCAGTAGAATCAGAGGTCCAGAGTATTTAGGTTCAGATATATGTTAGTGACATAAAATATGTTTGGGCACAGTGTAATTGTGGGTATTTTGACAAGCAATTTAGAAAGCAGAAATTAAATCAATATTGTTATTATTATTATTATCATTATTATTATTATGTGCTTACTCTTTGTCAAATACTGTAATAAGCTCTGAGGTAGATATATAGATACAGGTTAATCAGGGTGGATATGTTCCCTGTTCCTCATGGGGCTCAAAGTCATAGTAGAACAGGATAATTGAATCTCCATTTTACAGATGAAGAATTTGAGGCACAGACAAGTTAAATGGCTTGCCCAAGACCGCATGGCAGGCACTTGGCAGAGGTGGGATTAGAACCCAGGTCCCCTGACTCCTAGTATTTCCAGTAAGCTACAATGTTTCTTGTGATTATGTACTTATACCTCCATATGCACCTGCTTCATATTCATTCAGTTGGATTTATTAAGCACTTATTGTGTGCAAAGCACTGTACTAAGCGCTTGGGAAGTACAAGTTGGCAACATATAGAGACGGTCCCTACCCAACAACGGGCTCACAGCCCAGGTTTATTGTTAGAAAAATATGATTTGATAAGACTGATTGGATATCGGAGGGCTCTTTTCATCTTATAATAAACCCTCCAGAAGTGTGTTTGTGTTGTGCTTCTCTGCATGAGTGTGTGTGTGTGTATGTGCATACTTACACAATCACACGCACCTTCTTTCTGCATTTCTTGACTCATTTGGGTGGCATGTGGCTGAGCTAGATTGTAAGCACCTTGAGGAGAAGGATCATGTCTACTAGCTATTGAACTCTCCTAAGTGTTTATTTCAGTGCTCTGCACATAGGAGGTGCTCAGTAAGTACCCACTGATGGATTGACTCAGCTCTCCGTCTGTCAGTCATCCAGTGTAGTAGGCAGAACCACTGTTGTGGGAAAAATCCCAGTCCACAGCTACTAAAGAAGCTCTCTAACTGCTCTAGTGATTCATAGTTGGGAAATCAGGTGGACTCTAGATAAGAAATTCCCTCTCCCAGGATGGTGGAACCAGTTCCAGGTAAAAATAACCACAGAAGCACTCACCCCAACCAAACCCGGAACCCTTGAACTCTCTAGGGGATTTAATGTAATGGAGTCGCCCATCCATTGGAGATTTCTCACCCTTCTAAATATTTTCGTTTGTTAAGAAATGCCTAAATAGAAGAAAAAAATAATAAAGGTATTAAACACTTACTAAATACTAAGCACTGGGGTAGAAACAATATAATCAGATCAATCCCAGTCCCTGTTCTACACAGGGGCTCACAGTCTGAGGGAGGTATCAAGTCCTGATATGTGTTGGGGTAGACAAAATGTTAATCAGGCTGGACACAGTCCATGTCCCACTTGGGGCTCACAGTCTAAGAGAAGGGATAACAGATGAGGAAACTGAGGCATGGAGAAGTTAAGCAACTAGCCCACAGGCAGTCGGTAAGCAACAAGCACTTAGTACAGTGTTCTGAACAGAGTAAGTGCTCAATAAATACCGGCAATTAATTAAGCCGGTGAAGTCAAGGCTAGACTATGGGTCTCCTGGTTCCCTATTGCAAACTTTTTTCCAGAGGGACAGCTGCACCACCCCTAAAGTTCAAAACACAGCATTATAAACCTGGAAAATCATTTTTACCTTATTACTCCTAATTCAGGACCAGCTATTTCGTATTCGTTTTAATCTCCGTAGATGGAGATCTTAAAATGTCCAAAGTATCTCCAGGTGTTTTGGGCATTCATTTGTGTGAAAACAGTGGGCTAGACCACATAAACCTATGAAAGCCCTGTTGACCTTTAAGATTCTACCAATCCCAAACTGAATTCAAAATCATCTTGTGATTCTCCAGACTGAGAATCTTGCCAGATTTCTTAGAAGTGTAAAATGCCACAAAGAATTTTCACCAAAGGCAGAAGCAAAACCATCAGCAGTTCTGAAATAATCTTGGGTTTACAAATCTCCTCTATAAACAACAAATGTGCAGTGATATTATTTTCAATTAAATACACAGCATTCTCTCTTCTATTTTAAATGGAGAAACCATTTGAAACAATTGAAATAAAAGGCTTTTACTTTCACTAAGTCAATAGATGGATTCTTAAAGGAGGAGATTAACGTTTCTAGAAAAGCAAAGATAATAAACATGGCCAATGTCTTTATAGACTCAGGAAAGAGAAGGACATTTAAAAGACTCTTGTAATTATTTACCTCTCTTTGGATTTCTAAAGCAGCTATCATCGCAAGCCCTGAGAAAATCTCCAAAGTTACAGACCATTTATGAAAGACAAATGGATTTTGTTCTAAAGTCTATGATATTTTTCACAGCAAAGATAATTACATGCAAAAATGAAACAAGCAGAGTTTTTTTAAAAAACTGCCAACGTGGCCCACTGAGGAAAGTTTTGGAGCTGGAGATGCAAGAAAAATAGCCCAGCCGAAAGCTTAATATGATATGGGATTGCATTTTAATAAATGCTTATACCGTTTTCGAGAGAGGCAGATTTATGATTATGTGTTCACCAGATACATTATTTACAATTGCTTACAGTAGCACTGGCTGTAACCTACATCACAATAATGCAATTCTGCTTCACACTTATATATGAGATTGCAAAGTGGTTTTCAAACGAGTATTATTATCCCTATATCACAGGCATGGCAACTGAAATGCAAAAAAGGTGAGTTTGGATTTCCCACATTGTACAAGTCAGTGACAGAACTACTGAAAAACTCAGTGCTTTTAACCCTTGCTTGCTTCTAAGTGCACCTCCCACTCCAACCCCACTGCTTTAGCCCTGAAAACAGAAAATGTGTCAAACCTGATTCACTTTACCCCAGAGCATAGAAGAGCGCTCACCATATAGTGAGCATTTAACAAATTCCATAAAATAAACTAAAAATAAAAAAAGGAAATTAGAAACCAAACTCGAAGCATTTTAGATTGGTATTTCCCTCCTAGTCCTCTAGTAATATTCAAAATTAACTCCCACTTCCTTCAAATTGTAGGTCTGATTAATACCAGGATGTTTTTTCTAAATTATTTGGTCTCTACCCCAGTGTTTAATACAGTGCTCAGCACATAGTAAGCATTTAATAAATACCACAGTTATTATTCCAAGATGACTGGTATCCTCCTTGTCGACCACACCTTAGGTGAGACGTTTTCATTTCCGGTTCTGGGGTGGGAGGGGAGCAGGAATTTAGTGGGTTTGGAAACTGGAAGAGGACACAGGCTTCAGGTATTACCAACTCTTTTGAGCCCTGTTTGGACACGTTCGGGTCTTGTCAGAAACCTAGGGCAAGAAAGGCTGGGAGTCCGGTCAAAAAAACTGTGGGGCCAATTGCTCAGTGGAGCAATGGCACAGATTTCATGCCAAGCACTGCACTAAATACAGGAAAAACAGATCTGCCCTGGTCCCAACCCCACATGGTGTTCCTAGTCCAAGGAGGAGATAGAAAAGGTATTTAATCCTCATTTTACAGAGGTGGAAACTGGGGCAAAGAGAAATTAAGTGACTTATCCATAGTCAGAGAGATGAGATCAATCAATGATTTTTATTCAGCTCTTTATGTACAGCACCGTACTAAGCACTTTGGGTGGTGGGGTTGTGTTCGGGGGGACGGGGGATAGTAGTGGAATTGGCAGATACTATCCCTGCCCACAAGGAGCTAGAACTCAGATTTCCTGCCTCCCAGAGCTGTGTTCTTTCTACAATGTCCTAAAGGCATCAGACAAGAAAACCTCTTCCATCTCTCTTAGAATGCACACAACAAAAGGGAGGATATCTCATGTATGAGCAGTTAAGTTACCTTCAGAGCTTCATGAAAGAACTGAAAATGTGTCACATATTGGGCTTTGTGAACATAGTCCTCCATTTGGGAGAAAAGACTTGAGAGCTACTGCTGGAGAGTATGAATGATTGACACCTTGGTGGTGAGGTGAAGGCTTATATAGCCTTTTCCATTTTAAGTGCATTCAGAATCAAATTCGCTCTTGCTTACAGCTGGTAGGGAAGGGAAAGGTTAGTAATACTAGTTTACTCATAAGCCTGCACTATACACTCATTGAGACTTGGGCTGTGTTAAAATAACTGTTTCATTCATGACAGCCGGAGCAGCTGGGTACTGAAGAGATCAGATTCCATAGGTGCTAAAAACCCATCATTAATTTCATTAGCTACCAGTTCAACAAAACTGAATCCTTAGGTATTTTGACCTAATACATTTTAAATTAAATTGAATGTCATTCTGCAGTCTGAATTAATGCTATTTAAAAATATCAGCTGTTTAAATTGAGGTTTAGAACATGAAATACTCATCTAGGTAATCTTAGAAGTGCTAGCTAAGTGATCATTAAGAAACACAGCCTATTCAGATGGAGATTTTCTTGGGGTTTTTGTTGCTGTCTTTTCCTGCATCTTTCATTTGGGTATTGTGTGTTTACAGAACACAATGATTCTATTCTAAATGGGATGTATACAAGCAAAATCACAACCTCTCTTCCCTTAGAGAGATGAAGTCTATTTTTACTCAGTTCAAGAGAAGCTCTGAATCTGTTCAGACTGGAGTTTTCAAAGAATGCATAGATAAAAGGTCTACTTTCATGTCGGGCATATCTTTTTCTGTTGCAATGCTAGTCGGTTAAAAAGACTTCCGTGAGTCTTATTCATGAACACAGCGATTATATTATTGCTTGGTGAAATCGTCTTTTTGGAATACAAAGGCTTTAAATGAAAAATACCGTGGTTCTCACAGCTGATATTATGGCTTTTAGAGGCACATTGACTGACTACATATGGTTAACTGAACACAGTAAGATTTTTTCTTTAAACAGGGGCCTAAAATTTTTTTTCTATTTGCAAGAAAGTGATTTCAGCATTTTGCATTTCCCCTGTTAAAGCTAATGAGGTAACCAGCACCTCCAGCAGCTCAGGAAGTTGAATTCCTGTCCGTAGCTTTGTTGCTTTGGATGCTATCCATCGGAGCAAGACAAACACTTGGCAGACAAATGAAGGAGGAACCGATTTGCAAATATCTTATTTTAAGAGGCACTCATTTAGAAATTCAGACTTTGTGCCCTGTTTCAGATTTTTAGAATGCAGATGATTCAATTGAGCTCAAATTTAGCCTAAGCTTTAAAAGTTGACCCTTAGATCCTGAAGATTACAGAAGAGGTTACCTTTCCTTAGGTGTGAGGTACATTTTTCATTTGGCAAGACATGATTTTTTTTTCTTTTTGAAGAAATTACAAATGTACAATGTACAATGTACAGTGCTCTGCACATAGTAAGTGCTCAATAAATACGATTGATGAAATTAGGCTGTAACCGGGGGGAAAAACAGGTTGGGGGCCTGGGAAGGGGGCGGTGGCAGTGTACAGACCTTATAGGCATAGATCTTCCAAAACTTCATGTTTCTGTGCCAGGGCAAATAAACCATATTTCCCTAAAAGTTCATATTGTGCAAGAACTTGAGGAAAACAAAAGCTTTGAGCAATGACAGGGGGTTTCTTGAGCCCCCAAAATTTGGATATAGTTTGGCATTTTTGTTGCTAGGATGCAAACTTTGTATTGTCCCACAGAATTTTCCATGTTCGTTTTTATCCTTGACACTGCCATAGAAATCATGCAGCTGAAATGAATAGGCACAAGAAACCTAAATAAATCCAGTGCTAAAGTTGTGAATTTTATTTTAATTGAATTAGTTCCCTTTTTCATAACATGATTTACTGATTAGGCTGTCCTTATTTAAATGGTAGGTTTAAGAAGTCGGGCTAAAGCAAAAGACAGCTGGCTAAAGTTTTCCCTGATCATACTGTAAGCTCATCTCTAGACTGTAAGCTCCTTGTTGGCAGGGGTCACGTCTACCAATTCTGTAGTGCTTTCCCAAGTGCTTAGTACAGTGCTCTGCACACAGTAAGTGCTCAATAAATATCACTGATGACGATCATCATCATATCCTATTCCAGGAGTTTTTATAAGATAGGACTGATGTGTCACTTGAGAAATTTGCTTCACAGTTTTTGTGAAGTACACCAATTGAGTATTACTTCCATTTTAAGTTTTAAAATTCTATACCACAGAAACTTTGCCCAGCCCTGCCCCTGCTGGCTAACAGCCTAGCCATGAAGCCAAGAGACAAGGTTAGTCATTTGAAATGGAGCACCGTTTATCTCCAGCGGAATGCAGTTTGTAACGACACTTTAAGTTCTGCTTCTTCCCACCTTGACCCTTCATAATTTCTCTCAGGTCCCAGACCTGCTGTCCTCTTCAATTTGCACAGTTAGTTTATAAGCAGCTATGGCAATGTAGTGCCACCATTAGGGAAAAGGGACATTTTTAATAACCAAGGGATATTATGTTACAAGGTATATAAAATTAATGGGACACGTAAACTTCATTAATGTCAGGCCCAACTTCTTCTAGATTCTCTCCAAGTATTTACCTGACCTGGCTAATTTTGTATCCCATGTAATTTAATATCCCTTGATTAGGGAAAATGTGCTTCACAGTGCTCATTCAGGAAATCAAATCATCAGCTAGAGAAATGTGTAAAAGGCCCTGTCCATCCATAATATGGCACGCTGGACTTGTAAGACTCGAATGCAGGTTTTACATAGTCCAGGATTAAACAAAAACTTATATTGCTTCTAATTCTTGGAGACAGTTTAAAAGAGAACCCGACGTGAGGAAAGCAGCCTTTCAGGTTCATAAAGTTTCATCAAAGTGAGTTTTCTATGTCGTTTCTTGCCAGGTGATCACAGCTTTCCCCCCACTGTGGGGTCTGACCAGTGGAGACATTTGTCTGAAGCCCTGTGGCATTTCTCTTAAGGTGGACTCACTTAAGGCAGGCAAATGAACACACGGATGAAGAAAAAACAGATTGCACAATTCTGTAATATGCCTGGGCCCTGAACTCTGAGGACAGTAGTAGTACTAAGCAGTCAATCGATGGTATTTACTGAGCACTTTCATTTGCAATGCATTGTACTAAGCGCTGGGAGAGAATACACAGGTGGAAATTAAACACAGTCCCCGTCCCTCAAAGGACTGAAAATCTAAAAGTTGAAGTGGGGAGAAGGGATTGGAGACAGTCATTGGGGCAGGAAACGTGTCTGTTTATTGCTGTATTGTACTTTCCCAAGCACTTAGCACAGTGCTCTGAATGCAGTAAGAGCTCAATAAATATGACTGACTGAGTGATGAAACATTAAAACTCAAAACGTCATGTAGACAAAATAGGCTCAAATCGGCAAGGATTGTGTCTACCACCTCCACTGTGCTGTACTCTCCCTAGTCCTTAGTACAGTGCTCTGCACACAGTAAACACTCCGTAAATGCCATTGACTGATTGATTTCCCCCCCCTCAGCTCTATTCCCTGGGTTGGAATGAGGGCAATCACCCCGTGGTGTAATGCTCATTATCCTAATATTTAAGGTAGCATTTCCCACCCACATAAATTCACCATCACACATTCAAATTCCAATTTAAAATTCCAGGTTTTGAAAAGATCTCCAGAAATGTTTTGGCAAGGGGCAAATGTTAATTTCACTGCCCGAGTCATATTCTCCTCTTGCCTAACCACAATTCCTAAGAAAATACAGAAGCTACGTAGCATTTGTTTCCAAAACACTTTTGTATCTCTGATCATGTAGTCAAATCTAACATGTTTGCCATGTGAGCGTCAAACAGGTCCCTGACTAAACATGGTTATCAGAGTTTATAAGATATGCATTATGGTAGCTTACAGGGGAGGAAACTGCAAGCGCATTATATTTAACCTGGCCAGCCCAGCACCCGCCTGCTGTTGCTGCTGTCGGAGCAAAAGACGTGCTCAAAGCTTCAGAGCCAATTAATCACTGAATCAAAACTAAGACCCACATCATGCCTTAGCTTGCCAAAGCGACTTCTCACTTTAGTAAGCGCTTAGTACAGTGCTTTGCACACGATAAGTGCTCACTACATACGAATGAATGAATGTGTAAACCACTGGTAGAATTTCTTCTTTATTCACATTATGTAGTGCAGGGCTGATTCATGTACCCAGATTAGCTACCCCATTTCGGTTGATCGATATCAGTAGTGACAAAGGTACTCCTGTCCATCTAGATTCTCACTTGTCGAAACCGCATCAGAGAAGACACTCTTGCAGTCCAAGATGGTAGTCACCAATTTGTATAATCAGATAGAGAAGCAGCATGGCATAATGGATAGAATACAGGCCTGGGAGTGCAAAGGTCATGGGTTCTAATCCTGGCTTTGCCACTTGTCTGCTGTGTGACCTTGGGAAACTCACTTCTCTGGCCCTCAGTTACCTCATCTGTAAAATGGGGATTGAGACTGTGAGTCCACATGGGACAGGGACTGTGTCCAACCCGATTGGCTTGTATCCATCCAGGGCTTAGTATAGTGCCTGGCATATAGGAAGTGCTTAACAAATACCACAATTATCATTATTAGCCATTGGAATGGCTCCTTGTACACTTCTCTGCAACAGTGAGTGTTCAATAAATATCATGAATTGAATTAGGCACGTTATGTTTTGCTCTTGCTCTATATTCAAAATTTTCCAGGTGAGTTTACTGTTCACTAATTTGGTAAACATCACAAGCTTGACACTTTCAGGAAAACTGTCTGCTGAAAAATAGCTGATGTGTTATTCCCTGTTGAGGTTTTTCAGACAGAGAGGAGTGTTGTCAGTGACAGGCAAAAACATAATTATGATGAATCTCAGACTTTGAAGAATAGATGGCCCTACCTACTCTCTCCCAATATATACGTTGTTTAATCTCATTGCGGAGCAACTGTTGTTAAGATGAACAATGGATTTATTCACTGTTAGTATGAGATTTAATAATCAAAAACTATAAGGAAAGAAAAAAAAAATCAGAACTGGAAAGGACATATGACTGCTTTAGCTAATAGGGCCAGGAAAGCATGATTTAAAAGCTGCAGTGCTCAGTGTACCATTTATCTTGGGCTGAATGTTGACAAAATAGTTTCAAAATTGCATCAAACGCAGGCATGTTGTGGAGGCATTTAGTTAGGAATTTCCTGGCTTTAGCCCCTAGATGACCTCATGGTTAAATGGTTAAAGGAAACTAGAAAGAGACGCAAAAGTTAGTGCTCTAGCTGCCACCCCCCACTTCATTTTCTTTTCCTCTTAGCCTGGGTTGATATAGGTAGAGATTGTATAATCTAATGAGCAGGGAAGTGCTTTGGGGAACTTTATATTTGCTAAGTTGATGGTGGCAGGGGGAGGCAGAAATCATCTGCAGAACTTGTCTCTTGAAGACTTTTTTGGAAGGAAATAACCACCGTTATTGTGCTTTGTGAGGGTTACTGGAACAGAGGTTAACAATGAAGGATTTCTACAAAGTCATCAGACTGCAAATCTCCGTCCTCTAAATTTTGAGTGAGTGGTGCAGTCGCAGTGCAGTAATGTATGTAAAACATAGTTAAATCAGGAGAAATAGATTGGAAACGGGGGAAGTTTTCAACTTTTTTCAAGAGGAAAAAAAGGCAAGGTGTGTCCACTTCTTTTCTAAAATTCCAACATTTTGGGGAGGTTTTCCAAACTAAAAGATCGTGTTTCAATTGTCAACCCGTCCTCCAGTTTTGGGATCATCATTAGAGGCCAGATAAGGCCAGAAATGAAACGTCAGGAGTTCATGGCCCTTAACTCCGAGGGAATGAGGGCTCTCGGATGTTTTTAACCTTTGAGAAAAGTGTGATATTCACAATCTTCTCAGGATTCACTCTAGGTAATGCTGACAGCTTGAAGCATGTCCGTTCGCTGTATGGGTAAAAGTTAATAGTATATTTTCTGACCAGCAAATAAAGAGACAGGGAAAATCAGAGGTTCATCAACAATTTTGCCTTCCAAAGTTGAACTGCTGATAGGCTTTGGAAATGAAACTTGTACATGTCTATTTATAAAATAACTGAATTTTCAGGGCCTTTTTACAAAAGGTTTAACAAGTGATCAGATGCATTAAATATATATATGTATATATATGTATGTATATATATGTATACATATATGTATATATATATATATGTTTGTACATATTACTCTATTTTACTTGTACATATCTATTTCTTTTATTTTGTTAGTATGTTTGGTTTTGTTCTCTGTCTCCACCTTCTAGACTGTGAGCCCACTGTTGGGTAGGGACTGTCTCTATATGTTGCCAACTTGTACTTCCCAAGCGCTTAGTACAGTGCTCTGCACACAGTAAGCACTCAATAAATATGATTGATTGATTAAAATGACACGATCCAAATACAGGTGAGTTATATAAGTATTAAGATTTGGAAAAACTCACTTCCACTTTATTCTGGAGTTTCTCCTTAATCTCCTTGATTTACATTTCAAAACCCACAGTACTCTCCCCTTTCCAGCTCCTCCAAAGTAAACAAATGCCTGTTTATACCTTCCTGCTATTACCAAGGGAGGTTCAACCCTGAAGGAAAATCATAATGCTTCAGCATTTGGGCCAAATTGGGTTAAATGCCTATCATTTCGGAAACCCAAAGGAGGTATGTTAGTTACAACACCCAAAGCAAGGGACGTGTAGAAAGAGCAGATAAAACCAAAGATATCAATTGCCCCACTTACACAGAAGCCTTGGTAGGTTGTTTAGAAAACATTTCCAGAGAAATATGGTTATTTCCACTAGTGACGGGGAGACCTGTGACAGATCAATATTGCTTAGATTCAGTCCAGAGTTTGCGCCTGTGTGCACACGTGTGCGCGCGCGCACACACACACACACACACACACACACACACCCCCTCTGATAATGATCAAGGCAACTGTATCACGCAAAACACATAGTTAATTTATTTCAGCACTTATGTTTCAGCTTTAATTAGTTGTTGTAATTTTTCGTATTAGCCTAATACATGCCCTGCAGTATATTTTGGAAAATAATTTCATGAAGTTGTTTTTTTTAACAAGAAATTTCAGCATAAACTCTGTATAATTAAAACCCCTGCCAAGGGGAGGAGGTGCCCGGAAGAGTCGGAGAATGAGGGAGGGGCAGGGAACAGACAACTGTCTGGAAAATGTTGAAGGAAATGGTGATCACAGTCCACGTCCCAACTCCTTATAGCCTGGATGGCTCATTAGGCACAAGTAAAGGGCAGGAGACTGGGTAACGAGAGGTCTAATCTCAAATAGGCTGTGTCTATACTTGCAAATTATTCAGACTCACAGAAATACTTTGGCATCGCAGTTATCTGGTTATTTCAGGCCACAATTTTTGGTGCCTAAACACTCTGAGGACTCAGGGATGAGTGTATTTCTAGACAAGAATGACCTGGAAAATTTTGAGGGGTGCATACCCATGGGATATATCGAAACCTAGTAAACGGGTTTTCAAGAGAATTTTGCAGAAGAAACTTTTCATTTTACCCTGACTCAGCACAGGGAAAGCCTTTCTCTAAACACCCACCCAATGCTTGAGGCATGAAGCCGAGTACCACTAATCCCAACTCTGATCTTGCTCTATGGACCCGATAGCTTTATGCTTGCTTGATTAATCAATCCATCAATAAATTGATGGTATGGCTTGAGTGGTCACTGGTGCACAGCACTGTATTAAGCCCTTGGGAGACTACAAGACAATAGAGTTGGTAGGCACTTTCCCTGCAAGGAGTCTGTAGCCTAGGGGGTGAAACAGACATTAAAATAAATTATTAATATGTACATAAGTGCTGTGAGGTGGAGGATGGGATGACTATGGGATGAAGCAGCATGGCTTTGTGGAAAGAGAACAGGCTTGGGAGTCAGAGGACGTGAGTCCTAACCATGATTCCACCACTTGTCTGCTGTGTGACTTTGGGCAAGTCACTTCACTTGTCTGTACCTCAGTTACCTCATCTGCAAAACGGGGATTAAGACTGTAAACCCCACATGGGACAAGCTGATTACCTTGTATCTACCCCAGTGCTTGTCACATAGTAAGCACTTAACAAATACCATTCTTATTATTATGACTATCAAGGGCTTCAAGTGCGCAGATCTAATGTGATAGACAATGCAGAAGGGAAAGGATGTAGGAGAAATTAATGGAGAAAATCTCAGCATCTGACAAGCAGTAACGGCTTTTGGTGGTGTTAGTTACAGGCCTGCCAGAAAGAGTGCAAAAGAGCACAGTCTCCTGGCAATCCTAGCTTGTCTGCTGAAACCCAATTTATTGTTTCCCAGCTCTGCGGGCTCAGCTAGAACTAAGAAGCAGTACAGCCCAATGGAAAGAGCGCAGAACCGAGATTAAGGAGACCTGGATTCTAATCTCAGCTGTACCACTCGCCTGTAATGTGATTTGAGGCAAGCTACTTTACTTCTCTGTGCCTCTTTCCTAATCTATGAAATGGAATTAAATGCCCAATCTCCCTTCCCCTTAGAGAGTAAGCCCCATGTGGGAAGTGCTTAGTACAGTGCTCTGCACACAGTAAGCGCTCAATAAATATGATTGAATGAATGAATCAATCAATCAATCGTATTTATTGAGCGCTTACTATGTGCAGAGCACTGTACTAAGCGCTTGGGAAGTACAAATTGGCATCACATAGAGACAGTCCCTACCCAACAGTGGGCTCACAGTCTAAAAGGGGGAGACAGAGAACAGAACCAAACATACCAACAAAATAAAATAAGTAGGATAGAAATGTACAAATAAAATAAATAAATAAATAGAGTAATAAATATGTACAACCATATATACATATATACAGGTGCTGTGGGGAAGGGAAGGAGGTAAGACGGGGTATGGAGAGGGGGACGACGGGGAGAGGAAAGAAGGGGCTCAGTCTGGGAAGGCCTCCTGGAGGAGGTGAGCTCTCAGCAGGGCCTTGAAGGGAGGAAGAGAGCTAGCTTGGCGGATGAATGAATGAATGAATGACTGGGTCAGATTGTCTACCCCAACCCTCAGCACATAGTAAGAAATAGAATGAGCATTATTATTAGTACAGTGGTCAAGGTCCCCTTTGGTTGCTGGCTAACGGGTCACATTCAAAGCATTAAGGAACTGACAGAATTTGTGAACATTTTTCAACCTGGGAATCTACTAGGCAAGAGCATTATATGATTTTATAAACGGAATTTCACCTTTTTGGACCTCATTTACCTCAAACCTGAAGGAATGAGTCATGCAGAGATAGTTGTCCCTAATACCATTAATATATTTTCCCAAGCAAACTGAAAATATAAGTCCCTTGAGGGCAGAGACTCTGTCTTTCTGAAATCTGTGATGTTTCCTCATATGTCCTGGGAGGTGGGAGACTAGTATACCTCTAGAGCTATATCAGTCAATCAGACAGATATGTCTGTCTGCCCTTCATTGTTAAAGAGGAAGGCTAGATTCAATCTATGTGTGTAAGTGCAGTTGAAAAGTCCAATGCATGATGGATCCACCCAGTTGCATTGCTTGCAGATTATAGCAGGGATCAAATACTTAAACTGATTAGAGAAGCAGCCTGGCCTAGTGGATAGAGCACGAACCTGAGAGTCAGAAGTCTAATTCCAACTCTACATCTCTTCTGCTGTGTGACCTTGGGCAAGTCAGTTAACTTTTCTGTGCCTCAGTTACCTCATCTGTAAAATGGGGATTAAGAGTGTGAGCCCCATGTGGAACTGGAGTGGATCCAACCTGATTAGCTCGTATCCACCCCAAATGCTTAGTACGTGGAGAAGCAGTGTGGCTTAGTGGAAAGAGCATGGGTTTAGGAATCAGAGGTTGTGGGTTCTAATCCCAGCTCCACCACTTATCAGCTGTGTGACTTTGGGCAAGGCACTTATAACCTTCTCTGTGCCTCAGTTACCTCATCTATAAAACGGGGATTTAGACTGTGAGCCCCATGTAGGACAACTTGAGTACCTTGTAGCTACCCCAACACTTAGAACAATGCTTGGCACATAGTAAGTGCTTAACAAATTCCATAATCATTATTAATTATTAAATATCATCAAGAAAACCAATTATTTATAATAGAGAAGCAGCATGGCTCAGTGGAAAAAGCACGGGCTTTGAGGTCAGAGGTCATGCCATCATTATTATTATTATTATTATTATTATTATTATTATTATTATTATTATTATTATTATTATAGGATCATGAAGGGGGGGGGGCAATTTAGCATTGTGGAAAGAACACAAGCCTGGCAATTGGAGGACCTGGATTATAATCCAAGCTCTGCCACTTGCCTATTGTGTGACTTCGGGTAAGCCACTTAATTTCTCTGTGCCTCATTCTCCTTATCTGTAAAATGGGGATTCAAGACCTGTTCTCCCTCCCACTTTAACTGGGAGCTCCAGATGGGACGGGACTGTGACATCTCTGATTATTTTTCATCTACCCCAGTGTTCTGTACAATACATGGCACATAGTAAGTGCTTTACAAATGCCACTATTGTGATGATCACTAGGGAGAAAAAGAAAAGCCCACGGTTCTTCATGTTCAAAGGTGAAACCTCTGATAATGAAATAATCCATGAGCTCGTGTGCTGGTGTGACAGAATAACCGATGTGGGCCCCATCAGTCCCTTTCAATTTGGGCTAAGGGTGAGGCAGCCCTGCATCATGACTTCATGATCATCCTGAACCTTAAAATAATTTCCCCCATTCCTGATGATTGGACCTCAGGCTGCTGTTGGCCTCTCTTGCCCCTCAATTCGCTTTATTCCCTCAATCAGAAGTATTTATTGAGCACCTACTCTGTGCAGAACATTGTACTAAGCTAAGGATAGAACTCAAATCATCCCTTCTGTTTTCATTCCTTGTCACCAGTACATTTCAACTCATGATGCCCTGGACTGGTACAGAGTTTCCTTGTTGGTCCCAGGTAGGGGAAGTGTGTTGTGATGAGCAGGTGTTTCACTGCTGATAGACTGCCTGCAATCCAGGCCAGACCATGGTTTGTGGTCTTGCCTTGCCTTTTTGGAAAGGCATGTTAATCTCCATAGTTTGGCCATCACAATGGGGAACTTTACAGTTCTTTAAAGCCCCCATGGGTAGTTTCTGCGTAGACTGCAATATAGACAGTGTGCTTGCTTGTGTGAAAATTCCCTATTGTGAGCTCCCTAGGGGCAGGAATTATGTCTAGCAACTCTGTTGCATTCTCACAAGTGCTCAGTACACAGCTTTTCACACAGTAGATGCTCAAAATCACTGAGTGACTTATTCTCTATTCTTCACAGTTTCCTTTTCTAGGATAGTAGGTGGACTAGATTGTGAGTTCCTGGAATGTAGGAATTTTGTTTACCTACTATACTGTACTCTCTCCAGCCCTTATTACAGTGCTCTGCATAGAGTAGGTGCTCAATAAATACCATTGATGGATTAGGTTAAATAGAGGATTGTGGTGAAGAGTTGATGTCATCATCTATCTTTAGATAAGAGTGGAGTCGCCAGTACTTTCCCACCATTTCAGGATGGGTGCATGGTTCTGTACAATCTCTTCAGGGATGGAGGAAATCAACCAGTGGTACTTATTCAGCACTTACTATGTGCTGTGCATTGTACTAAGTGCTGGTGTGAGTAAATACAACAGAGGAGGTAGACACAATCCCTGCTGACAAGGAGTGAAAATCATTAATAAGGCAGCAGTTTCTTGGATCTGTTTTACCCTGGGATCCTACTAGTGGTCAGGCACCATCCCTATCTTGATCTGCATTTTTTTAAGGAATCCCTTGACAAGGTATTGATAGTGTGTTGCTCAATCCAAAATTCATATATCTCCAGTTCTCATGAAATCCTTCCGTGTGATAACAAGCAATGCCAATTCTTACTATAGTAGCAATAGTATTAATTGATTATAATGAACTGTACTAAGATCATTGAAAAGTATAACAGAAACTCAAGACACGGTCCCTGGCAACAGAGAGCTGACATTCTACCTGGAGAGACAGAAACAAAAGTATTAATAAATGGGATAATCAGAATAGGTAAAGGAATGGTACAATTCCTGGTAATAATCCATCAGTGATATTTAAATTCTTACGGTGTGTAGAGAACTGTACTAAGCAATTGGGAGAGTACAATAATGTTGGTAGATATACCTGCCTACAAGGAACTTACAGTCTAGAGGGTTAAACAGATATTGAAATAAATACAGATAGGGGAAATGATAAAGTAAAAAGATACGCACATAAGTGCTGTGGGGCTGAGGTTAGGGTGAATATCAACTGCTTAAAGAGTACAGGTCCATGTACATAGACAATGCAGAAGGAAGAGTGAGTATAGCAATTAAGAATTTAGTTGAGGAAGGCATTTTGGAGGAGATTTGAATTTAGAATGTCTGCGAAGGTGGGAAGAGTAATGGTCTGTCCAATATGAAGGTTTGGGGGGAGTTTTAGGTCAGGGAGAGGATGTGGTCAAGGGATTGACAGCAAGATAGGTGAATTGTGGAATAGAGAGTTAGGTTGACATTGGAGGATGCAGAGATGGATGAGCAACCATTGGAGGTTTTTGATGCAATGCCTTGGAGATACACCCTTTCATCTTTCTAATTTTTACTGCCAGCTGGAATTCCTATCTCCAATAGAGCTGCTATGATGGAAAAATGACTAGGAAAGATAATGATGAAATAGAAAGACCATGTAAAGGATCATTAATAAGAGCCATATACTACAACTTAAAGTAACAGAAGAATTCAGTACATAACCCACACAGATTTTGCTTTACCTCCAATCCACTTGTGAATAATTCATATTGGGACTCTCAGAGGTGGCTTATTTACCATATGTTATCCTTAAAATACGTCTATAACTATAGGCAAATTTCTGCTCCAAAAAACATTGTTAGACAGGAATGCTTTGGGCAAGAATTGAGAACACATAATTTATAAGTTTTTAAATAATATAACCTCTATCTCCTCTGGGCCCTCATTCCGACTCTTAAAACTCACCATTTTGTCCCCACTTGCCTCTCTTTGTTCCTGCTTACTTCAACCACTTAATTTATGATTTAATGAACCCAGTCCAAAACCACCTTCTACTCTGTCCATTGAAGAGGGAAGAGGAAGATCCATGGCATGCTAATCCTGAATCACTGAGTCCAAGAGGAGCAAAAAAGCAATCAGTTGAAAGGAATCAATCAATCATTTTTAAGAGCTTACTCTGTGCAGAACACTACTAAGTGCTTATCAGTCAGTCGATTGTATTCACTGAGTGCTCACTGTGTGCAGAGTACTGTACTAAGCGCATGGGAGAGGACAGTGTAACAATAAGCAGCCACATTCCCTGCCCATGATAAGTTTGTAGTCTACAGACCACACTTGGGTGGAATGAGTTACCTAGGTACAGCCTAAATACTACTAGAGGGGTTCCCAGTTAGATGGTAAGCTCTTTGTGGTCTCCCACCTCTGTCATGTTCTACCAAATGTAAGGTAGTTACTCAGCATTTAGAACAGTGCTTTGCACATAGTAAGCGCTTAATAAATGCCATTATTATTATTATTACTCAATAAGTCCTATCGATTAGTTTACCCTAGGTAGTATCATAACTAGAATGGAAAATTTAGTTGGGGCCACTAGCCTCCTGATCAGTCTGTATCAGGAAATGGTGATCTATCAGACAAGTTTGTGACTCCCTTGGCAGACATCAGTTAGGCAGTAGGAGTTGCCAAGACAAGGTGAGGTCAAACAACTGTCCCCAAAGGGTGGAATCAGGTTCGTCCCCAGAGTCAGCGTTTGAGGTAAGGTGGGATGGGGGGGAATGACAACTGACCCTTCTCCCGAAGGGCCTGAAACTGTCCCGCTGCCTTTTATGAATTAGATCCGTGCCTGAAAAGTTCTTATACCTTATTTCCCTAATGGCAACAGTGTACAAACCATCCCACTTCTTTCCTCTCATTTGGATCCCAAAGTGACTCGAGAATGTGAATTTGGCTCCAGTAACTCACCCTGGCCAGCAGTACTTATGAGCACCTACATTTCTCGGCATTCTCACCTAAAGAGTTCCTCTCCCTTCAGCCAGTACGATAAACTCCATTTTCAGAAAGCTGCAGCCCACCCTTTTGTCAATCAATGGTATTTAGTATTAATTGAGCACTTAACTGTGTGCAGAGAACTGTTTGCCCTTCAAACCCAACTTCCCACTCCCCTTCCTCCCTTTCCTTCCATTCCTTCACCAGCCCCCATGCTCCCTTGTATCCAGGAGAGGAAGCCAAGTCCAGGGAGAAGTGTAACCTAGAATCTGCCACAGCCTGTCACTCTGCAAGGAATTCATCTTTTGTCAGTGCTCGGTATAGAACACAAGAGGCTCTGGAGACACGGCGGTTCCAGCAATCCTCGTTTGATGCATGAGTCACCAGAGCACGAAACCTCGACTGTGAATGCTGGAAGAAGCCAGCTAAGCAAAATGGAAAATCCCAGCGGGGCCGCTCCCCACCCACCCGATGAGGAAAAAAAAATATTGTTCACCTGCAAATTACATTTTGGGAAATTTTCATAATGATTTCTCACTAACTAGCAGGCATAGCCTCATGCTGCAATGACACAACTGATCCCTGTAGTGACTCCAAGTGAGTCATTCCAGCATAAGGTAGATACAATTCTGTAAATTGAGAAAAAAAAATGGCAGATCAACAACAAAACCTCCAAATGGATTTAATTACACAATTATCTCAAAGATTCTTCATTGACTCTAAAGATCCTGCCTCACATTGTCTCTCTGGAAAAGAAGGCTCCCCTTCCTCCTCCTTGGATTTATTAATAATAACAATAATAATAATAATGGTATTTAAGCACTTATTCTGTGCCATGCACTGAACTAAGAGCTGGGCAAGATACAAGATAGTTAAGTTCAACGTGGGGCTCACAGTCTGAGGAAGGAGAATAGATTGTTGAATCCTCATCTTGCAGATGAAGAAGATGAGGCACAGAGAAGTTAAGTGACTTGCTCAAGGTCACACAGCAGACAAGTGGAGGAGCTGGGATTAGAACCCAGGGCGTCTGACTGCCAGATCCGTGTTCTTTCCACTCAGCCACTGTAGCTCATTTGGGAAGCCCGATTACCAGGAAAACGAATGTACATCTTAACAAAGTGCCCAATTAGCCTGTGATAATTTCTGGGACCGTTACTTTCTGGTGTCGTTGAATCTCAGAGCTTTCTGATTCTTTCTTTGTGTAGAACTTACTTGTGTGATACCCTTTCTTGAATATTTGACTTAGAAAAAAATGAGATTGTACCGGGGAAATGGCATTGTAATGGAGTCAATGGGATCGCATGGACCCATTGAGAGTAAAGAGTTCAGGTTAGGCTCTTGCCATAGCCATTCACAGCATCTTGACTCGTAGTAAGCACTTTGTTGTGGAACAAGAAACATGTCTGTGTTATATTGTACTCTCCCAAGTGCTTAGTATGGTGCTTTGCACACGGTAAGCGCTCAGTAAATATGATTGAAAGAATGAATGAACAAATACAATTATTATTATTATCTGTCCCATACCGCCACAGGTCCAGGAGAATTGGGCAGTTGTTAAGCCCACTGTGGGGATACTGGTGTTCCCCCTCAAGATTGAAGCTGTTCCTAACTGCTGTTTAATGAGACCAGTTCTGTCTTTTGTGGAGGTGGGGGCAGAGTCTGCCAAAGACCCACTGAGAGGCATGGCTGCAGAGAATCATGGGTTTCAGCAGAAATATCTTCCCCCACACAGAGAGTAATAATAATTAATAATAACTGTGGAATTTAAGTGCTTACTATGTGCCAAGCACTGTAGCAAAACACTGGGGTGGATGCAAGCAAATTGAGTGGGACACAGTCCCTGTCCCACATGGGGCTTACATTGTTAATCACCATTTTATGGATGGGGGAACTGAGACATAGAAAAGTGAAGTGTCTTGCCCAGAGTCACAGAGCAGACAGGTGGCAGAGCCAGGATTAGAACCCAGGTCCTTCCGACTCCCAGGCCCGTGCTCTATCCATTAAGCCACACTGCTTCTCAATCAGTGGCATTTATTGAGCACCTACAGAATTCTAGGCACCGTATTAAGCACTTGGGAAAGTATAATAATAACAAGGTGTGTTCCCTGCCTTCTGGGATGCTAAATTCCTATACTCATTTGCAGACTGCAGTTTGGATGAGGGATTTAAACAGGGGAGGGGAGGGGCCTCAGATACTCTGGGGTTCTGTGAGGAAGGCAGTGACATTTCTTTGCGTCACATTGGCTATTTCAACACCCAGTCTATTAAAAACGTTCCCTCCTTGCAACTTCAGAGAGGGAAAAATGTACAGCAGAGGGGATTGCAGCCTGCTTCTACTCAATCAATTACTTTGTGCCGAGTGCCACTGCACTAAGCACTTGGGAGGGTATAATACAGAGACAGTGTAGCCTAGTGGATAGAGCACAGGCTTAGGAGTCAGAAGGCCCTGGATTCCAACCACAGCTCCGCCTCTTGTCTACTGTGTGACCTTGGGAAAGTAAATAATCTTTTCTGTGCCTCAGTTACCTCATCAGAAAACTGGAAATTAAGACTGTGAGCCCCATATGGGGCAGGGACTGCTTCCAACCTGATAAGCTTGTATCTATCCCAACACTTAGTACGGTGCCTGGAACATAGTAAGTGCTTAACAAATACCATTTTAAAAAATGCAGTTGGTAGACACAATCCCTGCTTTCCAGGAGTTTACAATCTAATAGGGAAACAATAAAATAAATCACAGTTAAGAAATGGACTTTCTGGAAGTATAGATAAGTGCTGTAGAAATGAGGATGGGGGAGGAGAGTACCTAACCTATCTTTTTCTTAGGGAGTCAGAGAACTGTTGACCAGAGTACTATTCTAGTTTGACCCCAGAAACCACTCCAGAGGGGCTGGCAGCCTTCATATATCCAAATTCCATCTCTAAGTAATACAGGAGCCCAGACCTTTCAGTGGGCCAGACAGTCAAACTGGCTTCTTCCCACCTCCCTAATATATCTTTGCAGATTCTCCTAGTTCCCTTTGGAATTAGATCCCTGCTCTGGCAGAATTTCTGAGGGGTGAGGATGAGATGTGGATCTCAAGGATGCTTGCTGGGATCCACATCCAAATGACAGATTTTCTGAAGGGAGAGGCTGAGCCATGAATCCCAGCATGTATCCTTGGGATCCACATCTCAGCTTCATCCTTCTGAAAATCTTCCATGGACTGTCATTTAAAGTGACCAGATGTCCCAACTAAGCAAGATTGTCCCAAAATGTAAGGGTTTGGCTCATTTCACATTCTTCAAGACACATTTATAGACCAAGAAACCTAAAAGGCATTGTCACCTTATAAAAGCCAAAAGATGATCTGAGACACACTGACAGTTCAGCTAGGAAGATGGCCTATAGTGAATTGAGATGAGCGCTCCTAAAATCACACCTCCTCCAAGAGGCATTCCCTGACTACGCCCTCATTTCCTGTACTTGCTGTCCTTTCTGCATTGATTATGCACTTGAACTTGAACCCCCAAGAACTTGATATTTGCCCTGCTTTCAACCCCACAGCACTTACGTATGTATTCTTACACTCTGCCACTTCCCCTACCTCTAATTTATTTTAATACCATCTTCCCCTCTGTGGACAGGAATCTTGTCTACCAACTCTGTTGTACCGAACTCCTGAGCCCTTGATACTGTGATCTGCCCACATGGAGCACTCACTAAATACGATTGATTGATTGATTTTGCTTTCCTTTTAACCCTCTTTCTGTGTCTCTTAGTCTCTGACCCTGATCAGAGATCAGGTGCTCCGGATGCTCAAGAAGGAATAAAAGTGGACAGGAGAGAGTGGTGTGAGCTCCATCCTTAATAATCAGAGTTGTAGTTTTGGTTAAGCACTTACTATGTACTAAGCATTGGGGTAGGTACAAATAATAATAATAATGTTGGTATTTGTTGAGCGCTTACTTTGTGCCAAGCACTGTTCTAAGCACTGGGGTAGATCCAAGGTAATCAGGTTGTCCCACGTGGGGCTCACCATCTTCATCCCTATTTTACAGATGAAAGAACTGAGGCCCAGGAAAGTTAAGTGACTTGCCCAAGGTCACACAGCTGACAAGTGGCAGAGTCAGGATTAGAACCCATGACCAAGATAACCATGACCATACAAGATAATCAGGTTGGACATTATCTAAATAGGAAGGAAGGAGTGCAGCTATCGAATCCTCATTTCATAGTTGAGAAAATGACTTGTCCAAGGTTACACAATAGGCAAGTGGTGAACCTGGGACAAGAACTGAGGTCTGCTGACTCTCAGGCTTGTGCCCTTTGGTCCAGGAATAGTAGAAACAGCAGCCCAGAGTTCTGAAGCAGAGGCAGGAACATCTCAGAACCCGGTATGGAAGTCAGTATACAATTCCCATCCAGAGTTTGTTTCTTTGATCTATGGTATTTCTTATTAGGTGCCAGGCACCATATTAAGCACTGGGTTAGATATAAGCTAATCAGGTTGGACACAGTCCCTGTCTCACAGAGGGCTCACAGTCTTAATGTCCGTTTTATAAAGGAGGTAACAGAGAAGTTACATGACTTGCCCAAAGTCACACAGCTGACGAATGGCTGAGCCAAGATTAGAACCCAGGTCCTTCTGACTCCCAGGCCTATGGTCTAACCACTAGGTCACTCTGCTCCTCAGAGTTTGGAGGATCAGTTTGGTGAAGGCTACTGATGCCCAAACCAAGCACACTCCCTAAGCCCTGCTCTCTGGGAGCATGCATTCAATCAATCAATCAATCAATCAGTGCTATTTATTGAGCACTTACTGTGTACAGAGTACTGTGCTAAGCACTTGGGATAGAGCAATACAACAGTTGGTGGCACGGTCCCCCACCCACAAAGAGCTTCCAGTTCTTCACTATCCCCGTGCTTCTCCGGCCCTTCACATTCTCTGATACATTTATTTCACATAGTTGATGTCAGCTAAACCCAGCTCAACCGAGGAAAGGTTGAAGGGAAACAATATCAAAAGTTCCAGATCAAGCACAGAATTAGAATCCTAGGTTCTTCAGAGTAATTATGAGTAAGTATTTTCCACCGAAATACAGAGAAAGCACAAGTCTTAGAGTGAGTCATGCAGGTCAGAGCTCCCTGCACTGGCTTCATGTGAATTTCAATGCCGCTTGAGGACTTTTATCTCCTCTTCAGATTTTCTGCCAAGTCACATGGCTCAGCTCAAATAGGTATTCGGTTCCTGGGTTGAAATCAATCCGTAAGCCCTAGCTGGAGCTAGCTTCATGGGTTAAGGGTTTCTGGGCCTCAACCCCTGATAACAAAGGAGGAAAGTGGGAAAAGACATTCCATAACTACCCTTTCTGAGTGAGTCTTTGTTGACTTCAGGTCCATAGACTGCAAGCTTGTTGTGGGCAGGGAATGTGTCTGTTTATTATTGTATTGTACTCCCCAAAGTGCTTAGTACACTGCTCTTCACGCAGTAAGCATTCAGTAAATCCAACTGAATGAACCTGTACTCATCTGAAAGTCCCCACAGAAATCGTCTCAACAAACCACATCTTCTGTCCTTTAGTCCTGGCAAAAACAATAAAGATATTCAATTAACTGTGGTCCTTGGAAGTTTAAATGAAGGCTCTGGCCTTCATTCCTTAGTCTTTTAGTTGAGCACAATTTTAAGATCCTTATTATTTTTCCTTAGTCAGAAAAGGACAACAAGCTTTCTCCCTTGCCTTATGTACTTCTTTCTCCCTCTTTCTCTCTTCCTCTTTCTCCTCTTCCTTATCCCTCCTTTTGCTCCTCTCCCTTCCCTCCCCTTTCCCTCCCATTCCTTTCCCCCTTCCTTACCCCCGACTTTTTCCTCTCTCCCTTCTTCCTTTCCTTCTATCTCTCCTCACGCCCTCTACCCCACCCCACATTGCCTGGATCTGAAAGTTCAAAGACTGTATTATCTTTTCAACCCAAGGCATCCCCTGAATCTAAAAGATCAGCCTTCAGGTCACACGTTCCTGCCCGTGGTTGCCAGTTAGTACTATTTCCTTTCACAAACATGAAAGGAAAATACATGCAACTTGAAATCAAATTATGCTCAGAAGGAGAAGGTATAAATTTCCCCCTCCCCCACATCCTCAACCTACTAAAAACGTAGGTCTTTAGCCTCATCTGGAGGAGATCCCTTTTAGCCAAGAGGTGTGATAATTTACAAATATACCTCTTTGAAGGACAAGAAACAGATGCTACAGTTGTCCTACATTGAAGAGGGACCTATCCCTCCAGAGAAAACCTCTCCTGAATCAGCCCTTTTAAGAACATGTTCAGGGTGACTAAGCTAATATCCTGGATCCTAAATTCACAGCACCAAATTTAAGTTTCCTCAGGCCACAGGAAATTTTGTAATGACAGCTTTCTTGAAAATGAAACTATTCGCAGGCCCTCAAAGTTTTCAACCGGAACCACATAAAGGTGATTTGAGCTGTTTTGAACCAAAGTGGAGGGCATTGGAAATCAAGAAAAACTGAATTAAAAGTGTGTATCGATCAATGCTATTTACTGAATTCTTACTGTGTGTAGAACATTGTACTACGCACCTGGGAGAGTACAATGCAATGTGACTGTAGACATGTTCCCTGACCACCAGAAGCCTATAGTTGAGTCTGATCTCCAAAGTGACCCAGAATGTGGGTCAGCAATCAGCAGATCATTTTCTAGGAGTAAGAAACTATCAGTCAGTTCATTGGTTCTTACCAGGGAGACATTGCAGGATTACTTCCTGAAATATATTGCCCTTCGAGGGTCAAATGTTTCAACATCGGTTGAAAAGTGACTCATCTGAAATTTAATTCTGCTCTAGTTTTTGTGAGAGTGCATAGAGACACAACTGAGTTTTAATGAAGTCCTGTGTCCCGTTTTGAGTTCCAAAACTTAAAAAGGTTGTAGAGAACACAGAGAGTCATTTGAGGAGATCCACAAAGAGAGCTGAACTTGGACCTCTGGGAAAAGGTTGAAAGAATGCCCGTGGTTGGTTACCTTTGAAAAATGTCTATTGCACATACGCAAAGACCAAGACCCAGGAAGGAATCCAAATTTTATGTGACACATCCCAGTTTTGCTCATAGCTCTATTTGGGGTGCAAATTTTGCAAATAATTTTTCAATACTTTCATTATCACCATTCATTTGGTAAGGTATTAACAGGTAAAGTCCCTATTTTGCACTACAAATTAACATATTTTTCACCATATGCTCTAGAGATGGTTCTCAGTAATTAGTACTTCTTCCGGCACTTAACACAATCCTAAATCCATAAACTTTGTTGAAAAATCACCTTAGCAAGCGTTTCATTGTCTCATTTTTTATCTTAAAGATTTTTTTATACAAAAAAAATGATCAAGGGGTAATGATTTGAGTTCTGCAAATAATGTTATGTGGTCACTTGCTAAAGGCTCTTTGTGTCTTTCACCATAGCCACTGACCAGAATGTAAAAGACCCTTGGTTTCCACTGTGGTACATCTTTCAGGATGAATAAATAGTGCTCTAAGCCCTTGTACTGAAGCATTCACTGAGATTTTAGTTCCTTTATTAATATGTATCTAAATTCCTTAGTGCTGTGCTCTTGTAGTCCATAATTTCATTTGAAGAGATTTTGTGATTTTTCTCAGCATTCATATACTTTTAATTTTCCGAATAAGATATAAAATGTATTCTTTCTTGGGCCAAATTTGGAGTGACTTGTCCACCAAATTTGAGGCAATATAGATTAATAGAAAAAGCACTGAATTGGTAGTCAGGAGATCTGGGTTCTAATCCCAACTCTGCCATTTGTCTCCAGTGTGATTTGGGGGCAGTCACTTGACCTCTTAGCCTCAGTTTCTCATATGTAAAATGAGGCTAAAATACCTGTTTCTCCTTCTCTCAAACAGGAAGTTCCTTGTGGGACAGGGACTGTGTTTGACAAGACTTTGGCTTGTAGTAAATGCATAATACATTTTTATCATAATTTCTGCTCTCTGTAATCCTTTCAGTTTTTTGGAGTAGTCACACGAAGAGTCTATATTATGTAGATATAATTGTTCACTCTGCTGATTATTTTTCCTCAGATTAACAATCAATATCTTAAAGGAAATGTTCATTTAGATGGAATTGTTTCTTTCCTGCTATATAGATTTCAAGCTAAATATGGTCAAGCCACCTATTCTAATCATCTAGTCTTGCAGCCTCAAATCACTGCATCAACCATGTACTTTTTGGCATTCTCTTTATCTTGCAGAATTTGTTGTGGTTTTTCATAGGAAATATTAGGAGAACTGAACCAAATGGTAGTTTTATAAAGCAGTGCTTTCCAAATGGTGTTTTGAAGCAAACTCTAAAGGTGCAACTAGAGAGAAAACACATTTACCCCCTGTCTTTTGGCAAAATAATTCTTCTCATAAATTGTGAGCTTCTTGAGAGGAGAGATCATGTCTAATTATTCTGCTGTACTCTCCCAGCACTCAGTACAGTCCTCTGCATGCAAAAGTAGTCAGTAAAATACTACTGATTGAAAGGAAAGAGCCCAGGCCTGGGAGTCATTTGTAAAATGTGAATTCAATGCCTGTTTCTTCGTCTTAGACTGAGGGACCAGATTACCTTGTATCCCCCCAGCAATCAGTACAGTGCTTGGCACATGTTAAACGCTTAACAAATTAAACTATTATTATTATTAACATTACTACTAATAATAATATATTACCTAAAATGGGAAAATGTTCTTTTTACTATACTTACTGATTCCTTGGAACCAATCACAATCCATGGATTCTATAGTCTCTCCTTTCCCTACTGTTCTTCAATTTCTAATTTGAAGTTTATAATTTTATTTTTTCCTATAAAAGGATTAGTAAGGGCTCATATCTAATTTATTTTAGTCTCCAAAGTGTTTAGTACAGTGTTCTGTATGCAGTAAGTGCTCAGTAAATACCACTGACTGATTGAATTAGTGCAGTTTTTGAGCATATGTTACTGAAACTCAATCATTCTTAAACTCAGGTTTACTGTTAGGACATAGCTTCCCTGTACCTCTTGGCATCTACCTTTAACAAGTTTCAATTAAACCCATTTTTAATCACAAAATTGTTTCAGTATTCCCTTCAAGAATAAATGTCCTAATTTCCTTTCATTTTTTTGGTTTATTATAATTGGAATGGAGTTGTGATCTATTACATCTGAGTTTTAACCCTTTGTAAAATCTGCAATACATATTTACTTGAATTCAGCATGTCAATTCAATTTACCATTCGTCTAATGCTTCAGTATAGATTGTTGCCATGCAATTTTATATTTCCTATACTTAGGTCTCTCTTTGTGTTCTGGCTTGACCACAGTATGCTTCTTTAATGCTGCTGTGATTTTTCCAAATGCAGAACTTCTTTATTGCCATTGATGTGTTTGATGGCTCCTACCACTTTTTTTGCAGTCTAATAGTATTTCCAGTGTCACTTTATTATCATGTTTTGTTACCTGGTTCCCCTCCATATAATCATATCTATTGTTATTTCTTATCAATTGTATTAATCACGAATTAATGTGAGCTGCATAGAATGTTTTAATGGTTCTGTTTAAATCCAGTAATACAATTTTAGCAGCTGGTTAAAATCTATCCACATTTTTCATTCCAAACACTATTTGATCTCCAGTAAAGCAATCTGTTTCCATTCCAAAATTGCATACTTGTCTTCAATTATTCAGCACTGTTAGGTAGCTTGCAAAAGTTTTGTTTGGTATCTTGCATGAGAATACCATCATCTCATTGTTCTTTGAAAAACAGATTACCAGATTTGTAAAGATGATCAGATCTGCTTCAGCAGGCTCTGAAAGGTTAAAGTTTGACAATGAGCAAGCTTCTTCCCATGATCTATTTAGAAAAATTGGGGCCTTCCTAAGTTTCTTTCCAATAATACAATCAATCAATTGTATTTGAGCACTTACTGTGTATAGTGCAGTGCACTTAGTGCTTGGGACAGTACAGTATAATAGTGTTGGTAGACTTGTTCTGTGTCCACAATGAGCTTTCTGTCTAGAGGAATGTCTTTCCTCTTCTTTCTCTTTCCCTTTACCCCTTTTCTTTTTCCTTTCCTTTCCTCTCCTCTCTTTCCCTCTCCTCTCCTTCCCTCCCTTTCCTCATCTTGTCTTTACTTTCCTCTTCTTTTCTCTTCTTTCCTTGCCTTTCCTTTCTTCAACCCACTTTCAGAAACAAATCAAACGTGTGTGACTTGTGACTTGCTTTATGCTCTAGGTGGTTTTTAGCTATTCTGTGCCTACTAGGGATCATTTTTCACTCACCTGTTTGCTATCTAATAATGATAATAATTGTGGCACTTGTTAGTCACTTCCTATGACAAGCTCCTTATGGGCAGGGAACCTGTCTACCAAATCTGTTATACTCTCCCAAGTGCTTAGTACAGTGCTTTGCACATAGTAAGTGATCATCATCATCATCATCATCAATCGCATTTATTGAGCGCTTACTATGTGCAGAGCACTGTACCAAGCGCTTGGGAAGTACAAATTGGCAACATATAGATACAGTCCCTACCCAACCGTGGGCTCACAGTCTAAAAGGGGGAGACAGAGAACAAAACCAAATATACTAACAAAATAAAATAAATAGAATAGATATGTACAAATAAAATAAATAAATAAATAAATAGGTAAAAAAATATGTACAAACATATATACATATATACAGGTGCTGTGGGGAAGGGAAGGAGGTAAGATGGGGGGATGGAGAGGGGGACGAGGGGGAGAGGAAGGAAGGGGCTCAGTCTGGGAAGGCCTGCTGGAGGAGGTGAGCTCTCAGCAGGGCCTTGAAGGGAGGAAGAGAGCTAGCTTGGCGGATGGGCAGAGGGAGGGCATTCCAGGCCCAGGGGATGACGTGGGCTGGGGGTCGATGGCGGGACAGGCGAGAGCGAGGTACAGTGAGGAGGTGAGCGGTGGAGGAACGGAGGGTGCGGACTGGGCTGTAGAAGGAGAGAAGGGAGGTGAGGTAGGAGGGGGCGAGGTGATGGAGAGCCTTGAAGCCCAGGGTGAGGAGTTTCTGCCTGATGCGCAGATTGATTGGTAGCCACTGGAGATTTTTGAGGAGGGGAGCAACATGCCCAGAGCGTTTCTGGACAAAGATAATCTGGACAGCAGCATGAAGTATGGATTGAAGTGGAGAGAGACACGAGGATGGGAGATCAGAGAGAAGGCTGATGCAGTAGTCCAGACAGGATAGGATGAGAGCTTGAATGAGCAGGGTAGCGGTTGGGATGGAGAGGAAAGGGCGGATCTTGGCAATGTTGTGGAGCTGAGACCGGAGATCAATAAATACAACTGATAGATTGATTATGTGCCAAGCACTAGGGAAGATACAAGGAAATCAGATCATAAACAGTCCCACATGCGACTCATAGTCTAAGCGAAAATTGGTATTTCATCTTCACTGTACACATGAGGAAACTGAGGCACAGAGAAGTTTTTTAAAGGTATTTATTATACATTTAGTATGTGCCAGATTAACCTTTCCCCCTCTCCCTCATAGTCTCCCAGGGCTATAGAGCAGGGTATAGTGAAAGAACCTTGCAAAATTCTGATTGGACAGCACCTCACGAGTCATTCTTTCTTGCGGTGGTGAGGTGTGGAAGTGAAGAAAGATTATAAACTCCTACAGCAGGAAACAGGTCTATTCTGTTATACATTCCAAACAGTTCAGTGCATTTGGACCCAGTATGCACTCAGTAAGTATTACTACTTCCTGGTCATGGGTTCAAATACTGACTCCACCGCTTGTCAGCTGTGTGACTTTGGGCAAGTCACTTAACTTCTCTGTGCCTCAGTTACCTCATCTGTAAAATGGGAATTAAGATTGTGAGCCCCACATGGGACAACCTAATCACCTTGTATCCTCCCCAGTGCTTAGAACAGTGCATTGCACATAGTAAGTACTTAACAAATACCAAAATTATTATTATTATCATTACTACCATGCCTATCAATCAGTTGTATTTAGTAGCACTTACTGTGTGCAGAGCACTGTACTAAATACTTGGGAGAGCACAATATAAAAAAGTTGGTAAGAAAGTGTTCCCTGTCCACAAGGAGCTTGTCTACTCCTTTAGAAGAGGAACCTGGTGTACCAGAGCCAGATAAGAGAGCTTCCCCCTACTTGAAATTTATTTTAGCATTTGTCTCCCTCCACTAGATTGCGAAGCTCCTTGAGAGCTGAGTTCATGTCTTCTTGCTCTATTGTACTCTCCCAAGAGCTTAATGCAGTGCTCTGCTTGGGGTAAACATTCAATAAATAGTATAGATTGATCTTCTAGACTGTAAACTCCTTGTGGGCAGAAAGCATCTCTACCAATTCTGTTGTATTCTCCCAAGTGCTTAGTACACTGCTCTGGACACAATAAGCTCTCAATAAATTCCATTGATTGATTGCTTGATTGATGGAAACAGCTAATTCCCTTTCCATTTGGAGACCCTATCCAGTGGCCCCCACTGACCCCTACACTGAATTTTTGCCTAAGAAAACATTTCCCCTAGGAGGCAACAGCAGCGTGGCTCCGTGGAAAGAGCACGGGCTTGGGAGTCAGAGGTCATGGGTTCTAATCCTGGCTCCACCACTTGTCAGCTGTGTGACTTTAGGCAAGTCACTTAACTTCTCTGAGCCTCAGTTACCTCATGTGTAAAATGGGGATTAAGACTGTAAGCCCCACGTGGAACAACCTGATCACCTTGTATCACCCCAAGCACTGAGAACAGTGGTTCACACATAGTAAGCACTTAACAAATGCCATTATTATTATTATTATTATAAAGCGATGTGCTAGATAATCTCAACTGCCCCTTCTGTGCTAAAAGAAATGGGTAACCAGCACTACACTGAGTAATGTTTACTGGCATCTTGCCATCTGCCTATGAGAGCCTTTGTCAACAGATTTAGAAATCAGAGTCCTCAGTTTATTACATTGTACAGTGTTTTGAAAACCATTTCTCTTCCTACATGCTATCATCGGCTCAATCATTTTTTCTCCTCCCCAGCCCTTTCTGGAGCCTAGCATGTTATCATCTCTCTATGCTCTGGGCTTTGGGATTCAGTCATCATCGGAGTCAGCGAAAGCTCACGGCAGCCAAGCAGGGCATTCCTTCGATCTGTATTTAACAGTTAATTGCAAAACCTGTTCCTTGAAGTACTGCCACAATTCCCTGCTTCACTGAAAAGTCTTTGATATCAACCTACTGGTCTTGGAAAGATTACAACCTATACATTTGGATTCTTCTGGTCAAATGGGCCCAAGAACATCACGTATAGAAGCAAAATTGCTTTCTGGGCAACACGTGAAACCAACACACCTCTCAATCACCACTTGAACTCTGCTCAAAACCAGGGAATACCTTTTGATGACCCTATTTGATCACACAGAAAAACTAGGGAAAATAGACTCCTTTTAAAATACCACCAGAATTTCTTGCTCCTTAGAGGAGTAATAGTATTTATTAAGCACTTGCTCTTTGCAGAGCATTGTAATAAGTGCTGGGGGAGAAGACAGAGGTGGGAATTAGTGGATGCCCAGACCCTCTCATCAATCAATCAATCCGTGGCATTTATTGATCTCGGGTTGAAAGGGTTTGGACTCCCGGTTAAAGATGACTTGCACTGTTGTTAGTTGCTCTTTCCCTAGTAAGTTAACCTCGCAATACCTGGGTTTATTGTCACCCATTAAAAAGATTGGTAAACTGAAGCACGAGGAGGTTGGTGGATTGTTCTTCTTCTTAGCCAAACACCAATGTAGCAATGGGTCCCAAAGTTGAACCTGCAGTATCATTGTGGTTGAACATTTTTTTATAGGTCTTTTCATCTTCAAAGCCCTATGCAAACATTAACTAATTAATTAAGCTCACGTGTTCTGGCTCCCAGGCCGTTCTGTAATCAGAAGGCCACATGCCTGCTGTTAGCTCTGAGCAACACTTTCCTCCTTGCCCACTGTAAATTACTGAAAAACATGCATAATGAATTCAACTTATAACAAATTCGGAAATCACTACTTGAGCAAAGCAGTCCAAATGGGAGCTCCTCTGACTGGATTTAATCTACATCATCGAACTGTCAAAATGGCAGCATTTTATTTGACTTGTAATTTACCCTTAGTTGTATCCCAAATTCCTTTTTTTTTAAAGGCCATTTGTGCTTGTTTGTAATGAAATGTACTGATTAGCTTAATGTTATAGCCTATTGCAAATTCCTTTTAGAGCAAGCAATACATGGCATGGAATACAGTGTTTTAAAAATAGTCTTTTTTATTTTCCTTATACTTTAACCTATCCTTTTCACAGAGTGGTTTGAAATCCTCATTTAAAGAAGTAGTTATTCCTCTTAAATGGTGAGGTATACATATAGTGGTGTACTTTTAGCACTGCTATAAATACACGTATGACTGTGCACATTCTATAAAAAATGTTATGCTAAAAAATTTGTTTAGAGAGTATTCCTCTAATCCATCATTTTTGTTCTTCCCATTCTCATGATTTGAAAAACTCTTTAATTTACTTTGCCTGTGTGTCTTTTAAGAGTGAATAATAATACGGTAAATTAAATCTAAATAAACAGCACATCTGGATCACTCAGACCAAAATAAAACCATCCTTTTTCCCTGATGCTAGGGACCATGTTTGGAATTTTCTAGAAAATTGTTTCCATCCTAATAATTCAGATATAACAATGTAATTTGGCCTCCATTATCTCAATGGACAAGTCCCCTCCTGCCCCCCCGGCTCCTCTCTCACACACACATACCTCCCCCCAGAACTACTGAATCTTAAATTTTCAAATAAGTGAGAACCAAGATGTTTGGGGAATCAACATTCCAGATAATTTATCACTGGAGACTCAGACTATTTGTGAATCCAAAACAAAAAAGCTTACTCCATATCAATTCCATTTCAAAAGAACAGGTTCGTTAGATCAGATGTAACCCAGAAGCTTAAGAGCTCAAAAATGTTCACAAATCATCCTCTTGGAAAATGTAAGTGGCTCAAGTTGTACAGTTCAGAAATTTCTGGGTAAACAAGCTTGTTTATCCCTATTGAAGGGAGAATTTTCCCTTTGATGTGGTTCACCTCCCTGAATTTTACAGGCTGAGGTTGAGCCAAAACGGCCACAAGAATGAGTCGCAAATTCGGGAGTCAGGAAGATCGTTACTCTGTCTTAGAATGTCCAGTGTCTTGGAGACAATTTTAGCCAGGTTCTCCTGTTGGTTGACCATCAAATTCTAAGCAAATTTCTTTAAACTTTCCTTAAGGATAGGATCCAGATACAGATCAGTGATTGTGTTTGGATTGAAAACTCTTGCTGGTTAAAGCTGCAAATTAGTGTATTTTACTTGATGTTCCAGCCTAGGATCTGGGGGTTTTGGTACTGGTCCCACAGAAGACCAGGTGCCTAACTGACTCTCAGATATTTGAAGGCTTGAGCTCTGAGCAGGCTGAATAAACGCCTGCTATCCACACAAAGCGTGACCCAATTTCACCACTTCAAAGAATAATTTCCATCTGAGGGAAATGGGATTGTAAATAACAGGAAAGAAAATTGCCTAATCCATGTACCAACAGATAGCTTTTCAGACTAATCAGGTAGAATTAAATTGCTGGCATTTTGGTAATAAATATTCTCTCATGCATCTTTGATGAGGCAAGTTATAGGTTGTATTTTCAAAGGCAAAAATAAACCAGTTGCGCATTTCTTTGCAGGTTGAACCAGTATAATTTTAAAATAAATAAATTGTGGTACTTGGAATAGTGGTATAGCATGGGGCAAACCTTTTGCAGTATTCCCACATAGGAGAGTATTTAAAAAACAACAACAACAAAAAAAAAAACAAATGGGAGAGCTGCCAAAGGTTTGGTGTTTCAGATAAACATTGAAAATTACAGCTACTTATCTGAAGTCTATCTGAATTCATCTGAACAACTCAACTCTAGAAATCAGACATAAAAATCTCACCGCAGTAGGTTATCTGGGAAAATTTCCAATGTTTCCTTATTCCTGTCTTTTGTCCCGGTATCTCGGGAACTCCATTTACCTTGATCAACATCAGGAAATGCAGAGGGCAGAGGAAAAGAACAAGTTACCGAAAGTTTTTTAAACCTCAAAAAGAGTCCTGGCTTTTCCAGAATGAATACAAATTGAACAGATTCCCCACCACCTTGGTTAAGATGGTGGGTTGCGTATTACTTATTTTTGCCTTGTACATTCTGATGATTCACCTAGAAATGCTAGAGGAAACCAGATTGAATATTAAGAAACTTCCATTATCAATCAGTGGCATTTATTGAGTGCTTACTGTGTGCAGAACATTCATTCATTCAGTAGTATTTATTGAGTGCTTACTGTGTGCAGAGCACTGTACTAAGTGCTTGGGGTACAAGCCTGCAGCCTATAGAGAAGGTCCCTACCCAACAATGAGCTCACATCTAAAAGGGAACTGTACTAAGTGCTTGGGAAAATACAGTAATACAATAGTGTTGATACACAGAGCCTGTCTCCAAAGTGGAGATAGCCATTAAAATAAATTACAGATATTGGAAACAATAGAGTATAAAGACACATGAGTGTTTTAGGGCTAGGATGAATATCAAAGTACTTAAGGAGTACAAAGCTAAGTGTCTAGTCCCCGAAGTGCAAAGGGGAGTGCGCATGGGGGGAAATGAGGGCTTAGTCAGGGAAGGCCTCCTGGAGGTGATGTGATTTTAGGGGGTTTTGAAGGTGGGGAGAGTTGTGGACTGTTGGCTATGAATCTCAAGGAACCACCACAATCTTATCATTGTTTTGAAAGTTCTTAGTTCTGAAATGATTCCAGTTTTTACATAAAAGCATAAAATCAGGGACCCCCATGTACAAGTTCCCACATGAATCTATAATGCAGACAACAACTAATTCTGTGAAGTTGAAAATTCTCAACAGCTTTGAAAGTTTGTAAAGTTCAGCCCCTTTTGGTAGGGGCTCAGAGGAAAGGAATCCTAGGCCTTCCTCCCATTTTTTCTGCTATTCAAACAGGAGAAGGCTAAGCAGCTTCTGGGGGGAAACGGAGGCCCAGGATACACCCAAGAACTCAATGGCCAGGGAGGACCTCTCACTGTCTTCTCCCTCCCTTGCCTGGCCAACTTTGCCTACAGACGATCTGACTTGGAATTTGGAAACCAGGAGGCCACACTGCACCAACAGATGCAGCAAAAATGACTAGTTTGTTGATCTGATTGAAAGAATTGATTTATTGTTATGATTCAAATTATTTATAAGTAAATTTCCCTCTTGCTAAGTTCTACTCTTTTGCAGGCTCTCAGGGCACGAATGAAGGACTGCAGACTGGGACTGTGACAGACTGGAGCAGTAACCAGTGAGACGGGACATTTACCGTGAGTAGAAATCTCGCACTGAACTATGGGCTTTGCGGGGAGTCAAAGGACCTGGTTTAGAAATGGGAAGTGTTTGTGAGCTGGAAATGTGTAATTATGAATGGAATTCCTCTGGGGGCTTTCCTTGAAAATTCCTTGGTGACAAAGATAGGTGGAAGAGTTGTTTACTGAAATATTGTTTTTGACAGTATAAAGATGCCAGTGAATATGTGAACTATCTCAGGCTAGAGTCCTAAGAAAACGTGATTCTTCTCAGAAGACTACAAAGAGGCCCCAATCTTGATAATTAAGGATTGCGTCGTTTTATGTTCATTCCCATCCTTCACTGGGTTATGTACCTTGTATTCCTTGCTCCAAGTTCTGCTTTTCTTTTTCTTTCCTCGGAGTGGCCTCTCATGGAGTGTAAAGTAGCCTGGCTCCAAGTTAATCTCCCTTTTCTTTTTTTTTTTTTAATTTGCCCTTCAGTTTGGTCTCCTTTGGCCTCTTCTCCCCAGGTGAGGCTTCTCCTCAGAATTTCAGGAGGATAAAAGTCTGGTGATGGAGCTGGGTAAGAGGACCTGACTGGGCCTTGGTAGAGGTGAGGCCAGGTTCTGCTTGGGACTGCCTGGTTTTCTCATCCTCTCTACTTCCAGTGCTTAGCACAGTGCTTACCATCATTATTATTACTTCTTTCTGATTCTTTTAACTGCTGACTTTCTTTGAAGTGATGGGAGGGAGAGAAGGAGAGAGAGAGAGAAAGAGAGAGAGTGTGTGTCCATCCATCCGTCCCCTCCAGGAGTGATGAATGCTGAATGCATGTGCAGATCCAGTGGGGTAAGGGGCTCCAAATTCAGATGCCAGGAAGCCCGAAAGCTTGCCAACATACCACATAAGAAAATGTTTACAAACAGGAAAAATGTTTAAGATAGGGTGGCGTAGTGGAAAAAGCTGGCTCCTGAGAGTCAGAGGACCTGGGCTCTGATTCCAGCTCTGCCTAGCCTGCTGCATGTCCTTGGGCAAGTCACTTAATTTCTCTGTGCCTCAGGGTCTCATCTGTAAAATGCAGATTCAATACATCTCCCTCCTACTAGGCTAGGAGACCAGTGTGGAACAGTGACTGATCTTGCATCTATCCCAGTGCTTAATAAAGTGTCTGGCATTTAGTAAGTGCTTAACAAATGCCACAATTATTATTATTATCACTGTTATTACAAATATGTGATTTTCCTCCCAGTCATTTATTAATGAGATGATTTTTTGAATTTTGTAAGACCTTAGAAAAACTATTCATTAGTCATTTAACTCTCCAAAGGAAGAAATTCTGTCATCTCCAGGGTCATTTTGCTATAGGTCCAGCTTTTCTAATCATTTTGGCACAAGTAGGAAATGAACCTGGAGGTCTGGGAATGGTCGATAGTGCCTTAATGACAGAGAAAGCTATTTCATGAAAGTCGTTTTTGCATCATAAGGTGCTTGGCTGGATTAGAGGAAACTTTCAGTATCTGTCTCTGTTTGGCTAGCTCAGATGGTCCAGTGTCTGGGGCTGACTCGAGTCATCCCCGTCTACCTCTGACCCGTTTAAGCCGTGCTTCACCTCCCCACCCCCATCGGGGCAAATCTTCTTGGGGAGACGAAAGGATCTTCCAACTGGAAATAAGTACTTTAAAACTGGAGCTGCCATAGCAAATTTGAAATGACTGCAGTGTAAACCCAGACAGGGAAACTGAGTCAAAGGATGGGCCATTGGCCCAGAGTACCAGCTGCAGAAAATTTGAGTGAAGACCTATATTTCCCAATTGTCCCACCTTGGGGCTTGCACAGCAGTTTGTATTTTATTAAAGTCATTGTTGCCATGAAAATGAGACAATTTAAAGAACTGGGGGAAAAAAATGGAAGTTTCACTAATGATTCCATCTGTAAACTAGTGGCTAAGAGGCTACTTCTAAAGATCTGCACTGGTGGGGGACTGCTCTTGAAAATAATAAAAATATTTGAAATGGGTTTAAAAACAAGTAAAGGGTGAATTTATTGCTTGTGTTTTCCCATGATAACAACATTGGTTTCACCACACATTTTCTGATGCCTTCCTTAAACTACCCACTTTTAAAGTTTCTATCTGACCTGATTATCTTGTATCTACCCCAGCACTTAGTATGGTTCTTGGCACATACTAAACCCTTAACAAATGCTTTACTATTATTGTTGTTGTTGTTATTACTCTAGTATATCTTACATAAGAAAAGTTCCCCTGGGGCTTAATATTACAAAGGATGTAACTGACACGACCATTTTGAAAGGAACTTCATTAAAGAGCAACACAAGTTGATAACAAAAGCATTTTTTTGCTTCCATTACATCTGCACTTACTCTATTGTAACACAGCCTATATTCTATTCAAATGTGCATCCATTGAATACCGAGACATCAAGAGAAATTTGACGTGCTTATTTTCTGTTATTTCTTAGTCGTCACCAGATAATCTTAGACAATCTCAGAAGGCCCAGGCTCTGTTTGCTAGGGTTTCTAGTTGAAAATAATTTAATATCTAGAGTAGTATTTAATATGCAGTATTTCCCCATCTCAGGATCGCACCTGGAGAGTTTCCAGTTCCCTACCTGACTTGGCTATGGGAGGGAGAGTCAAACAGAGGCATATTCATACCATTCCTAGTTGGGCAGTGGCTAGCAACTGGAAGGCAACCTGCTACAAGTCAAAACTCACCTGTGCTGGGCAGCAGTGGCATGGGAGAGAGTCGAGGGAAGAGACTCAAGTTTACTGTGTGGAAGAAAGCTATGGTAAACCTCTTCCATATTTTTGCCAAGAAAACTCTCTGGATACACTACAAGAACGATTGCAGATGGAGGTGGGGCGTTCTGGAAGAGATGTGTCCACGGAGTGGCTATGGGATAGCGATGACTCAACACCATAAGACAAGACAAGATGCAGTATTTAGAGAAGTATTTTGAAAAGCAGTGTGTTCAAGTGGAAAGAGCAGGAGCCCGGGAGTCAGAGATCCTGGGTTCTAATCCTGGTTCTGCCACATATCCTCTATGTGACCTTGGATGAGTCACAACTTCTCTATGCCCCAGTTGCCCCCGCCCCCACCCCCTGTAAAATTAGGGTTAAATAATAATAATAATAATAATAATGACATTTATTAAGCACTTACTATGTGCAAAGCACTGTTCTAAGTGCTGGGTTAAATCCTACTCACTCCTATTTAGACTGTGAGCCTCATGGGGGACAGGAACTGTGTCCAACCTGATTAACTTGTATCTACCCCAAGGCTCAGAACAGTACTTGGCACATAATAAGCGCTTAACAAGTATTATTATTATTATCTATCTGCAGCTTCAGCATTGTACAGGAAAGCTTATGGAGCATGCCAGTTTCTGCACTTACTTGCATTTTGCTCTGAGGTCTCCATATGGTCAAAATCTTCTCCATGCAAGTTAGATGTGAGAAGCTGAGGTCAAACTGTGACCCTGAAGTTGCTCACAAATAAGTAGAACATGGCTGGGGCTCCATTGTTAAGTGCTTAGATACAACATGGATAAGCACTTTAAAATACCTAGATCGTGAGATTGGACTGATAGTTAATCTGTGTTAAGTAGAGAGCACTATAAGTATGCCCTGATGTTTAGAAACAGAGACAGCTCTAATTCTTCTTTGCTGAAAAACAGATTATTCAGACACTCCCGTTGGCTTTCTAAATTTCCACCTAAGGAACTAATTCCTTGTATCAGTGTGCCTTACAAGTCACAAACCAATGTATTTTTTCCCCATACTCACAATTGACAAATCAGTCCAGAGGCAGATAGTAGTCCTTAGCTGAAACTTAAATAAAGGATTTATTTGCCTTACATTAGTGCACATTCCATATGTAATTTTTGAATGACTTCAAGTCTTATTCGGACTAAACGCTTACAAGTTAACGTTCCTTTTTTCTCTGTTTTATTACCAAACATTTCTCAGCAGTTTGGTCAAAATGTGCAGAAAATGAAACAGTTTTCGGCTTTGAGACCGGGTGAATACTACTCCTCCCTTTGCCGAAGAAGAGGCAGATAAACTTCCTTTCTCCCCTCTTGCTGGCTCCAGGGTGCACCTTCTGGCAGAGCAGAACATTTTTTCAGCAGGATAGTTTGTGATTAAATAGAAACTAGGTTCTTGTAAGTCACTTGTGAAAAACTAAAATGGAGATTTTAATCTTTCTCCAACCCACCCCCAACGTGTTTACCATCCACCCGCTTCATTCATTAAAGGATGACCTAGTTCTTTTGACTTCCTAAATTTTATATGGCCACCAGTTTAAAAAAAAGCCATAACGACATTTGAAAAAAAATACACAAAACAGGCTAAAACCCCCTGGAAATGTAAATTGATCTGATCCTTGAGTGAGGACACAGTGTTTAATGATCAGCCCTGGCAATGAGTCAGCTTCAATTCAGCAGTGTCCAGGGGCCATTCTCTGGTCAGATGCCTGGCAGTTTCCGGGGGACTGGAGGAATGAAGTCTCCTGCGCCCTGTAACGCCCCAGAGCTTCTGGCCCTCTCCCTCGATGGGGGCCCCTGTCAGCTGTCAGATTGATGCTGATCATTCACAATTAGACGTGATAAGCGGGGACAACCGTGTTGATAGCACATACCCTTCTGGGTCACTTCTTGCCTTTCTCTGACCTCCCCTCACTTTGCAGGCTGTCTTCACCTTCAATACCAGCCGAAAGAAAGACGGCGTGAACATGAAAAACCTCAGATTTCGCTGCTTTCCCATAATAGTCCTGCTGCACCAAACACCCAAACTAGGATGTTTGAAATGTCCCTGTAGGCATGTAAAAGGCCCACACTTTGCAAGAACAAGAGGAAACAAACAGGGGGTGATTTTTATCTTCTCTATGAAATGTCAAAACGTGCCCTACCACTCACGCTCTGAAGCTTCAGTCAGATGCTGTGGTAAAATGTAAGTGTTGCATACATGTGGACATCCCACTCCCTGGGTTTGGAGGGTTCCCTGCTGCATCAGGAATTTGGTTTTAATAATAATAATGATGGCATTTGTTAAGCGCTTTACTATGTGCAAAGCACTGTTCTAAGCATTGGGGGATACAGGTTGTCCCTCATGGGGCTCACAGTCTTCATCCTCATTTGAGATGAGGTAACTTAGGTCCAGAGAAATGAAGTGACTTGCCCAAAGTCACACAGCTGACAAGTGGCGGAGCCAGGATTTGAACCCATGACCTCCGACTCCTCACACAACTCAGTTTTATACAACTGAGGAGGTCCGTGCACTGACCTCCCCCTCCTCCTCCACCCCCCAAGCCACAAGGTACACCTCCAGTTGAGTGGGTAGGACTGGGGCTGTTAGAGGTCCATCATAGCATCTTTGAGAAGACAGAGATTATTTCAAGAAAATCAATCCCAGAGGGAGCTTGAGACTGGTGGTCACTGGATGGTTTTTATCTCAGTTCTAACCAAGGGGAGATCTCCCTTTAATACCTTGTCATTAGGAGGTACCTTCCATTAGCTCCTAGCCCACAGATAATGGCTGCTCACTCTTGGAAGTAAGCAGAAGATGGTGGTGGTAGTGGTTGTTAATGACGTCAGCAAGCTAGAAAAAATGTGAAACAGACGGAAATGATCTGTCACAAAATCAAAAAATCAGCAGTGATTCCGGGGGCTGGGACTGTGAAGATTCAAGCGCTTAGTACAGTGCTCTGCACATAGTAAGCGCTCAATAAATATGATTGATGATGATTAGGGGCTCCCCCTACCCAAAAGACCTATTGCAAAACAGTTCAACAGAGCTCCTCTAAATAAATCCTCTCCATATTCAGCACTAAGGAAGTCTGTCTCTGGACTTTTCTCCCCTAAGAGCTAGAAACTTTCTTGAAAACTACTGTTCTTCAAACAACATTCCCTCTCCCTCCAGTGTGGTAAATGGAGCTTTGGCATCCAGGAGGAGTTTACTGTCATCACAGAGGGGAGTGTGAGAGCAGAGAAGTACCATGCTCTAGTGGTTAGAGCGTGGGTCTGAGAGTCAGAAGAACTTGGCTCTGCTGTGTGACCTTGGGCAACTCACTTAACTTCTCTGGGCCTGTTACCTCATCTGTAAAATGGGGATTAAGACTGAGCTCCATGTGGGATAGGGACTATAATCAACCCGATTACCCTGTACCTACCCCAGTGCTTAGTACAGTGGCTGGCACATAGTAAAGTGCTTAACAAATACCACTGGAAAAAAAAAACCCTACAGTAATGAGAATAAGAATTATATTACTTTACACAGGGGGTGGAATAAAGTGTTCATGTGATGTGCTTAATACCTAAATTCACCCAAGGAGGTATTTTAATTTCATACTCTCTGTTCCAGCTACTAGCCCCTGCGTAAACTCTAGGGAGGAACTTAGAACTTGGACAAAGATTAATTTGAAATACTCTTCAGGCTTTTGAAAGTTAGAACTGATCATGCCCATAATAGCCATCTTTTGAGTGGAGAAACATAAGTTAAGTGGAAAGCAACTATAAAAGTTTAGAGTTGTGAATTCTAAACATGAACCTTCCCTAACTTTCTTAACTGACTTTGGGTAAGTCAGTGAACATCTCTGGACATTGATTTCCCTCTCTGTGACCTCTTTATCACGTTGTGATTATTAAGGAAAATGCCCCTGAATCTGTAGAAAGATATAGGCCCTGCCTTCAGGCAACTTACATGAAAATACTCAGATGAGCACACAACAAAAAGGCCAGAACAAAAAACCTGTCTTCCTTCTTTTGTTTTTATTCTTCTTTATCTTTTGGATGAGAGAGGAGAGAAGGAAAGGAGGAAAAGCAGTGCTCTGCACACAGTAAGCGCTCCATAAATACGAATGAATGAATGAATGAATGAATGAATGAATGAATGAGAAAAGGCAGGCAAGGAAGAGTTTTTGAGCACCTGGTGGGAAATTGTTTTGCTAAAATAAACCTCTCCAGAAGTGCTTCGTGGAAATCCAGTTGATATTTTGGGTAGATAATTTTGTTCCCGCAAAGTCTTCCGATTCTACATTGAAGGCTCCTTTATTTAAAAAAATCCAATTTGGAGACAGGCTTTTGTGCTCTGAAACAAGGAAATACTCTTAGCCCTGGACTACGCCTCTTCACAGGGACATTAGTATCATTATTTAATTGTCCTATAATAAAGTGCCTTCACAGGACCAAATTGAGACCTCAGTCATCTCGATTTTATTCAAGTCTTTGGCTTGTGGTATTTGTACAAAATGCAACCATTTGTCAAGGCACCTTGGTACTGTGGTGCTAAACACCAAGTACAAAGATGAGATAATCAAGATATTCAGGGAGCTCATACTCATACAGAAAATGAAAGCAAGCATTCTATAAACTGGGTAGGGGAACTCACGTTTTTGGGTTGCTGGGAGTCGGATTCCCGACATATTAAAGCTAATTCCCACTAAAGGTATTGTGATTTACCATCAGGCATTGAGAGAAAAATAACAACCATAATCTGGTTAATTTATTTAATAAGTTTAACCAATGAGTCACTCATAACTCAGGCAATTATTCACTTATGGTACAAAGTAACAGTCAACGTTTCATCAGTCAGTGTACAGCAACAGAAGCTGGCACTGACTTCTTTTAAACCTGAGCGCCGAAGGTGAATTCTCATCCGAGAGAGCTGGGGGATCTGAAGTGTATTCTGCTGAAAGGTCTAGGTCCCCTTGGGGGATACGTGCAGTGGCTGATTTCGACTTCTCCGAAGGAGAGCCAGTCTTGAGTAGAGATTTATATCTAGCTGCTAAGTCAGAGGAAGCAGGAAAGGTTTGATGATTTAGAGACGTAATAGCTGTGATGTACGCTTAAGCGGCATTTTTCACCAGGCAAATATCATCTTTGCTACCCACATCGACCCATTGACATCCCTAAAGCTGTGGGAGGTTGAAAAAAAAACAGATAAATTTCTCTTTAGCCTTCTCCTTTCTCCCCTTCGAACGGTATATTTTATGTAGCTTAAAAATGTAACTTTAGGACAAAAGATTAAAGTTGATCACATACCCTGTTGTGTTCTGGTGAGAGAGGAGAGACATATATTTTGCTTTGTCTGCCAAACTGCCTCTTGATAAATATAATTTCTTCTTATTTTTGCTCTAGTGATTGGAAAGGCTGGCAGTTAATGGCCTTTTATTACGCACTTCCTTTAGTGTGCGGCTAGTAATTAGGTCGAGCCACGCTTCACGACCCCCGGCTGGCTCTCACCGTTGGCTTTGATCAGGACTTTGTTCAGTGACACACATCTAATAACCAGGAGTGGCACGAACTAACCCGTCGAGGCCCTGATTTATGCCCAAACCCATATCCTAGGCCAAATAAGGGTGTAATTAGCTGTCATACCCACTGCCAGCTTGACCTGACCTCACACTCAGGAGGAGAACGAAGAAATGCTTGCCAGCATGAACGGTAGCCCCGACTACGCACCAGCCGATGCAAAGGGACTGAATCATTGAGATTTTAGTCAGGGAGGAGCTCGAAAGCCAACGAATAGTTCTCAGGTTCACTGCCCTGCTTGGCGGGAGTTTAGTCATTGACTAGCAAAGGAGGAGAGAAAACCCAGTGGGAAAAAGAAAAAGGAAGCACAACTCTATGATGATCCTTCTCTGGGAATTTTCTTAGTTGTGTATCCTAGTAAATAGAAAATAGGATTGGTCATATTAATTGATTATGTTGTTATTGTTGATTTTCATGTAACCTGTAATGAAATGGGTGAGAGGAAGTTTGAGAACTCACATCCACTGGGCCTTAAAGTCCTCTCTCGGTATCATTGCAAACTAATTGCCAGCCTTCCCTAAGATCTCATCCTCCATCCACTCTATTTTCTCTCCCTACTGCATCCCTACTGCATGCACTTAGTCTGAGGGATCCATTCCACCCCATCATCACTTTGTGTACATATCCGATGTACAAAGAAGCAGCGTAACTTAGTGGAAAAAGCACGGGCTTGGGAGTCAGAGGTGGTGGGTTCTAATTCCGGCTCTGCAATTTGTCTGCTGTGTGACCCAGTGAATTTATCAATCCATTCATTTAATATTATTCTTCCTCTCAGAAGTTTTATTAATATTTGTCTCTTCTCTGAGTTTCAAGCCACTTGAGGGCAGGGTTCATGTCTCCTAATTCTATTGTTCTCCCCAAAGTGCTGAGCACTATACTTTGCCCAGAGTAAGCGCCCATTAAATAATCCTGATTGGTTGAGTTAGGTTAGGTTTTTCCCCTCTTGGAGAGGCCAAATGCCAGAAGCAGGAACTATTTCTAGGCCCTATATTACAGAGCCTCCCTCAATCCCCTGGGCCTATAAGGAATCCACTATTCCTCACTTGGAACAAAGAGTTTCCTTTAGGAAGTTTAGCTCAAAGGTTAGGTCTGTGGTATGCTGGGTATGCAACATAACATAATGATGCCGTGCGGAAGTCTGCCCAAACCTCCAAACCCAAAGTGTTTTCTCTGGGGAGATCCCCTGACCATTCCACCCTCCTTAATAATAGCAATTATAATAATAATCATGGTACTTGTTTAGTGCTTATCATGTGCTAAGACTGGGGTAGATACAAGGTAACTGGGTTGGACACAGTCCCTGCCCCACATGGGGCTCATAGTCTTAATCCCCAGTTTACCAATGAGGTAACTGAGGCCCAGAGACGTGAAATGACTTGTCCAAGGTCATCCAGCAGACAGGTGGTGGAACCAGAATTAGAACCCAGGTCCTTCTGACTCCTGGGCCCATGCTCTATCCACTAGGTCACGCCTTGCTCCAGAGTCACACGGTCCCCTCCTTTCATATGTCCCTGTCAACCCAGGTGCAGCTTCCAACTCGGGCAGAGGGGAGGCTGGGCGCTTTCCAATTTTCCCACCACCTTCGTCCCCTCAGGCAGAGAGCCCAGAGGTGCCTGCCTCACCTGCTTTCTTTCTGAACCCGACCCCACCTAAAAACAGTTGTGTTTGAAGCATGCAGACCTGTTAGCTACTATAATATAGTCAGTTCTTTTCCTGAATGAATTTCCTGAGGCACTGACTACCAAAACCTAATCTTAAACACCTTATGATCCTTTTATGTTTTTCAAAAATTAGCCTCATGACCTCAGAGAGTTTCTCCTATAAGTGATGGGAAAAATAGGTTTCAAACTTTCAAAATCAACACAGTCTCTGCCCAGCAAAATGGGGTGATAAGATGATTTTTCTCCTTTTGCATTTGCATGTGTTTCCAGGCAACTGAAACCAAGAAACCAAAATGGGTTCACCAGACCAAACTTTCAGTGCCATTGAAAGAGCATCAGTTCACCATTTGCTGTGAGCTCCCCGTCCGATTCTGGTTGCTGGGAAGACATGCACCTCTCTTATCCCCTAAATGGCTTTTTTCTTTAGGCCAGTGTGTGATTCAAACCAGGTGAAGCACCATTGCCTAGTGAATAGATCACGGGCCTGCAAGTCAGAAGGCCCTGGGTCCTAATCCCAGCTCTGCCACTCATCTGCTGTGTGAGTTTGGGCAAGTCACTTCACTTCTCTGTGCCTCAGTTATCTCATCTGTAAAATGTGAATCAAGACTGTTAGGCCTTTGTGATACAGGGACTCTGTCCAACCTGATTGACTTGTATCTATCCTACCATTTATTACAGTGCCTGGCACATAGTAAGTGCCTAACAAATACCATAAAAATGGTGAGACAGCAAGGAACTTGGAAGGATAGTCTTCAGATGCCTGAAGAGTTGTGTTAGACCCTAGGTATATTGCTTATTTTATCAATCAATTCATTTAATATTTATTACTCCTCCTCTTGGAAGTTTTATTAGTATTTGTCTCTTCTACTAGTTTCAAGCCATTTAAAGGCAGGGTTCACGTCTCCTAATTCTATTGTTTTCCCCAAAGTGCTAAGCACTCTACCCTGCACAGATTAAGTGCCCATTAATAATAATAATAATAATGGCATTTATTAAGGGCTTACTGTGTGCAAAGCACTGTTCCAAGCACTGGGGAGGTTACAAGGTGATCAGGTTGTCCCACGGGGTGCTCACGGTCTTCATCCCCATTTTACAGATGAGGTAACTGAGGCACAGAGAAGTTAAGTGACTTGCCTGAAGTCACACAGCTGACAATTGGCAGAGCTGGGATTTGAACCCATGACCTCTGACTCCAAAGCCCGTGCTGTTTCCGCTGAGCCACGCTGCCTCTTAAATAATCCTGATTGGCTGAGTTAGGTTAGGATGCTGGTACTTCCCAAGCCCAACTTGTACTTCCCAAGCGCTTAGTACAGTGCTCTGCACACAGTAAGCGCTCAATAAATACGATTGAATGAATGGTAAGGGTTATGGATTTTGATATATTGCTTTGCATTAAGGTTTATATCTCAAAAAAGGGTCTGAGCCTCAAGTTTCTTCTATCCCCCAACTGTAAAGCCTAATTTGCATGCTGGTGTGAGGGCAGCATGTTGAATAATAATAATGATGACATTTATTAAGCGCTTACTATGTGCAAAGCACTGTTCTAAGCTCTGGGGAGGTTACAGGGTGATCAGGTTGTCCCACATGGGGCTCACAATATTAATCCCCATTTTACAGATGAGGTCACTGAGGCCCAGAGAAGTTAAATGACTTGCCCAAAGTCACACAGCTGACAATTGGTGGAGCCAGGATTTGAACCCATGACCTCTGACTCCAAAGCCCATGAATGTCAATATAGCCTTGTGCTCCAAGCATTGAAAGCTTTATTTCTGCAAAGAATCTGTTTTGAATGCCCCAACCTGGTTAGATTATGTGACTGGGGAGGCTGCTGTGAGCCTTAGGAATGAGAAACCAAACCTCTTAGTAGTTTATTTGTAAGGGAAGGAGGCTGTGAAACACCCTCCTTCATCCCGTTTGGCATAGTGGAAAGAACACAGGCCTTGGAGTCAGAAGACCTGAGTTCTAATCCCAGCTCTACCACTAACCTGCTGTGTGACCTTGAGCAAGTCACTTACCTTGGCTGTGCCTCAGCTTCCTAATCTGCAAAATGGGGATCAATCAATGGTATTTATTGAGCGCTTACTATATGCAGGGCACTATACTTGGGATAAAATGCTCTCCCCCTTAGACCGTGAACCCCGTGTGGGACGGACTACGTCTGACGTGCCTTATGTTGTACTTTCCGCAGCACTTACTACAGTGCTCGGCACATAGTAAATGCTGAGTTTATAATACTTATTATTTTTATTGCTCTTGTTGTTTTCATTATCACTGGTCATGTAGAGGAGCTAGGCTTAATGGAAAGAGCCTGGGCTTGGGAGTCAGAGGTCATGGGTTCGAATACCGGCTCCGCCACTTATCAGCTGTGTGACTTGGGGCAAGTCACTTCACTTCTCTGTGCCTCAGTTACCTCATCTGTAAAATGGGGTTTAAGACTGTGAGCCCCATGTGGGACAACCTGATTACCTTGTATCTTCACCAGCACTTAGAACGGTGAATGGCACATAGTGAGCACTTAACAAATACCATCACTATTATTGTTGCCCTGCAGAGGAATGGTCTTCAGGCCCCTGGAGTTTTTTTTCCATTTGGGCCCAGATGACAGACAGGGGGGAACCTCCTCCCGGGACCCGGCAGTATCAGGGCTCCTGGACAGAGCGCCAGGAATGAGAATCCACTCTAACCTGTTAAAACGGTGGCACCGGTCCCAAGGGAGACAATCGCTCTTTTGTGGAGCAATTTGCAAGTATCATGTTCCGCCCTTAAAACTTACATGTGCCCTGTTATTATGTGATTAGCAGGAACATCAGCCGCCATATTCTCATCAGACTTGTGCTCTTAATTCCTTCCGATAATGCAGTTTATGTAATTCAGGAAAAAAAAAAACCAATATTGTTCCTAAAGATCTACCTTCTAGGAAATAGCCTTAATGTGCCATTGTTGTGGTGGAGAATGGAGCCCTTACACAAGGTAAGCCATTGGTGATGATGTTTCCTGTTCACTGTGCTTAAGGAAGCCAAATAAAATATGCCAAGCAAAGGCCTCTCCCCAAGTCTGGCTCTTCAGCATTTGCCATTTAATAATAGCAGTAATAATTGTGGTAATTAAGTGCTTCCTGCCTATCAGTGACTGTGCTAAGCGCCGGGGTAGGTGTGATACAATCAGATCAGAAACAGTCCCTGTCCCACCTGGGGCTCACACTCTAATGGGGAGGAAGATGGGTATTTAATCACCATTTTAGAGATGTGGAAACTGAGGCATAGCGAAATTAACTGGCTTCTTCAAGATCACACAGCAGGCAAGTGGCAGAGCTGGGTTTGGAACCCAGGTCCCCTGACTCTCAGACCTGTGCTCTTTCCACTAGGTTAAGCTGCTCTCCTGGGTCACATGCCCAAGTACTGCACCTACCCTCCTTTTGTTAATCTCCCTTATGCAATGCCTGTGTGCTGGACACAGGGAGCAAGATAATAATAATTACGGTATTTGTTAAGCGCTTGCTATGTGCCAAGCACTGTTCCAAGCACTGAGATAGATACGGGGTAGTCAGGTTGTCCCATGTGGGGCTCACAATCTTAATCCCCATTACAGATGAGATCACTGAGGCCCAGAGAAGTGAAGTGACTTGCCCAAAGTCACAAAGTAGACACGTGGCGGAGTCAGGATTAGAACCCATGACCTTCTGACTCCCAGGCTGGTGCTCTATCCACTGTGCCATGCTGCTTTCCTAAATGCAAGATCCAACATGCATTTTGGATCCCGTGTTGGACACTTGGGCCAGGACAACCTTCTAGACTGTGAGCCCGCTTTGGGCAGGGATTGTCTTTCTTGTTGCTGAACTGTACTTCCCAAGTGCTTAGTACAGTGCTCTGCACACAGTAAGTGCTCAATAAATATGATTGAATGAATAACCAGAAAACCGGGTGGCGAGAGGTGGCTCATGGGCTGCATCCACTGATTCTCAATCAACCAATCAGTGGTATTCACTGAGCACTTACTGTATGCAGAGGACTGTACTAAGTACTTGGGAGAGTGGCACAAGGGGCTCCGTGCTTGCTTGGAACTCAGCACTAACTGGAGTACCGTAGCTGGTGAAGGAGAGGAGTTTCTGCTCCTCAAACCTCCTCTTCCACTGCTTTCAAGTGTCCATCCCAGAATGTCCTGGGAAGAATCTTGGAGCCAGTCCAGCCCTGCTGTTGCCCCAACCTGAGACCCTCTTAGCCGGCTCTCCTCCTTTACAGAGAAGTAGTGTGGCCTAGTGGGAAGAGCACAGGCTTGAGAGTCAGAGGACCTGTGTTCTAATCCCAGCCCTGCCACTTGTCTGCTGTGTGATCTTGGGCAAGTCATTTAGCTTCTCTGTGCCTCAGTTACCTCCTCTGTAAAACGGGGATTGATGCTATGAGCATTCTGGGCTGTGTATCCAATCCAATTATCTAGCAATAATAATAATAATTATTATTATGGTATTTGTTAAGCATTTACTATGTGCCAGGCACTGTTCTAAGTATTGGGGTAGATACAAGGTAATCAGGTTGGACAGTCCATGTCCCACGTGGGACTCACAGTCCGAACTTCAGCTCACTGTATGGCAGTTGCTTGGCTATCTTGTTATCACTCATTTTCTCTGTGTGCCCCGTCCAGAATAACCATGTGGAGGTGAACATAGCTTCAGTGACTTTGTCCAGGACTTCATCGTTCGTGAACCTGTCTTGCCATTTACTGTGGGGTAAAGTTTGTAAAAAGTGCTGATGGGACTCTTAGGAAGTTGGATGTGGCATTTGTTTGGAGCCCAGGTCTTACAGCTGTAGAGATTACCCAGTTCTACAACTCTGCAGAACTTTAGTTCACTCTGAAGCCTAATATCACACTGCTGTCACACTTTCTGACAGACAGCACATAAAACTAGTTCTGAACTAAATAATGGTTTTTAGGCTGGCTCTAAAGGGAAGAATGTGTCTATCTATCCATCTTTTCATCTATCTATCAACAGGAGGCATTTCTGAAGGGCTTATCGCTGCTCTATCTCGACACTCAATCTGTGACTCAGTTACAAATTACACAATAACTTTTGATACAAAGCACTTGTGGTTAAGTTCATCTGATATAGTTGAAGGAACTTACCCATATTCTTCTCCTTTCCCTTCCTTCCTTTTCCTCCTTCTCTTCTTCTGTTTCTTCTTCACTCTTGGTAAGAGGTTATTGGTTGTCTCTTCAATGCATCCTTGAGACCACCCAGCTGCAAACTCAGAAGGACCAATTCTCCAATTCATTCATATCAGTCATCATTAATCCAGAAAGAAGATGATAAAATTATGCAGCAAAGAACGCCTCATGTGTCTGCTAGAGTTAAAGGGTCTCACTTCCACAGTATCCCTACCCAAGGCCAAAATTTCATGCAAGAAGCTGGGAGTGACTCCTTAGACAATTCATTCATTCATTCAACCGTATTTATTGAGCGCTTACTGTGTGCAGAGCACTGTACTAAGTGCTTGTTGCTGCCGCCCTCTTCTGCTAAGCCATACACTGAGCAGATGCTCAAATTTTAAAAACAGAACTTGACTTTCATCTTCCCTGAAGTACACTGAAGAGCTACTCTCCCACTGCACCCCAAGGCCCCATGACAACAGCTAGGATTGAGTGTTTAGTACCAAACTGCAACACAATGAGAAGCAGCATGGCTTGGTGGAAAGAGCATGGGCCTGGGATTCAATAAAATAGGGACTCATTGCCTGTTTTCCCTTCCTCTTAGACCATGAGCCCTGTGTGGGACAGGGACTGTGTCTGACCTGATTATCTTATATCTACCCCAGTGGTTGTCATATAGGAAGCACTTAGCAAGTACTGCAATAGTTGTATTTTGAAGTGCCCACAGACTGCATGTGGAAGATTCCAGGGTTTGTGCCCAGGAAGGACTGCCCATCATCTCTTTGCCCTGTCTTTTGCCAGTTATGGTTGGTAGTAAACAGAAGTGCAAATTTACTTCAGGGATCAGCAAATTGTGAATTTGGACATAGATGCCTCTGGCTTCCCTTCTCCCATCCCAAGTGTTTTAAAAACAGAAGGTTCCATAATCATGAGAGCTTAAGTGCTTACAAAGTGCTAAGCTCTGGGCCAGCTATGAGATAATCAAATCAGGCATAGTCTGAAGGAGGAAAAGCGGCTAAGCAAATGGAAAAGTTAAATGAAGTCCAAATTCACCCAGCAGGCAAGTGGTTAAAACTTGGGTTTCTAAAAAGTGGGCTTCTGGACTGTGAGCCCGTTGTTGGGTAGGGGCAGTCTCTATATGTTGCCAACTTGTACTTCCCAAGCGCTTAGTACAGTGCTCTGCACACAGTAAGCACTCAATAAATACAACTGAATGAATGAATGAACTGGGACTAGAACCCATATCTCTGGACTCCCAGTCAATCAATCAATCATTTATTGAGCACTTACTGCATGCAGAGCATTGTATTAAGTGATTGGAGAGTACAGTATACCAGAGTTGGTAGACATGTCCCCTGCCCACAATGTGCTTGCAGTCTACAGGGGACACAGGCATTAATATAAATAAATCAATTATGTATATGTACATAAATGTTGAGGGGCTGGGAGAAGGGTAAATACAGGGTGCAAATCCAGATGTACTTTTAATAAGGCTTTGAAAGTGGGGAGAGCAGTCAACTGTCGGATGTGAAGAGGGAAGGCTTCCCAGGCCAGAGGCAGGACGTGGGCTAGAGGTCAGCGGTGAGATAGGGGAGATCAAGGTACAGTGACGAGGATGGCATTAGAGGAGCAAAATGTACAGGCTGGGTTGGAGTGGGAAATCAGCAAGGTAAGGTAGAAGGGGGCTAGGTGATTGAGTCCTTTGAAGGTAAGAAGTTTCTGTTTGATATGGAGGTGGATGGGCAAGCACTGGAGATTCTTGAGGGGTGGAGAAATGTGGACTGAACGCTTTTGTAAAAAAAAAATGATCTGGGCAGCAGAGTGAAGTATGGATTGGAGTGGGGATAAACAACAAGAAGGACTAGTTCCGTGCTCTTGTCCACCTAGGCCACGAATCCATGACTCATCCACGTCAATAGGTGGAAGCCGGGATCCCTTGAGAACTACTAGAGGACACCAGCTTATTGGTCATTCAAAATTGGGGCCCTGGGTAAACTACTGAAGAATGGCTTGAAGTGTCCAGAATCCTTCAAGGATTTTCTAAGCCCCAGAGGTGTTAAACAATTTTCTAGAGGTATTAAAGCACCCCCAGGTTGTTGTTGTTTTTTTCCTTTCTGCTCTTCAATCAATCACTCAAGGGTATTGATTGAATGTGTACTGTGTGCAGATCACCCTACTAAGCGCTCAGGATAGTACACTACAACAGAGTTGCTAGACATGTTCAGAGAAGCAGCGTGGCTCAGTGGAAAGAGCACAGGCTTTGGAGTCAGAGGTCATGGGTTCAAATCCTGGCTCCATCAACTGTCAGCTGTGTGACTTTGGGCAAGTCACTTCACTTCTCTGGGCCTCAGTTCCCACATCTGTAAAATGGGGATTGAGATTGTGAGCCCCCCGTGGGACAACCTGATCACCTTGTAACCTCCCCAGCACTTAGAACAGTGCTTTGCACATAGTAAGCACTTAACAAATGCTATTATTATTATTATTTGCTCACAGTGAGCTCATAACACAGATTTCTCCTCCAAAGATTGCATCACTCAGTTATAAGACCCTGAAAATATTTCTGTTTCTTCAAGGGGCTTCTTCAGCTTGCCCTCTTAAAATTAGTTTTTACATAGTTCATATATGTGCCAAAGGGGGAGGGGAGGAGAGGACAGTGCTGTCATTTTAACATCAATTGTGTTTTCCAGAGAAACACTAAAAAAACTTAAAAGGAAAGATTATTTTTCCATGACAAGGCAGTGAAAGAAGCTGAGAGGGTTTAAAGCCAACATACAAGTGTGTCATCAAATAGTCCATCAACTGGCTCTTGTCACACAGATAAACGTTTTATCTCTCCCAGATTCTAATCAGGACTCCTTTTGCATGTTTCTTGTGTCACTGCAGCAACCAACCTAATAGGGGTGCTTTATGCCTTAGGAAATAAACTCATTTTGGCCTAAATGAAACATTTCACTGTCTTGTTTTATCTTCTTCTCTTTTCACATTTACATAATAGCTTTTAATTGGATTTTATTTGTGATTAGCGTCAGCAAAGGTGCTGTGCTTTGGGCAGACTTGGAGTCCGAAGTTCCACAGAGGGAATTAGCAGCAGCTTCAGGGAGAGTAATGCCAGGAATCACCTTGTATTTTCTAGAATATTCACGTAGCAAACCGAAATTCACTGCACCCAGGACAAAGACCTGCACAGCACTGATATCTTTAAAGCTGTGTTTGAATGGGACCCAGTGTGTTCTAGGGGAAAGAGCACAGGACTGCAGATCAGGAGAACCTGCTTCTTTTCCCAGCTCTGCCCCTGACTGGCTGTGTGACTTTGGACAAGTCAGTTACCCTCTCTGGATCTCAGTTTCCTCACCTGTGAAATGGGGATAAGATACCTGCTGTACCTAGTTCTTTGATTGTAAACACTTTTTGAGAAAAGAACTGTGACTAAGCTGATCATTTTGGATGTACCCCAGTGCTTGACACTGCCCTTGACATATATTAAATGCTTGATAAATTCCATTGTTATGATCATTATTATTAAATAGCTCCTTTTGTCAACAGAACAGCTCAATCACCCTAGATGCTCCTGTTGACAAAAGATTCAGCCCCAAATTCCAGCATACTGTGTTTCTGTTGTACTTCCCAAGCCCGCAGTAGCATGGACTGTGCTCAACAGGTGCTTAATAAATAGCATTACTGCTCCTCCTTGCTAGTCTTCATCAGTTTCTGCCCTGAATGTGCAAAAGCATCTAGATGCCAACTTGTCATTGTGGTATTGTGGTAAAGAGATGTTATGGGGCAGAAAAGCAAAGTGGGGAGGCAGGGAAAGAGTCTTTAAAGAAGAGCAGCGTGGCTCAGTGGAAAGAGCACGGGCTTTGGAGTCAGAGGTCATGGGTTCAAATCCCAGCTCTGCCAATTGTCAGCTGTGTGACTTTGGGCAAGTCACTTAACTTCTCTGTGCCTCAGTTACCTCATCTGTAAAATGGGGATTAAGACTGTGAGCACCCCGTGGGACAACCTGATCACCTTGGAACCTCTCCAGCGCTTAGAACAGTGCTTTGCACATAGTAAGCACTTAATAAATGCCATTATTATTATTGTTATTTAAATGGGAATCACTAAAAAGTTTTTTTTCTCTAAAAGAGAAAAGTTTGTAGCCATTAAGTCAGTGTTCATCATTTGTGAAATCTTAGAGGACATAGGCTGTCTATTCCTTTTATTGTGCTCTCCTAAGCACATAGAACAGTTCTATGAACATTGGAAGCACTCAGTAAGAACCACTGACTGAATGAATGAAAATGAATGTGTGCATGCAGCAGGTCTGAGGGAACGCCTTTCATTTTTTAGCCCAGGTCATCCCCTACAACAAAGCTGAGCTCAGCTTCTGACACAGAGGTGAGAAAGACATGATTTACTATTGCCAAATTGAAATTTATTTCTGCCCTTCATATTAAGAGGCTCATAAGTTATGGCAAGGGTCACCTGTTTAGTTCTCGGCTAAAAAAACACCACCACTGTATTATATTCTCTTAATGAATTGAAAGTCAGTGATGAAATGATAGGTTATTGAAAGAAACATCTGTCAATGTATCCATCTGACCTGCCCTGTTGAAAGACTGAATATGAAAGTATTGTAAATCTGTCCCAAAATGAAGTTGTCAAAATTAGTTTACAAAGAAAAACTAGGCATTTAAAAGCAATTTTCAATAAATTCACGTCTTGGGTTAGGCCTCTCGTTTAGCATGAATAAATAACATCTGTTTGATGTCCCTAAATGTAGAAGCTGGGGAGTTTGTTTCTGCCTTTTGAAAAACAAATAGCATGTATTTGGATGGTTTTATTTTCCTAAGATTTACTTGGTGCTAGTAACTAAATAGATCTTCATAAAAAAACTGCAGCTAGGCATGTAAATTTTATGAATGTTTGCAATAATCCCGGTTAGAATGAATAAAAGTATAACTCAACTGTGCTAAGAAAATGGAACATGTTACGAATGAGTATTATGTTTTCGAAACACACAGACACACACACATGCATATGAACTTTCTGTTGGAAAAATAACCATGTCTTTGCCAGTGAAGGCCTAAATTTGGGAGCATTTTAAACAGAAAGTGAAAAACATGTTTGCGTGGTAGAACAAGGGTTAACTCCAAATCTATGATTAAATATGCCCACCTACATTTTGTGGATAACTGAAACCTAAACATACACATTGGTTTGAATTATCCATGTAATTCCGACTCCCACCTCCTTACCTCTCACTGCCTCCCCCCCGCCCCCTGGCAAAAAAACTTCCTAAAATATTTAGATAATTAACATGGAAGGGTATTTTAGGTGGTAATTATCTAGATAATTAATGTGGAGGTCAATTTATTGAGGACATTCTCTTTTCGGAGGATTGTAGTAGTAATAAAGTGGTCCATTGGTCTGAAGACGATGTTGATATTGCATTCATGAATGTGAGCGGTTTGAGAGAATCTGGTGCATGCTTCGTCTATGAAAAGACAGAGTGAAACTTGCCTAGCATTCATGTAAGAACTCCTCAGACACTGGTTTTTCAGAGGGGAAAGCTATGACCTACTGCCAGCAGGACACACACTTGAGTTGCTTTTGCTGGAGTGGGGATGGTTTGCACTGAGCCATCCACACTCTCTCACCCAGTCTCCCCTGGCCCGGTGTCCCAAAATGTGAGATAGCTGGTAGGAAAAAGGGTGCAGTATGTGGCAAATGGCAACCTTGTTCTAAGTGATAAGTCACTCAACTTCTCTATGCCTCAGTTTCCTCATCTATAAAATGGGGATTCGATACCTGTTTTCCCTCCTACTTAGGCTGTGAGCACAATGACGGGCAGGGACTGTGTCTGGTTATCTGGTATCTATCCCAGCGCTTAGTTCAGTGTTTGGTGAATAGTAAGAATGTAACAAAAACAGCTGTCATTAATAAATAATAGTAATATATAGTCCTTTGTTTTACTAGTATCCATTATTCAATATGTATCTATGAACAATAACCCAAAGACAGCTATATATTATTGATTTCATGTGTTCAGTGTTTACTTGGGGAACAATAATTACAATGGGCAACTTGTTTTCACAGGAGCTTTTTAGAAACGCTTCAAACACTTTAGCCAGAAAATGCAAACAATGATGTTTGTATCCGTTATTATTCCATATAAAAACAATATGAAAGCTCATATTCTTTGGGTTGAGCCCAATGTCAGAGCTTTGGAATGGAAGTTTGCAGTGCTTACTGTCAGTGCTATTAAACAGATAGTCTGATCAAGTGACATCTATGTAAGGAAGATTTATTTGGGCCATTTGACTTCGTACGTCTTAAATGCACCAAAGGAAAGTTTCAGTAGGATTTACTAATCATCTTTTTTTTTTTTTGTCCTAAGAGAAACATTTAGTCTCAGATTGATTTAGAATAAATGGCTGGTTCCCTCCTTGTGGGAGGGGTGGAGGGCTCTTGTCCCACCTAGGATTGGAGGTTAGAAACAGATTTCAAAGGAATTTGGTAATGCCTGTTCACCTTTTCAGATTTAAATGCTGGAGCCTGGGTGGAAAACCCGGATTTTTCAGGTGCCTGCATTTAAAAGATTCTGTTTATGTAAAGGCTTAGGTCACTTTAACAGGTATGTTTTAATGAAAACATTACCTCTCGCTGACCTTTGGGGTTTGAAGGTGAAAATTCAGTCACTGGAAAAAAGAATCCTCATTGTCATGGATGAAATCTCCAGCTTTAAAGATGATTGTTTCTTTTCCTGTGGCTTGTCTTCCTGAAACAATAAAAATCTAGTCACACTTTGGCTGGGGATAAAACAGTCTCTGATGGGTCATGATTTTTAATTGAAAACATGGAGTTCAATCCAAACATATTAAATACAGATTTAGAAAATTGACCAAGTTTTTATTAGAAAACAATATTTTCAGTGAGCCATTCCTTCTCCACCACCCAAATCCTCCACTGCCTTTGTTTAAATCCAGTATTTACCAGTAGGTGGGAGAGTGGAATATGTGCTGGTCCCCATATATCAGCATTACATAGGATGCCATCAGTTAATGGTCATTTATTCTAGCTCTTGGAAGAAGTATAACCAGTAATTATAGCAAATGTAAGTCAAATAGTAATAGCATACTTTACATAGTATACTAATTATAAGTTATGCCCATGCATCCAGAACAAGGGTCCTTTATGTAGGTATTAAATCTGTTCTGCAATTTATTCATAGCATCATCACTGGAGTAAAGAAGATAGCCTGCAGAAAGGCAACTGATAGTCCTTTTACATTTCCAATAAGTCATATTGAGTTGAGTGCTTCCTGCAGGTCTTCCTAAACCCAATTATTACAGAACACCGTAAACAAAATTTTTCTAGCATTTACAACTGGTTCTTTATTTCTTTTTGCAAAATGCTTTTTTGAGGGACTAAATTGTTGGACTCCTTCCTTGCTTCAAAGCGTAGGTGTTACAAAGTGTTCTTATTTTGTTTAGATACTCTACTTCTGAGATACCCTATAACATATCTAGCACAGGGTGAACAAAAAAGGTCAGATAATGTCCCCTTTAATAGTTCTTACTGAAAAATGGAGGTCACCCACTAGCCCTCAGGCTATGTTATAAAAAATGTAAATGAAGAACAAGGCTAATAAGGGTCTAATCTGAGATGGGGCCATTAGGTAAAGGAAAATGGTTAAAGGCAAGAATGTCATGCAATTAAAAAAGTATATTTTCCATATAGAGAATCTGAAACAATGACTTTGCTTTCTTCCCTGCGATGCCTGTAACTTGTGGGGCTGCACGATTATTAGCTCTTGGTGAACTGTCCTTAAAGAAACCCAAATGGAAGGAAAAGACCAAAAAGTATATTTCATGGAATTTGAGCTTGGCAAATTTGCTACTTCGAACCACCCAGCAAGGAGAAGGGTAAACACGTCTTCCTGGGAAAGAGCAAAATTTACAAGGACTCAATCAATCAATGGTATTTATTGAATGCTTACAGCATGTGGAACACTGTACTGAGTGCTAAGGAGAGTACAGTACAATAGAGTTGGTAGACAAGTTCCCTGTCCACAAGTTTCTGACTCCCAGCAGCCCCTCTCCATCCTCGTCTCTTCTGTCTTCGGGAAATGTCCTCCAGGGGAAATAAAGCCAAGTGCACAGCCACTCCAGGTAGAAGGAGGATTGGGTAGCATTAAACCCATTGTTGGAATCCCTCCCAAGTGCTTAGTATAGTGTTCTGCACACAGTAAGCACTCGATAAATACGAATGAATGAATGAATGAATGAATCCCTTTGTTTACATGGAACTGGAGATTGTCTCTCATCAACAACATGCATTGAGCACCTACTACATCAATTTATAGTGTTTATCAGTCCCTCCTGTGTGGGGCTTGGGGGAGTATAATAGAATGAATAACTATGATCCTCTCCCACAAGAAGCCTACAGTTTATTCATTCATTCATTCGTATTTATTGAGCGCTTACTGTGTGCAGAGCACTGTACTAAGCGCTTGGGAAGAACAAGTCGGCAACATATAGAGACGGTCCCTACCCAACAGTGGGCTCACAGTCTAGAAGGGGGAGACAGAGAACAAAACAAAACATATTAACAAAATAAAATAAATAGAATAAATATGTACAAATAAAATAGAGTAATAAATTTATTAGGGGAGATAGACAAAATAAATACAGGCAAGAGACAGAAGTGGAGTATAAAGATTTGTACTCCCTCCTACTTAGTCTGTGAGCCCCATGTGCGACAGCAACTCTGTCTGAGCTAATTTTCGTGGATCTACCCCAGTGCTTAGAACAGTGCTTGACACATAGTAAGTGCTTAATAAATAATAATAATAATGATGGTTTTTGTTAAGCACTTACTATGTGCTGAGCACTGTTCTAAGCGCTGGGGTAGATTCAGGGTCAACAGGTTGTCCCACATGGGGCTCAGTCTTAATCCCCATTTTACAGATGAGAGAACTGAGGCACAGAGAAGTGAAGTGGCTTGCCCAAAGCCACACAGCTGACAAGTGGCGGAGCTGGGATTCAAACCCATGATCTCTGACTCCAAAGCCCAGGCTCTTTCCACTAAGCCACGCTGCTTCTCAAATACCATAATATACAAGGTCTAGGAGGTGGCTTGGAGGCAAATTTGTCACCCTTCTGTGTCACCTACCCACTTAGATCTGTACCTTTTTATACTAATACTAATAATGGTACTTAAGTGCTTACTATTTGCCGTGCACTGTGCTAAGCACTGGAGTAGATACAAGTTAATCAGGGTGGACAGTCTCTGTCCCACATGGGGCTCACAGTCTTCACCCCCATTTTACAGATCAGGTAACTGAGGCCCAGTGAAGTGAATTGCCCAAGGTCACGCAGCAGATACGTGGCAGAGGCGGGATTAGAACCCAGGTCCTTCTGACTCTCGGGTCCATGCTCTGTCCGCTAAGCCACGACAGTTGGGGCTGGAAATCACTTTGTTCATTGTTAATTAATGCACTAAGGATACTTGTAAGAAGGCTATTAAAACTTATTGAGACCTAAAATCTTGTAGCCTCCCCCAGAGATTGTCCGAAGCTCCTTGGGGCTGGAATAGTGAAAACAAATTTTATAGTACTCTCCCAAGTACTTAACAAGGTTTTCTCTACCAGAATAGGTGCTCAGTAAATACCACCAAAGGACTGATTGATCTTTAAGCACTTGTTATTCACCCCACCCTCAGCACTCATGTACATATCCATAATTTATTTGTTTATATTAATGTTTGTCTCTCCCTCTAGACTATAAGCTCCTTGTGGCAGAGAACATGTCTACTAGGTCTGTTGTATTGTGCTCTTGCAAGCACTTACTACAGTGTTCTGCACACTACAAGTGCTGAGTGAACATCATTGATTAATTGGGTGATGCAGAAGTGCACACAGTAAACATTCAATAAATACCATTGATTGTTTGGGGATTTGAGGAGATGCTAGATTGATGAGGGAGGGCCTCCTGGAGGAGATGTGATTGCAGAATGACTTTCAAGATGGGGAGAGCAGCAGTCTGCAGGGAGGGTGTGAGCAAGGGGGCAGGGGGTTGGAAAGAGGAGAATCAATCAATCAATCGTATTTATTGAGCGTTTACTGTGTGCACAGCACTGTACTAAGCGCTTGGGAAGTACAAGTTGGCAACATATAGAGACAGTCCCTACCCAACAGTGGGCTCACAGTCTAAAAGAATGAAACCTAGTGTGTCGTTCAGCTTGACAGGAGCTAAGTAGATGAGCTGCAATGTAGTGGGAGAAGAGGGAGGATAAGGAGTGGGACAAGGAGAAGCAGTGTGGCTCAGTGGAAAGAGCCTGGGCTTTGGAGTCAGAGGTCATGGGTTCAAATCCCGGCTCCACCACTTGTCAGCTGTGTGACTTTGGGCAAGTCACTTTACTTCTCTGGGCCTCAGTTAACTCATCTGTAAAATGGGGTCGAAGACTGTGAGCCCCCCCCCCCACCCCGCCGTGGGACAACCTGATCACCTTGTAACCTCCCTAGCGCTTAGAACAGTGCCTTGCACATAGTAAGCACTTAATAAATGCTATCATTATTATTAGTAAGGAGGAGCTGATCAGAGAAACTCCTAAGTGCTGTTCACTGTCCTTTGCCTCTACCTGGCTTCCAAAGCTGTTAAGAATGCCGGTAGCCTACGGCTAAACAGATCACACACAGGCCCCGGGGAAAAAACCTCCAATTGAGCAGGATAAGGAATCCAGGAGATCAGAGGGAACATTTACACCCTCCACAGTTCAGAGGGCCTGTTGTTGTCAACCCCTGGAACAAGAAAAGGAAAGAACTGGGACAAATACATGCTGAGATGTGCATTGTTCTAATAGTGCCTACAGCTCTCTTGACATTTCTTGCCTTCATCAACTTGTCTCAGTAGCTTCTGGAGATTTGGGGCCCTCTTTGGGGATAATGATAGGAATAAGACTTTGGGGCCTGCAGAGTGGGGCAATGCTTAGACCAATCAGAATGCAGATATTCACAGTGACTACAACAGGGCCCTGAGGAAGGAGGAGAGATAAGGAAAAGACACCACACGGAGAGGTGTGGGGGATGGAAATGGATCCACATATAAAATAAATACCCAGCAAAAATTGCAATTAGAGGATTATGATTCTATCAAGTAATTCTGGTGAATCAAGCTAAACATTCATGGGTTTTGGTGTTGCCAGAGCCTGCGGAAGAATCCCAGCCCTGGGTTTCACAATGCTTTTGTTTTTGTTGGGCGGGAGGTGGCCAGGAAAGGGCTTTAAGGAATTCTTGCAGTCAGGTGATTGATGTCATTTGTGTAGTGTGCGGTTACACTCCTTTTGGAGAGGAGGATGGACCGGGACAGATTTTCAAAGGATGAAGAATGGAAACCAGAGGGAATATTGTGAGCTCGTTGTGGGCAAGGACTGTGGCTGTTGTTGTACTGCACTCTTCCCAGTGCTTTGCACACAGTTAAGTGCTCAGTGAATACAATGGAATGAATGAATGACTAAGGAGTCTCATCTCAACTGTGAGGGTCATTCCAAGCACAGAAGGCTTGAAGGGCATGGTACTGGAAACTTAGGGAATGAATGGATGAAATATAGAAGAGAAAATAGAAATTGCTGCCCTCGAGGATTTGAATGAGATGGTGAAAATTAAGATAATGTGAGCACAGATGATATTAATAATAATAATAATAATGGCATTTATTAAGTGCCTACTGTGTGCAAAACACTGTTCTAAGCACTGGGAAGGTTACCGGATGTGGACAGCTATATAACAAATACATACCAAGGGAAATTTGAGAGGCTGAAGGGGCAGTGGTGGCGGTGAGCTCAGGATAGTTGCGGGGGGTGGGGAGAGCAAACTTGAAGGAGGGGGGCTTTTTTAGGTGACTTTAAAGAATAATAATAATAATGATTGTATTTGTTGAGCACTTACTCTGAGCCAAGCGCTATTCTAAGCACTGGGGTAGATACAAGGTAATCAGGTCGTTCCACATGGGGCTCACAGTTCTTAATCCCCATTTTACAGATGTGGTAAATGAGGCACAGAGAAGTGAAGTGACTTGCCCAAGGTCACACAGCAAGCAAGTGGCAGAGTCAGGATTAGAACCCACATCCTCTGATTCCCAAGCCTGAGCTCTTGCCACTAGGCCACGCTGCTTCTCTAGAAGAAGGGGAGGGATTTGGTAGGCAAAGCTGAGTTTGTGCTTGGAGGGGGTAGGTGTGCAGTTCCAGTTTGGGGAATGGGTCAGAGGTGGGAGAGTTTAGTAAAAGGGAGGCAGTGGGTCCTAGTAGAAAGAGCATAGGCCTGGGACAGAGGACCTGGATTCTAATCCTGCCCCCCACCCCATGGGTTTTGTTAATAATAATAATGATGGCATTTATTAAGCACTTACTATGTGCAAAGCACTGTTTTAAGCTCTGGGGAGGTTACAAAATGATCAGGTTGTCCCACAGGGGGCTCACAATCCTAATCCCCATTTTACAGGTGAGGTAACTGAGACCCAGAGAAGTTAAGTCACAAAGTTAAGGCCCAAAGTCACACAGCTGACAATTGGCAGAGCCAGGATTTGAACCCATGACCCCCGACTCCAAAGCCCATGCTGTTTCCACTGAGCCATGCTGTTAAGTGCTTAGTATGTGCAAGGCACTGTACTAAGCAGTGGGGTGGATACAAACAAATTGGGTTGGACAAAGTCCCTGTCTCACATGGGACTCACAGTCTTAATCCCCATTTTACAGATGAGGTAACTGAGGCACAGAGAAGTGAAGTGACATGCCCAAGGTCACACAGCAGAAAAGTGACAGAGATTGGATTAGAACCCAGAACCCACTTGGCTGCTCTATGTGACCATAGGCAAGTCACTTAACTTTTTTGTGCCTCATTTCCTCATCTGTAAAATGGAGGTTCAAGACCTGTTCTCCCACCCACTTGGACCAGGAGCCCCATGTGGAACAAAGACTGTGTCCAACTTGATTTTCTTTGTCTACCAAATTGCTCAGCACGGTGTTCAACACGTAGTTGAGTGCTTAACGAGGGCCACAGTTCTTGTTGTTACTTTTATTATTATTGTTACGGCAGAGGTTTCGAAGTAGGGATACTTCGTAGTACTGTTGAGGTGATGGCAGATATTATGAACACCTGAAGGTCAGCAAAAAGAAACAGCAAGGACAGGAGTAAAGGTTCTGCATTGTGCAGTGCTCCCAGGAGATAGCCCTATAAAATTCTGGAGAAAGAAAATAAAGAAGTGGATAAAAATGGCTATAAAATGGAGTAGACCACTGGGGAATCCTTGGTTACTTTGAAAATGCAGGACAATTAAAAAACAAAAAAAGTTTAAATTATCCCAACATCATAAGAATTCTCAAATGCCATTCAAACTTTTAGTAGAACCTAGGATTCCTTAAAGCTTTTTAACTACCACTAATGGTTCTATTTTCTTTTTCTTCTTTTTTTTTTCTTTTGCTTTTCTGACCTGTGGAAAACCACTAAAGCCCAGGGGTTCAGATGGGTTTATTACAGGAAAAGGATAAACTTAATCTCACTAGAGAAGGAAATTAAGGCAGGTTTGATAAAGAGTCATAAACTCTAGAATTAAGACAGGTGAGGAATTAGTGAAGTAAAAGCTCTGATTCCCAAACTAGGTTGAGGGCCCAGGAATTTCCCAGGGAACTGCTTCATTCTGGGGCTGTTAAGCCTGTAGGATAAGCCGCCGAGGAAAAGCACAAGGCATAAATTAGTTCGAGAGACAACTAGACATGTTTATGGGGAGGGAAAATTGATGGAAACGGCTCCCGACCCCAGAGGTGGAATGAATGCCCAAAGCGCACGAGCTCGTGCCCTGTTGAGCAACTCTTAACCTCAATGAGCAGAGACGCCTCAAAGAAAATGCCACTTTTCAGGCTAGCTCTATTTTGCAGCCTCTGCTGGGGGAGGAATTTCAATGAATGGGTGGCCAGGCTGTTAGAGTCTAGGAATGGCACGAGATTCTGTGAAACCAAGATCTCAAGTACCAGCATGACTGATCCAGCCCCCTCGTTCTTCCGGGGAGATTTGGAGATTGGGCCTGACATGGCCAGATCTCAGGAGAAGCTTTGAAACCAGCCAGGCTCCCAGGAGAGATGGTCCTGGGAGCCAGTTTGTGCTCATTGGTTGAATAACTTGGACACGCCTTTGTACACTCCAACGTGCTGTAGCATCTTTCCATCCTTTGGGAATTAGGGAATGTTACATAGGCCTGACTGGACACAGCATCAATCAATCAATCGTTATTTATTGAGCACTTCCTCCATCTAGGGCACTGTATTAAGCACTTGGCAGAGTGCAGTACAACAGACACCGTCCCTGCCCACAACAAGTTTAGAGTGTAGAGGGAGATACAGGCATTAATATAAATAAATAAATTATGGGTATGTGCATGAGTGCTATGGGGCTGGGGCTGGGGCTGGGGGGGTGAATAAAGGGAGCAAGCCAGGGTGACGCAGAAGGGAGCAGGAAAAGAGGAAATGAGAGCTTAGGGAAGGCCTCTTAGAGGAGATGTGCCTTCAGTAAGGTTTTGAAGGTTGGGAGAGTAATTGTGTGTCAGATATGAAAAAGGAGGGCATTCCCAGCCAAGGGCAGGAGGTGGCCGAGAGGTCATCAGTGAGATAGATGAGATCAAGGTAGAGTGAATAGGCTGGCAATAGAGGAGCGAAGTATGCGGCTGGGTTTCTCTGGGAAAGTAGCAAGGTGATTGTGTGCTCTAAAGCCGATGGTAAGGAGTTTCTGATGCTGCACACCGCAGTGTCAGTCAATCAATTGCATGTATTGAGCACTTACTGTGTGCAGAGCACTGTACTAAACTCATGGGAGAGTACGGTATAAAGGAGTTGTTAGACATGTTCCCTGCTCACAATGAGTTACAGTGTAGAGGATGAGGTTGCGGTATTGGAAGAAGTGGTTTGTGTACATGCATGGGGAATCAGAATGGCTGAGTACTGTAGTGGGAGTAATAATAATGATGGTATTTGTTAAGCGCTTACAATGTGCCAGGCACTATACTGAGTGCTGGGGTGGATACAAGCAGATCAAGTTAGACATAGTCCCTGTCTCATGTGGGGCTCACAGTCTCAATCCCCATTCTACAGATGAGGTAACTGAGTCACAGAGATGTGAAGTGACTTGCCCATGATCATACAGCAGGTAAGTGGCAGAGCCAGGATTAATACCCATGACTTGGTGATTCCCAGGTCCATGCTCTATCCACTATGCCGTGCTGCTTCCCCCTCTTGTTGTATTACTTGCTTGAACTACAGTACTACAATGTGAATATTGTGGGTATTAAAGTACTATATAGTGTGAGTACTGTAGTACTACAGTACTTCAGTGCAAGTACTGCCAATTGCCACTTCAGCACTTCCAAATCACCTAAGCCTGGTATAGTGGATAGAACCTGGGCCTGGAGTCAAGAGGTCGTGGGTTCTAATCCCGGCTCCGCCACTTGTCTGCTGTGTGACCTTGGGCAAGTCTCTTCGCTTCTTTGAACCTCTGTTACTTCATCTGTAAAATGGGGATTGAGCCTGGGAGCCCTAGGTGGGACAGGGACTATGTCTACCCCAGTTTGCTTTTATCCACCCCAGTGCTTAGTACAATCATTCAGTTGTATTGATTGAGAGCTTACTGTGTGCAGAGCACTGTTCTAGCTGCCTGGCACACTGTAAGTGCTTAACAAATACCGCAATTATTATTATTATTATTACCTAAGCATTTATGAGCTCAAAATCCCTCCCACCACTTATATACAGATCTTTATTCTCTATTGCTTCCTCCTACCTGTAATTAATTTTAGGGTTTGTCTCGCCCACTAGATTGTAAATTCTTTGAGAGCAAGAATCAGGTCTACTACCTTTATTGTACTTTTCTAAGTACTTAGTTCAGTGCCCTCCAGACAGAAGGAGCTCAATACATGCTAACAATTGATGGAAGTCTTCCTAAATGTGGGGCTTTGCAAAAAATCAACCCACTTCAACCCTGCACAATAGGAAAACCGGGTGTGCCTGCATATTAGCATCTGGATATTAGCTGTATGTTAGTACTTAAACATGCACCTGATCTGGATTTCCTAGGCATTTACTTAATTGAAAAGAGGGGGCTGAATCAATTGACCCCCTCCTTGAGGGTCCTTTCAGGTCTAACATTCTGGGATTCTTTCCTGTCCAACCTCTAGGAGTTGCTTTCCAAGTCATGAGATCAAAAATACAATTTATACATTTTGAATTAACAGCCGAAAGGTCATCAAAATGAGGGTTCCCTCATCTTCCTGGCATACAAGGTTGGACTCTCTGCCCAGGTCCAGGCTAATTCCCATGACCCTGTGCCACTGGGGAGCCTTTGAGGATGAGGATTGGTGACTTCTCATTTGATGTCCCAAAAGACTGTGGCTCTGGATAGAGTAATAGTAATAATGCTAATGTGGCATTTATTAAGCACTTTGTGTCAAGCACTGTACTGAGTGCTTGGATAGATACAAGAAAATCGGGTTGGACGCAGTCCCTGTCCCACATTCATTCATTCATTCAATCGTATTTATTGAGCACTTACTGTGTGCAGAGCACTGTACTAAGCTCTTGGGAAGTACAAGTTGGCAACATATAGAGACGGTCCCTACCCAACAGTGGGCTCACAGTCTAGAAGAGCGGGCTCACAGTCTAGAAGATGGGGCTCATAGTCTTAACCCCCATTTTACAGATGAGATAATTGAGGCACAGAGAAGTAAAGTGACTTGCCCACAGTCACGCAGCAGACAAGTGGAAAAGTCAGAATTAGAACACAGGTCCTTCTGACCCCCAGATCTGTGCTCCAACCACTAAATCAGAGTTGTTACTCCAGGAAAATTCAGGCTGTTGCTCCAATTCCCTCCTAGGTATCCAGCTCTCTTATACTAAACCCTGAAAATATATTTCTCCTTTTAAACAATTTCTGGAGTTTTCTTAAGGTCACCATTCTACTGAAAGTTAATTCAAAAGCGATGTTAAGAGTGTGAAAAGTCACCTAAATGTTGGGGAACTTTTCTTTAGGGTCCTTAGAAGAGAAAGTTGGAAAATTGATTTTGTCAAACACCAAATTCTATGCGATGCAGTCTGTTCATCACGCCCATTGTTACATCACTTTAGCTAATTTGGGCATTAAGGAAGATTTTCATGCCATACCCATAATAAGTACTAGCAGCAGGAAAACCAGAATTTGCAATTAATCCAGCCATAAAGCCTGATTAATGATTGCCTGTTTACTATTAAAGATTAGAGAGTTGGCCATTCAGAAGCTATTGTCAATAAAGAGGTTAATGGCATAGGTGGTGAAAATCATTATCGTACCCCCTACAAAATAGAGAAACAAAAACACTGTCTTGTCTGAATTTGGGCTCAGGCAGAATTGCCCTCAGACAGTCTCCAAACAAATTCAACAAGTCCTGCAGTGTGGAGGGAGGTGAGTGGGAGAGAAAGAAAAGCTATTAAAAGAAAACCTCAAGAAGAGGGTGTATATTGTTGCTAGCTTAGGAAAAGGATCTATTATACTCTTGACTTCCAATGAATAAATGAAAAGTTTATGAGGGCCTTCAGAAGTATTAGGTAAGAACAATAGCCTCATAATTGTAAAAATGTGAAATATCCTGAGATACCTCCCTCCCTTCAAATTCACTGTCTTTTTTAGAGAATGTCCTGGGATGTAACTGTATTTCATTCATTTTATGCTCAAATATTGTATTATACTGTGGAAAGTGTCTGGAACTGGCAGTCAGAAGACCCGAATTCTAGGCTCAGTTCTGTCAGTAGGCTACTATATTAATTTGGGCATGTTAAATACCTCTCTGAGGCTCAGCTTTCTCATCTGTAAAATGGGGGTTAAATAGATTCTGATTCTCACATGAAGCAGGAGCTGTCCCGTCTCATTACTTATAGCTATCCCTGTCCTAAGCACAATTAATGAATACTGTAATTATAACACTGATAGTAATCAAAATATACAAAAGTAAATAATTCACTCGTTTTGAAATCTTTGTGTGTATGGTTTATTCCCATATTCTTCTGCTTTGGCATCTAATTCAGTAGGGGAGGACTCCTTTCAGTTTTTTAGCCCAAGAGTGCCCACCTCTCATAGTCCAGTCACTGCTTGCCCCTGTGAACTATCTATACCCTCACACTATATCCTTTTTCCTACCCAGCAAACAACTCCCAGACTCTGCTCTGTTCCCGGAAGAACATAACTCCCATTTTTTATTCTGTACTTATTGCCATTCTCTTCCTTTATCCTCCTCTTCCCCTCCTTTTCTCCCCACTCCTCCCTGTCTGAGTTCTGTTGCCCTCATCCCCACCCCTGCTTTCTACATCACCCTTGCACTTGGATTTTGTACTCTTTACACCCTTGATATTCACCCAACCTTAGCCCCACAACAGTCATGGACAGATCTGTAATTTATTTTAATGTCTGTTTTCCCCTCTGGACTGTAAGCTGTTTGCAGGCAGGGGACATGCCTACCAACTCTTGCCATATTGGGCTCAGTACAGTGCTTTGCACAGAGTAAGTGCTCAGTAAATACTGTTGATTGATCAGGAGTGCGACTAGCGCTCCTCCCATAACAGGTCCCAACCTAGCCCTAGTTACACTCACTCATTTTATCTCTCCACCAACCTCTGTGGGGGCCAAAGGTGATGATCCTTCTGGAGTTTCTGGACCTTACATTCTTTGGAAACGGAGGAAGCCTAGTCACAGAAGTGGGGGCTCTTTGGGAACAGGTTGGGGGAGAGGATCCAGAAACCCTATTGAATGTGAGGTTGGTCTCCCCATACCATTATAATTCTCCTGGATTCTCCCAGAGGTCAGGACCCCTAGATTGATTTAAAAAAAAATTGTAAGTGCCCCCCACCCAATCCTTTCCAGGACACGCACACACACACACACACACACACACACACACACACACACACATCCTCTCTCTCTCTCTCAATGGTATTTATTGAGCACTTACTGTGCGCAGAGCACTATACTAAGTGCTTGGGAGAGTATAAGACAACAGAGCTGGTAGACCTGTTCCCTGCCCACAACAAGCTTACAGTCTATCAATCAAACAGTAGTATTTATTGAGCGCTAACTGCGTGCAGAGCAGTGAACTCGGCACTTGGGAGAGTAAAGATTAACCCAGTCGGTAGACATGTTCCCTGCCCACAAGGTGGATACAGACATTAACAGAAATAAATTACAAATATGTCCATTAGGTTCCATGTGGCCAGGTACAGATCCAAGTTCATAGATGATGCAGAAGGGAGAGAGAGTGGGGGGAAAGAGGGCTTAATCAGAAGAGCCCCACACATACAGATTCACATGCCCACACCCCAGAGAGAAGGACTTTGGATTCTTAAATCTTCTCCGGGGGATGGGGGGGGGGGGGAGACAACCATCTAAAAAAAAGTAACACAAAGTTGAAAGTGGAAATGGGGTGGTTTCAACCTAAAAAGCACCAAGCCGTACCCCACTTCTGCCTGTCATTACACTGATAGAATTCCCATTAATACCCAAGGAGTCCTTTGCAAACCTCCAGGAGAGCCCATTGAGATTCTCAAAATGACAATCCTTTCAGGATTCACCAAAGTGAGATGAATGACAAGTTTCATTTCAAACAGGCTTTATATCCATGATGTAACCCTGGCAAGTCGGTCTTTGTAACTTGGCAAAGGCAAAGTTTTCGAAATGTATTTATATATGTGTTGGGTGTAAACTGTTATTATACTGGGAAACTTCTTGAAAGGAGTTTTTATAAGTCTCATCTTGTCTCCCTTAAGTGCCTGTTAAAAATAGAGACTACACTGGCACCTCCTTATGCTTGTATTAGAGAAGGATTACCTTAATCCCAGCAAAATATTTTAACACTACATTCGAATTAAATTTTCTTACAACGAACAATACTAAAAGCACTGTAAAATACTCTAGATGATTCCCAACTTAAACTTTTGTCAGTTTTCCTGTAGTGGGCTTAAGCACATGAAAACCCTGGTCTCTGAACAAGGATTATTTGGTTACACGCTACTGACTCATTTAGATTTTTGGTAAGCGTTTATTTAGCCTCTTTTTGTCGCACTACAAAGCTGCGATAAAACGTCATATGAATTTCACCATAATAAAACAGAATGGCTTGAAACTTCAATCCTTTTGCTGTCTTCTACACTATAGTAGCTATTTAAGGCTCCTTGAGATCCTCTCAGGAAAATTGTCGGAAACTTTGGACCAGCATAATTTCGACCCAGATATCTTTCGCTCTCACTTTTGTCCCTTTGCATTTTGTCTCTCCCTTCTATTTTTCTTTAATATGATGTTTGTCTTGCAAGCACTACTTTACATCAAATAGTGTCACTTAAGCCCTAAGACAGTTGTTGTAGGGCTGAGATTTTTCAGAGACTTCCATGATTAATCAGTACATCATTGTGACCTGAATGGGAATTCAGTTGCTTCCAAGGAACATTGTATGAGGGACCAGTCTGTCAAACATCATCTCAGTTTGCACAGTTTTTCCCCTATTCCTCCTCCGATGAGCTGAGGAGACCTCTGAGTATTCAAAAGAGCGGAGTTCTCATCGGGAATGCAGCCATAAGTGATCAATAGGTGTTTAAGCCACAAAATGTTCCTCTTTGTGCAGTGCATTGATTGTGGCCAATTTAGTGATGCTGCGGGAAGCATTTGAATTTCTTCTTTGGGCGCATTTCATTTTCACTGACTCAGTTATTATCCAGATATTCTACCTCATTGAGGTTGAGGTGCTTTTGTGATCTCTTTATTGTAAGGAAGCTGTCATTAGTGATATACACATCTGAGGGCTCTTGCTATTTATCCCTGCTTAATTCAATGGGTCACCGGGCTGTTTATTGTATGCGATAAATTGTTTTCCTCCTATTAGGCATTGATAAAAGATGATAGTCTAAAGTAACCTTTTATTCCTTGTTTCCAGTATTCATATTCTATTGATTAGAGCCGTTCAACACTCTCTATTAATATTTGACACCAGATACTAAAAGCTTGACCAGTATAGCTCATCATTTAGTCAGCCCGCATTTGGCCCGTGGAGGAAATGGCAAGTTACTAGCACATCATAGTAATTGATCTGAGTCCATACATCAAGGGTAACTAGATTCAGAGTAAATTACCTAGTATTTGGCTAGACAAGCTACTTACAGTTGCTTTCCCAGCCCATAATGTCTGTAATTCTATTAGGGCTATTGCCTGTTATGTAATATGACACCACTGTAAAATTGCTCTTTTTGCATTACAAAGTTTAGAGTCTGAGCAGTTCATTATTCTTCAAGCAGAGTCAGTCTGGTCTGTAGAGGAAAAAGCTTTGGGGCTGATTTTCAAAGGACTCAAATGTTTATCCTCCCCCTCCCCAGGGAATCAGGTGAAGGGGTTAGATTTAAATTAGTCTCTTGCAGGGAGGGGTTACTGGGAGAGAAGAGATGTCAGTGGATCTCTGGCCGCTGAAATCATTCTTTGGTTCTTAATCAGTTGAATTTACTGAGCACTTAGTGTGTGCAGAGCACTGTACTTAGGATCAATCATAATAATAATAATGATGATGGCATTTATTAAGTGCTTACTATGTGCAAAGCACTGTTCTAAGCGCTGGGGAGGTTACAAGGAGATCAGGTTGTCCCACAGGAGGCTCACAGTCTTCATCCTCATTTTATAGATGAGGGAACTGAGGCACAGAGAAGTTAAGTGACTTGCCCAAAGTCACACAGCTGACAATTGGCAGAACTGGGATTTGAACCCATGACCCCTGACTCCAAAACCTGTGCTCTTTCCACTGAGCCACGCTGCTTCTCTACTGAGTGCTTACTGTGTTCAGAGCACTGTACTAAGTGCTTGGGAGAGTACAATGTTCCCTGTCTACAACGAGCTTACAGTCTAGAGGTTGAGCTTAAACACTAGCATTTCCATTTCATAAATGTTGTGGGAATCTTAGCAATATGAGCCAAGAGAACAACCTTAACAGCAAAGATGCTGTATTGTCGGTTTTAATCACTAGGATATTAATGCACTTCCTATGTGCTAGTCCCCACAGATAGGAACTTTATTCCCTATAGAGCAAGGCCTGGGGTAAGTTGCCCCGCTTCTCGCTCTCCTTCCGGGCCAGGATTCATCAGTACTGAGCTCAATTTGAGTCAATCTGTCAGGACATCCCTTCTGAGGGCCCAGATTTGGAGTTTGTGGAGGGATAGTAGTGGAAGTAGTAGTAGCAGTACCAGAAGCAACAGTAGCATATGCTAGAAAAGTAAGATGTCTATTCTTGACCTTGCTACTCACTGGAATTTGTCAATGACTGATTTCTGGCTGTTTGATTTTTGATATTTATTGTTCAGCACCTGTTTGCTATATTCATGCCAAATACACCATACCCAATCATAAAATGATGACAGACGGAGTTCAGGCTTATTATAAAGAGAGGAACTGTTCCCTGTTCAGGCAAATGAAAAAATGAAACTTATTTGTGAAGCTTACAAGAAAATGACCCAAATTGCTTTCTGGTGGGAAATGATTTTATTCTTGGGTAAGAAGCAGTGTGGGCCTGGGAATCACTCGCCTGCTGTGAGTCTTCGGCTAAGTCATTCAACCTCTCTATGCCTCTCTTTCATCGTCTGTAAAATGGGGGTTTACTACCTTTCCTTTCTCCCCCTTAGATTGTGAGTTCCGTGTGGGATGGAAATGGTGTCCAAACTGATTATCTTGTGTCTAACCCAGCACTTATCACACTGCTTGGCACATTCATTCAATCGTATATACTGAGCGCTTACTGTGTGCAGAGCACTGTACTAAGCACTTGGGAAGTACAAGTTGGCAACATATAGAGATGGTATCTACCCAACAATGGGCTCACAGTCTAGAAGGGGGAGACAGACAACAAAACAAAACATGTGGTCAGGTGTCAAGTTCTCTGACTATCCATTAAGCCATGCTGCTTCTATAGTCTAGTCTCTAGTCTACCTTGCCACTGACTAAATAAAAGGCTGGTTCTTGGTTCCAGTAAGGTAAATAGGTGTTGCTTTTAGTCACTCTCACTTTAAGGCCAAACAATTTCTAATTGAATCAAGAATGAAATAAAAATCTCTTATACAGTTAAGTGTTTTAAATAAAGGGAGGAATGTTTCAGGATAAATTGTGGAAAATTTTCACCACACACACAGGAATATCAGATGGAATGACTTTAAGAAACTTAAAAATAAACTTAAAATACTGTCTAATTTTTAACTCTGAAGAGCATGTTTTTGACTTTTTTAAAAAAAAAAAAAAGAACAGATACACTACAGAAACTCTACTCCTTTTTTCTTTTCCAAATAGAATCATCTTATCCATAGTTCATCTATTGACCATGTTCTTGAAAACAAGGGTAGATAACCTACTCTTTCATAATTTGCTGGGCAACTTTAGAGAGCTCTGTCTGGATTCCAGAGGCAATAATTCAGACTTTGACAAAGTACAGTAAACCATTTCAGCAGCCACTCCAGTCCAAAGGAGGAGAGATATCAGAAATATATTAGGGATGTAAAAGGAATGGATCAGAGTTTAAAATAATGAGTTTGGGGAGCACAGCTGTCATGGTGAATTATTACTCTTGTACATAACAGGGCAAAGCAATACAAACCAAAAACTGACTCCTCTGTTAAAGTGCAATAATCTCTTCTAATGAGCTACAGAAACTCAGATGTGTGAGATTATTAAATATTCACTCAAAAAACTTGCGCTGGATCCCACGTTACTACATGTTTCAAGTGTTGTGTTTGCCGTGACTCTTCAGCTTCCTGTTTCAAAAAAGGTTCAAAGTAGGTTCACAAAGATCTGTCCAAGAATGAAAGAATTTCCATCAACCATTAGATTTTACTGAGCAGCTACTGGGGGGAGAGGCCTGTGCTAACTTTTTGGAAATATAGCACTAGAAGTGGGAAAAGCAATCTGGCCAAAAGGACCTTTCTAATGGGGGAGAAATTACATCCAAAATAAATTTTGACCAGCTCCTGGAATTCACTAACCGATACTGAGGCAGGAGATGTAAGCATTTTGTGCGCAGGGAATGTGTCTCTTATTTTGTACAAGTGCTTAGTACAGTGCTCTGCACACAATAAGCGCTCAATAAATATCATTGATTGGCTGTCTGATGCAAAAATAGACACTAATAGGATGCCTAAGGAGTTGCTGACATAGGGCACATGCAAACAAGAAGGACAAAACAAACACTTCACAGGAGTAGAACATTGTTCGGATGATCATCCGGATTTAAGTGAATCCACTTCTCTGCAGTTTCCGTGTTACTAGTCCTAGGGCAAGTCAGCTGCAGGCCAATATTTTTGGAGTGGTCAATCATACTGATGGCTTGTGATGGGAAGCCAATAGATCCAGGTAGCAGAAAAATGTCCATCTGTTTTGATTTTTCTTTTCTCTTTCTTTTCTCTTTCCTTTTTCTGGCTTTGCTGTCATTGAAAATAGTGGTTTTGTGATTGGGGCCTTCCTTTCCTGCCTTTTGTGGATTAAAAACTCCTTACGGACCTGGAATGTGCTCTTTATAGGGCTTTGCTGTTATCTCTCCAGAAATTAGTGAAATGAACCAAGAAAGGGGCTTCTTAACCAGGCATGGATCAATCAATTGAATTTACCAAGGACTTACTGATGCAGAGCACTGTACAAAGTGCTTGGGAAAGTACAGCACGATACAATGGATGATGACAAATGAAAATATCTGAGAATAAAGTGCTGTTAAGACTAGTAAAATTACAGAATCAGCTGATTTCACCAGACTTTTAGATATAGCTTCAGGGATTCAGGGAATATCAAGGAGAGGGTTCTGGTAATTTCCATCCTTCCAGAAAGACTGTAATGTCACTAGTAACTATCGTGTGTATTCACACAGCATTGGTTGAGGTGCCTGTCCTACAAGTTTTCTTCAATGTGGGGGATCATCAAGAACAGAACCCCATATTGAGAGCTCTGTAGTTAGTGCTTGGAAAAAGTCTAATAAAGTTAGTAGACTTGATTCAAGGCTCAGTGGAAAGAGCATGGGTTTAGGAGTCAGAGGTCATGGGTTCTAATCCCAGCTCTGACAATTGTCAGCTGTGTGACTTTGGCAAGTCACTTAACTTCTCTATGCCTCAGTTACCTCATCTGTAAAATGGGGGTTAAGACTGTGAGCCCCACGTGGGACAGCCTGATCACCTTGCATCCTCCCCAGTGCTTAGAACAGTGCTTTGCACATAGTAACTGCTTAAAAAATGCCATTATTATTATTATTATTCCTATCCTCAATGAGCTTTCAATCGAATGGGGGAGAAATTTTAAAATACATTATGAAACAACAGAATTTAAAAATATATAACTGCTGTTGAGGTGGGAGTGGAGTGGAGTATTTTTATTTTTTATGTATTTATAATGGAATTTAAATATTTTGTGTCAAACTCTGGGGTAGAGCATCCAAATGGTTTTGGAAGAACCAGTCCACAATCCCTCCTGCTTTCCAGAAATGAAAACCCAGAGAGGGGCAGGGGAATCACCCTTCAAAGCCCCACTGAGAGCTCACCTCCGCCAGGAGGTCTTCCTGGACTGAGCCCCCTCCTTCCTCTCCCCCTCCCCCTCCCCCCCACCCTACCTCCTTCCCCTCCCCACAGCACCTGTATATAGGTTTGTACAGATTTATTACTCTATTTTACTTGTACATATTTACTATTCTATTTTATTTTGTTAATATGTTTTGTTTTGTTGTCTGTCTCCCCCTTCTAGACTGTGAGCCTGCTATTGGGTAGGGACCATCTCTATATGTTTCCAACTTGTACTTCCCAAGCACTTAGTATAGTGCTCTGCATACAGTAAGTGCTTAATAAATATGAATGAATGAATGAATGAATCACAGACCTCAGAGGCATACCTTAACATTGCCCAGTGATGCATGTTTACCTCTTCCGGCCTTGTCCCCTAAGATTGACCTCCGGAGTTGGAACAGAGAAACGGACTTGCAGGGGCCACACAGTCCAGCAGAGCTAGAAACAAACTGTCTTATTAAATTACACATTTCTGCAGCCAAGTTTAAAATAACACAGACCTGCCGGGGTTGAGCCCTGAGGCCTTGAGCTGAATCATTCAGTTGAAATAGAAATGCCGCTGCAGTTTGGGTTGCATTAGAATGTTTAGATGAAGAACCAAAGAGAAAACTAACAACCTTGGAGAAGAGCTCGCTCTTCTCGACTATGGAGAGGCAGTCTCGGAACCAAATGGACCCTTCTCCTGAAAGTTCCACTAGACTGTAAGCTCTTTAAGGGCAGGAATCATGTCTCCCAGCTCTTTTAAGTTGTGCTCTGCCCACACTAAGTGCTCAATGAATACCATCGATTGACTCACTGAAAAAAAAAAAGACTCCTGTCTTCTTGGCCAACTTTTAGCAGGGCATCCACCCACTGGAAGCAAGTCTATTTTTTTTCCCAAGAACCTCCACTCAAGTGCTTCTGTAGTCCCTGAGATTTATAATCTAGATGGAGACAGTCTTAGAGGTCAGGAGAGGTCTGGCTAGGTTTCCTGGCACTGTCTTGGGCTTGCCGAGTGACTTTGAGCAGGTCACTTAACTGTCTCTGCCTTACGTAGTTCATCCTTACAGGTCCGTGCCTCTTTCAAGTTCAAGAAGGTGTGGTCTTTTTTTATCAGTGCCTGCTGTTTTGATAGATTCATTGACCAAATTTCTTTTCTGTATCAGTTATCTGCTCCCATACTGCTGAGAGTCCCGATAGCTTGATTTCTTGGAATGGTGCTAGGGCATATTTAACAGGGATTCTAGTGTTCAGGAGGCAGTTTCTCAAGACTCCCGTCTTCAGAGAGGCCTTTTTGTGGACTCCTTTGACCCTATTGAACAGACGGGATAACCACTTCCTCTCACGCAGACCCAGAGTGAAACCATATTTAATTTCAGGAGCGATGGGAGTGGGGAGGATTGTCCCAGTGGCATCATGTTCTCCAGCAGGTTTCATGTCCATTCGATTTCAACGGGCAAGTCAAGGTTCCTGGGCTGGGTTTCGCCTCTCCAGATTGATTATCTGGCTTTCAGTGGCCATTGCCTCTCTTTTGACGGGCCACACAGCTTCCCTCGAAGTCTGATTCCCGAATCTTTTGGCACCAAGTCTTTCAATGCCACTACCTACTTCTGTTGTCTTCCAGCAGACAGTCCTGTCACTATGTCAATTACCAGTATGGCTTCAGCCTCTGCCTTTGACCCAATGGACTCCTTGTTCTCCTCCTGTTGACAGTCTTCAACGACTCCAGCCCAACTGGCCGCTCATTGCTGACCCTCTCTCTAGACAACCTTATTAGGGTAATTGCAAGGCTGGAAGTAGAAGAGACTAGGACCAATTACACCTGTCCCTTGTCCATTTCAACCAGGGTTTCAGTTACTTGAAGAGGGTAGGGAGGGGTGATTGCTCAAGGGAACAACAACTTTTTCTGTATTCTTGTGAAAATCAGAGACAGACATCCCTAATTATGCTTGTCATTAGGATATAATGACCCTAAATTTCTTTAAATGGCATCTTTCTTCTTCAAGGAAACTGACGCACTATGTTATTAGATAACAATGACCTGAGGTAGCTGAAGTCGAGCAATGCTTGAGAGAGCCAGATTTCCAGCACGCACAAAAATATCATGAAGAAGATGCCCTGTTGTGTGAATTGATAGTTGGTTTTAATGATAAACGCATAGATTTTGCATACTTTTTAATAAGCTTTTAATGTTCGGTCAACCTATATAAATCTGCAAAATTGCGCTGGGTAATATTATAATGTACTTAGAAAGATGTAGTATTAGTAATATATGTGCAGTTAGAGGAAAGAATAAGTATATGTATGTTATGGCTGAGTGAATCCATTTTAAACAATCTGCATAGATATATTTGGGGAAATAAAACTTTTATACTCCTTTTAAAATGAGCGTATTTGAGGAGTACTGGCATTACAAATGTCTAATAAAGCATGCATTTTTATGTAAGTGAATATTTTCCAAATACCCTATTTTTAGTTTACTTTTCTACATCAATTAATTGTGTTTATTGAGTGCTTACTGTGTGCAGAGCACTGTGCAACAGAGCATCAATCTTTTTGCCCTTTCATTTTTTCCCAAAAGCCACATTTTTCTGAAATCTGTATGTCCACCCAGTATCATCTTTGTAAAGAAAGATGAAGCGGAATATAGGCCAGGCCCAAATGGGAAAGAAAATACCTATAGTCTGTCCTGGGCATTAGCAACCTGTTTCCTGGGGTGTGGGGCTGAGGTACCAGCTCCATGTTGGGGAGCTGATGGAGGCTTATGGCTCATTCGGTTGTTTGAACGAGCTCCCAGCCTCACTCATCCCCGGTCCCCGTCCAGACGTGAGAGTTTCCATTCAAGGCCAAAAGCATCAAAACTGGTGGCTTTCTGGCATGTGAGTCAGAAAGGACACGCCTGGACCATCCAGGCAATATAATGCCTGGTGCAATGGCTGGGAGGAAATGGTTTTTCAGAGCTGGGAAATTGCGTGGCTTTCTTGCCCTTGTGCTAGGGGGCAAAATGTAGAGAGTCCTTTCCCTATTCTCGATGCAAATTTTGGTCTGATGCAAATCTGTTGGTTAGGTAGTATTAAGGTTTTAAGCTGGCTTAAAACCTTGGGAGAGTCCCTGCCCACGCCATGCTGAGGAAGGGGTTCCTGGGAGCCGCAGGGTTCTGGTCTTAAAGGAACAGCTTAGCCTTGCACTGCAATCTGGTCCTCCCTCTGCCACCTCCTCTTTATAGGAGGCCTTCCCAGACTGAGCCCCCTCCTTCCTCTCCCCCTCCTCCCCCTCTCCATCCCCCCACCTTACTTCCTTCCCTTCCCCACAGCACCTGTATATATGTATATATATTTGTACGTATTTATTACTCTATTTTACTTGTACATATCTATTCTATTTATTTTGTTAATATGTTTTGTTTTTTTCTCTCTCTCCCCCTTCTAGACTGTGAGCCCACTGTTGGGTAGGGACCGTCTCTATATGTTGCCAACTTGTACTTCCCAAGTGCTTAGTACAGTGCTCTGCACACAGTAAGCGCTCAATAAATATGATTGATTGATTGATTATACTCAATCAATCAGTAATATTTACTGAGCACCAACTGTGCACTGTACTAACTGCAGGGGACAGTACATCGGAAGAAATAGATATGATTTACAAATTTTCCCTCTCCCCCAGCACATTTCCAACGTTTTGAAATAGTATGTTTGCTTATTATTTCCAACTGCAGATCTCTCAGGGCCCAGTTCTCTGTCTAGGGAAGGTAAATATTCAGTGTAAATTTGGCCTCTACAACCTAGCCCTCTCACTTCGCTCCTCTAATGCAAACCTGCTAACTGTACCTTGATCTTGATCTTCCCGCCAACCTCTTGCCCACATCCTGACTGCCATGGAATGCCCTCCTTCTTCATATCTGAAAGACAATGACTTTCCCTAACTTCAAAGCCTTATTGAAGGCACATCTCCTCCAAGAGGTCTTCTGAGACTAAGGCCTCATTTTCTCTTCTCCCACTCCCTTCTGCGTTGCCCTGATTGGCTTCCTATATTTTCACACACACACCCCATCCCTCTCAGCCCCACAGTACTTATGTACATACAGGTAATTTATTTATATTAATGTCTATCTCCCCCTCTAGACTGTAAGCTCAGTTTTTTTAATGCTATTTGTTAGGCACTTACTAAGTGTCAAACACTGTTCTAAGCACTGGGGTAGTTACAAGTTAACTAAGGCGGACTTAGATCCTGTCCCACATGGGGTGCTCAGTCCAAGTAGGAGGGAAAAAAGGAGAACTGAGGCACAGAGAAGTTAAATAACTTTCCCAAGATCATACAGCAAGCCTTTGGCAGAGCACATTGTGGGCAGGGAATGTGACTACCAACTCTGTTATATTGTACTCTCCCAAGCACTTAGTACAGTGCTCTGCACACAGTGAGTGGTCAGTAAATATGATGGATTGATTGATAGCTAGCTCCTTAAGGGCTTTGACTGCATTTTCCTTAGGCGCTAGTGCTATGGGGCATAATCAAGTCGGCAGACTTATAATTAATTGTATAATTAAATACAGTCATTATTATTGATTTGTTAAGGACTTACTATGTGTCAAGCATTGTTCCGAGCACTAGGGTAGGTACAAGATATTCAGGTTGAGTCCCTGTCCCACATGGGGCTCACAGTCTAGGTAGGAGAACAGGCATTTAGTCCCCATTTACAGATGAGAAAATGGAGTCACAGAGAAATGGAGTGAATTGCCCATGGTCACATAGCAGGCAAGTGGCAGGATCAGAACCCAGGTCTTCGGATTCTCAGGCCCATGTTCTTTCCACTAGACCATGCTGCTCATTTGCTCTTTTAGACTGTGAGCCCACTGTTGGGTAGGGACTGTCTCTATGTGTTGCCAACTTGTACTTCCCAAGCGCTTAGTACAGTGCTGTGCACATAGTAAGCGCTCAATAAATACGATTGATGATGATGATTTGCATGCAGAAGAGTCACAGTTGGCCCAAAAGGTAAACCTTGTAATTTACTGGCACAGTGCAATACTTTCGACAGTGTCCTCAAGAAGAACTGATTGGTGAATTGGTCAGTGAATCGAGGCCTCTTGCTGAGGCTCTTTTATCTCCTCATGAGGGAAGGTGCTTTACATAAATTTAAAATACAAATCTATCAGGTGGGCATTGTTAAGCATGAGATAAGTCCATAAAACTGAAATTCTCAGTTCCAATGATGGGTTTTAATTCAAGGGAGCATTTAGAAGCTGCATTCTTGAGAATTGTTTGTGGGGAATCATTCAAGACGTGGAAAGGGGCAAGATGAGGAACAAATCTGGTTCTATATATTGTTTATAAACAAAATCTATATCCTAACAGGGTCTTTAACCGCCCCCCCCCCCCGCCACCCCGTCACTTGGGGAGCAGTTAATCTTCTATTGAGAAGAAAATATGACAGACTTTTTCTTGTCTACACCTAGGAAGGCGTAGTCCTTTTGAGTCCTGCCCCGCTCCTTCCCTCCAAGGAACTCAGATTAACATGTCTATTATCTTTAATCTACTGCAGCACTGAGGGAAGCAGAGCATGTTACTTTGAATAATTTCTGATGTACGGCTGTAAATGTGCTACGTATCTGCAGGACCTTGACATTTTAGAGGCAAGAGAGTCATCAAGTCTATCCGATGGCTAAAATGGGTTCAGGATCTTGGTTTTGTAAGTGCTTACTATGTTCCAGGCACTGTACAAAGCCCTGGGGTGGATACAAGCAAATCGGACTGGACACAGTCCCTGTCCCACGTAGGGCTCACAGTCAATCCCCATTTTACAGGTGAGGTAACTGAGGCAAAGAGAAGTGAAGTGACTCACCCAAGGCCAGTGGTGGAGCTGGAATTAGAACCCATGGCCTTCTGACTCCCAAGCCTGTGCTTAATCCCCTATACCATGCAGCTTCTCTAGCATACGGCCACCGACCCTCTGGAATCCAACTGAAAACCAGGCAGGGTTGAACAGTTCATTTGCTAAGGCCAGATCTCTTAGTAAGAAGAAATAGGAATGAAGTTGAAATTTCTTCTCCCTAATTGACACCCACTTTTATACAATCCAGGATGTTTTAAACCCTCTAAGTGGCCCGAAGGGAGCCAAGTACATTCATGTGGTGACAGGTCACTGGGTAGAGCTCCCAGCCCTGCCAAGATCATGAAGGGCCTTAATAAATTGGATTTGATGAGTACGATGCAGATACATGATAGAAAAATATCACTTAGACTGTGAGCCCCATGTGGGACAGGGACCATGTCCAACTTCATTAAATTCTATCTACCCCCAGTGCTTAGAACAGTGCTTCACACATAATAAACCCTTGAGAAATACCATAATAACAATGATAATAGTTCGGCAGCTTCAACCCTTGGGCTAGAATGTTTTGACAACTGGAAATCAAATTTTGCATTATCAGTAACATTTAATAGTCATCCATCTTAAAAATAGCCCCTATTGCCCAGGGTGTGACTTAATTTAGGGCTCTGGGGTCAAGGGGTGTGTGTGTGTGCAGTAATGCTTGTGACCTCAGGTAGCCCCAGCACAATCCAGGGACTGTTGGGTGTTCAGGGATTCCTGCTGGCGGGTTGCAGGGAAGGGTCAGAAACGTGGCACAGGTGAGCAGGACCCATCCCTGCCTCCTCAGGACTATACTGACTCTAAAAAACAGATTGGAAAGTCCCTGGAGAAGCAGCATGGCGTAATGAATAGAATATGGCCCTGGGAGTCGGAAGGTCATGAGTTCTAATCCCAGCTCCATCATCTGTCTGCTGTGTGATCTTGGCCAAGACATCACTTCTCCGTGCCTCAGTTACCTCATCTGTAAAATGGGGATTGATTCTGTGAGCCCCTTGTGGGACAGGGACTGTGCCCACCCCGATATCTTGTATCCACCCCAGCGCATAGAACAGTGCTTGGCACATACTCAGTGCTTAACAAATACTATTATTATTATTATTAGTAGTAGTAGTAGTAGTAGTATCATTATTATTGATTTCCAGCCATAAAGGCTTGAGAGATGAGCAGGGATGATGTGGGGGTCCAGTTCTGCCCTGATCCAACCCTCCAGCTGAAATCTAGGTACCGGGTGTCTAGGCTGATCCAGCTGAAGTTGGGAGTGTGGTACGGCACAGAAGTGATGAAAGGCAGAGAGGATGAGGTACTGGTCACTGGAAGGAAGGGTGCATTCCCCCATCTGCATATTTTCTATTTGTTTATGAAGTATGTTTTTTTGTGCCAAGGGCTATAATAACCAGCTATGTTTCCTCCCTCCCACAACATCCCTAGGAAGCAGATAAGCTTGATTGTCATCATTTTCTAGACGGGAAAACAAATGTAAAAACTTGCTCACCAGCACACTGCAAGTTGATGGCACATCCAGGCTCCCTTCGTTTTCTGTTGTGGCCACTGCAAAACTGTTTGAACCTTCTCGTTTATGATCTCAAGGGTTCATTCTCCAACCAGACCTTTGTTAGAGTAATGAGGTGACCTTGTGAAAGAAAGGGCAAATTTGGATCTTTCTTAAACATTTGCTCAAAAAGTCCTATTAAAGCAGCATAAATCACGTGCCCTGATTATAAATACTTTCTGGAATTCTGGGGACTGTAATTGAGCTGTAGTGGAATGTGCCTTGGGGCTCCTTAAAGATGCTGTTCTTATCACCCCAGTCAGCTCTCCGTGGAGCATATGTATCTATTGCACCCTTGCCTTTTATTGACATCCTGCCAATGCTCAGTACATAAACAGTATTCCAGGTTGCAGGTAATATTTACCTAAATGGTCAAAGGCTGGCCCATCACAGACTTTTACTTAACTAGTTTCCTCTCTGCAGACAAACCCTGTTGAGCCCAGATTGATTTCAAAAAGCCAGAACTCATAAAACCTGTTCAGACATATACTCCCAGAGCCTCTGAACAATCAATGGTTTTCAGCTTTCCAACAGATACTCAATTAACCCCCTTTGTGCTGCTTTCAGTAAATCTTTTTAATAGCATGACATAATGAAGTTATCCCCTGATTTTTGATCTATGGAGACTTACAAGAAGTTGCTCAGAAACACCTGTGGAAAAAAAAAACCCAAAAAACAATTCATCATTGTCTACTGTTTGACTCCAGGCCATTCTCCATCTCATGAACAAATGGCACTGTGTCAGGTGGGTCTCATATCTTCACACTGCAGCACCATTTGGCCTCGAGTATTTTTAAATGATTTTTTTGAGTCAGTCGTGACTCCTGCCGGGGATGGGCATGTCCAACAGGTGACTTTGGGGAGGTGCGGAGTGCATGTCCCCGGAAGAACCCACTTTGCCGGGGGAGCAACTCCTTGTGCTGCTCTCTCAGAGTGGGAAAATAAACAAAGTTGACATGTACATCCTGAAAGAAGTGTACTTTACGCCTTGAGCCAGTGTGAGAACACAGACAGGGCTCCAGACGCCTACCTGAGAGACCACTGGATCTTGGCTCTAGGGAGGAAACAGCATTGTATGGCCGTTAAGCCAGGGCAGAGATTGAAAAACAAAAAGTGTGGAGTGATCAGACCTGCCACTCTCTCTCTCTTTTCTCGTATAGTGTTCTGGGTGGGAGATTTCCTCACATAATGAACCTAACTGTGCAGTTCATGACTGCACAGAGGCGTTGGGTTTGTTCTGTTCCGAAGTGTTAAGATTGATAGGCCTTGTAATTTTGCCCAAAGTAGAGTAACCACAAATGCTATTCCTTTTTACGGCAGCATTTAATCCCTGTTAAAAACTTGCTAAGCCATGTGCTACAGTAATATCCTGCAGCGGTGGGTTCCATAGGCTAATTACAAATTGCTAAAAAAGAAAAATAGCAAGACAGGAGCAGCTTAATTCATGGGGTCACGGGTAGTAGATAACACAGAGAACATGGTTTTCGCACACCGAAGAGTGAAGGTAATGGAAAACTGAGGCACTGGAGTATTTTCAGAAAGTGTCAGTGATGAAACAGACCTCTGGGTGTGGTCCCGCCCTCCCACAACTGGAAATGTATCTGATTTAGGCTCAAATATGTCAACAGAGCGATTTATTTTGCTGTGCGGCTTCCAGACGTGTGAAAGGGAGAGGAGAGGGATAGGATGCAACAGGCTTGAAATCAAAGAGCATCGTGAAGTTTGAAAATTGATTACACAAATGTGGCTATCCCTTGGAATGAAAAAGATGGGCCTCCAGGCTGACATGTGCCTACTTGCAGCAGTCAGTCATGGGTTTCTATGGCCACGTATGCTGTAACAAAGCCAGGTAGCAACCTTGAGGGACAATAGAATGTGTTTCTTGTTCATGCTGTGTGTGTGGATGTGTATTTTTACAACTTTCTTGAAGGAGATGAATAAGAAAACAATTTCTTCCTGCTTTCTAAGCGGAAAGATATTATATATAATCATTATTGAAGTTGGGGATACTAGTATTGACCTTAAATTTTGTGTAGAAAGGCCCTAGATGGAAATGCCATCAGCTGTGTTTATCAGTAGGTGAACGGGACAGAACAGAATCAATCAATCAATCAATCAATCAATCGTATTTAGTGAGCGCTTACTGTGTGCAGAGCACTGTACTAAGTGCTTGGGAAGTCCAAGTTGGCAACATATAGAGACAGTCCCTACCCAACAGTGGGCTCACAGTCTAAAAGGGGGAGACAGAGAACAAAACCAAACATACTAACAAAATAAATCACTGGAAAAGCCATGGAGGGTTTTCATTCCAGCTCTGCCACTTGCCTGCTGTGTGGCCTTGGACCAAGTCACTTGAAATTTCTGTGCCACAGTCTCATCATCTGTAAAGTGGGGATTCAATACCTGTTCTTCCTCCCATTTAGACTGTGAACCCGAGGTGGCACAAGCACTGTGTCTCAGGAGCTGTTTGGTTGTACAAAAAAGCTGTGCCAGTCTCCACAGCCCCCACCATCTTGGTGTGGAGAAAGAATTGCTATATAAGAGGAGTTAGGTACCTCAGCCTCCTGGACCACCTAAGCACTGAGAAACAACTACCAGAAAGGAAGCCAGAGTAGTAAGAGAAAAATCATAACACAAGGACCAGAAGAAAGCCAATAAAGACATGAGAAAAAGGAGTGAAGGACAATAGAACTGTTATTTGGTTAATTGGTATTTGTTAATTGCTGATTAGGAGCCAAGCACTCTATTAACTGCTGTACTAAGCACTGGGGTAGATACAAGATAATCAGGCTGGACAGTCCCTGTCCTTCAGGGGCTCAAAAACAATGGAGTGAGGAAAGAGGGAGACAGCAAACATTTCTGTCACCTGGGTACTGATTTATCTATCCAAAAAATAAAAAATGGCTGAGAGCACTGAGGTAGGAGAAAGCTGGAAAGACTCACGCTCAGTGGAGGCTAAATGAGAATTGGCATATAATAATAATAATAATTGCATTTATTAAGCGCTTACTATGTGCAAAGCACTGTTCTAAGTGCTGGGGAGGTTACAAGGTGATCAGGTTGTCCCACGGGGGGCTCACAGTCATAATCTCCATTTTACAGATGAGGTAACTGAGGCCCAGAGAAGTTAAGTGACTTGCCCAAAGTCATACAGCTGACAATTGGTGGAGCTGGGATTCGAACCCATGAACTCTGACTTCAAAGCCCGTGCTCTTTCCACTGAGCCACGCTGCTTCTGAGCACCTTGTGCTCCTATCAGCTGGGATAAGGTGCAGCCAAATTCACCACCTTCAACCAGTGGGTGGAGAGGAAACAAACCTCTGGATATATGGAGATTTCTCCATCTCCTTAACACTTCCTGGGAGTTCATCCACCTGCAGGGAATAATTTCCCTGCCTCTTGGGGTTTCAAGTCTCTAAACTAAGGAATTTTCTCCACTGGCAGGGAAATCACGGTTCTTCAGAGGGTAGCCTCCATCTTTTCTACCATCTCGTCTTCTGCCACTCTGTCCTCCTCCCCCCATTTCCCTCCAATGGCAACTGAGCTCGGGTCGAATATTGGAGCCTCAGCAAATTCCCACGGGAAGGGAACAATGGGCCATGAATGCCAGAAAGAGGTATGTGTCAATAGGGGCAGGCAATCATGCCAGGTCTCTCCCAGCATTGTCCCCTAAAGCCATATTGCAGTGAGGGGGAGCCCAGCCCCGCGGGAGCTCATTGGCTACTCAGTCACAAGGCCAGCTGGCCTGAGAAGGGCAAGCCATTTCCCTTCCTGTCCAGCTTCCTGAGGAAGTGGACTTCTCGGTTTTCTGTGGAATGAGCTGTGTTTCACAGCAGTTCCAGATGATGAGCGACAGACACGCCTGCCTGTTTCCCAGGAGGATGGTATACTCTGCACCCTGGGGAAAGGCTATCTGCTGGACTTCCACTTCGCTTTTGCCTCTACCTCCTCACCCTCACTCGGCCCCCTCCTAGCACAAGTGCAGAAGTCTGGAACAATAGTGGGAAATAATCTTTCAGCACCCCTGCCCTCTCTGCATTTTACTGCAGCGATAATTTGTCTGTTTTCTTCTATTGTTCTCCCTTAGGAATACATACAGCAAAGTAGAATCAGGGGAAAGGGATGGAACTAATTAAGAGTGGGGCAATTCAAACTTTTTCTTAGCCCTGGGAAGGAAGACCCAGGTGTGCTGAGGAAGATAGGCTCAGGAAAAGAAAAAAGAGACACTCTAGTCAAGGTAAGTGTGCTAGGCCTTCTTTCACGAATTGATTTTCCCACTGGGTGACATCTTGGCAATTTCTGCTCACCATCCAGCGATAGAACTGAGGAGATGAAGCTGAAAGTTGGGTCAGATAAAAAGGAGTTTAATCTAACAAAGGCAGCCTCAGTTTTGCAGTGAAGAGAAGATGATCTAATAGGCCTAAGGTGACTAAACAGGAAGCTTGATTGGGGAGGAAAATCATATTAAGCAATAAAAAATGAAGATAGAAAACATTGCAATTCTTTTGATTAGAAGAAAAAGTGAAAAGTTACTGTAGAAGGTGCAAACAATAAGGGGAACTGATACCTACTTTAGATGGAGAAGAATAGGGAGTCATTAGTTCAGAATAAAGAATTTCAGAAATGTAACTGATTAGTAATTGGTAGACTATGGAATTAAGTGCTAAAGAGGATGATGAAGTCTTGTAGGCCCCAAGACTATTTCACATCACAAATGAATACCCTCAAGTTATAATGACTGGAAACCTAAGAGGTTCTTCTGATTAGGTCATCTTTTTCTCATAATGTTGCTCGTGTTATTGATATCATTTGGAGTTGCAACCCAGCCCTTCAAAGAAATACAAAGGAAAGCTCTGGATAAAATAATATCTTCATTTTTCCACTCACTTCTTAATGTTCAGTGGACTTTGAGTCTGTCCCTAGTCTTCCCATTACTGGTTTCTTAAAAACAAGAATGTCACAGCACTTTGAGGTCAATGTGTCCAAAACTGGACTCATCATCCCTCCACCTAACTTTCCCAACAGTGTCAACAACACCACCAATCTCCCCTTCTCTCAAGCCCATTATGCTGGCATTCTCCTTGACTCCTTTCTACCCAGCCAAATGGCCACCACACTGGCCCGGGTGCTTGTCGTAACCCAACTCAACTATCACATCAGCCTCCTCCAGTCTCTCCCTTCTCCAGTCCATAGTTCACTTTGCTGCCTGGATCATTTTTATAAAATGCATTCTGAACATAGCTCTCACTCATCAAAAATGTCCAATGGTTGTCCATTTAAAACATTTTTATGGGATTCACTAAGCTCTTATTATGTGTTAACCACTGTTCTAAGCACTAGGGTAGATACAAGTTATTCAGGCTGAATAGTTCCTATCCCACCTGGGGCTCATAATATAAATAGGAGGGAGAACAGGTATTGAATCCCCATTTTGCAGTTGAGGAGACTTAGGCTCAGAGAAGTTAAGTGACTTGCCCAAGGTCACACAACAGGCAAATGGCAGAACCAGGATTAGAACCCAACTCTTCTGGCTCCCAGGCCATACTGTTTTCCTCTCCACATCAAACATAAACTCCTGCCTATGTGCAAGAAATACTGAGAAAGAAAATTGAGGACAAGAAGTTCTCTGCCAAAGGATTTTTGTTGCATTGGTAGTTTCTCTTTCTCTTGTTAATTGGGATAAGGAAATAAGTAGACAAAAAGGCCATCGAAACCTGGGACTGAGGGAAGAGGCAGAGAGTAGGAAGGAAATGTAGTATAGTTCATGGACACAACCCTGGAATTCCTTTTACCTCTTCCCCCCCCCCCAAAAAAAAAAAACCCTTGCTTCAGACAGGCTTCGTAGCATGGAGATGGTGACAACACTTACAGAGTACATCAGCAAACACCACTCTGAAGATTTCCAAGTGCTTTAAAGGCTAATCAGCTTGACTTACCTTACATCCTGGTTCAGGCTGTGGGACAGGCAATTTGGGATCGCCTAGGCTAGAGTGAAACTTAGGCGCCTCAATTCAGTCCAGAGACAATCCCCAAACATCATTTGTCCCATTTATTCCAACCTCTTTCCTTCAAAAGGCTTTTCACCAGAACTGCTACCAAGAAGCAAAAATGGCTCATTTGAGTTTTCACTTCTCCTTTTCCCTCTCTAGCTTCCTTTGGATGTGCTAGAAACAACCAAATGAGCACTGGGGAGAGGAAGGAGAAAAGCCACAAATGGCATAATCACTTGTTAGGGCTTTAGCCATTGTCCAGTAAAGAGGCAGGGGGCTGGAAGAGATGACCCCTTTTCATCCCTTAGAGCTCTGTATGTCTAATAAACAGACTCTCTTGTTGTCAGAGAACAAACCAGGTAACCAAGCACAGAGAGATAAGGTGATTTACCCTAAGTTGGGGGTAGATGATGGTGGGTGGAAATTCGAAACTCTTACTGCAGCCGTGCAGGGTCTGAACTGCCTCCTAAAATGCCTCCATGTTGCTTCAGTTGCAGCTATGGCTTCACTCTCGGGAACTCCAGTTTCAAAGAACCAGCACCATATGTTGAGTCTTCAGAGCAAAAATGCGGTAGAAATGAAAAAGAGATGATTAGAACCTACCCACATGCACACACATATCCTCATATGCTGTCTACCACTCTTACTAAAGGATCACAATTTATTTTCAGTTGCCAGAATAGACACTGACACCTAGGAAGAGAGCAAGGCTTCCAAAGCAGGACAGAGCTATTTTTAGTGAAATACCATGTTCACGGAATGGCACTCCAGAGGAACTGAATGTGGCTTTTCAGTTCCTGGCTGAGTTTCCTTAGTAGTGCATCAGCAAATGAAAAATGGGCATGGGAAACGCCCGACAGTACAGGACAGACCTAAATGGGCCCCAGACTTTAAGCCAATGATGAGATTCTACTGTACAAACAGGGAAGTGTCTGTGAACTCCTCACCTTTGAAAGGCAAACACAGGGAAGGAAACAGTCCCCCATCTCCTTTGAAGCCCTCACCTTATAAAAGGGAAGAGGCCTTCAAAGAATCTGCCATGCAGAGAGAAGGGGAAGTGCTTTGAAGATGGGGAATAATTTCATCTCCCCATGAAACTAAGCCTTCTTCTTCCATCCACTAGCCAGCTCTGTCCTTTGTGCCAAATACAATAGTAGCATTGCGAGTGCAGATTTCTCTTTCCTCCTGAAAGAATCCAGGAAGAGCCTTTTGTGGGAAGTTTTGTGTTGGGTTTTTTTGTGTGTGTGTGAGGTGGTGTTGTTTTTTTGCCAGGATACTGAGCTTTTCTTTCTGTTTCTGGCTGGCAAGTTAAGATATATGGAACTTTTAGGGCTGGAATCGAGATTTATGAATTTTGAATATCCAGGAAATACCCTTAGGCAGTGGAAGATGCACAAACAATACAAATGTAAGAGAAAACTAGCATCCCCTTGTCTCCTTATTCTCTGGACGTGGCTTCTGTCAAGCCAAAGACAGGGATTTAAAAGTTTTGGACTCTGTGATTCAATCTCAAATTCAAAATGAAAATGCTTATTGAGTGCTGGGGTCTAGTCCTGAGTCGGAAAGCCTGGGTTCTAATCTCGGCTTTGTCGATTCCTTGCTGTGTGACTTTGGGCAAGTCTCAACTTCTCTGTGCCTCAGTTTCCTCAATTCTAAAATGGGAATTAAAAACCTGCTCTCCCTTCTACTTAGACAGTGAGCCCCGTATGGGACAGGGACTGTGTCCAACCTGAATAATTTGTATATACCCAGTGCTTAGAACAGTTCTTGACCTATGGGAAGTGCTTAACAAATATCATAATAAAAAACAAATCAAGATGGAGTCAAGAAAGGCAATCATCAAAGTCTTTTTTTAGGTATCCTTTGGTGCCCCTGTTGGAAATAGAATCCCTGTACTACTCTAACCTGGGTCTCACAGTACCCCACTTAAGAAAAACTCACTTACCTATATATATACAATTTTTTAACGGTATTTGTTAAATGCTTACTATGTGCCAGGCACTGTACTAAGCACTGCGGTAGATAGAAACTAGTAGGGTTGGATACATTCCATGTCCCACCTGGGGCTCACAGTATTAATCTTTATATCCAAACAGGCTCGCATTGTCGGACAAACATTTCCTAATTCCCTAATAACAACCTAGCCACGATGTAGAGTGAAAACAGATGGAATAGCAGAGCTAAATGTTACTGGATGGATAGGTATTTTCTTTTTGGTATTCTCATTAATTTTACCTTAGCAGGAGTTTGGAAAGCCGAATAAGAGCTCTTCAAATCAGTAAGACTTAATGGATGTGCGTTCTAGGGGTCTCAAGGAGTGGGCAAATATTTCTGCTGCGCCACACTGATTTTCTTTAAGACTTAAGGATGTCAAGAGAAGTCCCTGAAGACTGGAAGAAAGCTAACGTTATGCTCCTCTTGAAAACAGGGAAAAGAGACAACCCTAGTCATTACCGTCAGGTCAGCTTAACTTTGATACCTGGGAAGATACTAGAACAAATCATTAAACAATCAATTTGCAATCAACAAGAAAAGCAGAAAGTACAGGGTAACAACCAACGTAGCTTTTTGAAGAGCAGATTGTGCCAAACCAATTTAATTTCCTTCTATGACAGAGTGACAGGCCATGTAGATAAAGAGGAAGCAATAGATGTAATCTAACTGGGCTTCCGTAAGGCACTGGATCCTATCCTCTCTGGCTGTCTCATCAACCAGCTAAGAAGATACGGTCTAGACCAGGCAACTGTTGGGTGGGTGAGCCACAGTCTGAACGATCCTACCCAAAGACTGGCTATCTATGGCTCAGCATCAACCTGAGCCTCACGGGGGCCAGAATCAGGTACTTGATATACAACGACCTGGATCTTGGACTTGAGGCTACAATTAATTCCCAATTATCTGCAATACTGGAAGGGAGCAGAGGCGTGGATAACCGTGAAAGAAGATAAGCTGCACATGATCACTCAAATTCTTCCTCGGTCACTCTCACGTGCACTCTTCTCTATATCAGCCCTAGAAGCATGTTGTTCTGTGCAGGTATTGGAGAAAGGAAGGGGAATGGAAATAATGCTAGAATCAAATTAGCCCAAAGATGAGCGGAGAGGTCTCTATGTGTGGGTGGTATCATTATTCAGGTCTCTCTTCCTTTTTGGGGGGTTTTCCTATGGTATTTGTTAAGTCTGGCTATGTGCCAGGCACTGTTCAAAGCGCTGGGGTAGATATGAAGTAATCAGGTCGGACACAGTCCCTGCTCCCACACAGGGTTGACAGTCTTAATCCCCATTTTACAGATGAGGTAACTGAAGCAAAGAGAAGTTAAGTGACTTACCCAAGATCACACAGCAGACAAGTGGTTGGCCTGGGATTAGAACCCAAATCTTTCTGACTCCTGGGCCTGTGCTCTACTAGGCCATGCTGCTTCTTAACCACAACTAAAAGGATCTTTGTAGACTGGGTATGTGTTAATTCACAAAATGTACTGAAACCACTGAAAAAAATGCATTTTAGGATGGAGAAAGGGACTACTGTCTCCCTCTTTGCTTGCCTGCTAATCTTTCCTCTCTCCTCTCCTTCTGAACTTTTATGGTAAGTCATCTGCTCTTCTGCTGGTTAACTGGGATGCACCGAAGTTGTTAAATACACCAATTTTTTCTATAATTTAGGGGTTGCAGGGTTGCAGAACCTACTTTAAGGAATTGGCTTTGAGGGATTCATCCCAGGTCTGATGCTGCAGGCTTGCACCCAATTGTTTTCTCCTAAAATCACATCGCATGGTATCCAGACACTCATTATTGGAAGAATATTTTCCCTAAATCTGCTGTTACATTCTAACCAAAACGCAAGGTTAAAACAGATCTGAGTGGGCCATCAAAATCCCTGCCTCAAAGCCAACAGTCCAGCTCCCATTAAATACAATGAGGAAGTGGGAGATCCCAGAAACCAGTTGAGGTAGAGTGAGTAATTGAAACTGTGCACTGTGGATAATCAAGGTTTAACTGCACATAAAATTTGGAGAAGAAACAGAGTCAGGCAGAGTTCCTAACATCTTGGGCTGGAGAAAGGTAATTAAAAGCAGCATTGGTAAATTAGATAGCTGGTCCATCCAAAGCAGGAAAGTATTGTTTAGGAACAACTGCAGGGCAGTCTATGTAAAGACACAATATAGGCTTCATAGGCACCAGATTCATTCATTCATTCAATAGTATTTATTGAGCGCTTACTGTGTGCAGAGCACTGTACTAAGCTCTTGGGAAGATGCAGAAAATCTGGTTTGGCACCAAGAAAGCAGAAAAAATTCCCGAGATCAACGAGGACAAAAAAAAAAAAATATTCGAAGTACACAAAATTGGCGGATAAGTGATCGACAGCATCTGTAAGTGAACACAGTGAAGTCAAAGAGGAGAAAGACACTGGGACTTGAGCATGACTGAAGCATCTTTGGAGGGAAGAAGATGATATTCTGATGGGAGAGGATGGAGGAGAAAGTTGGCAGAAAGGAAGTGGAGGCAGCAGGAAGAGAAAACTGGTTCCTGGAGCTTAGATCTGAGGGAAGGTCAATACTGTTTTTATTTTTTCAGCATGAGAGGCTTGTCAGGGTTTGACAGTAGATGGGAGGCCCAAATAAGAGGGGGAGCAGTTGAGAATAATAATAATGATAATTATGGTATTTAAGTGCTTACCATGTGCCAAGCACTCTACTAAGCACTGGAGTAGATACAAGATGATCAGGTCCCACATGGGGCTCCCGGTCTCTGGTAGAGAGAGAACAGGTTTTGAATTCCCATTCTGCAAATGAGGGAATTGAGGCACTTAGAAGTTAAGTGAGTTGCCCAAGTTTATACAGCAGGTAAAGGGCAGAGCTGGATTACAATCCAGGTTCTCCGACTCCCAGCCTGTGTTGTTTTCACTAGGTCATCCTGCTTCCCAACTGAGGATATCAGTGGGAAAGGAGAGAAGTATGAGAAACGGGTTTTTGTGAGGCGAGGGAGGGAAGGATGGGAGAGGGGTCTGAAAAACAGGTCCAGGTTTGGACCTTATGGGTGGGAGGGATACTTCCACAGAGGCAGTTGGAAAATTGGAAGAGCTGAAACTTGGGGGGGCTGATAAGGTTGCCTCCACATTGTTAATGATATAATGTTTTTGAAATCATTGGAAGTGAGGGGGTAAGGATACGATGGCCACTAGTGCCGCTCAAGAATATCTGATACCCGTTTGTCGACTCTCCCTCCCCCCAGCCTCCCACACACACGGTCCTGGACAAGGGACATACCTGATTGAAACAGGACTGGCCGGTACAAAACTAGACTAATGACCACCCTAGAGAAGAGAAGGAGCTTGAGGACTGAGTCAACTGTGTGGTTCAGGCCCTGAGGGCTAGGGGCAAGGTGGTTGAGGAGGAAAAAGTGCTCTTTCTTTCCCATAAGCAGAGTTAGGGGGAGAGTGGGCCGATTTATAACATGCTGGATCAGTGACACCAGGAAGGCTCAGTCTTACAAACGCAAGAGTGGAGGAAGAGGGTACTGAGGCAGAGGAATTGGAAGAAGAGGAAGGAGTTGAGTTCAGGAAGAAAAACATTTGGTGGCAATGAAATTTGTTTCCAGCAAAGCTCTTACTTTTCAGTAGTAACTTCTGTAGTACCAATAGAGTAGACATCTTGCAGCAACTAAAGCTCAAGATGGATGGAGAAGCAGCATGGCTTAGTGGATAGAGCACAGGCCTGGGAGTCAGAAGGACCTGAGTTCTAATCCAGCCTCCACCACTTGTCTGATGTGTGACTTTGGGCAAGTCACTTCATTTCTCTCATCTGTAAAATAGGCATTAAGACTGCAAGCCCTATGTGGGACAGGGACTGTGTCCAACCCAATTATCTTGTACCTCTTCAGCCCTTAGAACAGTGTCTGGCACATAGTAAGCGCTTAACAAATACCACAATGATTATCATTATTATGATAGACCCACTTCTGAATCACTGTGCAAGAATGTGCTTGTGTCATGTGTGTCCACAGGCTACAGCCCAATCATTGCTCGTTATCCATCAGTGGTATTTATTGAGCACTTACTGTGTGCAGAGCACTGTGCTAAGCACTTATCCAAATTTTCAGACCTAGAAATCAGGCAACGTCCATCCTGGAGGTGGCCCACTGGAGAATTATGACAACCTTCAGCAACTGGGATTCTTTGGAGCATGGACCAAATATTTATGAAGCCCCAGAGGATTGTAGGTGTGATTCCCATGCTTTCCAGAAGTCACATTCAGTGGGGGGGGGGGGGGGGGGGGGGGGGGAGGATTTGGAAGTTCCAGGAGGAAGGCCGGTAATGCTCACGGAAAGAATTCTTTGTGACTTTCTTTACATTCCGAGCAAAGCAGTGGGACAAAGTGCCCCTAGGAGACTCCAATGCAAATCACCCCAGGAGTTTGTTCTCCTTGTTTAGAGACTCTAACTCTCACTTGGTCTCATCTACAAATGGGCCAGGTCTGTATCCAATCATATTTATTGAGCCCTTACTGTGTGTACAGAACCGTACTAAATGCTTAGGAGAGTACGACACGAGTCGATAGACCCGTTCCCTGCCCACAACAGGGAGGTGAGCATGAGTTAATTCATCTAGAGCTGAAGGGTTGGTTTTAAGCAAAGGCAGGATGCATGCAGGAGGCAAGGTGACCTGGTGGAAACAGCCCCAACTGGGAGGCAGGAGACCTGGGTTTTCCTGTCATCTCAGTCCCTTGCCCGCTGGGAGACGTTGACTTCTTTGTGCCTCTGTTACCTCATCTGTAAAATGGGGATAAGATCCCTGGTCTCCCTCCCTCTTAGAATGAGAGCCCCAGAGGGGCCAGGAATGTGTCCAACCTGATTATTTGTGTCTACCTCAATGTATAGCACAGTGCTGGGCACATAGTAAGTACTGTAAATACCATTTTAAAAAAATCTTCTAGCAAATGTGCTTGGGAAAACATCTGAGGTTAGACATACCTTTCTGAAACTGAAGGTCAGAACACCCAGGATAACTCCCAAGGGGGCCCTTAGGGGGTTGTAGAGGTCAGATCTACAAAGCCCTGAACTGCTGTTTTGATAGTGGGGATTGGGAGAGGCATAGATCTTTGGCAAAATCTTTCCTCCCATTCCCTAAGTTCACTTTGTCCTCTGTAGTCTCCCTCTCATTAACTCACCACTTAGTTTCAACTCTCCCTCTCTTCAGCATCTCATCTTCTTGTTCAAAACCCAAAGATGACATTGCTGCCCTTCAGCTCCTCTCAACAACATGAGCAGGCACAGAGTGCGTGCGTACGTGCGTATATGTCAGAGTTATGAGCTGAAAAAGGTTGATAATTACTTTATTTCTACACTTCTCTCTCCTAGGCCTCAGAGCCTGCTACAGGATATACCTGGAACTGGGCATTCCAGAGAATGGCATTTTTGTAAAATGACATGAAATGTCTTGCCTCCTGTCCCTAGGCAAGACCAGGATGAAGCCCGTTGTTAGTAATAATGGCATTTGTTAAGCACTTACTATGTGCAAAGCAGTGTCCTAAGCTAACTGGAGAGGATACAAGTTCATCAGATTGTCCCACATGGGGCTCACAGTCTTCATCCCCATTTTACAGCTGAGGTAACTGAGGCACAGAGAAGTTGACTTGCCCAAAGTCACACAGCTGACAAGTGGCGGAGTCAGGATTTGAACCCATGACCTCTGACTCCCAAGCCCATGCTCTTTCCATTGAGCCACGCTGCTTCTCTGCTGCTGTTGTTCCTCATTCATACACTGATGCACTATACACTGAACTGCAATGGCCCGAAATGCCCCAGGTGAATCAAACAGACGAAATTATTTTTCTCTGGGCCCTAGGTCAGCGGTGATTCAGACAATCTCAACTCAGTATGTTGAAGGACGAAACTGAGCCCCCTCTCTTGTCTGACACTTCTCTTTAAAAGCTCTCCCTTACCATGCTGAAAGTATTCCTCCCCTCTCTCCTGTTGGCCTTCTCAGACCTCCTGCAGTGACTTCTAAGATCTCCTAATTAATATTCATCTTTGTCCTGACTGGCAGACACATGGGTATCAATTTGGTAGGACGGGAATTCTGCCACAGAGATCTTTTGTTTGATGTCTTTTTTAGCAAGACAAAAGAGCAATGATATCATGCCCGTAAGTGCCCTGGTGTTGGCTTCCATTAAAGACCATTCATTTCTGGCAGACAGCTTTGTGTCAAATGAAGGTTGGATTTATCATTTCCTTCCCTCTTTGTGGTAAAGTTCCATGAGGGCAGGAATCACCATGTCTACTTATTCTACTGTAGTCTCCTAAGTGCTCAGTGCAGACAGTAAGCACTCAATAAATACCATTAATTGACTGGGGTAGATAATAATAATAATGGTATTTGTTAAGTGCTTCCTTTGTGCCAAGCACTATTCTAAGCACTGGGGTAGATACAAGATAACACATAGGGCTCACAGTGTTAATCCCCACTTTACCGAAAAGGGAACTGAGAAACAGAGAAGTTAAGGGACTTACCCAAGGTCACACAGCAAACAAGTGGAGCTGGGTTTAGAACCCAAGTCCTCTGACTCCAAAGCCCATGATCTTGCCACTAGGCTATGCTGCTTTAGATGCACCCTCATTTAAAGTTCCAGCCCCCAGACAACTGTATTTCCCCAAGGTTTTAGTGAGGGCAGAGGCCCTTAGTCCGAAAGAGTCAAAGAAAGATCCATTTCTCTCTGACATTCCAACTTCTTATAATGCCTCTAAGCAGTTGCACTGCTCCTATTCTTATGCAGAGGTGGGAAAGAGGAGAGATAAGGAGATTCCCCACTCAACTCCGGGGAGAAAGAATTTCAACTCTAAAACTGCTAATTAAAGTCAATGGCCCTTCTGGTAAAACCAGCTAATGAAACGGAATGAGTATTTTGCAAGGGGAAGCCGGTTAGATTTTGCTTGAGATAGAAAGCAAGGTCCTGCCATCCTTGTCCTCCTCCTCCCAGAGTGGCACAGAAGCTAAAAGCCACAATGTCCCAACTGTCATTGTTTTGTATAGCAGTGTCATGGCTCTTAGGTAGAATAATTTGTAGTTGCTTGGAGGGTGTGTGAGTGTGAATCACGTCTTTAGAAGAAAGTCCTCCATGGATATTCTAATAAGGAGTGTGATATGGCTTTCTGCCAGGCTTTTTGGAGAGTCAAGCAGGTCTTAGGCTGTTGACACCTGAGTCTAGTAGATGAGAAAAAGACCTGGGAATGCAGAAGGAATGATCCACCGTGCTTCCCTTAGGAGACTTAGCCTGAAGGATGTACTATTATTACAACTACTATGAGTACCAGGGAGAGAAATTAGTGCCCATCTATCCCATTATCGTAGTCTCCTCGCCTCTCATTCCCCACCTCCTCCGGGCCTAGCCTATGCCCATGACCGAGCTGGGTAATAGGACTTTGGGAGGGAGGGTTGGAGAGAGGCAGGGGATGTGAGAGCAGGACCCATAAACACAGAAAGGTTTAGGCATGTCGGAAGAAGGGAGGTCAGAAGTTGGGTGTGGATTAAAGTGTCTCGTGAACTGCAATTTATAGCTATTTATTTACAGTACCTGATTTTATTGAAAGAGCACTTTCAAATTGAAAGATTTGAATTAATTCAAATTATTAAAAGAGCACTTAGTACAGTGCTCTGCACACAGTAAGCGCTCAATAAATATGAATGAATGAATGAAAGGAAGCATCGTTTGCTACAAGTGTCACAAAACTGTCTTGAAAAACAGAATCAAAAGCTTTTAGGAGCTGTAATGATTTCACTTTGCTTAGCCTTTATGCAGTTCTTTTCATGTTCCAACCACTTTATGGGTCTTGCCTCATTAATTCTAATTCTGTGCCACAAGAAAGTATCATTATACCCATTTTACAGAGGGGGGCAATTGAGGCTAGAAGATTAAATGACTTGCCTAAGGCTAGGAGAGTCAATGCAAGATAGAAGACCATATTACTCATGATTGATTTCACACTGACAGCATGCTTAGAACAAGAATGAGCATAATCTCTTGGTCTCCTTGCTAAAATCCCAAATGGAAGCACAATGATATCTAGACATTAAAATAGCCATCTCATAAGACGGGGGTTGGGTGGTTAAAGGTCGAGTGAAAAAAGAAATGGAGCTGCAGAATGAGAGAAAAGGCACAAGCAAAGACAGAAGGAGGAAATTGAAACAGAGATATAATCAGGACAGGTGGCTCCAGAACATTAATGATGATGGCAAGGAGTGTCAACTTGAGGCAGAATGTAAGGGACATTCAAGTCAGGGACTCTGAAGTCTGAAAGAGGAACATGATTTTCTGAGGTGCCTGGGAATACACAGCCTAGGAAAAAGGGAAAAACCTAGAGGAAGACATCAGGCTATCTCCTTGAAGAATGAATAACGGTTGTCAAGGAGTTTTAGTCTAAGGCGAGGATGGATTGGATTGGATTGAAACACTACCATTGAAGTTTTAATAAGTGGTTAAGGTCCGCACACAGACAATAGCTGAAGTTCTCAATATCTATCAATACAATGTTAAGACGTCTATTGAACCCGAAACACTTCAGTTCGTTTTCACGCAATTTTATACAACGCTTAGAAGCAGGTATTTAAAAGGTAATGATGGTATTCTAGAGATCCTTACTTTTACTGGGTGGAGTAGGGATTGAAGAGAATCCACTGATCTGTAGGGTGTCTCATCCAGGTTGAATTCCATTCATCTGTGACCTGAGGGAGGGAGGGCACAGATCAGATTTTAAAAGATTTGATCAAAGGGAGAGACAAAACCCAGAGAGAAAGAGGACACAATATGATGAACCAGGCTGGTCCAGATGGAGGTAGGCCCTTCTTTAAATTAGATATTATAAATTATTCCTTTATTCATATTAATGCCTGCTTTCCCCTCTAGACTGAAAACTTGTTGCAGGCAGGGAGCATGTCTGCTAATTCTATTGTACTGTACTTTCCCAACTACTTAGCACAGTGCTGTGCATATAGTAAGAGCTCCATAAATGCCATTGATTAATTTCCTAGTAGAGGGATTGAAGATGAAGAAAACATGAGTTTGAGAGCCAGGATATTGATCTTCTTGCCCTAGTGCTATGTGCCTTCTGGGAGTGTGAGTAGTAATGGCATCATCTCTGGAAAGCTTTCGTGCTCACCTGGCAGGTCAGCATCAGGTCCCCTTTGAAAGGAAGGGTTTAATGAGGAAGAAATGTACTTGACACCATGGGGATGGAGTAGACAGTACCAAGGGCAGAGAGAGGTGGAAGGTCCAAGAGATATCAGCTGCCTCTTCTGGGAAAGGGAGTTAAATCCACGAAGGCATCTGGAGTTGATCTGCTGACAGATGTGGGTAGGATCAAGTGAGATCAGAATCCATCCGAGAAAAATGGGGACAGATTTTTCTAGACTCAAAGCTCCTTCTGGGCAGGAAACATGTCTACCAACTCTGTAGTATGGCATCAATAATGATATTTATTGAGCGCTTACTGTATGCAGAGCACTGTACTAAATGCTTGGGAGAGTACAATATGATAAAGTAGGTAGACCTGTTCCCTCAGTGCTTACAGGCTAGAGACAGACATTAATATAAATACTTTATAATGTATAGTCTATATCTAATTTATAAATTTATACTTTATAAATATGTACATATCTTATATACATATGTATATGTTGTGCTCTCCCAAGTGCTTAGTACAGTATTCGGCACACTGTAAGCACTCAATATGATTGATTGATTGGCTGGTGTCCTGGGTGAGAACAGCCTTAGCAGAGTGGAAAGGTCAAAGTGGAATAATCAAGTTCTTGGGCAAACAGGAGGGCATTGAAAGATGGACGCCTTAGTCACTGGAAAAGCAACCTTTTCAGAGACCATGCCAACACCATGGACAAAATGGGTGTTGGGAGCTGGTCTCAAGTCTGGTTTCTCCCAGGTCCCTAGCAAGACCCAAGAGTTTCCACCATTGGCAAAAACAACTCTTTGAAGGCTGCCCTTTCTTGGCTCCACCTCACTTGTTTACCCACCAAAATCCCTCACCCTTTCCCTACTCTGTACTCACAATTAAAAATCAATGTCTCCGATCGTGGATATGAAAAGAAAGAGAGAGATCCCAAAGGGTTTGGGAAGCTTAGAGGGAGTAAGAGTCTCTGCTTTTACCATCAAATATACCGACAGGTTTGGCCTCATGCATCTAGCTCCAATTTGACTGTTCTATGTCCCTCCCCGCCACAGTAAATGCAGTCGGTATGGATGAATCAGTATACGGCTTTGTACACATTTCATTCCTTGGCTACATAGAGGAAGCCACCTCCAGGGTAGGGACAGTGCCTTCTTATGTTCTGCGCTCCTCACCAATGGTGGGAAAAAGGACATGGAGTCCCTGGGCAGTGGTTTGACAGTCAGTGTTATAGCCAAGGTGGTCCAGGAGCAGATAGGATTCTCTCCAGGTGGGGTTTACGAGCTTGCCGAAGGTAGCAGTTCTACCTCTGCAGGCTGGAAACTCCTGGGCCACTGGGCAGGCAGCAAGATTGTAGAAAGGTGTCCTTGTTCATTTTATTTAACAGAGCAGGAGTTAAAGACTTTTGAACTTAACCTGTAAATTTTAGCAAACTGAAGGAAATTGAGTATTTCTTCCCTCAGCTTTTTTTTAGAGGATCATAGCATTTCTTTGGCCCAGAGTGCCTAGGACAGAGCCAGGTACCCTGTGCACATTCAAGAGCTAAACCTAAATCCTCCCTCTACCATCCCTTTTCCCTCTTCATCTTTCTTATTCTCTGTGTCCTCTTTCTACCATCCCTCGCTTCTCCTCCCCGTTGTCCATTCCCGATTTCCCATCTTTCCTTTTCATCTTTTCCCGTTCCTCTTCTCGCCTCCCCTTTTCTAGTCCTGTCCTTGTCCCCTAGAAAGTGTTCAGATGAGAAGCAGCCTGGCCTAGTGGAAAGAGCACACTCCTGGGAGTTAAAGGACCCGGGTTCTAACTGAGGCTCCGCCACTTGCCTGCTGGGTGACCTTGGGCAAGTCACATAAATTCTCTGGATCGCAGTTTCTTCATCTCTAAAGTGGGGATTCAACACCTGTTCTGTCTCCTACTTAGACTGTGAGCCCCATGTGGGACCAGGATTGTTTTTGGTCTTATCTTGTGTCTATCCCAGTGCTAATACAGTGCTTGGCTCATAGTAGGTACTTAACAGATAGCATAATCATTATGAGGATGTGGGATGGAACAGCCCAGCCAAGTGCTTTCTTTCTAGCAATTAAGCTAGCCGCAGGGTCCCAGGGCCTGTCTGGTTCCGAACTAGTGGTATGAGTCTCCGAGTGTAATCCTGGTTTGCCCTTTATTATGATAAAGTATCAATAACTAATTGCTCTCTACTCCTACCTTCAACTACCAATTAGCTATCTTATGTTCAGTTGTCTTCCTGTTGGGTAGAAGCTCCTGAGGAACAGAAAGCACCCTGTACACTCTTTTTATTTCTTAAAACAAAAATAGGATTTGTTAAGAGCAAGCAGCATGGCATAGTGGATGGAGCACAGGCCTGAGAGTCAGAAGGTCATGGGTTCTGCCACTTGCCTGCTGTGTGACCTTGGACAAATCACTTAATTTCACTCTGCCTCACTTACCTCATCTGTAAAATGGATATTGAGACTGGGAGCCCCCTTAAGACAGGGACTGTGTCCAACCCAATTTGCTTGTATCCATCCCAGTGCTTAGTACATAGTAAGCACTTAACAAATACATAATTGTTATTCTTATTATTATGTGTCTAGGACAGCTTTAAAGTCCTGGGGAAGATACAAGATAATCAGGTTGGACAGTCTAAATTGGAGGAACGAGGATTTAATCCCCATTTTACAGATGGAGTAACTGAGGTACAGAGAAAGTCATGGGTTCTAGTCCCAGCTCTGCCACTTGTCTGCTGTGTGACCTTGGGCAACTCATTTCACTTCTCTGTGCTTCAGTTCCCTCTTCTGTAAAATGGGGATTGACACTGTGAGCCCCACATGGGACAGGGACTGTGTCCAACCCAATTTGCTTGTATCCACCCCAGTGCTTAGTATAGTGCTTGGCACATAGTAAGCTCTTAACAAATACCACTATTATTATTAGTAGTAGTAGTAGTAAGCGTTCAATAAATATCATTGATAACAATGATAATTGCTAGTAATGGTGACCAATAATTGAGAATAGAGGAAGATTATAAACTCCTTGAGGGTAGGTAACATCACAGTCTAATATATTCCCCAGAGCAGGTACTCAGCACAGGGCTTCATGCATAGTTGCACTTAATAAATATGACTGATTGAAGTCTATTGTAAAGAGGAGGGAGGAGAAGAGAAAGGAATAAACAGAAGTAGGTCAGAGGCTGGGAAAGGTGAGGCTGAAAGGATGACTAATAAATCAGAAATATAGATGATGAGAAACCTTAAGTGCTTAGTACAGTGCTCTGCACACAGTAAGCGCTCAATAAATACGATTGAATGAATGAATGGATGCAGATCAGTTATAAAGAAGCAGAAATAACTACCCTCCAGCTATGCCTGCTATCTGATTCCAATCCCTCTCCTCCAGACCTACATATAAGCCTGCACCTAGTGTGTCTCTGTGACACTGGTTTCCCATTCAGTTTTTCTATCCCTTTCTGCTTTAAGGGACTGTTTCAGCCAGATTTTGCCTCTCCTGTCCTCACTTTTCCCAGCTGCTCAGCCACTCCAAAACGCCAATCCAGGAATCCCTGTGTCCTATCTGTTATTCATCTCACCATTGCTTCTTTCTGTCAGAGCCCTTCAATGACTAGAGGGTTCCCTGTGACAGTAGAAAGAAACTCTCCCCACACAGTTCAGTGTACACTCACCCATTCCCATTACGGAATGCAGGCAATTTGGCCTGAAGGTTTCTGACACTTGCAACAATATGGGTATTCATTGGAGTACTAAACTGAAAGAGAGAGACCTCTCTACAACACAAGCCCAGAACAATTTCCATTGGTGACTTGACTGAAAATCCCTCCATTTTTGCTTCCCTCTGTCCCCCCTCCCCACCTAAAAAATATGCACTTCATTGCATATTTTGTGCCAAGATTTATGACAATTAGTAGTCAAGTCCATAATTAGCAAGTGGTAACAGATAGGCAGATATATCCAGGTATAGTGACAACTCTGACAGATTGACATTTTTCCAAAAATACCTGCAAGGCTTCATGTTTTAACTGTGACCATTCTCAAACAAAGTCTTGGCAAGTTTCTCCTCGCTCTGGGTGGGGGGGTGGGGGGGGGGAGGAGGAGGAGGGGGAGGGGGCTGTAAAAGAAACAAGTTCTCACAGGCATAGCAAAACCCAGGCATAACCATTTGGCTTTGCAATTAAAAACAGGTTTGGTCTCCCTCTACATCAGCAAGGCAACGTGTAAGCAGCATTTACCCCGAAAAATTCCCTCTGTGAATTCAAACTGTGAGTCTTGGGTTTCTCGCTGTTTGTGTGTGCTTGTCTTCAGACAGGAATTTGGGAGAGGTTTGTTTTGTATTGGTGCTGTAGGGGTGTGTGTGTGTGTATGTGGGTCCTTCAGTTGTGGTGTGTGTGTGTTTAGTTACTCCTACCAGAAGTGTCTCTGTTGTGTTTTTTTTCTGCCGTCCTCTAGTTTTGAGTACTTTTTAAGGACTGTAACCACTGTTATCAGGTGATTGCTCTTACATTTAATTATAAGCACTTTCCTTGTCAGGAAATGGAGTTCCTTCAGTTTTACTGGTGTTACCGAATGATTTCCTCTGATTTGAGTGTTTTTAATAGGGGTGTGTGCGTGTGTAGGAATACTCTGAAGGAAGTAGTATTAGTGCCACAGTAGATGGCAGTCTTTGCTGTAGCCGATCCCAATGCAACCACCTACATGGTGTCACTGATTGCCATAGTGCTAGAAGAGATTTCTATTCCCAAAACCAAATTCCTCACCATTAGTGAGTGCTAGGGACTGTTAGCAACTTCCTGTCAGAGTCAGCATCCAGATTCAGTGGCTCCCCAGGTCCGCACTGATGCAAGTTTTCCTATAGAAGTTTCCCTCCCTATGTCCCAACCCCTATCCTGCTCTGGCCTTCAATCAGCAGAGGTGTTGCAACCCAATTCAGAAAGAACGTTTTCCAGGAGCAATTAGGAAATTGTGCCTGAGAGATGAAGGCATTTTGGTAAAAAGTGAAGTGACCCCAAGATCACATTGTGTAGATACCACATGGCCAAATTAAACAGATGAATTGTTTCAGAACTGGGGAAATAGACATCTTTTTTATTGGTATTTCTTAGAGCCAGTATCACAGTCAGGAAAGAAAGTGTAAAATTCAAAGAACTGTGCTGGATTTGCTAGTGTTTTCAGGATGACCAGTGGGAGGGTTATGATTTATGAGATAATAAAAATATTGATCTTGTTTGCACTGGGCTAGGTTTGGGTTTATGACTTTTCATATAGTGATACTATATGGGACATTTTGTCATTATCATTCTCATTTCGAAGAACTTGAAGGCAGTTAATAGGTCCACATTTTGAAATCAGAAACTGAATTCTCTCCTCAAATCCCTGAAAAACACTGGGTAGAATCTTAAACCACTCCAAAATCTCTAGTTACTCAGTGTTTTAATAGCATTCATTATTCAAGTCATTTATTCTGGGGGTGGATTAAAAAAGTAATTGGAAGGCACTTCAAAATGTACAGTGCTGTAAATTGTACTACTAATAAGGGAACAGGATTATAAAAACATTACTGGGCTAGCCATATGTATTTGAAAGTGGAAAATGATCTAATTGCTTAAATTATGTTGACATATACTTTCTTTCTCCAATTTCATTGATCTTTCCAGGGAGTCATTTGTAAATCAAAGGTTTGCTTTGAGATAAAATAAGTGGTACATATTTGAACAATTTTTAGCTCTAAAAATCTTGCACACACTACTTTATTATTTGCCCCAGTCTGTGAGCTCACTGAACCGACATAGATTGAGAATAGCACAATATAAGATCTTTACCCCGAGCAGAACCTGACGTTCAGTTCCCCCAAATTCTGAGTTTATTAATTGATTGAAAACCATTTCCTGTCAGGCACTTCTCGCCATCTGCCGCACATTCCAGAGACTGTAACTTTCAGAACTGCATGTATTTAGTACGGTAGATAAATGTCGAATACCCCATGAAGCAATTTTAAGATAAATGAAAATAAAATCGGAGAAGGTAGTTTTACCTTAAATTTCAGCAGACTGCAATGGCACAGAATGTGATATGAAATAGCAATCAATGTGAAACAGACTTGAAACTAAAAAATTCAGCATTCATTTTGTGATTCAGGAGATAGATTTTTAAAAGGAAAATGAATGCAAATGAATATAAACTATGGCTTGTTTTATCACAAGGACTTTTTTTAACCTTGGTAGATTTTTAAAAGGAAAATGAATGCAAATGAATGTAAACTATTGCTTGTTTTATCACAAAGACTTTTATTAACCTTGGTATTTATGTTGCTTTAAATTGTGTTTTTAAAAGTCAAATGAAGCTGAGCTACCATGCTATTTAAGTGTGTTCTTTGCTATTTAACTGCAGAATTTCAGCTTTGGTTTGCCTGATATATATATATATATATATATATATATATATATATATATATATATAAAATATATATAGCCTGGAAGTTCTGGTAATGAGGTTAAGGGTAAATGGAGCCATTTTAGACTTTGATCGAGATGTGTCATCACTAGAAAGGTTGGAAACCATTTTCCAAATAACCCGTCTTAATGAATAAAAAGATTAGAAAAGGGTTAAATAGTGATTTGTTGGTGCTGTGATTCTGAGATTCCCAAATTGGCCAAATGTAACAACTTGTTATTTTGGTAGAGGGATGACATGGGGCAATTTTGCTGACAATTATGATCTACAAAATATTCATAATCTTAAAGCTGTGTATCTTTGATGTTGACCATCTGATAGAGTGTACCTCCATTATCTTATCATTACTGTAATTTGTTAAATGCCTGGGTAGAAAAACTGTTTTGTTACTCTTCCTCTTGGAAGTTAGCTTTGTACACTGCTTTCCGTTCTGAATACAAAGCATAGCTATTGTGGGGGAGAAAGGATCTGTTGGAAAGTGTCCTTATCTTGTACCTACTCAGTACTAGCACCTAGTAAACAATAAACACCATTACTATTATTATTACAGCATTAATTATACATCAGCATTATGCTAGAAAAGTGACTTAGAAAATCGAGGCAATTATTTGGGTGCTTTGGGCAAAAATATGATTTCTTTGTGAAATCTCAGAATAACTGGGGCCAACTTGGTTTTTTGACTGTCTGAAAACCTGAAAATTCAGTTGCTAGTTTATGAAATGCCATGACCCAAAACTCTTTCCCTGGACTGGGCTTTTAATGCCTGGTCACTGGAAATAAGGAGTCACACTGGCTACCTCATGGATGGGAAGTAAGTAAGAGCTAATGAAAAGGACCCTGAAGCCCCTTTGAAAACCAAAATGTGTAGAGTGAATGCTGGTAGAATAGTCATAAGGTGGCAAGAATTAAGGAGGCAAGGATTGATTGAGTCAAAACTTCGATGGTTGTAAAAGGAGAGCATTCTAGAAGTGAAAAAGGTTATAATTTTATTGGGCCTGACTTTTTAGATTGTAAACTCTATTTATGTGCAGGGATTGTGTCTCTTACTTCTAGTATATGCTCCCCAGGACTTAGCTAGGTGCTTTGCACACACAGTAGGTGCTCCATGATAATACTACTTTTTGATTGATCATTTTGAGGGAGAAAAACATGCTGGCAAGCGGATAATTCCTAACAGACTGCCAAGTTCACCCATTGGAGATAAATTCATCTCGTTTGCCCTTTCAAAACAAAAATTATAGAAAGAATGTAGAAGGGAACAAGTGATTTTCTCCCAAATCATATTCTTACATACTGAGCGGCTAAAAAATACACAAGAATAAATCAGGAAAGCAAGACACCATATAAGAACGTTTTCCAGACACTGTTGCTTGATTTCCAACCCCAAGGAATTCAGGTTTGCAAAAATTGGAGCATGCAGTGTTTCATTTATTCCTGAGCAGATTGACTTTGGAGTCACGTAGCCGTGCACTCAGAGCTTTGATAGTCTACTGTTCAAAACTCCAATTTCTTACGACTGATTCACAAGACCGACTACCGGTAAGGTATTTTAACAGATGAACCATACCCAGCCATTGAAACGGTTTAGCAGACAATTTTGTGGAAGCTACTGAATGTGTCTTCACCAAGTGAGCATGTTTATTGAAGATTTTTTTCAGTAGAACATATATTTTCTAACCCACCTCTCCTCACTGAAAGCCTAAACCTTCATATCTAGGCAATGTTGTCAGCCTTTGAGCCAGACAGGCAAATCTGACTTTCCTAGCTAGTTAATCGGAGGGACGGGGCCTGGTCTGATAAGGGGCTAAGGTTATGAGGGGAGGGTTGGAAGGGGAGAGAGATAAAGGAAGAAAAGGGACAGAGAAGGAGAAAGCAGAAAAAGGGCTTTCAACTCTGAGCCTCTGTCCTCCTCCACTGTTCTAACCACCACTCAGACAAGAAAAGGCCGCTGAGTTCTCATGGTATTGTTCATTCATTCAGTCGTATTTATTGAGCACTTACTGTGTGCAGAGCACTGTACTAAGCACTTGGAAAGTACAAGTTGGCAACATATAGAGATGGTCCCTACCCACCAACGGGCTCACAGTCTCTCACAGGCCAATACCTGCCAGTTCCCAATGTAGCTGGATGACACATTTCTGCCCAGGGTAGAAAGTCCTGGGTAAAACCGGAAGATCTGTTTAGTCATGACACCATCATGGGCTGCTGCTACCACTGAAGAGGAGGTTGGGTAGCCTCCCCTCAACTTCTTGTCCCTGAGCTATTAGGTCCCCACCCCCCAACTACAGCTATTAGGTCCCCTCCTGCCACCAAATTCAGGACCCCATTAAGTCCCGCTCCAGGCCTAAAAAGCAGTGGTTTCTAGTCACCCTCAATCACTAGTACTGCTTTGGACTCAGCACCAGGAATCCTCGAGATCTGCCATTGGATCAAGCATTTCCTCACCTCATTCCTGTCCTTTCACTAAGGTGGGTGGTTTAAGGCCAAGCCTCAGAGTTTAGGCCTGCTATAGGTAGGACAGAGGAATGAAGCTGAGTCCTTGTAACCCTCAGCCATAGTTAGCGATTGCTCGTGGGCACAAGCCAGTCTGAAAGTGTGATGTACAAGGCATTCCCCCCAGCACGACCAATCTCTCTGTCCATCTTAAACTGGTGTTTCTGGCCTCACCATGCTGAACATACTGGTTGACAAAATGCTTTTTGTTGTTTTCAACCTTTCATCAGGTGGAAATTGGCCCTAGCGGGTCCATGGGCAGAATCCACGGATCTCAGCACCTGGTTCTCTGGGGGCCAACAAATTTGAAACTGCCCAGGCACCAGTCTTGCTACTGAGCATGCTTCTGGATGGGTTCACAATTGTGGTGAGTCTTCCCCTATCAGCAAGTGCTCTCCTCAGTCACCACCCCCTAGCCAGATTGGGTTGAGAGAGAGGAGGGCCATAGAATTTGCTCCAGGGTGCTAAGATTTGAGTAGGGGCAGTGTTGGCCTTCCCAGACTGAGCCCCTTCTTTCCTCTCCCCCTCGTCCCCCTCTCCATCCCCCCGTCTTACCTCCTTCCCTTCCCCACAGCACCTGTATATATGTATATATGGTTGTACATATTTATTACTCTATTTATTTATTTATTTTACTTGTACATTTCTATCCTACTTATTTTATTTTGTTGGTATGTTTGGTTCTGTTCTCTGTCTCCCCCTTTTAGACTGTGAGCCCACTGTTGGGTAGGGACTGTCTCTATGTGATGCCAATTTGTACTTCCCAAGCGCTTAGTACAGTGCTCTGCACATAGTAAGCGCTCAATAAATACGATTGATTGATTGATTGATTGTTGGTAACGGGAGCCCAATTTAGACTGATGATGAATTGCCTTAACTCTTATTTTCACTTTGTAATTAAATCTTATAAGTTGGGTCTACACAAGAAAAGTGATTTTAAGGACATGGATAGGAAAACCAGTCTGATTACTTTCTTCTTGGCCTTTTGACTAAGATCAAGGGTGATACCGGTTTAATATCTGACGGGGCCTTCTCTCACCAGAATTCTGAACAACCTTAACAGTACAGGATGGAACTAGTAAACTGATAACTGTTTTTGCCTCAAACTTCCGTGAGCACTCGTATAAACTCAGTCCTATTCATACTTCCACTAAGATAGTGTAGTAGTGGTTTCTACAGAAGAAACTTCCCCCAAAAGTCTATATAATAAATAAAACTAAAACCATCCAATCCCGTTTTATAAACCAAATTGGAGCTTTATAAATGCATACCTAAAAAACAGAGGGCAGAACAGCTCTATTACCAGGTTGATTGTTTTCATAGTATCAGAGAAGCAGCATGGCTCAGTGGAAAGAACATGGGCTTTGGAGTCAGGAGTCATAGGTTCAAATCCCGGCTCCACCAATTGTCAGCGGTGTGACTTTGGGCAAGTCACAACTTCTCTGTTCCTCAGTTACCTCATCTGTAAAATGGAGATTAAGACTGTGAGCCCTCTGTGGGACAACCTGATCACCTTGTAACCTCCCCAGCGCTTAAAACAGTGCTTTGCACATAGTAAGCACTTAATGTCATCATTATTATTATTATTATTATTATTATTATTCTTGCTAATTCAATAAGATCTCTAAAACACTTGGTGAAGCAAAAACTTGAGTCATTTATCAGTTAATAAAGAATGATTCAAAAGGGACCTTGCAAGAGGAGAAATGTCTGTGGCCTAATGCAAATATTAAATAGTGTCCCACACTTCTCTCTTCCCCTGCCCCTCACTTAAAAATACACCATGCAATTTAGTGCACAAAATATGCTGTTTGTTCCGGAATCAGAGGCCTCGAGCAGTTCCCCCCATGCCTCAACGGTCAATCCGGCCTTGCCTGTTTATTGTTTGCTTTCCTCTCGTGTACCTCTGTGCTTCCTGGTTTCACCTTTCTATTCCAGGATTGGCTTCAAAAATTGCAAATGGGAACATGGAAAACTATTCCAATGATAGTCATACTTTAGAGTTGCGTCACGCCGTGGTTCTTTGGGTTCCAGCAAATGACTAGCAGGCACTTCAGCATCTGACCCTCTTGCTTTTAGGATATGCAGTGGAGGAACAGAAGGAGGGAAGAGGTTGATGGTTCTCTTTTTTTCTTCCCTTTGCCTCCAGGAGGATTGGCAGCCCCTTTTAAACATTTCAGAAGGTGTTGAGATGATGCCAATGTTGATCCACCCCTGCCCAGCAGTACAAATAATTCCAATAATTCCTATTGAAGAAGGCCTGTGGAGACAGAGCTTCCTGGGATTGAAGATGCCTTGGGTTGTGCCACTGAGGTAGGGCTGCCCCACATCTCCTCTGGAAACACATAGGCATGACCTGATGACCACTGGAATTTGTGATTTGGGCATAGATGCAGAGAGCCTGACCTCTTAGGTCCCGTTAGCATTGCTAGCAGTGTGGTGGGTAAGAGGTGGAGAAAAGAAGGGAAAATGCTGTCTTTCAGGGAGTAAAGAGGCAAGGATCATCTCAATCTGCAAATCCCCGAAGGGCAGCCCTTCCCTCCAGCGAACGCTGGGAAGTTGAGGGCTATAGAAAAAATTAGCCATGCTCTACTGTTTTTATTTGAATTTTATATTGCATTTCTTGCATCAAAGTCAAGTTCCGGGGGTGGAAGTTTTGTAAAGTGGAACAGCAAAAAGAGCTTTGCCGTATCTACTGTGAAACAAAACAATGGATTTTAAATAGCACTGCTTTTTTGGTGAATATATGTATATATGTACATATATATATTTAGAGGGAGAGCAGTAATTCAGCCATCTCTCAATCACTCTGTCACTGCCTCTTGTTTTCCTTCAGTATCTCCTCTACTGGAATGTGAATTGTTATTGTAAATCAGGCCACAGAAATGTCTCCAGTTGCCAAGCTAATTTTGAGTCATTCCTCATTCTTTTCGTCCATGAAAAAAGGAAACCGCATTCAGAAGTCACCACTTTCAGGAGCTCACCAATCCTCTTCTTCCCCTTGTCCGCCCAAGAATTTGCTTCCCAGAATTTTCTAGGCGAGCTCACTCCTGTGCTATGAACCAGAAGGCCCCCCATGATCTTTTATAAGGTTGGAGAGCCCAGAGTGGGGGAAATCTTTTTTCCTCTCATGGATCGTTCCTAACTTACTGAAGAAGTGGTTCTGGCAAGTCAGCACAGATCCTCCAAATACACTTAATGAACAAGGGAGAAATATAGTCAAGTTGTCAGGGTGGTTTTTGGTGGTGGTTGTTTTTTTTTTAAAAAAAAAGTTCCCTTGTTGTGTCTAGTTATTTTGACCTAAACTTTCCTCTCAGCTTCATATCCAAAATTCCCACTTTCACCTACCCAAGCAAACCACCCATCATCAATTTATCTTTTAAGTTCCAATCAATTGTATTTATTGAGCGCTTACTGTGTGCAGAGCACTGTACTAAGCGCTTGGGAAATACAAGTTGGCAACACATAGAGACAGTCCCTACCCAACAGTGGGTACTGCCAGTGTTACTTCCCCGATCCTGCAAGCAGGAAAAACAAATGGGTTTTCAGCTTGGTATCTGTTAAGTGCTTACTTCATGCAAGCACTATACTAAGCACAGAGGTAGATACAAGATGATCATGTTGGATGCAGTCCCTGTCCCACTCGGGCATCAGTAGCCTAAGCAGCTCACAGCTTAAATTGGGGTTGTCCACTATCCAAGCTGCTCCCATCTCCCAGCAGGAGAGATACGTTCCCGCCACCAAAAGAAAGAAAAAAAAGTATGTTATTGTTTTAGAGCTCTGTCTTGGCATGTTGTGAAGATATTTCATTTGACTGAAATAATAACGCAATAAAGTTATAGCATCAGTTACCTCAACAACAAGCCTCCCACCCACACAGCCTTGCCATTCAAATTTCTTGCTCATTTTTCTAAAGTGTTTGGGAACTGCTTCTGAGTCAAGTCTCATTTCAACCAGCCTACCGCCATAGGCTGCCAGTTGGTCAATCTCAGACTTAATTAACCAAGGCAGTGAGATGGCCTCAGCCACTCCCCATGCTGCCACCAACCTCTCAGGCTCGACCAGTTGTTCCAGTTCCACGGGGAGGGGGAGGATTGAAAGGGGTCTCTGCAACTCCCCTCAGTCTCCGACTGCCACTGTTCCTGCTCCACTCTGGCACTGCGTGTCACCCGACCTGTGACATCTACAGAGCTGTCAGTAAATGCCAAATGGTCGTCTTTCCCTTGAGGGAGCTGAACCCAGAATGATCGGACATGAAGAGCCAGAAACCACAAAGGGTCAGACTTGGAAAATACCATTTAGCTAATTCATGTGGAAAATGAATTAAGAAAATGGCTCCTATTCTAGGAAGGGAGGGAAGGAGGAAGAGAGAGAAAAATGGGAGAGTGGCACATAGAGGGGGGGCTGTTGGCCACACATATAAATCATTTCTGGACCCCAGAATTGGCTTGTTCTGCAAGTGAATTATGATTAGTATTTGAAAGAAATGTGTGAACACTCTGCTCAGATGGTGTACTCCTTGAGGGGAGAAATCATGTCTCCTTACTCTACTGTATTCTCCCAAGTGCTTAGTAGAGTGCACTGCATACAGTAAGCACTCACTGAATACAATTGAGTGTTGGGTTCACTACCCTAGAATGGGTCAAGCCAATCCAGATTATTTGCCAGGGGAGGGGTTAGTTCACTTTCTAGACACCTGGATTATATCCAGCCCCCAAGTCTGTCTCACTGACTAAATTTGCATGGGGCTATGAGACGTCAGCATGCCAAAAATAACAACTGAAACCGTATCTTTCAGAGTCCCTTTCAGCTCAGTGTCTGGGCACTGGTGAGAGCACTTTCTGTCTCAGTTTTTCAGACCAGTAAGTAACAATGGCCTAGCGGAAAGAGCGCAGGCTTGGCAGTCAGGAGAACTGGGTTCGAATCCTGGTTCCGTCACTTGCCTGCTGTATGAACTTGGGAAATTCATTCAATTACTCTGTGCCTCAAATAGATGAGAAGCAGTGTGACTCAGTGGAAAGAGCACGGGCTTGGGAGCCAGAGGTCATGGGTTCTAATCTCCGCTCTGCCACTGGTCAGCTGTGTGACTTTGGGCAGGTCACAACCTCTCTGTGCCTCAGTTATCTCATCTGTAAAATGGGGATTAAGACTGTGAGCCCCACGTGGGACAACCTGATCACCTTGTATCCCCCTCCCCCCCAGCACTTAGAACAGTGCCTCACACATAGTAAGTGTTTAACATGCCATTATTATTATTAAAATAAGGATTAAAAACTCCCCCTTAGATGGTGAGTCCTGAGGGGCATAGACTGTGTCTAACCCCAGTGCTTAGCTCAGTACTTGCCATAAAGTCAACACTTTACAAATACCACTATTACTTATCCGGGAGTAGCTGGGTTAATGGGGTTAGTACAGTGCTCTGCACACAGTAAGCACTAAATAAATATGATTGAATGAATGGGGTTATTCTGGAAGGGAAAGTGATTCTCACTCATACCTCTTATCTGCCCAGCCAGGAAAGTTGGCTTCTCCACGCTGCTCTCTCTCCCTGTTGCCAGCTTTTCTGGGCACCTCAAGGCTTTCTCCAGGGCTCTCTGGAGGGCATTAGAGGGGAGGGAGCCACAGTCCGAAAATGACATCTACTGGTATCAAAATGGTGGACTCTGAGGTGGAACAGTTGTATTTTCCTCCACATAGGTGTGACTAACAAAGGCTGTTTCCAGCAGCAACACCAGTTCAGTACCCTTCCCCTGACCCTCACCCAGGTCACCCAGGGACAATTGGTTGCTTTTCTGGGAAAGGTCGGTTCTTCACTGCAAACAGGGTTTAGCCCTCACCCTAAAGATTTCCTCCCTCCGGCCTTAGGGAGAGATAACTAATCCATAGGGCCTGCATAGCACTCACTAAACTTTAATAGTCAGGGTTCAAAGGAAGCATTTAAATATTGTGGCAAAAGTTGTTTGTTTTCAAAAGATAGATTAGGAGATAAACTTGATGGAGAGGTGGATAGACATTGATGGATGGGCGTGACACCCATTTGGTTATAATTAGGAAAGGCAAATGCCCGTGGAATTATAATCGATTCACTGACCTGCTTAAAAATGGTCTAGTTGAGGACATGTCCCAAAAGACTTGCTCCAAAATTCCTTTTCCAATCTGCTCCATCGTTTCCCAGTTAAAGAGATGGGGCTATTTAATCAATGTTTCTGAGCAGTGGTAACAGGAAAAAATACGTGTGCTGTAAATTGATGGAGAAAAAGTCATTCAGATTTTGATAAGCTATTTGGGTCTGCCTTTTTCTTCCAACATACATAGGGATGATATTCTCTGGTGTAAAATAACTGAACAGTCATTGTAAATTATGGTCAGAAATCCTAAACATATTAGCCCTTTAATAAATACTTAATTTGCCAAACAATTTGAATGGAAATATTTTTGACCTAAGTAAATAATACTTTGAATTCTTGGGAAGAAAGATGCTGTTTAAATGCAAAGTGCTTAATTGAATAATAGAGTCAATTACATTGTGATATACATTTGAGTAGGGTTTTTACCAACCTGTACTCTGGGAATCAAATCAAATCAAAACAGGAAGATACCTGGCTCACAACCTGACTCTTAAAACAATTGTTATCTTCCTTCTCCACTATATCTTCTCTCATTCTGACCTTACCCACTAGGCAGATATTTCAAACAGTGCTTGACACATAGTCAGCGCTTAACAAATACAATCATCAACATCATTTCCAACCATACTTTGCTGAATATTTCCCTTCTCTCTCCCAACTCCCACCACCCAGTAGTATGATCTTTGTAGACGAAGTCACGGAAGGAGTACTTTGGAACATAGCTTACATACCCCATTACTGAAATACTAACTTACGTACATCTATCTCCTTTCCATCATATCTATAAGGGTAGTGTCAGTTTTCACCCCCTCGCTCCTACCTCACTAAACTGCAAACTCCTTGAGGTCAGGGATCCAGTTAATTGATTCTCTTGTTCTCCCAAGCATTAGCACAGTGCTCTGCCCATGACTGGTTGCTTGAACAAACGCCTTGTGTTTTGCTTCCAAGATACTCTCCAGTGCATTTAGTACAGTGGTTTGCAACCACTAGGAGAGCAACCAATCAATCACTGGTATTTACTGAGCACTTGCTGTGGTTAAAGCACTTGGGAGAGTACAATACCAATAGAGTTGGCAGACGTGTTGTCGGCCTACAACAAGCTTAAAGTCTAGAGAGAGAGACAGACATTAATATAAGTAAATAATCTATTATATATGTGTATATATATACACACACACCATGGAGTTTATTGCTGAATAGTACTTTCCAAGCACATAGTACAATGCTCTGAACACAGTAAGCGCTCAATAAATGTGAGTGAATGACTGACTGACTGAATGAATGAATGAATGATTAACCAGGCTGGGTGTGAAGAGGAAATCTGGGAGCACAGGTTTAGTTAACTCTTTGCTTAGGCCTAACTTCATTAAGGGCTCTTGACCTGTCACTTTATTCATCAATTAAATTTGGCCTTTGGCCCATTTCTGATAACAAGAACCGCGAGTAGTGGCTAAATGACTTCTTGCCTAGAAATATCTCTTTGACAATACAGGTAACATGGTGCTTTCAAGAAATTTCTGCAAAGTCAAATTTCCTTTAAGATGCAATTTTGCCCGCAGTTACATACCAGTTTTATCCATCATCAGTCAATCAGTCATAGGTATTTACTGAGCACTTACTGTGTTCAGAGTGCTGTAGTAACCACTAGGGAAAGTACAGTACAGTGGAGTGGTTAGATACAATCCCTGTCCTCAAGAAACTTACAATAGACAATTGTCCTAGGAGAATGTGCTCCTCAGAGCATGGCAATAGAGCTCCTAATTACACATGGGTAAGGGGAGTTAGTGGGAAGATGATTTTCTACCACCTAATAATGCCCATATGTTCCCCTTTATCCTGGTTTCCACTCCCATTTTCTATATCAAGATCAAACCAGCATTCCATTTCCCATCCACCTGAGTGGGACTCGGAGGGCTCCACCTCACTGTTCCCTAGACAAAATCGATTGTCAAATACATTTAATGGCAGTCCCAGACTCCCCATCCTATTTTCTTTCCCTCCTTGCATGTTCCCTGTCCTATCTCTTTCTAACAATAAAGCATAACAAGGACAGTATTCCCCTTTGGCTTTCTTTAGCCAACACTTATCCTCCTTGGGAGGGACCCTGTTCATCAAAAGAATTTAAAAGCTTGAATGGATAGCCTTTCTGGTCCTTTCCACAGAGACATCCTGTTAGAATGCAGCAGTCCTTGTAGCATTTATTGACAGATTTATTTTTGATTTTTCACATTGCTACTTGCACTGTCCTCCTAGAAAAACTAAAAACGTATGCAAAGAAAATAGAGAGCCCAGCTGCCACTGAAGTTTGAAGACGATGTTGTTCCAAGATGCCCATGAAAAAAGACCTTCCTTGGAATGCCTCTTGAACTCGGAACAATACCTTCACTTTGGACAGCGCTTGAATTTTTCCAAAGGGCTGTTCAAATTCAAGGCATTATTACAATTGCAAGGCATTTTTGCATCAGCGCTCTCTTTTCAACTTCAGAATTGCCCTGAGGTAGGAATTATTTTATCCCCAATTTACAGATAAAGAAACTGAGGCATGGAGAGGTGAGATGACTTACCTTCAGTCTCCCAGCAACCAGTGGCATAAGTGCAGCTAGAAGTCCTGACTTCTCGTTAGATCTTGCTTCATTAGTATATATCATTCTTGATGGGGCTGGCACAGTGTCTGTGCTCCTTTCCACCCGGTTTCTTAGGTCTACTGCTCTGGTTGAAGCTTCTTCTCAGGAAGAGCAACTTCTGGTTCCTAATCCCACTTGCCAGGTTGATCTGTATGCCACTTTTGCCTCCCAGAAGTCCACAGGCTGGTGACATTGTTCTTGCTCCCTGAACACTTTCCCCTGTGGGAAAAGATGTGCATTCTTTCAGTCTGAACACTCAATTCAGGCTAGTGAGAGTTGACAAATCAGCCCTAAAGTATAATGGGAAAAGATCCATGTCTTTTATGGCTACAAGTAGAAAATTAAGAAATTTGGGGACTCTGGATGTGTCAAGCCCTGTGCAATTATCAGTCAATTGTATTAATTTAATAGTGATAATAATAATAACATTTGCAGTATTTGTTAAGTGCTTACTCTATGTCAGGCACTGTACTAAACACTGGGGCAAATGCAAACAAATGGGGTTGGACTCAGTCCCTTTCCCACATGGGGCTCAGTCTTAACCCCCATTTTACAGATGAGGTAATTGAGACACAGAGAAGGGAAGTGACTTGCCCAAAGTCACACAGCAGGCAACTGGTGAGCCAGTAACAGAACCCATATCCTTCTGACTTCCAGCCCATGCTCTATCCACTAGACCACACTAGTCCTCAAGTACTTAACTGTGTACAAAGCACTGTACTAAGCTCTTGGAAGAGTACAATATAACAGAGTTGGTAATAACAATGATGGCATTTATTAAGCGCTTACTGTGTGCAAAACACAGTTCTAAGCGCTGGGGAGGTTACAAGGTGATCAGGTTGGCCCATGGGGGGGCTCACAGTCTTCATCCCCATTTTACAGATGAGGTAACTGAGGCACAGAGAAGTTAAGTGACTTGCCCAAAGTCACACAGCTGACAATTGGCAGAGCAGGGATTTGAACCCCTGACCTCTGACTCCAAAGCCCAGGCTCTTCCACTGAGCCACGCTGAGCCACTCAGCCGCTCCCCACAACGAGCTTACAATTCAGCTAATAAGACAGGGACCCACCCTTTCACACCCAGCCCTAAAAAGTCTTCGGAGATAACAAAACCCAAGAAATAGAACCTCTTGAATCTCGAGAGATTCGTGCTTAAGGTGAATATGGGGGTCTGGCTGGTGACATTGTATAAAATCCTAAACTCCTCCTAGGCTGCGACTCTCAACTTATTTAAGATGGCTCAGGAAGATCGTGGTGCTGGCTCCAGACCCCTAATGGATAGAGAATGGGCCTGCAAATTCTAATCCCAGTTCCACCACTTGTCAGCTGTATGACTTTGGGCAAGGCACTTAGCTTCTCTGTCAGCCCTACATGGGACAGGGACTCATTCCAACCTGATCATCTTGTATCTACCCCACTGCTTAGAAGAGTGCCTGGCACACCACATGTGCTTAAAAGATACCCAGTTATCAGAATTATTACACATTTTAGGGGATTCCTGATTGCCATCCACATCATCTCAGACTAACTTTATTTTCCTGTTTCCACAGCTTCATCATCTGGCCTTGGAATCTCATACTGAGTTGCACCATTCAGAGCAAGGGAACCGGTCTGAGAGTGAGCCCTGCAAAAATCCCCAGGGCTTCAGGAGATTTGACTTACCACACCAGTTGACACCACGTGGCCCAGTGAGGAGCAGCTGGTCTAACAAGAAGCAGTGTGACCAAGTGAGAAGCAGTTTGGCCTAGTGGATAGAGCACAGACCTGGGAATCCGAAGGACGTGGGCTCTAATCCCGGCTCTGCCACTTGTCTGCTGTGTGACCTTGGGCAAGTCATTTAACTTCCCTGTGCCTCAGTTCCCTCGGCTGCAAAATGGGGAATAAAACTGTGAGTCCTGTGTGGGACAGGCACCAACAGTAATAATACCTGTGGCATTTGTTAAGCTCTTACCATGTTTCAGGCACTTTACAAAGAACAGGGGTAGGATACAAGCTACTCAGGTTAGACACGGTCCATGTTCCACATGGATCCCAGCTCCACTATTTGTCAGCTGTGTGACTTTGGGCAAGTCACTTCACTTCTCTGGGCCTCAGTTCCCTCATCTGTAAAATGGGGATGAAGACTGTGAGCCCCAGGTGGCGCAACCTGATTACCTTGTATCTACCCCAGCGCTTAGAACAGTGCTTTGCACATAGTAAGCGCTTAACAAATGCCAACATTATTATTATTATCTCACAGTCTTAATCTCCATGTTAGAGATGAGGTACCTGAGGCACAGAAAAGTTAAGTGATCTACCCAAGGTTACACAGCAGACATGTGGCAGAGCCAGGACTAGATCCTGCTGAACTGCTGGGTGACCTTAGGCAAGTCACTGAAGTTCTCTTTGCCTCAGTTTCTTCATGTGTAAAATGAGGATGGAAAAAAAAATCTGCCCTCTATTCCTTAGATTGAGCCCTCTTTGTTCAGTGCCTGATTTGATAATTATCTCATATCAACCCCATGCATGCTTGGCATGCAGTATGCCCTTAGTAAAGAGTATTATTACTAGAGATCACCAAGTTTAATAAAGAATCAGAATCAAATGGGAACTTTGGAGTTTGTGGATTATATCCATATGCAAAAAAATGCATTGCTGCACATTCTTTAATGGGCTTTTCCAGTGAACCTTGAAATTTTGTCCAACTCTCCTCAGGTCAACCCCTCCAGCCGGCAGCCTACATTTCACCACTAGCATTTGCAAGTCTTGTTTTATTTGGCAGGTGCAACCCCATCATAAACCGTGATACCATCTCAAAATGCACAGAAAATAAAATGCATGAATTTTATGGGCTTTCCTAGTATATTTATGCTTCCCTGACTGCATTTCTTCAAATGGAGGTGCCCGTGAAATGGCCTGCTGTGGTTACTCAGGATTTCCCCATTTTCCTGACTGGAATGAATGACCCGCTGCTCCTTTGCTTGGGAAGAACTGTCATCTTGGGCCAATTTCCTGATGTCAGCTTTCACCAGCATTGCCGCTGGAGTGGGAGAAGAGGTGGCACTTCATTCTAAGACACTAGGATGCAAGAGGGAGCCCTGGGCTCCATTTACAAAGTGAGGGAAGAGTTTTTGGCCCACTAAGTCCAAACTTATTTTCCTCACCTGTACGAATTCTGCGGGGCTTGTTCCCTGATGAGTTCTTCATTCCCCTTCCTGTGCTTGTGTCATCATTGCTCCTCAGATTTCTAATTAAACATAAGAATAATAATATAATAATGGTAGCTGTTGAGTGCTTACTATGTGTCAAGCACTGTTCCAAGTCCTAGGGTAGATACAAGTTAATCAGGTTGGACATACTCCCTGTCCCACACGGGGCTCATACTCTTATCCCCCTTTTACAGATGAGGTAACTGAGGCCCAGAGAAGTTAAATGACTTGTCCAAGGTCACACAGCAGACAAGTAGCAGAGCCATGATCAGAACCCACGTCCTCTGACTCCCAAGCCCGTGTTCTTGCCACTAGGCCATGCTGCTAAATGCCACTGAACCACTGTCACCCGAGGATCCAACTGTAAGAACTACCCCGTGGACATGACAGGACCTTGGCCTGTGAGGGGAAAAAGAAAATGCAACAGTCAGCATTGTGGGACTACCTCCCCTCGGCCAAAAAGACCTCTTTTCGCGGGTAGAATTTTCATGTGCTAGAAAATCCCTTGACATCAAGCAGCATGAGAAGCAGCATGGCCTAGTGGAAAGAGCACAGGACTGAGTGTCAGGAGACTTGGGTCCTAATCCTGACTCGGCCACTCTATGATTCCTGCCACTTACCAGTTATGTGACCTTGGGCAAGTCATTTGATTTGTCTCTGCCTCAATTTCCTCACCTGCAAAATGGGGATTAAATACCTGTCTCCCTTCTCCTTAGCCTGTGAACTCCATATGGACCAGAGATTGGTTATATTTACCTCAGCGTTTAGTACAATCCTTGGCGCATAGAAGGCACCTAATAAGTACCACATCTATCATCCATTATTATTGCCAAGCAAGTGAATTTTTGACTTAATTCCCTGGAAAGGATGAGGGGTGGAAGGATTATTTTGGGGGAGTTCTTCCCAGAGCACTTGACTCAATTTCACCACCCAATACCGACGTGTCTGACTAATTGGAAAGTATTCACTCTCCTCAGAAATAGTCACCTCGGCCTATCGGCTCCATCTGGCTTGGGAAATATGTGTTTCTTGGTTTGTCTCCCACAGTAAATATTAGCGTGTGTAAAATCCTCTTCCCTCCCAGTCCTCGCAACTCATTCATCCCGACGATCAGTTTTTGGCACATCAAGCATGTTACATAATCACATGTCAGTTAAGCAGCACTCAGCTTCTTGTCACCGTTCCTATTAAGCCCTTTCTAATGTTGTAATATCACTGATATCTCCAAGAGATAAGGCGGAGGTGTCTACTGGCTATATAATTTAAGTAAGACATTAACAAAGAATCTGGAGCTATCAGTAAACACAGAGTATTTTTGTCATCTTTTCCTGATAGTGGTTTGGATAAGATTTGCAACCCGAGATTTCTTAAGGAGTGTTTTTAAGACTTACAATGCCGGATGTGTTTAGCAGCAATGAAATTCTCCAGCCAGCCACCATTTGCCAAAGTTAGTCACTGGAGTTTCTGCAGCTTGCTGTCAACGCTTGTTTTTCCTTGTTTTAGAGCGTCACCTCTCACTGGGGCCAGCCTCGATTCCAGGGAAAACGGAGAGGTGACTTCAAGGAAAGTCCCCAGAGAAGTCCACCGGGTGTGTCCGAGCAAAAGTGGGCCACGAGGAAGATGCTGCCCCTCTGACGCATCTCAAACTCATCCTGGCAACTAGATGGCAGAGAAAGTACAGATTCAGACACGAGCTTCTCTGAGCGGATTCAGGTTCTTAACTTATTCAACCTGAGACAGCTAAACATTGGGGAAAATGAAAAGAAGCGAGTGGAAAGTTAGGTGGATTGTTCAAGAGCCAGAGAACACTTGACAGTTGCAAAGTGCATTATTCCAGGCCCATTTTACAGAAGGAGGACTAGAGGAATTGGGTTGGGCTAGAAGCAGTATGGCCCACTAGAAAGAGCTGGGCCTGGGAAGCAGGAGACCTGTGTTCTAATCCCCGCTCTACCACTCAACTGCCATGTGTCCTAGGGCTCGTCACTTGACTGCTGTATGCCTCAATTTCCTCAGCTGTAAAATGGGGATTCAATATCTGTCCTCCCTCCATCTTAGACATGAGTCCCATGTGGGTAAGGAACTATCTGATTATCTTGCATCTGCCCTAGTGCATAGGCCAGCGTTTTGCATGTAATAAGTGCTTAGTAAATACCACAATGATTATATCCTGATCAAGATAGACATGAGTTAGTGACAGAATTCAACCATGTGGTCAAACACTTTTCTAGTGGTCTGCTTGACTTTTTGGCCCTCACTGCCTCTTCTCAGGCAGACTATTTAAGCCCTCCTTATGGGGCATCTACTCACAGAAAATCCAGGACTTATTGCCCCCACGGGCAGGGACTGTGACTGCCAAGTCTGTTGTATCCTACCAAGCTCATAAAGCAATGTTGTGTACACAGTAGGCGCTCAATAAATACCACTGATTGAATAAACTGTTGGAGGAGGACTGTCAGAACAAAAAAGCAGGCATAACTAGATCACACCCATGAGCCTCCCACCCAGAATCCTGCTGTCAACAATGGCAACAGGAAGCTTGGGAGACCTCTTTGCTGATTGCCACCCTAATGGCTATCGCTGGACCAGCTAACTTCCTCAAGAAACTAAATTTAAGTGGGACAGCCCTTATACTGATCCCAGCTCACTCTTCTCCTCCTCCATGGCTCCTAGAAGGCAATCGAGCTATAGTATTTATTGAGCACTTACTCTAGACAAAGGACTGTACTAAGTATTTGGGAGAGTAGAATAGTTGGTAGACATGATCTCTGCTTTCAAGGAACTTGTGATCTAGCAGAGACTGATGACCCACCAAATCCTGTCAGTTCTACCTTGATGACTCTAGAATCCAAACTTTCCTCTCCAGCCAAACTGCTACCACACTGATCCAGGCACTTATCATATCCCCCTCTCCATCCCCCCCATCTTACCTCCTTCCCTTCCCCACAGCACCTGTATATATGTATATATGTTTGTACATATTTTTTACTCTATTTATTTATTTATTTATTTTATTTGTACATATCTATTCTATTTATTTTATTTTGTTAGTATGTTTGGTTTTGTTCTCTGTCTCCCCCTTTTAGACTGTGAGCCCACTGTTGGGTAGGGACTGTCTCTATATGTTGCCAATTTGTACTTCCCAAGCGCTTAGTACAGTGCTCTGCACATAGTAAGCGCTCAATAAATACGATTGATGATGATGATATCCCATCTTGAGTGCCTTATCAGCCTCCTTGCTGACCTCTCTGCCTCCGGCCTTGCCCCTCTCCAGTTCATACTTCATTCTGCTTCCCAGATTGCTTTTCTTAGAAAGCATTCTGCACATACCTCTCCATTCCTCAAGTGCCTTTAGCCGTTGTCCATCCATCTCTGTTTCACAGAAACTCCTCACCACACTTAGCGCCTGGTCTGGATTGTCCCTCTGCCTCATTCCCTGAAAATTATGTCTTCTGATTAATGAAGTCACTGAAGAAATGACATTGCAATAGCCCAAATAGCTCCAGAGGCACTGATGGAGCGTTCTGGTCCTAATCCCCGTCACCCAGTACTCCCTGTGGAAGGAGAGTGGCGAGGCTAGAAGTTCCACAGGTTGGGGCAAAGGATTCTGGAGAGTCTGTCAGAGGGTGCAAAGGGCATCAGGAAGACACTGGGGCCCTGCAGTAGTCTCAAGGTCTAGCTTTCCTGAGTCAAGTTTCATCCAGTGCTTGGGCTGAATTCCAAACACAATCAAGTATTGCTACCTGATCTATTTAGTCCAGGTCCATAAGGAGAGATTGTCATCCCACCTTGAGCCCTCTGCTTCCCCTTGGAGAGCCCAGAGGAGCTGCAATTGTCCTCAGGATGTTTGGAGGGCATAATCTGGTGGAAAGGGCATGGGACTGGGAGTCAGGAGACCTGTATTCTATTCCAGCTCTGCCACTGGTGAGCTGTGTGACCTTGGGCAAGACACTTAAACCACTCTGGACTTCAGTTTCCTCATTTACAAAAGAGGAATGTGACACCTGTTCTCCCTCCCTCTTAGACTGAGAGCCTCGTGTGGGACAGGAACTGTGTCCAATCTGATGATCTTGAATCTATCCCAGCATTTAGCTCACAGAAAGCACTTAATGCCTATATTACTGAAAACCCAACTCCCTTGCAGTCCACCTGAGGGCAACTCCTTGGGCAGCAGCAGCCTGCTCTCCCCTCTGCTCTGCTCCAACTCACAACAGCAACTTGCAGGAACATTGACAAAATCAAAGAAAGCAGTGTGGCTTAGTGGAAAAATGCGGACCCGAGAGTCACAGGATCTGTGTTCTAGTCCTGGCTCTGCTATTGGCCTGCTATATAACTTTGGGCAAGTCACTTACGTTGTGTCTCAGTTTCCTCATCTGTAAAATAGGTTCACTACCTGTTCATCCTCCCCTTTAGACTGTAATCCCCATGAGAGACAGTGACTGTGTCATCTGATTATCGTATATCTACCCCAAAGCTTAGTACTGTGCTTGGCACATAATAAACACTTAACAAATACCATTATCATCATCATCAGCTAAGGGACGCAGGGTGACAGCAGAACCAGGGGGGACCCAAGCCAGGCCCTACTTGTCAAGACAATTCTAATTCATGGCTCAAACATCCTCTCTAACCCTACTACCTAAGAACCAATTCCCTGCCTCAATTTATGCCAGCGTAGATGTGCCCCTCCACATGATACCCTTCAGCTCTTCCCTTCCACAATAGTGGCCAACCAGCTGGTGAAGGAACACCACTAAAGGCAAGACAACTCTTCAAGGGTGAAAGTGTTTCAGTTTTCTGAATTATAGAGTGCAGAAATCTGTAACCAAGAATATCTCCCAAGGTTCAATACCCTGAATGTGGCTGCAAGAATGAAAGCAATAAAATGTATAAGCAGGAGGAGTTCTTGTCCCGAAAATAAATACTGCCCCATCTTGGCCAGGAGAACTAGGGCAACAAGGCTGAAGAGAGGGATAAAATTGAGAATGGGAAGTTGGACCGTATATTGGAAAAAGCATTGGATCATGAGTCAGAAGACCTGGGTTCTAGTCCCAACTCTGCCACTGATTTTCTGGGTAACTTCAGGTAAGGCACTAAACCTTTCTGTGCATCAGTTCCCTCATCTGTAAATTGGGGGTAATGTCACCTGATTCCCCCTACTTCGCAGGAATGTTGTGGGGGAAAAAATGAGATAACTGAAGTGAAAATACCTGGGGAAAAAATTCAGGTGTTTTAGAAATATTATTTCTTTCCTTTAGTCTGATTTTCTGCTTTCTCTGACTCTACCTATTTTGGAGGTAGCTCCAAAGAAGCTGGACAGCCACTGAGCATGCTGACAAAGCGGGTTAAAATTCACATTCTAAGCTACTGCTTGGTCCCATACCTGAACTAGCCAGGTGCTCCTGGCATCCTGTATTGGACAATCCAGTTCAGCTAAACCACGGCCTCTCCTTTCTTGGATTCTGGAAAGTCATTTCACAAAATGGCGGCCCCAGCAAACAGTGGATTGAGATTTGGGTGGTTCCACCCCAGGCAGAATACCCCCTTCGTGGCCAAATCTTTATCAGGAGGTGTTGCAGAAATTCATTAAGCCACTTGAGCCAAAGACTCAGGTGAGTCACATAGAAACCTCCACCCAGCTCTGCTTTTCCCTCTGGGAGCAGTTAATTAAAATTTTCCTTCCAACCTCCATCACCCCAATCCATGTACATACACACCCCACACCTACTCACTCCCGACGCACCGACTCATGAACGCGTAATCTGTGGCAGCCTCGTCGAAAGGGTAAGATACAGAAAATCAAATTTCCACAGGGAATCCCATCACCTCATTGCCATGAAGAACAAATTGCAGAAACCTTGGATCTAAATAGCGTCTGGCCTGGTCCTTTTCTGATTTTTAATTCAGCTGCTGGCAGCCACAGTCACTAATGGAATTACAGACTGAGTGAACCATGTGGGGGAAGCGGGGGTGAATGGGCAGTTGCGGAGTGATGGGGGTGGTTTCTCAACAGATTGCCTGGCCCATGGGATCCTGCCAAAATTCCGGTCTAAAGTAGTCTGTATTATTGTAGCCAAAGGAGAGCCCTACCCTAAATGGAGAATTTGGGAGTATGCAATGACATCCAAATAGTGGTTCTTGCTCCCATTTTGAGGTGAAGCTTTGGTCAGATGAGAAGCTACAATGCAGAGCCTGTTAAACATAGTCCTGATTCTCTGCAGCCCAAGGAAAAACAGGCATAATGTCATCAGCTCTAACACTGCAGACAAGAGGCAGTGTGGTCTGATGAAAAGAGGGTGGGAGCAAGTGTCAGGAGACCCAGGTTCTAATCCCAGCTCGGCCACTGGCCCACTGCATAGCCCTGGGCAAGTCTCTTAACCTCTCTATGCCTCTGTTTCTCATCCGTAAAATGAGGATGCACTCCTGCTCGCCTTTTCACACTCAAACCCATATGGGACAAGGACTATGTCCAACCTGATGATTATGTTTCTACTCCAGCATTTAGCAGAATGCTCTGGCCCACAGACAGTGCTTAATCAACACCATCATTTTTACTCAAAGTCTCAACAGACAATCAATGGTATTTACTGAGTCCTTACTAAGGGCAGAGCTCTGTACTAAGCTCTTGGAAGGATACAATACAGATGGCAGTCATGATCCCTCAAGGAGCTTTCACTGAGCAGGGAGATGTCCCTTGAGGCGGCAGTGCAGATGAGCCCCTTTGGCCCCCATATCTCTGCTCTTTGCCATATGCATTCCAAGTGATCAGGTTAGCCCAAAGCAGACTACAGTAGGGAGGCTGAAGAGAACAGAGAAAAGGCAATTGTTGTCCTGTGATGACAACGGACCCTGCCTTCCCTTACCAACTTGGTCCCCAAGGTAGCCGAGCGTGATGGGAGTGAAGAAACAACCCTGGTCCTGAAGGATCCTCGCGGCTGTGGGCCACAGGAGGGAGGGTGAGACCAAAGGGAGGAGAGGCTACCAGGGTCTCAAAGCCTGTTTTCTGGGGTAACACCCATTCTATCATCTTTTGCCCCAGAAACCATATCAAGAAACAGCTCTACTTCAGTAGTAGAGGCCCACCTCTTCCGTCATCTCATCGATGGCTGTTTTTCTCCCATCAGCATGGGCTTCCGAATATCAACAGCACCCCTCACCGCCACCAATGGCAGTTCTTGAGACCCTTGGGAGTAGGAACAGACACCAGAAATTAAAGACAGGGACTTGGTCCTTGAGGAGTTTATCACCTAGGTGGGGAGACAAGTGGATACAAGTTGCCAGATGTGCACTGGGGAAACGAGTCAGAGTCTGGGTACTAGTGATAAAGCCAAAATACATGAAATACAGAAAGCAGTGCAAGGGAGGAGCAGAGCAGAAGGTGTTACTAGGAGGTTTTTGCTAATCAAACCACCCAACAGTCTAGTTTTTCTTTCCCTGTAATCCATATTTGGCTCATCCCCTTCCTTTTTTCTTCTGGCCCCAGTCCTTCTGCCTCCAACTTCCCCCTCTCCCTCCCAGTTTAGCCTCCAGACTCTCCTCACCCTCCTCCTTGCCAGGGCCAAATCTCCCCCTCCTCACACTACCACTCTCAGAGCAGCATTTCCAGCCTGATTGAAGGCTTCAGAAACCATGCCTGTCTACTTATTTGTTTTGTTGTCTATCTCCCCACTTCTAGACTGTGAGTCCATTGCTGGGTAGAGATTGTCTCTGTTTTTGCCAAATTGCACTTTCCAAGCACATAGTACAGGGCTCTGCACAAAGTAAGCGCTCAATAAATATGACTGAATGAATGAATGAATGAATGAATGAATGAATGAAAAGTGAAGAAGTAATAGAAGGGGTTGGCCAGAGATGCCCAATTCCACCATTGGGTCAGAAGAGGAAGCATTCCTAAATGACAGGGGCAAAAATATCGATGGTACTTCGGTCTAAACTTCGGGGGGCGGGGGCAACAGTGGTCATCATGGAATTGGTTCCCCTTTACTCAGTATGATGCAAAGTGGTGTACTGACAATTTGCTGGTTAATTCCAACTGGGAAGGAGGCTTACACTGATGATTCAACCCCAACGGTGGATTTTGTTTTTAACCTACATGTACTGTGTAATACTCCAGGTAATTATTCAACATTGCACACTGCTTTGGCTGTGAAGACTTGATCGAAGTGTTAATAGCAGAGGAGAAACTGGAACTTCCAGGTGCTGAAGTTTTTACATTAACCCTAAATTGAGATCTCTGTCTTTCCATTTTTGGAAAGCAAAACCTCTGACCTTGAGATTCTATCCATGCATGCAAATGTGGCTGAAAAGATCCAAGTTTTGCTCAATTAATCAATCACTGGTATTGACGGAGTGCTTACTCTGTGCAGAGCACTGTATCGAGTGTTTATGAGAATATGGTACAATGGGGATGGTAAACGTGTTCCCAACACTTCCTTCTGCCCTGTGTGCATGTTTAGAGAGAATTCTTGGCCGCTGGGTTTGCCCCACTCAAGACTGGTCTCTGTTTCCAGACCTCTTCTTGGTAAACCAATCTTTCCAATGTTTTTTCTCTAGTAGAGCAACCCCTTTCCTCATCGCTGCCACCCAGGCTAGCCTGTTCAATGCAATCATCTCCCAACAGCTTACTGCTCTACTGCATTCCACCCTCCCAGCTTGCTATTGCCCCACTTTAGTTTCTGGCACAGCAGCTGCTTGTATATCTAATAAGAAGAAGAATGCTAATGATAATAGTAGTGATGATGGTATTTGTTAAGTGCTTACCATGGGCCTAGCACTGTACTAAGTGCTGAGATAAATACAACAGGATCAGACAGAGCCCCTGTCCCATATAGGGAACACAGTCTAAAGAGAAAAGGTATTGAATCCCTTCTAACAGATGAGGAAGCAGAGGCCCAGAGAAGTCAAGTGACCGCCCCAAGGTCACACAGCAGGCAAGTGTCAGAATTGGGATTAGAACCTAGGCCCCCCGACTCAGTCTTGTCTCTTTCTCTCCCCCCAGGTCATGTTGCTTTCCTGATGTCATCTGCTCGCCTTCTGGGTCACATCCCACAGAGCTGTGTGTCTGGGAGCACCATGCCGGTGAGCCAGTTGTGTCCCTGGACCTCCTTGTTAACAATCTTGTCTACCAAAGGACACTTCCCAGTGTGACCAGCCTCTTCAGCAATTATGTATTGGGCCTCCACTGTGTTCCTGTCACTTTTTTAACCGTCTCTCACTCTCCTACCTGGGGAATTCCATGGAAATGTAGCATCTGAAAGGCACTGAAGCCCTGGGGACTTATTACTACTGAGGAACCATGAGAGGGCTAAAAATTCTGCGGGTTCACGTTGTCTACTTCTGACCTTTTTCTCCACATAGTCGTTGTGGGCAGGTATCCACAGCAAAAGTTCATCATTTATCTCCTGCCAAATCAGCTGAGCAAGGATTGGTTATCAGATTCATTATTTCAGAGGACTGATATGCTAAGTTCTCAGAAGGCATTAAAGATAGCCAGGAAATGCAGTGAGCAATGCTTCCCGGAAAATGCTCCAATGCTGGCCCGAGAGCCTCATATCATCACCACAACAGGCTAGGTCAGGTAGTCTGGAGGCTAAAGAAAGAATCATTTACCCCTTTCTAAAATAAAAAAACAAACTTACTTTTATAGGAAACAGGCAGAGAGTTCCAAAGTAACCAACTCCACCATTTGGCTGCTGGTGTGGCCCTGGACAAGTCCCTTAACTTCTCTGTGCCTCAGTTTCCCTGAGTGCAAAATGGAGATTCAGTACCTGTTCTCCCTCTTAGACTGTGAGCCCCCCATGTAGGAAAGGGACTGTGTCCAACCTGATGAACTTGTGTCTACCCCAACACTTAGAAAAGTGCTTGACGCATAGTAAGTGTTTAACAAATACCAGTAAAAAAAACTACTGGGGAGCAGAAATGGGGGCTATGGAAAAGGATGGACTTACAGGGGAAAATACAGGTAGTTATTATCATTAACAATTAATAATAATAATTTATCAATCACATTTGAGTGCTTACTATGTGCAGAGCACTATACCGCGTGCTTGGGAGAGTACAATAGAATTAGCAGACACTTTCCCTGCTTATAACGAGCTCACATAATAATTGTAGTATTAGTTAAGTCCTTACTGTGTGCCAAGCACTATGCTAAATGCTGGGATATATACAATACAATCAGATCTGGCACAGTCCCTGCCTCAAATGGGGCTCATATTCTAAGAGGGAAAGAGAACTTGGAGAAGCAGTATGGCTCAGTGGAAAGAGCATGGGCTTTGGTGTCAGAGGTCATGGGTTCAAATCCCAGCTCGGCCAACTGTCAGCTGTGTGACTTTGGGCAAGTCACTTCACTTCTCTGTGCCTCAGTTACCTCATCTGTAAAATGGGGATTAAGACTGTGAGCCCCCCGTCGGAAAACCTGATCACCTTGTAACCTCCCCAGTACTTAGAACAGTGCTTTGCACATAATAAATGCTTAATAAATGCCATCATCATTATTATTAGTAGTAGAACAGGTACCGTATCCCCATTTTATAGATGAGGAAACTGTGGGGCAGAGAAGTTAAGTGACTTGCCCGAGGTCACACAGCAGCAAGTGGTGCAACTAGGATTAGCACTCAGATCCTCTGACTCCCGGTCCCATGATCTTGCCATTGGCTACCAACTTTCTAAACGCAAAAACAAAGTAGAAGAGAGATGGTAGAGGCAGACAAAAGAATAATGAAAGCTCTTGTTCTGAATCCTCTATCTGTCTTCTATAGGTGCCTCCTTGTTAGAATCCCATCTTCTCCAATAGGCTCCCAGACTACCAAAAATTGGGGCTAGAATGGCTAGTTCTTCTCTTAAAGTAGTAAAGGCGGCTGAGGCATGGTTGACCACAGGTTGTGGGGGTGGGAGGACACAATCAAGCAGAGTAGTGCAGAAATGGACTGTTGGAAGACCACTAGATTATGAATTTCTCCCCTAAGCTGTGTGCTCCTTAGGGACAGGGATCTATTGTATCGTACCTTCTCAAGTGCTTCTACAAGGCTCTACATGCAGTAAGTGCCCAAAAATACCACTTCTTGACTGGTTTGGCAGAGATGCCAAACACAACCTCTAAAAGAGACAGTAAAACCTATTCTGCTTCTATCTAACCAATATCTTGCTTTCCAGGCCAATTTTTTTTTCAAGTAAGCCGACCAAATAGAAACCATAAATTCAGACTAACTGAAGAGTGCCTTAACTTTGAAAGGGTGGGTAAGACCAAAAGAAATGTCTAAGGACAAGACTGGTTCTGGAGCAAAGATGTTAAATGACAGGACTCTCCACCTGTATCAGGCTACTAGAACTCAGTTGAAGCCTATCAGACCCTGCCTCTCCCTAGGAGGAGATCTGGACATTTCCAAAAAACACCAGTCACATCCTCTGCCCTTCCTTCTCCACACTCAGAACAGCTTCCTGGGGGGTAAGTGGGTCAATTGGTCAGCTTCCCTTTTTGACATGTTTTGGTAACTGCAGCTCCTGAAAAACTGTGAAAGGAAAGAAGGGTCACACTTGGATCCTTCACTACCCTCATATTAGCCCTCCTCCTAGACAGCCCTGAAACCTAATGAGGGTCTATCCATCTTACAGAACATCACTGGGAACACTCTGCCCTGTTGCTGTTTGTAAGGAGGGGAGAACCAGCAGCTTGGCCTAGCAAAAAGATCGTGGGCTTGAGAATCAGGGGGCTTGGGTTCTAGTTCAGACTCTGCCACTTGCCTGTTGTTTTTCTATGGTTAAGTCACCTATGTTCTCGGGATCTCAGTTTTCTCGTTTGTAAAAGGGGAATTAAATATCTGTTGTCTCTTCATCTTGAATCATGAGCCCCATGTGGGAGTGGGACAGGGTCTAATCTGATTGTATTTACTCCAGCACTTAGAACAGTGCTTGACACAGAGTAAGTGCTTAACAACTATCACAATTATTATTACAAAATTGGCTAGCACAAAAGTAGGTATTAAAATAGCTCTTAGGCACCATTAAAACCTCTTTTAACTCTCAAGTTAACATCCACATTTACTTCTCCATACACCTTGCCAGGCTCCTTGAAAACTTTGATATGCTCTCTTGCATTTGTATTTCTACCATTAGTCACCCCGCCCTCAGCTCCACAGCATTTATGTACATATCTGTGATTTATTTCAACATCAGTCTCCCGCTCCAGAAGGCGGGAAGTGTGTCTATCAATTATGTTGTATTGTATTCTCCCAAGCACTTTGTACAGTGCTCTGCATAAAGTAAGCATTCAATAAATACAATTGATTGCAGAGAAATGAGTAAGTCTCAGATTCATTATCACTTAACCAAATGCATATGAACATTGGAAATGAAAAGCTCTTTTCTCCCTGCATCTATCCTTGTCATAGTACACAATTTCTGCTCTTCTTTCTTCCTTCTCATTTTGTATGGGATTTCCATTCCTTCAAGACAACACATTTACATTTCCAATCATTTTTCAGTCCCAAATGACACCTTCCTCCAATCCAGAAATAGCCACTGTGAGACTCACAAATGCAGTCCTGACAAGTACCCTCTTATAACCCGGTACGGCCCATTTCTCAAGCGTCCCAATTGCTAGTCATTACTCTGAACTCTTCCTGTTCTTGTCCTTAACTGGGGCAAGACCTTCAGAAAATGAACAAAAAGCCAAAACCTAAACAAGACTTTTTGAACATCTACCTAGAAAGCATCTTCTGCAGCTGTGCCTTTAAGGGAATGCCAACATTGTCCCCTTACCTTTTGCTAATATTCAAAATTAAACCCCTATAAATGCCTTCCACACTGAAGTTTATAACCTCGGCCTACACTAGTCCAGTGCAGAAAGATCTACTTGCCTGCAGGCGGAGCAAGGAAGCTCTTTAAAGATGAATCATTTTCATAAATGAGTGCAGAGGAAGGTCAGGCCAGGGGACACAGAAGGTTACATGTGTGGCTGAGATAAAGCCTCATCCATCCCCCTCTTGCTGTCAGGTCTTGATGGGGAACATTGCCTTGAGCTCCCATAAAACACGTTGTTTGCAGAAAACTTGCAGGTGGTTCATAAAAAAGTCCAAACTGTTACCATGAAATTTATCTCCCACTGCTGGATCGGAGTATAATGGAAACGGAGGAACTCACTTAGAAATTCAGTCTCCCAGCCTGACTTATATTTGTTCCAAGGATTGAAAAATTCAACCCGTTTTCTAAACGTGGCACTAAAAATGTCAAGGAATTTGTATTGATGACATCTTGACAAGATACAAGTGCATTCAAAGGAAAAATAATGTCCGCTGTGTTAAGAGCCCTTATCTCTAGGGTGAGGGTGTGGATAGGTGAGATTTTATTAGGAGAATTTAATCAGAAGGCTGCACTTGCTATCACCGTTTATTTCTGAAGAGAGTCCACGAATCCTTACTTTCAATTGTTTCTATTTGAGTGTTGGAAGCAAAAAGAGTAGACCGGATATTTTTATAATAGCTTTTTCAGATGCAACCTATACACACCAAAGAGCTCAGCAGGGAGATGGATAGATGTAATTTCAGTCCAAAATCACCGGAACTGCCAAAGGTTTTCAAATCATGGATGGTCAACAATATCAAAATTTTATCAATTGAAGCATCTTTTCCCTTTCAATCTCTGATTTTAACTACAACAGGTAAGCTGCATGGCAATTTGGTGCAGGGCTGGGGAGGGGGAAATCTGGGCAGGCATGATCCCAGACTCTCTTGTCCACTCAAAAAGAAGGAGCTGATAGTAGGATATTTTTCCCTTCCCAGTTCAACACATTTTACCTAGATATGGATGGGTAACTCAAGAAAACAAGAAAAGCACACCTCATTGTGTCTTTTTCTTTCCCGTGCCCTCTGGTTGTCCTAGAATGCTCCAGTTGGCAGTCAATGCCTGTCCTCCCTCCTTCACTCTGTTTCTGCTTGCCCAGACTCTGAGAACTCTCCATTCATGAGCAAAGCAGAAGATTCGGAAAGGGAAGGGGGAATGGGAACGTCAGGAATGTTCTCTGCCATTCAGGCTAACCTGATGATACTAGAAGTTTGTGGGGCCGATTGAAGGGATGGCCTCTTCAATTTTGCTAATCATGGTATTTGTTAAAGGTTTACTATATGCCAAGCCCAGTGCTAAGTGCTGCAGAAAACCTATTATAAGCAAATTTGACACCATCCTTTTCCCAAATGGATTCCCAGTTTAGGGGGATGGGAACAAGTTTTTAATCTTCATCTTACAGATGAGGAAACTGCAGTACAGAGAAGTTAAATGACTTGTCCAAGTCACACGGCAAGCAACTGGTTGAGCTGGGATTAGAACCCAGGTCTCCCGACTCCTACTTCTATGCTCTCTCCACTAGATCACGCTGATTCTCTTGACAGCATCAAACACCAGGGGTGTTTAGTGCTGGGCATCAGCTATGCCATAAATGAAGTGTAGCGCAAGTAGAAGCATGTACTGAAAAATTCCACTGGAAAAAACACTAGATTCTGGCCCGTGGTTGGTTTAAAGGGGCACTTATAGACTTGTCTATCCAAATGATGTGAAAGAGAGTAGTGTGGCAAAGGGGTAAGAGCAAAGAGGTGTGGGAACCCAGAGATCAGAGTTCTAATCCAAACTTGGGCTGTGTGATCTCAGGCAAGCCTCTCTGTGCCTCAGTTTCATCATCCTTAAAATGGAGATAAGATTCCTCTTCTCTCTATCTTTTAGGGATAGGGACAGACACTCAACTCTGATTTTGAGTCCTGGGTGCAATAGGGATTGTGCTTGATCTAATTGTCTTGTCTCTACACCAGTGCTTGGCACAGTGCTACGCATGAAGGTTCTCAAATATAATCTAAAAGAGGAAGAGGGGAAAATTTGAGGCAACTACCCCAAAAATTCTTCAAAAAACCTGCTACTGAGAAAAAAGACTGGTCATTTTGAGCCAGGTTTACCTAGTTGTCTAAACTGGTTAAATCTCCTGCTAACTGCTTACCCCCTCCATGTGAGTTTGGTTATAGAGAAGAGTTAATGCCCATTTCTAACTCACTAGAGCACCAAACACAATTTCCAACATTTCCTCCTACCATTTTTTTTAAATTTTAGTTTCTGTTTTCTCGACTGGATTACAAGTTCACTGAGGGCAGGATCATGTCTACTAATTCTACTGAACATCCTCCCCAGTCATTCAAATCAATCAACCAGTTGTATTTATTGAGCACTTGCTGTGGACAGAGCACTGTACTAAGCATTTGGGAGAGTTCAGTACAACAGAGTTGGTGGACATGCTCCCCGCCCACAATGAGCTTACCGTCTAGGAGGGGGGCTAGACATTACAATAAATTAGATTCCCAAACATTTAATGCAGTGCTCCTCACAGAATAAGCACTCAGTAAATACTACCAGTTGAAGAAACATTACGAAATCCGGAGGCAGTCTAGGGCCGTTGGTTGACTGAATTAATTAGTCCTGATTGAGCAGAAAGAGGGGTCACCCTCTGAAGCTTAAAGGTGAAAGATTCAGGACCAACAAAAGGATGGTAAACCTACAGTATTTGTTACTCCAGGTAGTTATGCTGACTGAAAATATCAGTAGGTTCAAGAGAAGTTAGAATCAATTTATGGACAAGAGGTTCATACTGGATGATGGGAGGAAATGACAGGGATGTAAAGGGAAATTCAGTGATGTTACACGGTCCAATCTTAACCATACGGATGCAGCGAGACCTAATGGAAAGAGCTCGGGCCTGGAAGTCAGAGGACCTGGGTGTTAATCCCAGCTCTGTCAATTGTCTGCTGTGTGACCTTGGGTAAGTCACTTAACTACTCTGTGTCCAGTTTCCTCATGTGCAAAATGGGGATTAAACACCTGTTCTTCCTGCTACTTGGACTGTGAACCCCATGAGGGACCTGATTATCTTGTATCTACCCCAGAGCTTAGTACAGTGTTCGGCACAGAGTAAGCATTTAACAAATACCATTATAAAGACAGATGACCGGAACAGATGACCGGAAGGGCAACCATCATATGATTCCCCCAACTCCCCCACTGTTGCAGCCAGAATCTTGGCCTGGATGAACCAGTAATAGCATCACAGATGGCCTTACGTATCCAACTAATGCCCTCGCTTCTTTTTGCAGGGGAAAAAGGTCTCTCTATCATCACTGTGCTCATGAAACTCTAGTTTTTAAGAGCTCATTGTAAATTCCCCCACACAGTACGGGGGCAGTGTACTTGTTTAACCATAATGGGGTAATGATTGAGTTTACCATGCTGGGATGTTCAGCTTCCCTATGATTCTGGTTATTTCAAAACTCGGGCCCTGGCCGCTAAACCACCCTTTGGGCTTTTATAGAGACTATAATCTTCAGGTGAACCAAGAAACTGCCTGACCTGAAGGAAAACAATAGTGGTGATGGAGGGAGTTTGCACGCTGATCCCACACCAAGCATTGTGTTATGCAACTATTCTTGACTGACTGGGAGGCTTAGTGAGGTTTATTGGTTAATACTACGTGATAACACGGTAATAACAATTAATTGCTTTTATCTCATTCGAAAGGAACTACCGAATGTATCCCACACTGTGGTTTAGAAAGCAGAAATAATTATAGTTCTACCCTATAATTTTATGGTTCGCCCTATCTCCGCAAGCATGCCACCTGATACTATTATGGTAACTCTGTGCAACTTTTGTTGGGAAATCCAGAGCCACATGAAACACTTCTGTGATTTTTCAGTCAAATCTCCATGGGATGGGATTTGCAGAAATGTTGCATCTTGGCAAATGCAGCCTGACTTCATTTGGAGAGGGGCAGGTGGTAGAGAGGAAAGAGGAAAATCCTCCCAAAAGACTTTGAGTAAATTCAGAGAACAATTGGCTTGGACCATGTGAGTTTCCAAAATACAACTGAGGAGCAACATGGCCTAGCAGAAAGAGCATGGGCCTGGGAATTATAGGACTTGAGTTCTAATCCCAGCTCTGCCACCTGTCTCTTGTGTGATCTGGGGCAAATCACTTCACTGTGCCTCAGTTACCTCATCTGAAAAACAGGGATTAATACTGTGAACCCCGTGTGGGACATAGACTGTGTCCTATCTGATTATCTTGCATCTACCCCAGCACTTAGTAAAGTGCCTGGCACATAGTAAGTGTTTAATAATAATAATGGCATTTATTAAGTGCTTACTATGTGCAAAGCACTGTTCTAAGCACTGGGGAGGTTACAATGTGATCAGGTTGTCCCATAGGGGGCTCACAGTCTTAATCCCCATTTTACAGATGAGGTAACTAAGGCACAGAGAAGTTAAGTGACTTGCCCAAAGTCACACAGCTGACAATTGGCAGAGCCGAGATTTGAACCCATGACCTCTGACTCCAAAGCCCAGGCTCTTTCCACTGAGCCATGCTGCTTCTCTTTATACTATTCAAAATAAATAAATGTCAATCTGGTTTCCTCCTTGCAGTAATGTCAAATCCTCCTGCTAACTCGAAATAAATTTCCATGTAATGTCATCTCCCCTTTCCTCAAAATCTCCAATGGTTGCCCATTCTTCTCTGCAACAAGAGAAACCCCTGTTGGCTTCAAGGCTCTCAATCAGCTCTTTCCCTATGATTTACCCTTTCTCCTCTCCTACTACACTCCAGATTGTGTATGTCACCCTTCTCAAGCTATCCTACTCACTGTGCCTCACTCTTCCTTACCTCTTATCACCTGTACATGCCTTCCACCTGCCCAAGAACTTCCTCCCCTTTCACATTCTGCTGACCACTGCTCTTCCCATCTTCAAAGCCCTTCTGAAATCACATCTCCACCAGGAGACCTTCCCTGATTAATCTCTCACCTCCCCATCCACCACACTTCAGCACTTCCAGCAACTCACAAACACATGAGTATTCACCCCCGAACCATCCAGTGCCACTTATCTATATATATATATATCTATAAAATACACATTATAAATTATTTCTTTATATTCATGTCTGTCTCCCCATCTAGACCATAAGCTCGCTGTGAACAGAAAACATGTTCAACACCTCTGTTGTACTGTACTCTCCCAAGAACTTAGTACAGTGCTCTGTACACAGTAAGCACTCAATAAATATGATTGATTGATATTCTTAAACACGGTTGCTTCTCCCTACTTGTAGTTTATTTTTGTGCCTGTCTCCCATACTGGACTGTAAGCTTCCTGAGGGCAAGAATGATATCTACTAACTCTACTGTATTCTCCCAGGTGCAAAGAGTAAGCTCTCAAATAGTACTGGCAGATTAGTTGATTAAAGTCAACTAGCATCACTATTCCATGAACTCAAAATCCTTTGGGAAATTTGTATACTAATAGGTCAGGGTGGATCTGAGCTGGTTTGCTATTGAGAATTTGCGGGCTCAGTATCTCCTAGGTGGTCTGAGAAGTCCTGCCCCTGCCAGCAATAGTTAGAAATGAACCTTAGTGGACACATTTGACATCTTTCTGAAAATGGCAGTGAAGGCAGAGACATGTCTGAAAGATTGAATTTCCTTCTATGTCCCTCCAAAACCCAGGAACATACCAATAAGCCCATCTCCTCAAGGGTAAGCTTCAGATGCCCTCCTGCCCAAGCCGACTTCAGGTTTTGGAGTCTTTGGATGTTTCCATGTTGCTTCCTTCTCCGGGGGCCATCAAGCTTCATCAGGGAACTTGGCCAGTGGGTAGAGAGACATGAAAGCCTGGAAATTGTCAGAAATCTGATGTGAGAGATACCAGGGTGAAGAAAGGCCACAAACCCACCCAGTCACTTGGCAGTTTTCAGATTAGCATCTTGTGGGCCTCCCTGAATGGTGCGTTTTTCCAGATCATAAACTCACGGGTGCTTTAACATTTGGTTTGCTCTTTGTAAAAAATATCTTGTTGATTCCTACAGTGTTCTGCTTGGTTTTTTTTGCAGGGGTAGGGGGAGGAGGGGGAAGATGAGACAAAAACTGAGGCAGGAGAGGAACTTTATTTGCCCTCTGTATGCCAATTCTACTCTAAACTAACTCTTTGTTAAAGCTTCTAGGTACAAATTGCCAACAAACAAATTAGCTTTCACCCACGTGACAAGGAAGGACAGGGAAAAATAATCATACTGGTCTTGAAGGAACTAAGGCAGTGAGCCTTTAACTGATTCATCTCCCTGGATTAACATTATCATCAGGGACAGTTGTGTTTGAGCAGAACAATCTCAGAGGATATCCTGCAGGCAGGCATCTATGCTTATCTATTGGTTACTGGTAGCAGGAGGAGGAAATGTACCAACTGAGATGGAGAGCTGGGAGGGACATGGATAAATATGGGCCAGACAAATGCACAATTTCTGGGAGCCCTGAGAATTTGGGGAACCTGCATGTCAGGGTACTGTGAAGGCAATTGGTGATTAAGATGGCTAGATTTCACCAAGTATCACAGAACATTGGTTCTCATCTCCACTTCCGTGCTTGCCGAGCCCCGATAGGATGCTGAGAAATTCAAGTCCCACCCAAGAGGCTGAACCAGACAAATAGGCCCATCTTTCAAAGAAGTAGGGCATCTGAGAAATGTTGAGAAAACTCCTGACTGAATCAATCCGCAAGGAGAAAGTTGGGCAAACACAAAATCGTAGCAGTCTTTGTCCCAGTGGTGGCTTCCATCAAGAATGGCAGAGGACACTTGAGACTTTGTACAGTACAGTAGTAAGTGTTCAATAAATACAAGTGATTTTTCTGTTCAGAGGTCACTTGGAAGTCAGAAGAAAATCAGAGCCATTCCCAGGGTTGGAAATGAAGACTCAGGTAGACTTTGAGAACAGGGCACTGTCTTACAGAATTTATTATTTTTACGTCTTTCTCATTTGCTTGATTCCCTGGTTTGGAGAGAGTGTGAATTCCAACACTGTACCATTGGGTGGTGAGCCAATCATTTGAATGAAGACACCTGATCAGAGAAAATTTGTATTGGTTTGGGGATCCTCCTTTTCTCAATTCAGGAAGCCAATGGCACATAAAGCCAGTCTCATTTGCAGTAATCCACTCTCCATCCTCAGCTCCACATGCGGTGACATCAGGAAGGTGTGCAGAGGAGAGGGAAACTGCATTTTGAAAATGTCAAACAACATCTGTTTCCCATTTCTTAGAATTGCAGGACTTCTCCTGCCCGTCACCTCCTTAACAAGGCTGTATCTGGTTGTGCATAGTTTATGAGTTTTATCTTCAGAAGCCTTTTGGGGAGAATGAAACGTGATCTAGAAAGTGAATCTCTCATTTAAGTTTTCTCCAAGGATTAGGGAAGAGATTTATTAGAACAATACTGCTCACGCTGTTACTCTCTGAGGATGTGTCAACAATTCCATTAAAAAAAAAACTTTGCTGCTGGGGAAGCAGCTAGCTTTGCTAGCTCTTGGGGAAATAAATAGTTAAAACACCAAAAAAAATTATCCATCCCCAAATTTAACAAGCAGAGTCACGGGGTGGGATTTTTGGGGGGTCAGGAAGAATTTGGAGGATTGTGTGCAACCATTTTACCATATTCAAAATTTTAGAAGTACACGAAGAATTAAATGGAGAGTAGAAACATAGTCCTATCTTTCAACAGGATTCTGTCGTTCCTTTAGATACTTTAATGAGTGTACAAGTGTGTGCAGAAAGGGAGAGAGATGGAGTGTCTAATAATAATAATTCAACTTTATGTTAAGGGCTTAATACGTGCCAATAACTGTACTAGGCACTGGGATAGGTACAATACGATTAGGCTAGACAAAGTTCCTGTCCTACTTGGGGCTCACAGTCTACTCATTTGCCTCATGCCTGGAGTCAATGTTGCTTCACTTAATTGTGCCTCAAGCTCCCAATCTCCCAAATGGCAATAACAGTAGTTAGTTGTTTATTAAGTGCTCTGAGACTGGTGGATGAAAAGTATGTTAAGTGCACAATATTATGATCATTTCTGATTGCTGCAGAGATAACAGCCAAGCAAATTATGATGGATTTTTCTGATTATGTATCATACATGAAAAGGGTACACTTTTTTTTAATGATGGCATTTATTAAGCGCTTACTATGTGCAAAGCACTGTTCTATGCGCTGGGGGGGAATACAAGGTGATCAGGTTGTCCCACGTGGGGCTCACAGTCATCATCCCCATTTTACAGATGAGGTAACTGAGGCTCTGAGAAGTTAAGTGACTTGCCCAGGGTCACACAGCAGACATGTGGCGGAGCCTGGATTCGAACCCATGACCTCTGACTCCAAAGCCCGGGCTCTTTCCACTGAGCTACGCTGCTTCTCAAGGAGCGTGAAGGAGCCCCAGAACTCCACTGCCAGCCCTGACCCCCAAAGTTGTAGCAGTTTCACATTCAAGCAAAAACTCCTCACTCTCGACTTCAAGGCTCTCCAATAAATCAATCAATCGTATTTATTGAGTGCTTACTGTGTGCAGAGCACTGTACTAAGCGCTTGGGAAGTACAAGTTGGCAACATATAGAGACAGTCCCTACCCAACAGTGGGCCCACAGTCTAGAAGGAGGAGACAGAGAACAAAACCAAACAGATTAACAAAATAAAATAAATAAAATAGATATGTACAAGTAAAATAAATAAATAGAGTAATAAATATGTACAAACATATATACATATATACAGGTGCTGTGGGCTCTTGGCTTCAAGGCTGTCCATCACCTCGCCCCCTCCTACTTCACCTCCCTTCTTTCCTTCTCCAGCCCAGCCCGCACCCTCCGCTCCTCTGCCGCTAACCTTCTCACTGTGCCTCGTTCTCGCCCGTCCCGCCGTCGACCCCTGGCCCACATCCTCCCCCTGGCCTGGAATGTCCTCCCTCTGCACATACACCAAGCTAGCTCTCTTCCTCCCTTCAAAACCCTCCTCCAGGAGGCCTTCCCAGACTGAGCCCCCTCCTTCCCCTCCCCCATCCCATTCCTCCTTCCCCTCCCCACAGCACCTGTATATATGTATATATGTTTGTACATATTTATTACTCTATTTATTTTACTTGTACATATTTATTCTATTTATTTTATTTTGTTAATATGTTTTGTTTTGTTCTCCGTCTCCCCCTTCTAGACTGTGAGCCCGCTGTTGGGTAGGGACCGTCTCTATATGTTGCCAACTTGTACTTCCCAAGTGCTTAGTACAGTGCTCTGCACACAGTAAGCGCTCAATAAATATGATTGAATGAATGAATGAATGTAGTTTTAATTCTATTTGTTCTGACGACTTGACACCTGTCCACATGTTTTGTTTTGTTGTCTGTCTCCCCCTTCTAGACTGTGAGCCCATGGTTGGATAGGGACCATCTCCATATGTTGCCGACTTGTACTTCCCAAGTGCTTAGTACAGTGCTCTGCACACAGTAAGTGCTCAATAAATACAATTGAATGAATGAAAGAATTCAGATACAGCAGCTCCCCAAGTCTCAATCAGTAGCTGGTGTGTTGAGTGGCCAGTTTTAGGGCAAAGCCCAAGATATCAGCTCCTACCCAAAGCCCTGTTCCAGTAAGCCGCCAGGGATGGGCAGGGGGAAGATTGGGCAAGAATAATTGAGCCCGTGGTGGTTTTCTCTTCTCCGCTCTGAACAAAAACAGCCCTGGAAAGATGTTGCTGAAGTGGGTAGTGATTGCGTGACAAGCGGAGGTGACCTTCGCCTGCCTGTTCAGACAGCTCCTTTGCCTCTCGGAGACTCTGGTCTGAAGCGTAATAAGGGCAATTAAAAGGATCAGCCAGCAGAATAAACAGCGACAAATTGTAGATTAAGAAAAAAGCCTATTATTTGGGAGGGAGCATCAGACAGTAATGCAGAAAGGATCCATCCGTCATAGCTCCATGATTGCTACCTTCTCCCCTGGGAACGGTGAAAGCTCGGTGTAAATCCTTTCGCACCTAAGAACTCTTGCACACTGCGGTTGGAATGAGCCAAGACACATTTACCTGGGTCCCTCCGCTAGTGAAACCTCTGCTACAGTCTGGAGGTCTGAGCATCAGAGGGCTGCCCTGGAGGAGGGGGGCTGCAGCTCTTCGATGCCATGGAGATTCCCTCCGCAAGGCTGCAGTGAGGAAACCCCCCGAGGGAGAAAGGAGGAAAAAATGCAGTAATGAGGAGCTGGTTTCACCACATTAACCACTCCACTTCTGCGGAAAAGGTCACTGCTGGTTCACTCTGAATGTACCGCCCTCTCATTTTCCTTGTGGAGGCAAGGTGAAGACGCCGTTAGTGGCTCCCTTCCAAAAGTGCCCCTGCTACAAGCTTCAAAAGCAGATGCTTGTCTGTCATTTAGGTAGTGCCCAGATACATGGAAATCTTTCCAGCCTGGGCCAGTTGAACCAATTTTTTTTCTCATTGAATTTGTAGAGCGTTTTCATACATATAAAGGACTTCCACAAAGAGGTAACTAACAATGTCCTCACCAACTCCCTGGGAAGCGGGAAGCGGCATGATTTAGTGGAAAGACCATGGGCCTGGAAATCAGAGGAACTGGATTTTAATTCCAGCTCTGTCATATACCGGCTGTGTGACCTTGAGCAAGCCACTTAACTTCTCTGTGCTGCAGCTACCTCATCTGTAAAATGAAGATTAATAATGTGAGCCCCATATGGGACATGGACTGTGTCCAGCCTGATTAGTTTGTATCTACTCCAGTGCTTAGTACAGTGACTGGCACATAGTAAGCACTTAACAAATGCCATTAAAAATGGAATTTGCTAAGTGCTTACTTTATTAAGCCCTAGGAAAGAGACATACAATCAAGTCAGATACAATCCCTTTCCCTTTTGGGAATCACAGTCCAAGGGGGTGGGAGAATAGTTATTTAATCCCTATTATACAGATGAGGAAACTGGGATATAAAGAAGTTAAGAGATTTACCCAAGGTCACTAAGTCAGGCACTGACAGGGTGGAAACTAAAGCCCAGGTCTCCTGACTCCAAATCTATAGTCTTTCCTCTAGACTTGGCTGCCTCTCAGTTACCCAGGTCTGGTTTCTTTACCCTTAATATTCAATTGTACTTCTTAAGCTCTTACTGTGTGCAGAGCCCCATACTAAGGTCTTGGGAAGTACAGTTCAGCAACATAGACAATCCCTGCCCACAACAGGCTCACAGTCTAGATTCCTGAATTCCTGAGCAATCTCTAGTCCTGCACATGACCGAAGCAGAAAGAAACTGGGTTTTTTAGTCCCTATATAATTGGATTTTGCAGACCCTTCCTGTCATATCCATTGAGTAGAGATTTCCCACCATCCAACCAGAGTCAGCCTCTTATTGAAAGGAACCAAGCGCCAGTTGGCAGAGTCCAACATCTGCTGGGTGTTGAGTGGCCCCAGACTTCTGACCCTAGCATAGACATTTCTAATAGCCAGCCAATGTCCTTGATATAACATACTAGACTGGGTGATGGAAAAGAGCTTCTAAATTGAAGCAACTGTTATTTTCCAGGCAAGAGGATTTCCCCATTAAAGCAGTATGTCTACGTCTATGGAGAATACGTAAATTGAAGCCAAAATGAGGCCCCAAGAGAGCTTTCCACTGCAAGTGTTGCAAAACATCCCCAAATATGAAGACAAGGAAAACAAGAATGTGTGAACCAACCCAAATTACTTTCCAACAGGAGGAGATGGACCGAATGAGTTTGTAAACCAAATCACCTTTACAGAGTCGGTCTCTGTCCAGTCAGAGGTATACAAACACTCCATCTATAGATCTGGCCGGGTGATTGGGAGATAACTGGAGAAAGCTACTAAGTGAAAGAGGTATTGCCCTCCAAGAGCAGAAGCCTAAAAAGTTTAGGATAAGGTGTTTAGTACACTGCTGTGTTCACAGTAAGCACACAATAAATACCATTGATTGATTGCTGCCGAGGGAAGGGGCACATGCAAATTCAAGTTTAATAATAACTGAGGTATTTGTTATACACTTACCATGTGCCAAGCACTGTACTAACCACTGGGGTAGATACAAGCTAATCCTGTTCCACATGCGGCTCACAGTTTAAGTGTGAGGGAGAATCCCCATTTTGCAGATGAGGGAACCGTGGCACAGAGAAGGAAAATGACTTGCCTAAGTTTACACAGCAGACAAGTGGAGGAGCCAGGTTTGGAACCCAGGGTCCTCTGATACCCAGGCCCATACTCTTTGCACTAGGCAATGCTGATTTTACTTGTAGAAAATAACTCAGCTTGGGAAACAAAAAATTTTTCCATGCTCCCGGTAAGGAATAGAGTGTCAGCTGCCTGTCAGTCCTGCCAGCAGGAGAGGAGGAAGGAGAGAAGAGATTAACGGGAGAGGGAAAAAAGGATCTTTCAGTTTGGGTTTGGTGTATGAACAAAGCTTCATCTCAGTTCTTTGTTTTAAGGGTTTCTCTCTCAAGGCAGTTCTAGGATTATATTTTTTTGAGGAGCCACCTGGCTCAATCCCCTAAGCCTTATTGGACCTAAACCATCCCAGAAAGACTGACTGTGACCAAATGCTCTCAAGAAAAAGATCCCAAGAGTAGGATTTTTGGTAATGCGTTCTAGCATTCATCTGTCTACATTCAAGGCTCTCCCAAGGTCATCCAGACACTTCCCACAGAATTCACTCACTAATTCACAGAAACGAGAAGCAGTGTTGCCTAGTGGAAAGAGCACGGGCCTGGGAATCTGAAGAACCTGTTCTAATGCAGGCTCTGACACCTTTCTGCTGTGTGGCCTTAGGCAAGTCACTTAACTTCTCTGCATCTCTGTTATCTCATCTGTAAAATGGGGATTAAGATTGTGAGCCCTGTGTGGGACAGGGACTGTGTCCAACCTGATTTACTTGTATCTACTCTAGCGCTTAGTTCAGTGTCTGGCACGTAGTAAGTATTAAAAAATACCATTGAAAAACACCATGGCAAAGGAGCGGAAATGGAAATTCACACTTCACCAGAAGAGAAACTGTGGCATGAGTAGTTGATTGGGCTTTTCCAACTCCATACCAGGCATTGGATGCATAACTGAGAACCTAAAATCCAGGTAGCTGATTTTGGGGAAGAAATTCATTAAGAAGTCATTCTTCCTACCAAACTAAGCACACTGTCATTTAGGGTAAGTACATACAAAGATTTTCAGGATTTGAGATCAGGCCAAAAGGCAGGTTATATTTTATCCTTTTTATTCCTATGATTCGTCTGAAGGAGCAATTGAAAACAAAGAGGCAGGCTAAGGTGATTTTTAGTCTGTAAGCTAAAAACAGATGCTGTCCTACTAGGAAGGTACTCATCGGCAGCAGGCAGCTGCATAAATCCCACCTTCTGGGTCACATGGTAACTACTAGACAACTGGTTGATCAGTGAGCCCTGCCATTCTAAAATAGGATTTACATTGCGGAGGCTAAGAGAGAGAATCCTGTTATTGTGAGCCTTGGGAGAGAGTTGAGAAATGCATGCTATGCAGGTTTGGGGAGAGAGGAAGAAAGGGGGAGAAAGCAAAGGAAGGAAAAGGAAGAGGAGAAGCCTGAAGTAGGTGAGAAAGATGTAAGGAGAGGGGAAGGAAAGGGGGATAGGAGGAAGCAGAAAGAATAATAATAATGATAACTGCGTGTTTATTAAGTCCTTATTATGTGCCAGGCACTATACTATGCACTGGGGTGGATACAAGCAAACTGGGTTGGAAACAGTCCCTGTCCCACATGGCACTCACACTCTCAATACCCATTATACAGACATGCAGAGAAGTGAAGTGAACTGCCCAAGGTCACACAGCAGACAAGTAGCAGAGCCGGAATTGGAACCCATAACCTTCTGACTCTCAGTTCTATGCTCTATCCACTACACCTTGCTGTTTCTCTGAAGAAGAGATGGGACAGAGAGGCAAAGGAGATGAAAGATGAGAGGGAGCTGACAATGGTAACCTTCCTTGCTGAGTGGTGAGGGGTTTACAGTGAAGTCTTCTAATATAGTAAATAACCCCAGTAGTTTTTTAACCCTAGGAGCAAAGTAGCAGATAAAGGGGTTTCTATAGTGAGATGGTTGTGTTCCCTCCTGCTATGGGAAAATCAGGTTGTAGAAACCACTAATTCAATGGAAATTAATGGTTGAAATGGTAGGTGGTTCGGAGATGACTGATGTTTTGATACAAATTCCTGTATTATTGTTATGTCCACCACTAGGAGCCCACTCTACACCCTTGCCACTAATTGTTACGTTACCAAATTAAATCCATGAGGGAAAGTATCTCAATCCCACATTGGCCTTTTCAACTACATTCAGATCTCTCTGTCATTACTGTCATCTTCTCCAACCAAGGATGATGGTTGTTGCAGAAACAGAACATCCTGTAAGGTACTGAATAACAGTGCCTGTCTCATGGGCTTAACAAATTCTATTAAAAACAGCAAAAAAGTGTAGCAGCAAGGCATCTTGACCAATGCCTTGTGCCTAGCTATACCCATTTCATCTTCCATTGAATCTACTTATGCCAATTTGAGGGTTGTGTTATACCACAATACCTAAGTACAAATTCATAATTATTTCTATCAATGTCTGTCTCCCCCTCTAGACTGTGAGCTTGTTGTGGGCAGGTAATGTGTCTACCAACTCTGCTTACTGTGTAAAGTAAGCGCTCAATAAATAAGATTGATGCGATTGATACCAGAACTGACTTGCTGTAGTGGGAAGAAGGTTCCTTAACTCTTCCACTGTGTTCTATCTAAAAGCCACAATGTAAAACGTGCAATATAACAGAACTTCCTTTAGTATGTTAAGCAATGACTCCTGTTCTTTCCCATTTTCTCCATCTGTACTACTTTTGCTTCTTTTCCAAAAAGCAGAATTGTTATTATCCAGGCTGAGCTGCTTTCTACAAACCTATCGCTGAATTTTCATGTGCTCTTTGGCAGCAATCCATTAATGGTATTTATTGTGTGCTTACTGTGTGCAGAGCAGTGAACTAGACACCTTATCCAGAGATTCCTGAAGCCTCACTCTTGGAAGACAATCCCTCTTTTGGTTGTGAAATGGAAGGCCTGTCTCAGAGGAGGCTCACCTGTAGGGCTTGAACTTTGGACATGATTTCCCCACTCTCAGGAAGACATAACATGTTGGGGCTTTTCCCTCAGGGAATAAAAGCAATGCTCATTCTCCTGGAGAAGTGGCCCAAGTTAGCTCATTAGGTTTTATAAAAGCAAATGGAAAGTTCCCTAGATCACCGGTTTCCTGGGATGCAAATCAGAATAAATCCTCAGCAAATTGTCAGGGGGTAGGACCCAGAGGTGGACAGATCCTTGGAACAAGGGGAATAAGAATAAGGTTCTACTTTGTCTTTGGCTTCTTATTTGGCCTTCTGCTTTATATTTCTGCCAGGACCCCAAGACTCTCCCTGCCTGGCTGTGGTTACGAGATCAATCAAACCGGCTGACCAGTTTCATCTCAGAATCACTAAATGGAATCCCTTACAAAATGCTGTGTACAGTATTTTGCACACCGTAAGGACTCAATAAAACCGATTGAATCAATGAATGAATCCCTAAAATTAGGGAATATCTACAACCAACTCTTTGAAATGGGAGGATGTGATCTTCACACTCCTTATTTCTGAGACCAGGAATGGGAAAGAAGGGAGATGGGTTTAGGTGCCCTTACACCTGCCAAAATGCTTTAGGCTTGAAATAATCTCCAACAGAAGATAGTCCCTATCTGCAGTAACAACAAATGCTATTTATTTACCAGACCCACTCACTGTGCAAGCACATTCAAAATAGATTAAGCAAGGTGCCTGCCCTATCTAGAAGAGTAGACATCAAAGTCAACAATATGGACAAAGTAAAGGATGCCTCACTGTAAGTCACAATGTGTTCTGGGAATCTGGGTTTAAACAAGAACCTAATTATAACATAAACCCAGAATTTATTCTACCCTTCCCTTTTGAGGTGCTCAGAACAGGCATTCTCTTAATCATCTCCTAATTTTACTGGGCATCTCATAATGTTATGGCTGAGGAAATGGAGACCCAGCAATATTGCAAGGCGACACCTGAGGCATGCATAAAACGGGGTCTTATGTAACATTCTGGAAATTTTCTCTTCGCTGGACTAAGCCAATAGTGAACTGTCTAAAGTTGTGTCTTTTCAGCAACTCTAAAGAGCCTAACACCCCTCGACCATTCCCATTTACTTATGCTTCAAACACTTGGTAAGGATGGAGGTTCTCATTTTACACATGGGGAAATGGACACTCAGAAGGTTGAGAGACTTTCCAGAAGTTGCACGGCAAATCCATCTCAGAGGAATGACTACAACGTCTGACTTTCAGTAAGGCTGGGTAAGGCTTCTTAAATGGGATCGCATTTTGCATAGAATCATTCTATTTTCAGTGCCATCCTGACCCCTAGGTTCTTGGCTCTGTGACTTCCATTTTCAGCCCCATCTCAGCAGCCTAAATGACTCAGAAGCGGGAGGAATTGAAGCTCCTAAAATGTACCAAATCTGGAGAACACAGGAGACATGATGGTGTACCATCACACTATTTCCAAAGAACAGGGTCCTTTGGAAAATAATACAAAGACCTAAGGATCTGGGAAACATAGAGATGGTCCAGTTATAAGGATTCCTGTTGCTCTTAGGCTCTGTTTGTTTTCCATATGCCTCAATTTCCTCATCTGTAACATGAGAGTTCAAAACCTGTTCTCCCTCTTAGTTAGACAGTGAGCCCCTCATGGGATATGGATCGTGTTCAATCTGGTTGCCTTGTACATCTGCCTGTGTTTAGTCCAGTGCTTGGCACATACTAAGCATTTAACAAATACCACAGTTAACGTGCCATTCTGAGACTCAGAAAAATACCAATGAGGAGGGTTTTTTCCAAAGGCCAGAGGCCCACTTCAGCTGCGAATGTCCAGTTCCACCTCTGGTCACCTTCCAACAAACCACTTTCCGCCTCCACGCTACCACAACTCACGAGAAACTCTTCCATCCCTCAGTGGGCTGCCTCGCCGCCTTGACCGGACAACCCTGACCCTCTGAGTTCAATTTAGTGAATTATCTCATTTCCATTTTCTCTTCCTCCTTCAGCATACCACAACTGCACCTATCCTGACATCTTGCAGATTCAAACCTTCCTAAACAATGCTTCCGACACCTCCAAAATGGCACCAGAGCATCTCTCAAAGTAGTCCAACTCCACAGCTTTTCAAACTTCCAGCTCCATAAGACTGCTGGAAAGAGTACACTGAGTTCCTAGGAAGCACCCTCCTGACATTTCCAGACTTATTAGCCAGTTTTCACACTGACTTCAATCAACCTCTTTAATCCTCCAAGGAAAGAGCATTTTTAATTCACCGATTGGCTGATAAGCTTGAAGCCAAAAAATGATTTACACGTAGATGAATTGTGCTTACAAGATGGAACTTCGAGCATTAGAAGCGGATCTGAATTTCCTATCTGTCATTTTATTTGCCACATTCATTTTTTCTCTGCCATTACCCTTGCTGATTGTGATCTTTCAGCGCTATTGGGCCCCTGCTTCCACAGTTTTTAATCTGCCTTTAATCCCATAGATTTTAAATATTCCCGGCACCGAGAGACTGGAGGCAATTAACTGCCCTTCTGATGCTCTCCTTATCAGTTGCCTCCTTGTATCTCTCAGAAGCAGCCTCAAGACACTTCCAGGCTGACAAATACTACCGGCATTTCAGATGAAGCAGCCGCTGCAAATGGGATGTGAAGTCCAGCTGCGCACTCTGATGCTAAGCAGTCTAGTCATCCCAGGGATGGAGGGAAGGAGAGCAGGCAGAGAAGATGATGCGGGAGAGAGAGGCTGGAGAAGCGGTGGGTGATAAAAGCCTCCCAGGTCCAACTTCAACTCAGCATACCCGGGAACAAATGGTCCCAAGTGTGTTTTCGGATTTTTTTTTAGATTTTTATGTGATTATTTTGATCCACTCAATCTACTCCCAATTCCAAACAGGGAAACCAGAGCAGCCTCCTAGACGGTCGGCGGCCCCAGCGTTGGACAGAAAATGGAGTCACCGGGTGGAGTGAGACATTTGGATCTGGCTTTGATCTCATCTCTTCTCCCCATCTCCCCTGCCTCCCTCCCCCTCCCACTTTTTAAATATGTTAAAATCTGCCATCAGGTTTGCCATCCCACCAGATGATAAATTTCCTACATATTTAAGGGAGTCAATTCCAAGTTGAACTCATTCAGGATGTCTACCTAAACTCCATACATCATCTGGCTCCATCAAAGCTCCTTAACCCAGGGCTCTAATCACTGAGACACAACTCACTTGTGTGGCTTGGGAAATGAGAATGCTATTCATTAAAGACCATCTGTTTATTCCGACATACATTTACATAAACCCTAAAAAATGCTGAAACTCTAATTCGAGTCAGCCGCATAGCTTTGTGGGTGAAGTACACAGGAGTAAATTTTATACTTACTCCATGTTTAGATTGTGATGACACTTAGTTTACGTTTAATGTTGTGGCCACTACTGAAGAGGAGGAGCATTTGCTTCATCTCCTTTCCGGTGTCCCATTCAGCATATTAAAGTCATTAAACTTTGGATGGCTATTAAAGTGATAAAACTAGGCATTGGTATGAGATTAGTCCATCATATAGCTGGCACACAAGTCAGAGTGCCAAGAGACACGAATTATGTCCTAGATTGCATCTAGCTATCCTTCCACAAATCTCTTAGCTGATAGGTACATCATCTGACCAATCTATTAGGTGGGGATAATAATAATGCTGGATTATTGGTGTTGTTATGAGGTCTTTAAAGTGCTTTGAACTCCAAGGGAATGGGGGAGAGAGGGAGGGATGGAGAGCAAGAAAGTGGGAGAGAGAGAATTATTATAAGAATTGAGTGACTTCATTTCTCAATGATTCCTTCAATCATTCAGACATTTGTGCCTTAATGACTCCTGGTTTCATTCACCTGAGGCTTGAGTTTTTGCATTGGAGGAGCTCAGTGTAATTTGAAAACAGGATAAACTGATGGGAACTTTTCTCTGTACTTAATTTAAGCTTTCCCATAGGATAAACTGTGAATCCACTCAAGGTGAAAAAAAAACCTTATTAGTAAATGGATGCTGGGTATTTCAACAAGAGAACTGTATCTTTGGGGAGCTGCCATTCTATTTTGTAAGTACAAAACCCCCCATCGAAGCTTGGTAGAGGGGAGGAGAGATCATGGCCAGGGGAGATTAGGAATTAGTGCTGAATGTCTCCACTGAATATCCAGAAAACAATATGAAGCTGCTTTATTTAACCTCTACCCTACAATAAGAACAGAGCAAAAGGATCCTTTTAGAGGATAGTTGAGGTTGTTTGTAAACAAAATCCAGAAACATAAGCAAGGAGGGACTTGAAAAACTGGCAAATTGGTAGCAGGCAAACCAATGGCCTGAAACCCTGTCCTATGGTGGGAGAAATGGGTGGTGGCTGGTTTTGGGGTTTTTTTTTTTGGGGGGGGGGGGGTTGTGCTAAATGTTGTTTTGCTGTGACTTGCAGCTTTGCTTCAGCATTTTCAAGATTCTTGCAGGTCTTTTTCAAGCTGCCAGCTCTAGCCTACGAATTATGGTAATGTGCCACTTCTGAGCCCTCGGCAGGATTTGCAACAGAGAAATCACATCAGCCTATGCTGATTAACAATTCCATTCCATCCAGAGATTTATATAAAAAAACTATCTTACATTTTGCTTTTTAATAAGAATGATCGCTATCTCAAATTGAGTCCCAGCAAATTTTAATAAAGGCCCAAGGTTGAGTGGCATTTTGCATGCTGATTTAGCTGTGATTGCTTGCTTTTGATGAGCCCTAGCCTGGCATGTACAGCTTTTCTCCAAGTAGGTTTAAAGACTAGTAGTAAGGAAAGGGATAAAAATAAAAACTTCCAACTGAAATTGGAGGCCTTTTCTTTCTATGATTGATTACTGAATAAATACCAACACATAGCTTCAGATTCAGCCCAGAAGTGAAATTCCCTACAGCTAAACAGCTGTTTTTAATGGCTTTTAATATACTCTGCTGTCAAAACATGTCAGGTTTGAGGACAATATATTATTTAAAATGATATTATTGATCTATTTATCTATCTTCCGGTCCACATCTCAGTCTATTCCTTCAACCAGATGGGGAGGGACATACGACAAGTGGTGGTTTCCTCTGAAACAACAATGTGGAGAAAGAAATATCCATCTCTTTGGCAAGATTTGAGGTAGAAGGAATAATAATTACTATGAACAATAAAGCCATAGGTAAGATGAGCTTTCCCAGGCTATGTCACTGGCTGATGAAAAACTTTCCTATTAACAGAGAGGAATAAATGAATAAGGTTGTTTGGGTGTCTTTAACATCCTCTCACAAAGCTGCAGTTGTTTTTATGATGGCATTATTAGGAATATTTGTATTTTCATTCCTCTTCACTATTAACTGAAGGCAAAGGTTGTATTTGGAATTCCTCATGAAAGTCACCTGCAATTAGTCAAAGTGTATATTAAGAGGCCCCCTGCTTCTAAAAAGATTAACCAATACAAAAAACCTCAAAGCTAAAGATTACAAATGAGGTCACCAAATCGATGTCACTCCACTGTCAGAGTGCAAAACAGAATCTCTTAAGTACCCCAGTGCTTAGAAAAGTACTTGACACATAGTAAGTGCTTAATACAACAATGCTACTACTAATAATTATTATTATAATGAGAATCCAAGGAAGCGGCTGCTGCTGAACTCTGCAGATGCCTCATTTAAGGACACCTGGCAAAAGCAACGTGGCCTAGTAGAGGACGGGCGTGGGAATCAGAAGAACTTGGGTTCGATTCCAACTCTGCTGCTTACCTGCTGTGTGACCTTGGGCAAATCACTTAACTTCTCTGAGACTAAATTACAATGGGGATTAAGACTATGAGCCTATTGCGGGACAGTGATTGTGTCCAACTTGATTAGCATATATCTAGTAAAGCATTATTAGTACAGTATTAGTAGAATGCCTGAAACATGGTAAGCTCGTAACAAATCCCATTTAAATAAAGAGCTATTCAGGAGGATTTCAGGAAACAAGTGAAAAATATGTACCAGAAGACTGTGGTGCTGGTAACCAAGACCTTTTCGTATAGTTAGAGCAAGTTTTCAATTTGTTCTGTTGCTATTTTTTTCCATGAAAAAGAAAAGGAAAGAGACCATTACATGTGGAATCCCAGTAGATAGTAGATTCATGGAGTACACCTAACTGATGTTATGTTTGCCGGGAAAATAACCAACTGTGTCTTTGATCAGAGTCCAGAACTGTTTGGATGCTGCTAGTAGAATAACATCCTCACCTTGAAAGATTTAGCAAGGAGAATTTTTCATTGCTTTATTGGATTTATAATGACTGTGCTATGCCTTTCCAGAATTTATTTCCAAGGATGAAAATGCAGGAAGGGACATGCAGGAGGAGGAGGTTAAATTCTGCACCTGGCTCTTACCCTGCCTTCGCAACAGATGTGGCTCAGTCATGAGGCCACTAGGTGAGTCAATTTCCCAATCTGTAAAATTGCGCTGGGAAAATGAACCCATTTCCCAGAGCTGTGGTGAGAGACAACTCTGACAATTAGTGGCAAAGTATCCTACAATAGCGGTAAACTCACTAAGCTCCGTGAGGGGAGGATACCTTTGCAGGTTTAAGGAGTTATATTGATCGTGTTTTACCATGAGCAGACAAGGGTACCTAGGAATCAGTTTATCTGAGGGGAAGAAAAGGAAGGGAGAGAGGGAGGGAGGGAGGGAAGGAGAGAGAGAGAGAGAATGCAATAGAGAGCTGGGTATTGAACTCGAGTATTTTCTGCCAATGTTTAACACTAGACAACCATCTCAATCCCTTGCATTCTGTGGTTTATTGGGTTTAATTATTTCTGAAAACATATAGGGAAGTGTACCTGTGTCTATTTCAACGTGAGAGTAAGCACCACGAAAGGGCAGTCATCATTGCAAATACCCGATCATCAGTTCCCCCCAATTCTGCCACGTAGTTGAGGCAAAAATTATTGTTATCATGACTATGATTATTAAAAATCCACTGTCAAGTGCCTGCTCTCCCCTGTCCTCCCTAATGGCAGATTCACTTAAATGATCATCTTGTTTTACTAAAATGGAAATTGAAAGGAAATTATAATGTGAGGGAAGATTAAGGCAGATAACAGAAGGAGAAGACATTTGGAAAACTGCAGTAAATAACTGATTTTGTCTTCTGACAAGAAGACCCGAGTGTCAAAAGGGAGACAGCATCCTTAATTGCATTCAACTACGCAGGTATAAACTGAATGAATAGCCTTTCCTCCATTCAAGAGGAAAATCCTTTTTGCTATCATTGCATCACTTCTCTCCTGGCAGTAACATGCCACGCAAGGATAAGCCTCCACTTTCTATTTCTTGTCTTTTGAAGTTAATTTCCGATCTTAACAGCAAATCAGAGTGGTGTCATCTTTCTGATAGATTTCAGAGCAATGAAAATTTAATTTATATAATATCTTATCCTAAAAAATAAATAAAAGGGGGTCTCATTCAATCCAAGCTGGAAAGCTTTGAGTGACGGCTAAAATGAGACTGTGAAGGAACATGAAAACAACATCTGTCAGGATCATTTCAAATAACTCGCCCCATTCTGCATGGGTTTGGGCAAAAATCTAAAAATTACCCCGAGAGACTAAGGAGATGATAATCAAAATGTAACAAGAGGGAAAGGTGATGGGTGATATACGGAATCTATGGATGTGATCGAACCTTCAGTATGCAAGGGATGGACAATGTAGGGCCTGTTCATGGATTCACGTGTACAGAGGCTGAGGAAGAAATTTTTAAGACAGACTAGCCTCTATGCATACCTACACTAGAGAACAATAGAAGACAATATGGTCAGGTCTGAGAGCCCAGCATTTTCCTTTTTTAAATACGCTCACAATCCATAAGTGAATTTCACCACCGAGGAGAAGCAGCACGGGTTATTGGAAATAGCACAGGCCTGGAAGTGATCTCATTCATAATCTTTAGAGAAGCAGCGTGGCTCAGTGGAAAGAGCCTGGGCTTTGGAGTCAGTGGTCATGGGTTCAAATCCTGACTCTGCCAACTGTCAACTGTGTGACTTTGGGCAAGTCACTTAACTTCTCTGTGCCTCAGTTACCTCATCTGTAAAATGGGGGTGAAGACTGTGAGCACCCCGTGGGACAACCTGATCACCTTGTAACCTCCCCAGCACTTAGAACAGTGCTTTGCACATAGTAAGCGCTTAATAAATGCCATCATTAAGTCAGGGGAGCTGGGTTCTAATCCCAGTTCCTCCACTTGCCTGCCATGTGACCTTTAGCTAGTCACTTAACTTCTCTGTGACTCATTCATTCTAGACCATGAGCCCATTGTTGGGTAGGGACCGTCTCTATATGTCGCTAACCTGTACTTCCTAAGCACTTAGTACAGTGTTCTGCACACAGTAAGCGCTCAATACAATTGAATGAATGAATGAATTCAGTCGTATTTACTAAGTGCAAAGCACTGTACTAAGCACTTGGGAGAGTACAATATTCAGTTTCCTCATCTGTAAAATGGGGATTAAATCCTATTCCCTTTCACTGAGACTGTGAGCCCCATGTGGAACATGGACTGGGCCCAAACTTGAATCTACCTCAGCACTTCAGCACTTAATATATACCATAGTTATTATTACCAGTGGCATATGAGTTTGAGGACATCTGTACATATATACACAAACACACATACACACACACACACACACACACACACACACACACACACACACACACTTATTCAGGGCTGCCTAAATTGTGTTTGCAAAACCTAAACCCATAGATGCAATGAAATGTTATTCCATCAAAGAGGATTCCTGAGCAGAGATCTCTCCAGAACTCACCCAGTCCAAAGTATTTCATTTTTTTTTCATTTTTTCAAAGGTATTTGATAAGCGCTTGCTATGTGCCAGGCACTGTATTAAGCACTCGGGTGGAAAGAAAATGAACAGATTGGCCACAGTCCCTGGCCCACATTGGGCTCATAGTCTCAGTCCCCATTTTACAGATGAGGTAACTGAAGCACAGAGAAGTGAAGTCACTTGCCCAGGGTCATATAGCCGACAAGTGGCAGAACTGGGATTAGAACTCAGGTCGTCTGACACTCAGGCCTGTTCTCTTTCCACTAGCCCATGCTGCTTCCCATCTCTTCACCTTTAGAAACCCATTTCTTCCCCATCTCTGTATGACCACAACTGTACCTGTAATAGAACAAATCTTCCAGCCTAATATGTGTCACTTTACGTGTGTCTCAAATCCCCTCCCTCCCTTTCATTTTTTGATTGTGAGTCCCCAATTCCCATCTTTCCCAGCACTTGGTACAGTGCTCCACCCGTAGCAAGGACTTCATGAGAAATATTACTACTACTACTACTACTAATATAAACCATATTGTTTTCCAAAAAAACATCGGAAAGGTCGCTCTCCAAGCAAACAATCAGGAACCAGGAGGGGTATGTCGTGTGACCAGTAGAGTTGTTAAGGATGTCCAAAAGCATTCTAGTGCATGTCCAATGCCCTAACGCAGTTATCTTAACTGGTGAGCATCCCAGGGCTGTTTATTTCAGTGAACCCTTGAAACCTTTTTGTGCAGCGTAATCTAGCCAACCTCTGACTGGATAGCATTGAGAGAAGCGGAAAGGAGCTGTCGAGCTAATAGGAATATGTAGTGAGCAAATACCACTACTTGCAACATCCTAGTATCCTGTGTCAAATTAAACAGCAGATTCTAAAGACCATATTTTTCTTAGAATAGGCCCAGCTCTTAGATGGTCTTCAATACCACTACTCTGAGTCCAGATAAGATCATATCAGCAGGGCCCTCTAAGCACTTGAGAACCACTTTAAGGAGATCACTGGGGCAATTACCATAAAAAGCGAAAGATACAGGACTTCATTGATGGGAGATTAATATTGACCATAAGTTAATTGATTTCCTGCCCTTCCCCCCACAATCTTATTTCTGAATTTAAGCCTGTTTTGTGAATTCCTGAGAACTTTTAGGGCTTTTGATATTTTTTCAGGGGGATGGAAGTAAATTTCCCTAGCTTAATACTTCTTTTCAATACGTAGCCAGGTTCTGACTTTTGGGTTTAGCATTTTGTGTGTTTATTTATTCAAGGGTGAAAACGTGTTCTGGCAGTTTGAGTAGAGGGAAGAGCCAGCGGTTTCCATGTTGGGTTTCTGGCTTTCTCTTTGATGCATCCTGTATCCTCCAACAAGTATACTCTCAAATAGAGTGGACCACTGTCTTTGAAAAAGAAACTGCTGGCTAGGCCCTTTCCCCATTAGCAGTACTTAAGACTTGGCTTGTTGACCAGAGTGATGGCTCAACCTCTTGCTGATGCTCCTTTGGCCCAAAAACTAGCTAATCAAGATGGTGGGAAGGTTCTATGGACATGGGAAGCCCTGGAAACAGATGGATTTAGGGAGTTAAAGGGATTTGGAGATTATGGAAAGGGAGTCTTAATCCCCAGACATCTCTGGGGGCTAGGTGTCTTTAGGGCTAAGAGGAAAGTATAAGAAAAAACTTATTCTAGGGTGATGTCTAATGTCTACAACGGATGAGAAGGGCTTTATCAGGTAAATTTGTTTTCAAATTCAGCTTTTATTATTATTAATGATAATAATAATAATAATGATGATGGTATTAGTTAAGCACTTACTATGTGCCAAGCACTGTTCTGAGCATTGGGGTAGATACAAGGTAATCAGGTTGTGTCACATGGGACTCACAGTCTTAATCCCCATTTTACAGATGAGGGAACTGAGGAACAGAGAAGTGAAGTGACTTGCCCAAGGTCAAACAGCAGACAAGTGGAGGAGCCGGGATTAGAACCCATGACCTCTGACTCCCAAGCCCGGGCTATGTCCACTGAGCCACGCTGCTTCTCCAGAAAGAAGTTTGCAAACCACTTCCCAGGCTTCCTCCTCCAGCTTTTTTAATTGCTCAACAATGAAACAATTTCAGGACTGAGCCCCCCCACTATAATGGTTTGCATATTTGGGGCAATTTTCACATTTGCAAACAAATGGACAGATCTCAAGAAGAGCAGTCCACCACAGTGCCTCCCATTTCATCCTTTAACACTTATTCCCCATTTTACCTAAGGAAACTGAGGCCAAGAGAAGATACGTAAAGCACCACACTTCAGGTTTTAAGCCCTACTAAAATCCTCTGAGAAGTCTAACCTGACTAATCCCTCAATTCCCCTATTCTCTCTCCCTTCTGCATTGTCCATGCACTTGGGTCTGTACCCTTTAAGTATTTGATATGCACCCTAACCTCAGGCCCACATATCCACAATCTATTTTAATGTCTGCCTCCACTTCTAGCATGTTAGTACCTCGTGGGCAGGGATTCATTCATTCAATTGTATTTATTAAGGGCTTACTGTGTGCAAACACTGTACTAAGCACTTGCTATCATGCCTACCAACTCTACTGTATTGCACTCTCCCAAATGCTTAGTATAGCGGTCTGGATAGAGTAAGCACTAATAAATACCATTGATCCATTGATAGATTAAGTGACTTGTCCAAACTTACACAATAAGTAAAGGACAGACCTGGGACTTAGCCCAAGTTTCTGACTCCCAGTTTCATTCTCTTTCTACAAGGCCATGCTTATATTCCAGATGCCATCATATAATCCGGATTAGCTGAACACAGAATCCATCGTTCTCTTTTCACTTATTTGTAAACTGGGGATACAATGCATCCCAGGACGGTTGAAAAGAACCACTAGCAATGACTTTAAATACACAAAGTGCTCTCTAAATGCTTAATTCTAACAACAATCATGAACCTCCTTTGATGGCTGGCTTGTTGGATGGCTTTCTGAGATTATAGCTCGACTGGCTTTCTTGGAGGGGAGAGTTTGCCTACAAAACTAGGAGGAGGAGCTGATGTGTTACGAGAAGCAGTGTGGCCCAGTGGAAAGAGCACGGGCTTTGGAGTCAGAGGTCATGGGTTCAAATTCCAGCTCCGCCAATTGTCAGCTGTGTGACTTTGGACAAGTCACTTCACTTCTCTGGGCCTCAATTACCTCATCTGTATAATGGGGATTAAAACTGTGAGCCCCCCGTGGGACAATCTGATCACCTTGTAACCTCCCCAGTGCTTAGAACAGTCCTTTGCACATAGTAAGCACTTAATAAATGCCATTATTATTATTATTATTATTATTATTATTATTATTATTATTACGTGTTCTGAGGTTTGTTCAGGGAGGAATAAAAATAGTGATTTCTGATCCCAACACCTGATGGGCAGCCACACACCAAAAAAAGCCTTGTCTTCCTTTTCCTGGCTTTGGGTCAGCATAAAAATAATTCAGAGTGTACAAGCCCAGCATATATTCACCCTTTCCTGGCCAAAACTGCTTTCAAAGCAGGTTGAAACAAATGTCCCAAAAATCAAAGAGAAGTCTCCTTTAGTTAAAAATCGATTGGCCCTGGGGTTTGATAGATGTCAATTTTTTCACATCTCCAAGAGAATCAAAGAACCAATAGCCTGCATGCTGGAGCTGTTTATAGAGAGACACAGAGATAGCGTGGCCCTAGGATCACAATATCAAACTGATTCTATTTATACTGTGTATTTAAAATGCATACATTTCCCAGAGAACTCTGGGCACCTGCATAGAAATCTATAAATACAAAAATTAAATATATTAAATTAGTTAAAACCATGAGCTGTCCACTGCTTTACTAATTTTTAAGTCAAAGCGAAAAGCGGTTCTTTATCAGGCACTCTAGTCTTCTTCCCTCATTAATTATATTTCTCTGCATTGTGGGCTCCACCCTTCCTTAAGTGGTTTCTGTTGTGAATGTATAGCTTTGTTATACTACAAGGCCATTTAGCCTCGGAGAGCAGCAAAATGAAATTCTAACGGAAAACACCTCTCATCTAAGCCAGACACTCCACAAAAGCATTCAGTGGACTTGGGTTCCTGCTGAGGATAAAGTGAACCCTGCAGACTCCAAAAGAAAGATCAGTGTTCCCTTGTTTCTTCAACTGGGTTTTGGTTTGTGAGAAAGATGAAGAGAGAGGTGTCATTAATTGCCAAATGGGTTCCTGTTGCAGTCAGAGGGCAGGTCTTGGCCACTGAAAAAAAGGATAACCCTCTTGGGGTAGAAACACGACACACCAGGCTGCACAAAAGGCAACCAAAAAAGCTTCTTTTGTTGATGGAATTAATGTGATTTCTTTCCCGTTAATCATATCAAGGATAGAAGCAACTCAAATGACTTAAACCATGAATTGCTTCATATTTCAGAACCAAGCTTCCAATTGTAAATCCTGGGGAATTTCAAAGCACGTTAAGCCTCGCTCCTCCCCTCTCCCAAATCCCTGCAGAGAAATCTAAAATAAAATCATAAAAGGCTGAGACCCTCAAAAGCAGTAAAAGTATTTGTTTTTGTCCTCACCTTCAGGGTTTCCACCTTCACAATATTGCTAAAATCTGCCCTTTCCTCTTCATCCAAACTGCTACAACCTTAATCCAAGCACTTATCCTATCCCACCTTGATTGCTGAGTCAGACTCCTTGCTGGTCTCTCTGCCTCCCGTCTCTCCCTGCTCCAGTCCATATTTCACTCTGCTGTCCGGATTATTTTTCTACAGAAACGTTCAGCCCATGTTTCCCCACTCCTCAAGAAACTCAAGTGGTTTTCCTTCCATTCATTCATTCATTGTCATATTTATTGAGCACTTACTGCGTTCAGAGCACTGTACTAGGCACTTGGGAGAGTACAATGTAACAGTAAACAGACATTCCCTGTCCAAGACTAGCTTACAGTCTAGAGGGGCACCTCTGAGTCAAACAGACACTCCTCACCATCAGCTTTAAAGCACTCAATCACCTCATGCTTTCCTATTCCTCTCCTAGTTCAACGCAGCCCACACTTCACTCCTCTAATGGCAACTTATTCCCTGTACCTCAATCTCGTCTATCTCGCCACTAACCTCTCACCCATGTCCTGCCTCTGGCCTGGAACTCACTAGCTCTTCAAATCCAACAGACACTCTCTCCACCTTCAATGCTTTACTGAAGGCACATTTCCTCCAAGAGGCCTTCCCTAAACCCTTATTTCCTCTTCTCCCAATCCCTTCTGCATTGCCTTGATTTGCTCCCCTTATTTGTCCCTCCCTCAGCCCCATAGCACATATGCCCATATCCAAAATTTATCTATTCAGATTAATATCGGTCTTTCTCTACAGACTATGAGCTCATTATGGGCAGGGAATGAGTCTACCAACTCTGTTACATTATACTCTCCCAAGTGCTTAGTATAGTGCTCTGAACACAGAAAGCACTCAATAAATATGATTAATTGATTAGGAAGAGGCTATTGTGGCTAAGACCAACCAGAACAAATGTCATTTTGGACCAATTTTTTCCAAATCCTTATTTCAAAATTATCTCCATGAAATATGCCCCTTGAGCTCTGCTATCACAGAGCTCCTTTCAAGTGTCTTGATTTCTAAGAGGTTAAATGTAAAACCATTTACATCGAACTTAACTTTGCCTTCCACTAGATGTTTGCATTAGTCCAAGGTTGGGTTGCATCCAACACTGTCAGACTAAGTCTTGACACAAGCCTCTGCAGCAGAAATGTGAGCTTCCTTCAAGTCTCAGTTTCCAACAGTGTGATGGTCAACAAGCAGTCGCTTTTCAAATGAAAATCTTAGGCCCAAAATGATGCTTTTCTCTGTCAGAAAAAGGGAGACTGTGGTGATAATTTTTCTCTGTGTTTCAGAATCATTGTTTATAGGAGTACTGAAATCTCCACATGCTGGTCCTCTGGTTAAATACCACCTGATTTCAATATCATAATCATTATCTTCTTGAAAAAGAAAGGTAGGAAAGTAGACATGTAAACTCTTGTGACATCTTGGTGTTCTCTGCTGCCAGGAAGACCTTAAACAAAATCTTTCTGTTCCATCAAGAATATCCTGAACCACCGTGTCCCCAAATCACAATGTGACTTTAGACTGCAAGGTATCTCAGTAATAAGATAAATATAAGGAAATAGGGAGGTAAGGAATAAAAAGCAGCAAGAACTAATGGAAAGAGCATGAGCCTGGAAATCAGAGGACCCTGGTTTAATTCCCACCTTGGGCAAATCACTTCATTTCTCTGTGATTCAGTTTCCTCACCTGTAAAGTGGTGATTCAATACCTGGTCTCCCTCCTCAGATTGTGAGCCCCATGTGAGACAGGGACTGTGTTTGACTTGATTACCTTTCATCTACCACAGCACTTAGTACAGGGCTTGGCACATAGTAAGCACTTACTATTGGCAAATGACAACCTCAGCATCTCCATATCATATTCAGTGATCTTAAGAAGGCATTTAACACTGTCAGGGGACTTAGACCCTGACAGCCCCTAAATAATTCCTGCTACATAAAGACATTTATTCAGATTGAAGTCTTCTACATAATGATAAAGCCTGTCAGGTCAACACTGAAGGTGCTTCTCTCACCTTTGGGTCAACACCACTAAAGAAAGCAGAGTCATGAATGGACAAGGAAACAGAAAACTGAATAAAATGCCAACATGAACTTTCCAAGATTAACAGATGTGGCCAGAGCAGGAGTGTATGATCAGGCTGGGAAGCCTGAATTAAACCACATCTAGGAGTCATATCGAACTTCTTGAGAAGTTTCTCCAGTATCAACTAGAGAAGCAGCGTGGCTCAGTGGAAAGAGCACTGGCTTTGGAGTCAGAGGTCATGGGTTCAAATCCCAGCTCCACTAATTGTCAGCTGTGTGACTTTGGGCAAGTCACTTAACTTCTCTGTGCCTCAGTTACCTCACCTGTAAAATGGGGATTAAGACGGTGAGCCCCCCATGGGACACCCTGATTATCTTGTAACCTCCCCAGTGTTTAGAACAGTGCTTTGCACGTAGTAAGTGCTTAATAAATGCCATTATAAAAAAAACTACGCACCACGCTCAGTATGAGTTGACAAGGAGGACAGATTTGTGACAATCCTGGAATTCAGATAATGTACAACCCCTGATGCAACGCTCATCTAACCTAGTTCCTGGGAGGACCATGTGAGGACAGTGGACAGCAACAGGATACACAAGCAGATGCAGTGTGGTCAGAGTGTACCGACATCGGATGGCTGGAGAAATTGTTACAATTAGAGTGAAACATAACAACAAATAACAGCAGTCAAAAGGGGAAGGAAAACTCTGGTGGGCAAAAATCAGAAATTTGAGACTTTTAAGCCTTCAGAGAAAGAAAATGATATGAGAGCATATATAATATGATATATGATATGATAGAGAGGCAGCATGGCTAAGTAGATAGAGCACAGGCCTGGGAGTCCGAAAGTCATGGGTTCTAATCCCACCCCCGCCACGTCTGCTGTGTGAACTTGGGTAAGTCACTTTACTTCTCTGTGCCTCATTTCCCTCATCTGTAAAAATGGGGCTTGAGACCAGGAGCCCCACATGGAACAAGAACTTTGTCAAACCCACTTGCTTGTATCTACCCCAGTGCTTAGGGCAGTCCTTGGCACATAGTAAGAGCTTAACAAATACTATTATTAATATTATTATCATCAAATCAAATCAAAAGTATCACTGGGCCCCAGAAAAGGCAGATGCTATAGCAGAAAAGAATGAACTTTAAGAGTATGGGAAAGATTATCAACCATGCACCCATCTTTTCATCTACCCATAAATGAAATGTCCATCAGCACTCTCACCTTTGAACAAGAGTTTATTATATAAAATACTCTTCTTTATTAGTTTTATCTCTATTTTATTCCACTTCAACTCTATAATCAGTTATTCTGATTCCACTGTTTCTGAATATTTCTATGTCTACCTCTTCCTTAAGAGTGTAAGCTCCTTGTGGGCAGGAAGTGTGTCTTGGGATTCTGTTGTACTTCCCAAGCACTTAGAATGGTGCGTTACACTCAGTGGGGTCTTAGTAAATATTACTAATAACGCTTAATCCTACACACTAAGCAATATCTTTTCCAACCTAAACAGGGTGTAAGCTCCTTCATCAATCATCATCAGTGGTATTTGCTGAGTGCTTACAATGTGCAGAACATTGTACTAAGTGCTTGGGAGAGTTCAGTACAATAAAGTCCGTAAACATGTTCCCTAACTTGTGCTCAATAAATACCACTGATTGGTTTTCTGGCCAATTTTGCTCTCCCCCCTCCGCCCACTGCCCCAGTCCCCAAATTGTGGCCAGTAGGCTGAAATTAAGTCCAGTGGCTCTCTAAATCTAAGGGGCTCGCAGGAGCAAGTAGAAAGGACAGGACAGAATTGGAGTTGAGTTTGAAAGATCTTTCTAGATTCTAAACCTCAGTGCTCACAGTGACTCCAACTTGATCAGCAAAATTGCAATTCAGTGGACAACAGGGAAGAGCAGACTAAAAGAGAGGTGAACTGCAGAGGCAAGCCTAAAGGAAATGATGTTAGAATCATATCAGGGTGTCAGCGAGCAAAGCAGGAGATGTTAACCTGAAATGGATTTACTTAAAGCCACTCCTACCCCTTTAAGACATTTCTGATCCGTGCTTCTGAATCATTTACACTTCAGTCATCAAACCACAATAGGCTAAGAGTGACTTGACATCTAAGAAATGTTTTCTGCTTTTTTTATTCAAAATTAGAGGCTGGCCTTGCACAACAGACAAAATGAACAGGGTAGTCTAATTTTGGGCTTAGAATCCTAGGCTTAAATCAGTGCTCTGGTTGCAATGAAGGTATTAGATAAATATATTGTAGTTTTTCTAAGTCATCACAGAGGAAGAGGTGCCTGAGATATGCAAATTAAGGACCCATGGCTCCTTGTTTTCCTGCTCATAATCCAAGGGGCTCGTATTTGTGAAAATGCTCAAGTAAACTTTTCCGATACTGGATAGTATCAGCTAGGATAGGCCAGCAAGAGTAGAAGTAAGGTGATACAGTCCCTTTTTAAAGCTCAACCAAAGTCTGGGCCTAAACAGCCCGAAGGGAAGGGTGGCTTGATTAGTTATCTCAATCAGTCAATCAATAGGATTTATTGAGTGCTTACTAACCACTTGGGAGACTACAACCACATTATTTTGCATCTATCTTATACCTACATAATAATGATGGTATTTTTTAAGCGCTTACTATGTGCCAAGCACTGTTCTAAGTACTGGGGGCTTAATACAGTGCAAATGTTGCAAATGTTTAACAAGCACCAGTCAATCCATCAATCAGTGATATTTGATTACTGTGTGCCCAGCATTGTACAATTGGGAGAGTACAATACCATTATTGTTCATAGCAATACACATTATTATCAATCATATTAATGATACTATACTATTATATTAATATGAGAAGCAGTGTGGCATAGTGGATAGAGCATGCCCAGGGAGTCAGAAGGATCTGGGTTCTAATCCGACTCTGCCATGTGTCTGCTGTGTGACCTTGGGCAAGTCACTTAACTTCTCAATGCCTCATTTATCTCATCTGTAAAACGGGAGTTAAGATTGTGCACCCCATGTGGGACAGGGACTGTGTCTAACCCAATTTGCTTGTACCTACCCCAGTGCTTCCAACAGTGCCTGGCACATAGTAAGTGCTTAACAAATACCATAATTATTATTATTAATTATTATTATCAACATGAAGAAACTGAACCAGACAATCGCTCAGCCCGTCATTAGTTAGAACGGGTAGGCCCAGTCTTTGAAACGTTGACCTTGGGAAATCTACTTTATTTTACTGTGTTTCAGTTGCTTTATCTGAGGATGGTATGGGTGATAACACCATGGATAGTAGCCCTTTCCTACATCACAGAGATGTTTTCTAGATGAACTAATGGAAGATTATAAAGTATTGTATATTATGATGATGATAATTAAGCCCTTGGTGTTAAAATAAGTCTTGTGGTTGAATGATAGTGATTCAGTAGGTGGCGCCCCTCTCCCCTGAGTCACAGCTGAGCCCCAGAAATGTTCCGGGGTCCCCTGATGCCTTACAGCAGAGTTTTATATCAGCAAACTCCTCTGAGATTTTCCCACGGAGGTTGATATCTCAAGTTATCTCCCTTCATCCAATCACTATGGGAGCCAGAGCACCCGGGTTCTAAATCCAGCTCTGTCATTTGCCTCCTGCGTGACCTTGGACAAGTCATTTAACTTCTCTGCCCCTCAGTTCCCTCACCTGTAAAACGGGGATTCCATGACTGTTCTCCCTCCCCCTTAGACTGTAAGCCCCATGGGGGACAGGGATAGCCTTTGACCTATCTTGTATCTACCCGAGCACTCAGTACAGTGTCTTGCACGTGATAAGCACTTAGCAAATACCACAGTCATCAGTATTATTGCTCAAGATTCTATCATCAGAAAGGGAGCAAACTACTGCTCTCTCCTGTCAGGCACTGTTCTTAACACTGGGGTAAGTACAAGATAATCGGGATAGGCACAGTACCTGCCCCACAAGGGGCTCACAGTCAAGTAGGAAAGAGAACAGGTATCAAATCCTGTTAAGGATTGAGGAAACTGAGGCACAGAGAAGTTAAGCGACTTGCCCAAGGTCACACGGCAGATGAGTGAGGGAGCCAGGATTAGAACCCACATCCCCTGAGTCCCAGACCCATACTTTATCCACAATGCCACACTACTTCCCTAATTTTAATACATTTCCATCTCAATACATAATTGAATAATTATGCAGCAACTAATCATTTAATAATTTTAAAATGAATACTTTACGGTTAATATAATATCACTGTTTTTAACTAGAAAATCATTTGAAGCTCAGCCATGCTATATTAAACAAACAATGAGATAGCATCTCTGCTCAGGGAGTTTACAGGGTAAATAAAGATCCTGTCGCTTCTAAAGATCCTGACACCAGTAGATGAAACAATTCCTGTCCCTTGGATGAAAAATGTGATGTGACTGCATTAAGAGATTACTGTATTATAATTTTTTTGGAAAACAGCACAGTAACTAAATTGGGATTTAAAATTTAACTCCCTGCAGATGACTCTATGATGAATTGTACTGCCAGGATTTGTGACAGGGCGTCCTTAAATGATACATGATATCACTAACGTTTGGTAACTAAATTTCCTCACAATTAGGTCAATCTGAGCAAGGAACAGCCTTCCAGAGGAAAAGGAGGAATCCCTCTTTCTGGACTTACTCAAATTTCGGGTTTGATGAGCTTCCAGGAAAGCACTGAAGAGGGGAATCTTATTGGCCGGAGAAGCAGAGATGTGGTTTCTTTCTTTAATGGTGAGATCCTGGGGCAATCTCAGATTGAATTTAACTCTACATTCAAGGCAAAAGTATGAACCACTCATACTTGGTTTCCGCTCTTGCTATGGATCATAGATCCCATGGAGGAAAAGTAGGGAATTAAACCACTGAGGAAGCGGGGTGAGAGTAGGTGGTAGGGAATAGAGGTGAAGCTAAGCAGTGTGACCTAGTGGAAAGAGCCCAGGACTGGGGGTCAGAAGACTTGGGTTCTAATCCCAGTGCTAACACTTATGTGCTGTGAGAGTTATAACAAGTCACTTAACTTCTCTGAGCCTGTTTCCTCATCTGGCTTAGTGGAAAGAGTGCGGCCTTGGAAGTCAGAGGTCATGGGTTCTAATCTCAGCTCCGCCACTTGTCAGCTGTGTGACTGTGGGCAAGCCACTTGACTTCTTTGTGCCTCAGTTACCTCATCTGTAAAATGGGGGTTAAGACTGTGAGCCTCACGTGGGACAAGCTTGTAATAATAATGATGATGGTATTTGTTAAGCACTATGTGCCAAGCATTATTCTAAGCGCTGGGGGAAATATGAGGTAGTCAGGTGTCCCAGGTGGGCTCACAACCTTAATCTCCATTTTACAGATGTGGTACCAGAGGCACAGAGAAGTGAAGTGACCTGCCCAAAGTCACACAGCTGGCAAGTGGCAGAGCCAAGATTAGAACCCACGACCTCTGACTCCCGAGCCCATGCTCTTTCCACTAGACCATGCTGCTTGTATCTACCCCAGCGCTTAGAACAGTGCTCAGCCACATAGTAAGAGCTTAAGAAATACCATCATTATTAGTATTATTATTATTAAACTAGGGGTTAAATACCTGCTTTCCCTCACTCTCAGACAATGAGCCCCATGTGGAACAGGGACTGCGTCCAACCTGATTACCTTGTATCTACCCAGTGCTTAGTACAGTGCATGGCATATAGTAAAAATGCATAAACAGATCTATTATTAATAGTAGTATTAACATAACAAATAGTGAAATTATCACTATTATCACTATTATTGTAATTAAGGGGACCACCTATTCTGCTGCTGCCCTGAGGACAGGGCTGTCGTTACCAACTCAACCCCACCGTGGTTTCTGGAGATAGCTCCAACCTGATTCCAAGTTCCCATCAGGAGGCTGAATCCTAGTAAGACAGTGTCTTCCCCAACCCCAACACCTCCCCCAAGGAAAACCCCAGAACGGTCTATGTAGACCACAGCACTGCATGCCCCCAGCCCCACCCCTGCCCCAGCATGCTGCTGCCTTCCAGATTTGCACTGCCACCACCTCTAGACCTCAGACAGAAGGCAGAGAGGACTCTGGAAAGCAATAGAGATGCAGAAACAAGGCAGCTCCACCATGGAGCATGCATAACGTCTGACCTGGTCACAGTAACCCAATGTACGTTGCCCCAGCAGGGCAATGGACAGCAACCAGTAATAATGATGATTGCAACAACTGAAGGTGGTAGAACATGAACAGAAGATGCCATCTTATTATAACACCTGCATTTGGATATTGGTGCTTTTAGGGGAAAACCTGGTAGGGGCCAAGACTCCCCTTCTCTACATTTACTTTGGGTTCAAGATGTCAAAAACTAGGCAGCGAGAATCCTAAACAAATGCCCTTTTGTTCTCTCAGAAACTACGGTGCATCGGGGCAATTATCTAGAAGTCAAGGGCTCACAAGTTCCCTGCCTCAATGAGCTCTCACAAACCAAAACCTTAACCACAGAACAAACTGCTCAATTCTCCCCTTATTGCTTTAGCTTTTGCCTCAACTATTTTCTTCTCATTGCCCACCCATTTCCCAGCTGTTTCTCTGTTCCTCCAGACCACAGTGGGGTGAGACTTCTGTTCACATCTTTCCTGACCCAAGGAGCAGGCAAAATAATTGGCATAACTTCTGATTTCCAGGGCCAGGATTCTCCATTCTCCAAATGATTGCCCAACAGAGCCAGACAATTGCACTGCCCCCGATTTCAGGTTTCTGTGATGAAATGCCCACTGCATGCCAAATACCGCACTAAGCGCTGGCAAAGACACAAGATCATCAGGTGGGACACAGTTCCTGTCCCGCATGGAGCTCAATATTTTAGGGTTAGGGAAAGTAGTTATGTTGTGTCCATTTTACAGATGAGAAAACTGATCTCCGGAGAGATGACTTGCCTTGGGTCATCCAGCAGGCTACTGGGAGAATTGATTTCAGTTGATGTTTGGGACCCCTACCAACCTTTCAGCATGGAGTCTTTGGCTTGAGCGTATTCTCTCTGCATCAGCCAGGAAATCCCATCTTTCCCACATGGAATCTCAAAACCTTAAGGCCTGAAGGAACCTTCAGAGGTCAACTCGCCTAGCCCTTGCCACAGGGCAGAATTGCTTTCTAAGACAACTCAGACAGATGAGAATCTAGCTTAGTTTTTAAAATATCTGCAGATCTAAAGTCCACTGAGATCCCCAGATAAAAGGCATCAGCAAATAGAAAATCTATTTACGGAACCAAGGAATAACTTACTGGGAAAATATTCCCTCTAACAGCCTCTCACCATGAGCAGTGTGGAATGCTCCACTATATATATATATTTTTTTTACCTCATTAAGGGTGTGTTTGTGTGGTGGGATGGAGGGGGGTGGGGGGAGAAAGTTCGTGTGGCCACAGAGGCTTGTGCTGAGGCTCTGCTCTGAAAAGAGGTTGCAGAAATGCCATTTCCTCGATCCCTTACATCCAAAATTGGGGCCATTTTTACAAGCTAAAACATGATTTTTCCAAATGGACCTGCAAATCAAGTGGCTTGTTTTCTGCCTCTTACATCACTATTACCAGAAAGGGCGATTCCGCAATTAGAATTTAACTGACGATTGAGTCAGTGGTGCGGGGGGCAAAATTTCTTCCACTTCATTCCCCTGAAGCTGTAATGGCCCCGTGCTTCCAGACAGAAGTGAAAACTTGTTTCAAGTGACGTTGGAGGGTGGTATCCAAAGGCACACAGGGACCAAAGGAATCAAAGCTGTAGCAGCTATTTTTATATCACACCTGCTAATCTCTCCCCTGCCAGGGAATTTTGGTGGGGTGCATGCTAAGTCAGTTACCCCATTAACTTCTTCAGTAGGCAGGGAGTGTGCCTACAAACTCTGTTATACCCTCCCTAGCATTTAGCACAGTGCTCTGCACACAGTAAGCACTCAATAAATACCACTGGTTGATTCATTCAATTCCCTCCCTCCTCTTTGGCATCACCATTGTCAACAACATTTACTGAGAAGGGATTCTGTGCATGAGGAAGAGGTAGACCAGGAGACCCAGCAGAATGATGGCTTCAACCTCACACGGCTCATTCATTCATTCATTCAATCGTATTTATTGAGCGCGTACTGTGTGCAGAGCACTGTACTAAGTGCTTGGGAAGTACAAGTCAGCACCATATAGAGACAGTCCCTACCCAACAACAGGCTCACAGTGAGACAAAGAGTCAAAAGTCAGAAGGCATTTTCCCTCTTTTGACAGTGGCCAAGCTGCCAGCATTAAAGCATGATGTAATGCTTCTTAATCTTCCTCCAAGCCAAAATGTTTTCTTAATCAGGGTAATTGGATTTAATTAAACAATATCAACTGCCACTAAATGCAAATTGAACTTTCATAGGGTGTCTCCAAGTGATAAGGGCAGCCCTCAGATAATCAAGGTTTTTCTCAGAAAACCCAAGCCTTGGGAACTTTTTTGTGCTTTCAGGGTGGGTGGGGAGTTAGGATCCTGGGTTCAAGTCCCAGCTCAGGCTTTGACTTGCTGTGTGATCTGGGACTGTCCTTTAACCTTTCTGTGCTTCAGTTTTCTATATTGCAAAATTGGCATCATATCTGCTCTACCTCAGCTTGTGAGCTCTGTGTGGGGCAGAGACCGGAAATGATTTGATAGCCCATACATACCCCAGGGCTCAGAATAGTTTTGGGCACAGAGTAAGTCTCTTATATTCGCTGCCCACAGTTAGCTTACAGTCTAGAAGGGGAGATTACATTGCAGAATCTCCCTTTCTGGGAATAGTGATGTAACAGGCTTTGGATAAATACAATTATTTTGAATTAAGAACACTCCTGGAAGATCTCCAAATACGCAAATTACTGTAGTTTCTTAATGTAATTTGAGTAGTAATTTAGGCACTGTACTAAGCACTGGAGTAGGTACAAGATAATCAGGTTGGACATATCCCTGTTCCACATTGGGCTCGTGTTCTTAGTCCCCTTTTTATAGATGAGTTAACTGAGGCACAGACAAGTTAAGTGCCTTGTCCAAGGTCACACAACAGACAAGTGGCAGAGCTGGGATTAGAACCCAGTTCTTCTGAGTCCTTGATTAGTGAATCAGGAAGGTCCAAACTCCTTCCATAGTCCTTTGTTAGTTTTTCATTTGAGAGCCTAATTATGCCCCTGAGGGGCTGAATCACTGTCTCTTTTCTTGCAAATCACATTTGAAGAGAAACCCCAGAACCTCAGATTCAAATTTCATTCAGGAAAGCATGTCATGCTTCTGTAGTACCTTCCCAACCAGCCCAGTGGGTGCTCAATAAATAGCATTGCTGTCATCACCACTCATGGTGGTATCTGAACTGTAATAGCAGCAGCCCAATACTCACTCTGTTTTAAATACCTCCACTCATAATCAGTGTTTGTGTTTGAAGAGGGAAATTGGGAGCAGGTCAGCCAAAGCATTTAAGGAGCACTTGAATCCTGCTTTCCACAAGGCTGAAATGAAAATGAAATGAAAACGAGGAGCAAACAAGCACTTAGGAATCAGAAACCCAGTGACACCCACCAGGGTAAGTAACGGCTTTAACCACGCAAGAAGCTCAGATGTAAACTTCCCCATTGTTACTTGGAAAACAACCTCCCAACCAGGAAGCTATAGAGCTAATTAAGGGTTAAAAGAAAAGACAGGTTGAATGAGGGTGTTTGGTCAGAATCAACTGGAAGCCACATTTCATACCAACTTCAAATAGAGGAAGGGGAAAGGCACACAAAAGAAGGGGAGTCTGGTCAGCTTCCAGATCAAATCTCCCCCCATCCCCCTGGCTATGGTTTTGCTGAGGAAACCCCACAGTATAAGTTAATTTAGATGTCAGTTTCACCACACATACCCATATTTCCCTACCAGACACAGACACACAGACACACACATGTATATCCTAACACACACATAATAATAATAATAATAATGATGGCATTTATTAAGCGCTTACTATGTGCAAAGCACTGTTCTAAGCGCTGGGGAGGTTACAAGGTGATCAGGTTGCCCCACGGGGGGCTCACAGTCTTAAGCCCCATTTTACAGGTGAGGTAACTGAGGCCCAGAGAAGTTAAGTGGCTTGCCCAAGGTCACACAGCTGACAAGTGGCGGAGCCGGGATTCGAACCCATGACCTCTGACTCCCAAGCCCTCACTCTTTCCACTGAGCCATGCTGCTTCTCCCACGTACCCTCTTCCCCCCACTCCCGTCCCCCCCCCGCTCCAAAGCCCTGCTTTCTCTCAGGTGACCCTTTTGCTTTCAGAAGACAAGTCCATTACTGCATAAGTCTGACTTAGCTGATTGGGGAATAAATTTCCTAGTCTCATATCTCTCTCTCTCTCCCTCTAAACTGTAAGTTCATTACGGGCAGGGAACATGCCTACCAACTCTGTTGTATTGTACTCTCCCAAGAATTTAGTACGGTGTTCTGCACACAGTAAGTGCTCAATAAATACAATGATTGATATCCCCAGGTCACATCCATTTCAGAACTCTTACGTCAGTTGCACACTTACATACCTGTAGCACCTATCTTACAATTTAAGCACTTATTCATCTGCATGTCACCATTTCTTTCCTCTTCTTCGAGCTGAAAATTACTTTAGGAATGTCAATCCCAGTAGACCATAAACTCCATGAGGCAAAAGAGGTGAAGTGACACGCCTAAGGTCACTCAGCAGGCAACTGCAGAGCCGGGATTAGACAAATAGCAACCTTCCCTACTGTTTGCTAGCCAATGCGTCAGCTACAATTAGGGCTGTTAAGCCTCAAACCCCACTCCCAAAAGTCCCTTTGAGAATTTCATTTTATTAAACTAAATTTTATTGTTAAATCAAGGCTGTTTGAATGTGGCTTCAGTGCCCATCAGCTGTTCTTCATATTATTCTCATGATAATAATAATAATAACAATGATGGCATTTATTAAGCGCTTACTATGTGCCAAGCACTGTTCTAAGCGCTGGGGAAGTTACAAGGTGATCAGGTTGTCCCTCGGGGGGCTCACAGTCTTAATCCCCATTTTACAGATGAGGTAACTGCGGCACAGAGAGTAATAATAACAATACCGATGGCATTTATTAAGCGCTTACTATGTGCAAAGCACTGCTCTAAGTGCTGGGGAGGTTACAAGGTGATCAGGTTGTCCGGTATAAAAAATGAATAAGAATGATGATAATAGTAAGTACGGGGAGGATAATCATCATCACAGTAAATGATGGAGCACTTCATTTTTGCGAAGTTCATTACAGTCATTTTCATTTGGGCAGGTCCAGACGAATTAGTTTCCCTTTCTGCCAAACATTTCTTCTGTAAAAGTGCAGCACAGTAAAAAGAAAAAGGAAAGATTCCCTCCACTGCTCCGGCTCCCTGGAGACCGCCCAGACGGCTCCCAGAAGAACTCTAAACATGTTCAGAAATCCCACAACTCCTCTCCTTAAAACAGAATACGTCCCAGCATCTTGCACTTGAAGGTGTGTGTTTATTGTTATAGTGTACTCTCCCAAATGCTTAGTATAGTGCTCTGCACACAGTAAGAGCTCAATAAAGCAGCTTGGCTTAGTGAATAGAACACGGTCCCGGGAATCAGAAGGTCCTGGCTTCTAATCCCACTCCACCGCTTGTCAGCTGTGTGACCTTGGGCAAAGTCACTTAACTTTTCTGTGCCCAAGTGCTTAGTACAGTGCTCTGCACACAGTAAGTGCTCAATAAATTCGATTGAATGAATGAATGCCTCAGTTACCTCAACTGTAAAATGAGGGTGAAGACTGTGAGCCCCATGTGGACCAAAGACTGTGTCCAACCTGATTAATTTGTATTTACCCCAGTGCTTAAAACAGTGCTGGGCACATAGTAAGCTTAACAAGTATTATTTTATTATTAGCATTCATTCAGTCATATTTATTGAGCACTTACTGTGTGCAGAACACTGTACTAAGCGCTTGGGAAGTACAAGTTGGCAACCTATAGAGACGGTCCCTAACCAACAGCGGGCTCACACTCTAGAAGCAGTGGGCTCACATTATTATTATTACTATTCTTATCATCAATAAATACAATTCACTGTGTACCCCTTAAATTGTGATACTCATCCCAGCCTCAAAGCACTTATGCACAAATTCTTTTATTCTCCTATGTTCCCTATCTGTAATTTATTTTAACATCTGACTCCCCCTGTAGACTCTAAGCTCCTTGTGGGTAGGAATCACCTCTACCAACTCTATTGTATCGTACTCACCCAACCACTTAGTTCAGGGCTCCGCAAGGAGTAAACACTCAATAGATACCTCTGATTGATTGCCCATGTGGGCTTGCAGATCTCCAGAGTCACGGCTCTGCTGAGGACCGCTGCACTGGGCTAACTGAGAAGTCAAGAACAAGTACCAATCACCTGGGCTGTCTGCTGGGTCAAGCAATGCAATCTGCCAGAAGCCCAATATGAAAAACTCCCACTTCATGGAGCAATCAGGAGGTACAAACATGTTAAATAAGATCACGTTTATCGAGTCAAGCTTAGCCACACTAGGGGAACTTCTGGCTCGTGCTTCCCAGAAGGAGTGATTCTTCTAGAGCAGAAGCTTCAGTCAATCAGTGGTATTTACTGTGCACAGAGCACTCTACTAAAAGCTTCATAAGACAAGGAAGCCAAAGCAGAAACAACACATGGATCCACAAACACCACAACAGCACAACAGAGGACAGTCTTTTTTTGTGGACTGTGGGTCCTAGAGGGGCCTTTTCCGTCACCCAACACCCACTAGTTGTGCGTTCTTCAAGCACAAGGACTATATGTTTGTGTTTATATTATGTAGACATAGGTGTTCTTATACAGGTGTTCACACACACAAACAGATCCTAATTGATTCCAGTTCCTTATGGCAGGGTTATTCCTGTCAAAAATGTTCAGCCCAAAAGAGGAGTCACTAGTGTTATGAGGTGACTCTACACACTCTGATTCACTCTACACACCATGATTCACTATCGAACACTGAAAACTCGTATCTACACACTTAGGCCAGGGTGCCAAAGAGGAAGTCACTAATATGGCTTCTTTTTGTGCTCCATTCTTCTTGTACAAAACAGACAGTAAGGGGAAGAAGCATCTTTTGGGTTTTATTTGTCACCGGTGGGGTATCTGAGGCACCCACAAGGTGTGAGATCCTGAATTCAATCATTCACTGGGAAATTTGCCTCCTTTAAAGGCCAGGCCCTACAGTACCTTCATTTGACTTACAGAAATCCATCTAAAATGGATGCTTTCCTCTAATGTTAATCGTTGTGAAGCGCATACCGATCAGACCTAGGAAAAGATAATATACTTTACATGCCTTCCAAGGGGGTTAGGAGGTCCCATGTTCAAATCAATGTTGAGATCCTATCAGTTTTCTCAATACCATCCTGCAGGCTTTCAGATATGTTTCCCAGTGTCCATTTTACCAACAGAGAACCATCCCAAAGCCTTTCCGATGACTCGTCGCAGGCATGGACTGGACTTCAGAATGAATGGTTTCCATCTCTGAATAGATCAAAGTCAGTACCGACACAGAATGGAGTTCTGACTCAATGAGGCAAAGAGCACAACCATTTCCATCCTCTGTAAAGAGGGACAGGTGTAACAAGGCCTTCTTCCCATTTTCCCTCTGGGGTTGGGGTAGGGAAATGGCTTTCACCTCCAGCCACCAGAGTTACCTCTATCCCAGCAGGGGTCAAGAGTCTGGACTTCAACCTCAGGAGAGGATCGTGATCCTTTCCCCAGCAAAGTTTGATCAATTAATAGCACTAATCGAGTACTTTCGGTGTGCAGAGCAGCCCCCTAAATGTTCCAAAGAGCACTTCAGAATCAACATGATCCCTGCCCTCAAGGAGTTTACAGACCAGTAAAATGATTAAAATAATATTCTGGACATTAAAATAATATACTGGAGGAAGAAGGGAAAGGGTATATATACATGAATTTAGTGCTTAAGCAATAGAGTTTGTATTATATGTACATAAGTGTAGCAGGTGCTTGTGAGTACATTAGGAAGCAGCGTGGCTCAGTGGAAAGAGCATGGGCTTTGGAGTCAGAGGTCATGGGTTCAAATCCCAGCTTCACCAATTGTCAGCTGTGTGACTTTGGGCAAGCCACTTAACTTCTCTGTGCCTCAGTTACTTCATCTGTAAAATGGGGATTAAGACTGTGAGCCCCCCGTGGGACAACCTGATCACCTTGTAACCTCCCCAGTGCTTAGAACAGTGTTTTGCACACAGTAAGCACTTATTAAATGCCATCATCATCATTATTATTATTATTAGGAAGGCCAGAAGTGCTCATGTGGACGTTGAGGAGATATCATCCGGAGAAGATCATCATCATCAATCGTATTTATTGAGCGCTTACTATGTGCAGAGCACTACAGAGAAGATGAAAGATTAATCATGGGAGCCTCTTGGAGAAGTTGTGATTTCAGAATGGCTTTTCAGATGAGGAGAGTTATGGCTGTCGGATTTGAAGTGGGAGTTACAGGCCGGGGAAAAGGAGTAAGAGAATGGCAGTAGGAGAGATTGAAGCTGAGGCATGGTGAGAGATTTGGCTTGAGGAAAATGAAGAGCATGACCTGGAAAGTAGTGGTAGAAGAGAGTAGATAGGTAGGAGAGAGCCCAATGAAGTCCTTAAAGACAATGGTCAGGAGCTTCTCCTTGATGAAAGGGATCCTTCCTCTATCATTATCATCAGTATTTATTGGGTGTCTGTTGTGCGCAGAGCTCTGTGCTAGTTAGATGTGACCAATCAATAAGAATAGAAGACATACCTGCCCTCCAGGAGTTTGCAATCTAATGTGGAAGGCAGGCATAGTCTGCCTTCAATGGGAGCCAAGGGGAAACCATAACTCTAACTGGTAGCAATGAAAGCAAGCAAAAATGAGTAAATGAATAAACATTGGAAATGGAATAAAGAAACCAAATTTTATTACGGGTTAAGGATGCCTAGTGGAATGACCTGATCAGGTTGGTGAGAAATAGTCAGGGAAGACTTCCTGGAGGAAGTGGATTTTTTTAGGAGGGCACTATGCTCCTTGAGGGCAGGGATTGTGTCTTTTTCCATTAATCCCCACTGTCTCTTTAAGCGCACTCCGTCTTCTTTTCATTCTGGACAAAATGGTTCTTAGTTTAGTGACAGGTGAATCATAAAATGAGCCAGTGTGGCTATAAAAATGATCGGGGGACAGGGTATTAGTACATGGAGACCAACCTCTTATTACATTTTAAGCTTGCTACTCAAAAAGTATACAAGAAACAATAAATTAGAATATGGCAAAAATATTCCAGGGCCAAACCTGGAATAGAGAATCTGAATACTTGCCTTATTATTCCTAATTACCACAGTAGCAAAGAACAGGGAATTGGATCTGGTCCCTTCCCAGCAAGTTCTCAATTTCTTTAGGTAGCCAGAGGAGTTATAAACAGTTGGGTGACAAATACATTAAGTATCAGAGGTTTAGAGAGATAGATGGATAGATTAATAAGTAGCTAGAGAGATCGGTCAGTAGTCAGGTAGATATATAAGGAGATCAATTGAGAGAGAGAGAGATGGGAAATAGATAAAGCCTTTCAAATAAGCAGTTTCCAGTGTGTCCAGGGCATAAAGGCATCAGGTTAGACTTAGGCGAAGGCTTGTAGCTGGTGTAGAGGTTGCTAGCTCTCTTCCTCCCTTCAAGGCCCTACTGAGAGCTCACCTCCTCCAGGAGTGAGAGTCTCACATCCATTCCAACAACTGTTGAGGGTTGTGTCTTTGCTTTGACTAACCGAGTCAGGGGATTTGGATGGGTATGGCTTGGGGGAAATCTGGACCCCTAAAGGGAAGAAGAGGAAGAACCACTGAAAACAGAAGGGAGAGTCATAAAGGGGAAAATCAGGCAGGGAACACATAAAAAGGAGGATAACATGGTCTTGGGGAGAAAAGGGACAAGCAATGAAAGAAAAGTGAAAAGAGGAATTGAAGCGCAAGCAAGGGAGAGAAAACAGGGGAATGTTACAGAAGCTTAGCAGAAGTCAAGGATCCATGAGGGATGAAAGTATGGCTCATGCATATTTAGATTTTTGGGGGGCCAAATGTAGTTCTTCAGCAGAGTCTCAAGTTTAATGGGGGGCTCCTTTCCTTTCCCCTTCCCCCTCTCTTCCTCTATCCTTTCCCCTCTCCTCCCCTCTTGCTATGACCAGTGATTGTTCTGTAGCAGCCACGTTGTACGGTGACAATTCACTCTGTGCCAGGATAAGCATGATGTAATGCTAGCACAGGTCACAATAATAATGCATAATAATAATAGTTGTGATATTTGTTACGCACTTGCTATGTGACAAGCACTGGGATAGATACAAGAAAATCACAACAAACACAGACCCTGGTCCACTTGGGGCTCCCAGTCTAAGAGGGAGAAGGGGTTTTGAATCTCCATTTTACAGATGAGATAACTGAATCTGTCAATCATATGTATTGAGCACTTAACTGAGGCACAGAGAAGCTAAGGGACTCTCCCAAGATCACACACAGGCAAGTAATAAAGCCAGGATTAGAACTCAGATAATCTGGGTCTCCCTTTCTACTAAGCCACTTGGCTCATGGGGATGGGGCGGGGGGAGGCGGCGTCCTTATGGGCAGGGATCGAGTCTACCAACTCAGTTATACTTTACATTCCCAAGTGCTTTGTACAGTGCTCTGCACCCAGCGATTGCTCAATAAATACCACTGACATTGATTCGGCACAAAAATGTTGCCAACCTCTGTACAGATGTTGTGGATTTCAGAAATCGGTGAATTCCAGGTGCACTTGGGCTAGAAGTTAGTACTGATTAGAAGAAAGGTGGAAACTGGGCCATAAGGTTAGTTAAAAGTGTCCCAAATAGCAGAATTTCTGAAATCCAAAACTCTGTAGCCTCCACAAGCCTCTCAAAGTGGACCTATCTCAAGGGATTGAGGTGCGGCACCTCACCTACAAAATTGTTGAAACCCTTTGCGAAGAACAAGTGAAAGCAAAATCCTAACCCACAAAATGGCACCTTCCTCCTGAACTATATTCCCCGAGTCCCGGTTCTCATGCAGACTGACACACTTCCGCAGAATTCAACACCTTTCACTCCCTTCCTACTTACTGCTCCTCCACTCTGATTCTATGATTGCCCACCTCCTTGTCCTTTTCAGGACCTTGCAGGCAGGGAAGCCCCTGATTATCAGACATCTGTGAATGCTATTTTTTTTTTTGAACAGGGCGTAACCCAGCAGGCCAGGAATCCTAGCATTCTAGATTAACCACGGATCCTGGCCAGTACTCAACAACCCGCTTATACAATCAGACATGATTTGTCCACATGCGATTAAACAGGGTTGGCAGTCAGGTGCTGTTTTTGGAGGAGCTTGAAGATGTCATGGGGGTTAACCACCAACGGAAGCCCCAACTTCAACAGCCTTTATTAGCACTGCGAATGTTCCTAACCACAACCTTCAGGATGAAGCTAAGTCTCCTCACCTCATTAGTCGCCCTAGGACCACGGGGCCGATATTTATGAAGTTAAAAACTGTTGGTGCACCTGTCTACCTCTCATGTGGCTTTCACTACCTACCAATTTAACTTCCTTTTTCCTGATTCTTTTACGGCTGGAGGTAAACGATTTCTCAAGTTTGTGCCTACTTTTAGAGAGTTAGCACAAGCCTCACAGTGTCAACAGCCGTGGCTGCTCTTTCTAGACAATGAACAGAAGGGTTGTAGTAAAGCGATACAAGAACTTGAGTTAAATCCAAAAGGTTTCTCCAGAAATCAGGAAATCCCCAAATTAGGATTCCAGGATCTTTTCTCTAAGCAGCATCTGGGTTTGACGGCCCTCCAGGCTATTCCACTGAATTTTAACTCCACTGTTAAGGAGTGGCCCTGCTGGATTCCATTTTGCCTTGGCCCTGTTTCCCTAAGCAACCGCCCTGTCTGTGAGTTTCGAGGATGGGAATGCAGACATTTACCAGTAAGGTTCAAAACCTTGGGGTGCAAAGATAACATCACCAACATCATCATCACAAATCATCTGTTAAGCACACTCCCATGGGTAAAGTACAACATTGGGACTGGAGGAAAACCTGGTGAAAATTAGTAAACAACTAGGTATCTTACAGGCCAGACTGGATTAGCAGAAGAGGTAACAGGTTCAGGGGAGCCCCAGTAGCATCCCCCAAACTGCCCCTTCTCCTTGACTTAACCGACATGTTCACTTCTTGAAGCATTAAAATGATGCCTAAAATAGACCCTCCCAAAATGGCCACCACTCATGCGTGTCATAGGGAATATGGTGACCCTGGCAACAATCCCTGCCACCCAACCCCTCTCTTGCCCCCTCCAACACTGTGCATGGCCAGGGTATATTTCAAATATTTGCATTCTGTTAAGTAATGGAGGAGTGGGGAGAGGAGAGAAGGAAGATGGGGGACAGCATGTGGGGAAGATTGGGTGGGACTGCATGGTTGGAGTTCAATTCTGTCATTCTATGTCCTCCCAGTCCATACGTGCCTGCTATATGCCCTATTCCTGGCATCGCTGGCTACTAAGGAGGACACCGCCTGGTGTCAGTTGAGCATCAGATCAACTGTGTGTAACTCTGAGTAAATATAATTTAGCATTTTTTAGAGATGCACACTGTAACTAAAATCGTTTTAATTCTTGGTACCTACTGACTACAGTCTGACCATGTAAGTTAATAGTGTAAGTTTGGTTTTATCACTTTCTAAAATGTATGTATTGTGGGGAGTTAAGTTTTGGTATCTTAGGAAATTGTTGACATGCTTTACAAAACACCCGGATGTTACCCCGCTACACTGCGGGGTGTCACCACAACTGAGCGAAAAGGGAGGGCTTCTCAACCAACTCCCCCACCCCCCAGTCCCGCAGTCACCTTCACTTTGAGGAGAGAGAGCCTTGTGGTGAATTGGTGAGAGCCTTGTGGAGAGGGAAAGAAGAGGCAAAGTACACTTGGTCACAGCCGGGGTGGGGAAGAATCAAAACTTCTCTCTTTTCCCCTCAGTATGCTGGGAGGTTCACCTGACTCCAGCTCTCCATAGGTATTCACCCCCCCCCCCCCCCCCCCCCCCCCCTGCCCAGTACAAAAGGCTGCCCAGGGCTGACTGCCTAGCTGGGCATGTGTGCCAATCTAAGACTGCCTGAATCTCCCTTCTGTCTCCACCACTGCTCTGGTTCACAATACTGTGATGGCATCATCATGCTGAGCTACATACGATGTAATAACACTGAGCCACATTTGACATCAGTCTGGTTGCAAGTCATACAAAGGGCCCAGCTTTGGTTAATCCAGCAATGACTACAGGATCTCCAAATCTAAACTGGGGACTGAAGTGGTAAAGGGAAGATAGAATGGGTAGGGAATGTGTATGTTTATTATTCTATTGTACTCCCCCGAGCACTTAGCATAGTGCTCTGCACACAGTAAATGCTAAATTCATACGATTGAATGAATGAATAAATGAAGGTCCAACTTTCCTAAAGGTACAGTAACATTTACAGAAATTCAAAAGCATTCAGGGTAGAGCCTTTGAAGGATGAATTCCTTGTTCAGGCCTTGAAAACATCCACATCTTTCCTCCTTCGATAAGGGGATTTCAAACTTGTAGGCCCTATCCTTCTTCCCACCCACTGGATGTGGTAGATGTCATCCCCTCATTTCCCAGTGGGTAAGAGGGGAGGGTGGCAGGTCAGGCTTCACCCTTGGAGGACCAAACACCATCAGTGTTGGGGAAGAGTCCAGAGCCATATCCTTCAGGGCATATTAACTTGTTGTGGACAGGGAACATGTCTGCCAACCCTGTTGTGTTGTGCTCTTTCCAGTGCTCAGTACAGTGCTTTGTCCACAGTAAGCGCTCAATAAATCCCATGGATGATGATGATGATGGAGAATACTCCTCTTGGAGAATTCCAAGTACTCAGTACAATACACAGTAAGAGTTCAATAAATATAATTGACTGATTGGAGATGGCAAGATCCTCAAAGGGCAGGGACCACGAATTTTACTTCAATTGTATGTTCCCTAAGTGCCTTCTAAAGGGCTCTGCACACAACAAATGCTCAGTCAATGCTGTTGACCAGGATGATGAAGAGGAGGAGGAGAGAAAGGAAAGAAGAATGAGTAGGAGGAGAGAAGGAGGAGAGAATGCAGGGGAAAGAAAAGGAAAAGGGGGAAAGAGAGAGGAAAAGGACAAGGAGAGAAGGAGGAAGAGAGGGGAGGAGAAGAAGGAGGAGAGGAGAAGAAGGAGAAAAGAAGAAGGAGGAGAGAAGGAAAGGAAGGGCGGAGGAGAGTGAGGGGTCGGAGGGCCAGTTTCTGTTAGCCCATTACATTCATCCCATTTTGTCCTAGCAGTTCTCTTTCCCCACACAAATTTCATCCTAAACACTAAGTCTGGCCTTTTTTGGATCTCTGGATTCGATCCAAGATTTTGAGAATGAGGTTTTAGGAGGGAAAAGAAGGAACCATCAGCTGGAGGAAAGGAAATGAGCTTGGAGGCTACAAGTTGAAGGGACAGGAAAGCCAAGAAACAAAGCCAAGCTCTGTATGACTGGGCCCGAGACCTGAGAAACCTCCTGGGTCTCTTCTCCCAGATAGGGAGGTAGATCAGGACACCTGGCTGAGTGAATTTGGTTGGGAGACTTGTCAGCAGCTACCCCCACAAACTGAACATGCCAACTTGATTTGTCTTTCTTTTTCCAAAAGTCCCTGACTTGCCTGCAAAACGCAGCATTCAACACCTGAAGGACTTCAATTGGCGAAGCTCACTCTCAACACAGGGAGACTCCCTATGCCTCTGCCAGAGCCCGGGGGCTCAATACCTATCTGACTTTGCAATAACTCCCAGGTTCAACAAATTGCCAAAGATTTTCAAGCTCCTCAATGGTTGGAGAGGGTTCTCCATTCGCATCGATTGGCTACCTTGTCTTCGGCGCACACGGCGGCGAGTTCCATCAATAATTCGTGTGCCTGCAAGTTTGCTCATCAACCGAAAAACCCTGGCATTTCTGGGTTAGCATCTGTGCTATGATCTATGATCTTACACTCCCTCTGCCTTCACTTTGAACTGAAGTGCTTTATTAAGCAACCCCACTACCCACCAGCTAACAAGCCGGGACGTGAGTCTTCATTATTGTTACAACATCTGAATCTCATCCCAGCCCAACCAGTAACACCAGTATTCAAGCTGCATGAGGATGATACCCATAACTGACTGAACTAGATACCCTGCCAGGAATGTCAGGGGAAGGAGGGCACATGAGGCAGCTGTTGTTGATGCCATAAACACACAACCCCCCTCCAAAACAACAAAAAAAGCAGAATGGTCAGGTCTACACGGGGGAAATAAATGTTAAATCATTTGGGGGAGTATCAACTGCTCCCAAATACTGAGGCCCAAGCCTTGTTTTCAACTTAAGGGGGTGAGGGGATTGATCGGTGGTATTTTTGTTGAAATTCCACAAAGGCTGGAAGATATCGATTCCCTGGCTCAGTTCTAAAGCATTGAGGGCTTATGCTGAAAAATAACTTAGTGAACTGGGTCCTGGGTTGGGGGGTGAAGGGGGAGAGGAAGAGGCAGGGAGCAGGGTTGTCAAGCCTCCTGTTGGGGAGGGAGGACAACAGTTCTGGACGGAAAATTAATTTGCCTGGTATCCATAATCCCATCCCTTTTCCCCACACTGGAAGATTTCAAGGAAACTTAACAGAATGGAAGGGAAGCTGACCTCTCCACAGGGACATGCTATGGAATGATCTGAGAATGGCTTCTCTGTGTCTTGAAAATATCTGTTCTGCCCTCCTTAGTTCATGTATCCCCACTGCAACTCACCCCCTCTGTAGCTCCTCGGGGATCCTGCTGTCTTTCATGCTCCTGGTATGTTTTCCCCAATGCAGCTGGGTTGTGATGAGTCTTCTCTCATGCCAATGAATCCTTTGGAACCTTGCCGAACTCGACAGTGAATAATATGGAAAGGTGAGAGGCATTGGGGAGGTCTTCTGAAGTACTGCAGAAATCAGTCCATGCAGTAGAGGGTATACTCTCTGTGGGCAGGGAACAGGTCTGGTTCTTGTGGTATACTTCCCAACTGCATTGTCGTCAGTCAGTCCTCAATTAATACCATAAACAGCAGGATTCGTGGAGGAGAAGCTTCAGAAAGATCAGGACTCCCACAGGTGGAATTCAAAACGATGTTAGGTTCTGAAAATAGAAAATAATAACAACTGTGGTATTTGTTAAGCACCTACTACGTGCCAGTCACTGTACTAAGTCCTGGGGTAGATAGGAGCTAATCAGGTTGGACAAAGTCCAGGTCCTACATGGAGCTCACAGTCTTAATCTCCATTTTACATATGAAGAGAGACACAGAGACGTTAAGTGGCTTACCCAAGGTCACACAGCTGACAAGTACTGGAGTCAGGATTAGAACCCAGGTCCTTCTGACTCCCGGGTTCATGTTCTAACCGTTAGGCCATGCTGCACACAAACCAGTCAGCCTAGCTAAGGTCTATCTTTCTATGCACACAGCTTGGAACTCTTACTTCAATTTTCCCTCAACCCCATCAGTCCCAGAGCCCCAGAAAAGCCCAAATTTTGGTTGTGGGTAGTGAGTTGTGCAGTAGCAGCAACCTATTGTGGGGAATGAAGGTGTAGGGGTGCTGTTCCACTCTATCCTCAATCTATATCTGTTGTAGAAGGGTGTCAGGTTAACCCAGAGATTTAACCAAGCACCCTAGATCTCATGAAACAAAATCCTCCAAACATGGGATCAACTCAAACCATGGATGCTCTTTTGAGTTCTCAGGCAGCAGAAAGCCAAGCTGGGTTTTTGTCCACAAGTTGTGGTGGCTTCCCTCTCTCTCTTCAGGCCCTACTGGTTAAGCTTTTTGAGAGACAAGGATCTCTCTAGTCTCCTCAAATGATCTGCTGCTCACAATGTAACTTTTAGTCAAAATTATGGTGTTTTATACCCCTTTCCAACAGAACTCTCTTTTTCAAAGACTGCAGAGCGCACTGGGAAGAATTGATCTTTCTTCCAGTTCAGACTAAAGACATCTTTCAGGGTCCAAGTTCAGTACAGAACAAAACATGACCACAACACTTCAGCCACAGACATCCAGCCAACTTCTGACTACATTTCTACACTCCGAAGACTTTCACTTTTATAAATAAAATGTTCCCATCTTATTTAAGCTCATTCTAGGCCCAATATCAGTGAAACCTTTTCTCTCACTCTCAGACGACTTTATCTTTCTCACCCTTACTATCAGATCCTATAAGAAATAACTTTTCTCTTGTCCTCAGAGTTTGCTGCCAACCTGCTGGCTTTCTTGTCGTTCCTGAGAAAGGACAGTTTGTGAGGAAGGTCACGGTGTGAAATAAAGCTGAACGGTCTGCAGGAGGGGAGCTTACTTGTACCAGAGGAAAATTGTAAATAAACCAAGATAAGGTCTAATCTATGGATAGTAGTACAAAAAGGAAGATACCTTGGAGGTGGTGGTGCTGAGAATGCTGGTCTGAGATCATCCCTCTCATTCAAGGAGCAGTATGGTCTAGTTCAAAGAGAGAGTCGGAGGATGTGGGTTCTAATCTCAGCTCTGGCAATCACTTGTGTGACCTTGGGCAAGTAATTTAACTTTTCTGTGCCTCAATTCTCTCAACTGTAAAATGGGGATTAAATAACTATTCTTCCTCTCAGACTGTGAGTCCCATGTGGGACAGGGACTGTGTCCAATTTAATTAACTTGTTTCTAACTCCAGTGCTTAGGACAGTGCTTGGCACATAGTAAGCACTTAACAAATACAACAAAAACAGCAAAAATAAATATAATAATAATTCCACTGTGATTCTGGAGTTGCCGTATCTTCCTGTTAGACCCCAGAATCCATGTCTCCAGAATGGGCCCCACCTCCCAATCCCAAGTGGCAAAGTGGAGATTAGAACCCGGTTCTCTTGACTTTCAGGCTGTGCTCTTTCCAAAAGAATTCTCATCTTAATCTAAAGCATCAAGTGTGAGCAGGCATCCCTGCTGAATGTTCATGCCCTCCTTCCTGCCTCCACTGCTTTACATCCAGCAGACCACTTCTCTCAACCATTTTAAAACCCCTTCTAAAATCACATCTCCTCCAGGAAGCTTTCCCCGACTAAGCTCTCATTTTGTCACCTTTATGCTTGAGTTCTCACCCTAAGCACTTAGGTACCCATCCCATCTCTCCATAGCAGTTGTGTGTGCATCTTTAAACTCTGCTTCTTCCCCTTACCTTTAAATTAGTTTAGTGTCTAAATCCCTCACTAGATTGCAGGTTACAGGACAGGATCCTATCTACTAATGCTACTGTACAATCCTGAGCACTTTACAATGAGTAGGTGCTCAATAAATGCAATGGGTAGATTTTGTCCTTCCCTTGAAGCCTAGTATTCTTTGGTTGAATATTCAGAAATATTGACAGAACACAAGAAATGTCACTGAAGGAGTATCAAATTCAGACTTCAAGTAATAACTAGAGGGATCTCCACCCAAAAATGAGAAGCAGTGTGGCCTACTGGGTAGAGCCTGGAGCCTGAGATTCAGAAGAATTTAGGTTCGAATCTCAGCTCCTCCACTTATCTGCTGTGCGAACTTAAGCAAGTCACTTAACTTCTCTGTGCCTCACTTACCTCATCTGTAAAATGAGGATTAAGACTGTGAGCCCCATGTGGGACTGACCTGTGACCAACCTGATTAGCTTGTATCTATCCCAGCACTTAGTAAATGCCTGGCACACAGTAAGCGCTTAAGAAATACCATTGAAAAAACAAAAAGACCCAACACATCAAAACAAAGATGAGCACTGTGCTTTTCTCTGGAGACCCGGAGATCTCATCACCTCTGCTATGCCCTGGAAGCTTTAATCATTCCTGTCACATCCTTTGTCCTGCCTAGACTCTCCATAGTCAACTCCTCGGGAATTATTTCAGACAACCATCACGTTCTTTCCCAGATGTCTTTCCCTGAAGAAAGCCCAGTTACCTTCCCTCTGAAAGCGCTTTAGCTCCCAAACACAGTGAAGCCCCAAAAGTTCCTTGAGCAAGACTGCACAGTATCTGTGAATCTCTCCTGTTTTCTTTATCTGTTATTTAAATTGTATGGCTTGCTGGGGAGATGAATAAGGGAGCTGGCGGAGTTGAAAGCTGCTATATCAGCCTTGTGCAAACAAAGTTAATGTGGCTTGGAGCAAGCCGAGATTAAATGTGATTAAGTGCTTCTGTATTAAAAAGGAAGACAGAAAAATAGAAAACTGCAGTGGTCCCTAGCCACCCTACTTAAAATAACTACCATTGTGTTGGATTGAAAAGGCATTTGCTCAAGATTTTGGAAGAAGTAAGCTTATTTGTTATTCTTTTAAGACAGAAACAAGAATAAAAGAAAAGCCGTTGTCAACATTGTCTTAGAAGATAAAGGATTCAAGATAGCCGGGTATGTGGGTCAGTGAGAAGTCTCAGCAAATATCTTCCTTGATTGACAGCTCTCTGGAGACTTTTCAACTGCTGGTTAAATGTCACCTTCTCTCTTCCCTTAGGTCAGTGCTGATTCAGTGATCGACCAGACTGTGGCTTGTAAATGTAAGTGGTGATGGGAAGTGACATCCTTCAAGGAGTTAAACTGTTACCTCACTGATATAGTCCTAAGCGCTTAGTACAGTGTTCTGCACACAGTAACCACTCAATAAATATGACTGAATGAATTGAATGAATTCTCTAGGAAGGAGAGCTCCTTGGAGACAGAGAAAAAAAAAAACAGGATACAGCCCTCCAGACTGTAAGTTCATTGTGGGCAAGGAATGTGTCCAATTCGGTTACATTGTACTCTCTCAAGTGCTTAGTTCAGTGCTCTGCACACAGTAAGTGCTCGGTAAAGATGATTGATTGTTTGAGAACCCATATTGACTATCCTTTCGCTTCATGCACTCGGGCTTTTAGCTTCCCTGATGTCAATAGACAAACCTGTTTGGCCATGAGAAGCAGTGTGGCTCAGTGAAAAGAGCACGGGTTTGGGAGTTAAAGGTCATGGGTTCAAATCCCAGCTCCACCACTTGTCAGCTGTGTGACTTTAGGCAAGTCACTTAACTTCCTTGTGCCTCAGTTACCTCATCTGTAAAATGGGGATTAAGACTGTGAGCCCCATGTGGGACAACCTGTTAACCTTGTATCCTCCCCAGTGCTTAGAACAGCACTTATACATAGTAAGCGCTTAACAAATACCATTATTATTATTATCACTTTTGATTGGTTGAGGTACAATTGATTGATGGATTGAGTGAGTGTTAAAGGCACTTTCTCAAGTCTGTGCCGCAGATGATGGGGGACTGGCTCACTAGTTCAAATGTGAGGTCTCAAGTCTGACATCAAAGCCTTGTTGACAAAAGGAGACATCTCTGACCCCAATCTTGGAGCCTCTCTGAACTGCAGAAGTACCCACCTCCCCCTCCCCACCAGTAGCTAGCATTCTCAGCCTCAGGGAAAGGAGGTGGATGGAGGGAGGGTCTCTTAGCTCTGATCTTGGAGCAGTGTGCTAATCTGGGGGGACAAAGCTTTAGCTGGTCAATGATCTCCTTCCTATTTATCTGAAAGAGTTAATGCACCAGCCAAAGGCAACAGGTTCAGCTCAGAATTTTTTTTTGAAATCAGGGCTAATTTAATGGTTCCCTCCCAGAGTTTTTCTCTTCTCAAACTCAGGGAACTCAACAAGAGGATTTCACAAGATGACAAACCACCCTGACCTCAAGAAAGATTAAGGGGAGATCACAGCCTGAGGGGAAAGGGGAGCATTTTTTTTAAGCTACCCAAGTTGGACTTCCAGAAATGTATCCCTGGAGAAGAAACACAACCCAAGCTCCCCAACTTTGGGTGCTATTGTCCAAGGAAGAAGCCATTATTCATCCTTAAGAGAGAAAGGGGTGGGCAAAATGGTCCTCTGCCATTTAATTTGTTAAAAGGAAAATGGATCTTCTGCCCTTGCCAAGTTAGCAAGGTGGGTATTTGAAGGTGATTTCCGTGTTCAGTTTTTCAAGGAGGGGATGTAGGGATTGGGAGCCACCACATGGGACAGTCTCTCAGGCTGAAGTCAGATTCACTGATGCAGTAGTTTTTTTGTTTGTACATTTATGGTATTTATTAAGTGCTTACTATGTGCCAGGCATTGTTCTAAACACTGGGTAGACACAAGGTAATCAGGTTAGACATAGCCACATGGGGCTCACAGTCTTAATCCCCATTTTACAGATGAGGTAACTGAGGCATAGAGAAGTTAAGTGACTTGCCCAAAGTCACACAGCAGGCAAGTGGCAGAGCTGGAACTAGAACCCAGGTCCTCCAGACTCTCAGACCTCTGCTCTATCCACTAGGCTATGCTGCTTCTTTAAGTGTCTCTAGACCCTTCTAAGTGTTTAGTACAGTGCTCTGCACACAGTAAGTGCTCAATAAGTACAATTGAATAAATGATGTGCATCCGTATGTCCTAGCACTGGACTCAGTCCTGGCCCCTCACGTTAGCAAAGGCCATTCCCGGCTAACATAGGATCCCCCAAGGTGTCAGCACCTGTCCCCTGAGAACTGAAATTTCTCTAGATCCCAGTATTATGAGGCACACATTCTTGTTGGGACCTGCCAAGTGGAAATCTTCAAAGCAGAGTAATTTATGACATAAACAATAGTTTGTTTAGAGATAAGAACAAAGTTGAGAGTAAAAGGGGTTAAAAAAAATGGGAAAATAGAACGATTACATACAATCATTCATGTTGGAGTATTTCTAGCCTAGATCTAATCTGGAAATAATGAGTATTGTTACAAGAGATTAAGATAATAATAATAATAACATTAATCATTTTATTTATTAATTGTTTCCCCGCCAAGGTGCTTGGAGCATGGTATGATCATGATCAGAGAAGCAGCATGGCTCAGTGGAAAGAGTGCTGGCTTTGGAGTCAGAGGCCATGGGTTCAAATCCCGGCTCCACCAATTGTCAGCTGTGTGACTTTGGGCAAGTCACTTAACTTCTCTGGGCCTCAGTTCCCTCATCTGTAAAATGGGGATTAGGACTGTGAGCCCCCCGTGGGACAAGCTGATCACCTTGGAACCTCCCCAGCACTTAGAACAGTGCTTTGCACATAGTAAGTGCTTAATAAATGCCATTATTATTATTACTATCATATACAATGATTAAAACACTATAAAAGAACAGTTTTAAAATCTGAGCAAAAGAATTCCTCCTAGAGAATTCTAATGAAGAGGTGATGAAGGAGTAGGGGTCTGATCTAAGAAGAAGAGGAGAATCCTTGTACCATGAACTGGAAGGGATTTCAAGAGTTCATCAGCTCCAGCCCCCTGACTCTGGGGAGGGCGAGGAGGGGTGGCTAAACTAGGCAGGACAGTTGGTTTTTAATCTTTCCTTAAAGCTCTCCAGGGATGGAGACTCAACCACCTCTTATGGTAGCTTCTTCCAGAATTCAGTCACCCCAGGAGTCAAGAAATTCTTCCTCAAAAACAATCAAAATTTCTCCTGATTTAAAGCCTTCCTCCACTAAGCCCTCATTTCTCTACTCCCTCTCCCTTCTGCAATGCTTACACTTGAATTTGCACACTTTATTCACTCCATCCTCAGCCCCATAGTGCCTATTAGGTACATGTCCATAATTTTTTTTAATTTATATCAATGTCCTTCTCCCCTTGTGGGCAGGGAACATGTCTAGCAACTCTGTTATATTGCAGTCTCCCACGTACTTAGTACAGTGCTCTGCACATAGTGAGCACTCAATAAATCTAATCGATTGATTGACTGATATTTCCCACAGAGCCCTCCAGACTAGCATCCTCGCCCAAGACCCTTCAGTTACTTGGATCATTATCAGGTGTCCTCTTGGTCTCTTTCTTTCTAAGGCAATCCTTTTTACTTTCCTCATAGGACCTATTTTCAATCCCTTTAATCATTTGGTCCATTCTTCTCTGGACCCTCTCCAATTTCTCCACATCCTTTTTAAGTGAAATGACCAAAAACTGGACACACTTACAGAAGAAAGAGGAAAGATTAAGTCCCGACTTGTGTTTGTTAAATTTGTATTGATTCATTCCAGTGCCATATTGACTTTTTTAAATGTCTCCTTTTCAGTTTATCATCAGTTCCAACTCCCAGAATATTTTTTGCTGAACTTGTGCCTAACCAGCCTTTCCCTTTCTCATATGTGTTTGGTTTCTATTTCATCCTTATTCCATTTCATTCTGATTTTGACGGGACCACTTTTTCATTTCTCTAGATCACTTTGAATCTTATTCCCAACTTCCCTCCTGTCTCACATATAAATCGAATGAACTCATTCTCAATTCTTTCATTCTAGTCATCCTTGAAAATATTGAGTAGAACTGGTCCCCCAGGGCAACTCCTGGAAACACCACTAGCTAGGTCTCTCCCGAGCCCAGCCTTCAAACCAACCAGCTGAGAACCATTTCAAAGTCATAGTGTGGAGGCTATACTTTCATTCAGTCATATTTATTGAGTGCTTATGGTGTGCAGAGCACTGTGTGCAAGTACAATTCAGCAACAGAGACAATCTCTGCCCACAACGGGCTCATAATCTAGAAGGCTATACTTTCCCAGCTTGTGAATGAAGATGTCATGTACGATGGAATCAAAAGTTTCACTGCAGCTAGATAGGTTATTCTATTGATTCTCTCTTGTCCATAATATCTGTCACTAACACAGAAAGAGATTAAACTGCTCCAGCTCAATTTGCTGTTCATAAAGCCACAATGGCTGCTTCGTACTATCTTATGCTTGTCTAGGTGGTTGCAAATTGATATTTTTTTTTATCATTTATGATCGTATTTTCCCAGGTAAAGATGTTCATCTTGCCAATTTGTACTTATTAGGGTCATCCTTTACCCCCTTTCTGAAGATGGGAATTGCATTTTCACTTTTCAGTCCTCAGGGACTTCTGCCGTCCATGAGTTTTCAAAAATGATAGCTAATGGCTCTGCAGTATCATCCACCACTTCCTTAAGTAGTCTAGGATGCCTGCCATCAGGCCCTGCTACTTTAAATATGTCTCGTTTTTAAAAACAGGTTTTAACTCTTTCTCCCCCTCTTCCAGTTCAACTTTCCAATCTGCTTTTGCAAGATCTAGCATGGTCAGTTTGAATCGGTACAGGAGGGTGATCCCGAATACGGCTGTAGTGTTAGTTGTAACACCTTCAATAACTTTTAATGATTTCTTAATTGTTGTCTTTTTTTCTTATGCTCTGCTGTTCTCTTTGTCATTTCCTTGTGCCTGTCACCTCCCCGCTCCCAAATCATATTTTTGGATTGGGAGCCCCCTGTGGACAAGGACCCCATCTCTTCCCCAATACTTAGTATCGGGTTCTGCACACTGCAGGCACTCCATCAGTACTATTACTCACAAACCAGCATGGCCTAGTGGATAGAGTAGGGGCCTGGGAATCAGAAAAACCTGGATTCTAATCCCAGATCTGCCACTTGTCTGCTGTGTGACCTTAGTCAAGCCCTTCAGCTTCTCTGTGCCTCAGTTACCTCATCTGTAACATGGGGATTAAGACTGTGAGCCCCATATGGGACCTGGACTGTGTCCAACCTGATTAGCTTGTATCTACCCCCATGCTTAGTACAGTGCCTGGCACGTAATAAGTGCTTTAAAAATTCCGTTAAAAAAACTATTAAATCAATGAATCCTAATTCTGGAAGCCAATTAGCAAAGTAAATATTTATTTTCTTTATCCTTAGGGATCACAAAAATACTCACTTTATGACTGCTTACCCCACATATCCGTCTGCCTTTAGAGTCTCCCTGTTAGTGATGGCATTTGCCCTTGTTGATCCCTCAACTTTCAGATCTGGGAAATTGCCCCCCAAACAATCAAAAATTCAATGGGACAATACGTGGCTCTTTTCCACAGATACCTTTGTAGTTAAAGTCTCCCATGTTGAATATGGTACTTATTAAGCCATTTAATATGGGCCAAGCACTGTGCTAAGAATTGAAGTAAATACAAACTAATCTGGTCAGAAACAGCCTTAGTCTACACGGTCTGAGAGAGAAAACAGGTATCATCTCCATTTTACATATGAGAAAATTGAGCACAGAGAAGTTAAGTGACCTGTCCAAGGTCACCTAGAAGGCGCTGGCAGAGCCAGGACTTTGCTTTCAACCTCATGGTCTCTCCATTAGACCACAGTCCCATCACCACTGGACTCTGACCCCAGGTTGCATTAGGGAGCAAATATTCCCTCATCCACTTTCTCCTCCTGAGTCAGAATCTTAAAATGGATTCCAATCATGAAGTCACCCTTAGTCTTCTCACATGACCCTATAATATGGCCCCCTTCTCTACCCGATGGCCTCTATTGGTTCTCTGGATGTTTTCTGAGCATGTTTAATTTGCCTTCATGTATGACAACACCAATTCTCTTTTGCCCCTGACTAAATCCCGTGAACAACTGACAGCCTTCTAGTCCAGCATTCCACCTGTGAACACCTGGCCAAATCCTAACAAGGATCTCTAGCCCTGACCCCTCGAGTTCTGCTTGTTTATTGCCCATATCCTCATGTTTGAGAAGTAGCATGGCGTAGTGGATACAGCACGGGTTTAGGAGAAGGTCATGGGTTCTAATCCCAGCTCTACCACTTGTCTGCTTTGTGACCTTGAGTGAATCACTGCACTTCTCTGTGCTTCAGTTACCTCATCTGTAAAATGGAGATTGAGACTGTGAGCCCCACATGCGTCCAACCCCATTTGCCTGTATCCATCCCAGCGCTTAGTACAGTGCCTGGCACATAGTAAGCACTTAGATACCATAATCATCATTATTATTATTTTAATATAAACATGGGCTGTTCATTCTGTTTTCCTCTTTGTTCTTTCATCACAAAAACAATCTCAGTGGGAACCATTTTTTAAAATGAAGGAAGGTTCAAAAATGGGAAAGTTAGAGCATGGGTAGCTACCCCTCAGGAAAAAATTAAAATTAAGAGAGATAGAGTAGGTAAAGAGCCTTCTTTCCCATGGAGAAATCCTTCCCTGAGGCTTTTCACCCTTTCATTCTCCCGGTGTAGAGAAAGAAATCTCCTCCTTCCCAGCCTCCTTTCTCTCACAAAGTCCAATACTCCAATCTATTCTATTATTTCTAGAATACCATTGTCCAAGTCAAAGGAAGTGATCCTCTGATAGCTCCTTCTTTAGACTGAGTTTTAATTGTTGACTTTCTAGTCATTCCCTCCAGAACACAAGCAAGGTGCCATAGAGGGAGGGCTCTAACTCTTTCAAACAGTGTACATTAAGGTTGAAGTTTGCTGGATCCCTCTGTCCTGAGTAAGCCGTTTCAAGAAAAGGGACAGCAACGATGAGGAAAGAGGCAAGGTAACTGACTGTTCCAGCATCAGTACATAGAGAAGCAGCATGGCTCAATTGAAAGAGCACAGGCTGTGGAGTCAGAGGTCATGGGTTCAAATCCCAGCTCTGCCAATTGTCAACTATGTGACTTTGGGCAAGTCACAACTTCTCTGTGCCTCAGTGACCTCATCTGTAAAATGGGGATTAAGACTGTGAGCCCTCCGGGGGACAACCTGACCACCTTGTAACCTTTCCACTGCTTAGAACAGTGCTTTGCACATAGTAAGCGCTTAATAAATGCCATCATTATTATTATTATCCATCGCTGGTATTTATTGAGTGTTTTCTATGTGCAGAGCACTGTAGCATGTGCTTGGAAGAGTACAGAGTTGGCAGACATTCCCTGCCCACAGGAAGCTTACAGTTTAGAGGAACTACATTTCTGGGGAACATTAGCACACATGCAATATTAACACACATACAACATTAACACCATGATTGTTATTAGCACCTCACCAGAGAGTGTATTTAGATACTAAACCCCTCTGGGGGAAGTAATAAGTCAATCAATCCATCAAGAGCTCTTACGGAGGAAGTAAATGCCTCATTCAACTACAATAGGAAATGAGCGGGTGTACTAAGGGTGTATTGCTGGAGAGGAGGCAAAGACCTATTGGGATCCCCAGCTACAAATGCACCCCTTCGAAGCAGGTTGGCTTACCTCTTCTAGAAAAGCAGTTAAAGCCCTGGTCCCACCCACCTGCCTGCAGTTGGCTGAGAACAGTGTTTGCTCAAGGGCTGAAGACACAGCAGCCCTCTGTAGAACTGAGCTTCCCGTTTCACTACAACGCTGCTCCCTGGATCAATCAATCAATGGGACAGTCCTAGAAAAGGGGTCTTAAAGCCTTCCTCTCCTCACTCAACCCAATTCATCACAGGGCCACAACTGGATTGTGGCGTGAACCCCAGTCTAAAACAACTAATTCAGAGAAAATCACCATTGCATGTTGTAATGGGAGGAAAGAAATAAAGCCACTAAACATGCTGGAAGCATCCAGGTATGAGGGATGTCTCAATCACTTAGTAATGCTTCTTTGAATGTCTGAAAATTCTATCACTTGAAAGGCACCCTCAAATAGAATATCACCATGCTTCACATAAGGCATATTATTAAGCATATTGCCCAGAGAGAAGTAAAGTACGAATACCAGCATACTCATCTGTAGAACAGGGATGAATTACCTGTCCTTTCTCCCTCTTAAATCATGAACACCTCAGGAAGACAGAGACTGATCTGATTATTTTGTATCTGTGCTTATCCCTTAGCACAGAGCTTGGTACATGGTAAAAGTACTTAATAAATACCATCATGAGAATGAACAGGTACTCTACCATTGACCTTTAAAGGTTAGGATGCATGGTATTGTTACTAGATAACTCACTGTGTGAAATCATCTGGTTTCACCTTCCTCCATAAAAAGGGCAGTCCACAGTGTTTGTTTGTTTGTTCAGTGGTGTAGGATCCTTGACTGAAATGTTTTACACTTGTGAAGTATTTCATTTAAAGAAGACCATTCAGAGAGATAACCCAGGTTCAACATCCTTAAATGTGAGGTATAGTATTACCAGACCAGGTCTCCTTGCCATTAACTCTTTGTTAGACTCTGTAGTTGCCACATCTGTGAGGGAAAAGAACTTATGTAGCTCTAGATTGATAAAAATGCCTCAGATTAAAGAAATCCCCCCTCTAAACTGTAAATTCCTTGTAGGCAGGAAACATGTCTACCAACTGTTATGTTGTATTCTCCCAATTGTTTAGTGCAGTGCTCTGTACACAGCAAGCACTCAATAAATATGATTAATTGAAATTATTTGTCCTAGACCATTTATGCAGATAGTCCACAGAATCACTCCCGAAGAACAAAACAAAAAGTGCAGTCCTGTGTAGAGTTAGGGAGAATAATAAAATGACTTCTAGCAGGACTTTCCATTCCAGAACTCAATAATAAAAACAATGATTTCTTAAAGTTGTGACCAGCATAGTTACTATGTGGATGGGGCGAAAGGGGTAGATGCTGGAAATGATATGGAGGGCAAACCAATGTTATTTAGCAACAGTTTGAATATCGGAGTTGAAAGAGAGGGAAGAGTCAAGAAAAATATCAAGTTGTAGGCTTGAGAGAGGGAGAGGTTGGAGGCTTTGTTAACTGGGATTGGAAAATTAAGTGGAGAAGAAGATTTAAGAGGGAGGATGAAAAGTTTAGTTGGGATTTATTGAGCCTGAGCATGGTCTAGCGGATAGGGCACGGGCCTGGGAATCAGGTTCTAATCCCGGCTCTGCTGCTTGTTTTCTGTGTAACCTTGGGCAAGTCACTTAACTTCTCTGTGCCTCAGTTCCCTCATCTGTAAAAAGGGGATTAAGACTGTGAGCCCCATGTGGGACAGGGACTGTGCTCAACCTGATTTTCATTATCTACCCTAGTGCTTAGAACAGTGTCCGGCACATAGTAAGTGCTTAACAAATACCATGATTATTATATAGGAATATCTTAGAGGCAGGAGGGCATGAAAGGTAGCTGAGAAGGAGAGGGGTGAGGACTAGCCATGTAGATTTGGGAGCAACCTGCATAGAGATGATAGCTGAAGCCAAGAGAGAGGTACCCCTTAAGATCCCTTTAGCTATGGGGACCATCACCCCCAATAAATGTCTGACCCAAGTTCCAGACCCCCAGATGCTCCAGTTTAATGACCAAGATTATAATAATAATAATAATTATTATTATGGTATTTGTTAAGCACTTACTATGTGCCTAGCACAGTTCTAAGCACTGGAGTAGTTATGAGGTAATCAGATTGTCCCAAATTGGGCTCACAGTCTTAATCCCCATTTTACAGATGAGATAACTGAGGCACAGAAAAGTTAAGTGGTTTGTCCAAGGTCACAAAGCCGGCAAGTACAACAGTAAGCGCTCAATAAATACGATTGAAGAAGACAAGTGGTGGAGCCGGGATTACAACTCACGTCCTCTGACTCCCAAGCCCATGCTCTTGCCACTAAATCATGCTGCTTCTCCTGTGACTACTGTGGCCGCACTGGGGATCCTTGCCAATCCAGTTCAGCTCCTGGAAACAGGGTGTCAGTCCAGCAAGGCTCAGAAGGGAGATCCCCCCTACCCCCCCCAATCCCAGCAACGTCTTCTGCTCTTGTCAAGGAGTTCCTACATTCCTTCTGTCCTTGGTGGAGGGCTGTTTGTACATTTCTTCTGCCCTTAGTTTAGGATTGGCTCTAGATCACCAAGTGCCTTCAGCCCTTGTTTGGGAACTGGGCTTAGATCTCCTACATGCATTCTGCCTTTGGCTGGGGGCCTTGGTAGAAACGCCCCTTATTTTTCTGCCCACAGTGTGAGTCCCCAGAATTCCTCCCACTCTGTGGAAATATGGTCAATGGCCACTCCAATTCTTCTTCCACTGGTGGGGCTCAGCTATGATGGCTCTACAGACCTGCTCTCCCCAAGGAGAGGCTCAGAGCCCCTCTCACTGTGCTCAATTTCTGAGAATTTATTTATTTATATTAATGTCTGACTCCTCCTCTAGCAGTAAGCTCATTGCAGGCAGGGAATGTGTCGCTTAGAACAGTGCTTTGCACGTAGTAAGCGCTTAATGCCATTATTATTATTATTCTGACTGTTATATTGTACTCTCCCAAGCGCTTAGTACACTGCTCTTTACACAGAAAACATTCAATAAATATCATTCATTGATTGATTGAAATCTGTAATTGGGAACCCAGGGAAGCAACACTCCCTAGTTTCTCCATGGTGTTGGCACCTGGACCTCCAGCCCATTCATAGACTAGCACCAGACAAAAAATCTACATGGGCTAAGCCCTAAAAATCATCTAAATCTCTTTATTTTTCTAAGTTGACATACATGAAAACGAAATATAATTTTTTTTAGGGAGGATAGAGGGCACTCTCCCCAAACTATCACCTCCAAATTACTTACTGGTCCTCAATATTCTTCTCCTATTTCAATCTTCCTGGTTCTTTATCACCTCTAAATAGCAACACCTGCCAATGTCTGGGATAAAGGAAGGACCAAGCTTTCAATAAATCAATCCTATTGATTGGGCACTCTCTATGCACAGAGCACTGTGCTAAGCACTTTGGAGAGGACAATATAACAGAGTTGGTAGACATGTTCCGTGCCCACAAGGGGTTTTCAGCTCTGACTCTGAGGCCAAGGATAGCTGTGACTGTTCCTTTACCATTCAGACTGGGTGCGCCCCAGAGTTTTCTTGTCAACCCCCTTGGGCCGGGTAGTAACTTGCTCTCCCTCTGATTGTGTTTCCGCAGCTTTGAGGGCTGAAGGGTCTTTTCCGTGTTTGTTTATTCTTGCTCCTTATCAGAGAGAAGGATGGCAGTAGGTGTGTTCTCTGTCAGTAAATGTGGGGTAAGAAGAGGTCAGGCAGGTGTCAGGCTGGGCTCCTGGTAGAGGGACGGATATCACAGCAGCAATGTAAACCCAAACCAAAAATACCTCTCCTTTGAGACCAGATTTAGAGCAGCTAGGAAGCACATTCTGAGGCTTCTGTCTAGGCTGGAGTTGAATCTTCAGGGATTGTGTCCCATTTTATTATCTTGTATTAGCCCCAGATCTTAGTTCTGTGTTTGGAACATTAACAAATCCTTAACAAAGATCACTACTGTTCCAGGCAGCATGGAGTCATTCATGGGTGACCAGAGGTTTTGAGGTCTCTTTAACTACCAGCACTTAGATGGGGGTGGCTGATGAAAATGGCTAAATGAAGAAACCCCAGCCAGATTTAGGTCAATCAATAATATTTATTGAGCCCTTAGAGTGCTGAGCACTGAACTCAGAGTAAGTAGAAGCAGCATGGCCTTGTGGCTAGAGCACAGGCCTAGGAGTCATCAGGTCATGGGTTCTAATTCCATTCAGCCATTTTGTCTGCTGTGTGACCTTAGGCAAGTGACAAGTTATCTGTGCCTCAGTTCCCTCATCTGTACAATGGGGATTAAGACTGACAGCCCCATGTGGGTCAGGGACTGTGTCCAACCCAATTATCCTGTATCTACTCCAGCATTTAGAACAGTGCCTAGTACAAAGCAAGTGCTTAACAAATACCATAATTATTATTATTATGATCCTTTCCCGCAAAGAGCTTACATTCTACTAGAGTTAACAATCTACTAACTCTTAGTTAAGTTTGGGTCCCCCACCTACTTATCACTACTGTTGGGCAGCAGGTATTCCTTTGCAATTCACCTCTGCTCATCTTCCGCAATAGACTGTAAATTCTTCTAGGGTAGGAACTGGGCCTTTTTCTTTCATTTCCTGTACCCAAGCACCTAATACAGCCTTGTGGTCCCCATCAACACTCAATAAATTATGATAATTGTAATAAAGAAGAATCAAGGAGTTTGATAACCTAGAACAGGAAGGCAGTGGGGTGTAGTAGAAAGAGCATGGTATAGGGAGTCACAAATCCCAGATTCTAATCCCAGCTCTGCTACTGGCTTCATGGCTGGTCTGGACTAAGTCACTAGACATCTCTGTGCCTGTTGGAGAAAAAATGTCTTTTTAATCTTCCTCTGACTGTGAACTCTGTGTGAAAAATGGACCATGTTGCTTTTCACTTTTTTGCATCTACCCCAGAGTTCAGCACAGAATTTGGCACATAGTAAACACTATTCTTTCAAACAATGAACCCTCCCACTCTAGCCCACGGCCCCTTTTCAGCTTCTCACCAGTCAGGGCTACTCTGAGGATCTAGGGAAGACATTCTCAAATGCCAACTGTGCATTTTCTCAGTTTTCCTGTCTGCCAGTGCCTGAAATTCTGAGCCTTGCCTTAATCCATGCTTTCTATTTGTCTACACTCTGGGAAAAACACCAGAATATTTCTAGGGAGAGATCTCTCTGCCTGCCCCTCTTTGGACCATCCAACTCTTTATTTCTCAATGTGCTGAAAACCTCATTGTCCTGGAAGCTGTAGTAATGGTAGGTACTGAGTGATTCTTAAGTACAACCCACCGCACCAAGTGCTTGGGTAAATATGACAGAAGAACTAGACATGGTCCCTGCCTCCATGACACAGTGACCATTCCATCGCTCGCCTGTAACACAGTGCGTCCCTGGCCCAGCCCCGGGTCAGTGTAGATATGCCTCTGGTTTTCCATTTCCTCATCCACAAAACCAAGTCTTCGTCCAACAAGGGGGTTTCCAAAGCTCACCCTCTGTTGGTCCCAGATGAAAGGTATTACACGAGTGAAGGTACCGCTCTTCTTTCCCTCCAAAGATGCCATTCTCTCAGTATCAAAGACAAGCAGGCAGGTTTATGCTTTAGCTATTTAAGCTAATGAGGGATCCGTGGACCCAGCCAAAATCCTCTCCGCCACATGCCAGGCGAGGCACCCATGAGGTGGGGAAAGGGATTCACATTTTGCATTGATGAACCCCCAGCCTTTCATCCAAAGACTTCAAAGCATTTCCTTGGCATTCCTGCTCCGAGAAGGTGCTGTGATTATCCTCATTTGCCCGGGAAACCGTTCCACACAAAGGTAAAGTAGCTGGACCAAATCTAAGGATGCCCTGGATCCAGACCCAAGACTCTCAGAGATCAGAACCTCCCAACCTATGCCTGCCTGGCTCACCTCCTCACAAATCTGGCCATCTCAGTGCAGTCACCCCAACAACCTCAGACTTAGCCCCTCAGTATTTGGGGAAATGGGGTGGTCGGGGGACAAGTCGTTGGGACGAGGAAGGGAATGTGGTTGGGACATTTGGATTAAGTGTCAGGGAGGGCATGGAGCATGTGACTCAGAGCTCCATGTTGAAAGCAATGGATGTGCCGTTCTTTTGAACTCCTTCCCGGCCCATTCATTAAACTGTTATTAGAAGCAGTGAGGGCACCATTTAGAAAGCTGGCTCCACCACCATTAACTGAGAGTTTTAACCTCTCCTCACCTCCTCTCCCAGCAGAGGAATGGAGAAAGGTAGATCTGGGGCCTTACCCACTCAATCCACTGCTGGATGCTGAGGTGGCCCATATGTTGATGATTTGGCAAGCACAGGATTTTCCAAGCTAGTTCGTCCCGCCCAACACCAGATGCCTCCAGGCGCTCGGCAAAATCTGATATGCCACTAATGAAGAAGCCCTGAAATGAGAAATATGTGGCAGCTGCCAGAGTTTTAATGATGAGAAAAAGGATTTCAAGCTCCTCCCCTCTCCTCTCCACTCCTCCGCCATGAGGCAAACCAACTGTGAATCTCCCAGCTTCTCCTCATATCTGCAATGCACAAAAAGCTCTGGACATAAGAACCTGCCCCACTTAACTGCTGGGTGCTTGCCCAGGCAAAGGATGATCAAGGACAGTCAGGGTCTGGATAAATTAGTGCACAGAAAGTTTGCTGCAGTTGGCATCAGGACTGCCCTGTGGATCCTGGAAATTTGTCCATGAGTCCACTGGGGTAAAGTAGATTGCACTGGAGCATGCACAAGAGGCACTTATTCTCCATCCCTGTGCCCGTCCCTGCTGGAGGTTGAGAGTTACCTCTGGCCCCAACCCTTTTTTAAATATGTCATTTGCTAAGCACTTACTATATGTCAAGCGCTGGGGCAGAAATAAGATAATAAGGTTGGACACAGTCCCTGACCCACATAGGGCTCACAGTCCAAGTTGGAGGGAGGAGGATTTAATCACCATTTTATTGATGAGGTAACTGAGGCACAGAGAAGTGACTTGCCTAAAGTCATACAGCAGCCAAGTAGTGGAGCCAGGATTAGAACTCTGGTCCTCTGACTCCCAAGCCCATGCTCTTTCCACTAGGCCATGCTGCTTCTCCTTCCTAAAGCCATGTGGCATCCATTTGAATGAGCAGTTTAAATTCACTGCTAGCACCAGCCTACCTGCACTTGTAAGCGATTGCTGTCCTGCCTAGAGAAAGGTTACTCTAAAATTACAGTGGGGGAGGGGGGGGGAGGTTTCCAAAATCATCTTTAAACACTATTCTGAAAAACCAGACAACAGTTCTAAAATGTGTTGGAGAAGATTAAAATAAATGTACAATTAAAAGCTTCTATATGCAAGCTAATTAGCATTATATTACCAGTAGCCAAGAAGAATTTCATTATACAAACAAGGTAGATATTTTCAAAGAGGCAAACATAAGGAATGACACAGCATCATAGACAGTTTGTCGAGAAGCAATTAGACACTGTCCAATTTGGAACCAAAATGGGCAAGTCAGTCTTTCTCCGCCACGTGCTATTTGTGGGCACAGGACAAAGTTTATGCTATGATGTACTCAGGATAGGGGAGATGCCTCAGAGAACCATGGGTATCAGGTATTTTGGCATCTCTCACTGTTTCACTGTAACAAGGTGTCCAGTGACAACTATGCCTCTCTGATCTAAGGATTATCCACTCCTAGCTTATTGAAGCTTTCTGTGGCGCACAGAAAATTAGACCAGGAACTTGTGAGAAACTTGGAGGGGAAGCCAAGGCTGAAAGGAAGGATAAAACAATATCAAATGCCTTCTACGCATTTCACATAGACTCTTTCAGTTCACTGTAGCTCCACTCAAGAGTAGACTATGAGCGGCAGATGATGGCAAAAACACTGCATTGATCTTCTACTATAAAGAGTAGTGTGATGGCGAAAAGAGCACAGACCTGGAAATCAGAGGATCTGGGGTCTAATCTTTGCTGGCACTTGCCTGCTGTGTGACCTTGGGTAAGTGACTTAACATCTCTACGCTCAGTTTCTTCATCTGTAAAATGGGGAGGGATCAATCAATCAATCAATGGTATTTGTTGAGTGCAAAGTACTGTTCTAAGCACTTGGGCGAGTACAGTGCAACAGAATTAGCAGAAATGTTCCCTACCCGTAATGAGCTTACAGTCTAGAGAGTTCAATAGTCGTTCTCTCTCCTATTTAGGCCCGATTATCCTGATTATCTTGTATCTACCCAAGTGCTTTGTATGTTGCTTGGAACATAGTAAGCCCTTAACAACACTGTGCACATATGAACATTACCTTGGCTCTCAACTCTGCATCATTGGCTCCTGTCTGGACCAAGGAAAGCTATCCTAGGAAGATTTGTTCACAACACTTCCTTCCCAGTAGTCTATGCCTATATCACTTAATTTGAGGTTAGGTTGAGGTTAGAATTTGAGGCATCTATTTCAATTATTTCTTCTAGGTTAGACAACTAAAAGTCACTTCCTCAGCTCCCCAGAATACTGCTACAAGGACAGAGGCTTGGCCTTCAAGTTGTAAGTCCTTGAGGGCAGTGATTATGTCTACAAAAAACTGTCTTGGATTCTCCCAAACACTCGGTACAGAATTCTGTACAAACCAAGTGCTCAATAAATACCACTGATAGATAGAAAAGTGCATCCATTCCAATACACACACTTCAACTTGACAGTCTATATTAAGCTTTCCCTGATGCAGAAAGTAGTCACTTCTAGTCACTTCCATCCTATTTCTCAGGTGATAGAATTGTCAAACACACACCTTGTTAACAATACATGATGATGATAATGATGGTATTTGTTAAGCGTTTACTATGCGCAAAGCACTGTTCTAAGTGCTGGGGAGGTTACGAGGTGATCAGGTTGTCCCGGGGGGCTCACAGTTTTAATCCCCATTTGACAGATGAGGTAACTGAGGCACAGAGAAGTTATGTGACTTGCTCAAAGTCACACAGCTGACAGTTGGCAGAGGCAGGATTTGAACCCATGACCTCTGACTCCAAAGCCCGTGCTCTTTCCACTGAGCCACACTGCTTCTCCTGCATACATGAATTGTGTTTGAGACTAGAAATCTAAATTGATAGTCCCTTGCTTGGGTCTGCCTTTAAGACAGTTTAAAATGTGTCTAGGAGACTGGTGAGTTTGGGGAATCCGTTACAACTTGCTGAATTATTGAATAAACAGGGAGTAATTACTATGGCAACTACAAGCTACAGTGGCCAGAAAGCACAGCATCAACTGCAGCTTACAGAAAAGAAACCTACATAAATAATATGAATCCAAAATTTTAACAGTTCATCTCTTTTCACCAACCCCAAGGGACAAGGGGAAAAAGAGCAACATGGTACAAAAGAAATCATTCAGGCTTTACTTATTGATAATAATCAATTTAACTCAGTGCCATTAAATAGTAAGCTCCTAGTGCATCTCATTTATGCTGGGCTCTCCCAAGAGTTGGTGTTAATTCCATTGATGGTGACGTTCCACACAAAGATCAATAAAGTTTAAATAATAAGATGGTCAAGGGATATTACAGGGTGTTTTTCATCCAATGGTCTCAGAGCCCTTTACCACATTCTCAGGCTGCCAAAATTGTTTTAGCTCATTCTGAGTGAAGAAACAGCAGCGCTCCGAGCTTCAAGTACTTAATACAGTGCTCTGCACACAGTAAGCGCTCAATAAATACCATTGATTGCTCCATCCAGGGTTTCACAGTGAGTCAGGATTCAAGTTTAGAAGCTCATCCTCTCGGTGTTCAATTAGAGTCCAGATTCAACCCCTCCCAACATCCCTGCCTCACTTTTTACCTTCCTGTGTCATGTGCCACTCTCCAGGGCCCTACTGTCACAAAGCCTTACCTGTCCACCACTTGGCTGTTGGTGTCCTCTCATCTCCCTCTGGTCATTACACAACCCTCCAGAGGTCAAGGAATAACACGACTCTTTTAATTTCCAGGATCATGGAAGCCTCTGTCATCGTTGTTGGTTTCTCAGAGGCTGGCCCCGAGCACTTATCCTAAGAAATGGAAGAAAATAATACCATGAAGATAATAAACCTCTGGAAGGCTCCGTTCTAATTCTAAATTCAACATACAACTCTGACACATCCTTGATGTTCAACTAAGAGCAAATACTAATAGTTTGATTCACAGAACCAGGATGGTAGTGAGATGTTAATGCAATAAACTTACGACATTGGTAGGAGCATTGTTAATACTTTGTCTTCACTCTTATCAATGGTACCTTCATATCTTGAACCCATTTAAGGCACACATATGATTTCTGTGTTTTAGGTTGATAGGGTTATGGAAATGAGACCAGTAAAATGATGTCATAACCACCTTAGGGTCTCAAAGGTAAAAAATCCAAGTCCTTTGGTTCTCATTTCAAGCCTAAAGTGATTCGGAACACAGGTAGGTTACTTTCCCAGGGAGGAAGATAAAGTGATGTTCTTGAGGGAGCTGAGCAGCAACAGCAAATGTATCCTCATGAAAGGTTTCCTTATGTCTCTTCCTGTGTGACATGTTCTCACCCTTAAACCACAGAAATTGTCCTATGACCCACCAAGGAAACCAAGCCAGGTGGAGTTCAGGAAGTCTCTTTTCCACTACGGTGGCAGCAGATGTTTGTGATATGTAAAGGCCTTTGTTTTAGCCAATACTTTAGCTTCTAACTGACAAACAATTTTACCTAGGGGGCAATGACAAGCTAGATCAAAAGGCTTTAATGACAAATTAAAGAACGTTGGTTTTCCCTTCCCAATCCATCAATCGTATTTACTGAGCATTTACTGTAATGCGCACTTGAGAGAGTACAAAACAAAAAGAGTAGGTAGACATGTTCTCTGCCCACAATGAGCTTAAAGTTTAGAACACAAGCTTACAGTCTAATAAGGGCTATGTCAGTATCTCCTTTCTAACATGTCCAGAAAGAAAAATAAAGTAAGAATGAGTACAATGGTCTGACACCCATTTAGTGAAAGCAGGAAAAGTAGGGTTTTGTCTTTTTTTAATTAAACCATAAGAATATCATCAGTGATCAAAATGCCTCAACATCACACCTGGGTATCAAAATGTCCCTGCAATGCATCAGAATGCGGCCAATGAAGGCCCTTGCCGAAAAATCACATCATAATATCCTTGTTTTAATGTTACAAAAACTAGGCCAATAAGTGCGGCCACTGAGCTGTAACAGAATTATAAAACAATAATTTCTTCCTCTCTTTGATTCTTTTTTTTTCCATAACTTTCAAACGTTGGTTCACTGGAGACATTTTGCTTTGCAGACAGCAGCTGGCCAAATGAAGAGGAAAACTTGCTGCAAATTCCTCAGTGACTCTACACGAAGGGGTCAGTCTGAGCAAATAACACATCCCACTTCCTGCTCAGGCTACTGTCTGGTTCTATGGTTAAAGTTTTATTTTCACCCCAGTGTACTTTTCCATAGTCAACTGGAACCTTTCTGGTCTCCAAACTTGATGCTAGAATACACACCCACACACACGCGCACCACTTTTTTTTTCCATTTGGGAATTTTCCCCCAAACCACTATCAAGCTATAGCTGCAAGACTCCTTGATCTCCAGCCTTGAAACAGTCAGGATGTCACCAGATCTCATTCTTTTTAATATTTTTCTAAAGCTCCTATTTTGAATGGAAGGAGGTGGGGAACTGGCTGGTTGACTGGGATGGGAAGAGAGAAACTGGAAACATCTGGAGGCAGTGTTGCCTAGTGGACAGAGCTCAGGATTGAAGACCTGGATTCTAAACCTAGCTCTGCCACTTGCTAGCTGTGTGACCTTGGGCAAGTCACTTAACCTCCTGGGGCCTCAGTTTCCACATCTGTAAAATCAAGAGAAGATACCTGTTCTTCCTCTCTCAGGGGGTAAGCCCCTTATGGGATGGGGACAGTACCTAATCTATCTTGTATTTTCTCCAGTGCTTGGTGTATAATAAGAATAATATTGTGATATTTGTTACACACTCACTATGTGCATAGCATTTTAGTAAGCACTGAGGTAGACACAAGTTAATCAGGTTCCACATGAGGCTCCCCATCTGAATAGGAGGGAAAACAGGTATTGAATGCCCATTTTGCAGATGAGGGAACTGAGGCATAGAGAAATGAAGTGACTTGTTCTAGGTCACCAGCAGGCAAGTGACAGAGCCAGGATTAGAACCCAGGTCCCTTGACTCCCAGTCCTGTGCTCTCTCCACTAGGCCATGCTGCTTCTCATAGTAAGCGCTTATCAAATTCCACAGTTATTATCAGTATTATTAAATATTCATCATCTTCAACATCTTCAGACAGCCAGTGTTGCTTCATGTTATTCAAGACATCGCGAATACTCCTTTTAACACTTTACAATTCAGAGTTACCAAGACGTACATCAATACACTGTGAGCATTCCAAGGACTTAGAATAAACAGTATCCCATCCCATTTATTTCTAAAAATGAACTAATACAGAATTTAATCCCTGGAGAGGAAAGGAAGTTGTCAATTTAATGTCCTTGTAAAGAATAAATCTTTTCGGCCACCCATTGATAGTAAAAACTCTAATTTCAGAAAGTGCCGTAAAATGATGTGGTTAACCAAAAGTATGAATGATGATCAAGGGTGATATTTTCCTGGACCACGAGTTCTCTTTAACACTATCCACCCACAAAAAAAAAACCCATACAGGGTCAGCACAGCATGCTCTGACACATGACACAGTTTAGATCGTGGGTCCCTGAAAGTCCAGACCCAATTGTACCTGAAGATTTTCCTAGCTTGAACAATACCCAGCCCAGCCTCATGCACAGTTGGGTGTTCAATAAACAGGGTCGATGACAAAAATGATCACCATTGGTCTCCTTAATATATACTAATAGGAATGCAGAATCTTCAACATGTACTTCACTTGTTTTGCAGATGGTTGGGAGAAAAATTATACTTCCAAATTTATCTCCAGAGAAGCCAGTAGTTTTAAACCAGAGGGTGAGCTCAATCCTGCATGTAACATAGGTTATTCATGGATCAGAGCAGAAGTATGCCTAGATATTCCTGGCTCTAAGGCAGGTCTGTATTTCCTAACCCTTTCCTTCCTTCCATGTCCTAGTCATCTGAATTCCATTCATTCACACCCATTCTTTTAGACTGTGAGCCCACTGTTGGGTAGGGACTGTCTCTATATGTTGCCAACTTGTACTTCCCAAGCGCTTAGTACAGTGCTGTGCACACAGTAAGCGCTCAATAAATACGATTGATTGATTGATTGATTGATTGGTTGATTCTCTCTTGTGGATGTAGGAGCAGGCAAGCTCACAGGTAGGGGAGAAGAGCCTCTCTTTCTCCAAACTGAGGGGCTTCCTCCACCCCAAGTAGCAAGTAGCCAGGGCTGACTGATGAGAAGGAGGAGAGGAAGCAGGGAAAGCAGGTAATGAGGAGGAGGAAGGTGCATGGAAAAAGAAGGGGAAGAAGGATAGGGAGAGAGGGAGAGAAAAAAATAAAGCAAGTTCCAGAAACTACTGCTTCTTCTGAGTAGCTTCACTTTCCGTTCGTCCATTCGGAGACTGAATACTTGAGGAGTTTTTGTCAAGATCTTTCACATTCCCCTGTAGCTCCAAAGCAAGTTGAATAGACCCACAGCACAAGACAACTTTATCCAGTCTCTGTAACTTGTTGGGGTTGGGGAGTCTCATTCAGGCTGGGAACTCTTGGTGCCTGGCTTCTTTCTCAGGTTTTCTCCCACTCCCCACCTGGTCTATGTAAGGGTAGGGGTGGGTTGCTCTCCTCCCACTGTCAGGCACCTGCCCTTTTGATCACCTCTTTCGTGAGGTAAATTCAGACATCTTCATAAGGGAGGCCTGTATCACTCCTAAATGGTTTTTCAGGTTAAGGATGTGGAAGATAAACAACCACATCCTACTAAAGCACTGGCCAAATCTACTTTTCAACGTCGCTAACAAAACCAAAGTGCTCCCAGCAGCAACAGTAAGACAAACCCAAACCAAGGAAAATACATAAATAATGCTAAGGAAATAACATATCTTAAACATTAACGACCAAACAGGACAGCTGCAGGTTACTTTGAACCAAAAGGGTGTAACGCATTCCACTAACTGTGAGGAAAGGAGAGCTATAAGCTCGTCCATTTTTCCTCAGATCCGAGTAAACAACCTGCCAGTACTACCATCGGCTACTGCAGCACTTTTGCAGTGTCACTAAAATGTCTTCCAGTAGTGTAGGCTCTTGTTTTGGTTCAGAGGGACTGTTTCCAACCAGATTATCTTGCATCTATCTCAGCAATTGGCACAGTGTTTAACACCAAGTAAGCGTTTAACAAATACCACAATTATCACCACAGTGATTATTAACTTCCAGCCTTGAGTCAGTGGATCACAGTCCAGGAACAGCGGGCAAAAATCACTGACTTTAAATGAGACCTTAAGTTTACCTTCTCACTAATTAAAGATTGACCTGCTCTACCGGGCTAGTGATATTATTTGCATGACAAAAACAAATTTTAAAAAGTCTCTCTGGTCATGATTTTTAAAATCCCAAAGCAAGGTTGAAGAGCTGGGAAGTTATTTTGGTCTCGCTTCTGAGCCAAGTAGGCCACATGGCATTGAAAAAATAATGATAATAGTAACAGCAACAATGATACTAATAATGATAGTAATAAAAATGAAGAAGAATTACTTTTAAGTTCTTATTATATGCCAAACACTGCGCTAAGTTCTGGGTTAGATACAAGGTAATCAGAGCAGATACAGTACCTGTCCCACATGGGACTCATAGTCCAAGGGGGAGGGAGAAGAAATATTTAAACCCCATTTTACACATAAGGGAAGTGAGATACTGAGAAGTTAAGTGACTTGCCCAAGGTCACACAGCAGGGAAGTGATGAAGGTGGGATTAAAATTTGGGTCCCGACTCGTGGACCTGTACTCCTTCCAGTAGGCCGCACTCCTCAGAGTGCTTTGAGGCCCTTCTCGGGACTGAACCTTAGCTAAGCAGCATCTTCACCTCACCACAGATGAAACAAGTAGGACGGTGGAAGTTTTGCCCCCAACCACAGCCTAAGAGACACATATCTTCCTAAGGAAACCAGATGGCTCAGCTCTCTGCACTAGGACTGTAAGATCCTTGAGGGCAGAGATTGGTCTTCTAAGTCTATTGTCCTCTCCCAAGCATTTAGAATGATGCTCTGCCCACAGTAGGCACTTAATAAATACCACTGATTGAGTGATTTTCCTACTTTTCAAACAATTAAGGATCCATATTCACAATCAATCAATAGCATTTATTCAGCACTTACAGTGTGCAGAGCACTGTACTAAGTGCTTGGGAGAGCATGATATAACAGAATCGGTAGACATGTTCCCTGCCCACAGTGAGTTTACAGTTTAGAGAAATATCCTCACCCCGGGACCTCTGAATCACTTCCCACCACCTTATCCCCAACATTAATCAATCAATCAATCATATTTATTGGGCGCTTACTGTGTTCTAGCGCTACTGTAGTAAGTGCTTGGGAGAGTTCAATATAACAGATTTGGTAGACATGTTCCCTGCCCAAACGAGCTTACAGTCTAGAAGACTGTAACTTACACACTGTAGGACTTAAACTGCAAAACAAAACAAATCCCCAGCAAGTTCTGCTTTAATGTTTTGTCTCCCAGAGCCCAAACACCTATCAGATGTTTCCTAACCTATCCAAGGAGCTGAAGACCCCCAAAATAAAATCAAAGACAGGAAGGAAAGGGGAAAAGGAGAGAGGATCCCATCTTTTATGAATCAGTAGCCCTTGTCACGAGTAAATATCTATTAAACGCAGTAGGTCAAGTACAAGATAGAAAAAAGACATAATCTCTGCACTGCTTTCCCATAAGAGAGTGAGGCATGGCAGCCTGCTGGATAGGGCACTGGACTTCAAACACTAGGCTCTAGAGGTTGCAACTCCATGAGCAATTAAACAATGATCAGAACTAATGGCAAATGCCCCAGTTAATCATGATAACCCAAGAGGCCTAACTGGTGTCTTTCTGTGTGGTTAAATGTTCAACAATACTAACTGGCCCAAAAACCAAGTTTTTCAGTAATGTGCTGTCTGTATTACAGTACCACATTAATGTACCAGCACACTGTACCCTCCAGTACCAAATCATTTAACAGCTTCTCTGCATAGTCTAGACAACCTCAAACCATAAATCCCCATACCAAAAATCCAGGCCCAAAATATTACCACATCATGGTCAACTTTTTGTTTTGCTTTGCTGTCTGTCTCCCGCTTCTAGACTGTGAGCCCGCTGTTGGGTAGGGACCGTCTCTATATGTTGCCAACTTGTACTTCCCAAGCACTTAGTACAGTGTTCTGCAAGCAGTAAGCGCTCAATAAATATGATTGCATGAATGAATGAATGAACTTGGTCAGGTCTCAGCTCTCACCCTCTGGAAAAGGGAAAGATTCTTTTAGGCGTTCTTAATCCTTTTGGAGAGTGGCTATACCCCAGCGCTTAGAACAGAGCTTGGCACATCGTAAGCATTTAATGAATACCATCCATTACCATCCATCTCCTTCCCTAACACAAACCCCGAGGATACGTGATCAGTAGTCACCTCTGGTTCTTTCCAAATGGTTGGATCATTCCGGAGACATTTCCTGATTTTATTTTTTTAATGTTATTTGTAAAGTGCTTACTTTGTGCCAGGCACTGGACTAAGTGCTGGGTTAGATACAAGCTAATCAGATTAGACACAGTCTATGGCATGTGGCTCATAGTCTTAATTTCCATTTTAAAGCTGTGGTAACTGAGGCACAGAAAAGCTAAGTGACTTGCTCAAGGTCACACAGCAGACAAGTGGCAGAGCCGGGATAAGAACTCAGGACCTCTGACTCCAGGCATGTGCTCTTTCCACTGAGCCATGCTGCTTCCTGATTATCATCAACTGGAAACACCTGACAGTTTATAATGTCAGTGTGAAGAAGCCACGTGGCTCAGCGGAAAGAGCCTAGGCTTTGGAGTCAGAGGTCATGGGTTCAAATTCCAGCTCCGCCACTTGTCAGCTGTGTGACTTTGGGCGAGTCACTTCACTTCTCTGTGCCTCAGTTCCCTCATCTGTAAAATGGGGATGAAGACTGCGAACCCCCGTGGGACAACCTGATTACCTTGTATCTCCCCCAGTGCTTAGAACAGTGCTTTGCACATAGTAAGCACTTAATAAATGCCATCATTATTATTATTATTATTATTATAGTGGCATTTGTTAAGCACCTACTATGTGCCAAACACCGTACCAATTGCTGGGGTAGATAGAAGATAATGATGTCAGCCACCGCTGCTGTTCCACATGGGGCTCACAGTCTGAGGAGAAAGTAGAATAGGCCCAGAGAAGTAGAGTGACTTGCTCAGCGTCACCCAGCAAGCAAATGTCAGAGCTGGAATAAGAACCTGCGTCCTCTGGTTCCTAAGACTGTGCTCTTTCCACCAGGCCTTGCTGCTTTATTTGGGCCTGACCCCCACCTCCCCTCCAGCGACCGGTTTGATTCTGGAGCAGCCTTGGCGCTCCCGGCTCTCCCCAAGGAGGTAATAATAATAATGATGACGGTATTTGTTAAGCGCTTACTATGTGCCAAGCACTGTTCTGAGCACCGGGGTAGATACAAGGTTATCAGGTTGTCCCACATGGGGCTCACATTCTTAATCCCCATTTTCCAGATGAGGTAACTGAGGTACAGAGAAGTTAAGTGACTTGCCCAAAGTCATGCAGCCGAAAAGTGGCGGAGCTGGGATTAGAACCAACGACCTCTGACTCCTGAGCCCAGGATCTTTCCACTAAGCCATGCTGTAACCCACCCACACTCCTCAGGTGGGCTCAGAGCCAACCGGGCTTCTCTGGGCCAGAACTAATCCAGAATCAGACCAGACATCCCGACCCGCTACAGCCTGAAGCGGCCCCATGGGGCCCGCCCTGGTCCAACGATACTCTCTTGCCCAACTGGGCACAAGTTGCTCACGCTCCACTGTTGGCCTGAGTGAGGCCCCGGGGCCTGCGTCCGCTCCCCATTTTGCTGATGGTGTGCAAGGTAGAGTCACATCTCAGCTCCCTCCTGGAAGCTCTGTTGGCTCAGCAGAGCTGAAAGAAGTCAATTACTGGTTCTCTCAGTGAAGTCAGCAATAATGACTGGAAGACACTCGTGGAGCAGATGTGCTGAGTCTGCTGAGGTTCATCCTCTGAAAATGATTTTACTGCTCAACCCCACAGGTTGGATGATCTAAGCGGAGACAAGTTTGGCACAGGGGCTGGCATATTAACTAAACATTCATTTCTTTGAAACTCGAATTCCTTCAGGACCTCCAAGTTTCACCAACCACTTTGAGGTTTTCAACTTCACCTCTGGTCTCTAAAATTCATTCAATTCAATCGTATTTATTGAGTGTTTACTGTGTGCAAACACGGTACTTAGCTCTTGTATACGTAAAATAGGACAGAGTCCGCAGGAAGCAGGTATAATTTTGAGAGGATCCTGCCACTGAAATATCTGGCTAGGCTGTGACAAGGACTAATACCAATAACGATAACAACTGTGACATTGTTAAGTGCTATGTTTTCCAAGAGCTGTACTAAGTGCTGAGGTAGATACATGCTAATCAAGTCAGACAATGTCCCTGTCCTACATGGGGCTCACATCTAAGTAGAAGGGAGAACAGGTATTGAATGTCCATTTCACAGATAAGGAAAATGAAGCCCAGGAAAGTTAAGCGACTGGACAAAGGTCACACAGCAGGCTGATGTCAGAGTTGGGATTAGAACCCAGGTCCTCTGATTCCCAGGCACATGCTCTTTCTATAAGGCCATCCTGCAAACATTTGTGGGAATTGCCCCAAACAGACAAAACTAGTACTTCTGGAGTCACCACTTGGCTCATCTCAATAGGCTAAGCATTAAACTCTATCTATTTGTGATCAATTTTACAACTTGCTTTAGAATCTCCACCTATACCCTGTATTGACCCCAGAGAGGTGCTTATACCCTGTATAGACCCCAGAGAGGTGTGTGTGCCTTCCTCTGCCTTTCCCCTCTAGATACTAAGCTTCTTGTGAGCAGGGAATGTGAATTGTAGTCTCCCAAGTGCTTAGTACAGTGTTTTGCAGACATTAAGTGCTCAATAAAATCAATCAATTGTATTTATTGAGTATTTACTATGTGCAGGGCACTGTACTAAGCACTCAGGAGAATACAATGCAACAGAGTTGGAAGACACATTTCCTGCCCATAATGAGCTTACAGTCTAGAGGGGGAGATGGATGTTAATATAAATAATTTATAATATATAAAGATGAATACTTAAGTGCCATGGGGTTGAGGGTGGGGTGAATATCAAATGCCCAGAGGTCACAGATCCAATAAATATGATTGATTGATTGAATGGATGATTTCTACTCTACTGTCTCCAGGATCCAAGGGTGGGGAAGAGGGTGAGGGGAAAAGGGATAAAGGGAAAGAAAATAATAATAATAATAATAACAATTATGGTATTTGTTAAGCACTTACTATGTGCCAGGCACTCTTCTAAGCGCTAGGGTGGATACAAACAAATGGGATTGGACACTGTCCCTGTTCCAAATGGGGCTCACGGTGTGGCTCAATGGAAAGAGCACAGGCTGTGGAGTCAGAGGTCGTGGGTTCAAATCCCGGCTCCGCCAATTGTCATTCGTTCATTCAATCGTATTTATTGAGCGCTTACTGTGTGCAGAGCACTTTACTAAGCGCTTGGAAAGTACAAGTTGTCAGCTGTGTGACCTTGGGCAAGTCACTTAACTTCTCTGGGCCTCAGTTACGTTATCTGTAAAATGGGGATTAAGACTGTGAGCCCCCCGTGGGACAACCTGATCACCTTGGAACCTCTCCAGCTCTTAAAACAGTGCTTTACACATAGTAAGCGCTTAATAAATGCCATGATCATTATTATCTGTAAAACGGGGATTAATACTGTGAGCCCCACGTAGGACAACATGATCACCTTGTATCCCCTCCCGGTGCTTAGAACAGTGCTTGGCACATAATCAGCGCTTAACAAATGCTATTATTACTATTATTATTATTATTATTATTAATCCCCATGGTACAGATGAGGGAACTGAGGCACAGTGAAGTGAAGTGAAGTGACTCCCCCAAGGTCACACAGCAGACAAGTGGTGGAGCTGGTATTAGAACCCATGACCATCTGACTCCCAAACCAGTGCTCTATCCACATTGCCATGCTGCTTAATAGTTGCTTTTTTAATGCAAATGTTCTGCTCCCCTTCTCCTGTCCTCGTCTATTAGAGATTGTGGGCTTGTTGTGGGCAGGGAATGTGTCTGTTTGTTGTTATATTGTACTCTCCCAAGAGCTTAGGACAGTGCTTTGCATACAGTAAGTGCTCAATAAATACAATTGAATGAATGAGCTGTGGACAGAGGTTTATCCCAGTAGTTAAAATTATGAATTAAATACCACTGATGGACTGGTTGATTGAATTCATAAAGAACAAAATGAGCATGGATCAAGTTTTTCCTATAGGGAAGTAGGGATTGGAAGAAGTAAAAATGACACCTCAGTCAGGCAGCCTCCTAAGCCAATCAGGAGGCATGCCCAAGGAAAAAATCATGTCTGCATAGCCTCTAGCAAATGATTTCCAGCTAATCTTTTAAATTAATGGCAAAGAACTATCTGCAAATCCCTGTTTCATTTGACTGAAAACAAGGCTGCTTCTTTTTGAGTTGTTTAGAAACAAGTGGGTTTGTTGTTGTTTTTTTAATAAGCATTAGTTTTGACCTGTTCAGACAGTCTCTGAATGCCTTCTTGAGCTTGAATAAATAGCCAAACATAAGTGTCATTTATTGCCTGAAGAAGAAAAAGAAAAGATTTGGGGAATAATTCATATGTCAACCTTTGTGTTTAACCGGCAAAGCAATTTGTTATCTATCAAATTAAAAGGTCATAAAAGAATTGAATTAATTCCTGGCTGGGGTCTGTTACATTAGAGAATTAATTAGAATAATAATGCAAACCAACATTCGCACATCAAATGATACAAAAGTCATTTGCCCTCCCCTCTCTGGTCATAATTGTATAGATCCAGGCTGACCTTGTTATTCTTCCATTTCTCTTTATGACATTGTGATTGTGACACTTATGTTTCTCCGGGTCACTCTATCTTCCTCCAGCAAATGCTGGTAACAGATATACAAGGCTGAATTAAACCCTGATCCTCTCATTCCAGCCACAGGGACAAAATATGTAACCACCTACCAAGATGGATATTTCATACTGCTCCATTAGTAGATACTTTTGATTTTTCTGACCCCTACCTACAGTTTCCCCACCTTCCAGACACACACACTCACACACAGACACACTCAAAAATATATCTTCAACCCATCTATAAGGTCCGAAGCAAAAAACCAATTCTGTACACCTTCCCCAAAGACACAGTCTTCCCTACCAGTAAGGGATGACTACTACTTGCAAATTCTCAGGAAAAGTGAATGTTTCTGATACAAGTCAGGTGAATTATTGGAAAAACATCAGGGCTTGCCTTCCCAACAAAGAAAGAACCATACTGCATCTACTTTTTACAGATGACAAACTTTACATGCCCACTTTGGAAAAGCCCTTAGAGTGATAATCCTCAATGTCTCCATCTCTTAGCAAGCTGGTTAATGGTCAAAGAAGGAATCAGTCATCATCACTTTTTACCCATCTTCTCTTTTTTTTAATGGAATTTATTAAGCTCCTACTATGTGCAAAGCACTGTTCTAAGCACTGGGGAGGTTCCAAGGTGATCAGGTTGTCCCACGGGGGCTCACAGTCTTAATCCCCATTTTACAGATGAGGTAACTGAGTCACAGAGAAGTGATGTGACTTGCCCAAAGTCACACAGCTGACAAGTGGTGGAGCTGGGATTTGAACCCATGACCTCTGACTCCAAAGCCCGGGCTCTTTCCACTGAACCACACTGCTCTTCTCTCCTTTCCCTAGACTCTATGCTTAGAGAAGCAGTGTGGCACAGTGGAAAGAGCACGGGCTTTGGAATCAGAGGTCATGGGTTCAAATCCCAGCTCCACCAATTGTCAGCTGTGTGACTTTGGGCAATTTACTTAACTTCTCTAGACCTCAGTTCCCTCATCTGTAAAATGGGGATTAATGTGAGCCCCCCGCGGGACAACCTGATCATCTTGCAACTTCCCCAGTACTTAGAACGGTGCTTGGCACATAGTAAGCATTTAATAAATGCCATCATCATTATTATTATTATTATTATTATTGCTGCACTCATTGGTTCAGAGGCTTGGAATTGTCCTGTTTGCCAGAGGCTTGGAATTGTCTCCAGGTCCCAGATGCTTTCCTGAGCAAAATCCTATAACAAGCCATATCCAGAATTAGCACCAATGGGGATTCTCTGCCCCAATTTTCTCAGAAGACCGGAGGCCAGTGAGTAACATGACTCACCTCGGGCTTATCTCACCGACATAAACAAAAGGAAGCAAGCAGCAGGGAAACAATGGAAACTGTGAATGGGACCCATCTTCTGCAGGACATGAGAACTCTTCCTCACTTGGCCCAGTGTAGAAAAGACGGACAACATCCTTGCCAGGGTGACAGTGCTTTCTCACAGTCTGTCTTTTCCAGCCCCAGTTGGCAAGACATCACACACACCACTTCCTTGTTCCATTCCATGAAGGGAGAGCCCCCTTCCCAATCTGAGCCTCTCTAGAGAGCTAGCATCATGGAAGTAACCCTGTGAATACAGAGATAGGCAGAATTTTGAAAGGGAGAGGGGATAGGGACGACAAAGACAATATTAAGTTGGCCAGATTCAGCGGAATTCACCCAAGTTAGCTGGCAGAAAAAAGGCAGGTAAATTGTAAACTGAGCTTCCTTTTTTCAAAATACTAAGACAACATTCTCACAAAGAGCAGCAGGAGTAAACACATCAGAGGTGTTAATGGGCCTTTCAGCTTGTGAAAGATAGGGCCTGAAAACAGGCAGTTGGCTTGGTAATTTTACAATATTTTAGTGCTAGTAAAAATGCAGGGGGAGGGGAAGGGATAGGGCAGAGAATAGTTTAACTAGAACTTAGGAACAGTCCTGTTTGCCCACCTCTAAGGGGTAATGGCCACACTGGGAGTGATAAAGTCTTTGAACTGTGTCTAAGTACCAGCACTGTTTACTTTGAGGAAGGAAACTGTCAGCTCTGTTTGTTCACAAGGAACCAACCACAGGGTCTCTGATGGATTTGGAACTAGTAAAAAAAAAAAGTGGGGCACCAACTCTAGGAAACAAGAGGTTTATCACAGGATTATACTTGCAGAGATAAAAGTAATCAGAGAGACTAGTTAACCTCATTGTTTGCTGTGAAACCTGACACAAGAAGCTGCTTTTCTTTAGCCTTTGGTATCCTCATCACCGAAGGCCAGAGACAAGCAAGAGTGCTAATGCTATTCTTCACCATCTTCAGTAATTCTCAGACTCTGACCACCTTTCCTCAAGGTCCTCTTTCTACTGCTCAAATCACAACTAAGAGAAATGCATTCCTTATGTAAATGTGAATTCTGTTGGCAGCCCATTTGCCCTCTGAATTCCAGAACTTAATTTAAATGTCTGAAAAACTGGATAGAGAGGGTATTTTTCATTTTGAAACTGCACCTTTCATGGAAGTCCAATCACTTTGTACAGTGCTCTGCAACAGTAACTACTCAATAAATTACCACTGATTGACTGGGGTCAGAGCACTGAACTCAGCGCTTGGGAGAGCACTCCTGTATACAACCCATTCAATTTACTGTGACAGCTGTGCCAATAGTCTTATGTTTGACTCCACATTTATCTATCAATGCTATTTATTAAGATTTACTGTTTGCTGAGCACTGTACTAAGCACTTGGGAAAGTACAATATAACAGAGTTGGTAGGCATGATCCTTGCCCACAAGGAGTTTACAGTCTACAGGAGGAGAAAGTTATTAAAATAGACTGTAAGCTCATTGTGGGCAGTGAATGTGTTTATTCATTGTTGTATTGTACTCTCCCAAATGTTTAGTACAGTGCTCTGCATACAGTAAGTGCTCAATAAATGCGATTGAATGAATGAATTACTAATAGGGTAAATAGTAGAGAAGAAGGATATGTACATAAGTGCTATGAGGCTGGGGGGAATAACAAAAATGCCTGATGGGGTAGACAGCCTAATGGACAGAGATAATATCTGTTTGCTATTCTGCACTTCCCAAAGACCTTGTGCAGTATATTGCACCAAGTGGGTATTCAATAAATGTTGCTGCTACTCTACGACTACTAACACTACTACCTGTGCGAGAACTCTCCATTTTTCCCCCCAACATTTATAGTCCAAAGATCAAAATTTCACGTGTGTTCGGAAAAGTTCAGCATCCTCAAATTCACTGTGTGGCCAAGGACTAATTTCACTCTCAGGAAGTAGTCACCACCGTTGTCCTGGAATGCTGAGACTCACCAGAATAAACACTTCTTACTCTGGCAAAATGATAAAAGGAAACTCAAAAAATCCACTTAACATCTTACAGCTTGAGACAGACCATTTCCTCTGCCTTTATTTTTTGCGTGTTTTCTACAGGCTCGCCTTACCCAGTGCATAAGGGCTTCCCAGCTGGTGATGATAAACTCAAAACATCTCATTCCTCCTTTCAGATGCCTACTATGAACTTGACATATGGGTGAGTACCACAGACGTAAAAGAGTGGGCCTCTGGCCTCGTGGAGTTTCTAGGGAATTAGATGGCATTGTTATTCTAACACTAATAGCCATTTCATTGCCTGGAAAATGAGGCTCAGTGAGAGGGTAATGGGATTGTTCAAGATCTTACAGCAGGAGCTCTGGAAATAAAGCCTAGCTATCTTTCTATTACCAGCTCTGCATCTGTAGAGCCGATACCTTTTAAGATCAGCCGATACTGTTTCAGGGGCCGGGAACTATAACTGTTTCACTTGCTTAGTACTGCAAGCTTAGTATACCAAGCCAGGTACATATAGGGGTTATGTAAATTTTTTTTGCTACTAAAAGGAAATAATTAGATCCTGAACCTTTTTGGAGGAGAAAAAATTTGCAGTCTTGCTTTATCCTGCAAAATGATAACAATAATGATGCTACCTATTAAATCCTTACTATGTGCTGAACACTGCTAACCATTTAATTAATATTTGGGTGCTTACTGTGTGCAAAGCACCAAGAACTTGGGAGAGTTGGTAGACACAGTCCCTGATCTCAAGGAGCTTACAATCTAGTGGTGTAGGTTGAGAAAGGATCATCAGATCAGACACAGTCCCTACTCAACTTGGGATAAGTAGAAGAACAGGGATTAGAACCCAGGTCCTCTGACTTCCAGCCCTGCGTTCCTTCCACCAGGAAACACTGCTTCTCTGTTCATTACTCGAGGTCTGCATGTGTGTATGCATTTCATTATTGGAGATCATCATACCTTTGTCCCCACTTTTCTCATTTTTTCTTGCCTTTTGACAGGGGACAGACAGAACCAGATTCTGGATTCAGGAGATTGGCCCTTTGTGGGTGAAGTTTTCCCATACTCATACCTTCATGTGCAGCCACTCTTCGGCCTTTCATCCCACAACAAACATTTAGTCCAAAAGGGAGGACTGTAACCAAAACTGAGTAGAACAGGGACTCTATTTGATCTGATTCTATTGTATCTACCCCAGGGCATATTATAGGGCTTGTCACATAATAAGCACTTAAATACCACAATTATTATTATAGACCTTGTGGTCTAAGGATATTGTCCATGGGGCTTGTTTTCTGAGAAATCTGAGGACAGATTTTGAATCTTCATCCCTGAATCTGAAACTCCCATATCCACCAGGACACAGATATTTCCATCTTCAAAACTCCCCTAAAATCTCATCTCTTCACAAAGCCTTCCCTGATTTATTCCCCTAGTTGTGGCAGCCCAGCAGTCACCCTCGACACTTAAGCATTTTATTCCTATTCTCATCTTTAGGTGCCTATGTACATTTTTATTTGTATGTTAATTATTTATTCAGTGATGTCACTCCATTATAGTTGCGCTACCTCTTATCTAGCCTTGATTCTTCCTCCTGCTCTCTCTATTTGTAAATGTTTTTTGCCTGATCCCCCCCCCCCCGCCCCCCATTTAATTTGTAAGCTCCTTGAGGGCAGGAAACCTACCTCTTGCTTCTGTTGAACTGTTCCAGGTGCTTAGTACAGGGTTTTGCACTCAGTAGATACCACTGATCAGGTGAAATCAAACCAAATAAACACTACATACATGATTAATAATAAACAGCAAAAAGGAAATTTCTTGAGCCCAAGAAATACTTGGTTCCACTTGGCCTAGCAAATTTCTCTCTTCTGAGGCCCAGTGATCCCAGATTGTATTTTTCTAGTCTCTGATTAAGGACCAACTCTACTCTCTGAAGCAGTGGAGAGTATGTTTCCAGCCTCCGAGAGAAATAACAGCTCAGGCCTCCTACAATGAAATGCCTATGCCACAGAAAAGGAAACCCAGCATACACATATTCTGAATGTTTACTCACTCTGATTTACCCTTGTTCCCTCTCTGGGCTATTCTGACAGATGCTGTGGTTTCAAGCCCTGGTAATTCCCACTGAACTAAACCTCAATTGAACACAAGAAACTCTGGATATAACTGATCATTTCTCCAATCCTGGTGCTTTCTTGGGGAATTTCCATCCTTTTAATAACCATTATCCCTCTGGTCTTCTCCTTCAGTAGCCTTACAACTTAAATCTTTTGTTTCTTCTTTTCCATTTCACTCCTCTTTCCCAGATTCTTGGTCTGATCCATGCCTATGGAAATTGCACTTCAGGACAATCAACCAATGGTATTTATTGAGAAATTCCCATGTGCAGAGCACTGTACTAAACTCTGTACTATTTTTGTCTTTTTTGGATTTTCAGTCAAGTATTCATCTCCATCGTGCCTAGAAGAAAGAGATCCAATAGTCCAAATGACCTAAGGTGAAATTTATCAAGATTATCGAAGATTGCCTCACTATACATTATAGCCCTTAATAATAATAATGATGGCATTTATTAAGTGCTTACTATGTGCAAAGCACTGTTCTAAGCTCTGGGGAGGTTACAAGGTGATCAGGTTGTCCCACGGGGGGCTCACAATCTTAATCCCCATTTTACAGATGAGGTAACTGAGGCACAGAGAAGTGAAGTGACTTGCCCAAAATCACACAGCTGACAATTGGTGAAGCCGGCATTTGAACCCATGACCTGTGACTCCAAAGCCCATGCTCTTTCCACTGAGCCATGCTGCTTCAAGCCGATGAACAGGCCATTACGGGAACAAACCGGTCTAAACAATTCAGTATTCTCTCTCTAACAGGAGGAAATTTGCCTTCTAAATAGTCAAACACATTTTGCTTAATCTTACTAATACCCACTTCCTCCCACCTCTCCCTTCTGTTGCCCCTTGTATGCCCTCCTGGAAAACTTCTCTTTGGATCAAAATTGCATCAGTTGGTCAATTAATTAATTATACTGGGCATTTGAGAGATATAATAGAACTAGTATGCATCATCCTGGCCTTCAAGGAGCTTACAATCTAACAGGGGAGACAAGCGCTAAAATGAATTAAAGATAGGAGGAAGAAGTGGAGTATACAAGATGTGTACCCGGGTGCTATGTAGCGGGTTCAAATTCTAGGTGCCATGGAAGTGCTAAAGCAGCAGTTAGGGTAATTAATGTGGGGAGATTAGATTAGTTTGGGGAGACCTTCTGGAAGTACCAGAGGACATCTCAATTGAAATATTTTGCTCTCTCTCACAATGGGTCAGCCGTTTTTGACTGCTCATCATCATCATCAATCGTATTTATTGAGCGCTTACTGTGTGCAGAGCACTGTACTAAGCGCTTGGGAAGTACAAGTTGGCAACATATAGAGACAGTCCTTACCCAACAGTGGGCTCACAGTCTAAAAGGTAGTCACGAGGTTTCTGCTGCATAGAGACGGGGCATGGGCCTGGGAGTCACAAGGTTTGCTGCCATTTGTCTGCTGCATGGGGTTGGGGCACGGGCCTGGTAGTCATCATCATCAATAGTATTTATTGAGCGTTTACTGCGTGCAGAGCACTGTACTAAGCGCTTGGGAAGTTACAAGTTGGCAACATATAGAGACAGTCCCTACCCAACAGTGGGCTCACAGTCTAAAAGGTAGTCACAAGGTTTCTGCTGCATAGGGATGGGGCATGGGCCTGGTAGTCACAACGTTTGCTGCCATTTGTCTGCTGCATGGGGTTAGGGCACGGGCCTGGTAGTCATCATCATCAATCGTATTTATTGAGCGGTTACTGTGTGAAGAGCACTGTACTAAGCGCTGGGGATGTACAAGTTGGCAACATATAGAGACAGTCCCTACCCAACAGTGGGCTCACAGTCTAAAAGGTAGTCACAAGGTTTCTGCTGCATAGGGATGGGGCATGGGCCTGGTAGTCACAACGTTTGCTGCCATTTGTCTGCTGCATGGGGTTAGGGCACGGGCCTGGTAGTCATCATCATCAATCGTATTTATTGAGCGGTTACTGTGTGAAGAGCACTGTACTAAGCACTGGGGATGTACAAGTTGGCAACATATAGAGACAGTCCCTACCCAACAGTGGGCTCACAGTCTAAAAGGTAGTCACAAGGTTTCTCCTGCATAGGGACGGGGCATGGGCCTGGGAGTCACAAGGTTTGCTGCCATTTGTCTGCTGCATGGGGTTAGGGCACGGGCCTTGTAGTCATCATCATCAATCGTATTTATTGAGCCCTTACTGTGTGCAGAGCACTGTACTAAGCGCTTGGGAAGTACAAGTTGGCAACATATAGAGACAGTCCCTACCCAACAGTGGGCTCACAGTCTAAAAGGTAGTCACAAGGTTTCTGCTGCATAGGGACGGGGAATGGGCCTGGGAGTCACAAGGTTTGCTGCCATTTGTCTGCTGCATGGGGTAGGGACTGTCTCTATATGTTGCCAACTTGTACTTCCCAAGCGCTTAGTACAGTGCTCTGCACACAGTAAGCACTCAATAAATACGATTGATGATGATGATGATAGGGCACGGGCCTGGGAGTCACAAGGTTTGCTGCCATTTGTCTGCTGCATGGGGTTAGGGCACGGGCCTTGTAGTCATCATCATCAATAGTATTTATTGAGCGCTTACTGTGTGCAGAGCACTGTACCAAGTGCTTGGGAAGTACAAGTTGGCAACACACAGCAACGCACAGAGACGGTCCCTACCCAACAGTGGGCTCACAGTCTAGAAGGGGGAGACAGATGACAAAACATATTAACAAAATCAAATTAATAGAATAAATTTGTACAAGTAAAATAGAGTAATAAATATTCATTCATTCATTCGTATTTAATTGAGTGCTTACTGTGTGCAGAGCAGTGTACCAAGCGCTTGGGAAGTACAAGTTGGCAACACTCAGAGATGGTCCCTACCCAACAGCGGGCTCACAGTCTCACAATGCTCATACATTCTAAAGTTCATAAACATTGTCGGGATTAGACACCGTCCATGGGAAACACCCATTAAATATCATAAACCTTGCTTGTCAATATACTTTATAGTTCCCTTGAGTATGCTGAGACTCCTTAACTTAATGTTGTTTTTTCTTGCTCTAACACTGATTTGCTGTGTGACTCTGGGCAAGTCATTTAACTCATCTGTGTCAAAGTTTCCTCCTCTGGACAAATATAACTTTGTGGAAGCCAATAGTGAATTAAGTGCAACCATCACAGTAGTGTTGGTCAATGAAAAGCACTCACATTTCAGCCTTGACAGAAGCTTTATGAGAACACCCTTGCTGATGTTTGCGTGGGTAGTCTTATACTAGATATTCTCTCTGAATATGCAAGGAGTTGACATCCAGCACTTGCTGAGACTCTCTGCTTGACACATAATTCTTCTAACATCACAGAGAACCAAAATAAAGCTTCTGTCATGCATTACTCCAAGGTGTTTACCAAAACCTAATTCTGGGAAGATGTCACTCATCCAGACCTCCAGCCTACTCTAAGGGACCCAAGAGACAGAGTGAAAGGTAAATAATGTTTGCCTTATAGAGCTGGTGAAGCAAAAGGTTGTCAACATACTGTTGCATGGTGCTGCTGTAGAAGAGAAGATCTCAAATGAAAGTTTCTGCTTGGAATGTCTATAATGAGCTAACAATTGTAGGCACAAAAGTAAATAATGCGAAATTTTATTGCATCAAGTATATCAATAATACTTAAGTGCTGACCTAGGAAAATTTCCATCATGTCCCCTAAGGGACCTCATTTTCTCAGCATTGATTTATCTGGCTTTTGGCCAATTAAAATTATAGCAACTATAAAGGTTTTTAGGTCCTCCTCTGCTCTCTTAGGGCTCATTAACATGGGTGCCAGTAAATAATTATTTCTTTAGATTTGTTTGGTTTTTTTTAAAAAAAAAACTCCTTCTTCTCTCTCATTCCCTCCCCCAGCTGCCCAGATGACACTATGGTACTTATTAAGGGCTTATTACGTGCCAAGAGTGTTCTAAACACTGAGGTAGATACAAGATCTACCAATCAGGTTGGAAACAGTCCTTGTCCCACATGGGACTCACATTCTTAGTAGGAGGGAGAACAGGTATTTAATCCCCATTTTAGTGATGAAAATGCTGAGACACAAAACAGTTAAGTGCCTTTCCCAAGGTCACACAGCAAGCAAGGGCAGAGCCAAGATTAGTACCCAGGTCCTCTGAGTCCCTGGCCTGGACTTTTTCCAGTAAGTCATGCTGCTTCTCATCCAATTATTTCCTTTGCTTGCGGGACAGTCAGTGAATTGCACTCTCTCCCTCCGCACCCAAGCCCTTTCCACAAATAATTATTAATCCAATTATTCATCAGATTCAATGGATCCAATTTTGAATACATAAATGGAGCAAGTTTCACAAATAAATCATGGTAGCCCCAAATCCTATGTAGCCAGGTTACTCCCATCTATTTTCAAAAGCAAAGCCCAGGGTTTTTATCTTGGAATGACTAATGTAAATAACAATGTTCTGGGGGAAAAGTCTCTACTAACTTCTAAAGTCAAAGGGACAGTCTGGGGCCTTTCCACAGCCTGAAAGAGAATCGAGGGAAAGTCTGATGTTTCCTGTCTTTGTAATAAGTTTACTAATTAAATCTTAATTGTAAACTTAGCAGAGCAAAATTTAAATGAGTCGCTGGTGCCAGAAGCCAGGTTATTATGGTAGAAATGTTTATAGGGGCAGGAAAGTGGCTTTCTAAACATCAAATTCCTGTAGGCTAGCCAAGACCTAGAGGAAGTCCCCACGTAGAGCGGGAATAGAGAAACTGGTGAGACAAAATCCTTGGTCCCTGAGACCTATGAAGACGTGACTCTACTAGTTTCTACGTGGGTTGCAATTAGTCATCACTCTGGAGTGCAGCCTTTCTGGGCTCTTGCTCTAGAAACAGGAAGGGTTTCTAGAACAGGAAGTTTTATCACAACCAAATTATTTTTCCCCAACTTCCATCCCTAACCTGCTGAGCTATGATCGGCACAGAAGGAAACTTCGACTCGGTAAGTCAGGTACCGTTACCTGGCCCAAGTCCAAAATACAGAAGTGGATGGAGACTAGCGATTGGTCCTTTGGTTCCATCAGCCTTGAAACTGGCTACTGATTAGTTCTACAGGTGAGAGGATCAGTCAAAAGCCCTCACAGTTCCCAAACCCATACTACAGCACCTATCCCAGTGCTTCGTATGGTGTCTGGCACATAGTCCAGGCTTAACAAATACCATTAAAAAACCAAATTTCGATCCACTAGTTGCCTCCCTCTAACATAACCACTCTTCTTCTACTACACCCCAGCTCTCCCTCCTCTCTCCTGCCAAGTTAGCCTCCTAAAGGACTCTTAAAATTCTTCTATCTCCAGCCATTTTTCACGCCTTACCCCACTACCTTACCCCCTCCCCAACAAATCTGCCAAACCACATCCTTCCCCACCTTTAAAGCCTCCCTAAAAAGCTACCTCCTCCAAGGTCCAGGCCCTGATTTATCTCTAATACCCTGGTCAAGTCAATCAAAATTATTAAGTGCTTACTGTTTTCAGAGCACTTGGGAGAGTACAATACAACAATATAACAGACACATTCCCTGCCCAAAGGTGTTTACAGTCTAGAGGGAGCTTAGAGTCTAGAGAGTCATGTCACCATGCAGTCATCTGAGCATTCAAGTGTCTGTCTAATATTAATTATTTATTCATTTAATTGCTCTCTTACCTATTGCATGTTTGGGGACTTATGTCGGCTTACCTCCCCCATTAGATTGTCAGCCCCTTCAGGATAGGAACCCTGCTGTGTGTATCTAAGCTCTAGCACTGTGTTCTGTGCACAGAAGGCATTGAATTAATGCAGCTGAGTTGAAGGTGGTAATAGTGATGCAGGCTTTGCCACAGCACAGATAGCACCAAACTTGGGTCATCAGGCTTTCGGTCACTCGATGGTGTTTTGCTGGTTCTGAAAAACAAATTCGGAGTCGCTTGTGTTGACTTTGCATCTGGGTGCTCTAGGACCACTTCCCTGACCCATCCAAAGCAGATGCCTAAGGAGCTGGCTTGTCTAAGAAAGGTAAGTTGAAAGATTGATAACGCAACAACTCTCTGAATGTAAATAAAGAGGAAACCTCAATCTGGAAATGAGTGCACCATTTACTTCAACCCTCAGTAATGATGTGGCAAGGCAGAGGTACCCAAATCTTCCCCAAATGCTCTCACTGTTCCACAGATCTTCTCTGAAGTCATAGTCAAAATGTGCAGTTTTCTGGGGAAAGCACAGAGCTTAACGTTTGAAGTATGCGTTTTGGATAAATCACAATCTTCCAGAATAGTAGTCATACTCACTAGGTGCAGGGCACTGAACTAAGCACTTGGAAGTTATAAAACAAAGAATGACATGTTGTCTGTCCTCAAGAAGCTTACACTGTAATGTGGGCAGACAAACCTAAAAAGTACTTACAAATACAGTAATCAAAATAAATAATTGCCTGCTTGATGGAATAAACACATATACAAAAGTGCTGAGGATGGATATAAATAAGTGCAAAATTGTTTCGGTTTTCATCTCCAGAAAGGTCTGGAACTAAGGATGCAAGACTTCCCGAGAATCAGTTGTGCAGTGGGCCTCTCCCCAAAATTGGGAAACTCTAGGGTTAATCTAGACAGCCAGAGACACCAGTTAGGAATGGTGAAGAGCTTGGGGTTTGTCTATGCTGTTCTGACTTTGGAGATGAAACTGGACAAACCACTTGAAAATAGTAAGAAACTGCACCCTGGGATTACCCTAATAAAACAAGCCTCTTTCTTCTCTAATTTCTCTGATTCGCCCTCTAAGTTTCCCCTGCAGAGTTTTAGATCATACACTATTTATTTGCTCAGGAAACTTAAATGGTTTTCATGGATCTTTTCCAAACTCCTGTTTTTTAAGTAAGAGCCAGAGCCTAAATGTAGATTTACACAATTAAACCTCATTTCACCTTCAAAAATAGTTTGAGGTTGTTCAGAAATATGGAGCAACCAACAAAGGAAACTTCTTTCCAGCTCATCTGATCTTCCAGGTAAATACTATGTTAATGGCCAGTTAAAATGTGTTTTTTTTTTTTTCTGTTTGGTTATGGGTTGGGAGACCATAAGAAACTTCTTAGGAGTAGTTTGTGAAAGTCCTGTCTGTCAGCTTCTATATATCTTCCTGTTTTATACTTGTCTAATGTACTAAAAGGTTCGAATCGGTAGGGCAAGCTCATCGGAATGTTCAAAGGCTTATCAGTTGTCAGAAATGTTCCTTTCCCTTGGACACCCTTATCATCATCATCATGTGTTATTTGACTGAGCCTCTGCTAAGTGGGAAGCACTGAGTGAGAATATACCAGAAGCAAGGCACATGATCACTGCCCTCAGTTTACCTTACATTTTAGTGAAGACTGACAGAAGTTATTTACAAACAAAGAATTAGGAGGAAGATCAAAAATATGATGAGTGATACAAATGTATCAGTATGAGATAGGTGAATGAGCCATTGAATGTTACAAATGAATTTACAAATAAAATATGGGTTTAGGAGCACAACCGAGGGTAGGAATATAATAAATGAGAAACAGTGTGGCTCAGTGGAAAGAGCATGGGCTTGGGAGTCAGAGGTCATGGGTTCTAATCCCGATTCTGCCACTTGTCAGCCATGTGACTTTGGGCAAGTCATTTAACTTCTCTGGGCCTCAGTGACCTCATCTGTAAAATGGAAATTAAGACTGTGGGCCCCACGTGGGATGACCTGATCACCTTTTATTCCCCCCCCCCCAGTGCTTAGAACAACGTTTCACACATAGTAAATGCTTAACAAATACCATATTATTATTATTACAAATAAGTGCTCTGAGAAAGGTTGGGTTGACTTGACTCAGTTGTTGTTAAGTAAACAGAAAAGGCTTTCCGGAGAACTTGGGATTTTAAAGGGGGTTTTGAAGATGGAGAACAGTGTCGACTGGGGGGTTGGGGATGGGGAGGACGTTCCAAGGAAGAGAGTGAGCGAAGGGTTCATTAGAGGAAGGAGACTCTAGAGTGAGGTATACTTGGAAGATTGATTTAGGAGGAGCAAAGAGTATGATCAAACACCATAAAAGAAAATAAAGACTTAATATAGGTTCCATTCTGTGAGCCATAGTTCCAATTACTCAATTGCCAGTAAAATTATTGCTTTCCCCTTGACTCCACTTTTTAAAAACATGCGAACAGTTTTTAAACGGTATTTGTTAAGTGCTTATTATGTGTCAAGCACTCTTCTTAGTCCTGGGGTAGGTTCATTAGGTTGGACACAGTCCCTGTCCCATATGGGGCTCACAGTCTTTTACAAGGAGGTTCTGGTCTTTCAAACCTATGCTAATCTGTGCTGCCATTTCCATGGCAAACTAGTGTTTACAGAGGACAACAGAGAGCTAAAACCTACAGTACTTACATGGAAGGTTCTCCCAAGAAACAAAGGGACAGAGCAAATAGATATGTGGGGAGGGATAAGGGGGGGGGTTTGGAGGGAGGAAGCAGGGGTGTTGGTGACAGGAATCAAATTACTAATGAAGTGTATACTGGCTTCCCAGAAGCAACCCCAAAGGTAAATTAACACTATTTGCTTCCATATTTTTCCTCCTCTTGTGACGGCATCGAAATAACTAAACAAAACAGTATGATTTGGACCAATATTAGTTTTCCTCCGGTGGGGGTGTAAGCTGGGGTCTAAATGTTTGTGGGTCGGTCCTGAGGCTAGCCATGGAATCTGAGTGGAGGATATCTGGAGCAGTCATTCATTGAAAATGGATTTTTTTTACCAATTAGTCTTCCATTTTACCTTAGAAACAGATTACACTGATAACCTAAGCTGCACTGAAAGGTGCTATTAGTTTGGGGGAAACTGTAATATTAAGCAATTCCGGCTTACCAGTTAAAGGTCAGATAAGTTCTAATGACAACTTTCACAACTGAGTGTAATGCCCCTTTGCAGAGTAGCTCCAAGCTATATTATCTCATGGTTGGCCCCCAAGTCCAAGCTGAGCTTAGGTGCTCAACTTGGCTACAAAGTCTAATTTGATTTGAGATTCCGCAGAGAGAAGTTTCTGAAACTCAAACTTCATCTTTCTCTCCTCACACCCTGAAAAAGTAAGTATTGTTTGGAGGAGGCCTGGATTTCTTTTCCACTCATGGTTTAGAGATAACATTTCCCCAAAATATTTATTTGTAATTCCAAGGTCAAAATAGGTGCACAAGTGTTTAGTCCACAGAAAGAAGTGTGGGAAAAGCAGCAGAAAGCCTTTACTCAGGAAGGGAGTGCTGAACTAAATAAAATAACAGAGTATTGCCAGATAAACTAAACAGTTTGTCCTGGCCAATCTGATTATCTAGTATCTACCCCAACGCTTAACGCAGTACTTGGCACGTGGTAAGCACTTATGAAATGCCATATTATTAACAGTATTTTAATGCGTACCATTTTTGCAGAAGGCCAAGCTATTTTGCCCAAACCTGGCATGCTTCTCTGGGGCATCTTTCCTCCTTCCTTGTCTCTCCATCTCTTCATCTTTCAATGTCTGTCTGTCTCCCTTTCTCTTGCTCCCTCTTTCACACACACAAACACTTCAGGCAACTGTATTTATTGAGTGCTTACTGTGTGCAGAGCACTGTACTAAGAGCTTGGGAGAATACAGTATAATAGACACATAGCCTGTCCACAACAAGCTTACAGTCTAGAGGGGAAGACAGGCATTAATATAAATAAATAAATTATGGATCTGTGCATAAGTTCTGCACAGGGCTGAGAGTGGGGGATGAGTAAGGGGAGTAAGTGTGGCCAACACAGAAGGGAATAGGAGAAGAGGAAAGGAGGGCTTAGGGAAGGCCTCTTGGAGGAGATTTACCTTCCATAATGCTTTGAAGGTGGGGACAGTAATTGTCAGATATGAAGAGGGAAGGGGTTCTAAGCCAGAGCTGGATGTGGGCGAGCAGCCAGTGGTGAGATAGATGAGACTGAGGTACAGTGAGTAGGTTGGCATTAGAGGAACAATTGCCCTAAACGTACCCCAGATCTATTGCATTCCCCTTCCCAGTTCCTGCTGACCTCTGTGGAGGGGCTGAGGGGGAAGAAGGCTCAGCCCTAAAAATAAAAATATCAGACACAATGATGTAGTACTGAATCGGGGCCAAACAAGGGGCAGATCAGGTGAAATCCAGACTGTGTGGTATAAAACTGGAAGACTGACCTCCTTAAATGAGCTTGTAAAGGAAAAGTTAGAGATGGAGAGGAGCTGCACCCCTTAAGCAGAGACTACAGAACAACAAGATACTAATTTTGACTGCCGTCTCAGGGGATGGGGAGCTGGTTTCATTCTTCCTGGGAAACGCCTCACCGGGTCTGGCAGCCAAAAGTGGGTAAATGGCAAAATTGAAATCACCAGCCTCAAAGGCATGTCCTTCTGCTCTGCAGCGGCTGGGTGCATCCTGAGTCTTCAGTCATCTCCACCTGTCTCTATCCCAAAGAGTTGTAAAACACTGAATTTCCTGTCCTAGACAAGCAGGGCCTACCCAATCAGCCCTAGAGTTTCCCTCACCTCCCCCAACTGGCAACTCTGCACACAGTAAGCGCTCAATAAATACAATGAATGAATGAATGAATGAACTCTGAGTCAGGATGAAATACCCAAGTCCCTGGATCACAAATCACACGAGGTTAGAGGCTATGCTTTGTCCTTGTTCCCTCTTATCAAACGTGGCAGGCGGTATAAAGACGTGGTTCTGAGATGAAACCACTTACTTTATGGTGAAAGGATTTGTTTCGTCTTAATTCACAGATCGACAGCTTCTCTTACAACAGTCCAGAGGCCGGGGTCTAGAAGGGGAAGATAGAGAGCCAGCACTCCCGAGTATTCAGGGCAGAAGGGTGGGGAGCATGGGAATAACTGATGTCAGAGAAGCAGCGTGGCCTAGTGGAAAGAGCCTAGGCCTGGGTGTCAAAGGACCTGGGTTCCAATTCTGCTGCTTGGGCAAGTCACTTCACTTCTCTGTGCCTCAGTTATCTCATCTATAAAATGGAGATTAAGACTGTGAGCCCTATGTAGCACAGGAATTGTTTTCAACCATATTATCTTGTTTCTACCCCAGCACTTAATACAGAGCCTGGCACATGGTAAGTGCTTAACAAATACCATTAGAGGAAACACATAGTAAGTGCTTAGTAAATACCATTAGAGGAAAATAAAGAAAGGGAAGCTGCATCTTTCTCAAGTCAGGAACTCCCCACTCTCTCCCCTGCTTCTCTCCACCCCCCCACAAATTTGGGGAAACAAATACCTCAGAAGGAATGAAATTAGGTCAAAACAAGAGGCCACTAACTTGCTTGTGGCTGAACTTGTGGTCCCAGGGTAGAAGGCTCAGAAATTCTGTTTGAGAACTAACTTTCTCAGATCCCACTCTGGACTTGACAGAAAGGGAAAAAGAAGATTGGTGTCCTGGTGTCTCCTAGGGAAGGCCACCGCTATGGAGCAAATCCTAGGATCTTAGAAACAAGGCAAGAAAGGACTTCAACCAGCCCACTCCTTTGCCTCCAGGCCCAAATGCGCCTACACCATTCCGGACAGATGGTATCAACCCTGTTCCAAAACCTCTCTGGGTAATAAGAGCCTAGAGCTTCATCCGGTATACCATTTCAGTGACTCACTACCTTCCCTGGGAGGAAAGACTTCCTTATATATTCCCTAAAACTCTGTGTAACAAGAACATCTACCTGAAAGCAAAGGGTCGAATCCAGAGCTAATAATGATAATTGTATTTGTTAAGCACTGAAAGCTGGAGTAAACACCAGATAAGCAGGTGGAATGGTTTCTGTCCCCCATTGGGCTCACAGTCCAAGTAGGAGAGAGAACATTGTCTGTAAAATTCCCACTTCACAGATAAATCGATCAATAGCATTCACTGAGCATTTACTATATGCAAAACACTGTACTGAGCACTTGGGAGAGTACAGTGCAACAGAGATGATAGACATCCCCTGCCCATAAGGAGTTTCTAGAGGGAGACAGACATTAAAATAAATTATACATAAGTGCTATGGGGATGGGAGTGGGATGAATATCAAGTCCATAAAATATACAGCTCCAAGCATTTAATCTTCACCCCACCTTCAAAAACTGAGGCACCAAGAAGTTAACTGGCATTCTCAAAATCACCCAGCAGGTAAGCGGCAAAGCTGGGATTAGAATCTAGGTCTTCTGACTCTCAGGCCTGTGCTCTTTCCACTAGACCACACTGGTTAGGTAGGGGTCTGGATTCTGCTCAACACACTTCATTTCGAGATACATTTCATGCTCCTCTTTTCAAAGGGATCATCAAAAGGATTAAGGCTAAATCAATAAATATGATTGAATAAATGAATGAATCAATGAATCAAAGGAAGACTGGACAGTGAGATACTAGAATGGGTTGTTGGCGGGGTCAGTGAGTGGGGAGGGGCAGCATAATCTCTTTTCAAATAGAGATAGGATAGAGCCTCATCTTCTGGAGAGGACCAAAAACTGGTCCTGCTTGAAGTCAGGGCAAGTGGAAGAAATAATCATGATTAAAATAATAAAGATGATGATAACAATAATAATAATATTCGATAAGCACCTACTATGTACCAAGCACTGTCCTAACCTCTGGGGTAGATACAAGATAATTAGGTCCCACATGGCTCACAGTCTAAGTAGGAGGGAGAACAAGTATTGAATTCCTACTATGCAGATTAGGCAACTGAGGCACAGAGAAGTTAAGTGACTTGCCAAGGTCACATAGCAGGTTTATGGCAGAGGCTGGATTATAATCCAGGTACTCATTTCCAGGCTTATGTTCTTTCCTCTAGGCAAAGCTGCTCTAAGTTAGTCTCAAAGCCCTAAATGTCCATCTACCTCTTGGAGGGGCTAAAAACAAACATTTGGCCTGCTGGAACTGGAGAGATACATGCTGAAGAGACCTGGAGAAGGGATGTGAGATATTCTAATGGAATCCCACCCTCTGGGTCTTTCCAAACCAGGACAAAACAGGTTTTCTCCCCTTGAGAAATGAATGGCTAAGTAGGTCAGTGGGGAGGAATTCAGCTACCACATGTTTCCAGGGGCTGCACCCCTCCCCCAGGGTTTGCTACATGAAGAGCCTCAATCAGTGAAAGAAATTCTGAATTTTGGGCTACATACTCGCTGCGCTTCAACCCTCTGAAACCTCTCTCATTAATTGAAGCCTGGTATTCTTCTGTTACTACCTGTACTAATAGTAGTAGTAATAATAATAATAATGACAGTCTTTGTTAAGCACTGAGCTAAGTACTGGAATAGATACAAGGTAATGAGATTGGACATAGCCTTTGTCTCACAAGGGCTCACAGTCTAAGTAGGAGGGAGAACAGGTAGTGAATCCCCATTTTACATAGGAGGAAACTGAGGCACAGAGAAGTTAAGTGACTCACCCAAGGGCACACAGCAGGCAAGTGGTAGAGCTGGGATTAGAACTGAGATCGTCCCACTCCTAGGTCTGGGCTCTTTCCACAAGACCTTGCTACCATGACAACAGACATGAAACACTTGATGAACAGATGTAAACTGGAACAGGTTTAGAAATTTTGGTCTTGTGAGTTGTGGTCAGAACCTTGAGTTGAACCAGATATACAATTCAGTTGTTTCTAGGACACTGAAAATAGTGAATTATAGGAAAGTACCTGCCACTGCTATATGCTGGATATCTAGAGGACTTCTCTGACTAAGCTCTCATTCCCTCTTCTCCCACTCCCTTCTGCATCAACCTTGCACTTGGATTTGCTCCCTTTAATCACCCCTCCCTCAGTCCCAAAGCACTTATATATGTATCTGTAATTTATTTGCATTTAGATTAATATCTGTCTTCCCCTCTAGACTGTAATCTTATTGTGGGCAGGGAACAAGTCTACTAACTCTGCTGTATTATTGTTATATGATACTCTTCCAAGTGCTTAGTACAGTGCTCTGCACAGAGTAAGCACTCAAAAAATAACAACTGGTCGATGCATTATCTTGCCATTTGAGTCTGGTTTTTTGTTTGTTTTTGTGTTAACTTCACCACCCTGTTTTGAAGTTTCTTCTTAATTTAACATGCATGACCTGCTGATGTCCAATCCTAGAATGATTTATTCTGAGCATTCAGTCTGTGGGTAGGGAACATACCTACCAACTCTGTTGGATTGTACTCTGCTAAGCCCTCAGTACAGTGCTCTGCTCCCTGACTAAGCCTTCCTCTCCTCTTCTCCCACTCCCTTCTGCGCCACTCATACTTGCTCCTTTATTCATCCTCCCTCCTTTCCCCACATCACATATCTATATATCTGTAATTTATCTATTTATTTATTCATATCAGTGTCTGTCTCCCCCTCTAAACTGTGAGCTCACTGTGAGCAAGGAACTTGATGTTATATTGTGCTCTCTCAAGGGCATAGTACAATACTTTGCACAATACTTTGCACACAAGTAAGCACTCAATAAATACAATTATTAATAATAAACACTCAATAAATACCATAGATTGATTGATTTTGCTCCCAAGGCAGTGGACACTACTGGCTCACCCAACTGAATGTAAATGCTAAGTCACACTGTGACAAAGCCCCTGTTTAAGTTTTCTGATAGATCGTCTTGGAGTGATTTGTTACTGAAGCAGTCAGTGAGACTGTGGCAACAGTGCATGGTTCTAGAGAGAGACAGCAAATCTCTGTAACCACCTTGCAAGGCAAGAGTTTTCCCCTCAAGATTTTGTGGAAAAAATGACAGAGGGTGATTAAAGTCTAGAGAATTATGCTTTTCTGTTTAAGACCAAAACAGGACCTTCCCTTATTATTGATGCAGCTCTTGATAGATACAGCTGTTTCACTTGTGTCCTCATAAACTGCTACAGTAGATCTGTTTCAGCCACAGAGATGGTAATTTTGAATTAGAAAGAGTGACACAGTCATTCTTGGTTTTATAAAGTCAAATATCCTGGATTCTATCCCATGACTATTTCTGGAAGAACCCCCCCTGAAGTGTTTGCCAATAGACAAGTCCAAATTGAAGGGAAAGTCTGGAAAAAAAAATCCACCAGTACTTCCCAAGAATATCATCTTTAATGTTTCGCCTTTCATTCGCTTTACCATATCAAATCTGTAGGATTTTTTTTTCTAAATAGCATTTTTTCATTATTCTTTCTATACTCACCTAGGGAAACAATTTCATCCAGAGCAAAGAGAGGGAAGTGAAAAGCAGTAAGCACTGGACAAATTCTATTGACTGATTGGAATGAAAGAGAGATGAAAGACCAGTCAGCCTCCCAAACATGATAGCTGTGTTCTAGCCAAAGAAACCCACGAAACACTCTACACCTAACTGGGAATCGAGTGGTGTATAACTGAGAATCGAGTGGTGTATCTTCTGGAGTTAGATCTCAGGTAAGTCAGCGAGAGGATGTTAGGGGACAGTCCCTTGGGGGTGTGGTGATCTACAACTCTTCCAAAAGGAGTCTTTGACTCTCCCACTCGAGGGTCAAAGTCCCTGAAGCAACCTGGGATTATGAACAGGGATGGGAGCCAGGCTGAAGCAAAGTTTGAACCTGGATCTCTGTCCACCCATTACACAGTCATGCTGTCATCATGATGCAGGCTCTCAAATAGGATTAGCACATTCAGGAACATCCCCTGTCTCTGCCCAGCAGTTGGGCCAAAGTGTGATATCGGTCCAATGCAGATTCAAGGCCAAAGAGGATTTTTCAGGAGAAATCCCCTTAAGAAATACATCTTGCCCCAGGAAGACCCAGCTCCTGGCTATGTCAAAGATATTCTAGCAGACAAATGCACAACAAGCAACTGTCCATTCCAGAAAATCTCTCCTAAGGCTCCTAGCCTGCTGTATTACCCAGGTGAATCGTGGGGTCTGGGATAGAGTCAGAGGCAAGACGGTGTGGATGGTTCAGTGCAGGCCTGCACCACTTTAATCAATTCCTAGGCAACTCCTGCTGACTGTGGTATGTCTTGTCCAGGAAATAAATCAGCAGAGGCATCTTTGACTTCAGAGGAACAGATACATATCATCTTAAGTAGTCATAAACCTTGTAGGACATAGGATGCTCCAGGTCAAATCAGACAGTGGTGTATACAATTTCCTGCTTCAGGCAATGACCAGTATCTGACACCACAGAGTTAAAGGAGTTCTTCCCCTCTACACAATAAACACAGCCAGTTGTGCAATACTGTTCTGGGAGGGGAAAATTCCTTCCTGACTCCAGCAAGTGATCAACTTATGCCCTGAAGCATGAGATTGGATTACCCCCTTATCATTTTCTTAGCTTGCCTAGCTACAAATGTTATTAGTGGTTATGCGGCAACTTTTTCATGCTTTAACAATAGCACATGCCCTGGTTAGCCATGCAGTAAATGTTACTTGCAAATTATCTCTTTCCAATTACTCAGTATTAATTTGAAGGACACTTAATCAGTCCAGTTACAAAACTCTTTTTTATCTTGAGAACTTCCACTCACCAGTTGGGGACCCCGTCAGGAGAGTCACATTTGGGGCAGTGTCTCACAGGAGTGTCTTGCTGGTTTCAGAGGCAAACTACTTGCCTGCTTGTAGGGGAGGGTTAAAAGTGAAAGTGTGACCAAATTAAAAACACAGCATGCTCTCCTGAGTGAAGCTGAGGAGATGACCTTTAGAGAGTAAATCAAATTTTCATGAGACCTTTCACATTTGAAGGGTCAGTCAGTTCTTAGGTGAGATTTTAACATCCCATAAATTACCAGTGGCTTGTGCCTTCAGTGGAAAAAAAAAAAAAAAACACACAGCATGCAAACTGGCAGTATTTAAAGAAAGCAGGCCCACCCTGAAGGAAATCAGCAGGCAGTCTGAGTCAGCCAATAAATTTGGTTGACTGAGTTCCCTGAGCCAATAAGCTTTCTTTTGGCACTCCTTTAGCTGAGCACTTGGGAAAACTATAATCCACCGTTGGGAAATCTCTTATGCTCCGTTAGCCACTTGCTACAGGAGGTTGCCATCCCATTCCAGGTGAGGGAAAGAGATGATACTGGAGAATGTGAGAGGCAGGTGCTAAAGTTTGCTGTCTCGGCCCTGAAGAAACCAACTCGCAGGATCGATTTTCCTCCAGGTCTGAGATGGAAAATGCCACTCTGATATTTTCCCTGGCTACAGCTGGGTTATGATTGTAAATCTCAATGAAACTTTATTGAGAAATCTGCAAACAGACACTTCTCCATCTTCCTACCCAGGTCCTTTCACTTGGGCAGACTGGTTGTCTTTTACACTCTCAGAAAATTTGGTACAAGCAGAAGATCATTTGTGGTCCACTAAGTTTGAAACAATCACTCCCACAAACAGACCAATAAAGAGCAGAAATAGACCGAGTGTATATTTTTCAGTTTGTGGTCTCCTCTGGGTTTGAATTCAAAGAGAGAGTGAACAAAATGAATGAATGCATTACACCTGAAGATTAAGAAACTAGATAAACTACTCTAGTGTTTACCTTCGACAAGCATTACAATACAACATAGTCAGAAATGTAACTAAGATCCTTCTCTTTTTTTGGTACAATTAAAGTTGTTAGCGCCAATTCTGCCAAATGAAACCACTTTCAGAGCTGAAGGAATAGTGGCAGTGCATGTCTGTGGTTTCCATCTTGCATTGCATTTGCCAGTGGGTAAACTGTAGTTTCACTAAAATATGTTTTCATTTAATGGCCTCATATCACCCTAGAACTTCTACCACTCAGTTCTAACACATTAAAGGAATTGCCATTTTGTTCGCCGCTTGTTGAAACTTTGGTAGTTTTGATACCAAAAAGCATAAAAGAAGCTTATCTACTCGGCTATTCTGGTTTCCAGCATAATTTCTATTCTCATTGCTATGAATCAAGAAAGTGGTAAATTCAGAAGCTGTCATTTGCTCCACTAATGGAATAAAAAATGAATGTAATCAATGCCTTGTTCTTTATGATGGATTATGGTTTGGTTAAACAATATGACCTTTAATTATCTGAAAAAAATGCAATTTTCCAATGTCTTCCCTGTTTTCCTTGTGATATCCTCCTCAAATGCAACCTGGCATTCTCTCTTTCTCCTTAATTTGAAAGGATTTTGGTGCTTCTGAAGAGTGCAGTGCAATGCCTTTTCCTTTGAATTCTTTCTTATTTAAATACTATTCGACCACAGGGTTCATTTTGGCCTCTTGGCTGCCATTCTGTCACACAGACCTCACATTGATTGGTACAACGGTTTGGAATTGGACTCAATTTAACAGGTGAGAACCCTGATCGACAAAGAGGTCAGAGTAGATCTGGGGCTAGAACATATGACCTCAGAGTGGCCACTGAAGAGAAAAGCATCATGGTCTAGTGGAAAGAGCACGGGCCTGGAAGCCAGAGAACCTGGGTTCTAATCCCAGCTCAGCCACTTACCCGCTGCGTGACCTTGGGCAAGACAGTTAACTTCTCAGTGCTTCAGTTCCCTCATCTGCAAAATGGGAATTCAAAACCTGTACTCCCTCCTACTTAGACTGTGAGCCCAACACCCTGAAGACGGGGATGGATCTGAGAACCTATCGGGCAAAAGGGGATCTAGCCCTCCCCACTCCCCTCAAACACTTGCCAGGCTCCGACAGGCTCTCAGAATCCCAAGAGGAAAGGAAGGACATTTCCACCCAGATCTTTCCAGCCAGGCTCTTCCCCAGTGCACAGCTCTGAAGTTCTTCTTGCCCCCAGGAGTCGTGAAGGCTTTAGACTCTCAGGCTCCTGTCCTCCTGCCCCCTCTCCAGGCAAACAGAATTCCAAAAGAGAGGAGGAAGGGAGAGTCCAATCCAAACTGGTTAGGCTGGCCTCCCTGGGGAAGGTCCTCCCCGCTTAGCACCACATACATACACGCACACACTCTCTCTCTCTCTCTCTCTGAAGCACTGTTCCAGAGCAACTCCCCCAAGGCTGACCCACTTGCCCTAATTTCCAGATCAATCCAGAAAGCCAGTAAACCTACTTCAGGATAATAATAATAATAATGGCATTTATTGAGCACTTACTATGTGCAAAGCACTGTTATAAGCACTGGGGAGGTTACAAGGTCATCAGATTGTCCCACAGGGGGCTCACAGTCAATCAATCCCCATTTTACAGATGAGGTAACTGAGGCACAGAGAAGTTAAGTGACTTGCCCAAAGTCACAAAGCTGACAATTGGCGGAGCTGGGATTTTAACCCATGACTTCTGACTCCAAAGCCCATGCTCTTTCCACTGAGCCATGCTGCTTCTCTAGGATGCTACGTGGGGGGCCTAATCTTGGTTCATGGTTATCTAGCCATAATGTGGCATAAGCTAGCCACACACTATGGCCCACCAGGAGCACCCAGTAACCCCTGAGAAACAGACTCCTAAATCATGGTGCACACTGAAATATACGGCTCTCTTGTCCAGACACAACAGAGCATGAAAGACCACCAAAAAATGGCAAGTACAGTGAAGAGAAAGTAACAGAATGAAGAAAATCAAAGTAAAAGGCAGTGGTCCCTGAAAGTCTCAGGCGCCACCCAGAATGTCTACCCCCCCCCCCCCCCCCCCCCCCCAATTCCTCTATCCTTTTCCCTCCAGAGCTTTCTCTCCTCCCTGCTCTGGCTCCAGCTCCCGCCCCTTCCATGGCTCTACCTTCCCAGCCAATCATTGCTTAGGAGCAGGGCAGAATTTGTACTGGGACTTAAACGGCCCCACCGTTCTGAAACTTGAGCTGAAAACTGGGATATCTTTGGGAAGAAACCCAAAACATCTTGGTCAGAAATGGGGATTCAGAAAAAAAAAACCTGCAGCCAGACAATGGCTTCTCCCCTGCAAACTCAACTAATGCGTTCCAGCTCTCACCACAAATTCCATCTGGATGGCAGCCTGTGTCAGGGGGTTCCTTGGCTGGCTTGAAGTCTCCAATGGGTCGCCAGTCTGCCCCACCCTAGGGAAACCCTCCCCAGACCCCCAGTGGGAAACGGGATCTAATCCACCTCCCACTCACACCCCCAAGTTATTTTTTCACTCTGACTCACTGCCCCTATCCCAGGAATGATGTCGTTAATGCTTCTAATGAGCTGCACAACAAACGCTTCAACACTTCTCTTCAGAAGTCAGTCCTCCTTGGGCTATGATCTCATCGGATCCTACAAGCTAAGCTAGAGCTCAGCACGTCTGCGCTTGACTAGGTGCTCTTCAAAAAAGACTCGGAGCTTGAAGAAAGTCGTCCTGGGATTCCAGGGGGAAAGATTTACTTTCCCTAAGACTCCTTTCTGACCCAGGGTGACAACACTCAGGTCAGATGTTTAATGCTGACAGTGAAGAGATAAGCCTCCAAAATCCTAACAACATTGCCAAACCCCTTTACAATTTTCACAAGTGTCAGTGGAGGGGCAGTTCTAGTGCATGGCCCAGTTTGTATAATTATATTCCTCCTACCCCCATTTCCCTAGAAAACGAAACCAGCTGTGATATTCTCCATGCTTTTTCATCTAAAACTGGGCCAGTGCCCAACAATATATTCACTGTTTTCCACCCCATGAGTGACTGAATTTTGGTGCTGGATTAGGAAGTTCTTCAAAGATAGATGTCAATGTCAATGTCAGCTGTTTACATATTTCCACGGTGCTATAGGAAATTACCTTAAGCCAGGGTCTATCCTAGAAAATTATCAGGAAAATTCAGACCTAAGACCACTCCTCGGAGAAGGCCTTTTACCCCAATCACTTTTTCACTCCTCTCACTCCTTGACAAAAATATTGACTATACATGTGATCCTGCCCTTGGGAAGGGCATCAAAAACTTTTTCATAAGTTGAATAAAGGAAAATGTTAATTCTTCTTGAGAAGTTCTCCACACCAAATCACATTCAATCAATCAATTCTATTTATTGAGCACTTACTGTGTGAAGAGAGCACTGTATTAAGTGCTTGGAAGGATATATATAAATGAGTTGGAGAAATGTTCCCTGCTCAAAAGGAGCTACTCCGTGACTGATTTTTTTTAAGTTTGTTATATCTCCTTCAGAGCGAAACTGAAAGACATTTTAATAGCCTTTGGGATTCACAGTGAGAGAGGGTGTATGGGAAAGAGGGTCTTTCCCGAAGCTAGTTATGCTGATAATATTTCTCACTAACTCCATCAGGAAGGGACTACATCAAGATAACTCACCACACACCCCTGCCAAGAAAAAGATAGCATTTTAATCAATTTTTTTTTAGCAGAGCAGCTAGGAATGAAATGACTGGTGAGAGGCAGAAATTTAAAAAATTTATTGAAGTATGTTCTATTATGCCCCCATAACCTAAGAATGAAAAAAAAAAACAAGGAAGCATTCTAATGGAATCACATTGTGAAATCTCTTTTGATGAATCAATGATACGAGGACCTGCTGTGTGTGAAGCACAGTATAGACGATTTGGAAGAGAACACTAAAAGCCCAAGACATGATCCCTGCCTTTCAAAATTAACAGTCTAACAGTCGTTAAGGCTGTAGACTCTACACTCCTTTTGAGCAGGTAGTGTCTAACAAACTATGTTGCACTGTACTCTTCCGAACACTTAGAACAGAGTTCCGCTTACAGTAAATGCTCAATACATGCTATTGACTGATTAATAGGGGGGATGGCAGTATGAATGATTTTAATATAGAGGAAACAAGGAGGAAGAAGAAAACTTCACCAGGTAATAGCTCATGTATGTTGGGATGAACAAGAAGATTAATGAGAATAATAAGAATTATGAGAAGCAGCTTGGCTCAGTGGATAGAGCACGGGCTTGGGAGTCAGAAAGACCTGGGTTCTAATCCTTGCTCCACCACTTGGCTGCTTTGTGACCTCGGGCAAGTCACTTCACTTCTCTGTACTTCATTTACCTAATCTGTAAAATGGGGATTAAGACTGTGAGCCCTGTATGGGAGAGGGACTGATGCGATGTTATGTTCTGGGTAGAAAAGTAGCAAAATTTGGTGACCATCTCTTTTCTTAGCCTACTGATTCATTGACTACCAGGGGAATGGTAGGATTAGTTAGATTCAGAGGGAAGAATCATTATCATCTTTTCCTGCCTAAAAGTAGAAAGCTGTATTAACCAAACACGTTCTAGCCCTGTTATTTTATGAAACATAACCACACTCTTCTAAGCCTTAATTTTGGGACTGTGCACTGAAACATGCCCAGATCAACAATCTCCTATGTTCTTGGCCCATCCTGTGCCATTTTGAAATATGACTGCATTTCATGGACATTACTGTCCATGGTTTCTTTTGCTATGACATCTGAGTTAAAAATGGGAGAACATACATATTTAAAATATTAAATAGAGCTAGAGTACAACTGCATGGATTTCATGACAGAAATCAACATACTGATCAACAACACATTAAAAACAATGAACCAAATGGAAGTCCTCACTCTTACTAAATTTGGGAAAATTCAGAGTTTCAGGGAGAGGATCTGAAAATTCTCTGAGGGCAGGGAATGCTTTTCTAAAAGCAGCATGGCCTAAATGGATAGAGCTCAGGCCTGGCAGTCAGAGGGATCTGCATGCCTCCATCACATGTCTGCAGTGTGACCTTGGGCAAGTCACTTAACAGCTCTGTGCTTCATTTACCTCATCTATAAAATGGGGATTAAGATCATCAACACCATGTGGAATATGGACTGCGTCCAACCCAATTTGCTTCTATCCAGCCCAGTGTGTAGAACAGTGCCTGGCACATAGTAAGCCCTTAACAAATACCACAATTATTATTATTACTATTGTACTCCCTCAAGTACCTAGCACAGTGCCCAGCATGCCGAAAGCTCTCATTACACGCCACTGTTCGAGTGAGGTGAAACTCCTTAATAAAGGCTGCTATGAACAGATAGCTATTTTTACGGGGACCACTTTCTCACACTGGGGAAGACCACCTAAACTTGCAACCTGAGACACATATGCTGTTCAGAACTGTCTTTGCACCTATTCTCAACATAATCAGAAGAGAGATTCAAAGACCATGAGACCCAAATCTTGATCCTGGTGAGTCGCTGATGGATATATGAACAAGAAATCATTTCACGTCCCCTCTTCTAACAGGACTTGTTTGCAGGTAGTGAACCAGGTTAATTATCTTGGCATCACTTTCAACCGCATGCTTTACAGTGAAAACCCATGTTCTGGGCGTGGTTCAATGTGATGTGTAATATCTAGATAGCCTCCTGAACAAAGACGCTTTCTATATGAGTGAGCTTTTGATGTCAAATGAATGGCCCTAAGAAACTCACATCACTGCATCAAAAAAAGGGCTCTTGTAGTTATAATTTTTTTTTTAAAGTCAACTTTGACAAACTGGGCCTGTCAAACTAATGCAGCAGTGAGGTTTCAATTCACTCTTGGGTTTTGGGGGGGAGAAAGTGCCAAGTTCTAAGAAATGACTTCCTGTTTGTCTCAATTGAGTTCAATCTCTGAACTCTCTGGTTGGTTTGGGCCTACGGTTTTCTTTCCCTTTGCTCCCTGGGAGCTCAGATCTGCCAGAACACTCCTGATCACAGCTTTGAATTCTAAGCAGTCATAACAATTTCTAATGAGCACCTACTAAGTTCAGTGAACTAAGCGCTATAGAAAGTACATCAGAAGTATGAAACATATCACTGGCCCACAAAGATCTTACCCTCAACAGGATCCTTTTTCCTTGTATTTGGATGGTTTCTTCCCCTATAGTCAGTGAAACCAACAGATTGGCCTTCAGATAGGGCTCAAGGAGCCACCTTCTAATTTATTCTTTCACTTCAACTTTATAGAGGGTTTGTAGTTAATATGGCCCAAATAATAGCTTTTTGGGATATGTGAATATTTGGAAAAGAGCTCATTTTCATGAATTTAGAGTATTATTTTTTGCAAGTCCATCCTCTATACTTTAAGCTCATTTGGGCAGGGAACATTTCTGCCATTTCTCTTGTGTTGTACTCTCCCAAGCACTTAGAATAGTGCTCTGAACACAGTAAGTGCTCAGTAAGTACCATTGATTGATACCAAGGTATGATCAGTAATGCCAGCCTTCATATAATGTTTAACCTCTTCAAGTTCCTAATGTTTATAAATTGGCTAGGCTACCAAGTCATTGTAACGAATTATTCCTGGCTTTTTAAACAAACAGTGCGTCAGAGGATAAATCAGTGAGTAAGATTTTAACAGGTGATTCTTCATTCTAGAACCAATCCATTAGACTCCCCACAGCCTTTTATCAGAATAAAATCATTTATAGAGCTTCACACCAGAGAGCTTATGCCTTTGTAAAAACATAACTGTGCATTATTAATTCTACTTCACATTAAAAGGAGGCACTAATAAAATAGGTAATTGGCAGGTAGAGGTATTTTGGGCCATCATTTAATTTTATTCAATTTCATCCAGCTAATTATATTCAAACTGTTCCAAAACACCTCAAGTAGCATTTCGCTCGTGCTACCTACAGGAATGTCGTTAAAGTGAAATGAGTTCTGACTACACAAAGGCAGCCCTACCTGACTCCATCATTCTTCCCACTCCCTTCGGTGATTAGTCACCTCATTTTTCTTTGAGGAAAGAGAGTTTTCCTATTGCCAGCATCCAGATGTGGATGCGTGAGCTGAGTTCTCTTCTGTAGCACGCACACACACACACACACACACACACATCATTATCCAAATTGTCCACTAAGTTCTAATTGCAGCACTTTTATGACTGCAAGTGATGTAAGAGGCCACACCTTGTTGGGGGTTTTTTGTTTGCTTTTTTTTTTCTCCTCCACTACCAGGTTGTGCTTGTACTGTTGGCAGTTAGGGCCAAAGCATCTTTTGTCTTGCACAAACAGGGCTAATTTATGTGGGAATCCAGACCCCTACAATGTTGTTTGCGCTACATCAATTCACAGGGTCTAGAAAGTGATTCAAAATGATGGAATAATCTTCACCTTGCATTACCCAGTGGGCTTTCAGACACATCCAGAACAAAGAGCCTCAACCAGAAGGAAGGCCAAGCTTCCCCTTCCCTGGATTGGCTTGGTACTCATCACGCAGAATATCTAGAAGCAGTAGCCATGATCATGGTCCCTGCCTGGCCTGCCCTATCTTTGGTACAGTGAATCTCCATTCCCTAATCTGATGGAAAATACTGACACAGGGCTCACTGTTTGTCTTCCGGTTGTAGAGTTGTATTTACCCAGTGGATTGTGTAAGAAAATCCTCCAGAAATATTGTGTGTGGCATTCAGTTAAAGTCTGAGGCCAACTGAGATATCATCAATGACTTGATGAACTTACAGCAGATCTGTGGCATGCTGGAAGGTCGAAGATTAAACTCACTGGAGAGCATTGCATTGATGACTAGCACAGACAAAACAGTCAGCTCAGATTTCTGAAGCCAAGCTGTTCCAGACCGAGCTAGCGCACGGATGAAAATCTAAACTTTGAGACTTGGGAAAGGCATCCACCACATTTGCTCTATGACTGCCCGAACTTTGAACCCAGAAGCCTGAGATGACACTAGAAGTTATCATTGAAATAGTGGCATTTGTTAAGGATTTATTATGTGACAGGAATCATATTTGTCAAGCTCTTGCAATGTGGTAAGCACTGTACTAAGCACCGGGGCAAATGCAAGAAATTCAGGTAAGAGACAGTCCCTGTCCTACATAGGGCACACAGAAGGGATAACAGGCATTAAATCCCCATTTTGCAGATGGAAAAAACTAAGGCACAGAGTAGTTAATGGATCTGTCTAAAATCGCATAACAGACAAGTAGATTAGAATCTACGTCTTCTGACTCCCAGTTGTGCTCTCTTCACTAACCATACTGCTAAATTTTTGAAATGCAATATTTTGGTTGTACTAGTCCCCTTTACCTTGTCATAATCAATCAATTGTATTTATTGAGCACTTACTGTGTGCAGAGCACTGTACTAAGCACTTGGGAAGTACAAGTTGGCAACATATAGAGACAGTCCCTACCCAACAGTGGGCTCACAGTCTAAAAGCGGGAAGCCAAAGTTTGCCTAAGTACAATGGCCATGCCTTTCAAATAGTCTGTAAAATGTAAGGCTTTCCTGTCCTGAAACATTTAACTCTTCACTGAATGCTTTTTGACTTGCCCTGTTATTCCTGGAACTGATACAAGAAATTCTGAAACACCAACAACGTATCTTCATTTTGCTCCACATGAGACCTTGTCTTCCCCCATAGATTGTAAATTCCTAGAGAGCAGGAATTCTCCAGGCACTTATATAGCACCTCTCTACTTGGGTTTGAACCAGTCTGTGGTCATCCACTGGATTGTAAACTCCCTGAGGGCAGAGATGGTTTCTACCAAGTCAATTTGACTCTCACAGCACTTTGTACAGTGTTCAGTACAGTAAGCTGGATACCACTGATTAATTGACTCATTCCAGACACAGCTGGGAAGCCGCATGGTCCAGGGGAAAGAGAATAGTCCTGGGAGTCAGGGGACCTGAGTCCTAATTCTGGCTGGGCATCTTGCCTGCTGTGTGAGCAAGGGCAAATCACTTAGTTTTCCTGTGCATTAGTTTCTTCATCTGTATAATGGGGGTGATATATCTATTCTCCCGCCCCTTAAGATCGTGAGCCCCATGTGGGGCAGGGGCTGTGTCCAACCTGATTATCTTGTATCCACACTAGCACTTAGTATGGTGTTTGAATCCTAATGATTTTTTTTGTTAATTACCACAGGAATTATTTAGGTGTTCAGTAAACACAGTTGACTACAATGACGTTGATGATAAAAACGAACTACCTAAAGTTTCCAATCTTGGTCCCAAAAGATTTGCAAGCCAGGTTAGCCTGCTTGAAAGCCTGATGGTTAATAATAAATTTCAGAAGCTTCCAAGTAAGGCACAGTAGCTTTCTTGCCAAGTTTAAAAAAGGGAATTCTACCTCACCGAGGGCATCAACATTAGCATTTCAGTGGCACAGGGTTTTCATTGTATTGTTGAAGTGAATTTGGAATGGAGGTGGTATGCAAATTTCCTAGCAGAGAAAACATGTCAGTTTTGCCCAAAAGAGGCCACTATTTCATGCTCAGGATGGTCTTTTTGGACTCTGGGTGAGGCCAAATTCCAGAAATACTCTCAGTGCATTTTTGCTTTTCTATGAAATGCTTCCTCAAAGAAGTCAAAGATGTCACCATTCACACAAACGCCTTTGTTTACAGTTAGGGGATCCCATCAGTATCACTTATCAACACTCATTATTCAATTCTCTGCCAAGTGCTGACTCTGAAGTTATTGTGATGTCAGACAGGAAGTAAACAGAGAGAAGCTCTAATAGGTGGCAACGGTCACGTTTCCATGCCCACTGCTAGCAGCAACTATATAACTAAAATGTTTTCTTATTTCAAAACCTTCTTATGAAACAGAAGACAAGAGAAGGACAAAAAGGTCATTTAGAGGAACAAAAAAACTGGAAAAACAACCCCTGATGCAATGTGCCCTCTACATGAAACACAAAACACACAGTGTTGAAAGTATTTTAATTATGAAAAAAAAGGAACACAGACTTCTGACCTGTCCCTGCACAGTGAGAGATGTTTAAACATAATGCTGTCTCTAGGAAATACTTAACTTCAAATAGGATCAGTCTGAGTCACCCTTCTTTATCCCCCTCGGCCACCTCCATCTCTGGTGTTGTGTGGGGGACAACCATTAGCAAGCTAGAGCCGTAAACATGACCATGAATAAGAATCAAGGGGATTCTTGGGGCCATTTTTCCCATCCCTTATCAAATCCATCAGACACCCACTCTCCCCGGCTTCAGAGCCTTACTGAAGGTACATCTCTTCCAAGGGGCCTTCTCAGACCAAGCCCCACTTTTCCTCATCTCCCACTCCCTTCTGTGTCACCCTAACTTGCTCCCTTTTCTCTTCCCCTTTCCTTGCCCCACAGCACTTACGTGCATATCTTTAATTTTATTTATATGCACTGCTGTCTGTTTTCCCCCCTCTACACTGCAAGCTCGTAGTGGGCAGGGAATGTGATTGTTTATTGTGCTCTCCCAAGCACTTAGTCCAGTGCTCTGCATATAGTAAGTGCTCGATAAACAGGATTGAATGAATGAATGTGTCGGCAACTGCTTTTCCTCTCTATGCACCATTTCCAGCCCATCATCTGAAATTCCAGAATGAATGTAATGCTTTTATCTAGGTTTGGTGGATAGAGATTTAGTGGAGGGAAGAATGAAGTACCAGGGGAGGGAAGATCTCGCATCCTTTTCTTGTCCACTTGCTCTCCTGGTCTCCAGCTAGGTCTGAAAAATGGGAGTGCTGATGATATTGAGAAACCACCAGCAAGAAGGTCCCCCTGAAATCCTAGAGGGGGAGAAGGATCTCAAGACAGTTCCAGCCTGGGCACGCTAGACTCAAGGGATAAACTTCAGATAAGCATCTCAGCTCTCAGGTGTTTAACTGAACCAAACCTCCCAACCTTTTTGAGGTTTGCCCATGACTAGTAATTATATTGTCATTTAACAAATGTATCTGCATTAAAGCAGAGATGTTACATTAGTGGTTAAGTTCACATCCATTAAAAATATCATGCATCTTCAGAGCACCAGGGTCTCCAAGTGTGGAAGGGGCTGGAAACTAATGCATGTGAAAGATTATAAATCAATTCCTAAATACCACCTGTCAGGTTTGGAAGCTATGCTAATGCAGGAAGTTTAACCTCCTTCCAATGCAAAGAGGTCAGAGAAGTGAGGTCTAAATGTGAGGCTTTAAATGGCAAAATTTAGACCACGCCCAAAGGAATAAGGGAATCAAACGATCTCTAAAAGCCAAGTTCTAAATCCCCAAACCTGGGTCTCTAAGGGATCCTACGTCTTCTAAGGAAAGAGGCAGAAGAATTGTGGAGAGAAAATTGCTTTCCACAGTATTTCACTTTCAGATGAGCAAATCCGATTTAGCAAAGTACCCTATCCATAGTTGATCTCCTCACCTATAAAATGGGACAATAATCCAGGGCCAGATTCGCCACATTGGACATATGCCATAAAGTCAGCAGAGTTCTTGAAATTTGTGGTAGAAACACTTGTCTTCCAAAAGAAGCTATGGTAATAATTCGGTGGATATTCCTGTAATAGAAGAGTGGGCCCTATATGGCATCCTTCTTCCTAGCAGAAGAGAACAATTTCAGTCAGTCAGTCAGTCAATCATATTTATTGAGCGCTTACTGCGTGCAGAGCACTGTACTAAGCACTTGAGAGAGTACAATATAACTGACACTATAACTATAATTTTAGACTGTGAGCCCACTGTTGGGTAGGGACTGTCTCTATGTGTTGCCAATTTGTACTTCCCAAGCACTTAGTACAGTGCTCTGCACATAGTAAGCGCTCAATAAATACGATTGATGATGACACATTCCTTGCCCACAACAAGCTTACTGTCTAGAGGGGGAGACAGCCATCAAATTATGGATTTAAAAGAAATTAAACAGGAGGCTCAAACAGTTCCAGACCTAAAAAATAACTGCACTCAAGATTTCCAATAATGTGCATGGATCCACTTTAGGGAAAGGATAGAAGTGGCTGATATCATGGTGGGTTTTATCCATAATCCTCGAAGAAAAAGGGAATCCTCTCCTCTGTTTTTTAAAGGAAACATTCAGTTCTCCTTTAACATGAGGGTTGCTTTCTTGCCAAGCCTTCATATTAAGAAAAACTCAAATTTAGTATGTATCCATTCCAACACCATATGCCGGCCATTTCCACAGCCTCATGGCAATCCAAGCCCTAACAGGATCATGTTGTTGTAAGACCGTTCCCTAATTCTCCCATCTCATTCTGTGCAAAACACAGAGTGAAAACACACCTTGTAGCCCAACTGAGAGTATTTGCACCAGACTTCATCAAGCCCGCATCCCTACTTCTTCGAGACTTCTCAAGGGAAGGTCTGTTTTATGAGTTGAATAATAACAATAGTAACAATAGTAATGATTGTACTATTTGTTAAGAACTTACTAAATGCCAAGCATTGTTCTAATCACTGAAGTAAATACAAGATAATCAGGTGGGACCCAATCCCTTTTTCACATGGGGCTCAGGGACTCTGCAACCTTAATTTTAAAATAAGATGGTTGCCCTATTACAGGTGACTAAATAGTCTAAATAGTCACCTTGTTAAATTCTTGATGTGGCTGGTTTTCAGTGAAGACAACGTTTGTATGTGTGCCTACGGGGTTAGCAGGATTCCTTAGGATCCAACATATCATTAGTAAGTCCATAGCCCAAGTCAGAAGAGGTACTAAAGAGCAAACTTTCAGAGTAGTAGCATGGCCTACAGAACAGAGCACGGGTCCGGGGGTCAGGTTCTAATCCCAACTATGCTGTGTGACCTTGAGTAAATCACTTAACTTCTCTGCACCATGTGGATTAAGACTGTGAGTCCCATGTGGAACAATGGCTGTGTCCAACCTGATTAGCTTGTATCTACTCCAGCACTTATTTATTTTTATTAATGTCTGTCTCCCCCTCTAAACCATAAGCTTGTTGTCTAGCAACTCTGTTGTACTCTACTCTCCCAAGCATGTAGTACATTGCTCTGTACATAGTAAGCACTCAAACACTATTGATGGTATGATCTTATTTCTTAACTCCTTGAAAGAAATGACCTACTTACAGAGCCTGACACATAGTAAGCACTTAATAAATATCATTAAAAAAAAACTTTTCAGTGTCTATAAACTCTCACTTTAGACAGTGCTTCCTTTACTACAAAGACCGACTTGATTTTCTCTGGATATGCAGATTTGGTAGGAACACCCAAGTCTGCAGATTTAGATCCCCTGAGGCTCCAAGTCTTGCATTAGCAGTCTGATGCCTGGCACCTCTGACAATAGATCTGATTGTGATGCCAATCGGCAGGGGGAGGAGGAAATTTGAAGTCCTGCCTAGAAATGCAGGAAGCAAGGTAAGACGCCATAGAGCTGACCAATCACAGGATAGCCCACATGCACGGATTCCTGTTTTTATTCAAAGATGATCCTGCTAGCAACAAGTGGAAAGTGGAACCCAAGTTCCTCCTGCCTGAACAAAATCATTTAGCAGTTGGCTCCCTTAAAAGTGCTCGCCCTTCATTGAAAACCAGCAACTTGGCATTTATCGAAGGCAATCATAACTTCTCAAGGAGGCGTCAGGGGAGGTGGGATTAGAAGATCATCATCAATCGCATTTATTGAGCGCTTACTGTGTGCAGAGCACTGTACTAAGCACTTAGCACTGTACTGTTCTGATCATCCAGAACAATGCTGAAATCTACTCTTCACTGACACCTGAGCACATTTGCTCGATGCCGTTGCCTTTTTTTCCCCTATGTTGGCCACAGTTACAAGCTTTCGAATCAAGAAATATTGGAATTCGGATCAAAGTTTACTAATGTGGGGCAACTGCCCTTGGTGAGTGTAAATTAGCCAAGATCCACAGGATTTACGCTGATCTCTATCCAGTTATTTAATGAGCTCCTGATCTGCAGAGGCAAACGTCAATGATTTGATTGACCTGGGAACCTCAGGGCACTGATGGTGGTACAATATCAGTTCCACATTCTGACAGTCTGACAAATTCTTGGCTACGTAACAGGGTCACTCAGAGACAAGGCTGAGAGGGAGGTTAGGAGGAAGAACCATTTGGATACTGCACGATCCCAATCAATTTTATTGGCCGGCCCTCACTGCAAGGTAAATCGGGTCAGGCTAGGGACGTTTCTCTGCTCCACATACATCACCCTGGTCCCAATCTTGGCGTAGCTCGTCTCACTTGAGAAAGGGAGCGGGTCAAGAAAATACATTAGCAGACTTCAACATTTAATGCTTAGTCCTTAGGCTGTTGGCCAGGAGGAGAATATCTCCTTCGGTTAGATATGATCTATTATTTCCCCTCTGTATACACTAGACCACCACTCTCCCCACCCTGAAAGCCTTTTTGAGGTCACATTTCCCCCCAAGATTCCTTCCCCAATTAAGCCCTTCTTTTCCTCAACTCCCTTTCCCTTCTGTGTCATACATAAATTTAGATCTGTGACTTTGGGGCATTTGATATTCATCCCACCCCCAGCCCCACAACATTTATGCACATATCTATAAATTCTATATTATACAGTATTTATTTTAACGTCTGTCTCCCTGTCTAGGCCGGCCAGGGAACTTGTCTACCAACTCTGTTATATTGTACTCTCCCAAGTGCCTAGTAGATTGCTTGGCACATAGTAAGCCCTCAATAAATACCATTGATGATGATGATATGATCTTATTTCTTCAGTCATACAAGGAGGGAGGAGACAAAACTCATACCTCACTCCTATTGACTTCCTGGGATTGCTATGCGAAGTAATGAGCTCAATGTCTGAGAAGCTTCTTAACTCCTTAAAAGAAATGACCTGAATTCAGTAAATACAAGACAGTCCGGGACCAATAGTTGTATCAGCTGATCCCAAAGCATTCTTGTGAAAGGACTTGGATGCCAAAATGCAAAGTGGCTCAGAAATCTTAAAGCTATTTCTTAAATAGCATTAATGCTAGCAGGAGAAATTGTGTGCTGAAGGGTGTGTAAATGTGAGTGTGAGTGAGAGTGTGTTGATGTGCACAAAAATCCATTACATGGGCCACCCAGTTCTTAGGGGGTTGTAAAAATTATAACAATAACTGTGGTATTTAACGATAATAATTATGATATTTGTTAAGCACTTGCTACGTGCCAAGAACTGTTCTAAGCACTGGGCACTGTTCTAAGCCCTTACCATGTGCCAAGTAATGTATTAAGTACTGGGGTAAGTACAATATAATCAGATGAGATACAGACCCAGGGCTCAAAGTCTAATGGGGAGGGAGAATATACAGATAAGGAAACGGAGGCATAGAGAACTTATATGTGACTTGTCCAAGATTATACAACAGGCTAGATATAGGATGGATATAGGACTAGAAACCAGGTGCTCTGACACCCAGACCCATTCTCTTTCCACTGAGCCACTCTGCTAACTCAGAAGGGAGTTAATAATAATAACAATTATAATAATAATATTTTTGACAACCAAGTGCCAAGTACTGTTCTCAGTACAGTTTTGTGTCTCAGGGGTATACACAAAACAATCAGATCAGACACAGTCCCAGGCCCGCTTGGGGCTCTCAGTCTAAAGCAGAGAGCAAGCTCACCTAAGGCTAGCTCTGTCTGGTTTTTCCACGTTTGGCTTACACCAAAGAATCTACTTCTTTCAGGAATTGGAAAATGAGTGATGGTTGATAGTGTTTAATCAATGGCATTTATTGAACACTTCCTGAGCGCAGGGCACTGTACTAAGCATTTGGGAGGGCACAAATGTCTCACTAGGGTATAACTTTCTTCAGCCCTTCTGAACATGTGCATATTTAAATATGACCTAATGGGAAGACCATGGGACTGGAAGTCAGAGAAGCTGGGTTCTAGCACCAGCTCTGCCATTTGCCTGCTGTGTGACTTTGGGCAAGTCACTTAACTTTTTTGTACTTTAGTTTCCTCACCTGTGAAATGGCAATAGCATACCTATTTTCCCTCCCTCTTAGGCTATGAGCCCCTTTTGGGACAGGGACTAGATATGATTCAATTATCTTAGATTTTATTCTGGCTCTCAGCACAGTGATTGCCACCCAGCAAGAGCTTCATAAAAATTAGCACTATTATTTTTGTTATTCAGATTTACAGTTCATCCTGGCATAATCCTTCTAGACTGTGAGCCCACTTTTAGGTAGGGGCCATCTCTTTATGTTGCCAACTTGTACTTCCCAAGCACTTAGTACAGTGCTCTGCACACAGTAAGAGCTCAATAAATATGATTGAATGAATGAATGAATCACTCTATTGTACTCTCTGTCAGATTCCCATTCTTACCTCTGCTCCCATTATTTGTAAATAATTGCCTATGTCATTATTTGTAAATAATTGCTTTTCCCCCATCAAACTGTAAACATCTTGTGAGCAGAGAAGATATGTTTACTTTCTGTTCTTCTCTCCCAAGCACCTAGGACCTTGCTCTACACTCAGTACACTCTGAATAAATACCACTGTTGGATTGATTACAGATTGATAGAGAAGCAGCATGGCTCAGTGGAAAGAGCCCAGGCTCTGGAGTCAGAGGTCATGGGTTCTAATCCCAGCTCTGCCACTTGTCAGCTGTGTGACTTTGGGCAAGTCACTTCACTTCTCTGTGCCTCAGTTACCTCATCTGTAAAATGGGGATTAAGACTGTGAGCCCCCGGTGGAATAAGCTGATCACCTTGTAACCTCCCCAGCACTTAGAACAGTGCTTTGCACATAGTAAGTGCTTAATAAATGCCATTATTATTATTATTATTGACTGACAAGCAAGATGCCTCACAGCTCTTCAGTTTAAAGGGGAGGAAGCTGGAGACTGTAAGCTCATTGTGGGCAGAGAATTAATTAATTAATTATGACATTTGTTAAGCACTTACTATGTGCAAAGCACTGTTCTAAGCACTGGGGGGGATACAAGGCAATCAGGTTGTCCCACTTGGGGCTCACAGTCTTAATCCCCATTTTACAGATGAGGTAACTGAGGTACAGAGAATTTAAGTGACTTGCCCAAGGTCACACAGCAGATATGTGGTGGAGCCAGGATTAGAACCCATGACCTCTGACTCCCAAGCCCGTGCTCTTTCCACTGAGCCACACTGATTCTCATAAGAATGTGTCTGTTTATTGTTATACTATACTTTCCCAACCACTTAGTACAGTGCTCTGCACACAGTAAGCACTCAATAAATATTATTGACTGACTGGAGGCAAGGATGTTGAGTGACCAGTCTTGAGTCCCGTGAAATGTTTAGTGGTAAAACCAGGAGTTGATTCAGCAGTCATGTAGCATGGGAAGCAGCGTGGCTCAGTGGAAAGAGCCCGGGCTTGGGAGTCAGAGGTCATGGGTTCTAATCCTGACTCCACCACATATCTTCTGTGTGACCTTGGGCAAGTCACTTAACTTCTCTGTGCCTCGGTTACCTCATCTGTAAAATGGGGATTAAGACTGTGAGCCCCACGTGGGACAACTGATCACCTTGAATCCTCCTCAGCACTTAGAACAGTGCTTTGCACATAGTAAGCGCTAAACAAATGCCATCATTACTATTATGTAATTTTCAGCTGCTACTTAGTACCTGTGGACCATTTCTTCAACATAAGCCAGTCTTTAACACTTATGTAGAAAGTCATCTACACAGTCTATTTATTTATGGGGTTTTTTTGTTTCTCTATACTCAGGCTGCATTTTCCCCCAGCTCTCGTTATGTATGTCTGCCTGCCTATCTCATTCATTCATTCATTCAATCGTATTTATTGAGCATTTACTGTGTGCAAAGCACTGTACTAAGCACTTGGAAAGTGCAAGTTGGCAACATATAGAGACAGTCCCTACCCAACAAAGGGCTTAGACTATCAGCTTCCTGAAGGCAGACACCATATCTTTCACTTTTCTTGTACTCTCCCTCGTGCTTAGTTCAAAATTCTACAAACAGTAAATGCTAAATAAATTCTTTGTCATGATGATTAGCGAAACCAGAAGGAAATCAAATGTGGTCCCGCAGAAATTCATCAAGCTATACTCTGGACGATAACATTTGTCTTTGTGAAACAACGGGGCCAAAGAGCCATGCTGACTTCCTCCCTTCCGACATGCCAGGATACTGATCTTGATGAACTCAGCTAACAAGACCGAGGAACACATCAGGCCTCCCAGTGTCCCATAGGGATTCAGGTTATCCACAATAAAGCAGGAAGAATCTGTGAACTGGATTCTGTCCAATTGCTTCCCGAACTCTCACTGGTTGCAGAAGCATACAGAGCTTTCATCTAGCTTCCATAAAACCATAACGTTCTTTAACTGATAATGCGAAGGCAATGATGGGTTCCTTCCTGAAAATAAATGTTCGGGAGTAAAACGTACTTTTATGTACTTCTAAAGGAAATGTAAACCACTGTGGAGTGCCTGAAATAAATTTTTTGTCAAGCAAGACTACTAACACCTGGGTGCCACAGTCTTCTAATCTAAGATTCGAAACTAAACACAGACTCTGTGGTTATAGTATTAAACTCCTCAAAAACGTATTTATCCTCTCTATCATGTCAATTCATCTTCTGTCGCAGATCAGATCTCTGACAGACACTAACAGCATTTGGCGGCCCTGAGAAGCTCACTAAAACCCTAAGGCTTTTCCAAGATGGTTGGTTGAGACAGAGGCAAGAAATACCTATAAAACCTAAAAAAGCATTCTGGATACGTCACTCTGCTCCTCAAAAAACTTCAGTGGTTGCCCAACCACCTCCATATCCAACAAAAATTCCTCTCCATTGGCTTGGAAGCACCCCATCACCTTGCCCCTTCCTACTTCACCTCACTTCTCTCCTTCTATAGCCCAGCCAGCACACTTCGCTCCTCTAATGCTAACCTTGTCACTGTGCCTCAGTCTCGCCTATCTCACCGCCAAACCCTAACCCACGTCCTGCCTCTGGCCTGGAACACCCTCCCTCCTCTAATCCAACAGACAACCACTCTCCCCTGCTTCAAAGTCTTATTGAAGGCACATCTCCTCCAAGAGGCCTTCCCAGACTAATCCCCACTTTTCCTCATCTCCCACTCCCTTCTGCATCACCCTGTCTTGGTCCCTTTACTCTTATCCTCCTCTCCCAGCCCCACAGTACTTATGTACATATCTGTAATTTTATTTATCCCTTTGCTCTTCCCTCCTCTCAGCCCCCAAGCACTTCTGCACACATCTGTAATTTTCTTTATTTGTATTGATATCTGTCTCCCCGACCTTAGACTGTGAGCTCACTGTGGGCAGGGAATGTCACTGTTTATTGTTGCAGTGTACTTTTCCAAGATATTATTACAGTGCTCTGCACACAGTAAGCATTCAATAAATACAATTGAATGAAAGAATGAAATACCTGGCCCTATCCATTCCCCAACACCACAGAATAAAGTAGGAGAGCAGAGTGAAGTCACAGTACCTGGGTTCAACTCCCAACTCCACTATTATCTGTGACCTTGGGCAAGTCACTTACCTTCTCTGGGCCTCAGTTTCCTCATCAATAGACTAAGGAATCAATATCAGCTCTCCTTCCTACTTCAACTGTGAACCCCATGTGGGACAGTGACTGTGTCCAACCTGATAAACTGGTATCTACCAATTACTATTGTTATCACTAATAACATTATCATTAATGGCAATGCCTAAAACCATGTAAAGCAAGTGTGCGTTGTCATTGGATGTGCCTATTAATGTAAATGCATTATTTCGGCAATTATTTGGATAATTCAATTCAAAATAATGCTGCCAGCTGACATATATAAGTAAATTAGCAAAAGTATTATTTGCACCTGAATTATCTGGTGGAGATATTTTCAAAGAGGGCCCTTTTAATCAATTTCAGTAATATGCCCAGTTCTCTTAGAAGGCCTGACTGTTATTCTTGCAGAATCCAGCATTAAGGAAAACGTTGCATTGTAAAACCCATCCCATGTCCAAAACCACTGACATGCCTACACCACTTCCCTCAGCAGCACTTCATGCAACATCCAGACAGACACACATGGTTGGACTCCCTCTCTCAAATTCATCTGTCACGTTCTATCCAAAACACATGTTGAAAACATGCATTCTGGAAGAATTGACATCATCGCTACCAACTATAATTTTTGAGTTCCTGTCACTACTGTGCCATCATTACTGGGGAGTATCGTGGCCTAATGGAACAAGCATGGGCCTGGAAATCAGAAGATCTGGGTTCTAATCCCAGCTCTGCCACCTCCCTCCTGTGTGACCCTGGGTAAATCACTTTATTTCTCTATGCCTCAGTTTTCTCATCTGTAAAATGGAAATGAAATCCTACCGCCAGTCCCGTGTGGGATAAGGACTGAGTCCAACCTGATTATCTTGTATCTACCCCAAGCTCTTAGTACAGTGCTGACACACAGTAAGTGCTTAGCAAGTATTTCATCATTATTATTTTTATTATTACTGAAGGTAATGGGAGAATTTTAAATAATATGGAGAAGACATCATCCCTGCCCACAAAGGGCTTATCAACTTGCCATAGACAAGGCAAAGGAACATACAAGAGGTGATGAGTTTTTGTTGGTATTGATAAGGACCAAAAGGGAAAATCAAACTCATTCATCACAGTTAAATCCCTCCAATTCACACCCGGAAAAGGAGAAATTGATCATAAGAGGCCATACTGCTTCATATGTTTATGTGGTAATACCAAAGGATCTGTGTCACAATACAGCAGTCATTAACTATAAACTATTATGACATAATAAAATGGGGATTAAGAGTGTGAGCCCCATGTAGGACAGGGTCTATGTCCAACCTGATTAACTTGTATCTACCCCAGTGCTTACAACAGTGTTTGGCACATTGTAAATGCTTAACAAGTATCATAATTATTAACAGTGCACAGTAGGAGCTCAACAAATACAATCAATTGATTGGTATATCAAATAGTTTAAAGATTATTTACAATAATTTCAGATTTTATAAAGAGTGCATTTGGGACTGCCCTACCAAATTAGAGCATAGGTAGGGTTAATCTATGAAAACTTCCTGAAAGAGAAGAACTTTGAGCTCTGATTTAACGGAGTAGATAGAGGTAGAATTGCCAAAAGAAGCAGGAAAGTTGCTCCCAACATAAACTAACAATAATGATAATGATAATTGTAGTATTTGTTAAACTCTTACTGTGTGCCGAGTAATGGACTGAGTGCCGTGGTAGATACAAGATAATGAGGTTAGACATAGTCCCTGTCTCACAAGAGGCTGACAGTCATAAGTAGAAGAAAGAATAGGTATTGAATCCCCCTTTTACAAATGAGGAAACTGAGGCACAGACAAGTTAAAGAGACTTTCCTACAGTCACCAACAGACATGTGGAAGAACCAGGATTAGAAGCCAGGCCCTCTGATTCCCAGGCCCGGGCTCTTGGCACTCGAAAATATTCCTTTCTTCCTACCAAAGTCAGAAGTGGTATTGAAAAGACATTTCTTTACTCACTCCAAAGGGAAAATACAAAAGATGAATGATCTTGTCTGCAGGCTTTGCTATTTGCCTTTTAGACCAAGCAGATGAATGTGCAAACTTTTGTCTGAATTGCAATCCCCTCGAATATCATGGGTTTTGCCATCTCACAGAACTTGAGGGTTTTGACTTTAAAATATGCCGGTGATGAAACAGGACTTCCCTTTTCTAAGACAAGTTCGAAAGGTCTCCTGAAAACGGTTCAAAGGACTTGAATATACACCAAAGAGCAACTTACTCTTCGTGTTTAGAGCAAAAAACCACAGAAATCATTATCAACACTACTCATTGCAGTATCATGGGCATTCAGTGAAGGTCTCCTGTGGACAGAGCAAAGTCCCGGGCTATGACCATTAAGTAGGAGAACATGACACAATCCCTGCCTTCACTTGGTTTACATAAAAATGTCAATCCCGTCTTGCACCTGTCTTCTGATTTCCCCCCTAAAGTCAATTTCGCCTCCAGTGTAATGCCAGAAATTCAGCCACGATTTGTGGCTGTGACTACTAGTGCTCAAAGCACTTAGAGTCTCTCACCAGCTCTTGTCATTAGCCTCTGGCTAAGTCTCCAGAAATGATTTGCTTTTCCGTTCATCGTTTAGGGGTTTAATAATAATGATGGCATTTGTTAAGCACTTACTATGTGCAAAGCACTGTTCTAAGCACTGGGGAGGATACAAGGTGATCAGATTGTCCTACATGGGGCTCACAGTCTTCATCCTCCATTTTACAGTTGAGGTAACTGAGGCCCAGAGAAGTTAAGTGACTTGCCCAAAGTCACACAGCTGACAACTGGCAGAGCCGGAATTTTAACCCATGACCTCTGGCTCCAAAGCCCGTGCTCTTTCCATTGAGCCATGCTTCTTCTTTATCTAAATTTTGTCCCCCTGGGTGGGAACATTACCAAAGAGGAGGAGGGGGTTCAACAAGGCTGATGGAACCAGGCCTCACATGGGCCAAGGCCCAGTGCCCCCAGCATCTTGAGCCAAATGGGAGCTGAATAGGACCAGTAAGGGGCTTTTAGGAAAAGCGTCAGTGGGTCGGTTTCCTGCAGGGAGTCAGGACTATTTTAGCAGAAACTTCAGTGGTGCTGCCTACACCTTTCTGACTCCAGGTGAGTCTCTGTGAAGTTATTTTGCCCCTGCAACAAAGCTTGCCTCACTGCAGTGCAAGAATTATGACCTTTATTAAGTGCTTACTATGTTCTAGGCACTGGGATTGATACCAGATTATCAGATCAGACACGATCCCTATCTTACACAGGGCTCACAGCCTATCTTATCCCTGTTTTACAGAAGAGGAAATTGAGTCCCAGAGAGGCTTGGTGACTTGCCTAAGGTCCTAGTGTTAGCCAGTGATATAGCTGGGACAAGATCTCAAGTTTTCTGAAACTTCACTGTCCCCTGCTACTTTCACTATGTAAACCTGCCTTCTTCTCCACATTCTGAAGCTGCAGAGAGCAGCTCCTACCTTTCTCAGTGAAATCAACTCCAAGGAGATTCACCTCTTCTTCTAGCCCCTGGTGCAGCCTCTATGTTAAAGCTCACGAATCAGCCTGCTCATTCCGTCCAGAGCCCTGGATTCCCAATCAAGATATTGGCTTTTTAATTTTATTTTAATGGCACTTGTAAAGCACTTACTATGTGCCAGGAACTTTACTAAACAGAGTGGTAGATTCAAAATAATAACATTGGATACAGCCCCTGTTCTACAAAGAGCTCACAGTCTAAGAAGGAAGGAGCAGGATTTAATCCCCATTTTACAGATAAGGTAACTGAGGCAAAGGGAAATTAAGTGATTTTCCCAAGGTCACACAGCAAAGTGGTGGAGTTAGGATTAGAACTCAGATCCTCTAACTGCCAGGGCCTTGCTCTTTCCTTTAGGCCATGTCAATTCCCGGTTTCTGGGTGCTTCATGGTTACAGATGAGTTGTGTGGTGTGTGGAAAACAAGTGTCCTCATCTATACAATAGGAAGAGGAACACATTCTGCCGTTCTGCTTACAGGAGCTATTGTGAAAAAATGCCTCTTATGAGGCATAACAGCAGATTGTGCTTAATAAACTGTTCTGAGCTTCTCACAAGAAAGGCACCGTGGATAGACAGACTGTTGTTCTTTAAGGTTTCCAAAAGCCTGTGGTCAGAACACAGCCTTTTACATCATCTGAAGAGAGAAAGAGAGAGAGAGAGAGACAGAGAGAGAGAAACAGACACAGAGGGGAAGGAAAAAAAAAAAGAACGGGTGTGGAATGAATGACGTGCATTGACAAACATCCTAGCACTTCTGCGAATCCAGCCTTGGTAAACTCAGCATTTTGCCACTCAACTTTTATTTCTTCTTCAAAGCCAGCTGCACTTCAGAGAACCTACAGTAATCAAGCTACTTGCTGGTATCTGGTGCAGGGAGTCTGCTAGGAAAAATCGCTTTCTGCATGCCAGACCATCAATGCACAGAGTCTAATGCTTCTAGCAAAAGCTTAAGTGGGCTGTAACTGAGGCACGAAGCTGGTCAAAGTGCAAAGATCAGCAGTATTTTTCAAAAATGTTTTGAAGATGCTTTTGAGTCTTCCCATCACCACTAAGATACTGCCGCCTATCCTCATGACCACAATATATTAGCTCCACTAGCTTTTTAGCGACTCAGCTTTGCCACAGTTTCCTGCCTCTGAGCTTACCCTCTGCACTCTGCTGGAGCTCTGCCAGCCTTGCCTCCAGCTAGCGCGAGGGCCATGTAGGCGTTGGACAAAACCCTACAGACTCAATCAGACCCAGAGAGCGACCCCCAAAAGGCTCTCTGTCTCAGCCAGTGTTCTCGGCTCTCTACAAATTGTGATGCCCCTCCCTCTCCCCCCGCCCCATCTCCTGCCATAACTGGGCCTTCTGAACCATCCTAATGTTACCTTGTTCTAGCAAAGGCATGGACTTTCCATAGGGGAGAGGAAAGTCAAACTCTAACCCCAAAGAAAGGACCTTGTGGTTTACTTCTTGACTCTTGTAAATATTATATTTGTCTCCCTCATTAAGGTGTGAGCTCTGTGTGGGCAAAGAATGTGTCACTTCTTTATTCTGTATTTCCCAAGTACCTAATACAGTGCACCACACCGAGTAGACACTCGAGTAATCAGATTAGCCGAGTGCTATAGTGTGATTGGAAAATACAGGTACAGACTTTGCTCTGGTCTGACTTTACTTGGGGAAGTGCTCATAGGAGTGGGTGGGGGAAAACGTGTGTGTTGTTAATGGTATTTGTTGAGTGCTTACTATGTACCAGACACTGTAGTAAGTGCCCTCTCTATATGTTGCCGATTTGTACTTTGCAAGTGCTTAGTACAGTGCTCTGCACACAGTAAGTGCTCAATAAATGCGATTGAATGAATGAATGAATGCTGGGGCAGATACAAGAATCAGGTTGGACACAGTCCCTGTCCCATTGACAGAGAAGACATTGAATCAAATCTAGGGATTGTGTGTAGAAAAAATTAAAAACCAAATTGGCTCACTCCAGTCCAGAATGCTGTTCAAGAAAGAGGACTTTCTGAAATAATTTAGTGTTTTTTTGTTTTGTTTTTTAATCCAATGGATCATCTCTCCTGAAGTAGAAATGTATTTCTAAACCCTGGAATAAGTCAGGCAGCAGTACAATGGCTTTGTTTAACTTCCTCACCTGCTGGAGGGTCGTGAGGGGGAGGGTGGGGGGGGAACAGCTAAGTCATCACTTTTTGGTGGGCACACTCGTGTGTGTCAGTTAAAACTACAAAGAGGCTCTAAAGAAGGTCTTATCCGTTCTTGTTAACTTCAGTTGGGAACAGCAGGTAGAAGATAGTTTGCTTTTTCACCACGAGAAAGCTATAAATAGATGCCTGTGAGTGTGGCTTTCTGGCTGAGTCTGTGCATACCTTACACCTCTCAATCCAGGGCCTTTTCTTACACCCACAGCGGTGAGGGCCCACACAGACACACATTTTCCACAACATGCAATCTGAAAAAAATGCTTCAGGCTTTTCCGCTTTATTTGAAACTTTATTTCTAGAGCTATTCCACACATTTGGTCAACACTTGAAGCAAGGTGTCACAAATGCCTTGAAATGAATCGTTCTTTCATTTTCACCCTAAATGTCATCCTAAAAATGCATCCAGGGAAACAGCGACCGACGCCCAAAATGGCACTATCGGCAGCCTTCCGAGAGGCCTGAGATGCCAAGTCGTACGTTGGGAAACTGGTGGGGGAGGGGACACACCGCAGAATTAAAGTCACAATCCTCTGTTTGAGGAGTTTACAATCTAACGTGGGAGTCACAAGATGTAAACTAGTATTTTCTTGTCCCAAAAATGTTTCTTTCTGCTCCACTGACCAATTCATTTTGATGGGTTATGTTCTTCCACATAACTAGGCTGTTTAAATGTATTTTTGCTTTCAGTAAAGTGTGGTCTAAGGATTAGGAGTTAGAACAGGTTTCTGTTTCTAGTTTAGCCACCAACTAACCACATGATTTGGGGTGAACCACTAAGAGCCACATATTCTCCACTGGTAGAATGGAGATGATTCTTTTTGCCTAACCTCCAAGGGGGCGGAGGGTGGTGGGGGACGGCAGGGGGGTGGGAAGAGAGAGGAAGAGAGAAAGAGAGAAAGAAAAAAAGAGATAGCTTCTTAGTGCCTGCACCTGCTCTGTGAGCCTCCACAGGAGACAAGAAGCCAGGCTGCCACCCACGGATCTCCCATTGTTCAGACAAGAGCAAAGGCAAAGAGAGAGCAAGCATATGTTGTTGAATTTCCCTGTTCTTTAGCCCACTCTGGAGAGGGGGTGGGGAAGGAGTCACCCTAAGGGGAGGGTGTTCAATTTGATAGTGGTAACTACGGTAGTGCTTACTTTGTGCCAAGCACTGGGCTAAGCATTAGGGACGATACAGTACAATCAGATCAGGCCCAATCCCTGTCCCACTTGGGGTTCACAGTCTGAGAAGGAGAACAAGTATTCAATCCCCATTAAACATGAGGAAACTGAGGCAAGGAGAGGTTGAGTTACTTTCCCAAGGTCACACATCAGTAAGTGGTGGAGCTGGGATTAGAACCCAAGTCTCCTACTCCCAGTCCTGGGTTTTTCCCACTAGATCACGCTGTTTCCCTTTGCCTTTACCATACTGTGGATACATCCACAATGAAATCCATTTAAGACTGATACTTGGGGTATCCTTTGAAGTCGTCATCCGGCCAAGCCTCACCATTCATGTACATGCATAATTTTTTCCTATTACATGTTTTACATTCTTACCAGTACTTCCAGTTATTTGTTCAGCTGTTGCATCCAGGCATATTTGCCTGATTTTCTGCTTATCCTTATTCTTTCTTCAGCTCTCATTATTTACAAGTGATTTTTGCTGGCTCCCCCAGTTAATTGTAAGCTCTCTGAGGCCAGACAATATGTATCTTGCTACTGCTGCATTCCCCCAAGTACTTAGAGGGGCTAGCCCTCAATAAGTGATTCAGACACCATTGATATTGAAAAAAAAATCATATTATTATTGCATTTGTTAAGTGTTTAATATGCATCAAGCACTGTTGTAAGTGCTGGGGTAGATACAAGGCTACAGGGTTGGACACAGTCCCTATCCCACAGGGGGCTCACAGTCTAAGTAGGAGAGACTAGGATTTAATCACCATTTTACAGATAACAGGTACAGAGAAGCTAAGTGACTTGTCGAAGGTCACACAGCAAACAAGTGGCAGAACTGGGATTAGACCACAGATTCTCAGATTTCCCAGCCCACAGTTCTTTCACTAGGTCGCAGTTCCAGACGTCTGCTGACTGTGGACATTTTGACAACCCTTCAGTGAAATATAATCACCAGTAGCTTACTGTTCAGCAGGTGGAATGGGATGGAAGCTCCATCCGGCCTTCTACTGCCTTGGAGGTGCGGTCAGTGCTCTAGTTCCTATTTGGGACATGTCTGTTTGCAAATCTGGGGAGTCAGAGAACCTGGGTTCTAATCCCAGCTCTGCCACTTGTCTGCAGTGTGACCCTGGGCAAGCCACTTATCTTCTCTGTGCCTCAATTTCCTCATCTGTAAAATGAAGATTAAATCCTACTCTCTGCTACTTAGACTGTGAGCCCCATGTGGGACAGGGGCTGTGTACAACCTACTCACAAATCATTTCCAAAAATCCATCAGCCCTCAAACCCTGGCTGACCTAACCCCCACCGGAGCAAGACAGGAAGTTCACTACTTCAACCAATCCACCCACACCCCACCTTATATAGACTTAACCAGGATAAGCATAATGAGGCAGGAGTCTCACAAAAGGCAGCAAATTATACTACTCATAGAATTGGAACTATAAATTTAGGACTTCTGCACATTGCCCTTGCAAAAATCTTGAAAACAACAACAACAAGAATAATAAATAGCATTTGTTAAGCATTAGAGTAGCTGCAATATCATTAGATCCAATCCCTGGATTATTTTCACTTTACAAGAATCCAAGAACACAGAGGTTTTGACCCATACTCCAATTCATCCAACAAATGAATGGTGATGACTGCTCTCAGTCTACTCATTGTTCTGCCTCTACTTAAGAAAATGAACTAATTCTTACCAGACCCTGAATGAGAGCCCCATGTCTGATCATAGAACTTGGATTATATCCCAAAGGAAGAGACTAGCATTAGATTGTCAGGAAAATCAGAATATAATCAAACAGGGAGTCCGAGGTCATAGGTTCTAATCCCGACTCTGCCACTTGTCTGCTGTGTGACCTTGAGCAAGTCACTTCACTTCTCTGGGCCTCAGTTCCCTCATCTGTAAAATGGAGATTAAGACTGTGAGCCCCATGTGGAATAGGACTGAGTCCAACCCGATTTTCTTGTATCCATCCCAGCCCTCAGTACAGCGTCTGGCACTTAATAAGCACTTAAATACCACAATCATTACTGGAGAAAGAGAAGAGGAAAGGAAGTTTGTAGTAGTATTTATTACATACTTACTCTGTATAGAGCTTTGTACTAAAGTTCTGGGAAAGAATACGCCAATGGGAATTAAACACAGCACCTGTCCCTTGGGATTTCTCAACTGTGACACTGAACAGCCAGGTTGTCAGCATGACCCGCCAAGGCAAGGACAACAAATACAGAAATAATGCTCAGACTGGAATACGTTTGGCTCCTGGAATGGTCAGGTAGAAACAAATAATTTCATAAACAACGGCTTAAACTGGAGGCCCAGTCAAGGCCAGTCAACTAATAATAATATTTATTAAGTGCTTTCTATGTGCCAGGCATTGTACTAAGCGCTGGGATGGATACAGACAAATCGGGTTGGACACAGTCCGTGTCCCACATGGGGCACGCGGTCTCAATCCCCATTTTACAGATGAGGTAACTGAGGCACAGAAAAGTGAAATGACTTGCCTAAGGTTACACACCAGACAAATTGTGGAGCAGGGATTAAAATGCATGACCTTCTGAATCCCAGGCCCATGCTCTATCCACTATGCCATGCTGCTTCTCAAGCTCAGTATATTTGGCTGAAGCAATAGCACTTGTACAAGGTCTTTCAGGTGTCCTAGTTATGACGTTACTTTGATAGGTAGAAGAAATACCTTATCTGCACTCAGGGGTCTTTGCCGTCCCCACCTCTAGACTGTAATAATAATAATAATAATAATAATAATAATAATAATAATAATAATTGTATTTGTTAAGCATTCACTATGTTTAAATCACTGTTCTATGCACTGGGGGGATAAAAGGTGATCAGGTTGTCCCATGTGGGGCTCACAGTCTTCATCCCCATTTTATAGATGAGGGAACTAAGGCACAGAGAAGTGAAGTGATTTGCTCAAAGTCACACAGCTGACAATTGGCAGTCAGAATTTGAACCCATGACCTGACTCCAAAGCCCGTGCTCTTTCCACTGAGCCACACTGCTTCTTTGTAAGTTCCTCTTAGTGAGGGAACATAGCTACTGTCATATTGTACTCTCCCAAGAGCTTAGTACAGTGCTCTGCACACTGTAGGTGCGCAATAAATAGCATTGATAAAATTCCATTGAATAACCTGAAAGACAGCTTTCTCAGATTATTCTCATACACCCAGTTTTCCCATAATTGGGGTTGGCAGTCTTGCCAGACCTGGCATTAAGAAAAACACACAGTGTGAGATTCACTTATTCCGAAAGTGTGCAAGAGATTAATTGATTTTTCGGGGCTAGCTCTGCCAGTCTTTCTCCCCAAGTTGTCCTGATGGCTCCAGGCTCTGCCTCTCCAACTTTTTCCTTCTTTTCCCAACAGCCACTACTCCCCTTCTCCAGCTCCATTCCCCCAATCCCAGTCTTCTCCAAGGCCCAGCTTCCCCAGATAATCAACAACTGGCAGGTATTTCTAACCCAGAGTCATCAGCAGTAACTCAGAAACAGCTTCCATTATTTTGTTTATAGAGACATATGCTAGATTGTAAGATCTTTAAAGGCAGGAAAGATGTCTACTTACTCCACTGTCTTCTCCCGATCACTTAGTACAGTGCCCTGCATATCCTAAGAACCCTATAAACACCACTGATTTATTGTAAATTTTTTTTATCTACTTTAATTCCATTTAAGGTCTATTTCAATACTTGCTCCTTATTGTGCTCTGCATCATAAAACAAGAAGAGACAAACTCCTCAAGATAAAGTTGAGAGCTGATAATACATGCAGAGAGAACACTGTTGCATCAAAGAAGGTCATGAGTTGAGGGAAAATTCACTTTACAACATTATTGCTCAGTCTCATTCAGCATTTTCCATGAGCAATAAGCCCATTAACCTCAGTGTAATGCAGAGACATGCGTGGTCAATGGAAAAAGTGAACTCTCGCTGGCTTTTGAACTTACTTAACCAATAGGTGATCATGGTTGTTTGATTCTCCCCACAGCCTCATTCCCATCCTTTGCCACTTCCTGTAGACTGTAAGCTCCTTGTGGGTAAGGAACATGTCTACTAACTCTGTTGTACTGTACTCTCCCAAGCGCTTAGTACAGTCCTCTTTACTCAGCAAGCACTCAGTAAGTACCATTGACTTCTTGTTCCTGACCCCGATTAGTAAATTAGCACCTAAACATTTCCAGGGTAACCTAATGGAAGCTCATCACAGCCAATCCCAGCACCATGACAGCCCCTCTCTCCCCAAACCAAGCTTCTGAAGAATCCCTCTTGACTGTAAGCTTCTTGAGGGAAGGAAACAGGTCTACCAACTCTGTTTTACTGTACTCTCCAAAGTGCTTAGTACAGGTTGGACACAGTCCCTGGCCCATATAGGGGTCACTCTCTTAATCCCCATTTTATAGATGAGGCAACTGAGGCACAGAGAAGTGAAATGGCTTGCCTAAGGTCCATGGCAGAAAAGTGACAGAGCCAGGAGTCCTTCTGACTCCGAGGCCCATGCGCTATCCACTAGGCCATGCTGCTTCTCGAACAATTTGCATTTCGTTTCAGAGAGGCTAATCCAAAGAATAATTGTTTCAGTTGTTGTAGCTGTGCCCTTGGAGGACTTCATTGTAAAAAGACCAATCAAAAATAAAGACAAGAGAGTTCTAGTCATTTCCAAGATCACTGCTTAAACAGTGCCCTTGTTCTATGGAAGATGCCAGGATTGCTACATTTCCCATTTTATCAGAGTTCTACAATTGCTTCAGTTTTCTCTTTTCTGCAAGCCAACCTCTCTTGCACTTCTACGTTGCCTATGCACTTAGATCTGTACTCCTTAAACACTTTGTATTCACGCCACCCTCTGTTCCATAGCACTTAGGTGCATATCCATAATTTATTCATATTCATGTCTGTTTCCCCCTCTAGATTATAAGAACCTTGTGAGCAGGGAACTAACTCTGCTGCACTGTACTCTCCCAAGCACTTAGTATAGTGCTCAGCACACAGTAAGAGTTGCTTAAATTCCACCGATTAACCTGAAAGACAGCTTTCAAATTATCCAGATGTATAGTTCTCCTGTAACTGGGGTTGCATTCCCACCAGACCTGTCATTAAGAAAACCTCACCCTGTGGGATTCACTCACTCCTGACCTCCTGAAAATACGGGCGGCCAAGCCCATAGGCTCATGCTGTTGGAAGATTATTCCTTAATTTCCCCACAGTGTTTTAACCATGAATTATGGTAGAATGAAATGTAATCCACTGTGGTCCCAGTTATCCATATATGTCGGCCAAAAGTGGTTCTTAAGCCTGAACCTGTGTTTCCTCCTCACCACTGTACTGTTAGTTTGCCTTTGAAGGGCTTGGAAGGGCTTCAGTAGCAACAACAGGGGAAAAATTTACTTTCTCCTCTATAGATTTCTGTACATAATGGTACAGCCTCATTGCCACGTTCTTAGAGAAAGAAAGAAATTTTCATAAACCCTACTTTGCCCATCATTTCCCATCACTCCCAGTGGCAGAATTGGGATTAGAACTCTTCCAAGCTCCACATTTCTGGGCTGATAACGACCCCAGACTCAGGGCAATTTTCCTGCCAAGCTGAATGAAGATGAAGAGGAGGACTGAAGAAGAATTCCTTTGAAAGGACTGAAAAATATAAAAGGAGAATGAAGCAAACTGAGTATTTGTGCCTAGAGATATACTTCTGCATAATTATACTTTGCTGTCTATAAAGCAGTGGCCAATACAGAGAGAGTTGCCACTTCTAAACGAATCCAAGACATGCTACAGAAGCTAATTGTTAAGGATCCTGGCCTTCATCATTTCCTGTTTAATTACTATGTAATCTTTTGCTGGAATAAGTGACTGGGTTCCTTAGTATTTTCTCTGGCCTATATCATATTATTACACCCTCTAAAATACTCCTTCCCTGTTGTCCAATTGACACTCATTACTTCTACCTAAATAACTTAAGGGAAAAGGAGGGGGAATTCCATTCTCAAGTTCATTTATCCAATTAGTTTTGGAGGGCCACCCATCAGTGAAGTTGTAAATTCATAGAGGAGACATTGTTCACTGCCTTTGGGACCTGATCTCCAGCTGCACAGCTCAGAATTGATTCTGCTATGGGAAAATGTGAGATTTATGAAGATCAGCTGTTTTATCTGGTGATGTTCCCTTCCTACCTCCTTGCCTGCTCTCCCTGGGGAACTGGGTTTTCACCTAACACTGTCTCCATCTCAGGTTTCAAGATTGGCACCGATCAGAAGGGTGCTTGGGAACACCAGACTAGATCCTTAACCTCTACATGAATCTTCCAGAGAGAGAATAAGGGAGGAAGGGCGGCCCGTGACTCTGGCGGGAGATAGATGAGGCAACTATTTAGGGCATCTACCCTTAAGGGGAACAATGCAGCCTTCAGAGGGCTCCACTCTAGCAATCCCAACTGCAGTCTCTTCCCAACAACTTCCCTCCTGCAACATTAGCTGACCAAGGAGGAAAGCTTAAATACATTCCAGAAGGGGCAAGAGGAGATGAATTTGTCCAGTGGTTTTCTGGGCTCTGCCAGCCCCACAACTCTGGCCCTGAATGCACTGGTTCTGTTTTCTGGTCCCTCCACAAATGTTGTGCTATCAAGGGAGAGCAGTATGGCCCAGTAGACCAAGCACAAGCCAGGGAGTCAGAGGACCTGGGTTCTAATTCTTCCTCCACCAGATGCCGCAGTGTGACTTTGGGCAAATCAGTTAAGCTTTCTGTGTCTCAGTTACCTCATCTGTAAAATGGGGATACAATACCTGTTCTCCCACCTAGTTAGACTGTGAGCCATGTGTGGGGCAGGGACTGAGTCTGACCTGTTTACCATGTATCTTCCCCAGTGCTCAGAACAACACTTGATACATAGTAAGCCCTTAACAAATATCACAGTTTCTTCAAGTAGATTAGGATTTTTTGGCAACTTCCCAATTTGTCTCCAAGGATACTCTAGCTGGACCCCTTCCAAAGCACAAAGGAGATGTTTCCCCCCTTTCTCTCCTTCCCTTAGCTCTGGTGTATCAGTATCTTAACCTTGGATAAACCAGGAACTACCTTGCCACCCAATCGTCCTCCGAGAGGGGCCCGGCCTGGCTCAGAAAGAGCAGAAGAGCTGGTGAGTATGCCCCAGCTCTGCCTTCCTGGGCTCTTCCTCTTCTCCACCCACTCCTCCTCAGCACACTTCCAGGCTGTAGTGCCAACTTCTCATTTCAAGAGCTGGGGGTGAACAAGGATTGGGGATTATAGGGGTCATAGGCACTAGGTTTCAAAGAAAAAGCAGCCATTTTGTATCCATTCAGTCCTGACTGGAAACTCTTAGTTCATTCATTCATTCATTCAGTCGTATTTAATGAGCACTTACCATGTGCAACGCACTGTACTAAGCACTTGGCAGAGTACAGTATAACAACAGACACATCCCCTACCCACAACAAGCTTCTCAGCAGAGACCTGGGGTGAGCAAAGCTGGGAGCCTGCTTCAAAACAGCTGTGGGTCATCTCACCCCTCCAGTCCCCCACAGAAGGGAGACCAATCCTTCCAGTAACTCCCAATTTGGAGCTGGCAACGAGAAGCTAACTACAGCAGATGACATTACTGAGAAGGCCTAGTAGAAAAAGATTGGGGCCGGTAGTCAGATGATCTGGGTTCTAATCCTGACCACCACTGTCCTGCTCTGTGATCTTCGGCAAGTCGCTTAACTTCTCTGCACCTCAGTTTTCTCCTTCATAAAATGGGGCTTCTAAACTCTTTCTCCCTCCTACTTAGACTGCGAGCTCTATGAGAGACAGGGACTTTTCGTTCTGCGTCAACCTGATTATCTTGTATCTGTCCCAGCACTTAATGCTGTGATCGTCATGTAGAAGAGCTAAACCACCCAACTACCATTATTACCAAACTCGGCTAACTGGAGCTGACTACACATGGACTGGCAATGATCCTCCATTTGAGCCAATGTGAACCCCAAGCACACTGGGGCATTCCCCCTCTCCACATGAGGGAAGAATCAGGCTCACCAATGACATCCAGTTTCTCTTGACACTAGCCTGAAACTGAGAGGTGAAGGATGAAAGGACCCATTAATCCTGACCTTTGTCTCAAAACAGAAACTGTACATGAACCTCGAGGTTACAAAGAGTTCAACATCGAAAAAAATGTAAATGTTGGTGCTTCTATGCATCCTTTTCCTGTTGGGTCAAAAAGGTGTCACGATCTCATGGAAGAGGTTTAAGTGACAATATTCCCAGCCTGCTCAAAGGTATGCAAGAACAGCTGCTTAGCCAAGCACTGAAACATTTAGAAGTTCTGTCTAACTGAATACTACTGAGAAACAGTGTGGCTTAGTGGATAGAGCGCGGACCTGGGATCTCACCCCAGCTCTGTCTCTTGTCTGCTGTGTGATCTTGGCCAAGTCACTTAACTTCTCTGTGCCTCAGTTACCTCATCTGTAAAGTGGGGATTAAGAGTGTGAGCTCCCTGTGGGGCTGGGACTGTGTCCAACCTGATTAACTTGTTTCTACCCCAGTCTTTAGAACAGTGCTTGGCAAATAGTAAATACTTGACAAGTATCATAATTGTTACTACTGATCCCCAGATGTACTTTTCAGAGAAGCGCCCCTAGGAATCTGAGGAGTTAAGTAGTCAGCGTCAGCCACAAGCTAGATCTGCTAGAGAAGCAGCGTGGCTCAGTGGGAAAAGCACGGGCTTTGGAGTCAGAGGTCATGGGTTCAAATCCCAGCTCCACCACTTATTAACTGTGTGACTTTGGGCAAGTCACTTAACTTCTCTGGGCCTCAGTTCCCTCATCTGTAAAATGGGGATGAAGACTGTGAGCCCCACGTGGGACAACCTGATCACCTTGTAAATTCCCCAGCGCTTAGAACAGTGCTCTGCACATAGTAAGCACTTAATAAATGCCATTATTATTATGTTTATGTCCTGCCCCTTCCCCAGTCTCCCACCTAGGAAGGGAGGAAACCGTCCCTCACATTCTATCATTGAACACCACCGCAAACTTCTATAAGCTGCACGCTCCCCAGCAACAGCAGGGCCCCCCTCTCCTCTGTGTTCTATTGCTGGTTGATAAAAAAAAAATTCCCATTTCCCCTTGCCACCAACTCCTAAGAGCCTCCGCAGCTTCTAGGCGGTGGCAGGAGAGGAACTTTAGGGATAGGGGAGTCCCCCTCAGTCACTAACAGCCATTGACCTTCTTCCCCTCTTCTCCATCTGTTGCAGTCACCTCGCTGACATAGAAAGTGGAACTAGGGGAGCCCCTCTCCTCTGTGTTCCCTTGCCAATGCTGCCAAAAACTGGAGAGAGTCCTTCCTTCCCATTAAGCCCCCACCCCACCTCACTGTAGTATTCATGTGACTTCTAAGTACCAAGCTCTGTGTCAAGTGCTGGGAAAGACACAATAAAATTAGATCAGACAGCCCCTGCCTCCCAGTCCGGGGGGGGGGGGGGGGTGTGCATAATAGGATCTTATCCCCATTTCTCAGATGAGGAAACTGGCACAGAAACATTAAGTGACTTGCCCAAGCTCACACAACAGGCACATTTGTGGGTGTGCCCGCTGTTTGTTGGAGGGCATTGTTACTAAGGTGACTGGATCTTTAAAGTTCTGACAGAAGAATTTGGGCCAAGGCTGTGTGAGACTTCCCCATCCAGATGTTTCTGAAGTGAGAAATCCTAAACAGGCTTCTTTTCGATCCACCAAAAGGGAGATTTCTGCCAGAGCTGTGGGGTGAGATGGAGGTTGGAACACAGAGCACGTTTTAGCGAGTCACCGAGCTTCGGTCCATCTGCTCAGCCCATTCCTGCCACGGGGACGCTCACTCCCATGCCTGATTGACAGGAGCCTCACTTTCCTTCCCTATCACCCCATCTTTCTGTCAGTACAGAAAAGCAGCTGAGGGTCATCCCCAGCCATCAATCATTTAAAATATATGTCTCCCCCACCCCCAACATTAGACCGTAATCTCCTTAAGGGCAGGGAACACGAGCCTACCCAAATCCTTAGTGCGGTGCTTTGCATCCTGGAGGGGCTCAATAAATACCATTTATTGCTTGATTAAAGTAAGCCCCATAATCCTGCTCTCTCCTCCAGCTGTTAACTTTAGCAACAAGAATGCATAAGAAACAACACCAGCTTATTCAGTTTGCTTCCTTTTAACCACATCATTAGACTTAAATCTAATCAATCATATTTATTGAGCACTTACTGTGCACAGAACACTGTACTAACCGCTTGGGAAAGTTCACTTTAGTGGAGTTGATAGACACGTTCTCTGCCCATAACGAGCTTTTTTGCCGGAGGAAGACATAGAAATAATATTAAAAGTGGTTTTGAAATTGTTGGCGGGTTTCAGTTACCAGATTATCCCCATCCCCGATTCGCATGGATGATAGAAAATCAGCTGGACTACCTTATCATTAGAATATGCCATCTTAAAAAAAAAAAAGGTTTGCATCATATTTTCATGGTTTCTTAAAAGCAGTATGCTAACGCTAGAACCTTTACTTCACTGTATCATTATACTTACATATTGTCTGCCAAACCAGCTTATGTTCAATCACTGAATCAATGGTATCTATTGAGCAATTACATTGTGCAGAGCACTGTACTAAGTGCCTGAGAAAGTACAATACAAGAGTACAATACAAGGAGTTTACAGTCTAGATGGGGAGAGAGACATTAAAATAAACTACAGCTATGTACATGACTGCCATTCAATTTGTGTCCCTTAATATTCTCTGCATTCTTCAACCTGGGGGGGGGGGGGGGGAATTTTAAAAAAAAACTTTATCCAAAAAGGGCTACAGTTCATGTTGGACTCCATGGTCAAACGACTGCGCCTCAGTTACTCATCTGTAAAATGGGGATTAAGACTGTGAGCCCCCCGTGGGACAGCCTGATCACCTTGTAACCTCCCCAGCACTTTGAACAGTGCTTTGCACAGAGTAAGTGCTTAATAAATGCCATTATTATTATTATTAAATTGAGCAGATTTCCATCTACCCCCATCATCAAGCAGTAGCACAAGAACTCAACCACTTTCTTCTATTTGATTTCCACCAACAGATTACAAGTCCTTCCAGACTGTGAGCCCATTATTGGGTAGGGACCGTCTCTGTTGCCAACTTGTACCTCCCAAGCGCTTAGTACTGTGCTCTGCACACAGTAAGCACTCAATAAATACGATTGAATGAATGAATGAAAGTTAGCAAGAAAACTTTCAGAACTAGATTTCCCTTGTTTGTCTGGGATGCTAATCATTAAAAATGCTACTACTGCATCTCCGACAGCCTGACCGGGAATCTGGCGACATCATTTGGGGTGGTTCAAACTCTATGCAGGACCTGAAAAATCCTTTGAAATAGATCCAACATCGTAATCCCAACCCCCAACAGTCAGCAGCCCTTCTGCACCCAAGTGGGAATCATGTTGTTTTTCTTTCTCTGGGACAATTCTAGTTATTAGGCAATACAACTTATTTCCTTCCTTCCTCCTAAGAGTTATTGTGAGCAAACAATGGAAGTCCAGCTCTCTATTCATGTTTGAATTTCACCATTGTGTATCCCTCGGCAAATAAGTCTACTGAGACACAAATGGAGCATTAAATTCTCCTATTCACCTAGGGACTTAATTCTACACTTGTCAGACAGGGATGCTGCTAGAGTCTGCGCCTTCGGGAGAGAGGGCATCTTTTGGCAAAATAACCGAAGGTCACAAGATAACGAAGTTTAGCAATCCTTCCCTAGAAAGCCTCAAAAAGAGCTCTCCATGCCCATATTTGAACGTGTATTCATACAACACTGTGAGCCAAGTTCTCCTTGCAATCACTGTTTAGTTATAGAGACTCTGGCATTCTCTGAACATAATCCCGTGTAGCTAATGCATGACATTCTTCATTGCTGAAGATCTGTGTGTGGGGAAAAAATACGTATGTATATAATGTAACATTTAGATGCTCAGAACAGAGTTCAATAAATGGGTTTAATGCTTACTCAAAATTTAAGAATCCATTAGGAAGTTCAGCTTTACTATGTCAGTGCGATACATTTCAGACCGTAATCACACCCTTTCCAAATCCCATTTAAAGTAAACCATTTATTTTTTCTCCTTTTCCCACAAGTGCTTTAATGTAGGATTTGGATACCTTTCAGAAGGGACCTGTGAGGTAATGCATTTGAGAGACATAACAATATTTATAAAGTTTGGAAAATCTTTCCTAAAATGAGTGGGAAAAGCCTGGTTTTGGCGACGTGGATTATAATATTGATATTCCGTTGTTCCTAGGATGATTTTTAGAATAGATGGGAGGGGAGTCCTCAGAATTGTGCTTCATCATGGAGAAATTTGGACCAGAATGTGAAATGCTTGGGAAACGTTCTTGTGACTAAATGGCAGTCCTTTTCGCAGTTGTTCCTTTTCCTGGATAACTCATGGTAATGATAGATGGATGGATGGAAGGAAGGATGGATTGACCACTCCTGAGGTACCACTGGTCCCTCATCATAGTAACCATGGTGTGAATTGGGAGCCTACTGGTGATTGGAGGACATATGGTCAGTTAAAAGACATGATCTGTGCCTTTGAATTGAGAATTGATGGATATACAATATAAGGATATAGCAGTGGGAGACACAAATAGATAAAGAACATAATAATGTTACCTGTTAAGTACTTACTATATGCCAAGCACTGTTTTAAAAGCTGGGGTAGATACAAGTTAATCAGGTCAGACACAGTCCCCATTCCACATGGGACTCACACTCTTATCCCCATTTTACAGAGGAGGTAACTGAGGCACAGAGAAGTTAAGTGACTTGCCCAAGGTCACACAGCGGATACGTGGCAGAGCCGGGATTAGAACACTTCTCCTTCTGACTTCCAGGCCTGTGCTCTATTCCCCTAAGCCACGCTGCTTCTCAGATATTAAGGTGTTTGAGGTGGATGGCATGATTGAGAAGGTGGAATGGATTGGTTGGGAAGGACCACTGGAGGGGGTGGGGGGGTTTGAGGGAGACTTTGAAGGAATGGGACAGGGTGCAGCCAAACCGAAGGACAATATTCCAAAGCACAAACAGTGGCTTGGGAATGGAGGAGACAAGAGTGAGAGACGGTTTAAGTCTCTGCTGGGTCCATTAATAAATTTCATCCTCATGAGTGGGGCCCAACTAGGCATTTTGTGACCTTTGTTCATATCTCTAAAGGTAAGGTGTCGATCACCAGAGGCAGAGGGAAGGTCACTTTGGTCTCAGGGATGAATTCAGGCCCTGAGCTACTGCCTGTGAAGATGGAAACTGCAACATGAACACCAGTCTGTGAGGAACTGGACTTTGAGATACCCAGCTCATTTCACACCAGCCATTGTCCAGCTATCCGGTGGCAATTACTCTTGGTCCTCTTCCTTTTGGCCTGGAGTCTCGCCAATGGGTTGTGGGTGAAAGGGTCTGTATCACATTTCCATTCACCTGAGCCATCCAGTCTCCTACTTTCTTGTTTTCAATTACCCTGACATGGTGGCTTTGGCACGGTGTAAGTAAATAGCAATGTATTCTCTAAAAGAAGGTCTGAAAGCCAATATCTGAAATATACTCTGGAGGTTTCAATGAGCACAATGCAGTTGCCGCAGAAATTCTGGCATTCTAACCCAAAGTCTGAAAGTACAATTAATTAGGTTAATTGGAGTAAAGTTGTATTTTGTTAAAGCCAACTCTTACATTCAGTAAAACCAGGGGAAGAAACAGAGGAGAAGCAGCGTGGCTCAAAGGAAAGAGCACAGGCTTTGGAGTCAGAGGTTATGGATTCAAATCCTGGCTCTGCCAACTGTCAGCTGTGTGACTTTGGGCAAGTCACTTACCTTCTCTGTGCCTCATTTACCTCATCTGTAAAATGGGGATTAAAACTGTGAGCCCCCCGTGGGACAACCTGATCATCTTGTAACCTCCCCAACGCTTACAACAGTGCTTTGTACATAGTAAGCGCTTAGCAAATACCATCATTATTATTATTAATATCTAAAAAACGGGGAAAACATTATTAGATTTCCTATAAAGTGAATAATTAGGACATTAACTAAAACACTGATTAAGTGATATCAGAGAAGGTATTTGGTTTTGTCTGTAAGCATTGTTTTAATTCCCAAGTATTTGGTTTTCCCTTTAAATATCATCACTTTTTAAAATATATCAACAAAGAATCTATGAGACCCTAGGGAAACTTTGAAATATAATTACTTAGAGGATTTGAACAGCTATTTTATTCCAGCATTCATCTCCTCCATCCCACTCCTACTTAGAGGATAATTCTTTCTGGAGAGCTCTTAATGCTATCATGAGCCAGAAACCATTGAATCTTAAAGTAAAGTGACTGTTCTTTTGTACATTCATTGGATAAGATTAATCATGAGAAGTCCATAGGATGTTTTAGAGACATGATGGATTTGTTTTTCTCTTTCTCCCATTCACCGTTTTTTCCTGCCACCTTCTCTTAAACCTAGTCCCCTGCCTTTCTTAATTATTGCGTGTCAGCTGTGCAGAGCTCTGTATTAAGCGCTTGGGTGGGTACAATACAATTAGTAAACATGATCCCGGCCCTCAAGGAATATAAAATTTAGCAGGGGAGGCAGACACTAAAAGAATTATAGGTCAGAGGAAGAAATGGAGTATAAAGATGTGTACATATGGAGAAAGGGAGGAGGAGATGTGCGGTGGTATCTAAGTGTTTGGGGAGCATGGAATGCCACCTACTTATTTTTCCATCATCCAACACTATTCTTCTTCACCTGGGACCACCCCAGTGTCAGCATAATCATTGAAACTCAAATGATTTTGTGTGTTTGATATTTCTGGTTTACCAAAATTTAAGCATCATGCACAACAATATGTTGCATAAAAGACTGAGTTAAGACTTAGGTAGATGACACCTGGGACCAGGCTGGTCACAGCAATCGGGTTCGTGAATTATTTTTTTTCCCATAAGTGGGGACTTTAACAGCAACTCAAAGCACTCATTAAGACATCAGAAACCACATTTAAGAAACAACTTGGCATTGATGAAAAATGCTTCACCTTAATCCAATTTAAAACTCCACTTGAGACAGTTTTTCCCTACCACAGCCATAGATCGACAAGCCTTATAAATATGTAGAATTGTAGTGTGGTGGCAAGGAGTGAATGAAAAACATGTATGTTATTACAGTAATGTCTCTTATCCAGTGGAAGCTAAGCCACCACCAACTTGTTCCAAGCCGATCTAGGTGATTGTTTTTTTTAGCATCCAGTGTGCAGCAGAAGATTACTACAAGCTGATGTCTTTTTGGAGGATAGGTCTATAAAAAAAAAATCAACTGGATTTGGCTTTGGGGGAGTAGTATTTTTTCCAGTTCAAGAGAATCATGCTGCCAAATTACCCTGCTCACAACATTTATCAGGGGCCAGAAATGAAATAGGTCAGCACAAAGTGAATAAAATAATATTTATTGAAAGCTTACCTGCACCTGACTGAACAGGGACTGAACATAACTCAGTGTCTGTGCCTTGGTCATATGTGTCAAAGAGCAGTCCTCAGAAACTCAATAAATACCCATAAACCTTTGAATACAGACTTGAATTTGGTTTTATAGAATGATTTGAACTGGGCTTGCTGCTCCTGTGATTATTATGAATTCTAAAAACACCCACAGCCATCAACATTATTAACCAACTATGGTCTCCAACAATCATGAATAAATTGCCCTGAGAACTTTAACAATGTCTTTCCACCATCACAACGGAGCAAAAGACCTTGTTAAGCCTTACTGTTTGGCCCACTGGAAAGACAAATCATTTGCTAGCAGAATTTCACAACAGGGAAATAGGCAGGTTGGGCTATCTCTTTTTTTACAGATAAAGAAACTTAAGACATGGAGGATGAGGCCAGGGACACACAGGAGTGGATAAATAAATCCATGATAGACTCTCAGAGTCCCTAAATTTCTAACATGGGTTTTAGTTTCTTTCCATGAGTGAATGGTGTCTTCAACATTACCCCCTCAAGCATATAAATGCTAGAGTTGGCAGAAGAGAGGATAATGGCTCAGGATTCTGAGACATTAATTGAAAGAGGTGAGAATTTAGTAGGGATTTGAACATAGGGAGAGCTGTCTTTTGTCTTTGAAAAGGAAGGGAGTTCCTAGCCCGGAGAAGCAGTCTGGCCTAGTTGAAAGGGCACAGGCTTGGGAGTCTTAGGATCTGGGTTCCAATTCTAGCTCTGACACTCGCCTACTATGGAAATCCCTGAACTTCTCTGGGCTTCAGTTTCCTCATCTGTAAAAGGAGAAGCAGTGTGGCTTAGTGGAAAGAGCCCGGGCTTGGGAGTCAGAGGTCATGGGTTCTAATCCCAGCTCCACCACTTACCAGCTGTGTGATTTTAGGCAAGTCACTTAACTTCTCTGGGCCTTAGTTACCTCATCTGTAAAATGGGGATGAAGACTGTGAGCCCCACGTGGGACAACCTGATTACCTTGTATAAACCCCAGTGCTTAGAACAGTGCTTTGCACATAGTAAGCGCTTAACAAATACCACCATTATTATTATTAAAATGGGGATTCAATATCTGTTCACCTCCCACGTGGACTGCGAGCCTCGTGTGGAACAAGGCTCGCCTAGAGAAGCAGTGTGGCTTAGGGAAAAGAGCCCGGGTTTGGGAGTCAGAGGTCGTGGGTTCTAATCCCTGCTCTGCCACTTATCAGCTGTGTGACTTTGGGCAAGTCACTTAACATCTCTCGGCCTCAGTTACCTCATCTGTAAAATGAGGATTAAGACTATGAGCCCCACATAGGACAACCTGATTACCTTGTATCTGCCCCAGCACTTAGAAAAGTGCTTGGCACATAGTAAGCATTTAACAAATACCATCATCATCAACAAAGGCAGTGTCTGAACTGATCAGATTATATCTCCCCCAGTGCTTGGTACAGTACTTAGTTCAAAGCAAGTATTTAACAAATACCCCAATTATTACTATGATGAGCGTGAGAAAATGAGGGTCAGTGGGGAAAACTGCAAGTATTTCCTAGAAACAGAAACATGTGCTTTCTTAGTCTCATGATCTGGGAAGATCAAAATAGGGTGAGCATTCCTATGGAAGGGAATATGTAGCCTTGTAAACAGGGGCAGGGTTGGTGGACAATTGTACTTATGAAATTTAAGATTTACAATACATAATCTAAATGGTCAGTCATACACACAATTCCCAACCTCTTGATCTAATTTTCTATTCCAGTTGGATGAGACAGGGATTCTTAGGAGGTGGACATCAGGGTCCTAAATGTTCCTTTAGCCCTTTGACATCATTTGAACGACTCCTTCTTAAACAAACATTACCAACATTTCCCTAGTAATGATAAAAGGATATCAAAGCTAAGTAAACAACCTACTTCATAGTTGTGTCTAAAAAAGGGCTTTCTTTTCCCCAGTGACAACTACAATGATGGATGCAGCCTTCCGAACTGCTGTTTGTATTCTTAATAATGGTGACTGCGCCTAAAGATGAAAACAGCAACTTCCTTTAAAAAGATGATTGAAACGTTTAAAGAGGGAGGAGAGGGAGTGAGTCTGCCTCTACCCGGGAAGCAAGTGGTTAGGGACAGACAGGGAGGGGATGTGAGTTTCCTAAACTGCTGTGGCGATGAGTGAATAGAAGAGCCATGGGAAAATAATAATAATAATTGTGGCACTGGTGCCAAGCACTGTACTAAAAACTGGGCTAAATAATGCAACCAGGCCAGACCTAATCCTTGTACCAGATGGAGCTCGCAGTCCCAGGGTGCAGGGGGACAGATATTGAATCCCCATTTTACAGAGGAGAAAACTGAGGCTCAGAAAAATTAAATGGCTTGCCCAAGGTCCTACAGCAGGCAAGTGTCAGCGAAGGGATTAGAATGCAATTCTCCTGATTCCCAGGCCCCCTGACTCCCAGGCTTATATTCTCTCCACTAGGCCATCCTACTTCTCAAGGTGTTCAAATGCTTAAATTATAGGGATTATAGGCATCCCGTTATAGGGATGCAGTATGGCCTAGTGGGAAGCAGCATGGCTTAGTGGAGAGAACACAGGCCTTGGAGTCAAAGGCCCTGGGTTTTCATTCCATCTCTGTCAATTGCTTGCTGTGTGACCGTGGGCAAGTAACAGGTTCTCTGTGCCTCCATTTTCTCACCTGTAAAGTGGGGATTAAATACCTGGTCTCCCTCCTACGTATCATGAGCCCCATGCAGGACAGGAACTGACCTAATTAACTTGTACCTACCTATCTACGGGGTACAGTGCTTGACACAGAGTAAGTGCTTAACAAATACTATAAATAAATGTTCAAAAAAGTAAATGCTGGAGTGCTAAAATGTTTCCCCACAAAGGGGGTGCCATTTACAAAACAGTTTCTCCGAAGTGCAGGCATCTCTACAACACCCAAAAATTAAGTTAGCAGACCCAGTTCCAGATGAGGGGAAAACTTGGCCATGTTTTTGTTTAATGAGCCAACTGCTCATCTGACAGAGCTGTCGGGTATGTGGATGGTCCCAGAATTCCCTGGGAATCCTCCCATCTGAAGGGAGAGAAAATTCCAGATTGAATTCTGGCTCCCAGTCATCTTGAACAGGGTCCATAAATGCCTGCATTCCTCATCTCCAGACAAGTCCAACAGGCCTGGGATTTAGACAGCCATTTCAAAGCCACCCACAGATACCCCTAAGTAATGTCGAACCACGGCTATCCTGAGAGAATGAAGATCTGTCTGTCTATCCAGAAGACAAATCTTGGCTTCATGAAAGCGAAGTTATTTGTACCTCAGGGCTATTGCCTCATCATGTATCTCACCAACTGAACAAATTTTCAAGTGACATTTTTTAGGTGCCTCCCATTGCAAAAGTCTCTTCATTTAGTCATATTTCCTTTACTTCCTCCATCCCACACCTCAAAGACTTAATCTTTATGTCAAACTTAACCAAGGAAGCCAAATTAATAGCCCCAGATTGAGGGGCTATTAAGTTGAATAGCAAAGACAGAGTACATTTTGAATCCTTCGGTCAATGATATGGATGGTATATATGGATTCGGCACCAAGGGATAGTTTTGGCCTGCTGAGATCCAAGTCCTAAGAGAATTTTTCTTCTGGATAAATAAGAAGAAGAGAATTGAGGTATTTGTTAAGCACTGTACTACTCTCTGAAGTAGGTACAAGGTAATCAGGCTGTAGGACAGTCCCTGTCCTACATGCAGCTCACAGACTAAGAGAAAGGGAGAACAGGTATTAAATCCACATTTTATGGATGAGGAAAGGAAGGCACAGACAAGCTAAGTGGCTTACCCAATATCACAGCAGTCAAGTGAGTAGGGATTAGAAGCCCTTCAACCCACCAAACCCTAGTCATTCATTCATTCAATCATATTTATTGACCACTTACTGTGTGCAGAGCACTGTACTAAGTGCTTGGGAAGTACAAGTTGGCAACATATAGTCATGGTCCCTACCCAACAGCGGGCTCACAGTCTAGAAGGGGGAGACAGACAACAAAACATATTAACAAAATAAAATAAATAGAATAGTAAATATGTACAAGTACAATAAATAGGGAGACCAGGGAGAGGAGGAACAGAGGTGAAGATGATTTAACCTTTAAAGGCCCAGAATGGAGCCCTCTGATATTTGGGGTCATCCCAGTTTTCACTGGGAGCGCATTCCACCCGCCCGGTGAAGAATCGTGGCATTAAACCCTGCTCTGGGCCTCAGTTTCCCCTCCCACAAAATCGTGCCAGCGAGCACACGGAGTGGTTGGGTGGGAAAGCAGGGCCCGAGTCCAGGATGAGTCTGTGAGGCTCATCAGTCGGGCCTAAAGGTGGGAAGCGGAGCCACCCGTGGCCCCGGACTCTGCAGCAAAACGTGTTTCCGGGCTGGGGGGGCGGCATCCATTCCCGTTGCACTTCAAGGTCCCCACCCATAGTCAAAAGCACTGGAGTGAGGATGATGAGGCAGCAAGGCAAAACTCAGGAATCCTGACCATAAGTTTCCCCAGAAAGGATATGTCGAGAAAAGATCTCTATGATGATGTCTGCAGCACACCGATATCTAGACACACACACATCCCTTCAGCCACAAAGATATCTATAAACATAAATACAAACCCTCTAGATGCCACTGTTATTCAAAATTCTGCTAGTACAATTAGTCCAAGTAAAGTTTCATCAAATGCTTCAATCCCTCCATAAAGAGCTCAGTATCAGTTTAATATAAAATTACTTCTTTGGATGACACTTAATAATTTGATAATTCAATATGATAGGCAACTAGGGTAGCATGAGGCCTACCAAAGGCTCTCCAACATGATGCCAAAAACTGAAACCTCCATTACACAAAGCTGTTAAAAATAATCTGCCCTTCGACTCACAGGAAGAAGTGCAAAGCCTTAAGACAAGACTCCCTCCTCCCCAAACCTACTTAATTTTCAAGACACCACACGATCATTTTCTCAGACTTGAGGCAAATCCTCAACTAGCCTCAAGTTTCAGAGCTTGAGAAGCAGGGTGGCCTAGTAGAAAGAGCCTGGGCCAGGGAAACATAGGACTTGGGTTCTAACTGTAGCTCTGTCCCTTGCCTGCTGTGTGACCCTGGGCAAATATTTTAATATCCCTCAGTTCCTCATCTGTAAAATGGGGATTAAATACCTATTCTTCCTCCCCCATAGATTGTGAGGTCCTTGTGGGACAATGATTGTTTCCAAACTGATTATCTTGTTTCTATTCCAGTGCTTATTAATATTAATATCATTAATATTAAATCTCACTGTTTGCCTTTTATTTCTGATGCTTCAATCAGAAAAACATCTTCCTTGACTACTTCCACTCCAGGATGAGAGCCATAACAATCCCAGAAAGAGAAATTTCTGTGGAGATCTTCTTTCTTATCTATGGTGTAGACTGAACTGGTTCTGAACCCCTGGGGGGTTTTCTGAAGGAATAGGCAAGATGCTGCATGCACATATAAGTTGATGCTTTTCTGAATGCTGATACAAGTAGTGGGGTTCATGAAAATTAAGGGATGGTCCCGTTTGTACAGAAGCATCATTAGTATCATGAGATGAGGGAAAAGTGAAAACATCACGAGGCACACTGTTAATCACAAACACGTCAGCGCAGCAAGGGAAAATGGGTTTAATGATTGCCCATTGGGTCCCACATTGGCCTTTACAGTCACCCACAAACCCATAGGAGAATTTCACCATCAGTGGTGTCACCTCTGAGTATAAATGGCAAATATATACACACACACATATATGTATATATATTCACAGTGAATATGCATCATTCAGTCCAATCTTCAACCTAATGAACTCTATACTTCTGGGTATATATGTATATATCTATAACCATATAATTATAATATTTAGTTATATATGTGCATATATATACATATTTATATAGAACTGTTCTTCCTCCTTAAACAGTGAGCCACCTGTGGGCCAGGGACTGTGTCTAACCTGATTATCTTGTATCTATCCCAGCTCCTCTTAGACCAGTACTTGATATATAGTAAGCACTTAACAAATGCCACTATTATTATTAGATATATAAAAGTACTGTTCATTGAAAAAAGGAAGAAGGTTGTAATGACATACATTGAACATTATTTCCCAGAGATCAATTTGATTGGACCCCTGAGGGTATGTACTCTGAAATGACCAGTTTTATAGAGATAATGCCGGTTCCAGCGAATGGCTCTCATGCTACTGGGTAAACTAACCAGAGTAAAGGCCCAGAGTTCTCAACTGTGAAGTCACACCCTGGTCCCTCCCCGCCCCTCAGCTGGAATCCACTCCCAATGCAAAAGCCACACCAACCCAATGGTTGGCCCGGGCTGCTTTGCCCCAAATGACATCACCGTTTGGCTTTCTCTCACTCTTCTGGCCCAGGTCCATGTAAACAGAGCCTGATTAATGATGCAGAAGGAGGGCTGTGAATCACGTATTCCATTCTCTTATGGGAAGTCCAAATGTCACTTTTTCCTAGTTTCTAGTGCAGAGAATTGGGATATTTAATGCGGGGTCCCTAGCAACCACATAGAAACTGCCGGCTGAGTACCCAGCTGCAAGCTTTGTGTGTACTTTATGTAACAGCAGCAGCCGATGAATCACCCTCGGGAAGACATGCTCCTTAAAAATGAAACTGCATTCACCAGGTCCAACCATGAAGGCCCCATCACAGGCCCACATGGGTCCCCTCTGACCAGGGAAGATAGTTCTAAGGACCAATTCCTGCCACTCCGTTGACAAACAGGCCTAGAATAATTCTCACTCTGGTTTCCAACTGGCGAGTAAGCCAGATGTATCTGGTCCTTAAGACCCATGAACTCAACAAGCCCAAGGATGAAAAACCCACTTTGTAGAAGCAGAAACAACCTGTAGATGGGCAGTCTTTATAGCCTTGCAGTGGCAAATAATACTGAGTCCTTGGGAGAAAGCAGAAGTGCAGTTCTGAAGCCATCCAATATGCCTGTAGGAGAATATAAAGTCCATTCTCAAAATGGTTTACTTGAGTGTGTGGATCAGGTGCTGACAGAGTGGTAATTATGCACTTTCTACACTGCTTTCTACTGGTAGTGTGACTGAGAGTGCAGAGCCTGAAAGTGGGACATGGCAGTGTGGACTAATGGAAAGAGCACAGGCCTAGGAGTCAGGAAAATAGGGTTCTGCTCCCATGGGTGCCTCTGACCTGTGCTGTGGCCTTGAGCAAATCTCTTAACCTCTCTGAGCCTCGGTTTCCTCATCTGTAAATGGAGATAATAACACCTGCCTCTCCTTAACTCACAGGGAAGTTGTCAGGATGAAGTGAGATAATTGATGTGAAAGTGCTTGGGGTAAGAAGCACTATACAAATCCAACATATTATTACTACATTTAATGCTTTTATGCCTAGATCTTCTACCCTGCTTTGATGAAATGAAGGAACTGAAAAGCAAAACGGGAAAGGTCTTACTTCTCCTTTCTCCTGGCAAAATCATTACCATTTAATTTTGTCTGTATAATGAATGGGGAGGTCTTCCTTTTTGGGTTTCCATATGAAACTGTTCACCACGGCTACCACAACTCTCACCGGCCCAGGGTCGATCCACAACTTTACAATTTTGACAACAATGGAGTGAACTTTCAAATTCAGACTCCATAAAGAAGGCTAATTTCTCCAGGACAAAGGTCACCCTGACTCAATGAAAACCTTTGGGTGTATGGAACAACTGGATAGACCAGGTGCTTTAACAGACCCTATCTACAGCAAATTATCCCTGCAAGTTTCTAACTCCTATGTCTCGCCATTCATCTCCTGCAAATCAGGGGCAAACCAAGCATCTCTTCATGCCTCAGAGGCTGAAAGGCTATCAATAAAATGAAGTTTGGAGTGATAATCTAAAAGGGACGTCACAGGAGTCCAAGTATGAGATTTCCAGATTCCTAAAAAATCTAATCATTATTACTAATGAATCTATTACCACTAGTGAACCGTGCTAGAATTTGAATGAGTCACTGCTCCTTTGAAAAGCTATTTTTAATGGTAATATTTTTCATGGACTGGACAGCTTTCTCCCTAACAACACTGAATTTCTTTCAAAATACAATCTTATTCACTAGAGCACCTTTATGAGGCAAGTATTTTCCTAAGGATGTAGGTTTGTCCATTTGGTTCATCTCAAGCTCACAGTCTAAGGGGGAAGAAGAACAGATATTTAACCCAATTTTACAAATGAGGAAACAGACACAGAGAAGTTAAATGACTTGCCCAAGGCACATTTTGACCAAACTCTAAGTGTTATTAAACCAGGACTTCCTCGATAAAACCAAAAGCTCAGGAAAATGCTTTGGGCAGTGCTCTGCCAGAGTAGATGTCAAGAATTACTTCCAATTGAAAAATATCAGTCAGTGTTTCAAATGAATTCTAGAGGTCATGTTTTTCTTTCCCAAAGAAACCAAAGACCTTGACCTTAAAGCTAAATACCCTAAGCAGAGACCTCAACCAAAATGGGTTGATACCCATATAAAACAGGAAGGGTCCCAGTTTTCGAAAGGGACCTCCCACCCAGGTGAAGGGCCTGAAGGATTGTGCCAAACTAATGCTGTAGCTCACCGACTCCTTAATTCAAGGCATGTGAATTGAACAACCAAGTTACTACTACTAATAATAATGATAATAATAATGGTATTTGTTAAGCGCTTACTATGTGCCAAGCACTGTTCTGAGCGATGGGGTGGATACAAAGTAATCAGGTTGCTCCACATGAGGCTCACAGTCTTATTCCCCATTTTACAGATGAGGTAACTGAGGCACAAAGAAGTTAACTGACTTGCCCAAGGTCACACAGCAGACATGTGGCGGAGTTGGGATTAGAACTCATGACCTCTGACTCCCAAGCCCATGCTCTTTCCACTAAGCCACACTGCTTCTACTCGTGCAGTGTGTTGCAATAGTGTTTGTCCAAAAGATGGTACGTAAAACAAGAGAAATATCATTGTTACCATGCCTATCTATGGAGTGAAGACCACTCCAAAACAAAATCCCTAGAAATAGTCAGCTGGCAAAACCAAGACCTACCAGAATTCAGAGCAAACTGCATTTAACTATTCCCTCACCCGAGCTTATCAGGGAAACCCTGATCATTGCTTGAGGCTGTGTCTACACAGGCAAACACACGTTGCAAGATTCCTAAACCTTTCACAATCCAACTGTGGTATTTTCACTACTGTTGTGTAACCTCTCCCATCTTACAATAGATTTCTAATTACTTCAGTAAAAACAGATTGAAGTCATTTTAGTATTGCAGCACAGAGCTACTGAAGTAGTAAGAACCCACTCCCAGGAAGAGCCAGTATCATTAAAGCTTTATCTAAATGTGCCGTGGAGAGGAGGAATTCCAAAAATTCCAAAGTGGAACTGGCAAGACAATGTTTTCATCTTCACTGGCAAATAGAAGAAAATATTAAAGAAAAGAATTAAATCACTAAGAGTGCCAATTAAGGAATGGATTAAGACTGTCACCAAGGATTGCTACGGGTGATAAATATATATATATATAAATCAATCATATTCATTAAGCACTATGTGAAGAGCGCTGTACTGAGCACTTGAGAAAGTACAATACAACAGAATTAGCAGATACGTTCCCTGCCCATAGTGAACTTGCAGTCTAAAAAGGGAGACAGACATTAATATGAATAAGTAATTTATAAGGCTATGTATACAAGTGCTGAGAGATTAGGGGTGGGGTGAATATCAAATATACCTTGTCCATGTGTTATAATAGTGATTCATTAGTGCCACTACAAGGAAATGGGTATTTCTATATTATTTAAATAACATGCAGTTGACAGGCAATACATGGAATCCCATTCTTAACTCATAAGTGGCTGAGAAACATTTAAAGAAAAGAAAAAAAAAGCATAGACCTAAAATGGTTTGAGTGGGGAATTGTTTTGGTACCATAGTTGTTTTTGGAAGGTGTGAGGGTAAAGATTAAAAGCAAGTAGAAAACTGTCCTTCCACACTTGGTTATTATTGTTACCAAATTTGAATTACAATGTTAAGCTAGTACGTTTGTGTGCGATGGGAATTTTTATCCTGTAGATAAGCTCCTTGAGGGGAGAGATCATTATATACAAATTCTAATTTATTCTTCCTAACATTTAATACAGTATTCTGTGCCCAGTAGACACTCAATAACAATATTTTTATTATTACTACTAATAATTACACTTGTTAAGCATTTACCATGTGTCAAGCATGTACTAAGCACTGGAATAGATCAAACATAGTCAGGTCCCACATGGGGCTCACAGTCCAAGTAGGAGGCAGAACAGGTATTGAATTTCCATTTTGCTGATAAGGGAACTGAGACACAGAGAAGTTAAGTGACTTTCCCAAGGTCACACAGCAGGTACATGGTGAAGCTGGGATTAGAATTGCGGTCCTCTGACTCCCAGGCCCATATTCTTTTCATCATCATCATCATCAATCGTATTTATTGAGCGCTTACTGTGTGCAGAGCACTGTACTAAGCGCTTAGTACACTAGGCCATGCTGCTTCTCAAATAATCAGCACACTTGATGTACCAAATATCTGTGTGACTCTCTACAATTCTACCAGTTGAGCATTATCTTCAGTGCTACTGGAATGTTAGAGAATCAGAATTAGACCTAATACTGTGTTTGTCCCCTGTAGTGATGATAATATGCAATCAGATAGGCAAAAATCTGTGAAGGAAAGCAAATCACAGTCTCATAATTGAACTAATCCCAGAGGATAGTCTGATTTGATGACAAAATCCCAGAACAATTTTTATGTCCGCAAACAAACTGACTCAGTAACTCCTAAATTGTAACAGTGAAGAGTAAACAATTTGTAGGAAAATAATTTCAGATGGCCCATCAAAAGCAAAGTGAGGAAGTCCAAAACTACATTTCAAATATGTAACTAAGGAAATTTGCATTTTGAGAACAATAGAAGGGCATGAGCTTGGAACAACAACAATGCTCTTCTTGTGATCCACCAGTATTGGCCATCCTCCTCCACCTGATCCTGGCCCTCCTTCTCCTCCGATGGCATCATACAGAGAGCCTGGAATCCAGCTCTGACCTGTGGCCTTGGGACCTGAAGAACAGTGTCCCAGAAGCTTGGGGGCTGAACCGTCCAGGGCAGGCGGGTCACCCCCTCTCTGCCGCACCTCTAGATTCCAGTGGCACTCCAATCTAAACCCCGCCCCAACTCCCTACCATCCCTCTGGCTGAAGGAAAGTCAAGCCCCACCCTTCGGGAAAGAAGTGGGATATGGGTAATATTTTGTACTTTACTAGAAAAAATGATCTTTGGAGTGGGGTGGAGGGTGGGGGCCAGGTATGGCACCCAGACATCAAACATCCAAGATGATCAATTTTACGAGAAGGCTCATTTAGGCATGGGCCCTAGGAATCGCATCACAGTCGTCAACCAGCACTTTCATCAAAGATGGCAGTTGGCCAGACGAAGTCCACATTTTGCAATGACAATTCTCCTTTGTCATGGGTTTCAGCAATAATCTATCAGGTAATGAAGGCTTTGCCAACATTTTCTTCCTGTTGGTGTGCTTTCCCCTTGGCCCCGAACCATGCTTTCTGTGTGCCCGTCTCCTCTTTAAGAGTATAAAGAGGCAAGGGGAAGTGGCCAGGATCTGCACTGAGGCTGTGCTGTTGTAGCATGCGACCAGGGATTCTACAAGCCATGTCAAACAGTGGCCATTGCCCTCCGCCAGGCCTTTGCTGCCATTTTGGAAATAGTGTGCAGAAGCTGCAAAGCCGGCAGCCATTGAGACTGCCACTTTGAGAGGAGAATCTGGGAAGGGAGGAGAGAAAAACGTCCAGAAAGGAACATTACCTGCAAATTCCTACATCCAAAGGGGACTCTTTACAGGCCTGTCAAACACCACAAAATTACATCCTGTACTCTGTTTACCTAGCTAGAACCGAACCCCCTATTCGGCATCACCTTTCCGAGAGCTAATCAATCAATCAATCAATCGTATTTATTGAGCGCTTACTATGTGCAGAGCACTGTACTAAGCGCTTGGGAAGTACAAATTGGCATCACATAGAGACAGTCCCTACCCGATAGTGGGCTCACAGTCTAAAAGTCTAAAAAGTCTAAAAGCTAATGACATCTCACTCGTTTAAGCTGGGCTCATGCAACAGGTAAATACTGTTGCCTTTCCTGGTAAGTTAAAGCAGGAACTGATTCCCAAATGCAAATTGATTTATGATGTTTAAACTCAACCTGTGCAATCCTAAATAAAGCTGAGTGGCTTTGAGCATGTTCCCCATTTATTTTCCGTTCCCCTTGAAGCAATGTATTCATTCCAACTCTCTACACCTGTGAGATCGTTTTCCCATCTTAATTAATTCTTTGACAGGAACCTTCCCTGATGCCACCAGCCAGTTAGAGTAAAATTTGGGCACTGCTCCCAAACTAAATATTCCTGGTCCCTCACGTTCCCCTCTCCAAGCTGTTTCAGGGCCACAGACTTGTTCTGGCAGCTCATATCTGAGAGGAATTGAAGAGAAAAGAGAGCGCCATGGGCAAAAGAAATGGATAAGCAGGATTATTCTCTACAGGAAGAAAGAAGAACTACAAACTCAGTCTGAGACGACTAGAAAGATTTGGGTCATTAGAGAAGCAGCACGGCTCAGTGGAAAGAGCAAGGGCTTGGGAGTCAGAGGTCATGAGTTCTAATCCCAGCTCCACCACTTACCAGCTGAGTGACTTTGGGCAAGTCACTTAACTTCTCTGGGCCTCAGTTACCTCATCTATAAAATGGGGATTAAGACTGTGAGCCCCATGTGGGACAACCTGATTACCTTGCATCTCCCCCAGTGTTTAGAACAGTGCTTGGCACATAGTAGGCAGTTAACAAATACCAAAATTATTATTATTATTAGAAATTCAATGAGTTTAGCACCACAGCCCCTGGAAAACAGCTGAAATTAAAACACTGCATGGTGTTTTTCCTACTACCAAATCCCAGGGGTTTTTTTAGTTATTAGAAAGCCAATCTGAGGGACCAAGTGGTACCTGGCTCTCCTAAGGGTTTAGTACAGTGCTCTGCACAACACAGTCCCTCAGTGAATACTACTGGGTCCTGATATGAGCCCAATCTGTAGAGCTATTAAGAGTTGACATTGTCTAAAGGAATACAGTAATTTCCAAGAGAAACTTCTCCAGCAATGGGAGAGCAACAACAAGAACAGTCCTAGGGTAAGGATAGCAGACAGAGGAGATCTACCTGGTAAGCTGAGGTTGAAACATTTTGAACTGGATAGCCAAATGAATGAGAAATACACATTTATGTATTGGGGAAGGAGGAGTAAGATAGGACAGTGAACATTCTTGTTTCCAAAATCCAGAACAGCATTACAATATCCCTCACAAGCCAGAAGATGAAGATCTAGAGCCGGCAGTGAGTTCAAGAGTGAATTACTGAACGGAGGGGCTAGTAGGCCTGAAAAAGGTTTACTGGCCAAGTTAGGAAAATTCTCATTAATTAGTTATGCAATTTCCATTTGGCAGGTCGGCTATCCCATTACACAGGCCAGAAATGGATGAAAATGACAACATTTAAGCTCGGTGGTGGAGGCAAAGGAATAGTAGAGAGGAAATTATTTTTATTTCTAACACAGATGAACATAGTGGCACTCAGCATCCAGAGATCACTGAATGGGAGAAGTCATGTGGTACTTATCTCCTGAAGCTGGGAGGGGAGAAGGGAGAGGTCTGTACTAGGTGCTATCCCACCTAGTACAGGGAATTCTCCTATAACATGGAGATTGTGCTCTTCATGTTATGGGGGAAAATTTCATTATAGCAACCATTGCTTCAGTGGGGATTACTGGCTTAGAGAGAAGATGGCTCAAAGATACCTCCATGACTGACATTTTTCAATCCAAATCCCTATATTTCTGTTATGTCCACTGCTAGCAGAATGTTTTACACCTTTGCCATTCACTGACACTTCACTGTATTGAATACTGATAAGCTGCAGAAACTCAAAGGAACACAAAGTCCTGTAATGTGAAGTACAGTAAGGTGAAGGCACAGGCTAGTAAACATAGCCGCACTGAACAACTTCTCCCTATACCGTCGCTACTTGCACCAACATTGTGGACCATGTTGTGGGAAGGCCCCTTAAATTCTTCCACGCTTTATCCAAATTGTATAATAAAAACCTGAGTTGTGGCAGAACTGGGTGTCGGGGTTGGGGGGGCAGGCAGGGGAAGGGTGGAAGAGAAGCTGTGACCAACAAACTTGTTCCCTTTAGTTACATCAGAATTTTAAACCCTGCCCGAGTGATAACTAGATTCCTATTAATAGATTAATCTAGACACACAAGTCCAGTTCAATACAGCTAAATGTCTAAGTTTCCATGTAATCTATTCAACCTTATTAACACTGACACATCTTGATTGAAATGGAAAACACCCTAGGGAATTATTTTGTGTTGAGCTCTGGAGGAACTGATCAATAGTATTTATTGAGTACCTATTGAGAAGGTGCTGAGCAGACAGAGAAGAAACAAAGCCTAGTGGAAAGAACACACACCTAGGAGTCAAGACAACCTAGGTTCTAATCCTGGTTCTGCCACTTGTCTGCTGTGTGACCTTGGGCTTCCCACTTAACTTCTCTGTGCCTCAGTTTCCTCATCTGTAAAATGGGGATTCAATACCTGTTTTCTCTCTTATTTATACTGTGAGCCCCATCTGAGACAGGGACTTTTATGACCTCATTATCTTGTACTACATTAGGGCTTAGTACAGTGCTAGGCACATAGTAAGCATTTAAATGCCACATTTTTTTTATTATTTCTGCATTGTTTTAGGTGCTTAGAGAACCAGAAGATAGCCCTTCCCTGCTCTCAAGAAGCTTACAATCTAATAGGAGACAGACTATGATTCAAGGCTTGACTTCATTCAACCGCCTTTAGTGGTGGTAGTAACAGTAATGGTATTTATTAAGCACTTACTATATGCCAGGCACTGTACTAAGTGTTGCTTTAGATACAAGATAATCAGGTTGGACACGGTCCATGATGCATGTGAGGCTCACAGTCTTAATCCCCATTTTACAGATGAGTTGTCTGAGGGCACAAAGAAGTTAAATGCCTTGATCAAGGTCACACAGCAGTCACGTGGCATAGACGGGATTAAAACCCAGGTCATATGTCTCCCTGGCCCGTGCTCTTTTCCACTGGGCCACACTGCTTCCCTCTTTTGCACCTGAGAGCAATGCACTGCTCTAAGCACTTTAGAAACACAACTTTTCCTTTGCGCTTATTAGAGGGTGTTGCACAAGAACAGATGTCATTGCTGACCGATGACATTACCACTAAAACCAATCATCCATCTGGTCCAGTATTAATGGCAACAGAATTCCTGGAGAAGCTGAATAATGGCTATCTTTTTGCTTCTCCTTGTTAGAGATGTTTTATCCAACAGCTTTATATTTTCCCTCTACATCAAAGTCTTTCTTTCAGGGACTCTGTTATGGACTGATCATCTGTTTATTTATCCATACACCTCTTGAACATCCTGAAATGTCCAGCCTGCAAAACTTCCTGGGTTAAACACTCTCAAACACTTACTTCCAGCACCCTAAGGCACTAGAAGGACATCAGTCTACTACATTTGTGATTCCAGTCCAGCTCCCCTCCCATCCACTCCAAAAAAATATTCATTCACCTCAAATCTTGTTTGCTGACTACCTCTTAGTATCTTCATGCTACTGTTTTCCAGGTGACTACTCAGTTTCAGGGGGTTTGTAATTTCTATCCCATAAGAAAAAGGTCTTCACTGCCACAGTCAGCAGCTGGGTCTTGAAAAACACAAGCTGAAGTGCTTTTTGGTGGAAACGTCAATTGCACTTGCTGCTTCTTGAGAAGGGCACAAATTGCCATTGAGCAGGGAAATTCATTCATTCAATCGTATTTATTGAGCGCTTACTGTGTGCAGAGCACTGTACTAAGCGCTTGGGAAGTACAAGTTGGCAACATATAGAGACAGTTCCTACCCAACAGCGGGCTCACAGTCTAGAAGGGGAAATGGCAGGCTGGTCTCTGTTTCATACATGGCACTAAAGCAGCCTTCTGACCTCTCCTGTTTTCAGTCAGTTGGTAAAGAGAAAGAAACACAAAACTAACTTCTTACTTTATGGAAGCCCAGACTGTCAAGGGACCCCATGCTGACCATAGCTGGGGATTTCAGCAATAGGACATGAGAGTTGGAATGCCCTTGTTTAGAAGAGAGTAGGATTTAGAAGCAAATTAAGAAATCATCTAATTGACTTGGCCTCCTCCCCGACCACTCGGCCCCTTCTTGTCTCTGAATGGACGTTTTTGTTTTGAATGACCTTAAAGCAGATGTCCTGAGCAAAAGTACCAGGGGAAAGAAATTTCACAAAGTGAAGTCTCAACCTTGAAAGCAGAACAGATGGCACAGAGTCCCCCCACCGCCTCCCAAGTCTCCCCTTCCCCCCTGCCCCCAACTCCATGATGAGGGCACTTGGCAACCTAAAGAACACGAACCAGAGGAGTTGATTTCATCGCTATATCTGATTGAAATCTCATGACCTCCTCCAGCCACAGTTATTCCTTTTCCCTGAGAGTTCACTTTGAAAATGTCTTCCCCAGTTTAGACTAATTCCACCTTAAAACCCTGGGATTTCATTTCTATACTGCTTTATTGATACCCAGCATAGTCCAAATCCCAAGGATAAAGTTAGGAGGCTTACAACATTTTGCTCTTTCCCCTTTACTAACTAGTCATTCTAAAGACTCCCTTTGGCTAGGAAATACACTTAATCCAGTGATAATGATGGAGCTGCCTTATTAAAACCTGATGAATTACAAGACCAGGCTCCCCCGCCCAACTGGCACTTTAGTCTCATGGACAGAGAAGGCTGGAGACTTGGGTTACAGGTTCAGCCCTGCCGGTGACTCACGGGGTGACCTTGAGCAAGTCATTTTACCTCCCTATCTCAGCTTCTTCATCTACTAAATGGGGCTAATAATACCTTCCCCCTCCCTGCCTCACAGTCAAAGCATTTTGGGTACCACTGACAAAAGAATTTGAAAGGGTGGAAATCAGACACCTATAATAGAAGGGAGATAATGTGTGAGAAAGTACTTTGGGTTTTTAGAAGAAAGGGACTGTATTAATCCAAGGTCGTATTAACACAGGCCGGATCTGCATACACAGTTTCTGACGGTCTCACAGGCAGAGAGATGGGACAGATTCCAACTAAGCTCATTGTGGGTAGGGACTATGTCTACAAATCCTGTCATACTGTATTCCCCCAACCGCTTAGTACAGTGCTCTGCACACAGTGAGTGCTCAGTAAATTCAATTGATTGATTTACTCAATCAGTACTGCCAAATCTGCCTAACACCCCCATGCTCCCCCCAAAATGCACACACACACACACACACACACACACACACACACACACACACACACTTTCAGGTATCATCTCCATTCAACAGATCAGGAAACCGAGATGCAGAGAGGTCAAGTGACTTACCCAAGGTCACACATGAGACCAATAGCAGAGTTGGCAGGCATTAGACCCCAGGTCTCCTGACTTCTAGTCCCATGCTCTTTCCACTATGCCACGCTGCTTAAATTATCCAGGCAATCGCCTTAATTTATGGGTTTATCTAGGCTGGCACTGCTTCAATGGGTGCTGAGACCTTTTTGCAGCTAGTCAATTTTGGGGCACATGGGCAGGACAGGACTATGAATCAACGGATGGTCTGATCTCACACTGTTAAGACCAGCAAGGCTGAAGGCACATTCTCCAGATTTGGAGTACATGAAAACAACAAATTTGGATTCTGGGTTCCTGCTTTTCAGTGGAAACACTCTACAAACACCTGCTAATGGCAGTCAACAGGAGCAATTTAACTTCAGTTTCAGACTCAGTTTGTAGGTGAGCCAGTTACGAAACAAGAGGAGACATGTGTAACATACCTGTTTCACAATTTTATCGTGTCTGATACCAAATCTCATGGCGTTATGCTCTTCCACGTACACAGGGCCCAAGACCCCTTAAGGGGATGTTGCCATAGTGACCATTTTTAAAAATACCAAATAAATGATGATTGAGACTTATTTAGCGCCCTATCGCCAAAACAAGTGTTGTGTGGTGTTTTGCCATGTGCAATCGTTGGTGTTACTGTTCTTTAGTTTATTCAAATGGTGACTGGCTGTTTTGCAATGAATTCATTCAATAAGATTTATTTAACCTCTTTGAAGGAAAAAAAGTCATTACTCAGAAAGAGACAGGAGTAACGATTACTAGGATTATTATCCCTAAATGGACATTTTTTAATCACAAGAGCACAAAGAAACCAGAATCTCTGATAATGAACGTAATATATGATTGCCATAAAAAAAGTTCACTGTCCCTTCAATTTCAATTTACTCCACTATAAATCAGTGAACCACTTAATCAAATATTCTTCCCCTTTAATTGTTTTATCTTGCTTTTATGTTAAATCTCGCGGAGGTACTGCTGGCACCAGTCTTCACATTATAGAAGAAAATGTCAGGGTTTGCCTGTAATTAGTCTCCAACTCCAAAGTTGGCCCTGAACATTAACCAGATTGAACGAAGCTATTGCAATCTCCCTGGGTCTCTCTCACTAATCTGACTCAAAAAGCAAAAGTGGGGGACTCAATTTAGTCCCCCCCACCCCCCAAACTGGTGTCAGATTGGGATTTTTGCAAACACACCACTGTTTTTTCACCTCTGCTCCTTGTGTTAGCCCACTGTGTATTCACATTATATCTGAAGGATCCCTCACACTCCCCTGCCATAAAACTGTCCACTTACATCACAGATGTTTCCTTTAACCAGCCCACCATCTCCCATGAGAAAAATAGATGCTATGAAGGAGCTATGAAGGGTTCCAGTCAAACTTCTCTATTTGAGATGAAAGGCACTTTTCTCCCATCGTCAAAGACAAAAAACTGTCCCTGGTGGGTAATTCGGTGCTGTAAACAAGAGAGAAAAAACTCGAATTCCATGTTATTGATTGATAAACACCTCCTTGAAGAGCCCGACAGGGATCACCTGAGACACTAAGCTGACTCATGGAAAAAATATTTCAGGGGAAGATGGGGTAGACTCTCCTAAAGCAACATAAATAGAATCTAAATAAATATGACTCTTCAAAGTTTAGCAGCTCTTACCTCCTCCCAAAAACTGCTAGCAGTATTTTTTAAATTGTAAAATTATTTTTGGTAAGCAGAGAAAATCTGTAATTTTGTCTTCCTGATTTTAGGCATTGTTTGTCTAATAGGTGCAAATTCCTCCCAACTACAAAATGCTTTCCCTGGAGTTTTACCTGTTTGGTTTGAATTATAGAGATAAGAGAAGGAAATACAAACCCAGTTCTAAGGATACAAAGCTCACTTAAGTCATTTTCAGGAGCATAGAGATCTACAGCACTAACCTAGGCTCCTGTAAATTATATCTACTTCTTTATTTTATTTTTAGAAATTAAAAGTATTATGTTCTTATCCTAAGCTGTCAGACTCAATGGCATATTTTTTCCTCAAAATTTGAGGGAAAATAAAAAAATTCACATAAAAAGGGGAGTTGCCCTATTAAATCATCATCAGTGGTATCTATTGAGTGCTTACTATGTGCAGAGCATGGTACTAAGTGCTTGGGAGAGTATAATACAAGAGAGTTAGTGGACATGTTCCCTGTCTAAAACAGGCTTTAGTGATTTTAAGTATTTAGAACAACAAATATAATGTTTTTTGAGAGGAATCACAAATTATGGAAAAACTGGGGTGAAAAAGCCCTTGATAGTCTATTTTATGACCCAAATATACTTCAACCATTTTTTTAAGACTTGAAAAGGAGTGGAGGAAAAAAATATATTTGTCATTCGTTTATCCTGAAAGACAGTTGTCATTGTTATTAGATGAAAGCATAACTCAGGGACACATTATCCAAAAGTCCTGGTGTGGTTGAAAAGACCTATGCAAAGGAGACAAATTCCACAGTGTGCATGTCAAGATTGTCCTTTGCTATGCTGATGTTCTTGTTCCTGCTTTTCAGTCTATCTCTTGACTTCCTCATCATTCCAAAGTCTCTGCCCAGTAGAAGGAATCCCTCTCCTGATCACCACAAACCAGTTTGGTTATCTCAGAAGTCCCCTGCAAGGCATCAATATTTAATATTGTGTTTCACTATCTTTAAAATGTTTATTCTGCCCTCCCTGCCTGCATATGCCCATTCCAATTCACCATCATTCAAGCTTTGGGTATCCTATTACCCAGTCTCCTCCTGTCTCACCCAGCAAAGCAATGTGAGGGTGAGCATTGACTCCATGCTAGTGAAATTATTGTACTCCAGGAACTCGTTGTTAACGTTGTATATGGTTCATATTGTCACTAATGGCAACAACCTGAGAGCCATATGTGCCTCCCAAAGTAGATCAAGATCTCTCAACCCTACAGAAGGGTGGATACCATTAGGTTTGAAGCTTCTGGGAGTCAGAAGGATCTGAGTTCTAGTACTGGCTCTGCTACTTGTCTGTTGTGTGAAGACACTTAGCTTCTTTGGGCCTCAGTTCCCTCATCTGCAAAATGGGGATTAAGACCATAAGCCCCATATGGGAACTGGACTGTACCATGTAAGTACCCCAGTGCTTAGAATAGTGCCTGGCACCTGTAAGAGTTCAACAAATACCATTTTTTTAAAAAAAAGCTTAGTGGCCACCCCAATCTCTGCCTGTCAATCTCCTAAAGCACACCCCAGCCTTCTTAATTGGGTTCTTTACCCATGTATCTTTGTTTAAAAGGCAGAGCTAACAAAATTGGATGGCAGCTGCTTGCTTTGTGTGGCTGATGAAAATCTCCAATTTTCTTCTTCAGGCTAATGCAAGTCCAAAGCATTTTAACAGCTCAGAGAAACATCTGACAATCATGGGCTGACATCATCCCTCGTCTAGACTGTAAGCTCTCTGTGGGCAGAGAATGTGTCTGTTTATTGTTGCGTTGTATTCTCCCATGTGCTTAGTAGTGTTCTGCATACGGTAAGCACTCAATAAATACAATTGAATGAAAGAATGAATGAATGTGCTGGTCCTTCTTCTTAGAGAAGGAGCATGGCTTAGTGGAAAGAATCCGGGTTTAGGAGTCAGAGGTCATGGGTTCTAATCCAGGCTTTGCCGCTTGTCAGCAGTGTGACCTTGGGCAAGTCACTTAACTTCTCTGTGCCTCAGTTACCTCATCTGTAAATTGGGGATGAAGACTGTGAGCCCTATGTGGGACAACCTGATTACCTTGTATCTACCCCAGTACTTAGAACAGTGCTTGGCACATAGTAAGTGCTTAACAAATACCAACATTATTATTACTATTATACATTATTAGAGAGCAGTCTCCATCACTTCTTGCTCAGAGCTTTTGTTTGTTTTAATGCTGAAAACGTTTTCTGGTGGATCAGGAAACTCAGACCCCATCTCATGTGCTCAAATCCAGCAGGACTGGACTAGGTAATAGGCTGAATTGGACTTACAACCTGCACTCTTCTCACACCAATGGTGATAGGGAAAAGATCAGCTACGTACTTTGTGACTGCAGTAGTTTGTAAGGTGCTTGGGTATTCTTAGAGATAAGAGGTACTTTATAAATGTAACAGGTTACTATAGGATTCTTATTTTCATTCTTTCTACATCAGACAGGTGTGGTAGAAAATACATGTATATGTGGCCATAATTATCACACTGTCGGGCATCTATAGAAAAGTGGAAAGTTTTCTACTGAAGGAAGTTTTTATAAGGACAGTATTAATATTTTTTGCTAATATAATTTTCTGATTAACCATCACATAGTATTATGTTTAAATAACTTTGGGGAAGATGAAGTCCCATGCTCTATTTCCAGTAATATTTTTCTGGCTGAAATTAGACTTTAAAACAAAGCCCCAGACAAAGCTAGCTGATCTTTCAAGTTCCAAGGTCTAAAAACTTCATGCATGGGAAGTTAAAGGTGTTTTAAGAAACGCAAAATAATTATGTCACCAATGTACACTTAAAACCTGTAAATTGATATATCAAAACCAAAACCTGAATATAGCAATTTGTCTCATTTCTCCCTGTAGTGTATGCCACAGCTGCCTGGCAGATAATATACCGATTGCAACTTTCTTAATTTACTGAGCCTTTAAGTCTAATCTCTCGAGCCAGCCTAAAGGGTTTCTTCTTCCATTGAAATGCCAGAATAATTGAAATTGTCTTCAGCTGACATCCAGGCCATAATGAATATTTTTTACCATGCTGATTGCATGTCAGGGTTACATAGAATGCCGCAAACAACTAATCCCAGAACTCTCCATTTGAGTTTTCCCAGTGTGAGAAGACACGCACCTTTGGCACGCCGTACAATACTTTCAGCTTCCTCTTTTCACGGAATGCCTCAAGATTACAGGCCACTGAGCTATTGGATGAGAAAGGGCAAAGGAGTTGCCAGTTGAACAATGCTGCCACTGGGCTTCTAGGGCTCCCTAGAGACAGAATGAAGTCTGGGAAGATTGTGTTTAAAGAGTTTCCTTCAGGGAATCGGTGAGGTTGGAAGGAATTCAGCGTACACACACACACACACACACAAAAAAAAAGAAGCAGTGGTGTAATTTAGCCCACATAAACTCTTCCAGTTACCTCAAATATTTTGATAGACAATAGGAACTGTTTTCTAATCTAAAAAGCAATTCCTCGTCAATGGATCCTCACGTCAGAATGATTATCTATTGTTTTCGGTAAAAGATCTCCAGCTACAGATCAGTACAATTGATTATCTCCCTACCTTAAAGATGTAAAAATTCATTTTTACATTTCAAAAACATTTTTTAGTGAATCAATTGAAAGAACAAATCCTGTATTGTTCCTGCCAGGGCTGTTACTGTTCAGAAAAGATTGCTTTCCACTGTGTCAGATGCATCCAATTTGTTCACCAGTCAGTCAGTGGTATTTATTGAGCACTTACTATGCACAAAGAGCGCTGTTCTGAGTGTCTGGGAGAGCACAGTACAATAGAGGTATCAGACATGATCCCTGCCTACAAGGAGCTTCTTATAGTCCTCCTGACTATGAGCTTGTAGGCCAAATGAGACATTCCTTTCCCTTAATCCTGCCATCTTCTTTGCCTAGTCACATCTTCCCCCACTTCAAAACTCCACTCAAGACTCAACTCCTTCACGTGGCCTTCTGTATTAGGCCATACATATCTCCTATTCTTTCTCCTTCCCATTTCCAATGCACAGGGATGCATCTGAGCAACTGTAGGTACATATGTGTTTTCCACTCTCATTTTCTTAATGTGGTAATTATGCTTGTCCCTCTCCCACCTTATGCTGAAAGTTACATTGAGGGTTTCTGCATTCTCCAGAGCTCTTCTTGAATCATATGACGGTGCTCTGGAGAGAAGTGAACTCTCCATCAATGACACCAATACTCAGATGACTGAGTGCTTGAGGCAGAGAATTAAAAATACAAAATCAGCTCTGGATTCATGGGACTTGTAGAAAAATACCTCCTAAAACTAAAACGTTCTAGAGATAAAGGTACGTTTGTAGCAAATTGACCAAGCTGAATATATGAGTGCAAGACACCCTGGGACGTCAAGGCAATGGATACCTTTCAAGTGTCCTGGTCGAGAGGATTTTCACCTGCCTGGGACTCAGAAGGACTTGGGTTCTAATCCCAGCTCCACCACTTGGCAAGTCACTTCTCTATGCCTCAGTTACCTCACCTGTAGAGAGGGGATTAAAATTATAAATCCCATGTGGGACAGGGACTGTGTCCAACATGATTTACTTGCATCCACCCCAGTGCTTAGTATTGTGCCTGGGACATAGTAAGTGCTTAATAAATACCACCATCATCGCCACTAACTAACCTACATTAGGATAAGAGTCGAGATTTTCTTCCCTTTCATTGCTCCAGAATAAAAATATCTAAAAATAGAATTCGAGGGCCTGGGTTTTTTGTTTTGTTTTGTTTTTGTTTTTTTTTTTTGTGACTGTCCAATCTAGGTATGGACCTGATGAATTAATACCATCACAGTTGGACAAAATATTTTTTTTTTCTTTATCATCAGAAGGAACCCATTTTGGGATGTAAAATGTCACTCTCTGGGGCTGGGACAGACAGCTGGCCTCCCCACAGTCAACTCCTCTTTCATATCTTTTAGCAATTTAACCTGACCTATTGGGAAGTTGTGATACCCCATCATGAGAACATGAGCCTTTTTCAATTCTGTCACCCGTGTTACTGAGCAGCTGGTAGGATGAAATAAAAAGGAAGTCTCATTCTCCCAAAATACAATCAAGTTCTCCCATCTCATATGTCACTAAGGGAAAAGCAGAATTGTTCAAGATTGATTGAGATGAAGCGTTCTGCTTTTGACATGATTTTACATCACCACATTGCCACACAGAGGAGTAGACCGCAATCATTCCCTGGTATTGGCCATCGTGAACTGCTCATTTCTCCTTACGTTAATGTCTATTAAAAGCCAATTTCTCTAAACTTCTACAATCTCTATATGTCATTCAGTATCTCTCAATGTATTTGATCAATAGAGGGCTGCTGGCATCCCCACAATTTTCTCTGGGGAATGGACTAGTTGATTCAATCAGTGAGTGGTATTTATTGAGTACTTACTATGTGCAGAGTAGTGTACAAAGCTCTTGGAAGATTATGATACAATTGTTCGACACGATCCCTACTCTCAAGGAGCTAGTGAACTCCTCAAGGACTTTTCCAGGCCTGGATTCTAGGATTCCATATGCTTGTGTCTCTGGCCAAATGTCACCCTATGGCTTCACAGATTTCACATGACAGCTTCACTAAAACACATCCACTTCAGAGGTAGAAAATCCTAGCCAACCAAGCTGCCCCACTTCTCAGGATGGGAGGTTCTTTGCAGTGGCCAGATCCCAATTTACAAAGGGCCTCAAAGGATAGGAGAAGAAATCTGGAAATTCTATTGAAGAGGAAAGCTAAAAGAGAGGGATTCTGAGAAAACACCCTCTTCCCGCCCTCCACCCGAAAAACAATCCCTTCCTGCCTCATTGGGTCACTAAAGAGTAAGGGCATGATAGAATATCCACAGTCATTCTAAAGTCCCGTGGACAGAGCACGGGCCTGGGAGTCGGAAGGGCTTGGGTTCTAATCCTGGCTCCTCCACTTGTCTGCTGTCTGACCTTGGGCAAGTCACTTCACTTCCCTGAGCCTCAATAACCTGGTCTGTAAAATGGGGGCTGAGACTGTGATACCCTCATGGGACGTGGACTGTCTCCAACACAATTTGCCATTATTATAATTAGTCTATCTTGCCGCGAGACAGCCCTGCTCTACCTGAAAGGGGTGAGCCACAGCCGCAAGGACAACCCTAAAGCAGTAACTCACTTCTGACCCCTCTACAGCCCAAATGAGTTTTTCCATTTGCAAGGATAAAAGGCACTGATCAGTTCACCAGATTTGTGTTTAAAAGGTGGGGAAATACACGGAGAGTCCTGGAGCAGAGGGAGAGATGGGAAGGGGATGAAATGTCATTCATTTCTAAATTATATAGGTGGAGAAATATCCTTGGTGTTAATCCATGAGAGACTTCAAATAATAGTAATAATAATGATGATGATGGTATTTGTTAAGTGCTTACTATGTGTCAAGCACTGTTCTAAGCACTGAAAGTTTAGGTGTTGAGTGATACTGAGGACTGGTCTGCTTGGAGGGTTGTGTTTTTTTTAAAACCAAAGAATAGTGATCTTTAACCAGTCATCAACTCTAAAATTAACACTGATGCCCCCTTTGATTGGAATTAGTTTTCCCTTCTCCCGCAGAGCTTTTGGATTGCAGGCTTGACCTGTGAATGTCATCAGATTCAAAATATATGGAAGGAAGGAAGACAGTGCTAGGGGAGGACAAAATCCTTCTGACAACATTTTAATAGCCACAGAGACTGGTAGTCTCTCTAGTATCTCACCTAATGCTTAACAAGACCGCCCCACTCCGTGTGTGTCTGTTTTCCTTTTTATCCTAATTGTTCAATACTTCTTTATTCAGGACGAATCCAGATTAAAAGCTAATTTGCTTTAGTCTTCCCGGGGTCAGAGCCTGTTTCTAGTTTGAGTTTTGTTGTTCAGTGAGGTAGAGTGCAATTTTCGAAGTCTTCCCAACTCTTAGTTTGAGACAATAATCCACTCTGTCTCCTCTTAATTAAAGCAAATAGCCCAGACTCACAATAGCAGTTCAGAAAGGCCTCAGTCTCCTCATTCCCTCAGAGCTAGAAGCTAATTGATTTTTCAGATGATAATGGTGTTTACCTTAGAAAACCAACCCCCTTGTATTTACTCCTCTGCTTCCCTTAAACCTTCCAGGTTCATGAATATCAAATGGTCATTGTGACTGGTGGGCCCTAATGGAGATGGTCTTCTCCCAAAATGTTTAACAACCTAATTAAGTGATTTCTGATTTAAATGCCAACTTCTCCGGGCTGGCCAACTTTAGACAAGGAGTTTCCCCCTGGAATTTTGGGGGCTTGCTTTTTATTTCCCCATTGTCTTGGAATACAGAGTTCACAGTGAGGGCCTCAGGCAAGCTGGAGGAGTGGGGAGGGGAATTTTCAGGGTGAATGGAAAAGGTCACAGCAATGGCAGCTTGGGGTGGGAGAGAAATTTAACATGAACATGCTGGAGAACTGTGGGTGGAAATTATGCAATACATAGACCAAGAATAAGCACATACGGAAAAGGATTGGTCTCCGGTGTTTAGACACCACCACCCTCCCTAGAAAAGCAGCGTGGCTCAGTGGAAAGAGAACGGGCTTTGGAGTCAGAGGTCATGGGTTCAAACCCTGGTTTTGCCAATTGTCAGCTGTGTGACCTTAGGCAAGTCACTTAACTCCTCTGTGCCTCAGTCACCTCATCTGTAAAATGGGGATTAAGACTGTGAGCCCCATGTGGGATAACCTGATCACCTTGTAACCTCCCCAGCACTTAGAACAGTGCTTTGCACAATATTAAGCACTTATTAAATGTCATTATTATTATATTAGCAGATAACTGACCTTTTCCCCAGAGTCCAAGGTCAGCAACTCATGCTTGAAGAGAATGGGCACTTTTTCCACTCTCCAGTAAGTTTTTGATGATAGGTGTATACATCTTCTGCTAGTTACTTGGATCCCCATATTTCTCTATAGCTTGCAAGAATAGCAGAGCAGGTGGGTATTGTGATTATTTTCCAAGAATTCTGTGGGTTTTCATGAACTTATCTTAAGTCACCATTCCTCACCTCCTTGGCAGTAGGAGTTACTAAAGACCTCGCACCCTGACCAGGAAAAATTATCTCGGCCTTAGGAAACATTCCGCAGCTAGAACAGAGCAGGAATTCCATTTTCCAGAACCTGGAATTCTTCAGAAGCTGCATTCTGCATGAATGTGTTCTTGATCTCAGTAAATTGTTCAAGCAACCCAAAAAAGGAGGAGGGGTAGGGGCGGTAGAAGGGAAGATTCTAATACAATCACTTTCCAAGTAATTAAAATGGTAAGTAATTTTCTTCATAATTAAAAAATGTTTGCTCATTGGTGCACACATCCATCCTAATGCCCGATTTAGCAAACACTTTCATTTAAGAAGATACCACCTTTGGTGCCACAATTACCATCCTATCAAAGAAAGCAATATTGCATTTAAAGGCCCCTGCTTTTGCTGGATAGATTCTCTTATTTTCAGTCTCTCCTTCGCCCATTTTCTTTGCTCCAAGGCCACTGCAACATTTTACGATTTCCAAGGTGTTTCATTGGGCCATTTCTTGGTTTAAGCAATAATAATAATAGTAATAATAATAATGGCATTTATTAAGTGCTACTATGTTCAAAGCACTGTTCTAAGCAATGTCCATCTCCATTCATGAAAGTGGCGCTACCTGTCACAAACGCCTTCCATCTTGGAAAAAGTATTAGGCTAGCTGCTGAAACATCCTAAGTCTTTTAGAATTGGAGGTTTCCTAATCAGAGTGAAATTGGACTTCCAGTTTCTAAAGACAGGCCCAGACCAAGCTTATTTGAGCTCCGATCATTTAACGGTTAAGTCCACACAAACTACCTAGAGCTGTCGAGCATATACAAGAGACTGGATCCCTACCCTCCAGGACTTGATCTCTTAAGGACCAAGCTTAAGAGCTAAGCAGCTTTGGATGGCTTTTTGACCATCAAATACACCACTGGGTAGGTGGAACAATCCTGAAACACTTCCCTCTGGATGAAAATGGAGACACTGGGATTCTGAGGCTAGTGGTACAGGAAGCCTCCCCCTCCCACCAGGAAAGAGAAGACTGGAGGTGCTCTCACAGGTGTGAGCTTAGCAGTTAACCAGAAGGGCCCAGTCCCAAACTAAAAGTAGGTTAAGTCTGCAGTTGATATTCAGGCCTCTTATCTGGGTCCTACCACTGCCGAACTACTTACATCAATGGTCATTCCACCTCTGACCTGCATCCATAACAACAACAAAAATTATTATTATTATGGAAATTGTTTAGTGCTTACTATGGGTCAAGTACCGCTCTAAGAATTGGAGCAGAAAAAAATTAATCAGATGGGGCACAGTCCCTCTCTCACATGGGGCTCACAGTCTAAGAAGGAGAGAAAACAGGTACTGAATCTCCATTTTACAGTTGAAGAACTTGAAGCCCAGAGAAGTTAAGTGACTTGCCTAAAGTCACAGAGCAGGCAAGTGACAGAGTTGGGATTAGAACCTAGGCCCTCTGACTCCCTGAACCACTCTTTCATTAGGCCACACTGCTCCCCAAAGCTTGCATCAGTGGGTAAAGCATACTGAGCTTTAGCAGAACCATGTAGCTCTAAGCCAGCTATTCTCGAGCCTCTTCTGTGCCGAAAAGAGGTGGGATAACCACCTCCATTTGCTCCTTCCTCCTAAGGGCTAAGTATTTTCCCAAGTACTTTTGTATCCAGTGAGCATTCAATAAATATCTTTACCTCTGCTCCTCTTACTTCAAAGTGGGGTGTCAAGCCATGTCCTTAGATAAATTCTTAGTGATAGCAATGAAACGCCTGAGTAAAATACATTTGGGATTTATCCACTGCTGAAAGTCAGAATTGGCCAGAACTAGGCTCTGGTAGAAGAAAAAGTCCCAGAATGGGTTTCTCTCCCTAGGAAACCTGTTCAATAGACTGCGTTTCAGTTAAATATATGGAATTATACATATAATTCTTTTTTTTGCTTTCAGCACTGGATTTGTAAAAACTGAATCAGGCACCAGTGTAGGGAAGATGGAGGTGATCAAAAAACGAAAAAAGTAGGCTACCGCCCTCTAACCTTCTCTCCTGGGAACAAAGATGTTAGAGGTACTCTACAGGACACATTTATCAGGTAGAATATTTTCTCCCAGGAAGAATATAGGAATGGGACATCTCCAAAAGCCAAATCACTTTTCTATTTAAAAAGACTAAGAGCTGTCTGACACATTATCTAAGCTAATTGGAAGCCCACAGAGTTCAGCTAATCAAACCTTATTGAGTATGGCTTTCAAAGACAGATCGGTCTGCCTCTTGTTTGGTTACCCAAACTGTCTTCTGTTATCTTGAACTAGCCATGGTTCAGATAATAGGTCCCCCCCATCAGTGGTGTTCAGAGGATTGGCTTCCCAGTGTTTTCCATACTCCAGGAAATACAAAGTTTAGGGACATTGGAAAGTGGTAGAAGAAAACAGATTGGATCACTGGGTAAGAAATATGGAAAAAATAAAGCCATAGGAAGTCAAACTTCCAGAGGAGAAAATTATCCAAGAAGTAAACATCAAGGATCAGCTTCTCTTCTCAGAGACTGAGGAACTAAAAAGCAATTTTCATAAACTTTTAAATATAGCTTTAAATATTATAGAGCTTAAGGTGTCACATACAAAGGGAAGTCTCCTTTGAAAGAGTTCCAGAAAACCATGAAATGCTGTTGATAAGACTTTGCCAATTTGTAAAGCTTGCCACAAACTCCAGGCTCACGTTTTCTTCTTTTTTTTTTTCTTTCTTTCTAAGAGCTCACTGAACAGAGAGCCAGCAATGACAACAGGGGACTGTGTAGTCAATGCATTTGATTTATTCAGGAGAAACAGTGTCAAAGTGGCATTTGCTAAAATATTTGAGATGGAAAACTAGTGCGGATCATGAGGGGAACTCCCTAAATCTCTCTGCCCATCTCCATCATTGTATTTGGGATTAATTGTAAGTTTGCTGCAGTCTTACCCTTGGGCCACAGCATTTATCTGAAGAGACTGATGGGCAGATAGAATTTTCCTTTAAAAAAATGTACATTTTCTTAAAGGCTTAAAGTTTGGGGATTTAGCTTTCTCCCTGGTTTGCTTAACAATTATTTTAGTGCATTTTTCCCTAGATTGACCAATTATTTCAAATTAGACCTATAATTGCATTGTATGGTTAAAAGGCCCAATTAATTTTAAAAATGCAACCACGTTAAATAGTGTTTACTAGAAACTGTATATCTGGCTGTCAAAGTCATAATGCTGGCTTACATTTATATCATCACTCGTATTTATTGAGCGCTTACTATGTGCAGAGCACCTTTCATCCTGAAGGTTACCAAAGCACTATTACAAATTTAACACACTCACTGCCTAATTATATATGTCCGGATCATTTCACCCACCACTAAAAAGCCATTGTGTTAGAGGTGAGCCATGGAAGTCAGAGCACCTGGAAACCACAGAGGAGCATTTAAGGAAAAGAAATACAAACTTCCCATATCCATTGGATCCATCAATGAGTACTGAGCCCAAAATAAAATGATGGTATTTGTCAAGCACTTACTATGTGCCGAGCACTGTTCTAAGCACTGGGTTAGATACAAGGTTATCAGATTGTCCCACGTGGGGCTCACAGTCTTAATCCCCATTTTATAGATGAGGTAACTGAGGCACAGAGAAGTTAAATGACTTGCCCAAAGTCACACAGCTGGCAATTTGCAGAGCCGGGATTTGAACCCATGACCTCGGACTCCAAAGCCCGTGCTCTTTCCATTGAGCCACACTGCTTTCCAAGTGAAGTGACCTGCCCAGAGTCACACAGTTGACAAGTGGTACCAGAGAAACAGTGTGGCTCAGTAGGAAAAGCACAGGCTCTGGAGTCAGAGGTCATGGGTTCAAGTTCCGACTCCGCCAATTGTCAGGTGTGTGACTATGGGCAAGTCACTTCACTTCTCTGGACCTCAGTTCCCCCATCTGTAAAATGGAGATTAAGATTGTGAGCCCCCTGTGGGACAACCTGATCACCTTGTAACCTTCCCAGTGCTTAGAACAGTGCTTTGCACATAGTGCTTAATAAATACCATTATTATTATTACCAATGGTACCATAATCCTACCTACACAATGGGCCCTGGATTAGATAAGAAATGAAAGATGGTGCTTCCTCCCTCTGCTTCTTCAGAGAAGAATCAGGAAGCAAGCAGGAAGTTTCAAACCAAAAAAAGTTCATGACACCCCCCCAACTCCTCCTGTCAGTCCTAAAAATCATACGCTCACGTTTCATCTAGTCCAGTTGCTCTAGCAAATTCACTACCCAAATTTGGAGTTTGCCCATCCCTTAAATGCTCTCCACCTACACTATGCCCCTCCTCCTCCTCTTGCCACACAATTCATTTTGTTTGCTTCCTTGCTTCCTCAGATATCAGGTACATACAGGGATGTTATAAAGGAGCTACAGAGACTGAAGTACTGACTTCCCCGGGGGACATATATACATCATCCCTATCAATCAAAAATATTTCATTGTCTGTGTGCATAAAACTGCATAAAACGCTTGGAAGAGTTCACTAGAGTTAAAAGACGATCTTTGCCATCAAGAAGCTTGCACTCTAACCAGGGAGACAGGCACTGAAATAACTTCCATATAGAAGAGAGAAAAAGTGGATAATAATAACTGTGATATTTATTAAGTGATTACTATGAGCCAAGCACAGTACTAAGCATTGGGGTAGGTACAAGATAATCAGATTGGACACAATCCCTGTCTCACATGGGGTCACGGCCGAAGTTAGGAGGGAGAATAGGTATATATAATGCCCATTCTACAGATGAGGAAGTTGAGGCACAGAGATGTCAAGTGACTTGCCCAGGGTCACACACCATTTAAGTGGTGGAACCGGGACTAGAACCTGAGTCTCTCAATTGTCAGTCCCGAACTCTATCCACTAGAGCAGGCTCCCTCCCCATAAAGATAACTACCCCAGTAGGAGGTCATGTGTGTCAATATATACTAAAGTAACTCAACTCCTAAAGCCACCCAGAAATCAGAAACAGTGGGGCAAGCAGCAAACAAAATAATCCTCTCCTCTCAACACTTCCATTACCTGCCAGATCTCCATGAATTCCCTGATTTTTCCCTCCTTCAAGTATCCCACCACAGCAATCTGACACCTCATAAAACACCCAGCTTCTTTCACAGTGAAAGTGGTTGCAAGCCTGGAGAGACCATTATTACTCTGCAGTTAGATAAGATATAAATAGACATCACAGGAAGAACAACATAATTTGGTCTTGAGTTCATACTTTGTGGTAGTTGTACTGAATGCAACTAATGATAACACTTCTCTTGCCTAATAACTGTTAACATCCCACACATTTGCTCTGAGTTCCCACTCCACTGCAGTGGTTTTAAAGAGCTGAAAGTGTTTTTCTGTCTATAGTTGGCACCTTCTTCTCCCTAACAAATGTATAAGCCCTGTAGTTCCTACTTCTTTCTTATCTAGCAGTCTGGCCGAGTCCAGGACAGAATCTCCCCAGTTCTGAGATTTCTGACTTTTCAGTGTGTGTGCGTAGCACCATACTAACCACTTGGAAGAGTCCAAAAGAGTTAATGGTGAGTCCCTCCAGAAGGCCCAGGCAGACTCTTCTCCTAGTTGAGTCCTCTTCTCAACTAGCAGGGTCCCTTCTCCCCACCCGTCCCAGAGGGAAGAGTAGAAACAGTAGCAGCCAGCCACCTCCCCATAAAGCAGAACATTGGGAAGGATGTTGTTATTGTGGTCACCTCGGCTGCTGGACTCCAAGCCACAAGAAGTCCAAGGCTCTGCACTTATAGCCACAATGCCCTCAGCATTTTTTTGGTTTTATTTTTGTATTTATCGCCTGTCCTCATCTTCTAAGCCCCACCTGTGGTCTGCACCTGATCTGCTTATATCTACCCCAGCACTTGGCATAGTGATTTGCACACAATAAATACTTAACACCTGCGGCAATTCTTAGCATATGTTGTTCTGTATCATTATTTTATTCCCAATGGGGCTGTCTCTCTACCACTGCGTTCTTCAGCACCTAGCTTCTGAAAGGGGTTGCCCTCCTGAGAAAATGAGTTTTTTCCTGCAATTTATGGAAATAATAAAGCATCTCTTTTCCAATGAACTGTAGGCATTTGCGCATGGAATACTGCCTGGATCCACCCAAGTAAAGCATGGAGACAATAGTATTCCCTTTTAGCAGAAAAGGAATGTGAGTCCAAGGGAAAGTATTTTCCAAGGTCAGGCAGTCATCAGCAGAGCCAGGACTAGAACCCAGAATTCCTAAATGCCAGTGCAGTGTTTTTTTTCTTAGCTCACACTACAAGTTGACATTGTCAATCTCCACCACTTCTCCTTGCTAGCATCAGGTAGAAATCCTTCAGGGCTCACGGCATCCACATCAATCATATATACTGGGCAAGTCTTGTGTGCAGAGCACTGTACTAAGCACTTAGGAGAGTACAATGTAACAGAGTTGGTAGACATACTCCCTCCCTACAAGGAGTTTACACCTGGATAAATCAATGCCGGGATACAGATCACTGAGGAATCCTTCCTAATGGAAACACCACCAATGTTGTCTGCCCAGGAGAAATGCTGACTGAAAATATTCTCGACTCTGTGAGTCTCTCAGGATATTCTCAGAGGAATCCTCTGGGCCCTTCAGGGAAAAATGAGTCCAAGAGGGTGATCACCCCACCCTCCAGGGGTGACAGTGGTGGGCCAGCAACTGAACAGCACAGAACACTGTATCTGTAGTAAGCCTCTAGAGAGTGGGGGGTCGGGGGGATATCATTCAATCAGTAGGTCCAGGAAGAGGATGACCATGATTTCCATCACCAAACCACAGTGAATTAGTGGGGAGGTGGGTGCAGGAAAGGCCATGCCTTTCCTGTATTTTTCAGGAAAATTAAAGCTACTTCTTGGAGAATCTTCCTCTGGATGGTGATTGTGCCAAGAAAATGAATCAGTGGTATTTACTGAGTGCTTGCTGGGCATAAGGCATTGTAAAGCACTTGGAGGAGTACATTACAACAGAGTTGGTTGATACATTCCCAGCCCACAACAAGCTTATATTCTATTACAGTCTAGAGGCCAGGGAACTTGTCCCTGAGAGTTCATTTTAGCTGTACCCAAAGCCCACAGGAAGGACCTGGCCTCCACTCCTCCATTACCACTTCCCCACCCTTATTCACGATTCACCACGGCCCAGGTGTGAGGGAGTGCAGCAGCTCCCAGGTGGTAGCTTCTCAGGGGCCCCTTTCAGGGAACACTTTGCAGTGAGGTAACAGTGGAAATAATCTGGGGTCAATGCCACACACTTCCTCTGAATCGCTGAGGGAACTTGGGTAGCTCATTTTCCACCTGACAATTTCTACACACACACACACACACATACACACACACACACACACACACACACACACCCCCCTCCCCCCCCCCCCCCCCCATCTCCTTTCCCCCAAATCAATGGTATTTCTTGAGAGATTACTGCCTTCAGAGCACTGCACTAAGTGCATGGGAGGGGATAATACAATTGAGTTGGTAGGCAAAATCCCTGGCCTCAAGGAGTTTACAGTTCAGTGGGGAGACAAATATTGAGATAAATTACAGATAGGTGAAGGAGTAGAGTATAAGGATACTCACATTAGCCCCACAGCAGTTGGATGTACATAGCCTTATTATCTGCTTTTCCTCGATCCGTAGTTTATTTTAATGTCTGTCTCCCACTAGACTGAACGTTCCTTGGGAGCAGGGCTCCTGACTACCAAACCTATTATACATTCCCAAGCATTTAGGGAGTGCTCAGCACACAGTGAGAGCTCAGCAAACACTGATTGATTGATAAGTATACAAACACTGTGGGTGTGGAGGATGAATATCAAAGTAGCTAGAAGGTACTAACCTAAGTGCCTAGGTGGCACAGAAGGGAGAGAGAACAAGGTTGAGGAAATGAGAAGTTAGTCAGAGAAGGCTTCCTGGAGGAGGTGGTATTTTAGTAGCACCTTGAAGATGGAGTTATCTGTTGGGCATAGGGTGTTCCAAGCCACAAGGATGACATGAGCAAGGAGTCAGTGGCAAGAATGAAAAGATGGGGACACAAGTAGGTTAGTGATAAGAGGAATAAAACATGCAGACTGGGTTGGGGATGGAAAGGAATGAGGTTAGTTTGGAAGGGAAGATCTGATAGAGTGTGTTAAAGTTTTGGGCAATGACTGGAGTTTTTTGAGGAGTAGGGTGACATGAGCAGAATTTTTTCTTTTAGAAGATTGATCCAGGCAGCAAAGTGAAGTATGGACTGGAGAGGGAAGAGGATTGAAACAGGGAGGTCTACACGGAGGCTGGTGACATAATCAAGGGTTCATCATGTCCACTACTGTTACTGTACTCAATACATTAGTAAAGCCTTTTGCACAGAGTAAGAACTCAGTAAATATGATTGCTTGACTGACTCCCCCCATCTCATAAGATCATGAAATCCACAGGGCAAAGTACTTAGGGGAAATGTCTTTTGCCCTTTTTTTTTAACTACAATACACGTGTGTGTGAGTCTGTGGTGATTCAGGTATACGTTAATCAGTTCTCCTTAGGTGAATGGGAGCTTCCAGTTGAAACCTTCAGTGGAAATGGGATTTCCTAAGGTTCATGATTAGGCTTCTTCAAGAATAAGCTCCTAATAAATGAATTTCCTTACCCCAACGCACTCTCAAAGGAGTCAAAGTGTGGGATGTGTTGTTACACTTGCTATAGAGTATGCACATTGTTTTTCTAACTATCGATTGCAGCATGAACAATAATCTTTCAACCTCAGCATTGGCATGCTTTAGAAAATGTGTCAAACATTTTTACTTCAGACTAGAGATTATATCAGTCAAGCTCTACTCCCTCTTTTATGACTTTGGCTTGTTCTGCGCTCAGGTGAGTAACGGAATAGGGAGAGAGGGAGAGAGAGGGAGAGAGAGGGAGAGAGAGGGAGAGAGAGGGAGAGAGAGGGAGAGAGAGGGAGAGAGAGGGAGAGAGAGGGAGAGAGAGAGAGGGAGGGAGAGGGAGGGAGAGGGAGGGAGAGGGAGGGATCCCGTTTCCTGCACAGAGTAAGACTTGGTTCGAACTTTATTCCTGAATACCAAATGGAATTGTAAATCCTTAGCAGATGAGATGCAGCATGAATTAGAGGACAGAGCGTGGGTCAGGCTGTCAGAGAACTTGGGTTCTAATCCTGGCTCAGTCATTTGCCTGCCATGTAACCTTGAGCAAGCCACTTAACTTCTTTGAGCCTCAGTTTCTGTACCTGAAACTGGGTACTCAATACCTGCTCTCCTTTTTAATTAGTCCCTGCCTCAGTCTGTGTCTGATCATAGTACCTTGTACTTACCCCAGTACCTAGTGCTTGGCACACAGTGGGTGCTTAATACTACCATTATTATTATTCTAAAGCCCCAAATGGGAGTCCAAGACAAAATCTGAATTAACCCAGATGAGATGCAGTCAATCGTTGGCTTCTCTGTGCCTTGGTTTCCTTATCTGCAAAATGGGGATTAAGTACCTGTTCTCCCTCACATTTATTCTGCGAGCTCCATGTGAGACAGGAACTGTGTCCAACCTGACTGTCTTATATCTACCCCAGGACTTAGAACAACACTTGGTACATAGTAAATGATTAACAAGTACCAAATTATTATTATTATTGCTATTAATAATAATAATTTTCATTATTCAAGGCATGGAAGTTCTAGGTTCCCTGTATGTGCTCTCACGATTAAGAGAACAAGAGATATGAGGTTTAGTTACCTCAGAAACCTGGGCTCATTTGCAAATCACCTGGAGATCCTTTCATGGCAGAGGGAATAAGTCTGATGTGAGTGATTCATCGAAGACAAGAGGAGATATTCATTTAAGAAAACTACCCTCTTGGACTGAACTCTAACATTATATGACTTTCAATAAAGGTGCCTTTGGTAAATGCTCCAAATTGTACATTGGGGTGAGGCTTTTTTTCCCCCCAAAGCTTGGGCTGGTCTTTGGTGAATCGGATCAGTGTAAATTAAATCAAAGGAGAACAGAAAGTCAAGATGCCTAACAGCTTTCAGATACAGCACTGTCTGCAGACCAGACTCCCCAGAAGAGGATTTGAGCTCTGAGATGAGGACCTTTTCTCTTTTACTGAAATGGTTGGGCAAAGACCCTTCAAGGACAAAGGGACTGTGTTTAAGAGAAGAAAGATGGACAACAGAAACCTAAAATTCAATATCACCCTCTCTAGTGGAACTTCCTCAACCTCCCATACACACACACACAATGCGTGTACATGTGAAATGCATAAACCAGCTGGCAACAGGTATAGAAAGCTCTCCTCATGTCATCAAATGCCCCATTGCTTCCTGGTTATTTTCCTCCTCCTCCTAGTAGAGCTGGCTTGGGAACTCTATAGGTTTGTGGAGCTTGAAAGTGCTGGAGTGGTGAACTCTAGCTGGGACCCTGGCTTCTCTCAGACTCTTTGGGCCTAAGTGTTCACCTCTGAGAAAGGAAAGTACCGATATCAGCTTTCTTTACCTTGTTAGTGGAAACGACTGATTAATAAAATGATGGCACGTCAAACTAAGGCACTCAGATAGGACATTGTTTCCTCTGTTTTTTTCAGGGAAAAGAGGTGTTGAAATCCCCATTCCTTGTAAGAGGAACAGATCCCTGAGGGGCACCCCCAGAGCAGTGATGAAGAACTCTGAGGGTCCCCATTTATTTCTAAACCAAAACATTCTCAGGGATCCTCCCCATGGAAACCACCATACCATGGGGGAAATCCCCACAAATTCCATTTAAATTTTAAAAAATAGATCCAGGAAACCAACTCCCCACACTCATTCCCCACCCGGTTCCCGATTAGCCAAGGACTCCGAAATGAAGGGGTAGAGCATTTCTGACCTTTGAAATAAAACACAAACCCCGAGAAGCCAGTGGGTGAAATAAGTAGTAATAGTAATAACAACAATAATAATCGCATTTGATAAGCTCCTACTATGTGCCAAGCACTGTTCTAAGTGCTAGGGTAGATGCAAGGTAATCAGATTGGACACAGTCCCTGTCCCACATGGGGCTCACAGTCTTAATCACCATAGAGAAGCAGCATGGCTCAGTGGAAAGAGCCCAGGCTTTGGAGTCAGGGGTCATGGGTTCAAATCCCGGCTCCACCACTTGTCAATCAATCAATCAATCGTATTTATTGAGCGCTTACTATGTGCAGAGCACTGTACTAAGCGCTTGGGAAGTACAAATTGGCATCACATAGAGACAGTCCCTACCCAACAGTGGGCTCACAGTCTAAAAAGGGGAGACAGAGAACAGAACCAAACATACCAACAAAATAAAATAAGTAGGATAGAAATGTACAAGTAAAATAAATAGAGTAATAAATATGTACAACCATATATACATATATACAGGTGCTGTGAGGAAGGGAAGGAGGTAAGACGGGGGGATGGAGAGGGGGAGGAGGGGGAGAGGAAAGAAGGGGCTCAGTCTGGGAAGGCCTCCTGGAGGAGGTGAGCTCTCAGCAGGGCCTTGAAGGGAGGAAGAGAGCTAGCTTGGCGGATGGGCAGAGGGAGGGCATTCCAGGCCCGGGGGATGACGTGGGCCGGGGGTCGATGGCGGGACAGGCGAGAGCGAGGTACAGTGAGGAGATTAGTGGTGGAGGAGCGGAGGGTGCGGGCTGGGCTGTAGAAGGAGAGAAGGGAGGTGAGGTAGGAGGGGGCGAGGTGATGGAGAGCCTTGAAGCCCAGGGTGAGGAGTTTCTGCCTGATGCGCAGATTGATCGGTAGCCATTGGAGGTTTTTGAGGAGGGGAGTAATATGTCCAGAGCATTTCTGGACAAAGATAATCCGGGCAGCAGCATGAAGTATGGATTGAAGTGGAGAGAGACACGAGGATGGGAGATCAGAGAGAAGGCTAGTGCAGTAGTCCAGACGGGATAGGATGAGAGCTTGAATGAGCAGGGTAGCGGTTTGGATGGAGAGGAAAGGGCGGATCTTGGCAATGTTGCGGAGCTGAGACCGGCAGGTTTTGGTGACGGCTTGGATGTGAGGGGTGAATGAGAGAGCGGAGTCGAGGATGACACCAAGGTTGCGGGCTTGTGAGACGGGAAGGATGGTAGTGCCGTCAACAGAGATGGGAAAGTCAGGGAGAGGACAAGGTTTGGGAGGGAAGACAAGGAGCTCAGTCTTCGACATGTTGAGCTTTAGGTGGCGGGCGGACATCCAGATGGAGATGTCCTGAAGGCAGGAGGAGATGCGAGCCTGGAGGGAGGGGGAGAGAGCAGGGGCAGAGATGTAGATCTGGGTGTCATCAGCGTAGAGATGATAGTTGAAGCCGTGGGAGCGAATGAGGTCACCAAGGGAGTGAGTGTAGATTGAGAACAGAAGGGGACCAAGCACTGAACCTTGGGGAACCCCCACAGTAAGAGGATGGGAGGGGGAGGAGGAGCCTGCAAAAGAGACTGAGAAAGAACGACCGGAGAGATAAGAGGAGAACCAGGAGAGGACGGAGTCTGTGAAGCCAAGGTCAGATAACGTGTTGAGGAGAAGGGGGTGGTCCACAGTGTCAAAGGCAGCTGAGAGGTCGAGGAGGATTAGGACAGAGTATGAGCCGTTGGATTTGGCAAGCAGGAGGTCATTGGTGACCTTTGAGAGGGCAGTTTCCGTGGAATGAAGGGGACGGAAGCCAGACTGGAGGGGGGTCGAGGAGAGAGTTGGTGTTGAGGAATTCGAGGCAGCGCGTGTAGACAACTCGTTCAAGGAGTTTGGAAAGGAATGGTAGGAGGGATATGGGACGATAACTAGAAGGTGAGGTGGGGTCAAGAGAGGGTTTTTTTAGGATGGGAGAGACATGGGCATGTTTGAAGGCAGAGGGGAAGGAACCAGTGGAGAGTGAGCAGTTGAAGATGGAAGTTAAGGAGGGGAGAAGGGATGGAGCGAGAGATTTCATAAGATGAGAGGGAATGGGGTCAGAAGCACAGGTGGCCGGAGTAGCACTTGAGAGGAGGGAGGAGAGTTCCTCTGAGGATACCGCTGGGAAGGATGGGAGAGTAGCAGAGAGTGTTGAGAGCCGGGGGGTTGGAGAAAGGTGGGAAGAGACTTTGGGGAGGTCGGACCTGATGGATGTGTGACTTTGGGCAAGTCACTTAACTTCTCTGCAGCTCAGTTACCTCATCTGTAAAATGGGGATTAAGACTGTGAGCCCCCCGTGGGACCACCTGATCACCTTGTAACCTCCCCAGAGCTTACAACAGTGATTTGCATAGAGTAAGCACTTAATAAATGCTATCATTATTATTATATTATTATTTTACAGATGAGGTAACTGAGGTGCAGAGAAGTGAAGTGACTGCCTAAGGTCGCCCATCAGACAAGTGGTAGAGCCCAAATTAGAACCCACAGCCTTCTGCTTCCCAGGCCCGTGCTCTATCCACTACACCTTGGAGTGTCTCCCATTGCTCCACTCTCCACTCTGTCATCAGATGGTCCCCATCTCAGTCACATGGCCTGTTCCCAGGAAACTTTTTTTCTTCCTTAGAGTTCTGTCCTTTCCAGCATGCTAAGGTTGCTTCCTAGGAATGAGTGTCCTTAGGCCTGTCCCTGAAATCCAGGTTCCAGGAAAGAAGAGCCTTTTGCGTTGTAAATTAGTCTTGCTTCCCAACCCAGGAGCTGCTGATGATGGGTTTCCAGGAGGCCACTACTCTTTGCCTGATCAACTTCAGAATCCATGTGCAATTGTTCCAAACCTAAACAAATAAAGATTTTTTTTTGAGGTAGGGGAGGGCAGGATTGAGGGGACACTGACATTTGGAGTGCCTGGAGTTGGCCCAGGAAAAAACCTCTCAAGTGCAATGCCTGAGCCAAATAGTTGCTCCCCGTATATACAAAAATCAATAGTATTTATTGAGTACTTACTTTATGCAGAGCACTGTACAAAGCAATTGAAAGACCACAGTGCAATAGATGGTGCGATTACAACCCGCATCCTTCTAGTTGGCTATGCTGCCCAGGAAGACTACAAGTCCCAACATGCAGTATTCTGCTAGGATCAAAGCAGTGTGGCTAAGATCTATAATTTCTTCTGGCCACAGCATAATAACAAGCATTTTTCCATCTTCAAAGAGCTTTACAAACATTAACTAATCTTCCTGGCACCTCAGAAGTCCAGGGCTATTATCCCCATTTTAGAGATAACTAATCTGCAGCAAATAGGATCATTTAATTTGACAAAGGTCACAGAGTATGCCCCACTCAGAAGTCTCTTGCTGTCCCCTTCTTCCCCTTCCCAACCATCCTGGGTCCCCCCTTCACAATTCTGGGAGCCAGAGTAGCCTCATTTCTGCATAATGAATTTTGGAGTTTGGAAATTGCACCGAAGAGGGGGAAAGCAGAATTCTGGCTCAGAGCTGGCCCAGTTCACCAAGGTGAAGGTGTTCTTCACTTTGCCGAATGATGAACTGGAAATGTTACTCTTCAGATCTCAGCAGACCTCAGAGAGACCTCCCAGAGAGCTTATCAAAGGCCCTTCTGCTGCCAGAGGCAGATGACTTTTCGGTTCCAGAGGACTTGAGAGAACTCAGGACAGACGGAGAAAGGATAAGCTCCTCTCCTGGACTCTAAGCTCCTTGAGGGTGGGCATCCGGTTTACTAATTCTGTTGTTCTCCCCCAGGTGCTTAATATAGCACTCTGAACACAGTAAGTGTTCAGTAAATAGCAGTGATTGATTGAAAAGGCAAAGGAAGCTATGAATCACACTTACTACACTCCAAAATCACCTGTTATATGTACCAACTCTTCAGTGGACCATCGAAGTCTGCTTCCAACCGTGCAACCCTCACAAAAACAAAAGTGCCCCCCACACAATTGGAAATCCCCATTTCAACACATCGATCTCGCATTCTTTTAAATCATGTCAACAGCCTTCTTTTCTGCATGGAGTTGAATGGTGGATTTGTGTCTCAGAGAAGGAGAGTTACAATATCTACATCAACAACACGATTACCACCTAAACCAATTAATCCACAGTGGGGTCCATAGTACCTGATTTTCATTCTCATTCCTTTCAGTTTCCTTGTATTTGTTTTTGACTTAGTTATCACCCAAAATACACATTCTATTTGTATTGTTCAAGATTCACGCTTTCCTTGCTTTGAGCATTGCCATAAATATTTTTTGCACAATTTTCTTTCAAGAGTACCTTGTATCCTTGCAAAAAAAGTGGGCCCGCATCTTACAGATTCCAAACATTGACACTTTCCCAACTGATCCTCAGTTTTGCAGCATTCTATTTTCAAAAATAAACCCAGGGCAAGAAGGAAGAAAGGAAACAAACTTCCATCTGTCTTCACCTCCTCTCAAGACTGTCAAGATTTCTACTGATGGACTAAGCCCACTGTTGGGTAGGAACTGTCTCTATATGTTGCCAACTTGTACTTCCCAAGCACTTAGTACAGTGCTCTGCACACAGTAAGCACTCAATAAATATGATTGAATGAGTAAATGAATGAATAAAAATGTCTATCCCTTCTGTCCCCTTTCCTGCTGGGCTATCAAAGCACCTAATAATTGTGGTATTAACTAAATGCTTACTATGTGCCAGGCATGATATTAACCGCCAGGGTAGATTCAAGATAATTGGGCTGGACACAGTGGGTCCCACATGTGGCTCACAATTGAAGAGGTGGGGAAATCAGGTATTCTGCATTTTACAGAATTGTCCGACAGACAATTACTCTCCCCTGTTTCAAAGCCTCACTGAAGGCACATTTCCTCCAAGAAGGCTTCCCTGACTAAGCCCCCCTTTCCTCTTCTCCCTCTCCCTTCTGCATTGCCCTGACTTGCTCTCTTTATTCATCCCGCCTCGCAGCCCCACAGCACTTATGTACATATCTGTAATTTATTTATATTAATGTCTGTCTCCTGCTCTAGACTGTAAGTTCATTGTGGGCAGGGATTGTGTCTGTTTATTGCTATGTGGTACTCTCCCAACTGCTTAGTACAATGCATGCAGTAAGTGCTCAATAAACATGATTGATTGAATGAATGAAAGAAGAAAAAACTGAGGCACAGAGAAGTTCATTGACATACCCAAGGTCACACAGCAGGCAAATAGGGGATCCAGGATTAGAACCCAAGTCCTGTGACTTGGCCCAAGATCTTTCCACTAGACAATGTAGTTTCTCAAAGTACCTGAACCTAACATTTGCCTGTTCAATCATATCTTGTCTCTGTATTCCTGTTTCCACTTCTTCTTGCTCATCCATATCCAAACACAAGGATCATCTTGGACCAACCCCACTGTCTCCAAAGAGATCATCTCATTATTTTAATTCCTCCTTTGGCTTCTTCTCTCCTTCCTGTGGTTTCCCATTTTTAGTCATTTGCTGCTATGGAAGCTTTCATTTATATCGCTGAGGTTTACAAATTAGTTTGGCCCGAAAGGTGAATATGCTCCTACAGTCAAACTTACAGCAACCTATTCTAGGGAAATCCAACATAATGAAAAAATAACAAATATTTTAACATCAGAAGATACCCTTCAAGCCAAACGATGAACAGGATATACAGCTAAAGTTAGGCTGCACAATGCTTACAGCATTGTTTCCTTTCCCGCTTGGCTTTCCTGTCAATCTGGGCCCAGGATGGGAATTGTTTGTACAAACCCTCGGATGAGTGGAAATTGGGAGATGACTTTGTGCAGTGAATCACTTAGATTTTTCAGAGGGCTGAATGCTGACGTCAGTGCCAGAGACTGAGGAAATACATGAGCCAATTGTTTCCTTGCACGAAACCACCCTGGGCAATTCAGGAAGACAGAAAAGCATCTTCTTGATACACAAGCTATGCTCCTGTAGAATCACAAGAATTAGGCACCCCACTCACAGTTTCCCATTCTAATGACAAAGGGCAAGTGAAGAATTAGAGGAGGATGAACTTGCAAATTGGAAATCATACTTGGTAGGAAAAAATAGTGGAAAAGACATTATTGGATTTTCCAAGCAAAAATTATAGATGTCTTCATTCTAGTTCAAAGTTTATTTTCTGAAATATATAAAGAAGGGGACATCCACTGGAACAAGCTGCCTCCCTTAACAACAATAACAATAATAATAATAATAATAATGGTATTCGTTAAAGCTTACCATGTGTCAGGCACTGTACTAAATTACTAAATCTAGTTGGAGACCGTCCCTGTCCCATATGGGGATCATAATCTCAATCCCCATCTTACGGATGAGGTAACAGGCACAGAGAAGTGAAATGACTTGCCCAAGATCACACAGAAGACAAGTGGGGGAGTTTGGATTAGAACCCATGACCTTCTGACCCCCAGGCCCATGCTCTACCCACCCCACCATACTGCTTCCCTTAAAAACAGGTTCCATACGAAGACAATTGAGACCAAATTGATATTTTGGGGACTAAACGATCTGAATGATTTTCACATATACTTTTTAAGATGACTCCTTCTCCCCTGAGTCTTCCTCTGAGGAGAAAGAGCTTGGTTTTAACTCCTCCTCCATATTATAAGCAGGTTAGAACTCCCTTCTACCTCTTTGGGCTACTAGCGCCTAGCACCTAGTCTTAGCAACCACACCTGGCCACCTTAGAAAAGCAAAATGTGGATTTTGTTACCTCTACTGAAGCTGCTGTCAGAGTGTAGAGGGCTAAGGACTGTTTCAATGTGGCCTCCACCTCACAGACCCAATAGCCAAATCAGAACAATAGGTTACCTCCACCAATTTTATAAGGATAAAGAAGGAATTTCAAACCTACCCTTCCCAAGTAGCAAATCAACAATACATTTTTCTCCTAGAGGGAAAAAGCATTAGTCACTCCCCCATTATGATGACTCTCCTCCAACATGTTGCCTGGCTGTCGCTAATAATTATTAATATTACTATATCATTTATTAAGCACATGCAATGTGCTAAGAGCTGGGGTAAATGCAAGTTCATGAATTGAACACAGTCTCTGCCCCATAGCAGGCTCACAGCCTATCTTCCAGCGCCCAAATAGCTTGTACCAAGTCATACTATTCCATCTCAGGGTCTGGAGAGACCTGTCTCCTGCTCTGCTTAGCTGATAACCTGAATTCAGCATTCACATCACAATCAACCACATTTTAGAGTGATTTATTCCTTTTATGATGTTCACACAGCACTGCAGCCTTGTCTAAGGGGGAGTTCTTATTTTCTAAAGTGTTCTGGTCTCTGCCTTATGACTTTTGCTTCCCTTTAATCACATAAGAATCAAACCGTTGGCCTTGTTCCAGCACATAATGAATCTTTCTTCGTCTGATTATTTCTCTTTGCTGGCTTCTTAAATAGAAACAAGCAAGTTAACTGATAAACACATAACTTGTCCTTTCATATCCGTAAACTGGGCCTCCAAAACTCGGTGGGGGGGCGGGGGGGAAGATGAGAAAAAGAATTGAGAATTCTGATGAGGCACATTTTTTTCAATTAATCTGCCACTAAGATTTCTGTTTGGTGGTGTGATTTTAAATGGGCCATCCAATCATTAACTGGTGTTGGCTTTATAATAAGAACACTCTGTATGTGCTGAGCCCAACCACCTTGGGAACATACAGGCATTTTATTACCTGGTTGGTAAACCTAAATAAATAGGTATATAATAATTTGTACACAATTCCCAGGCAATAACTGTATTATTAAATTTAAGGAGTTATTAACTTTTAATTATATTTAAAATTCCTTAGATTTAACAATGATGTAATATGTGAAGGAGATATTTATCTACCACTGTACATGCTATAATTATCAAACCTCAATGCATTTCTCTCTTCAACACTGCCGTCCTCCTTACTAACTAGCTCAGCTTCTCCATGATTGAATCCGCCGCCTACGGTCCAAGATGACTGTTCTCCACTTTTGACTCCTAAAGCGTCCCCCTTCCACTTTCCCACTTCTCCAGCTTTCCCGGAGACCTTGTCGATTTCTTCAAAGAGAAAATGCTAGGTGAGCAAGATTTCTCACCCCTCCCATCCTGTCCTATAGACTAACAACCTTTCCTCCTATGTCAACCCCTAGTCCACTAGTTTACCTCTCTTAACCCTCTCGTCCCCGGCTAACACACGATCCTTTCCCCTCTCCCTCATGGCATTTTCTTTCTCGAAGGCTCTAGTTCCAGCTTCTAATACAGTCTGGCCATCTATTTCTAACCTGAATTTCACTTGGCCCTATTTATCTCTCCACATCTCACCTATCTCCTTTACCTTTAATCTCCTACATCCTTGTATGTTCTGTGCGCAACCACTATCTTGATTTCTCTTTTGAATACCCCTGAAATCTGGCTTCCAACCTGAATTCCACTGAGGTTGAAGATAACATTCTTATATCCACTGTTTCCCCAACCATTTGATTTTCCTGGGCTCACTATCCAATTCCTCACTGGCAGACAATGGTGGTTTGACTCCACTCCACTCCAGTCAGAACTCCAGCTTTCAAGTTACAATTAGGGCAAAATGTCCTTCTTTCTCCTTCCTTGAAGATCCTGGGTGAGAACTTTTCCTTTCCTTCTGGGTTCGATATTATGCCAAGTTTCACTGCCTCTGTTCAACCCCCTTCATCCAACTTTATCCTCAAATCCATTCTCCCATTAGTCCCCTCAGCCATCCTGCCTCACCATGAGTGTTGGTGTTTGCAACAGGCTGCTGGGAGCCAGACTCCTTTCAAGGATCGTTTTTGACTCAACAGTGAGAGTCCCCCATCCCTGACCCCCACCACCTTTTCTCCACAAAACAATCAAAATCTTACTGAGAACAATTTCCCATGATCATTCTCCCTAAAGGCTATGGCCTATTTCAACTCTGGGGTCCTGTAATGGCGGTGGCCAGATGAGAATGCAGAAGGGACTTTACCTTTACATTTTTCCCCCAGCATTCTCTGTTGACTTGTCATTACTGAAAAGCAAGAAACTGTGCCTTGTCCTACAACGCTCTGCAGTGAAGAACATTGTTCAAAATGTTAAATGATTTCAGAGGGAACAGGATGCTACATGCAGAATGAAACCTTTCTAGCCCTTATCTATGAAGATAAGGGTTGGAATTGTAAACATGCCACATAGATTAGAATTTTTAAGAGAACAACTTCAGATAACTCAATCCACCTAAGAGCCCCCAAATCTTCCCAGGACGGAACTGCCTGGTGGCAATTTTAGCCCATTTGCCATTCTTTTCTCCTCACAGCTTTGGGAAAGGAACACAGGTATCCACAATGCACATGGACCAGGTCATATCAACTGTGCTCATTCATGAATCCAGTTGAATCCTTAATGAACCCTGTGGCCATTCTACCAGGTACAATGAGATGAGGGTTCAGAACACAAGGATGACCAGTTCATTTCACTGACAGTGGAGCGGGAAGGGGGAGATTTAGAGGTGTGGGGTAGGGGGTGTCACTGGACATGAAGCCTCACAGTTTAAGGGGGTTTTTAAACCTCTATTTGTAAATTGATAATAATGATGGTGGTGATGATGATAATGATATCTGTCTCCACCTCTAGACTGTGAGCTCCTTGTGGACAGGGAATGTGACTACCAACTCTCATATTGCTCTCCCTCAAGCGCTTAGTAGAGTCCTCTGCACACAGTCAGCACTCAAATGCCACTAATTGATGGATGATATTTATTAAGTGCTTACTGTGTGCTAAGCACATAGGGGTAGATACAGGGTAATCAGAGTCCCAGACCCACCCTGGGCTCACAGTCTAAGAGGGAAGGAGATCAGGCAATCATTTTTCAGATGAGGAAACAGACCCTGCGAAGATAAATGATTTGCCCAAGGTTACACAGAAGACAAGTGACAGAGATGGCACTAGAACCCAGTCCTCCTGCCTCCAGTCCTGTGATCTTTGATCAGCAGCAATTCTCACCCCTAGTAAAAATCTCACTCCAGTTTTAAACAATGACCAACTTTATTATAAATCATTGAATGACTGGAAAAGTATTGCATCATGACAGCCAGCTTTGCACTAGTTGTTTCTAAATGAATTTCAGTAGATTGCTCTTATGCTCTTTTGGGGGGGGGGGGGGTGGTGCGGGTGTGTGTGTGTGTGTGTGTGTGTACAAATGCAAACATGTTGTGTTTCCCCTTCCCATTTGGGAATCTCTGTCTCTAAATCCATCTGCTTCTCTCTATGGGCCAGCGCTCTCAGTTTTCCATATTGAAAAGTGCCACAACTGACCATGCTATTTCCCATTCTGCAGTTCCCACACCAGCACTTCTTAGGTTTGCACGGTTTACATAAAAGACTCATGGTTTACACTGCATCATCCACACTCTTCTCCCCATCCCTTGGATCTGTACCCTTTGGGCATTTGGTATTTACCCCATCCTCAGCCCCACAGCACACATACCACAAATTGCTTATATTAATGTCTGTCTCCCCCTCTAGGCTGTAAGCTCATGGTGGTCAGGGAGCGTGTCCACCAAATCTGTTGCATTGCACTCTCCCCAGCATTTAGAACAAAGCTTTGGAGAGAACAATACAGTAAGCGCTCCATAAATACCATTTACTGTTTGATCCCACCCAGTCTACTGCCTATGCAGTACAAAATGGCTGCCAAGTATTAAGGTGCCCTTGGACATCACTATGGCCAGGTTCAACTTGGACCCTATTAGCTCCAGGTTGGGCTGTGGTGTTTTGGACATGTTTATCAGGGCCTGCCCATGGGGTTCTGGTCACTTCAGTGTGTCCTGAAGAGGAGACTCTGGATTTCAATATGGAAAGAGCTGCTGGGAGGTGAGCCATGAAGCAAGCCTCTCCGGATGAGTGGTTTCTATAAACTACAATAACAACAGTAAGACTTTGTGCTTTTATAGCTCCATTCATGGGGGAACCTGCTGTGCCTTCCGAACAGTCATTACTCCTCCCAATACACAGGGGAGGGAGAAGAAAGTGAAGGCAATAATTATTATTACTCTCATTATGCCACAGACAATTCCAAACTGCACTGGGGCTGAAGTGGCACACTTTGGGGAGTCTTTTATAGGGACTCTGTACTTGCTTTCTGCACTGAAGAGCTAGAATTTGATTTCTCCCTACTCCTTTAGAGAACATGGAGAGAGGGAAGGAGAGGAGGAGAAGCATGGAAAATAGAAATGGGGAGGAGGAGATGGGGAGGAGAAAAGAGAAGCAGTCAATGGTATTTATTGAGTGCTCACTGTGGGCAGAACACTGGACTAAGTGTGTGGGAGGGTACGGAACAACATAGGTAGTAGACAAATTCCCTGCCCACAAGGAGCTTACAGTCTAGAGGAGGAAGGAAGAGAGGAGAAGGGGAAGGAGGGGAAAGGTGTAGGAAAACCATATAGAAAGTGAATCTCTGACACCATGGGACTCAAAAGAAAGCCCATAAACACCTCTGAAGGGTAATTCAGACTAATGGGTCATTGCAGACAATTGGAGGGGAGGGGGGTCCCTGAGGAAAATGGCAGCCTATGACCCCTTGGACTCTCCAAGTCCTCCAGAGCAAATCTATTCTGTGGGAATTTTGAATTGGGAAGTGGTATGGCCTGGTGGATAGAGCACAAGCCTGGGATTCAGAAGGACTTGGGTTATAATTCTAGCTCTACCACTTGTCTGCTATGTGACCTTGAGCAAGTCACTTAACTTCTCTGTGCCTCAGCTGTAAAGTGGGGATTAAGACTCTAAGCCCTCTGTGGGACATTAATTGTGTCCAACCTGATTACCTTGTGCCTAACCCAGGGCTTAGAACAGTGCCTGGCACACAGTAAGAGTTTAACAAATGCCATTAAAAAAATTCAAGAATTCCCAGCATGAATTCCAACTCACTCCCAGTTGAACATGTGAACTAAATGGAGAGAGGTGCCTTCTTTAAGGTTGTATCTAGCCCCTTCCCTGGGAAACTTGGTCCCTGTGGAGCACTGCACTAGAAAAACAGCACAGCCTAGTGGAAATAACAGGGACCCGAGTGTCAGGAGACCTGGGTTCCAATTCTGACTCCACCATTTGCCTGCTGTGTGACCTTGAGCAAGTTACTTCTCTGTCTCCGTTTCCTCATTTGTCAAATGGTAATCTGGTGTCTGTGTTCCCCTTCCCATAGACTGTGAGCCCCTACTGGATTAGGGGTTGTGTCTCCTATGATTGCATTTCATCTAGCCCAGTCCTTAGTACGATGCTTAACATATAGTAAGCATCTAACAAATGTCTTTATGCATTCATTCTTTCAGGTAGAGCTGGGACCTCTGGATACATACGGCGGAGGTCTGGGAGGATATTATTGCCTGGGCTGCCTGAGAGAACTCCATCAGTACGAAACCTGCCATGGGTGGAGGAAGGTCGGGATGCAATCTTTCAAAGCTTCAAGTTGGAGGGAAGGAACCCATTCTACTGGTCTCACATTGGCATGGCCTATGTCTCTTAAGAAGTCATTAATCATCAGCTGTTCCTCTCTCTTCCAGTAAGAATAAAATTAATCATGACGATCAACAGAGAAAAAAAATCTTGGTGGCACCACCCAGTGGGAGCTTTTCTGGGTTGAAATTAAACTTTCGTCACTACCAGCTGTTCATTTGACTTTTCTTCTGTTCCTTTTTGCTACTTCTGAAGAATTCTCTCAGTTCTCTTTCCCACCCTATTCTCTGCCTTTTTCCCTCCATTTTGGTTGTGACTTGTCTTTCCTGATCTCAACTTTATCTTCTCTTCTGTCTTTCCAACTGCACATTTCTGATTCTCCCTCTTCAGCTGCCTCACGGCCCTCCTCCACATACACACTTTTCTCCTCACAGTCTCTCCTTTTCCATTCTCTGCTGTAATTTACAACTTCCCCCACCCTCCCACCTCTTCTCCCACCACTCTCACCTATTTCTCTCCCTCCCCCACCTCCAGCCACCCCACCCAAAGGTTCATTATTGTGTTTTGGATGACTCAATTTTGCAATTTAAATGGGAAAGAGGTGGGACACAACTGATCTTGTGTAACTTGTGTGAAATTGGTCTTCTCTGACCTGGATTAATTATGGAAGAAACCTGGCATTGCCAAGAAGGGAGGAGGGCCTGCATCCAAAGTGAAGGGAGAAAAACAATTCCAAACAAGCATATAGATGGATGCCAAAGAATGAAAATGTCAGGTGCTCTAGTTAAAGCTACTCCCAGACAGCTTTATAGTTGTGTGTGTGGCAGGTAACACACCCTGAAATCGATCTAACTGCCAAAGGAGTTATTTAGATTTTTTACTTGTGTATGGTGGAAGGGTAGGAAAAAGAAATAATTAACCTTTCTGAGGGAGAAAGGGGTGTGTGTGCGTGTGTGTGTGTGTGTGTGTTTGTGTGTGTGTGTGTGTGTGTGTGTGTCTCAGGATGGAAAGAATGAGTCCACATAAACCACAAGTCCCATTCCCTTTAAGTGCTTAGTACAGTGCTTTACATGCAGTAATCGTTCAAAAAATACTTTTGAGTAATTGGTTACTGAACACAGTAATTGTGATGTGGCTGACGGTCCCTGGAAGAGGAGAGATTTTCTGAATTATCATCACCATCCTCATTCTCAACAGTATTGGCTATGTGCAAAGCCCTGTGCTGGGGGTTGGGAAGATAAGCAGCAAAATAGAAAAGACTTATTCCCTGACCCTGAAGATTAATTTAATTTAATGGGGAAAACAAGACATACTGTCGAAACAATAGTTATGGAGTAGTTGAAATACATGGGTTCTTAAATAGGTACTTAAATTTGTCAGGGCACAATGCATTATTCATACCAGCCAGCCTTTCCTGGGGGATGTATAAAGGAAACAGTCAGAACTGCTTTTCAGCTACACTCACCCAAATGGTTGGACCTCATTTTTACTTTTATCCACTCGGTTTTCAACCCAACCACTTACCTAGGACCATTTTGTGTTCATTCATTCATTCAACCATTTATTGAGCATTTACTGTGTGCAGAGAACTGTATTAAATGCTTGGAAAGTGCAGCTCAGCAATAAAGAGACATAACAGGCTTCCCACAACGGGCTTACAATGTTTGAACAACAGAGGCTCTTAGATTACTTGAAGTGATCACTGCTCCAAGGACTTTGAATAGGGATCCATTTCCCAATCTGTGAATTGGTCAAAAGTTGAAATGAACGGAGGCTAAGTTAACTTAATCAGTGTGGCTCAGTGGAAAGAAGCCGGGCTTGGGAGTCAGAGGTCATGGGTTCTAATCCCAGCTCCGCCACTTGTCAGCTGTCTGATTTTGGACAAGTCACTTAACTTCTCTATGCCTCAGTTACCTCATCTATAAAATGGGGATTAAGACTGTAAGCCCCACGTGGGACAACCTGATTACCTTGTAACCCCGCCCCACACACACCCCGGCGTTTAGAACAGAGCTTGGCACATAGTAAGCACTTAAATACCATCATTATTTTTATTCATTCAGCCTCTCCACATAATATTCCCACACCTACCACTCTCACCCTGAAAGCAGACATCCCAGGATTTTCTCCAATCAGATGACATTATTGTGTGTGGGGTTGGGGGGGAGTGATAGCTAAGACTGCAGTGATACTGTGGGGATCTGAAGGCGTACGTGTGCACCTCGACCAGGTGATGACGCAGGACACACACATAAATACCACACTGTCTTTCTGGGATTTAGCCAGATGTATGGAGATCACCCTGCCCCGGCCTGCCCCAATTAGCCTGGACACTCAAGATGGCAGAGGGTTGCCTCTGGTTCTATCCTACTTATTTTATTTTGTTGGTATGTTTGGTTCTGTTCTCTGTCTCCCCCTTTTAGACTGTGAGCCCACTATCGGGTAGGGACTGTCTCTATGTGATGCCAATTTGTACTTCCCAAGCGCTTAGTACAGTGCTCTGCACATAGTAAGCGCTCAATAAATACGATTGATTGATTGATTGATTGCCCAGTGGCTCAGTCACTCCATCAAGCAGATTGAAGTTCTTCCAAAGCTATCAAGTCTATCACCCCTTCCAATCAAAACTGCAATTAGGAGTTTCTAGCCTAGAGCATCGTAATAATGTCACGTGGCTGAAAGAGAAATGGAGTCAGGAGTAAAGTCAGGGAACGAAAACAAAAAGTGCCTATCAGTAAGAAGTATGTGTGGGGGAGAAAGAATATGTTTTTGGGTTGACAAAACCAGCCAATTTAGAAAGAGCTGCCTCCAATTTATTGTTTAACCAGTAATACAAAATGGTTTTCATTTTGACTTTGGGCAAGTGAAGTGACTTTGGGCAAGTCACTTCACTTCTCCGTGCCTCAGTTCCCTCATCTGTAAAATGGGGATGAAGACTGTGAGCCCCCCGTGGGACAACCTGATCACTTTGTAACCTCGCCAGTGCTTAGAACAGTGCTTTGTACATAGTAAGCACTTAATAAATGCCATTATTATTATTATTTTCAATGGGGAAGACCTGAGTAAAGGAGGCAGAGACCTGGTTAAACTCCCAGCTCTCTGCTGAACCATTGGAGAACCTTATAATAAGCTTCTTCCCCTGGACAGACTCTGTCCCTGTACTCCATAATAATAATGATGATGATGATGATAATGACATTTGTTAAGCGCTTACTATGTGCCAATGTATTAAGCACTGGAATAAAGGATAATCAGACACACGACCTGTAATAAGGAGAATGGGTATTCAATCCCCATTTTACAGGTGACTAAACGGAAGCCCAGCAAAATCAAGTTACTTTTCTAAAGTCACTTGGCAGGCAAGATGGCAGAGCCTACATTAGGATGCAAATCTACTGGATCCCAGGCCCGTGCTCTTTCCGCCAGTTCACACTGCTTCCCTCAACCACAAAGTACAGTGCACTGACTCCAGTGGGAACTCAAAAAATGCTACTACTACACTGGACTGCCTTACTACTTATCAAAACAGTGAGCTCATCCACTCATGCTGCAGCAGGGTGCCTGAGCCTGCAGAGGAAAGACCAGGCAAGGATGGATATGGAAACAGGGGGAGGTTTTGAGCTGGGTCAGATGATGAATAGACTTAGCCTAATTCTTTCAGTCCTGTAGTTTAAAAATAATAATAATAATAATAATGATGGCATTTGTTAAGCACTTACTATGTGCAAAGCACTGTTCTAAGCACTGAGGGGGATACGAGGTGATCAGGTTGTCCCATGTAGGGCTCACAGTCGTAATCCCCATTTTACAGATGATGTAACTGAGGCTCAGAGAAGTAAAGTGACTTGCCCAAGGTCACACGGCAGACATGTGGCAGAGCTGGGATTCTTCCCTAATAGACGATCCATTTCCTTCTTTCTGCTATATTCCCAAAAGAAGCAGCATGGCTCAGTGGAAAGAAAATGGGCTTTGGAGTCAGAGGTCATAGATTCAAATCCTGGCTCTGCCAATTGCCAGCTGTGTGACTTTGGGCAAGTCACTTAACTTCTCTATATTCCCTAGTTATAAGGGAGAAAAGGAGGGAGAATATTGGGCACCTAACTCATTATTTAAATTGCCAAATGCCAACCTTAACCTAATTGCTCCCATTTCTAACTAGCCTGGCACTAAAATTAAAATAATTAAATGATAGCAAGACTACTGAACAAAGTAAAACATTCCTAAAATCCGTAGCTCTGCTTTTGGTTTACCAGATTCAGATTGGCTTTCCAAGTATTTAGGCAGGCATTTCAGAAACTATTGTAAAACCTCATTAGCTACATCTGTAAAGTCCTTGGGGTAAGTAGGAGATTTTGTCCCAGGTTCTCTAGCAGTTAGGGGTGAAGTCATTGTCTTTTCCCCAAAGCTTTTTAACCTGACTCCCATTTTCACTCATCTTAAGTACCCATTAAGACCCTAGAGCTTCCAAAGAAGGTTGAAAGAAGCCAAGAGTTTCCAAGTGAGTCTGAACAGAACCAGAATCATCTCTTTTTCAGTCCTATTTTTTTTAAGCACTTACTATGTTTCAAGCACTGGAGTAGATAGAAGATAATCAGGTCCCACAATCTAAATAAGAGGAAGAATATGAATTTAATTTCCATTTTGCAGATGAGGGGACTGAGGCAAAGTGAAGTTAAGTGACTTGCCCAAAGTCAAACAGTAGGTACGTGGCCGAGCCGAAATTTGAACCCAAGGCCTCTGACTCCCAAGCTATTTCTACTAGACTATGGAGTTTCTCCTTTTAGCAATGCAAAGTCTTCCTCACACTTCTGCCCCACCATTCAAGCACTTAGTACAGTGCTCTGCACACAGTAAGCACTCAGTAAATATGATTGAATGAATCCCTGCCTCTCAAACCACCATTCCCTTTCAGCCCCCTTCACCCTCAAAAAGAAACATTGGGTTCAAATCCCAGCTCCACCACTTGTCAGCTGTGTGACTTTGGGCAAGTCATTTCACTTCTCTGTTACCCCATCTGTAAAATGGGGATGAAGACTGTGAGCCCCACGTGGGACACCCTGATCACCTTGTAACCTCCCCAGCGCTTAGAACAGTGCTTTGAACATAGTAAGTGCTTAATAAATGCCATTATTATTATTACTATTGCCACACAGTATCCAACAGACCATTGCTCCATTTCATGAATCTAGTCATTGTGAACAGAATCAAAACACCATTAACCCTTAATTTCCAAAAGGATAAGCTATCTCTAGAAGGAAGCAGTGTTTTCCTAATCGAATTATATAACATACAAATGATATAGAAGAGAGATGTGAAATGAGGCAGACAAGAAGCCCATTGTAGCAACATTAACTGCCGCCTAGGACACAGTGACACATTAAGACTTCAAATAAAAATGGATCTGAAGGTAAACTGTACAGTTCCATTCTGAATGTGATCTCTAATGGGGCATTCAAAAGCATTACCTGTCCCAGAGAGATAAACACAGAGTCTGAACCTGAAACAAACAGCTCTCCCCTTAAGGGTCAGTGTTAACCTTATTGCCTTTCAATGTGCATACTTCAGACTTTCTAGGCACATCCAAGAGATATATGTGTGCCATATATTGCTGTTGCCACAGCAGCCCCAAGAAAAGACACAGTAGGGCTCAAAGAGACACAGAACTGGTCTGAAACTCATCACCCATCACTTCCAAAAGAGACACTTTTTTATCTGCCTCTTGTCTCTCCCCATTCCAGTCCATACTTTAGTCTGCTGCACAGATCAGTTTTCCATAAAAACATTCAATCCATGTCCCCCCACTCAAGAACCTCCAACGGCTATCCATCCACCTTCACATCAAACAGAAACTCCTAACCACTGGCTTTAAAGCACTGAATCAGCTCTCTCCATTCTATCTCACCTTACTGATCTACTACAGCCCAGCCCACACACTCCATTCCTCTAGTGCCAGCTTACTTGCTTTGCCTCTATCTTGTCTATCTAGCCACTGACTCTTTTCCCAAGTCCTTCCCCTAGCCTGGAACTCCTTCCCTCCACCACTTTCTTCACCTTCAAAGCATTATTAAGGTCACATCTCCTCCAAAAGCTCTGCATCAAGTAGGCCCTCTTTTCCCCAGCTCGCTCTCTCTTCTGAGTCATCTATGCACTTGCTTCTGTGACCTGTGGACTATAAATTACTTATTTGCTCAACTAATGCCTCTCTCTCTCCCTTTCTAGACTGTAAACTTGTTATGGGAAGGGAACATGTCTGCTAATTTTGCTAAATTGTGCTCTCCTGAGCACTTAGTGCAGTGTTCTACGTGTAGTAAGTAGTCAATGAATACCACTGATTTATTGACTGAACTAGCCCAATGGTTCATCCAACCCCAAAATTCTATCCAACAGGATGCTTGGAAGAGTCATAGGATGCTTGCTTTCCTTGAGAACCATACCAAGACGGACCATCTTACATCCCTAACTTTTCCCTCTATATCTTTTACTTTCTCTCAAAGAACCTATTAGATACAAGAAATTGATCTGAATACTTCTTGAATTTATACAAAATTGTTCCATAATGCAAATTTTCACCCCGCTCTTTGGCAAGAACATGATTAGGGATTTAAGGAGCATTATTCCAACAATGGGGACCTGTCATGATGTAGCTTCAGAAGTACGTTTTCTGTGTGTGTCACCAGTCAAAGCACCCATACCAAAACTCAAATTTTCTTTAATCAGTAGTATTTACTGAGCTCTTACTCTGCCAAAAACTGCACTAAGTATTTGGGAAAATACAACATAGAGGACAAGAGACCCTCCCTCAAGGATCTTACAATCTAGTGGGATATGTCAAGACTGTAACCCCCAATCTTATCAGAGAACTGAGGATATTCCTATTTTCAGTCTGAACAACTGCCTATGCTAATGAACTTCCATATAACTAGAACCCACTGTGCTGTTTCCTTTGTTCTACTTTGAATCAACACTCTTCAAGCTCCCACCGTGTCAGGGGAGTTGGTGAATAACAATTCTGTGTCCACCCTGTTTACACCCCTCATAGTATTGTAAATAAGTCCCCTCTTAAGTACCAGCTTGACAGTAACATGGGCAAGCCTATAGGGGAGGATGAGAAGTCCCCTAGATAAGAAGTCAAGGGACGAGAGTGGGAAATCAGGAAAAAAAACCCAGAAATACATTTTGGAGTGTCCAAGAAATCTTCCAGAAAAGTTTCTGAGGGAACAAAAGGAACCCCAGGATGTTGCTAATAACAATAATAATAATAGTGATAATGAGTGCCTATTATGTACCAAGATCTATGCTAGCACTGGGGTAGATATGAGGTAATCAGATTGGATACAGTCCTTTTTTATGGTATTCATTAAGCACTTACTATGAACCAGGCACTGTACTAAGTTTTGAGGTAGATACAAGCTAAACAGGTTGGACACAGTCCATGTCCCACATGGGACTCACAGTATTAATCCTCATTTTACAGATGAGGTAACTGAGGCTCTGAGAAGTTATGGGATTTGCCCAAGGTCCCATAGCAGATAAGTGGTAGAACTGAGATTAGAACCCAGGTCCTCCTGACTCCAATGTCCATGCTCTATCCACTAGGCCACACTGCTTCTCATGAGTCCCTGTCCCATGTAGGTCTCCCAGTTGAAGATGAAGGGAAAACACGTATTTTTTTCCCAACTTTATAGATAAGCAACGCGAGACTCAGTCAATTTAAGTGATCAGCCCAAAGGTATAAAACAGGTAACCATTAGAACCAGGCCTAGAACCTGCGTCTCCTGACACCCATGCCCATTCTCTTTCCATTATACCACACTGCCACCCAACATGCTTGCCGCAGAAAAACTGTGAAAAGCTCTGAACAGAGAACTGTGAGGGGAAGAGAGAAGGAGCTGTAGAGAGGTTGGAGGCTGGGAAGCGAAGAGGAAAAAGGCCAAGGCATGGAGGGGAAAACTGTTGGATAGAGACCGAGAACAGAAACATATGCCATCAGTGTAGAGGTGACAATGCTTTAAGTTCCTCAAAACTCCCATGTGCACTTTAGCCCTCAGCATCATCACAGGTTCTCTGAAAGCTCTTGGTCTCCCTCTGAACCTAAGTTCAAATGTCATCATCCTGCTGAGGAAGGTGGGGCAGGGATAGTCTGACTTCAAGAAGGCACAAGTGCCACAATTACTCCACTTGAAAGTGTAATTTCATCACTGATCCTCACAAGTCACAGAACAAATGTCCTAGTTCTACCTTCATTCCACTTTCAGTCAAGGCTTTACACGAGTACAATTGCCCCCATTTGAAAGATAAGAGGACTGAGGTTCAGCGGGTTTGTGTGGCTGCTTCACGGTCTCCCCAGCAAGAGGACAACAAAGTCAAGGCAACCCGCAGGACCCAATGCTCCTTCTCAGTTCTCTCCAGGGCCAGTCTTGAATTTTTTCTAAAGAAAGAAAATCTGTTGATTTTGATCAGATTCTCTTTTTCATTTCCTCTGGTGCTGCTGCACATGTGACCTTTCTGAAATGAGTTTCTGGACCATGATCGAAAGACCGGAAAGCCAATTAGAGCAGAGAGTGCGTCAGTCACATTTAAATGTGAATCCGAGGCCCTTTGATAGGCAAACAAAAAGTGTTTAACAGCAAAAAAAACCCAAAACGGTGATTTACATTTTTTACTTTTAACTTGGACCAAACGATCCCCAAATTTCTCTGCATGTGATTCACTGACAAGTGGACAGCTGAGCTTGTCAGCAGGAATCGCCGTTTGAGGAACGATGGCTTCCACAGCCTTGAACTTCAGACCATTCCAGATTTGAAGAGATCCTTTCTTCCAAGGAGTGTGTGAGGCCAGGGTGGAGGGGGCGCGGGGAGAAAAGAATAGAGCCCAGAAGCAAGGACAACTATATTCCCCATTCTGAGGAGTAATATAAGAATTAGTTTTTCAAGATCAAATAGTTATTTTAAGGAATGGTCCAACATTTTGGAAACCACATAATGATAACACCCCAGAAAACTAGCATCTTGGAAAGAGTTCAGCAATCCTTCATTGTGATGGCAGGGAGTGGAAAGGGGATGAAATTTGCCGGGGGGGCAGGGGGTGGGGTGGAAGAGAAGAGAGAGAAGAGAGAGAAGAGAGAGAGAGAGAGAGAGAGTTCTCTTTCAACCCACATTAAATGAGCAAATCTGGTACTCTCACTATTTCCTTGGAATTGGCTCCTCTGCCAGCAGACAATAGCTCGTGGTAGAGAAAGACCTGCAGAGGTCATCTTGTCCATCCCTCTGCTTCGCACTTCCACTTCAGACAGTGTTGCAAGTGTAAGGACTAAATCAACTCCAGATCAAAGCTGCTCCAAAAACCCCACAGAGCTACTTGTTTGACGTAGAAAGTACAGGTGATTTTTATTTCTGTTCTTTTAAAAATTGTAAAGTTGGTGGTTTGAGCTCTATCATTTATCTCTTTGTGGAATTGGCAGAAACCACAGCTGCTTATTTAAATCACCAGGCAAAATGTTTAAGTGATCACCTCAAAGAAAGGCTGATCTTGGTCCAGGGGGAAAAAAGTGACCCTCCTTCCTCACTTCTGCAGGAAGTGGGCTCTGAGGATGCCCTTCTGAGCACTGCAAAGTCACAACTCCAGTGGGTGGAGAGGGTTTGGATTTTAGCGATTAGTATATTCTGGTTAATTAAAATACTTGAAAAAAAAAACAGGAAGTGATGACGCCTAAACACTCAGAAAAGGAATCCCAGGACCCAGCGCCCATTTCCTGCCATACGAGGTAACCGAAATGAAGGTCTCGTTTTTAATCTAAGATCCGGTTCCTGTGCCACTCAGAAGAGTTGAGCAGTTATGTTGGCAGGGTAACACAGCTGCTTTCTTTTGCCCTTTGCTTCTTTCCCCTCCACAAAGCTTCAGCAAAGACTCCCTCACCTCACCTCACCCATAAGCACAAGTATGGGGGAATGGAGGATGGGGGAAAAAGGACTTTCATTATTCAGTAACAGGTTATACATGCAGCCAACGGGTTTAGCTTGCCAAACAAAAACAGTCATCAGCACAGGACTGGATCCTCCTTGCTTTGGTGCATCACCCCCAACCTGACCAGATAAGCGCTGATGGAAATTGCTTCTCCTGATGACAGACTGATGAATGAGCCCAGCCTATCTCTTTAGCACCGATTCCCAGTACCGGTCCCTAACCACATCCTCTCTGGACCTGGAGGCTCAGCTTTTGGCAACTGGAAGCCTCAAAGGGCCATGGGATCCCATCAGAATTCTCTTAGGTCTGGATGAGATGCAAATCAGAAGGCATCTATCCAGAAAACTGGACAATGATAATCAGGGTATTTGTTAAGTGCTTCCTATATGCCAAGCTCTGGAGTAGATATAAGATAATCATGCCAGACGTATCCTTGTCCCACCTAGGACTCACAGTCTTAAGTAGGAGAGAGAACAGATATTGAATCCCCACTTTGCAGATGAGGAAACTGAGGCTCAGAAAAGGTGATTGACTCGCCCAAGGCAACCCAGCAGATTAGTGGCAGAGCCAGCTCGTAGAACCAAGGTCTTCTGACTCCAGGACCTGTGTTCTTTCAACTATCCCACCCTGCTTCTATGAAGCCTCATGTGACCAGATGCAGTCACAGAAGGAAATCTGGCCAACCGGGTCCTTCGTTGCCACCAACCCCTTATTTAATCCATGTCTTGGGGTGCTCTTCAGGAGAGGGTTCCTCCCTCGACCTGCCTCTGGGAGATGGACAGAGCTCTTGGCAGTGGTTTGGGTACCGTAGGGTAGCAGAGAACAGAGAAAAGAAGACTCGGACCTTCTGCCCAGTCCCCAGCAATCAGCATCAGAGCCCCACAGAGAAGGACGGGATGATCAGATCATAGTTAGGCAATCATCTAGTGAGTCCAGGCTCCAGATCTAATGAGGCCAGCCCACTCCAGCCAAAAAACAAGTGAATTTATGGTCTGACTCTCAAATTCCAAAAATGGCATTAGAGCTCCAGCACCAGGGGAAATGAAGAAAGAATCTGTATAAACAAGTGGATGTTTGGGCTGGGTGGGGCCGAGCAACTCCACAAGCCACCAAGGTTGATTTCCTTTCCTGTTTACCAACTTGGTGTTGGAGAACATGACTTTTCAAAGGAAACCAACATGTACAAAAACCAGAAACACACAGGGTCCACCGCGGCCTCAGCAGCAGCTTTGAAGGAGATGACAAGAATCTAACGGGTGCATTGTGTGCCAACAGAGAGGTGTGGGGGTGACCACAGGCCAAATTAAAGGGATCCTGGGGGGCAGGGAGGTTAGTAAATCAATCAATAAATAATATTTATTGAGAACTTACAGTGTGCAGAGCATTGTATGCTAAGCTCTTGGGAAAGTGAAGCACAAGGGAGTTGGAAAACACAATCCCTGCCCTCATGGAGTTTAAATTCTAAAGAGGGAGACTGTGGGATTGGCAAGGGAAGCAGGTAGCTGAACCTTCTTGTAGCTTCCCCCAGTTTTAATAATAAAGGTATTTATTAAGAGCTTAATAAGTATCAAGCACTCGGAGAGATACAAGGTGATCAAATCGGACACAATACCTGCCCCATATAGGGCTCACTGTCTAAGAAATAGGGATAGCAGGTATCTTATCCTGAGAGGAAAAAGACACAGAGAGGTTAATTGATATCCACGATCATACGGCAGGCTAGAGGCAGAGCTGGGACTAGAACTTAGATCTCCTGACTCCCAGGCACCATTCTCTTCCCACTAGGGCACTCTGTCTCCATCCTCATCTGGACTTTATGACTTCCTAATGCATCTCATTTCCCCATGATATTCCCCAACTCCCATCACAGTGGCTGGGAGGAGCCTGAATCCAGGCTTGCAGATATCAGTGTTAATATTATTTTGTTGTTGTTATTGTCATTACTATCACTGTCCAGCTATCTCTTGAAGCTTATCACCTCCCCCAGGGGTGGGTTATCACCTAAACCTTAGATTTGGAATCCACAGACTCCCTGGAACCGCAGGATCAAATCCCGGTAAGCCCAATGCAGCTCTGACTTTGAAAAGATCAATGGAGAACTCGGCTGTACATCAGTGAAAATGGTGGTTGTGTAAGCTTTACTTGAGGGCACCAAGACCGGGTGGAATTAATTGTACGTATTGGGAAGCTGACTCTGTGAACCCCATTCAGCACACCCAGGTCTGGAGAGACTTTAAGAAGAGCCAGCTTTGTGTGTGCATGAGTGTATGTGTGTGTGAGAGAATGTACACGTAAGTGAGAGAGAGAGAGAGACAATGTTGGGGAAGGGCCAGTGGAAAGGAAGGGAAACTTGAAGAGGAGAGATTGCTGGTTAAATAAATTAATCAAGGCAGTAAGGAAAGTATTATATATTCTTGCCTCTAACACTGAATCAGGTTTGGGGCTAAAGGCCCATAGCTAAACTCCCCTGGACCCTTCTCTGGTTCTTCCCTTCTCTTGCTCCTCAGAGGGAATGATAAATTGGACTTTGGTCAGGAACTACGGATGCATGCAGCAATTTCTGATAATTAACATTGTGGTGGCTTTATTAGATGAACAACAGTTTACACACACTGTGCTACACTTCTATTTTCACATCTAGGATGATAGGAGAAAGAGGACCTTCCAAGGGCTTAGTGGAAGCACTAGAGGCTGAGCGGAAGTATTAGAGGCTGAGTTTGGACTTCATCACCAGTGCTCTGCACATAGTAAGCGCTCAATAAATACGATTGATGATCACCAAGCTTGCACACCCTTTAAGGGCTTGGGTAAGTCGCTCAATTTCTCCACCTGGGTTTGCCTATCTGCAAAATGGGAATAATCGGGTGGCATATCTCTCTGGAGCTGCTAATGAATGTTTGCAGAGTGCTTTGAAGTTGCTAATTATTGTTATCCCTGCGAATATCAGTTTAGGTTTGTGAAGTACACTTCAGACTGGAAGGTACTATATAAGCATGAGATGATCCTGACATTGTTGTTATTATTTACCATCCTCTCAGGGCAGTATCAAGCCCTTAGGCTCAATTACCCCAATCAGCTTTAAAAATCTGTGCAGGAAGGGAAGGGTTCTCACAATTAAATCACAACTTTTCCCAAAGAAATGGGAGACTCTTCCACTAGGGACCATTACACAGAGACACCCAGGCTTCATGAAATGAGAGAAGACTCTGGTTCAGATTATATCCTCAGTTATTATAGCTCATCCATTTTGTCCTGGCTGTCAGTCAACTGAAGAACCCCACCAAGATGCAGAAACATTTAAGGGAATCAAATTCTTTGGCAGGGGGAGAAAAACTGATTTGGGCAACAAAAATCAACTAAAATTCCATATTCCCGAAATGTTCTTGGTTCCTGCCTCCTGTAGATTGGCCTAATGCATGGCTGGATATATTGGCCAGAACTGGAAGGTGGAAAGAAGACGGGCAAGATGAAGACAACAGGAGGCACATGGAGATCAAAGAGGACAACATCACATTGCTCCTCTAAACAACTTTTAGTGCCACCGTCTTATTAAGCCGTATTAAAGTCACATTTCCTCCAAAAGACCTTCCCCAATTTGAGTTGATACATTTCTTTTCCCTGGCTCCTTCTTCCTTCTGCGTTGTCTATGCATTTTGATCTGTGATCTTTGGGTACTTGATATTTGCCCCACAGCCCTTACATACATATCTATAAATCATATAATATAAATTATGTGTATTAACATCTGTCTGCCCCCTAGGCTGTAAGCAAGGAAGGTGTCTAATCAATTTTGTGCGTTGTACTCTCCCAAGTACTTAGTACAGTGCTCTGCACAGAGTAAGTGATCAATAAATACCATTGCTGTTGATGATGATGATGATGATGACTGTGGGAGTCAGAATTCTGAGTTGAATGGACAGCTGTACTGGTGGACTCAAAGGTTTTGCTGATGTTCTTATGCGTACGGTCGTATGCCAATAATAATGATGGCATTTGTTAAGTGCTTACTATATGCCAAGCACAGTTCTAAGTACTGGGGAGGTTACAAGGTAATCAGGTTGTCCCATGTGGGGCTCACAGTCTTAATCCCCATTTTTACAGATGAGGTCACTGAGGCACAGAGAAGTTAAGTGACTTTCCCAAAGTCACATAGCTGATAAGTGGCAGACTCAGCATTAGAACCCACGACCTCTGACTCCCAAGCTCATGCTTTCCACTAAGCCAACGCAGCCATACCCCTCCCAACCCTATATACTGCACTTCCTCAAATAATGGCAAACTCTCTTGCAATCATAGCAAGAGTGGAAATACCATAGGACAATGATTTTCTCCCCTCAGCATCCAATTCCCAATTAAGTTCTACCAGAATCCTTTTATTGGAAGGGAATCAGCTAATAGACCCAGATATCATATAAAGGAGTGTGAATGAGTGAGTGAGTGAGTGTGTGTGTGTACTCAAGCAGACAATTGTCCTTCATAGTCAAAGAGAACCCTCCAATGATGAAATTCACCTATGGGTGCATATATGTGGCTGAAACTAAGAATGGAAAAACAACACTTAAGAAACCTAACACCACAGAGCAATCCTTTCCCCTATTTGACCCAACAGTTTTCTAGAACAAACAAGTCAACAAATAGCCCTTTCTCTCCTTCAGTCAAGCAAAACATTGTAAGATTTAACTGAGGTACTTGGTCCAAGAACCACCAGCTGAACCATAATGTTCCACTGGCATTCTTGCTTTCACCAGTGGCTGGTCTAATACCAAAAACTATGGTATTTGTTAAGCACTTGCTACTCCATGTCAAGCACTGTTCTAAGCACTGGGGTAGATAGGTGGTAATCAGGTCAGACACTGTCCCTGCCCACATAGGATTCCCAGTCTATGGGGGAGAGAGAACAGGTATTTAATCCCCATTTTAGAGATGAGGAAACTGAGGATCAGAGAAGTTAAGTGACTTGTCCAAGGAGACACAGGAGGCAGGTGGTGGAGCAGGGATTAGAACCCAGATCCTCTTACTTCCAGACCTGTGCTCTTTCTGCTAGGTAAACCCTGATCTGCAGGTCCCTGCCTTCCTCAGAAGGGATTCTCCTATTTTTCATGTTCCACAAGCAGGAGAGAAGCCACGTAGACCCCGAAGCAAACCTGGAACTACAGATGCAGTCGCCCCCTACCCTACAACTATGCCCCTTGGACATTGGCAAACCGTGACTTCCATCAGAATTCAGCTGCCTTTTTGGAGGGTCCAGGGTGGTTAACACGTCTGCAGACTGACTTCAGTAGGAGAGGCTCTGTGTTTTTAAAATAAAAAAAATCTCAGAGGAGTCTTGCAGTGCCAAGGGGAAGGAGGCGAGGAAAGAACTAAAGAACAAAAGGGAAAAACCACCCACAAATAGACACTGAGTAAGCTCAGGGGTTGGGGGCCCAGTCAACCCCAGAAACTGACCACCGCTCCTGCCCACCCTCCGGCCCCCACCATCTGCTTCAACCTCACTGGACAAGTTCTTGCCCTGCATGTACCCGATTTGATTATCCGGCTATTTTCCCAGCAACACCAACATCCAATGCACCTGCTACGCGGTAGTATCCCAAGGCTCTATTGCCTGCAGTCATTTTGAATAGGGATCACCTCACCCTGTGCTAATTTGCAGCCACCTCTGGGGAAGAACCAGGAGCCATGCACTGCCAACAACCCTCCATAATGGTTTTTATGGGCAAAGCTACAGAATGCGTTTGCCAATTGAAACTGCTGGGGAAATTTGAGATGGTAAATGCAATTACTATCCCAGTTGAGATGTATTATTAATAATAATGCTTAGCCTTGATATAGCACTTTCTGGCTTCAAAGCCATTTATAAACATCAACTAATTAATCCTTACATCAGCATAGTGAAGTAATTAAGTATTATTATCCCCCATTTTACAGGTGGGGAAACTGAGGCACTCAAAGGTGAAGGGGACTTGCCAGAGGGCACAGAAGGGAGTTGCTCTCAGGAATTTTTTCTGACTTCTAGGCCCAAACAATATACTCTCTCTAGATTCAGTGGGGGCATCTACTTCTTGGGGTAACAGGAGGGTTTGCATCATTTATGCATGTGTTTAGTCAATTGCACCTTTGATTACTTATTTTGCTTTCTCTATGCTTGCAAATATGTTGAAGGCAGTCTCCTCCAGTAGAGTGGAAGCTCCCCGAGAGAGAAGTGGGTCACTTCTTTGTTTTGCAATTCTCAAGTGCTTAGTACAGTACATCGCACCCAATGGGAGCTCAGTAACTGCTCTTAATACATCAGTCCTACCAAAGAATTGGGCAGGAAAGGTCTTTCAGTCCCAGCTCCCCAAGTTCCACTCAGCAAAGAGTTTTATTCTTTTTCTTTCCTGTTTTCCTCTCATTCAGGTTTTCCAGCTATGTTAAGATGGTTGGGGTGGGGAGGTGGCACAGGAGGGAGCATAGTGAGTTATAAATGACAGATGAAATGAGAAAGTAGAGACCCCTGCCACCCAGGGAAAATGGTGGGTTTGCAACCTCAGTACTGTACAGCTGCACCATAGCCAGTGAGATGGGAGAGGGGGAAAAAAAAACTCTACCAACTTCTTCAGCCAAAATGGCAGTATTCATTTTGACTTGCCTTTTGGAAAGTTTACTTCCATTTCTGACTCCCACAAAAGCCTTATTTTGCTCTTTTACTACACATTGGTTATTAAATTTCTCTCATCCCCCCATTAGGAAGTTTCCAGGGTACTTTCTGAAGCCCACCCACCTCTCTGAAGCACCACAGTCTATATTTCACCAACTATTGTTTGTTTCTGATCTTGTCTAATTTCGCCTACTTCCTATCTGTCTTTCCTGACCAATTTTAGACTGTGAGTCTTTTGTGGGCCAGGGACCAACTGAAACAGAATTCTTTCCAGTGCTTACTACCTTACCACTCCAAGCTCACTGATTGGAAGCAAGAATGTCAACGAGTCATAAAAGCAATTAAGATCTGACAGTCCCCTTCAGAAAAAAAAAAAGGAAGGGAAGTTCATGATAGCCCATTTTGTCCTAGGCTTTGTCCCCTATTTTGTCCTAGTGAAGAGTGTCTCCAGAGACTTCTGGTAGGTCTCTTCCTATCTGATCCTCCTATCAGTGGTGAGAGCTTAACCCTTATGCCTTAATAATAATAATTGTAGTATTTGTTAAGTGCCTACAGTGTGTTTAGCACTGTCATTGTAGGAAGTACTGGGGTATTGGCAAGTTAACCTTGGGCTTCACAGTCTAAGGAGGAGGGAGAACAGTTATTGAATCCCCATTTTGCAAATGAGGGAAGTGAAGCACAGAGTAGTTAAGTGACTTGCCCAAAGCCACACAGCAGACAAATGGCAGAGCAGGGATTAGAACACAGATCCCCTGATTTCTAGGCCTAGGCTCTTTCCATTAGGCTACACTCCTTCCTCCAAAACCAGTGATGAGCCAACAGTGAAAAGGTGAGCGGCAAAGGTGGAATAGAAAATGACTTTGAATTAAGAAGGGCTTGGCTCGGATACCTTTCATCACTTGGAGGGAGGAGATTAGACTGTCAACTTCTCAAGGGCAGGATTATCTTTTTGACTTCTATTATATGATCCTATAGATCTCCATCAGGGCTCAGCTTTCAGAAAGTGCACAATAAAATGCTGTTGCTGATGATAGTAACGATAATGAAGTAGCAGAGAATCACACTCTCAGCTCAAAAGGGAAGGGTTTGAGGTCTTATTTTGACAAGAGCCCCCCAATGAACAGCCCTTCATTGATTCCTTGTAAAACAGAGGTAGAGACTCAGGAAAGTAAAATGCCCCAGGCTTCTCAAGAACAGTGTTTTTAGGAAGGAAGAAAGACACAGGAAGAAAGGAAGGAGGAATAAAGATGAAGAAATGAATCAGGAATAATAGAGATCAGAGGGGTAATTAATTATATTGAAAAAAAGAGGGTGATAGATGTCAAAATAGGAAGGGAAGTTCATGTTTCCCCATTTTGTCCTATGCCTTCTATTTTCCTTTTTTCTTCTATTCTTATTTTGGGGTATGTGCATGTTCCCCCAACCTCTACACCTCACCACTCCCCAATTTCCCAGTTTGAGCTAGCCCTCATTCTGTTTCATCCCAACTTCTCTACCTGCTCCTTGTTCCATTTCCTACAAACTCTGAACCTCTGCCTCCTCATCTCACTCTCCCTTAACTTCATCTCTTCAGGCACTTTTGCTTTCAAACATTTCAGGTCTCCCCTATCCTCACAGATTGGCTCTGTGCAAGTCTTCTGGCCCCTCACTTCTCTCCTTCCCTTCCTGCCTAAACTCTGAATGAACCACATATCCTTCTTCCCCTTGTTTCCTTTCAATCTGACTTTGGTCTTTTTGATTGATCGATTAATTGATTTCACCCCTTTTATTTTGCCCTGCTGGCTCAGCTGTGGACCTTCCTGGGGATCATTCCTGAGACTACCCCCACATGGTTTTGACTAAGAAGTATATTTAGGGTTGATTTCCAAATTCACTGATTTATCACCATCTCTGCCTTAGGGATATTTCAGTGAATCAGTCAACCGCTTGTATTTACTGAGTGCTTTCCATGCACAAAGCACTATACTAAGCACTTGGAGAATTGGTAGACCTGTTACCTGCCCACAATGAGCTTACCGTCTAGAGTGGGGTACAGACATTAATGCATAGCCAGCTGCAACACAAAGACAAGCAAGATGATGACAAATTTCCCCTTAAGTGTTTCCACAGCCCTGGATGTATCCCCTTTCTCCAGGACCCCAGGCTCAGGATCATCTTCAATTTCCACCTCTCTCCCTGATCCAGTCAATTACCCAATCCCGCAGTATTTCCTTGATTTCTCAGGGATGAGCTCCTTTTTTCCAGGACTGACCACTAAAATTTCAATCTAATCCTATTTAACCTGGAGCATTGCAGTCTCCTCATCAGCTTCTGACTTCCCCTCTCCATTCTGCCTACACCTTGTGGCTAAAATCATTTTCTTCAAATGCTATTCGGATTATTTGGCTCTCTCTTGAAAATTCTGAAATCAATCCTTATTTCCCAGTGAATCCTGTCCAAACTCCAGTCTCTGGACTTCAAAGCTTTTCATCTTAGGGCATTTCTTGTAGTCTTACTTAGGTACTACTAAGCCAAACCAACAGAGAAGCAGCATGGCCTAGGGGATAGAGCCTGGGAATCAGAAGGCCCTGGGTTCGAATCCCAACTCTGTCACTTGTCTGTTGTGTGACCTTGGGCAAGTCACTTTGCTTCTCTAGGCCTCAGTTACCTCATCTGTAAAATGAGGATTAAGAATGAACCCCATGTGGGACAGGGACTGTGTCCAACCTGATTAACTTGTATCTATCCCAGAGCTTAGAAAAACGTTTGGCATATAGTAAGTGCTTAACAAGTACCATGGTGATTATTATTATTATTAATAACCCATCAAGCCCAGTATTTTGCCTTCAACAATATAACACCTAAGGGCTTTTGGAGAAATTGTGATTGCTTCCATCTCCTCAGCGTCTTTCCTAAATGGATAGGAAAGCAGCATGGCTTAGTGAAAAGAGAACAGAACTAGGAGTTAGGAGACCTGGGTTCTAGTCCCAGTTTTATCACTGGCCTGCTGTTGAACTTAGACAAATCACTTAACTTCTCGGTGCCTCAGTTTCCTCATCTGTAAAATGAGAACAAAATAGCTGTTCTCCCTCCCTCAACTCTAAGGCCCATGTGGGACAGGAACTGAATCCAATCTGATCATCTTGTACCTAGCACAAAGCAAGTGCTTAATAAGTACAATAGTCATTAATACGGACAGGTATATGCCAAGTCCATCACTTTTCACTCAAATAACTCATTACGGACTTATCCATCCATTTCTCTCACTCCTTCTTGAATCACAATTTTCTTTCCACAGTTTGCCGTGGAAATGAACTTCTCATTTATATTGGCTTCTCCAGGTTTCCTTCATTAAAAACCCTCTAATCCCGGTTGGAATTTGGTAAAGAGTAATTCCACTCTTGCCTTGTCTACTGCCTTCCTGATCTCAGACATATAAATCATGTTTCAGCTTGGCCTTTGTCATTCCAGACCAAAAAAGTGTTCATCTTCTCAGACTATTCTCCAAAGAAACTCCCCCACTCTCATGGTCATTTCAACAGTAGAGTATTTTGTATGCAGAAATACTGGATAAGTCATTCTGGGTGCAGATAGTGCATTTTAAGAATACTATAGAAAAGTACTTCCAATCAATAAAAGGGGAGAGAATGAAGGAATGTAGATGAAAAAAGTAAAAGCATAAAGCACAAAACATTTGCTTAAATTCCCAGTGAAAAAGCCACTCTCCCACCCACCCAAAACCCCCACTCATGAAAACTAAAAATTGACTACTGGTTTTACATTTTCCTTAATGATTTTTTTTCCAATTACATATTCACAGGTTTGTCCTACCCTGAAACACTGTCAAACTACAAGACCTCCACCATCTTCTCAGCTGTTGGAACCCACCACTAGGACTAGAACTTGCATTATGAATCAGACTTTAAAACTCTAAAGGATTCTTGCGCTTTGTCAATTACTTCTCACAGAAGCAAAAGAATGGAGTTGGTGGGGACTCTCATAAAGCTGAGACAGATGACAGACGGGGAAATGAGAGCTGACTTCACACTCACCTCAGCCAATGAATTCTCCCAAGAGACTCCAAAGAAAGAAACCCACTGGAATTGGAATCTGTGTTTGTGGGTTTGCCAGGGAAAGGGAGCGGGAAGGGAAGCATTGATCCTATACCTCTGTTTAACAAATATATCAAGAACTGGTCTTTTTTGACCAAAGCCAGTTCCTTCCCTTACACTCCCTTCCCCAGTGGATGATGCTCTAGGAAAAGAGGAGACTCATTTTAAAACTGCCAATGAAAAGGAAAAAAAAAATCAGGAGGAAAAAAGGAAAATCTTGTCACTAGTGCTGAAAGTTTTTCCTTTCTTATCCAAACAACCTAAAAGTAAAATAAATTTATCCATGTGACCGAAAGCACCCATCAAGCTGCTACTTTTTCTTTTAAACAGGACAAAGAAAACATAGCTGGTCCAAAAAGCTACACAAAACCCAAGGCTTTGGTTAAAATGCCAGCATATCTTCAATAGGGCATTTACACACCTATGAAAACAAAGGATTCTGTCCGAAATGCCAATAAATGATTCTAAGGTTGTATTAGAGCCATACAGCTGCAAAAACATGGACTAGATCTCTGATGGAGTTTTAAAGCTACAGTTTTTGACCAGAACTCTGGTTTACCAATTTTCACCAGGACAGCTCTGAAGTGGCACCGTTATACACAGAATGGTCTTTGTTCAACCTTCAAGACATCTGCAAATATGGCAAGTCAAGTGGCTCTCATTCTGACATGCTTTTGTAAAAGAAAATAGAAAGGGATCGAGCAGAATTTGGATGGAGTAAACTTTCATTTTTCAGTGTTCACGTGAAAACTCAAAAGACTGGAGGCCAAAGCAATGCCATTAGAACAGGCTCTGATAAGCTGAGAAATTGCAAAACAAATGTAATTATTTTAGAGGTAGACTCTCCAAAACAGCCAGAATGCCTCTTGCCTTCCACTCTGAAATCCAAGGTAAAAAAAGAAAAAAGAGCGAAAAGAAATTTGTTAGAAGAAAGGATTTTTCCCTAATGTTTCTAATCGGTCTAGGCTTCTGTTAAGCCATTATGACACTGCACAGATGTCATTTTGACACATTTTTGAGTCACACAGGCTGGAAGTAGTTGTTTGCTGAACTTTCCCCTTGGGCACCTGGAGGAGAATTTCTCTCTCGTAATTCCAGTTCTGGTTCGGCTTGGTACGTCTTTTAACAGTTCTTGTTTTGTTATTAACTCAATGACTAACTGACAGAGGTGTTTGGGGTTTGAAACGGTGCCACAGAAACTTTGCTCTTGTCTCTGTGATGATGTAAACACTCGTAAATGGGAAGACTGGAGAAAATAATGGCAATGGGAAGTGATGGAGTAGAAGTGCAGGCCTCCTTCAGCTAACCTAAATTCCCAGATATACCAAAAATAAAACAGCCAGCCTGACAGCATAACTGTCTGCACTTACAGGCACAAGTCATGTTTAAAGGCTTCATTAGAAATAAATTTCCAGGTGGAGATTCTACGGGGGTAGAAGAAAAAAAGATGAAACCAGTCCCTCTTGGACAGAGACCATGTTGACCAACTCTATTGCGTTGCACTTTGAGTGCTTAGTACAGTGTTTTGCCTTCAGTAAGCACTCAATAAGTACCATTGATCAGGTATAATGCTGACAAAAATCAATTGTATTTATTGAGTGCTTACTATGGGCAGAGCACTATACTAAGACTTTGGGCAAATATAACATTACAGAGTTGGTAGACCCGTTCCTTGCCCACAACAAAACTAATGGGCAATTAAATTCAAACACATCCTTAGATTGTGAGTCCCATGTGAGGCAGGGACACTGTCTGATCAACTTATATTTTATCTATCCCAGTGCTTACCACAGTGCTTGGCACATAGTAACAGCAACAACATATCATAATTATTACTATTATTAAAGACCATGTCTTCAAATTCTATTGTAGGCTCCCAAACACTAAGTACTGTGCCCTAGATAGAAAAAGTGCCCAGTAAATGTGATTGATAGAATGAAAGTTGAGAGCTATTTAGATTTAATAATAATAATAATAATAATAATAATAATAATGGCATTTATTAAGTGCTTACTATGTGCAAAGCACTGTTCTAAGCACCGGGGAGGTTACAAAGTGATCAGGTTATCCCACATGGATCTCGCAGTCTTAATCCCCATTTTACAGATGAGGTAACTGAGGCACAGAGAAGTTAAGTGACTTACCCAAAGTCACACAGCTGACAATTGGCCGAGCCAGGAATTGAACCCATGACCTCTGACTCCAAAGCCAGTGCTCTTTCCACTGAGCCACGCTGCTTCTCTAAGACTAAGATTTCAGTAAAACTTTTAATTCCATCCCTCAGGATGTCCTTGTGGACAAGATGAAGATGTAAGGCTCATTTACTATTTGGAGGGCACTCTGCTATCTGAAGGGGTGAACTTAAAGGGAGGCCATCAAAGCCAGGGGTTGGAATGCTGGGGGCGTGTCAACCTAAAATCACGCACAGTGGTGTCCCCCAGGGATCAGTCCTGCTACCAGAATGATTTCATATTTCTATTGCTAAACTGGACAAAGGAAATGAGATCCTGCTCAGCAGACGATTCTGAATGAGATATTGCTACTAAACGATCTATTGATATTGTATTCATCGAACACCGACTCTGAACATAGTCCTGCACTAAGCACTTGGGAGACTTCAGTAGAGTTGGCAGACGTGATTTCACTCTCATGAAGCTTACAGTCTAATGGGAAAGATAGACCTTCACATAAATTACAGGTATGAAGAAGCAATTCACAGGCAAGAATAGAATTCAAAGAAACTTGGACCTTCTGGGAAAATGGTCCTTCCAGACCAGGAAATTGAGCATGAGCCAATAGCCAAGTGCCATTTCAAGAAAAAGCCAATATGGCACCGAAATAGCTTAACAGTGCAGAGTGGTAAGGTAAAGCTTTCTCCGCTAAACCCATATTCAAGTCCTGGGTTCTGATTTTTGATAGCATAAAGGATGCTATAAAAAAAGGTTGGAGAGAACCAGGAGCTAGGCCAAAGAAGAAGAACAAATGTGATTAAAGGGTGAGGAAATGGGTGGTTCTTACACAAGTTAAAGGAATGAAGGTTATTTGGTCAAGAGAGAGAAAGACTGTACGAAGTCCTAATCACAGACTTCAAGTCTGTGGAAGAACTCATCAGGGTGAAACCACTGGAATGGATTGATGTTGGGAAGTTTTCATTCCAATTGTCCTTGAGGGGATGAGGAGGGGATCTAGTCATTCACTTGCATTGAGATGGGGAACAGGGCCAGGTGATCGCACAAGATCTCTTCCAGCTCTGTGAATGCATCGTGCTGACTTATAGGCCAGGAATTCAAGGCCAAGGGCCAAAAGATTAGAGATGAAATGCCCCCTACTTAGCCATTCTCCTTTTGTCCCCTCAGCAAAACATAGAGTAAGCCATGCAGTTTTGTTCTCAAACATAGGGGTGATAATAACTGTAATAATAACAACAACTGTGGTCTTGGTTAATCACTTACTATGCACCAAGCACTGTACTAAGTACTCAGGTCCTACATGGGGCTCACAGTTTCAGTCAGTCAATCTTATTTATTAAGTGCTTACTGGGTGCAGAGCACTGGGCAATTGGGAGTACAAGTAGGAGGGAGAACAGATACTGAATCATTCATTCATTCAATTGTGTTTATTGAACGCTTACTGTGTGCAGAGCACTGTACTAAGCGCTTGGGAAGTACAAGTTGGCGACATATAGAGACAGTCCCTACCCAACAACGGGCTCACAGCCTATAAGGGGGAGACAGACAACAAAACAAAATATATTGAAATAAAATAAATAGAAGAGTAAATATCTACAAGTAAAATAGAGTAATAAATCTGTACAAACATATATACAGGTGCTGTGGGGAGGGGAAGGAGGTAGGGTGGGGGGATGGGAAAGGGGGAGAGGAAGGAGGGGGCTCAGTCTGGGAAGGCCTCCTGGAGGAGGTGAGCTCTCAGTAGGGCTTTGAAGGGAGGAAGAGAGCTAACTTGGCGGATGTGTGGAGGGAGAGCATTCCAGGCCAGGGGGAGGACGTGGGCTGGGGGTCGACTGCAGGACAGGCGAGAATGAGGCACAGTGAGGAGGTTAGCGGCAGAGGAGTGGAGGGTGCGGGCTGGGCTGGAGAAGGAAAGAAGGGAGGTGAGGTAGGAGGGGGCGAGGTGATGGACAGCCTTGAAGCTGAGAGTGAGGAGTTTTTGCCTCATGCGTAGGTTGACTGGTAGCCACTGGAGATTTTTGAGGAGGGGATTACCATGCCCAAAGCGTTTCTGCACAAAGATGATCCAGGCAGCAGAGTGAAGTATAGATTGAAGTGGGGAGAGACAGGAGGATGGGAGATCAGAGAGGAGGCTGATGCAGTAATCCAGTCAGAATAGCATGAGAGATTGAACCAGCAGGGCAGCAGTTTGGATGGAGAGGAAAGGGTGGATCTTGGCAATGTTGCGGAGGTGAGACCAGTTTCTGGTGATGGATTGGATGTGAGGGGTGAACGAGAGAGCGGAGTCGAGGATGACACCAAGGTTACGGGTTTGTGAGACGGGAAGGTTGGTAGTGCCGTCAACAGTGATGGGAAAGTCAAGGAGAGGGTAGAGCTTGGGAGGTAAGATAAGGAGTTCAGTCTTGGACATATTGAGTTTTAGATGGCGGGCAGACATCCAGATGGAGGTGTCTTGAAGGCAGGAGGAGACACAAGCCCGAAGGGAGGGAGAGATCCGCCCTTTCCTCTCCATCCATACCGCTACCCTGCTCGTTCAGGCTCTCATCCTATCCCGTCTGGACTACTGCATCGGCCTTCTCTCTGATCTCCCATCCTCGTGTCTCTCCCCACTTCAATCCATATTTCATGCTGCTGCCCGGATTGTCTTTGTCCAGAGGCGCTCTGGCTATGTTACTCCCCTCCTCGGGAATTGTCCAGTGGCTACCAGTCAATCTGCGCATCAGGCAGAAACTCCTCACCCTGGGCTTCAAGGCTCTCCATCACATCGCCCCCTCCTACCTCACCTCCCTTCTCTACTTCTACAGCCCACCCTGCACCCTCCGCTCCTCTGCCGCTAATCTCCTCACCGTACCTCGTTCTTGACTGTCCCGCCATCGACCCCCAGCCCACGTCATCCCCCGGGCCTGGAATGCCCTTCCTCTGACCATCCACCAAGCTAGCTCTCTTCCTCCCTTAAAGGTCCTACTGAGAGCTCACCTTCTCCCGGAGGCCTTCCCAGACTGAACCTCTTCCTTCCTCTCCCCCTTGTTCCCCTCTCCATCCCCCCATCTTACCTCCTTCCTTTCCCCACAGCACCTGTATATGTGTATATATGTTTGTACATATTTATTACTCTATTTATTTATTTATTTTACTTGTACATATCTCTTCTATTTCTTTTATTTTGTTAATATGTTTGGTTTTGTTCTCTGTCTCCCCCTTTTAGACTGTGAGCCCACTGTTGGGTAGGGACTCTCTCTATATGTTGCCAACTTGTACTTCCCAAGCGCTTAGTACAGTGCTATGCACACAGTAAGCGCTCAATAAATGCGATTGATTGATTGATTGATTGAGAGAGAGCAGGGGCAGAGATGTAGATTTGAATCCCCATTTTGCAGATGAGAGAACTGAGGTGCACAGAAGTGAAGTGACATGTCCAAGGTCACAAACCAGGTATGTTGGAGTCAAGTTTAGAACCCAGGCTATTTGACTCCCAAACCCATACTCTTTGCACTAGGCCACACTGTTTCCCAAACTGATCATTCAACACAGAGTTCTCAAAGCATTTTATCAAGATGATCTTTTGAGGCCTTCAAATATCCCTTCTTGGAGGGTGGGAGGGTCACCTCTGATTCTCCCCCAGTACTCAGGTTGTCCAACAAGTCAATGGGAAGTCAGCTCCCACTGAGACATTCTAAGCACCAGGCCTTATGCCACATTAATCAATGGCATTTACTGAGAACCCAAGGGCCAAGCACTGTACTAAACATTTGGGAGAGTACAATAGGAGTTAGCTACACAGTTCTGCCATTAAGAAACTCACAGTCTTAGGGATCAGGTAGAGTGATATCAAATTTCTTTGGGATGTTTTTCCATCAAAATCCCATTTAAAAATATGTTCATCTCAGTCCTTCTCAAACAAAACAGAAATTTAGCATTGGTGTTTACTCACTGACAGCTAGGGCACTGTATTAATTAATGGGTTCACTTACAGCTGCCAAGACGTACATTAAACCAGACAATGCTTATGCTGATTCAGGACAATCTTCTCAATGAGCACAATTAACTTTTAACTTTTTTTATGGCATCCCCCAGCCAACGCCATCAAGAGAAGTTTCTACCTGCCGTCTTCAACTGCCTTCCTGCCGCTCTCAGGCCTTTTGATGCCACTGAAAAAAGCTACATTACACTACGTGTTGCAACATTTGGCTCCAAAACCACTCAAAAAGCCCAGGAGTCTCCACCAAAAACTGGCATCCATGGCTTCCAATTCTGAGACATATTTCATTTTAAAACTCTCTTCTCCCCTTTGTTTAGTCCATACTTTTCTCTTCTGCAGTCCTTCTCTTCCAGGTGATCAGCTGAACAGGTTCCTGACAGAATTTGCCCTCTTGCTTGTGTACTTTGCCCCCATCACTATTAAAAAAAAAAAAGCGGGGCAACTGGCTCAAAAGGAAAATCTAAATGAATCATTTAACTGTTTACGCTTTCTTTGCCATCATATGAAAGTTTGCCTGCGAAGCAATATTCTCTCCTCATTGAGTCAACTGAAGTACAGGGTGGGGCAATGCGCTGAATCCAAAATTATAACCCAGCGAACAAGTCCCAAATCATTCATCCCAGACTCATGAAATCAAGCCCTGTTTCTCTCTCTCAATTTCTTGACACTTCCTTTCAGTTCCTATCTTCTATTTATTTTTCCCTATGGAGCCATTTTTCCCACCAACCTCCAGGGAAAAGCTTCTGCAATGGGACAATATGAAAAGGTTCATTAAAATCTAGTCCCATAGAGACAAGGGGCTTTTTTTACCCTTTTTTTTTGCTTTTTTATAGAACCATAATTTTAAGCCTCTGACAGGAAAAGCAGGGTTGGTAATTTGGGGTTAATAAAACAACTTTCACCTCCGGACATTTTAATTCCCACTAAAGTCAACTCAGTGGATGTCCCTGACTGGAAGTGATATAAACTCTCTTGCTCCCCGGGCAACAGAAGTAACCCTATCTATGAGAGCTGAAAGGTCTTATACAAAACAGTGGAAACTTTAAAGTCTCATCAAAAAGTCCCCACCAATCAGTGTTCACTGAGCACTTACTGTGTGCAGAGTCTTATACTAAGTGCTGGGGAGAGTATAATACAATAGAGCTGTATGATCCCTACCCTCAAGAAACTCAAGAAACTCAAGAAACCCTCGCGGAGATTCCCCCAAGCAGTAAGATTCCCCAAAGCAGTAAGAAGAGGAGGCAAAGGATGGTCTGTGTCTGACACCACATGCCCAGGGGAATTGCTTCCACCCAGATAAACTGATCCGGTACAAGCAGGGCCAGTGGTCAAAATAGCAGTAGTATTTGTTAAGCACTTACTATGTGCAAAGCACTTTACTAAATGCTGGGAAAGAATTATATGGATGAAATAGGTATGGTCTCTATGCCCAAGGGGTTCACAATTTAAGAATAATGAGGTGAGGGGGAGAGAAGAGAAGATAGGTGACAAATATGTAAGGAATTTTGAACAAAAGTATATAAGCTAAGGCTGAAATGTGAAAGGAATAACAGTGGGCTCAGTGATCAATGGCTGTTATATGTGCTTGCTCTCCCAAAGGCTGGAGACCAAACCCCAGTCTTAGATTTGCCCTGGTCATATTCTGATCTCCAGAGATGTTTTCATTAGAAATATTCTCAAAATTTCCTCTTACCTCTCGCAGATCTGGACCCTGACTAGAGGATCAGAACTGTGCCATTGGGACATGTCTTTCTACAATTTTCCTATCCCTAGCTTAAGGTCCATATGATCAGCAAAAGTTGTTGCCAACTTGTACTTCCCAAGCACTTAGTACAGTGCTCTGCACACAGTAAGTGCTCAATAAATACGATTGAATGAATGAATGAATGATCATCAGAGCCACTGTTCTCCCTTTCTGACATGGTAGATCTATTCATGATACCCTCAAAGCTGATTCCAACAGAATGCAAGTGCCATTTTCTCTTCTTTAGAAAAAAAACGTTCAGGGACTCTAGCTGTAGTGGAATGAATAGGCAAAGAGTTCCTTAGCCCATATTCTTCAACCATCCAATAAAATAAGTTGGCATTACTTGGCCCATTTTACAGAAGAACTCTAAGCCCTAAGGTGAAATATCTGTCCAATGGCACCCAATACTGACAGAGAAGAGATTATTCCCAACATCCTCTAAATGTCCCTGCCTCTGAACCTCTGCGTGGGCCCATTAGAGTGGAAATGATTTACAAGAACAGGTGCTCTTGGCACTCCAGTGATGACAAAATTCTGTATGTGTTTGACTAATTGGGAGTTGTTTGTATTTGCTGTTATACTTCAGCCTTCCATCTGTCAGAGAACCAAGATTCTCCTTTGGTTAACACTGCTCCCAAATGGGTCTCGGCTATAATAATTACTAGCATTATGGTATTTAAGCACTTAACATATGTCAAGCACTGCTCTAAGCACTGGGTAGATAGAAGCTAATCAAGTTGGTGTCAGTCCCTGTCCCAAGTGGGACTCACAGTTTAAGTAATTGACTGTGCTTTAGTTCTGGCTAAATCAGCCCACGGGAAGTCAGTCAACAGTAGTAATAATAATAATTGTAATTATTAAGAGCTTAGCATTCATTCATTCACATTTATTGAGCACTTACTATGCATAAAGCACCTTACTAAGCTACGTGCCGGGCACTGTACTAAGTGGTGGGGTAATTACAAAATAATTGGGTAGGACACAGTCTGTGTCTCAGTGGGGCTCAGAGTTTCAATCCCTATTTTACAGATGAGGTTACTGAGGCCCAGAGAAGTGACTAGTCCCAGGTAAACCAGCAGAGAAGCAGCACAGCTGGAATTAGAACCCAGGTCCTTCTGATTCCAAATCCTGTGTTCCCTCTTAGGCCAGAAACCTCAAGTGAACAAGGACTGTCACCAGCACTTAGCACACATTAAGTGCTTAACAAATATCATAATTATGAAAGACATAGGATGCAAATGATAGAAAAATCTCTACTGATGGCACCAGGACTGACTCCATACAGGGCTCAAGGGAGTAATGAGCATTTTGTATTTTGGGCAAGTCACTTCTCTGTGTCTCAGTTACCTCACCTGTAAAATGGGGATTATGACTGCGAGCCCTGTATGGGACAGGCACCTTGTCCAAATCTACTCCAGCACTTAGTACAGTGTCTATTACATAGTAAGCACTTAAATACCACAATTATTATTATTTGTTTTAATCCATGCCTCAGAGCTAGCAATGGGTATGCTATTGCTTATCACCACCCCAGATATTACTGATACTAAAACCCTCATTCTTGGGGACAGAGGGCTCATCACTACGAATATGGATCCTCAGCTCTGGTTTGTATGGATGATGGGGCAATGTAGGGAGGCAGGAAAAAGCAACTGTTGGGGACTGCAGCACCACAGGTCAGAGGCCTCAAGGAGGGGCAAGACTGCAGGAGCAGGAAATGTACTATGCCCTATTTAGGGATCTTCCATAGATAATGTATAAAGGGGCAAATCCAACCACAGAGCACCAAACCTTCAAACTGCACTTCCACCAAGCAACAGAATGGAATAGTGAAGAGTTCTATGTCAATCAGTGGTACTTATTAAACGCTACTGTGTGCTGAACACTCTATTGAGCATTTGGGAGTGTACAGCACAATAACATTGGTAAACACAATCCCTGTGCTCAAAGAGCTGACAGTCTAGGGGAGGAGTTTACGATCTTTCCTCTAGCCATATTTTGGTAGAGATGGTGTTGTCAAAAATCAGTTCAAAACACTGAATCTTCTGCATATTGGTACATCAGACCCTAACAGGAGAATTGACAGCACCCTTTTTTCTTTTTTTCCTGAAGAGCCCTAAGGGACTGCTGCTTTTTTATCCCATTCCACAGTGCAATGTCCTTATGTCATGGACTGCACTATATACGCAAACTATCTGGATCACTCAGGCCAAAAAAATTGACTCTTGCTTGAAATATTTGGATAATTGACTAGAAATGTGTGCATAATTCAGACAAAAGGTATTTTAAAACCCTAATTATCTAAGGAATTTACGTGTACAGACCCATGTTGGGCTACCCAGAGCTGGAGAAAGAGTTGGTAATTATCTAGTAACTTTAAGGCCATGTTGACCTCCAACTGGGTACTTTAGGCCAAGATTCCCCTTTGAGGCTGTAGTTCCTGGCATCGCACCTCCCACCAAGGTAAATAGAAAAATTTCAGACAGAACAGGGAAACAGTTTAGTCTAGTGGAAAGAGCACGGGACCTAGGTTTAAATCCCGGCTCTGCCACTTACCTGCTGTGTGGCTTTAGACAAGTCACTTAACTTCTCTGTGCCTCAGATTCCTAAACTGTAAAATGAAGATGAAACACCTCTTCCTGTGAGCCTGATGAGGAATTGTGTCCAACCTGATTATCTTGTCTCCACCCCAATTCTTAGTACAGCACTTGGCACATGGAAAGTGCTAAAGAAATACAACCACCTCTCCCCTGCCTATTTTTCATCTTACCTCAATGGCTTTCGAGTTCTCCGAGGCCAGCCCAAAGCCTGGGCTGTGGGATCATTGAGGACTGGGCATTAAAAAAATAAATCAAAATTAAAAGAAAATATTTTTGACTTTTCAAACTTGAACTGGGTTATTTCCCGAGGGAGGCAGAAGGAGGTGATCCAAAGGGTCCCGAGCCAGGAAAAACAGCCACTTGGGCCAGGGCCCACTCCCTCTGAAAACCTGGTGGAACCATTCTCAGGAAATAAATCAGCTAGGATAGGTGTCTTCTCCCAGGGACCCCTGCAGCCCCTCCTCTGCTGGAGGGCTCTGCTATCTCAAACCTGCTTATGCCCCCTCCAACATTCCCTGCTTCCGGCATTGTCCTTTCCCTCACAGAAAGTCATCTTTTGGCCCAGCTTGTTTTTTGGAGTCCTTAAGAGCTGGCAGAGTTCATGAATGAATATGTCAGAAAATGCTATTTCTAGTAAATTTTCTCTGCTCTTCCCAATATCCAGCATTGTGGCTTAGTAGGAAGAGCACAGCCATGGAAGTCAGGAGGACCTGAGTTCTAATCCCAGCTCCACCGCTTGTCTGCTGTGGGACTTGGGGCCAGTCACTTGATTTCTCTGTGCCTCAGTTACCTCATCTGTAAAATGGGGATTAAGACTGTGAGCCCCATGTAGAACATGGACTGTGTCCATTCGCAGTAGCTTGTATCTGTCCCAGCACTTCGTACAGGGTGTATCACATAGCAGGTGCTTAACAAATACCATAAAAAAAATCCAGCTGCCCAAGCAGATAGAAGATATGGAAGGAAGGTTGAGTTGCACATTCCTTGAAGACCAGATCAGGCTTGGGACAAGAGAGAAGGAGTTTGGAGAGGAATCAATCAATGGTATTTATGTACTTATTGAGTTCTGTGTACAGAGCACTGTACTAAGCACTTGAGAGAGTACAATACAACAAACCAGTGAATTCGGCACACATAGATCCTTTGGGTCAAAGCCACTGCTGTCCTTCTGGCTGAAATTCACCAGTCAGTAGCGCCACCCTCTGCTTCCCTTTGAGTCTGAGGATCCTTACCATCCACTCAGGATTAATATCCCTCCTGGTCTTCCCAGAAGAGCCTTGATCCCGGGGTGTCAGCCCAGGCCTGGGGATGATGGTGGGAGGCAATATGCATGCTCTCTATCTGCCTATCTAAACTCTGCCAGTGACTCACTGGGAGCTTGGGTCTCCTCTCTAGGCTCCAATTTATTCCCCTATAAAAAGGGGATAATGGCATGCACTGCACCTGCCTTCGAGGGCTATTGTGAAACTGACTTAATGAATTAAGCGCTTTGGGATCCCTCGATGAAAGGTTCTCCAAGTGCTAAGTCTCATTAAAGATGCAAAATAAAAGACCCTAGGATTTCATCACTGGATTCTTCTCTTACACCAGACTAAAGAAAGAATACATCAATTACCTCCCCTAGGAGAGAAGCACGACCCTGTAGGCCTGGGCCCGGACTGCCCTCACAAACATTGTGGTCTAACCTTAATTTTGCCACTGGTTTGCTGGGTGGCCTGGGGCAAGTTACCTAACCACTCTGTGTCTCAGTTTCTTCATCCGTCAAAAGGGGCTAATCATGCTTACCTACTTCACTGGAGTGTTGTGTAGGGTGGTTAATTAATGATTATAAAGCATTTGAAAATATAAAGTGCTCTATACATGCTAATTACAAATCCAAGAAAAGCACCAAGGTTCAATTTTTTTAATTACCTGTATATTTTATTGAAAATACATTAAATGTGTAATAAAGTGAACCTCTGTCCAAAATTACTGCCTACTAGTAGCATCTTGTCCACTCCGCAGCCTGAACTACAGGAATAATTCCATTTCCAGAGTTTAACCAATATGCCAATGCCCGATCTAAGATTTGCTGTTATAAAACTGTGTTATAACTCAATTATGCTAACCTAGGGAGACCCCTCACCAGAGGTGGTAATAAAAGCAAAGATCGTATTCAATGCCAAACCGACGGTTGTCAGCGTTTGAAAATTTTAAGTACTTCCCCTTGGAAGAATGTTAAGGAAAGTCCACCAGTTTCCCAGTGGAGTGATTTCACAGACCGATTAAAAAAGGCGACAAGAAAGCAAAGGGAGAGCCGTGCAACTGAAAGACTAACACCCTCCGGGAGAATGCTCTGGGCCTACTAGTGATCTGCCAAACAACAAAATTCTGAAGTACCTAATTTAAAAATAATTGAAACAGTCACTTAATGAATCAATGGTACTTACTTTGCACCTGTGTTCAGAGCACTATACTAAATGCTGGGATGAGTATAATGGAGTCAGTAGATATGATCCCTGCCCTCAAAGCATTTACAATATAGCAGAGAAGACAACACTAAGTTGGAGGAAAGAAGAAATAGTGAGAAAACCAAAGGGCTTGGGGACAGGGAGGCCCACAGATGGACTGCTCATGTGACACAATGGCTCAATGTCAACCTGGTGCAGAGACCCCAGCCCCTATTGAGCAACCTTTGCTTCCAGTCCTCAACTGAGGAGTTTAGTTTCCTTAATGACGCTGACCCAAACAGGCTTTCTCATAAAACTCTGTGAGGGATTTTGTTGTTGTTGTTGATGCTTAAGCACATTATGTTCAAATCAATTTGTAATCACTTTAAGGTTTGTTTTTTTAACTCCCTATTCCCAAATTGGCCCAGTGGAAGAAGTTAGGGAGACAAAAAACCACAGTGCCAATCCCAGTAATGCTCCTAGTCATTCACTCATTCAATAGTGTTTATCAAGTGCTTATTGTGTGCAATGCACTTTACTAGCTGATTGTGTGACTTTGGGCAAATCACTCATTTTCAGTTTACAGATGAGGAAACAGGGGCCCAAAGAGATTAAGATATCTGCTCTCCCTACCCCTTAGATTTTGATCCCCATGAGTAACAGGGATCGGGTCTGATTGCACTGTATCTACCATAATGTCTGGCAATAGTAAGGGCTTAATAAACATCATCATTACTGTTTTTGATAATAATAATAGACCTAGAAAGTCCTACATCCAGCTTTGGAAGATTTACTTCTCTCCCTCACTCTTCCTCTGTTTTGTTAGAACTGCCTTCTATAGACTACTTTTCCTCCTCTGCCTAAAACCTTCAACATTCATATTACATTTTGTAGATAATCTAATTGTATTCATTAAAGACTTAGTATTATCAATGGTATTTAGTGTGCAAATCACTATGCTAAGCACTTGGGAGAGTACAGTATAGCATATTTGGTAAACACACTAAGGAGAGAGGCCAGATTGGGGCTATGGCATGAGAAAGCTCAGACACAGGAGAGGGTAGAGTGTCAGGGAAGATGGGTTTCCATCCCTGGAACAAAGGGCATAGGGTCGTGGCAGGTGATAGCAACAGCTAGGAAGGAGCTGAAGAGGCTGTCTGGGGAAGACCCGAAACCCAGTGTGAGGATTTTTAATTTGATTCGGGAAGCCAACAGGAATGCCTGCAGAGCTCTTGGGATGGGAGTTTCTAGATCAAAAAGACCAACCCCCAAGAAACTGGAGGCTTCTGCAGCCAACATCCTGAGGAGGGGGTGGCCCAGTTCGGGGAGACCAATCAGTAGCAATCATCAATCAATAGTATCTATTGAGTCCTAACTGTTACACTGTACTAAGCACTTGGAAGAGTACAGTGAAACAGAGTTCATAGGCGTGTTCCCTGTCCACAAAGAGCTCACGGTCTAGAGGGGAGAGGCAGGCATAAAAATTAATTACAAACTTGGACATAAGTGCTATGGGGATGAGTGTGGAGTGAATATCAAGTGCTATAGGGTACAGAATTGAGTGCAAGGGTGACAACAGAAGAGAGAAGGCATAGGGGAAAAAGATGGTTTAATCAGGGAAGACTTCTTGGAGGAGATAAAGTTTTAATAAGGTAGCAAACAACCCTCCTTTGCTCATCACTGTATCTCCTCCAAGAGGCCTTCCCTGATTAGGCTATCTTCATTCATTCACTCATTCAGTTGTATTTATTGACCGCTTACTGTGTGCAGAGCGCTGTACTAAGCGCTTGGAAAGTACAATTCGGCAACAAATAGAGAGAATCCCTACCCAACAATGGGCTCACAGTCTAAAAGGGGGAGGACAGACAACAAAACAAGTAGACAGGTGTTGATGCCATCAAAATGAATAAATAGAATATATATATACACATTGATATATATATATACACACATCATTAATAAATCAAGTAATAAATATGTACAAATATACACACAAGTGCTGTGGGGAGGGGAAGGGGGTAGGGCAGAGGGAGGTGGGGGCAATGGGGAGGGGAGGAGGAGCAGAAGAAAAAGTGGGGGCTCAGTCAGGGAAGGCCTCCTAGAGGAGGTGAGCTCTCATTAGGGCTTTGAAGAGGGGAAGAGAGCTAGTTTGGCAGTTATGATTCCCAATCTGAAACCAACTTCCTGAGGGTCCAGTTTCTCCCCTCCTTGTACACCCTCCTTCCCCCCGCTCACCCCCGCAATGTACACCACTCCAGATGAAACAGTGGGATTTGAGGCTGTTTCCCCATGCTGGGGTACTCCAGGACCAAACCCTCCAGATGAAACCCGGGGTGCCTGCATATGGTAGTGAACCTATCTGGTCCTGCTTGGAATATCTGCTGTCTTTGCAGTAGCCCAGACTCCCTTTCACCAGTGTTCACCCTAGCACTTCTCGCTTGTTTCAAAAGAAATGAGAAGCCTAAGGTAAGATATTGGATGAGCCCCAGGAAAAAGTCTGCTGGAGCTGCAATATTGCCATTGCCCAAAATCATAACACGGCCCCCTGGTGCCTGAAAGGGAAGCAATAAATAGGATGGAGACATGAGCACCGTTAGATGAGGACACTATTTTCCCCAGATGAAACCTGGTGTTTCTACCCCTCCACCTAGCCAAGGTGAATTTTAGACAGGAGTGGGGGCAATGGGATTCAGCCAGCTTTCACCTAGCACCCCTTCAGCTCTCAGTTACCTAAGGAACAATTTATTCTGCAAGTTTGTCTGGCCTACAAATGTATTCCTTTATGCAAATGACTCTCAAGCTAGATGAAGAACCAGGTCTTCCAGCCCAACACAGGTGCTAGCACGTCCAGCAGGCACTGGTTCAGAACGTTTAGATGGCTCAGCGATAGGCACTTGGGAAACATCGAGATAGCTAGATAGATAGATACAAAGCTCAGTGATAAGAGGCAAAGGATCTGAGAGGAACTCGTCCTCAGCTCGGTGGAAAAAACAAGAGACAGTAAGTAGCTTGTCATCGTAGGCATTTCATAAGAGAAACTCTGCAAGGAGCATGTAGCATGTTCACAGTCTACATGAATCATTATTTGGCGTTGTTTGGCCAACCGAGCATACACATACCTTCAAACGTCGACAAGTCGGACTCAGAATGAGCCATGTGAACATCTGACACGTAAAAACTGGAGCTCGAGTGAAGCTACTCTGACTCTATCCTGGGAGGTAAACTGCCTCAAGTGTTTTTTCCCTAGATTCTCCTGCAGTGGATAAACAAAGCCCCAGTTGGTCTCTAGGGTAGCATCCCAATGAAAGTTTCCAGAAAGAGTGTGAGGGGGTGGAGGGTGTGTTCTTCTACCACTTGGCTTTCTCTAAGTTTGCTCAAATTTCCAGTCCTCCACCCAGCTCTAAGACTCTGTTTCAATACTGACCCAGGCAATCAACATTAAAGAGGAATAATCTAGGTGGTTTATAGCATTGTAGGACAGCAGAAAATAAAGAGTGGTTAGTCAAGACCAAGATGGTCAGATTATGAGCCCCCTGAAGGCCAGGAGCCATGGTTAATGTTCATCTGTGCATTCTTTCCCTGCATTCAGTGCAGTGCTCAACAGTCAAATACTGTCACTACCACTACAAGGCTGTCTGCACCATCCCAGAAAGGATGGAAAAAAAAAATTCCTCAGCCAGTCAATAGTATTATACCCCTGCTATATGCAGAGCACTGTATTAAGGACTTGGGAGAGCAGATTTGATCCTTCCTCAAGGAGCTTACAGTCTAGCCACAGAAAGAAGATGGGACGGAGAGACAAACTTAAAATATGAAGTCTATGGAGTGACAATTAGAGTGTTGTATCAGTGCGGAAGAGATGGTAGTAAGTAGTGGGCATCAAAGCAGCAGGAAGTGACTTGGGAAAAGCTTCCATTAGATTGTAAGCTCCTCAAGAGCAAGGCCTCGAGTCTACCAAGGCTATCATTCTCTCCCAAGTGCCTAGTGCAGTACTCTGCACAGAGTAAGTGCTCAATACCACTGATTGACTGAGGTAGGTTTTGAGTAGCATCTTGTAGGTAGAAACAAGGTGATTGATCACCCTAGGCTGGAAATTGAAGAATGTGTGAGGGTGGTTGGACAGAATTAGTGAGCCGAAAGACAGCACCTAAACCACCACCTTTCCAAGAACAGATGATTGTTAACTCTTCCAGCTAAGATCACGCTGACATTTCACCCCCAGAAGCCAATCAATCAATGGCACTGAGAAAATAAGAGCAGCAAAATTTGATTTGATTCAAGGTTGGGGGATGAAAAAAATAACAGGTCAAAACTGCTGTTTCAGCAGGGGATTCCACACAGTATTTCCATCATCATCATCATCATCAATCGTATTTATTGAGCGCTTACTATGTGCAGAGCACTGTACTAAGTAAGCGCTTGGGAAGTACAAATTGGCAACATATAGGGACAGTCCCTACCCAACAGTGGGCTCACAGTCTAAAAGGGGGAGACAGAGAACAAAACCAAACGTACTAACAAAATAAAATAAATAGAACCAAACAGACAAAATATTTCCATTCCCTTAAAGTATGATCATGGGACATGTGACCAACCCAAGACCATTCAGTGAGGGAAGGATACCATGAAACAGCCCCAATTCTTCCTGGCTCTCCGGCTATTGGAACAGGTGAAATGAAAGAAAGTGCTTTACCTCTATGGATTAAAAGAGCTTTAAAAATAGTTGCTGGCCTGTTTTTTTATGGTATTTGTTAAGCACTTACTGTGTGCCAGGCACTGTACTAAGCACTGTGTCCATGTCTCACAAGAGCCTCACGGTCAATCTCCATTTTAGAGATAAAGTAACTGAGGCACAGAGAAGTTAAGTGACTCACCCAAGGTCACACAGCAAGCAAATGGCTGAGCCAGGATTCCCCAGAGAGTGCCAGTTTTCAGTGGGCAAGTAATGTTACCTACCAACTGTTCACTTTGCTACTAAGCTCTCTAATGCAGACATAAGCAATGTAACACTTGAGTTAGATCACCCAGCCAGAATTCTCTCTCTAATGGTGGCAACAAGGCTTGGAGCAACCATGTGAAAGTCATCTTAGGGGCCAGAGAAGCTCCTGATTTTAAACATTATTCTTCAGATAAAGCAGTTTTAAAAAGGAAAATTTCTAATAGAGGCAGTATTCCCAAATGGCATGTTCCACTTCTTTTAAAAAGGGAAAAACAAAACAAAACAAAAAGAAAGAGTCAGCTTTCCATTAGTGAGGAACCAAGAAACCAAGTATCATTTAGTTCTCTACTAGGCAACAGTTTAGAAGTTTCTATCCAGAAAGAAAAAGAAATCTGCCCTAATGCCATCTAATAAAATTGATTTCAAGAAGCAATTACATAGAGCACAGTGGTAAACGTGCATGACTATATGGAATTTGAATCTATATTGATCTAAACTTGATTAGTGTTTTGTTTGTTTAGAACGAGGGCAGGTTGTTTTGATAAGATAAGTGTAGCACTCTGATACACAGATAGCCCCCAAATGCTTGGGTCATGGGTGTGGATTTGGATCTGGGCAACTGAGGAAGCAACTCCTACCACACAAGTTGGCATGAGGATGAGAGTTGAGGGACACTTTGTTAAACACTAAGGTAATCCTGGCTAAAGTCACTGACCAGGTGAATAATCCTGAGGTCTCAATTAAGGAGAAACTGAGAGATCTGAACTCACCTCTCTCTTAGGAGAACTACCTTGATCAAGTTCCTCTACAGAATATTTAAAGCTTTCTACTGGAAAGAAGGAGGGTGTGTTATCTATACTTGAGAAAGGAACGCAGGTAACAAGCTTCCTTCAGTTTGTCTACAGAACCAACCTCAGGAATAAATTCTGCCCAATATCCGCAGAGGGTTTTTGTTGTTGTTATTGTTGCTTTCATGATACTTATTAAGCACTTACCTGTACTAAACCCTGGGATACAAGCTAGTCAGGTTGGACACAGTCCATGTCCCACATGGGGTTCAGCGTTAATACCCATTTTACAGATGAGTTCCAAATTTAGGGCCCAGCGATGTTTAACAATTTGAAGTAACTGGTCAGGACAGAGGGGCTGTTGTTTTCTTCCAACATGTCATAACTTTTATCCCACAGTTAAGGAGCAGGCCTAATTTATTTTTTTAAAAAAGTATTCTCCATTTTTATCTTCCTCATATTTCCAATACATATTTTTTTCTGTTTCCATAAATGAAATCCAAAGGCGCAGGAGAATTTTAGTTCAAGGTTGGAGGAGAGGGAGAAGACTCAGCTCTGGTAAAGTTAACATGCTTTGCACTTGATTATCATCTTTTGCAAATCTGGGCTGGGCCATTCTTCCCATTATCAACAAGTATTTGTTGAGCACCCACACAGGGTGCAGTGCACTGTATTACGAAGTGTGGCTTATTTTATTCAGTGCTATTTGTTTTTTCATTATCACCAACAGAATTAGCCAGCTCTGGGGAGTCTCTGAGGACAGGTTCTTGAACAGAACACTGTCTCTATCCTCAAAAGCAGATGTTCTGTGATGAGTCAGTATTTTGTGTTAACGTTTTTGTGGTGGTTATGATTTGTTTTTATTGAATGCCTCAGTGTTTAAGACGATCCTGATTATTATTCCTAACCATTAAAATTTACTGGGGAACCAGTTTTTCCAAACTAGGGCTCTGCAAAGACTGGATTTGGACAGATGTTCCCCAGTGCTTGCACATAAGTGCTTGGTACAGTGCTCAGCACACAGTAAGCACTCAAAAAAATACCACTGATTGATTACCAGTTCATAAAATGTTAGAAGTGCCATTCTTGATCAGAAGCAATCTCTGCATATCTCCCAACTGATCAATAATTACCAGTCCTGAACACATTTGTACCATCCCATCTCTCCTCTGACCCCCAGTGAACTATGATCCAAAGTAGAAATGCAGACAATCAAGCAAGGGAAAGGTGACCAAGCTGGATGAGTGGGTGGTTTTAGGGGAGAGGTAGGCCCAGAAAATATTTAAGTTTTTGTCAAGAACTACAAAATGGTGTCCACTGCGGTAGTTCATGATTAATATTTGACCTTCTGATTACACAAACTCCTTTGAGGATTCTATCCTTCTTCCCTTGGTGTGCAAAACAACCAGGGAAGACTCCTTCTTTAGAGACTCTTTGTGCAGGAGGAACAATACCTTTATGCTTCTCTTTCTTTCTTCCTGGTTTTGAAGTGAGCATATTGGATCATAGGGTTGAGAGGTCAAAAAGCTGAAGTGACCTTCAGTATTTGCTATTTACTTTTTATCCCCAGGTTCTCTCAAGTTCCTTAGGTAGAGAGGAGTCTGAAGAAATTATCTAGCATGGCTGAAACTCCCCCCAAAGCTCCATTATTCCAGGTTATTCAAGCATATATGACAGCAGAATTAAAGGTGCGAGGTTGTTCTTTTATGTTTTCCCTCTAAAGTATGTTTTTCCATGGGTGTTTAATATAGGTTTCAATTTTATAAAACACTGCATAACCAGGTACCTTGGGGAATGTAATTAGCATGGATTATGTTTTCATTGCAGGGAATAACAAACTGAAATAGGGATTTCTGGGGTCACAAAATGCTAAAGATACTCATGGAGACAGATTTCTCCAAGTATTTCCTTTAGGATTTTTTAAATAATTTCACAGTGATTCTTGCATATGATTCCTTGCTTTAAAAAGGGATGCTCCAAGATCTAAATAATGTTGGATCATTTAGAATTATCAGCTCTCAGCCTCCTACCTATCCTCACTCCTCTCCCATTATGCAGCAGCACATAAGCTTCTATTCTCTAACACCAGTCTACTCAGCAATTTGAACATTTCTCTCTCACCATCAACCCCTTGTTCATGTCCTCCCACCCACCACTCTCCTTATCTTCAGAGCCCTTCTAAAAATATATCTCCTCTGGGAAGACTTCCCTGATTAATCTAATCTTTCATCTCCCCGTCCTATTCTTCCCTTCTGCATCCCCTAAGCATTTTGATAGTCACACCCACCTCCACAGTACTTATGCTCCCAACTGTGATTTCAATGTCTATCTCCCCCCTAGATTGTAAGCTTCTTGAGGGCAAAGATCATGTCTACTTACTATATTGTACTTTCCCAATGGCCTGGAATTGTACTCTCAACATAGCACTTAATGCCATCGATACCAAATTCACTTTCACAAGAGTAATCACATAGCATGGCAAACACAAAATTTGATCTGTTGGATTAATGAACTCAGATCACATTAAAGTTAATGAAAAGCTGCTCTAGATTTTTTTTAAATTGGCAAGATGTGTAAAGCGTGATCTTGATAAAAAAAAATCAAGCTGGCTCTCTTCCTCCCTTTAAAACCCTAAGAGGTCACCTCCTCCAGGAGGCCTTCCTAGACTGAGCCCCCTTTCTCCTCTCCTCCTCCCCATCCCCCCACCCTACCTCCTTCCCCTCCCCACAACACTTGTATACATTTGTACAGATTTATTACTCTATTTTACTTGTACATATTTACTATTCTGTTTATTTTGTTAATGATGTGCATAGAGCTTTACTTCTATTTATTTTGATGACTTGACACCTGTCCACATGCTTTGTTGTCTGTCTCCCCCTTCTAGACTGTGAGCCCATTGTTGGGTGGGGACCGTCTCTATATGTTGCCAACTTGTACTTCCCAAGCGCTTCGTACAGTGCTCTGCACACAGTAAGCACTCAATGAATACAATTAAATGAATGTAGACTTTGAGTCTAAAGTAAGATCAAGCCACCCCTTAAATTCTCACCTGGTATTTCTGCCTGCCAATGAAATCAATTGTTCTTACCATGTGTACAGCACCATACTAAGTGCTTGGGTTAGTATGGTAGAATAAGCAGATACATTCCTGCCAAGGAGTTTACACTACAGTGGGATGAAGGAGAAGAAAAAGAAATGATTTACATGTGGAGTCTCCTTCTCCTCCTCATCTGAAGCTCTCTAGGACTGGAAAAGAATCCATCTGCCAGAAATGATTTTACTAGTCCTGCTTAGAGATATAGGATGGACTAGGTGATCTCTCAAAGTTGTTCCTTGCACTAAGACTATGAGTCATTCATTCATTCATTCAATCATATTTATTGAGCACTAACTGTGTGCAGAGCACTGTGCTAAGCACTTGGGAAGTACAAGTTGGAAACATATAGAGACGGTCCCTACCCAACAACGGGCTCACAGTCTAGAAGGGGGAGTCATTAATGGAGTGTGCTGGCTGGACTTGTCAGATGTGTTCAAATTTGAAGTCAAAGGAGCAAAAGAACAATTCCAATCTCCAGATGCTACTTTAGAATGCAGTATAAATACCTTCAAAGAGGAGGCAGTTTTCCTCACAAGTAAGCCTGGAAACCACTTTCATTCCCTATCAGTGTTCAACTGCTGGAAGTGGCCTTTATCAATTAGTAATAATCATTACTGTTATTATGGCACTGAGTACCTCTTACATAAACAGCACTGGGGTAGATAAAAAGTCATCAGACAGGACACAGTCCCTGTCTCATACAGGGCTCACAACCTTTCACCACCATTTTACAGATGAGGAAACAGACCAGAACTTGCCCAGGTCACATAGCAGGCCAGTGGCAGAGCTGAGGAAAACCTCAGGGCTCCTGACTTCTAGTCCTATTCATTCAATCGTATTTATTGAGCGCTTACTGTGTGCAGAGCACTGTACTAAGCGCTTGACCTATGCTCTTTACACTAGAACACATTGTCTCTGTGAAATCCTAGGCAATATTAAATTTCAAAAACCGTCATTATTCAATTTAGCATTAACTCAAATAGAATTTGGGTGATCAGGGAGAGTGAACTTCTCTCTCTGGGATCAGAGGGAAACAAGGCTTCAGGAACAATGATTCAAAAAAATAGTTCAAGCCATCCGTAAATACGTATCAAGCACCATCTCCAAGGAACACAGCACCAAAGAAGTTGATTCCTTATGATTAGAAATTTCATTCACTTTCCTTGTTGACTGAGTTTTATAGGGTCCCAGACAGTTCCAGGTTTCCTCCAGTGTTCAGGAAATAAGATTTTAGCTGAATTAATGTTCTGTACATTCATTCAATCGTATTTATTGAGCACTTACTGTGTGCAGAGCACTGTACTAAGCGCTTGGGAAGTACAAGTTGGCAACATATAGAGACGGTCCCTACCTAACAACGGACTCACAGTCTAGAAGGGGGAGACAGACAACAAAACAAAACATGTGGACAGGTGTCAAGTCATCAGAATAAATAGAAATAAAGCTAGGTGCACATCATTAACAAAATAGAATGGTAAATATGTACAAGTAAAATAGAGTAATAAATCGGTACAAACATATATACAGGTGCTGTGTACATATTTTAATTCTTTCGCTTCTACCAAAAGAAATAGATCATGCCATTCATGTGCTTCACTGTGAGGATACGAAGTAGATCTCTGTAGCTAGTGCCTTGAGATCCTTTTATAGAAAAGGACTGGAGAAACCCAGTAACTCCCCATTAAGCAGCTTTGTCTGCTGAACTTTGTGATCAGTTGGGAGAGAAAGATTATGAAAAATTATGAAAATATAATTGGGCACCATCCCACCATTTTCTTAGTTCTGTGAGGTTGGACATGTCAAACTTTGAGGTTAAGATGACTTGGTAGGAGGGAAACCCCTTCAATTTTTAATAGCAAAAATTCAAAAAGAATTGTCTTTTTTATTTAATGGATTGGTTTTCTTTCCACTTACAGGGTTGTCCAAAAAAAAAAAAATCCTTCCAGATTTTAAAGGGAGAGCAAAAGAGGAGCAGCATTGCATTAATTGGAGGAACTCTAATTGATGTAACCTTGTCTGCACCACACAAACAATGAGAGCAGTGTTAAAATTTAAGCACCAAGACTCCTTGTCACGTGCTATAAGCCAGTCTGCCTCACAGACAGATTAGAAGGGGAAGCATAACTGGCCCCTTCACTGAGTCACACTGGAACAATAGATTAACCCGCAGTTCCCATACAAGCTCAACCCTTCCAGAGCGTAAGCTTGTTGTGGGCAGGGACTGTGTCTATTATTGTATTGTACTCCCATAAATGCTTAGTACAGTGTTCTGCCCACAGTATGCACTCAGTAAATATGATCGAATGAATGAGAGCAGGGTTGGCCTCATTTCTCATCTGCAGATAGCCAACTACCCCTTGATTGCAGAACTGTCCATACACAATTGGGACCTTACTTTCTATCATTATTGGAATCATATTCTGAGCCTACCTACCAGTCAACCTATGTATCAAGCAAAACTCCTCACTCTCGGCTTCAAGGTTCTCCATCACCTCGCCCCTCCTACCTCACCTCCCTTCTCTCCTTCTAAAGCCCAGCCTGCACCCTCTGCTCTTCTGCCACTAACCTCCTCACTGTACCTTGTTCTCACGTGTCCCGCTGTCTTCCCCTGGCTCACGTCCTCTCCCTGGCCCGGAATGCCCTCCCTCCCCACCTCTGCCAAGCTAGCTCTCTTCCTCCCTTCAAAGCCCTACTGAGAGCTCACCTCCTCCTGGAGGTCTTCCTAGACTGAGCCCCCTTTTTCCTCTCCTCCTCCCCATCCCCCCAGCCCTACCTTCTTCTCCTCCCCACTGCATCTGTATATGTTTGTACGGATTTATTACTCTATTTTACTTGTACATATTTACTATTCTATTTATTTTGTTAATGATGTGCATCTAGCTTTACTTCTATTTATTCTGATGACTTGACACCTGTACACATGTTTTGTTTCATTGTCTGTCTCCCCCTTCTAGACTGTGAGCCCGTTGTTGGATAGGGACCATCTTTATATATTGCCAACTTGTACTTCCCAAGTGCTTAGTACAGTGCTCTGCACACAGTAAGCGCCCAATATGATTGAATGAATGAATGTCATTTGTCACCCATTTGTCTTGCATGGAATTCTCTCTGCACAAAGGGTTGTTTCAATTAGCCAGGACTTTCATCACAATCTTTGATGCAAAAAAATTATATATATATATATATATATATATATATATATATATATATATAATAAAAGTTCAAGATGTGATGCTTCGCAGTGGAGAAGTTTTCCTCCAGGCCTCTCAGCATTATGACATTTCAAACAGCTCGTGCCCAAGGTGGGCTACCTATTAGAAGAATTGCAGACATCTGACCTTTTCTGTCGCCTGAGCCAGGCTCTGAAGTAGCACGGCCTTGTGGAAAAAGCACAGGCCTAGGAGTCAGAGGACCTGGATTTGCTTCCCAGCTCCACCTGAATTAAAACACCCCTCCTGGGGAGTACTTGGCCAAGTCATTAAAATTCTACGTACCTCACTTTCCTCCTCTGTAAAAATGGGGATTCATACCTGTTCTCCCTCCCACTCAGACTATGATCCCTTTGCAGGGCTGGGACAGTGTCCAACCTGATTATCTTCTATCTACCCTAGCACTTAGCACAGTGCTTGGTAGACAGGAAGTGCTTAATACCACTATCATTAGCTCTAGATTCTTTCCATACTACAAAATTGCAGAGCAATGGAAGTCCATGGGTGTGGCTACGGAACAAATCCTCTCCAGTGCCCGTGTGAGCGGGTCCAGTGAGAAAGCCCTGGCTTAGGGAGAGACCCACACTCATTTTTGGACCTATAGACCTAGTACCCTTTTGACTGCCATTTCACAGAAAACTCCGGAGCGGGGATGCCAGCTCAACCAAGCTTCCCAGAAGGCCAAACAGCAAGCTCCAGATTGCCCTAGAGTGATTCTGCCACCAGATCACTCTAGCTATCTGGTTAGAAATCTTTATAGTGCCTTTATCTTACCCTGAATCTGGGTGAAGAGTTAGAGCCAATACACAGGTGTTCAAGTGTCACTCTTAGTGGCACCTCCAATAGGCTCTTCTGTGGGCAGGAAACATGTCTACCAAGCTTAGTGCAGTGCACACAGTAAACACCCAAATACCAGTGGGCAAGGCCAATTGTGCCAGTCCAAGATGACAGAAGCTCAAACATCTTTTGAGATTGCAGTGTCCATAGGCACTGACACCCTTGATTATTTTTTTTTATTTCTTTAGCTGGAGGACAAATGTCTAGTCAAATTAACTTATGCTAAACAAATGCAAATAAAGGAGAGGAAAACTCCCAGAAGCTTTTGAGTGTCATTGTGTGATGGTACAAATATCCTATTTGCCCAGAAGATACCACCACCCCAGGGGATTTTAGATCAAGTGTTGAATGAATTATCAATGCCTACTCCAAAGCTCTAAGTCTAGGAGATCTTGTTCTCATATCATTTGGAAAAATCTCATGTTCCCTGGGATGTATCCTTGTTTTTATGACTCATCCATCCATGTAAAGTGAGAGCAGGTTTGGCCATAGTTAATCCTAGAAATTGTACAGAACCAACCACATGCTAGGTGCCCAGTGACTGCTAGCTAATAAGAGAAGAAGGAAGATCACCTCCCTAATTGAATGCTGAACGACCATTTTATGAATGCATTTACTAGAAGTTAATACAAGTCTTTCCAGATTTCAGGTGTATATTTGGGCTCAAATTGTCAGTCAGCTACATTCAAACTTGGCCTTTCCAAACCATTAAAGAGGGCTCATTTCAACAACTGGACGGGATCCTATTTGCAAACATCCTGGGACAAGTTAAAGCAAAAGTTTCTTGCTCCCCCCTGAAGATATTAACACACTGCAGCCTGACTTTGCCAATGTAAATGGCTTGTGACATACAACGCCTATGGGATGGGAGAAGTCACTTGGTATTGCACATTCTACCGAGAGGAAAGAGAAGCTTCAGGGATGTTGGGTAAATGAGAAAGCTACTATGCACAAAACAAACAGGAAATACAAGGGAATGATACTCTGAGAACCTTTCATCACTTTTTTTTAAATTCACAAAAGTGGAGCAGCATTATAGTCTGTTTTCAGTCAATCATATTTATTGAGCACTTACTATGTGCAGAGCACTGTACTAAACACTTGGGAGAGTACAATGGAACAATGAACAGACATTCCCTGTCCACAATGAGCTTACAGTCTAGAGGGAGAGTTAGGCATTAATATAAATTACAGGTATGTACATAAATGTTGTGGGGCTGGGGTTAGGGTAGATGAATAAAGGGAGCAAGTCAGGGTGATACAGAAGGAAGTGGGAGAAGAGGAAAGGAGGGATTAATCAGGGAAGGCCTCTTGGAGAAGATGTGCCTTCAATGTGTTTTGATAATGATAGTGTACTTTTTGTAGGACATGGACTGTGTCCAACCTGATTATCTTGTATCCTTCCCAGCACTTAGTAGAGTGCTGGGTACATAGTAAGCACTTAAATACTATTAAAAAGTGTTAAGTGAGAAGAAAAAGTAGAGTTTCCAGAGCACTAAGTATCACCTTGAACTTTCACAGAGCTACATGTTAAACTCTTTAGACTGTCTAGGCTACAGTCCTCTAGACTGTAAGCTAGTTATGGGCAGGAAATGTGTCTGCCAATTCTGTTGTATTGTACTCTCCCAAGCGCTTAGTAAAGTGCTCCGCACATAGTAAGTGCTCAAATACCACTGCTTGCTGTAAAGGAGTTTAAAAGGCCCACCGCACATGAGTATTTCTAGTTCATATGGTATATGCCTAGCGATGTGACAAGAACAATGGATGTTGTGGATGGTATAAATTAATCTGGAGCTTCATATTGACTTGATACTCTTAATACCACACAGTCATCTTCAACATCATTCAAATGACTTGTCCAAGGTCACAGCAGCAGACAAGTGGCAGAGAATCCATGTCCCCTGACTCCCAGGAGCGGACTCTTTCCACTTGAGGTGAACATGAGTTACCATAGCAACTGAATGTTGGGCCTGGAATCAGACCTTGAATGTCCGATTCAGAAGGACCATCTTCATCTTCTGAATACATCATGATTCTTTTAGACAACTTCCAATGGAAGAAATGGTCCGGCTTGAGATTGGGGTTGCTAGCAATGGTATCATGTCTCTCAACTTCACAAACCATGGTTGTTGATGAAATGACAAGTAGACAATTTTTTTCTGTTTGAAAACAACTAGTTCAACAGACCTACACAGAGTCTGGGGTCTGCTCTCTTTGATTAGGTCTTGAATGCTCTAAACTCATTGGATATGCACATACACTCATACACACACACACACTGTCATTCAGCAGATGCTGTTTACTGGGCCTTGCCCAAAAAAGATTGCAACATTTTGAAGTTAGGGTGTCACCATGGGTGTCCTTCAGTGACATGGAAGGCAGATCATAAACTAACTTTCTGACTGTCTCTCTTCCCCACAGCAGGCTGAGACATGTTTCGGTGACCCAACCAGAGAAAGCCAAGCTCTCCCACTGTTACTGAGAGTTGGCCCATATGTCACAAAATCCCGTGGTCCCTCCTCCTATTTTTAATAAGCCCATAAATGTTCTCTCCTACATTGGAATGAGCTTGGAGCAGTCTTGTTTACTCTCCCCAAGGAGGCAAGGTGGTTCAGAATGAGAATTGAGGCAACACCATCCAATGCCAGGACCATTTCCCAATCATCCACTTCCCATTGTTTAGTCCAGGATATGGTAATTAAATGACTCCAAGAATTGATCTGCCACCATTGCAGAGATAAACTTTTCCTTAATCAAATAACATCGGGTCCCTGTGTTTTAGCCCTTGGTTCCCTTTAGAAAACAGGTTAAAGAAAGGGACTAGCCAAGTAACTAATGAAACTGCAAGGATCTGATTTAGTTCTCCCAATCAGTTGTATTTATTGAATGGTTATTGGGTGCAGGGCACTGTACTAAACACTTGAGAGCACAATATAATGGAGTTGATCCCTGCCCACAATGACTTTACAGTCTATAGGGGGATTTCAGATCTCCTTGTTCCTTAGTTTCCTTCCCTGTGAAGTGTGAATTAAAATTACTACCTCACATCTGTCTCATAGGGATTTAAAATGGAATAGTGCTAATTTTAAGGACTTTGAGTGATCTCTCAGAGGACTGAACTGTTTAGGTTTTTTTTTTTTTGGTTTTTTGTTTTGTTTTTTTTCCCCAGAACAAGCATGGTGCTGGGAGTCAGGAGACCTGGTTCTAATCCCGCTTCTGCCAATTGTTTGCCCTGTAATCTTGGGCAAATCACTTGATTTATGGGCCTCAGTTTCCTCATCAATACAATGAGGATTAAATGCCAGTTCTCCATCCGACTGGACATAAGTGGAACAGAGACTGTGTCTGATCTGGATGTAACATAGCTATCCCAGGCCTTAGCATAGTGCTTGGGTTATTATAAGCAATTAAAAAGCTCTATTACTATTATTTCTCTGAAGAGATTAAGTTCCACCATCTGGGAAGATACACTGAGAGGGGACAGAATTTAACTTTACAAAACATCATGAAGTGTGTTAAGTGGGTGAACAGTGAGCTCCCACATCACTGCCCTGCTAAAATCCCAAATCCTCCGAAAAACCTTCCCTGACTAATTTCTCATCCTCCTATCCTTCTCTATTGCAGCATCACCTATGCACTTAGGGACTCACCTCACCCCTCAATCCCAACAGCACTCATATACATATCTGTAAACTCAGTTGTTTCCCTCACCTGTAATTTTAGTTTAATGTCCGCCTCCTCCACTGGACTGTAAGCTTCCTGAGGTCAGAGGCCGTGTCTGCCATTGCATTCTCCCAAGGGCTCAGTATAGTGCTCTACACAGAGTAAGTGCTCAATAAATACTATTAATGGGTGGGGCATGGCTGTTGCTAAAATGTATCCCAACAAGAGAAGGGCCCTGCCAAATTATCACCTAGCGTGATTCCATGACATTAATCTTGCTATCCACTGATTACACAAGAAGTCCACTAAAAGCAATTTCTTTACTCAGGTCATCAACTGAAAACACTTAGGCAGGAAGGCATGTGCTCAATTATGATTGTAAAAGCAATTCTGATTCAACTTCAGATACTGAGAACTTGGGGTGTCATAACGTTTTGCAGAAAAACACCCAAAATAAAATCATAAGGAAAATATTTAACACTACTGACAACCTTGAAGTTCAGTTCATGAGAATTTACCACCCTAGGAGGCTTTGGCTATCTTGAATGCCCCAAAGCCTCTGGGTCCCATATGCATTCGGTTCACTGAAAATTTTAGTATTGTAACAACCTGCAACACCAGTCCTCCTTTTTCTCTTCTCCAAGACTTGGGCTACCAAAGACAATCCCTAGACAAAAAAAAAGTCTCATGGGAAGACTGTGGAATTGTGAAGTAGGAGACTTGGGTTCCAATCCCTACTCTTTTACTGGACTGCTATTTGGCCATGGGCAATTATTTATTGTCTAAGCCTCAGTTTTCCCATCTGTAAAATGGGCTAACAATACCTATCTCCTTCCCCCTTAAATCATAAGCGGGCCCCAAATGGCCCAAGGTTCTGTTTCTCACATCTTGTGTCCACCCTAGTGTTTAGCACAGCACTTTGGCACATATCATTTGACATATATAAATGTAGAGACAGTTTTGTTTGTGTAAATATATATATATGCACACATACACACACACACACACACACACACACATATATCATAATTCCTGCCATAGTCCATTTCCAGATATAGTCAGGGTGTCTGTCCTTGATGGGAGATTTTCAAAATGTGCTATTAATTTTGTGGAGTGTATAATTTGACTTCCAGAAACTTGGGTAAAGACAGTGATCCATTGATATTGCAGTATAAAGAAATCCTCTGAGAATTGTACAGGACAATATTGAAAAATGTCAGCAGGCCTGGGTTACCATCCAGGTGCCACCATTCATTCATTCAATCGTATTTCTTGAGCGCTTACTGTGTGCAGAGCACTGTACTAAGCACTTGGGAAGTACAAGTTGGCAACATATAAAGACGGTCCCTACCCAACAGCGGGCATTGACTATATGACCTCAAACTAGTCACCTAACCTCCCTTGGCTTGATTTCCCAACTATAAAACTGGGATATCTGCCCCTACCCTTTCAGGTTAAACACACACACACACACACACACACACACACACACAGAGCACTATTTTTAGTGCCATTTTGAGATTTAGCACACATAGTTAATGCTATTAAATAGCATCCTGTCACTTTAAAGCAATTGGCATAATAATAATAATAATAATAATAATGGCATTTATTAAGCACTTACTATGTGCAAAGCACTGTTCTAAGTGCTGGGGAGGTCACAAGGTGATCAGGTTGTCCCATGGAGGGCTCACAGTCAATCCCCATTTTACAGATGAGGTATTTGAGGCACAGAGAAGTTAAGTGACTTGCCCAAAGTCACACAGCTGACAATTGGCAGAGCCGGGATTTGAACCCATGACCTCCTACTCCAAAGCCCGTGCTCTTTCCACTGAGCCACGCTGCTTCTCTTAATGGGGTGTACACACACACACAAACACACACAACACATATATAATGGTATAGGTGGTCAAGGCCAGAGCTGTGTAGTGGTCATAAAACCCACCAAATCACTCTAATCATTCAATGACATCTGTTGAGTGTGTCTCTGCAGACAAGTTTTCTGAGTGCTTTAGAAGAGTACATTAAAAGGAGTGAACATGATCCCTGGCTGCAAGATGCTGATGATCTAGGCACAGTTTGAAAGTCCTGAAAGTGTTTTTTAAATTATTCTGGTTTCTCTTCCTCCCTTTCCATCCCCTATCACCACCACATTTCTGCAGGTTACAAAGTACACACAGATGGCACCCACAACGTTGGCACAGGTTCTTCTCAGCTCTCTGCACCAAGGTTAGGGCTGGGCTATGACACACTGGCTGAGGAATCTGAAGGTGCAGAGCCTCCGGGGAGTAAAGTGTGTTTTGTGTGATTTTATGACTTTGGCCTCAGAATTTCTCAGCTAACTTGATCCAAAAAAAAAAAAAATTTCCCACCAGGTGTGACTTCCTCAGTCAGGTGTGATAAGGGCTAATTGCCAACTTAAATTGAAGTGAGGAAAAAATATTTATTGGGTGTGAACACTGTCAAAATTATATCCGATTCTCTCATTATCAAGCAGGTGGCACGAAACCAATTGGAAGCAAGAATAGGAGTTCTCATCATCCTCCCCGTCAGCACCGCCCACTGAAGCCTTGCAACCATTTCCCCTGTCCCCGCAAAGAAGCTCTTTCCTTCTAGTCCCAAACATACAGAATTGAAAGGGTAGGATGTGTGAGAGGAAGAGGGTGGGAATCATGTAAGCTTAAAACCAAGAAACCACTGAGCCTAGCTTAATAAAAATCACTAATCACTCAACTAGAATTTTGGCTAACTGTGGTTAGTAAAGTGAGCTGAACGCAAAATAGAATGGCAAAGAAAAAAAAAAAACTGTCCACCAACATCAGCTCCCTGTACTCTGGGTTAGAAAATTGTTGAGATCAGGGTTTTAATTCCAGCTCTGCCACTTGCCTGCTGTGACTTGGGACAAGCCACTTGACTACTTTTTTGTGTCAATTTCTTCATTTTTAAAGTGGGAATTAAATGCTTGTTCTCCCCCTCTTAGCTGGGAGCCCATATGGAACACTATATTGCATCTACCCTAGCAGTTAGCACAATGCAAGGCATACAAAGTGCTAAAAATACCACTTATTATTTTGTGATGATTAGCTGGAGCATCAACAAGAATTTCCTGTATTACCCTCACTTCCAACTCTTAGAGGTAGGACTTAACTAAAATAAATTCTAGTGACACCACCTTTCAGGTGCAAATACACATAAAGTACCCAGGTGAGAATTAAACACAGGACTCACAATCTAAAAATACAGGCGAGTTGGTAGACATTATCCCTGACCTCAAGGAGCTTAAGTGCTTAACAAATGTCATCATTATTATTATTATAGTCTAGGTCTAGTTAATTCCTTCTGGGGAGCAAGGAACAGAAGCAACTTCTGTATCTTTTTAAGTAAATACTAAAGAAGTATCTATTGCTTAAATATTGGAACATTGCCAAATTTGCCTTAGCCTTCCATGAAGACATCATTTTAGTTCATAATTCAGCATTCATGTAAGACTAATTGCAGATGCACTGTAGAACAGTTACGGTTTAGAGAGTTGGTTTTATTAGCTTTTTCTCACTACACCCTCTGAAGCAAGCCGCTGTTATAACCTTTATTTTACAGGTGAAGAAACTGAAGCGCAGAAGATTTTAGACAATTTAACTTGGATCATACTATGAGTCACTATCAGAGTCAGGATTAGAAGTTATGAACTGTAATCAGGAAAATACTTGGTTCTTCAAGATATCACAACACCCTTGCCTCTCCCCACTCTGAGTAGAGGGGAGAGGATGGGCCATTGTAAACTTTTGAGGGCAAGATTTTGTCAGAGGAAACTGTTCCCATATACCTTGCTGCCCCCAACCTATATACACACACACACACAAACATATATTGTGTCCACTATTATACAACATTCTACCTGATGAGAAATCAGTCATACACAACTGGAGGGGAAGAAGGGGTAGCATGGGTGAAACACTTATCATGGCTCCTGCCCCACCCTCAGAGTTCCAAAGCAATAAAGAAAAGAGATGAAATGGACTTTCAGTTCCTCTGCTGCAGCAGGGCCTAGAGGGAAGCAGTATGGCCTCGTGGAAAGAACACAGGCTTGAAAAATAGATGACCTGGGTCCCTAACCCGACTCAGCCACTTTTCTGCTGTGTGACCCGAGGCAAGTCACTTTTGTGCTTCAGTTTCCTCATCTTTAAACTGAGGATTCAGTATCTCTTCTTTCTCCTTAGATTATGAATAAGAACTGTGTCTGACCTAGTTATCTTGTATCTGTTACACTGTTTGGCACATAGTAATGCACTTAAATTTCACAATTATGATCATTATTGTTTACCATCATACTACTGCAGCTTGGAAAGAAAACTTTTTTTCGCCATTGCTCAGCAAGACCTTCCACTGTCATGGCAGCCTGGGGCCTAAACAGATCAGCCCAACTTCCTCAGGGTAGGGTCGTGGGAAGCAAAGAGAGGGGAAGAGGGAGTTCTTCCTTCTTTCCCCTGAGTTGGATGCTTGCAATGCTGTGGGCTCCTGATCCAAGAGAAAGAATCCAAGTCTTTGGTTATGTGGGAGACATCTATTTGCTTTTCACTGTAAATGGCATTTAGGCAAATCAAGAGAGTAAGAAGGGAGTCCCTTCGTTGCCCTAATGGTCCCACTGATTCTAGCCTATGCATATCCCTGCCCACAACAAGCTCACAGTCTAGAGGGGTGGAGACAGGCAATACAAATAAACAGACATCAGTATAAATAAATAAAATTACAGATATATACATAAGAGCAGTGGGGCAGAGAGGAGGGAAAAGAGAGGAAGAGAGCAAAAGAGAGCAAAAGGGAGCAAGTCAGGATGATGCAGAAGGGGGTGGGAACCCCCCACCACCACCACCACCAGCTTAGTGGACTGCTTTTCCCCAACCTGAATCACTTCTGGAGCACCCCAGAAGTCTCAAAAAAAATTATACAATTTGTATTTTTAGCTGAAGCCTGTTTCAAGATTTTGCAAAACTCCACCCAAATTTCATATGTTCCATGTAATAAAAGTATAACAGGAACAAGGAACACAATGTTGGGTGTTATGAAGACCAGCTAAATGCATGATTTTTCACTTCGTCCTTTGGGTATTGTGGAGGCAGTGAGTAGCTAAAATTTCCCAGCTTCACTATAGATCCTTCATCTGATTCAATTCCTTCCAGCTTGAAAAGCGGGTGGGAATAAATCTACCTGATCAGGATGTTATGGTAATTCATGTTTGCCAGGCCTATCAATATGGATGAGATTATTGTGAAATGTGTTTAAGTGTAAAGTGTTATCATTACTTCCATCACTGATGGTTTGCAACTGGGGGCAAGGAGATGGAAAAACTTTAAATGTTTACCCATTGCAGGACCAATCAGCAGGGAAGCAATGCCATCATTTACCAGCTTTCTAAAACCTTTTCTTAAAGCATGAATGGGAGCTGCTCTCACGGGGTGGGAGAAGTTTTCAAAAAAAAAAATGTCACTGCTTTCATTATATATTCAGGGAGCTCAAGGTATGCTAGCTATCAACTACAGTGCACATGTTAGGTAAGTGAAACACAGAGAGAGATCAGACTCAGAAATACAGTCACCTATTTGGAATATGGTAATCATTTTAAAGATTAATCTAAGACGTGTGGTCCAGTGTTCAGCTCTGGGTGATCAAAAAAAATGGGATACCTAAAAATTTAGATTTGAAAGCAGCTTGATAGATGAAATCTTAATTGTCCTCTTCATTTTTCATCTGTTCCTCACTAATCCACAAGCATCCCTTGCTATGATCCGAATTGCAGTATTTAAGCAGCACCTATGTACTGAGAACCATGCTCTTATTTCCCCTTGCCTTTTGTATTTTTGCTGATTTTACCAATTTAACTTTCTTTATGCCCATTGCATAAATCTCTAGCTTGTTCCTAAGCTATGTGCCTTTGAGGACCAAGAACCATGTCTAATTCCCAGTGTATTTTTCCCCAGTGTTTAAATACAGTCCTTTGCATCCAGTTGGCACTTAAATACTATTACGGCAACTACTGCTTAGGAGACCACCTAGAATAGAGAGGGGGAAGCAGTCCTCAAAGAACTTACAATGTAATGGGAGAGAGACAACAATGAGTGCATAAATTCATCTGTACAAAAAGTATAAATTCTTATGGACTTCTGTAGGTAGCTGAGTGCAAAAGTGAAATGTTAAGATTGAAGTGAGACAGTTATTGGCTTCATGGATTCTGATTGGCCAACTCTAACCTCTAGACTGAAGTCTAGACTGAAGTTGCAGAGGGACTTTCCCTGTCGGGATGCTAACCAACATGGTTCGGGCAAATAGAGACTTTGCAAACGGAAATTTACAGGCCCTATGAATGCTGGAGCTAACAAACTCATTTACAACAAGTATCTGGAGTCCTGTGCACAACTGGAAATGAAGAGTAGAACATAATTACCCTTATTTCATGAGGATTTAGAACAAGAATCCCACTTTCTAGTGAGTCAGAAACATTAGATCACAGGGTAGATAAGTAGTAGGGCCCATAACCCATGCATATGCAAATCAATCATATTAATGAGCACTTACTGTGTGCTGGGCATTGTACTAAGTGCTTGGGGAAATAGACATGTTCCCTGCTGAAATACTTAATAAGCACCCAAAATATGAAATAAAAGGGAAACCACTACAATTGATTAAAATATTTAAATACTCCTTTAGCCAGAGGGGTGGGCTGAATCCTCAGCCAGGACACTAACTTAGTGGGGATTGGAGATGTGAGCAATGGATTGGAGAAAGAATCAAGAGAGAGAGATGGGAGCCTTTTTTCGTAGTAGCGAAGAGCATGAGGTAAGGCATGGTATTCATTCAATCATATTTGAGCGCTGTGTGCAGAGCACTGTACTGAACACTTGGGTAGAACAAGTCAGTAACATATAGAGATGGTCCCTACCCACAACGGGCTCACAGTCTAGAAAGGGGAGACAGACAACAAAACAAAACATGTGGACAGGTGTCATCAGAATAAATAGAAGCTAGATGCACATCATTAACAAAATAAATAGAATAGTAAATATGTACAAGTAAAATAGAGTAATAAATCTGTACAAACATATATACAGGTGCTGAGGGGAGGGGAAGGAGGTAGAGCGTGGGGGATGGGGAGGAAGAGAGGAAAAAGGGGGCTCAGTCTGGGAAGGCGTCCTGGAGGAGGTGAGCTCTCAGTAGGGCTTTGAAAGGAGGAAGAGAGTTAGCTTGGCAGATGTGTGAAGGGAGAGCATTCCGGGCCAGGGGGAGGACGTGGGCAGGGGGTCGACGGCGGGACAGGCGAGAACGAGGTACAGTGAGGAGGTTAACAGCAGAGGAGTGGAGGGTGCAGGCTGGGCTGTAAAAGGAGAGAAGGAAGGTGAGGTAGGAGGGGGCGAGGTGATGGAGAGCCTTGAAGCTGAGAGGGAGGTGTTTTTGCTTGATGCGTAGGTTGACTGGTAGCCACTGGAGATTTTTGAAGAGGGGAGTACCATGCCCAGAGCGTTTCTGCACAAAGATGATCCGGGCAGCAGCGTGAAGTATGAGAACCGAGCAGGTGGGTAAGAGGGAGTTTCCCATGAGTGGTTCAAATGAGAGAAGCAGCATAACCTTCAAGGAAGAGCCAGGGCCTGGGAGTCCAAAGATCTGGGTTCTAATCTCAGCTCTGCCACTTGTCTACTGTTTGCCCTTTGGACAAGCCACTTTACTGCTCTGTGCTTCAGATTCCTCAGTTGTAAAATGGAGATTCATACCTGCTGTCCTTCCTCATACTGGGAGCTCCATGTGAGACAGGGACAGTGTCCAACCAAAATTATCACGCATCTGCCCCAGGGATTTCTCAATTTTTAGTGGCTGCTCTTTCACAATTACTGGAAGGGCTTGAGAAGAGTAGCCTTCAAAGTCAATCCCTCAATAGGATGGCATATTGGGAGTCTTGTTTTTTTTAATATTAGAGTTGTGCATTTCTCATGACACATCGAGAGAAAAAAAGCTGTCAGGCCTCTCTGGTCTCAAGGGAAAATTTATCACGTGGAATTTTAGTTTTTCCTAAATGAGCCTAGATGAGATGGTCGTGGGGTTCTAATCTCGGCTCCGCCTCTCGTCAGCTGCGTGACCTTGGGCAAGTCACAACTTCTCTGTGCCTCAGTTACCTCATCTGTAAAATGGGGATTAAGACTATGAGCCCCATGTGGGACAACCTGATTACCTTGTATCTACCCCAGCACTTAGAACAGTGCTTGGCACAAAGTAAGTGCTTAACAAATATTATTATTATTATTAACATGAAAACTACTTGGACAATCTCTGGAAGATGATTTCCCTCAAGCTCAGGGGTAAGGAGGGACTATTACTCAAGTCCAGTGAAGGTCACGTTTCAGCACCCCTTCTCTCCTCCTCATCCACTGACCCCCAGAAAACCAAGGGGCATATCTCATTGAGATATCCATTATTCCTCTCCACTCATCAGAATCCCCATCACCAGGTGGTGAGGGTAGAGAATGACATGGGAACAATCCCATCTTTCATTTCCCCAGTTTCTGTCACACACGCCCCTTCAACCTGAAAACTGACCACAAAAAGATAGTGAGCAAGTGTCAGAGAGTCTCTACACCCAAGTGAGGAGAAATAAAGCCAAAGTTTTGTTTGACTGGAGAGGGGAAAAGGAATCAGACCTTCCTGAAACTGTAAAGGGTTGTGAGTGTTTCTTTCACAGAAGGAATGAAATGAAATAAATTGTATTCCGTGAAGCAAGTGATTCATCCTGACTGTTTAGCACAGTTTCCCATTGATATTTATGTTTCTCCAAGCACAGCCTTTTTTTAAAAAAAGCACTGTCATTTCTATTCAACTAACTGCTTCCTCCATGGCTTTAAATCAAGGGCAGTGTCTATTCAATTTAATTACTTTCCCAGTAGCTTGCAGAGGGAAGCAAAAGTCATTAAACCAAGAGAGCATCTAAACAAAGCCAGAAGACACCCTAGGTAGGAATTCAGTAGAGTTAAAGTTACTTGGTTATCAAATGCTCAGATACTGAATTTTAGATTCTGATTGTCACTCGATGGAAATGATATTAAGTGAGGTCAGTCTTCAATGCATAAACACTTTGAAATAAAAAATGGGACACTGTGGTTTATTAGAGAGGTTTTGAGGAATAGGGCTAAAAACCATGATGCCATCTGCTCTTGGTGCCTATTAAAACTTCTAATAATAATTATACTAAGTTAACCACTCACTATTGCTAAGCATTGTACTAACCGTTAGAGTAGATACAAGATAGGCAAATGGGACACAGTGCCTGACCAAGATTTCCCTCACAGAGGGAAGAACAGGTGTATAAACCCCATTTTACAGAGGAGAAAATGGTACTTGTTAAGTGCTCACTATGTACCAGGTACTGTACTAAACTCTGGGGTAGATACAAGCTAATCAGGTTGGACACAGTCTTTGTCCCATGTGGGGCTCAATCTTAATCCCCATTTAACAGATGAAGTGATTGAGAAGCTAAGTGATTTGCCCATGTCGCAGGGTGGACGAGGCAAAGCCGGGTTTGAAACTGAGGTTCTTTTGACTTCAGGCCTCTATTCTCTTCTAGACTGTGAGCCCATTGTGGGCAGGGATTGTCTTTGTTGCTGAATTGTACTTCCCAAGTGCTTAGTACAGTGCCCTGCACACAGTAAGTACTCAATAAATATAATTGACTGAATGAATGAACTAGGCCATGCCTCTTTCCAGTCACAGTGAGTTCTCTGATACAAGAGGTCCTTCTAAATTTTAAATCCATTCACTACTGATTATTTTGGTTGAGTCTCATTCTGCCAGCTAAGCTATTTTAGTGCCCAAGAACTGAGTGGGGCCTTGAGAAGTTATCTGGACCAAGCAGGATAACACCTAAACTGAAGAGAATCTAGCTCTTTTGTAAAGTCTTCCAAAGAGGTTTCGGAACACTCCCCGTTGCCTTAGTCACTGCTTCCTATATGAAAAGAAGTGTTCTAGCTGCACCAATGCAAACAGCTTATTTGAGCTGAATGGTGACCATTCATTCAACTGTATTTATTTAGTGTTTACTGTGTGCAGAGCACTGTACTAAGCGCTTGAGAAGTACAAATCAGCAACATATAGAGACGGTCCCTACCCAACAACAGGAAACTCACTCCAAAGATGTAATCCAAAAGATCAGGCAATGAAGTTGTCACAAATGAAGCCCATGTTCATTCACATAATATTTATTGGACACCTAATGGGTGCAGAGCCATGCTTGGGAGAATATAAGAAGACTCGGCCCTCCAACCTCGAGGAGCTTATAGTTGAGTCTCTTGCCTTCAGGATTTCAGAAACTCAGGGCTCTAAAACTGGAGTACAGAGAGTTGAACAACCATCTTGCCAACTGAGAACCCCAATTATTCAGCTAGTAGGATTCTGGTTCCACCCCACCTCTCCATCATTATAGTTTGATGGCAGATTTGAACCTGATTGGAAAGGATGTTTGCCATTAAAATGGAGAAAGATTATTCTAGAATGGAAACTGGTAACCAGTTTTCCATTTCAGGAGCCCATCATCCCCTTCCCTATTGGAAGTGTTCACTCATTCCTGAAGAGACAGTGCCAACAATGAGCTTGGCAGAAATACACCATTACTTTTGCCTGACCTTTGACTCAAACTGAAAATGGAGCATCCTGAATGACTTCACTAGAGCTGCTGAAAGACAGGGCTGAAAAGTAGTATTCTAGCCATGTATCCCTTCTCCCTTGGGCAGAATTTAGGAATCTTAGGTCCAGGGTACTCCTGAATGATTCATCAAGCCTACATGTACACAGCCACACATCTTATAAATAAAATTGACAGTTCTCACTCTAAATGGCAGGGAGGTAGAGTTTATTTAAATTCTTTAGGGACATTCCAGATGGCCACAATGAGAAAAGCTCTCTAGCTCCAGCAAAGCCAGGGGAACCAAAACATTCAGCTTGGCCACTGGAAATGCCCTTGCCAAGGTCCCAGGGAGTAGTGGACCCAGCCCACTGAGACACAGTTTCTGGAGAGAGGTGCCTTTCCTGAAGTGACCTTGCCCAAATCACTGCACTTCTCTGAGCCTCAGTTTCCTCATATGTATAAATGAGGGTTAAAAACCTGTTCTCCCTCCATCTTACACTGTGAGCCCCAGGTGGATAGGACCACTTCTGACTCTTCTATTAGCTACCGTACTCTCCCAAGTACTTAGTACAGTGCTCTGCTCCCAATAACACTCAATAAATACTACTGACTGACTGCAGGAGCACCATGATGCTCATTTCTGAGATTGAAGTCAGTTCCTCCAACATATCATGTTTTTAAGGATCAATCCCTAAAGAAGAGTTTTCCCCAGAGCTTCCAAGTACTAAAACTAGACACACATTTCACCCAGAAAACATGGAGTCTCTGCTAGATATTGGCAGCTCAATCTGAGCCTTACAAGAATTCAAGTCAGCACTAAGCAGGGCTAAACCAGAATGCATGAAACCAGAACTAATTCAAGCCTCCCTCAAACCCAAGATTCTTTGTTTAAATACGGTGTGAAATGGGGTTTGGGATGGGGAGGGAAGAGCTATTTAGTCACTGAACACTTCAAGTTTATTTGCAGTTATGTCCCAAGGGTATTGACTGAAGTCTGTCTTGACTTTTCCGGCCATGATAACTGGTTTCTTTGAGCCTGTCTCTAACCGTATGCAAGCAACTCCCTGAAAATGAGGCATTTGGGGGAAACACTTCAGGCCATAGAAGGTACATATTTTTCTGGACTCCAATCAGAAATCTCATTTGTACAGCAAGAAACCTATAGTTATGGGCTTCATTTCTCTCCCATGTCTTCTTCATCATGCCTTGATTGGCAGTGAACAGATTGAAGATTGAATAAGACTGCTTGGCTACTGAAACTACTACTTATCCAAAATGTGCTGGAACCAAAAACACTTCCTGGATTTTCCATTTTTCTGGGAAAAAAATTTACATATAAAAAGCTGGAAAGTGTTTGGTCCCACCTCATTCCGGTAAAATGGGATTATGTTGACAAGCTTCGGGGTCAGAGTTCACGTAACTTCTGTGCTTGTATTTCAAGGGAGTCTTTCTCTTCCAGGAGCAGCTATCTTGCTAAAAAGTCTCTCTGGACATTCTTAAATTCAAGAGCTGGTGTTCAGAGAATTGAAATCTGGGGGTCATGAATAGGGAGGAGAGAAGAAGCTTTAAATTACAGTGGTGCAAAAACTCAAGTAATAAAGCATAGTCATGCAAGTTAGGCTAGAGCAGGTTAAGGAAAGGTAACCTGAGCCTGTACATGACAGTCATTCTCTTGGTCTAATCAAGTCCATTGCACACACCAATAAAAAGCTTACCATCAGTAGCATTTGCAAATGTGAAGGGTTTTTGTTTATGAATCTTTTTGCAATTATAACAAGATTTTTCAGGTCCAACTAAGATTTCAAGCAATGATCATGTGGTTTCTTAGAGCCTAGAACACACTTTGAAGTACACATAATTATTATTGTATTTGTTAAGTCATTACTATATGTCAAGCACTGTTCTAAGCACAGGGGTAGATAAGTTCATCAGGTCGGACAATCTCTGTCCCACATGGTGCTCACGGTAAGTAGGATGGAGAATGGGTATTGAATTCCTATTTTACCCTATTTTAGTTAAGGAAACTAAAACTAAAGGTATTTGTCCAAGATCATAGAGCAGGCAAGTGGCAGAGCCAAGATTAAAACCCAGATCTTCCAGTCTCCCAGGCCCTTGCTCTTTCCACTAAGCCACTCTGCCTCCCCATTAGCTTCTGATTGGCTTTGAGACACTGCTTTGTAATTGGTGACATTCCATATATATGGTATACAGTACTCTCAGTGAAAATAAGGGAGGAATACATTTACTATCTTTTCGTAAGTGCCACATGCGAAACACAGGTGTTCATGGGCATTCTCCTCCATTGATTCACTGAAGAAGATTGGACAAGTCATTTCTGGGCCTCAGTTAACAATTGGGCCAAAATGAATAATAATAGGTGCCCCAGGAACCTAGTAAATCTTAATTATTGTTTATGGCATTCTTGACAAAAAAGATCTAACTCATTGAATATTTATGTGCATGTATATAAGAGTACATTGTTTACTCAAAACCTATGTATCCATATCACATTCTTGGAGCTATATATGCATCTGATATAGATTAGCACACACACACACACACACATTAAAAGCATTTCAAAGACATAACATTCATGGACAGCATCTTTGAAAATGACATATATTATATATCAGGTACACTATGCCCAGCAAATATTCACTGTGTATTCCTCATGACTATTTACATACAAAGATTTAAAATCATAATTGTCCTCCATTTTCAAAAATGATATTGATGGTGAGCTTCTGCCACACCCACATACATGGGTAGAAGAGGTTCACTTTGGGCATACCACCCTTCCCATATTGTATGTCTGCCTGTTATGTGGCACCTCTGCTCTAGGAGAAGCAGTAAGGCCTAATGGAAAGAGCACAGTCCTGGGAATCAGAAGGACCTAGGTTCTATTCCCGGTTCCACCACTTGTCTGCTGTGTGACCTAAGGCAAGTCACTTAACTTCTCTGAAGTGCCTCATTTACCTCATCTGTAAAATGGGGATTAAGACTGAGCCCCATGTGGGACATGGACTGTGTCCACTGATTAGCTTGTATCTATCCCAGCACTTAGTACAGTGCTTGGAACATAGTAAGTGCTTAAATACCATTAAAAAATGTGACCCCTCTCACATTTGAGGCCCTCCAGGCTACTCAGTCCACAACAGTAGCTTCCCATGGCCTACGACTGCTTCACAAAATCTTTGTAAAAGTTTAACCTGTCCTCTTTGCTTGCCTGGACTCCTTTCAATTCATTATTTCTCTGTTGATGTCATTCACTCTGCTCACGATTTCCACCTAGTGAAGCTGTGCTGCACTAAATACTGCCTCAATATTGGTGAGTTGATGGCATTCCCGTAGAACTTTGCTGATAATCCTGTTGCCGACTTGTACTTCCCAAATGCTTAGTACAGTGCTTTGCACACAGTAAGTGCTCAATAAATACGATTGAATGAATGAATGAATGATGCAGGGCTTCTAAGTGATGCTAAGGAAACAGCTCAAGGAGTCAACTGTGTCTAATGTCCAGGCTTTACAGCCACAATAAAGGTTGAATACAGCAGTGTTTTAGACCTTCAACTCTGGAATGAAACGATGTCCTGCTGTTGGTAAACTACCAATCTCTCCCAAAGCTGTGCTGATGATTTCATTTTCTTTAACCTTCCAAAAGAATTCGACACCATCAACAGTCCTTGGCTTTGGCAACTACTACCAGCAAAGTTAGCTACCCTGGAAAGTTCACTAAAATCCCTAGACAAGTCCATGGTGAGTTTATGATGGCATTGTTGGTCAAATTAGAGTGGAAGACCTTTTCCTAGTATTATAGTATGTTCTGTATTACCTAAATGGCCTTGTTTGAGATTGTAGGCAAGGGTTTGGAAACTGGAGTCAGAAGACACTTCCAATACACTGGGAAACTTACAGTTCTGTAGACTACAAGCATTACCAAAGTCTTTGAGACAGCCATAATGACTTAAGCATTTTATTACTTGTGGCTGTGTGAAAAGAGCACAGGACTGAAAGGCAGGAGACCTGAGTTCTAGTCCTAGCTCTGCCGCTGGTCTCCTGTGTGACCTCGGACATGTGATAATCAATCAATTGTATTTATTGAGTGCTTACTGTGTGCAGAGCACTGTACTAAGTGCTTGGGATAACCTCTCAGGGCCTCAGTTTCCTCATATATCAAATGAGGATAAGATTGTCCCCATGTTGAACAGGGACAGTCATAGCCTTGCATCAGCTCTAGAGGTTAGCACATAGAAATTATGGCATTAATTAGGTGCTAAGCACTGCATAAGTACCAGGAAGTATGCTAGACTATATGGAGCATGCCCTCTCTCAATCCATTAGTCCCCTTATTTCCCAGTTTTACATTTTGCCTTTTTCCAAGACAATTTTGTCTTTTCGTGAGTTATAAGCAAGTTTACCAACAGGAGATATTAGATCGGTTTGAAGGAGCATTTGAACTTTTCAGTTTGCTTTGGACCAAGACCAAATCTAATTCTCCTCAAGGTGGCCCAACACTACCTTAGTCTCCAGGTTCCATGACTTAATTTGATTCCGTCCCGCCTAGTGACACATGGGATTTGTTTTTCAGCTGTTTGCAGCTGCACCCTTAGCTGGGAAAGCCTCCGGGGAAAATTTAATGAAAAAAATACAAATTTAAAACCACTCAATATGAAGTGTCACCACAAGAGCAGTGGTGCTTTATTCACTATGAGGACACCTAGTAGTAAAAGTTATCACGTTTAAGCATTTGCTATGCGCTAAGCACAAAATAACCATATTGGTGCAAATTTTCAGTAATCCATGTTCTCGCCTTTTAAGAATTTGCAACATGGTGCAATCCTTATTGAACATCTATTGAACGGATGACGCTGATCTAGGGAATCATACTTTAAAATTTATCAGACCAGATCAATGTATGCATTAGTGAAATTCGCATTTAACAATTACCTGGCTAATTTAGTCAGTGTTGATAGTCAAATCGTTTTTATTGACTGCTCACTGTGTGGAAAGTACTGAAGCACTAGAGAAGCATGGCCTAGTAGATATCCTAGTAGAATCTAGTAGAAATCTGTAGCACTTGTTTTCTGTGTGACCTTGGGCAAGTCACTTCACTTCTCTGCACCTCAGTTACCTCATCTGGAGATTTAGACCGTGAGCTCCATGTGGGACAGGGACTGTGTCCAATCTGACAAGTTTGTATCTACCGTAGGGTTTAGTATAGCATCTGGCACATAGTAAGTGCTTAACAAATACCATAAAAAAGAAAAAAAGAAAGAAAAAATTGGGAGAGTTGGTAGACATTTCTTGTCCATAACGGGCTTACAATCTAGAGGGAGGTCTAATAATCGAATAATCCAGATTGTTCAAACCAAAAAAAGTCTACTTTGGAGTCAGCTGCCTAAACTCATAGACATAAATTGAGCATGGGGATTCCTCAGAGTCCTCCCCAGTCCTGTGTATCTCTGGGTACCACATCACCCAGAATGCCATTTAGGAATCCTGCTAACAGAATAAGTACATCCTTCAGGATCTCTACCTAGCAGCAGAGTAATTGTCCATGAGCTTTGGGCAGGAGTTAGGTTTGGGACTACCCCTCTTTCCCCAGTAGTATGAGGTCACGGCAGCCCAAATGGGAAAAAAGGAAAATTGGGCTTAAAGCTACTTCTGGGATATGTGGTTCTAGGCCTTAGAGCAGGCATATTAGGAGTTACCAATTTCCTGATCCTGCTAGCTCCAAGTCCTAAATTCAGCAGTCCAGGAGAACTCAGAGCCTTTATGTTCCCAAAATGCCAGGATCTCTCTGGGTAGAACTACTAGGATTTAAGAAAGGGAAGGAGAGAAAGATGGGAGGAACCTAAAAGGAGAGAGTAATGGCTCCCTGTTCATGCAAGAGAAGGGAAAAAGAAAGCAAGCATGGTTTGCCAAAGAGAAGAGAATTATCGCCAAGTGGCAACATTTTCCTTCATGAACTTCCTACTTGGCTGCCCACAAAGCGGCCATTGTTTGGAAATGCTGCTGGTGACGGCGTTTTGACATCAGGGTTACTGTCACTCAGGAGAAAAAAAACAGTGACCTTCAGGAGCCAACTCCTCCCACCAGGAAAATTTCTTCCAGCAGATTGGGAGTGGGTTTCCAGATCCAAAAGGACAATTGAGAGCCAGCTCCCTGCCACCTCCTTGGGAATCAGAAATGGCTTTTTTTATGAAACTGCTGCTTCAGTCTTAAATGGAACTACGTGAACAGAAAGAATCTAGGGTTTAAATACATCAGGGGTACCAGGACATAAAAACATCCTTGAATAAGCCACAGCCCATGTAAGCTTTTTGCTCCACAAGTTGTCAGTTTCATTCTTCGTTTTTATGGAAATCCCCAGAGAAGACTGTGGCAAGTTGGGTTTTTTTTAATTGGATTAAAGTTCTTTGAAAGCATAAAAGAATCACTTATTTCAGCCAGGAGTGGTCAGGAGGCAAGGGAAAAGAGTGATCACCTCCATGTTACAGATGGAGTAAACTGAGGCTTTCAGTTTGTTTTCAAAGCCTTCATTATTGATAGAGTGGGCAGCACCAATAGAGGCAATGGAGTGTCTAGAACTTGGTAGACAGACTCTGCACAGACCAGGAAACTGCCCTCCCACTCTCAAATTGCTACTTTTCCTGAGCAGGCACCTTTTGTAAATACTGGCCATATTTGGCCTTGGAAGCAGGATATTTTGCTGAAGTCTCTTATGGGGATGGAAGGGAATGGTGGCCATTTGGTTTACACTCAATGCAACATGGAAGTTCTTGGATTATAGTGGAAGGAGAATACTTGTGGGCAAAGCTCTGCAACCCCTGCCCCACTCCAGAAAGAAGCCTCTTCTCTGCCCCTTTTTACGTCCTCCCCAGGCCTTTCTCCAAGACCATTCCCAACTCCCCACTGGGTCTCCGAATGGCTGTAGCTCTAGCTAACTCTGCGTCCTTCTGTTTGTATGTGGATCTGTGTGATTCTCAGTCTGGGACAGGGCTTAACGTATTGGTCGAAGAGCCTCATGTCTGCCACATCTACTCAGCTCTCACTACTACATTAGCCACTGGTTTCATATTACTTATGCTCCTGAAGTCAGCATGTTTATCTGTGCCAAATAATAGGCAAATTCACATTTTAATCCAGAGCCAAGAGCCTTTTTATGGAGTTTCTTTGTGTGGAGGAGGCAGCTCTGCCCTTCCCCAAGAACCTCCCAGGAGCTACATTAGGATAAATCACTGTGGTTTTCCCATCTTAAATATGGTCTGGGGGAAGGAGAGACCACAGGACAGCAGTGACCACTAGCTCCCCACTCCACAAAACACACACACAACCACCCCCCACCACACATACAAACTCATCACCTCTCCAGCTTTTGGCTTGATCATTGATGCTGGGTAGGAGAACCAAAAGGCCAAACTCAAGTTAGCTTAAAGAAAATGAGCATCAGTGCACCCAATCAGGACAATTTCCCAGCAATGACTTTGCCCACTCCTTAGGTGGCACACATACCAGAACGAGATGAAGCCCTGTATTCACCACAATATACGGTAACTGGATCCGAAAATAGGAACAAACCCATATAAAGCCTGTCCAAAAAGGAAAGAATGCTATTGTACATTTGCTGATGAAGACCAAAGGAGATTTTCCAACATAAACAAGGAAATTTAATCCCTAATTTGCAAAAGCTTCCCCTGTGCTAATTTGTCAACTGCTCGTGTGTGGACACACACGCACACAAACAGACTTTGTGTCCACTCTCTCTAGCTGTTTTGTGTGTGTGTGTGTGTGTGTGTGTGTGTGCGCGCACGTGTGCTCGCACGCAAACCAAAATCTTTCCTCCTGTGAACCAAAGCTGGTCAAGTCAGCAGTGGCAAATAAAGGCCTCAAAAGCTTAGTCATCCAAGATGAACTGGCTATTACAATTGTTATAAAACCTCTTCTAGCTATCAACACTGCTGTAGGCTATTCCAAGCACAACATGAGGCACAGTCCAGACCCAGGATATGGGAAAAGATGTTGACCAACTTGATGGGACAGAGTAATAGGGGAAGCAGAAGGCCATTTCCTGAGAGGGACAAGTGATAATGAGGCCCGGGGATCATAGCAAACAGGGGGGAATAAAAATACTCTGCAAAATCGAAGTTATGCCAGTTGTCCACAAAGTCTGGAAGCAGCTTAGAGTCAGAATGCTTTAGGGAGAAATTTGACAGCACTTGGAATTTTTAGCAACCTTGAAGATTAGCCCGGGCTCGAAGTTAGGCTGTACATAAAAGAAGTCAGACATCGGGCGAGTTTAATTTTTTAAATGGAGCTTGGTGCACTGCTGAGAATGAGGTGATTTTCAATCCCGAGGAGGGTCAGTGAAAATGCCATGGACTTGGGAGACTTCCAACAGGTTGATGGACTTTTTTGAAATCTGTAAGGCTGATTTTGAGGCTTTTAGAAAAGGCAGCAAGTAGTACTTGGAGGAGGAAATTATATATATATATATATATATATATATATATATATATATATATATATATATGGGTATTTGTGTGTGTGTGCACATATATCATGAGTAGATTCCACCTCCCCCCCTTCAAGTACGTTAACTGGAATGCTTCACGGCAGATGTTGAAAGCTATGGTCAGACAAGCAGCTCTTAAAGCAATGCCTCCCCTCCGGAGAACCTGAAACTGTCCATACTGCAGTCTAATCATATGATACTTGCCAGGAAAGTGTTTGAGAGGGCAGCCAAAGCAATGATGCCTTTGGTGGTAGTCAGAAATAACTTGAGGTCTTTACAACAACCTGTATTTTGATTTAATTCTCTACCCCCTTGCCACCAGGAGTGGCAAAGGAAATTCTTTACTCAAAGAATCCTGACCATGTTGTTGCCAGTCTACTCAGCCAGCATTAAATCCCATTCAGGCCCCATTAGGTTGGAGGTTACTGAAGTTCTCACAGTAGTGTTCCCCCTTCAAAACCACATTTACTGAATGCAAGACCCATCCCAAACCAACCTTGGGACACAAAGAGCTGGGATTCAGTGAAGACATGGTAACAGACCTCCAGACCTAACTCTGTCTCTCAGGTCCTGTGAAAACACAACGGGATCAGCTGAGTTGAAATGCTAACTTGCCAAAGACAGCATTCAGGAGCTCCCTAAGAAAGTTGGTGCCACATTCTCATTCAGTATCCCTGAAAAGGCTCAATTCAGGCCCAAACTGTGGGTGGAAGCTGTCTTGTAAGTAGTGGACACACAGCAGCAGGTATTCACGTTAAATATGCAATGCCTGGCTTTATCAGAGATGCAGCTCCAATTATAAGCCATTTTAAAGTAACCCACTGTTACGGGGGCAAGTAAGGAAGAATTCAAAGTCCCTAAGTACCACCATCAGAAATGGTGCAGAGATGTAGGTAAAGGGGAAGGTTACACAAGGGATCAGGTGCCCAATACGTCCAGACAGCAGAGAAAACATATTCCAGTCAACATCAATGTAGTAACTATTCCACGAAGCCTGAGAATGGAATTTAATGCCACTCCAGGTACAACCCAGTTTCTTCAGATACCGGAGGGGCTGTTAAGTGATGTTGTGCAGCTGTTTCAGTCACAGAACTGGCCCACCAAGCAGCCCCAGTACCACATGCTGGCAACCATGAACACTTAGGCAAATTGGAGAAGAAAATGAAAGTCTGAAACGTTAGGGGTTTCACAGGGCAGTGCTAGCAAGCCCCAGAGCAGGCACTACTGTTGCAAAGGCTTGCACACATGGTACCAAACCATAGGCTGGAGTTCTCCCAGCTTCCAAGCTGAATAGCTGCTCTTTACATCCAGTTCCAGATTTGCTCAAAAAAAGTGTAATGATGGGGAGCAAACCAAATCTCCAGTTTCCTCTGACTTAAATATTTTTTTTTTTGGGGGGGGGGTGTCCTGTGGGGTAGCAAGTGTGGTCTTTGACCCCAGGCCTATGGGCTCTTTAACTCACAAACTTATATAATCTCAGGTAAATTAATTCAGCTTTATGATGCTCCAGTTCTTTTGTATAAGAGGGTTGGGAATTTTTCCACTCCCTCTTTCACAGTGTTGGGGCAATCTAGGAGTTAATCAGTAGTATTTGGTGAGTGCTTACTGCGTGCAGAACAATCAATCATATTTACTGAGCGCTTACTGTGTGCAGAACACTGCTGGCAACCATACTAAGCACTTGGGAGAATGCAACAGAGATAGTAGATATGTTCTCTGCCCACAAGGAGCTTACAGTCTTGATGGAGAGGCAGACATCAATATAAATTATGGATATGTACATAAATGCTATGGGGCTGAGATGGATGTCAAGTGCTCAGGGTGTACAGATTCAAGTCTACAGGTGACAGAGGGGAGAGGGCTTGAGGGAAAAAGAGGGTTTCATCAGAGAAGGCCTCTTAGAGGAGATACAGTCTTAGTAAGGCTATGAAGGTGGGGACTGTGATGGTCTGGAATATATGGAGGAGGGAGTCCCAGGCCAGAGGGGCTGTGAGCAACTTGATGCTAAATGAGAGAAGTGAACGAAGTTAATGGTGGGGGGAAAATGCTTTGAGTTTCACAGATGAAAGGCAACATATAACTGCAGTGTATTGTCATGTGTAGGTCTGGCCATTCACAAAGAATAACAACTGTAATGACATAAGCTTAAGCCAAATACAAGATCAAGTTGGGCTAACGTCTCCTGGTGGCTTATCCACAGCAAGATCGAAGTGTGACATTTGTCTAGAGATTAAGAAGTGCCACCGCAGGACATAGATGGGACCCCCTTGGAGGTGAGATTTTGTAGCAAGGAAGTTGTAGCCCACTGCAACCTAGTCTCCAGTAGCCCTAGCATTTAGAAGTTACACTGTTGTCCCACCTTGTCTCAGATCCAGTCCTCCCCCACCCCCGCTCACTCCTAAACAAATAAACCCTCAATGAGTCTGTGGGGCTGCGAGATACAGCTATGTGCTTATTATTAGGAGTCGCAGCTAGAGACAGAAGAACTTCAAAAGGCTTTGAGCGCCAGTTCAGAGCCCAGAAGCCAAAAGCACCTACAGGCTCGGATGCTTATCTGAGCAGTTTAAGCTTCTTTGAGTCACTTCCCGGCTCCTGTTGGGCTGCACACGATGGAATGACAAGCCCAGCCCATGCCCCCTTGGTCCTCCATTCCCTTGGGGTCCAGGCCAGCAGCCGAGTGAGGGACTGGTGAGGGGAGAGGAAAGGGGCTACTAAGAAAGGAGCCTTCTCAAAGGGCCTGTGGCAAGCCCAGTTGACTAGTACTGAAGAAGCACAACTCCCTGTCCTAGAACACACAATTTTGCCTTTCCTATAGAGTAAAGAAAAAAAAATCTCAGATTCTGGAGCTGTCTTCTCCATGGCAAGCTCCTACAGAGAAAGAAACATACTTTAGTTTCCTTACTTGCCCACGCATTCAATACAGTTGCCATGCACCCAGTAGGTGTTGAGATACCACTGTTGATGGTTTGACGAGTTACACCCAGAACTTGGATAAACTGAGCTGAGAGTAGTGAGATTGGCAGAAATCCTTTCCTTCAAATGCCATCTAGCGCCCACTCTGCCTATGTCCAAATGACCCACGGGGTGAAAAGGAGCCAGGCATTAGGCCTAAAAGAAGTGGATCTTTGTCAGAGGATGGGTATGCCAAGGCATTCTGTGAGCTGGCAAAATACTAGTAGAATGGACTGGCTCTTTACTATCCCTTTGGAGTTTAAGATCAAGGGGGCCACGGAGCTCCTTCATATGTATTTAATGCAGGACAGCTTTCCCAGTGATAAAGGAAATGGGTTTGACTACAAGAGAAAGGCTCTGATGGATAAAATACAGGTGGCACCATTTTGTGAATCAGGGAACATTCTGGCAGCCCTAGAGCTGTTTCTCCAAGTTTGTAAACTCCTCAAGGGCAGAGATCGTGTCTACCAATTCTATTGCACTGCACCAAATGCTTACCAAAGTGCTTCCCACACAAACAAAAGTGAAAAGAAAAAAAAAAACCCTCAATGAGTACTATTGCTGTGGGCCTGCCAAACTGTTTTTAACCAACAGTAGACAAATTAGCTTCGGTTCTTAATGGAGAGAGGTAGATTTTGGTAAATTATTTTTAGATACGCACTAACCACTCATTTCAACCCTGGAGAGAGGTTGCATGTCTCCCTTAAATGTCACCTAGAAGCACATTAACAGTCAAAAGACTGTGGCACTGGGGAGTGTCACCAAGAATCACTGTCTCACCTGGAAGTTTGAAAAAGAACAATAATAACAACAACAACATTTACTATGAACCAAGCACTGTACTAAACGTCAGAGTAGATGCCAGGGTCAGGTCGGACAATTTCTGCCCCACATGGAGCTCACAGTCTAAAAGGAAAAACAGGTATTCTATCCCCCTTTTACAGATGAGGTTACAGACACAGAGAAATTGACTGCTTGCCCAGGGTGACAGCAGACAAGGGGTTAAAACCCAAATCCATGTGCTTTCCCCTAAACTACACTGCTCCCCAGGATCTGTCTTGTACTTGGTCCTGAGAGGAACCAAATCCTCCTGAGAATTCAAATAACCTGAGCCCAAAAGTGTCACCAAAAGCTAAAAATAAAATGGATTATTCAGAAGTATTTATTGATCACCTAAGCTCTTGAACCAGTCCCACAAAAGCAAGACACATTCCCTGCCTTGAAGAGGTTTACAGTCTACTGGAGAAGACTGATTTATTTATAAAGGAGTTTGCTCATCCCTTCACGGGCAAAGAGTTGAGACGATTTCAGAACCTTGCATGGGGTTTACTTTAGACTCTGTCGTAAAAATGGGTGAAAGTTCATCAGGGTTTTCTTGTGGGGGGGGTGAATGAAAGGAGGAGGGGGCATTTGCTCTGCACATAGTAAGCGCTCAATAAATACGATTGATTGATTTTTCCTAAACTAGTTTGCCCATCCCTAATTGCAACACCCATCTGCTTCACCCTCAAAGCATTGCAACACTGTCCCTGAATCTGACCTAGTTTGTGTATATTCCTTTAAGAATGTCCTCTGGGTCAGGGTCTTCAAAGTAGCCCGATTTCTCAGGGTGCTGGGAGCCAGAGGCTAGGGGAGGGGAAAAGTTCTAATTCCTACGGCTTCTCAACTTCTTTTTTTATGGTGTTCGTTAAGTTCTTGCCATGTGCCAGGCACTGACCTAAGCCCATGGGTAGATGAAAGCTAACCAGGTTGGACACAGTCCATGTCCCACATGGGGTTCACAGTCTTAATCCTCATTTTACAGATGAGGTCAGAGGTCCAGATAAGTTAAATGACTTGCTCAAAGTGACACAGCGGAGATTAGAACCCAGGTCCTTCTGATTCCCAGGCTTGTGCTCAATCCACTAGGCCACACTTGCTTCTCATAAAAATACGTAGGGTCTAAAGGATGGAAACCTAGCTCTATCCACTTCTCTCAAGCCCCAAGAAACTCATCTCAAGTGGAAAGCTGATGTCTTCCCAAGAGTGGGTATGCCACCGCCATCCCCGCCACCACCAGACCCCACCCAACCCCCTGCCCCATCTGGGCTCTTCACGACTCACCTCCTGCAGCCAGCAGTTTGAGCACACACACCCCCACTCCCTACTCCATCAACTACTGCCTAGCTGTGGCATTCTGCCCTATCAGTTTGGGCACAGTTACAATCTGTTTGAACGAGAAGGGTGCAGCCACCTTCTGCCATAGGCAAGATTGCCTCCCTGGGCTTTTTTGAGTATAGTCTTGAGACTGCAGCATGTTCAGGCTTTTCCACTCCCAACCTCACCCCCTCACTCCCCTATGCCACCCCTTGGAGCCCCCTTCTTTTCCCACCTCTCTTCACCCCCTTCAGGGAAGCAGCGTGGCTCAGTGGAAAGAGCCCAGGATTTGGAGTCAGAGGCCATGGGTTTGAATCCTGCCTCCACCACATGTCTGCTGTGTGACCTTGGGCAAGTCACTTCACTTCTCTGAGCCTCAGTTACCTCATCTGGAAAATGGGGATTAAGACTGCGAGCCCCCCGTGGGACAACCTGATCACTTTGTATCCCCCCAGCACTTAGAACAGTGCTTTGCACATAGTAAGTGCTTAAATGCCAACATTATTATTATTATTATTATTATTATTATTATTATTATTATAAGGGGTCTTCTCAGGGCCCAGATCAGGTCCTGAGGCTCCGCCGTGCCAAGGTGCCGCCCTTCAGAAGACTCATTCTTCCAGCATCCCCTCCTCCCCAGACACACCTTGTGCCTCCCACAGCTCGGTCCTGCAGTGACCTGCACAGGCCCCCACCCCTCCAACCCCCCACCCCAGAAGCGACGCGGGCCCCTCCCACCGTCCGGACAAAAACTGGGGCCCTCACGGTGGCCCAAGATCATCCCATTCCCACTGATCGCCCCCTCCCCACCCTTGCCTCCTTTCTCCTTCGCCAGCTTGGCAATCCAACTCTCCCATGCCCAATCTAGGTTATGCAAGTGCCCCAGGCTCCTGTGTCTCTCTTGGCCCAGAAACTGGCAGAGCCCAAGGCCACCCCCAGTGTTCTCCAAGAGCCCAGAGAGCAGGGCACCACACCCACTCCAGTTAGCTAGATCAGCAGGTGGGGGGTGAGGGGGAGGGCATTTCTTTTGAAGGTGCCACAAGGATGGTCTCAGCATCCAGCCCAGAAAAATCCCACTCTCCAGTCCCCTCTGGTCCAAGCGGGGAAAAAGAAGTCATTTGGAAATAAGCCCCATTTGTGACAGAGCAGTTTTCTGCAGACTCTAAACCAAACCCAGGAATTGCTATTTATTTTCCAATTCTGCTAGTGGCCAACAAGCCTGTACTTAATTGTTCAGTGCACTGCACCTGGTTAAGTCAACACCATGCAATTAATTACAAATAGGCCCCATCATCCCTTTCTCCCTCTTCTCCACCCTCTAAGTCCTCATCCACCCCCTACCACCACTGGCCCAATAACCAGCCCCGGGAATGCCCACCAGACAAACCCAGCAGAATTGGGCTCACGGTTTGGAGAGGAGCTGGGTCATCTATTGCTTGGGAGACAAGGCCCAGGTCTCTATCATTCCCAGGCTGTGATAAGCTTGGGGAGGAAAAGGACAGTCAGCTTATCCCTGAGAACATAAATTGAAAGCGGCTTCTTGGGGGTTTAACAGCCTTGGAATGCTGCTGATTCCCAGCACAAGGGAATGTCCACAGTCATTCTCCCAAGCACCCATTTGAGACAAGAAAAAAAAAAGTCATCTGCAGGGATGAGCTCTTCCCCCTGCCCAAGCTTGTTCAGAACCAATTCAGCTGTACAACCCTTTGTCTGCCAGCTCTCAGCCAGGGCCTCCTTCACCCAAAGTTTGCCTCGCTATCTGCAAGCGCTGTCAGTGGTTAATCCCAACTCTGCCCCTGTCTGCTGGGGTGAACCTGGGCAGCGCTCCTTCCCCCTTGCTCCAATTTCAGACCTCAACTTCCTTATCTGCCAAATGGGAACAATCATCTCCCCCTACCTCACTCAGGTCTTGAGGGGGAGAATACCACAGAAAGGTCTATAAATCTCTTTCCAAATAGAGAGTTCTGTGAGTTGGGCTACTGCCACTGGACTGCCCTGTTGCCCTCTGAACCTCTGTGACAGGAGCCTCTGGCTAGGACGCTGTAGCTTCCCAGGCTGCAGGTCACCTCCCTGGCAGAAGAAAATCCTAATGGTCTCACAGCAGTCAGGAATGAGGTTAAACACTTGTGTACATATTTTTTAAACTCAGCCACTTCCCCCTACCTCTATTTACATTTGTCTGTTTCCTCTTTGCTAAAATGCAAGCTCCTTGAGGGCAGAGATCATTTCTACCAGTATTGGACTCTCCCAAGCCTTTAGCACAGTGCTTGGCACAAACTGCTCATTACTCTCCCCACCATGACGTTTTCCCCCACTTCTAATAGCCCTTATACAGGAATAGGGCTGGAATTTTAAACGGTCTGGGCTGATCTGGAAAAGGGGAAGGGGAGGGTGAAAGGACTCGACTCACCGTGAGTGCTTATCAAAAGTAATAGTGATAAGTGTATTAGAAGGAAACACTGGCTAAAGAGGAGGAGACAGGAAGCCCTTAGTGTTCCTGAGCCAATTACAGCAATAGGAAGAATACAGTAACACAATGCAAAAAAGTGGTATTTGTCAGGGAATGGTCTGGTACTTTTCATTATTCATGGCCTCTAAGGCCAAGGGTTCAGAGTTAACCTATTGGTCAACTTTATTTTCCTCCATAAACATACACAGTCCAATGAACAAACAGTGAGGGGAACCAGCTTCTAACCCTAATCAAATGAAGCATTAAAAAGAGTCCTCCAGGACTCAAGAAGACGACTCTTCATTCTTCTTGAGACAGACCTTGAGTGATGATGGACTTCCCAGAAGTGATAGCCTAATGGCTCGAGCGCCCCACAGTTCAATATTTTGCTCCATAAATTGAGGAGAAAGTAGGGTTGGAGAGGGAATGCAGGTTTTTGCAACAATAGGGACTGTTACACGCTCACACAGACAAATAGGATAAAGGAAGGAGTCAGAAGCTCAGTAGTGAAACCATGGAAATCTGTCCACCTGCTATTCAATTAATGTACTGTTACAAAGTGAAGCATCAGCTCTTTATGTCTAGGGGAGGAAGAAGTTCCAGGTGCTAAAATGTCACTGAGGTATTGACAAGGCAGAGAAGATAGCTTGTTCCAATAAAGATGAATGTAATTTCCTTCTTCACCCCTTCTTCATCTGTCCCCCCCTCCCACACCCCTTAATTCCCTGGCAAGAAAGCTTCCCAAACTGCCTCATTTCTCTATAACAGCTACAGTCGATATTGATAGAGTAGAAATGGGCTCTGGCTTGGGATTTCTTTCGCTAATTTGAGCACAGAAAGGAGATTGAGCTCATGATCTTATCTGAACCCCACCCCCAACTTGTTAGACCCAATTATTTTTTTCTTCCCTAATCAGGAACTGTCGCATTCTGGGTTTTACTCTCCATGGACAGGGAAACCAAGGAAGGGTAGAGGGCAAACTGGAAAAGATGAATCTTGTTCGAACTAGAAAGACCTACATATGCAGAGTCTCCATATCCATTCCAATTTCCATAAACCATTAAGCTACTGGGCAGGTTAAGCCCAGCTAGCTCCCCCTGTCCTAGACATTGAGAGCGCCAGTTTCGTCAGTTTACACTCCTTATCTTATTGTATGACTTGGGCACCTCATCAGAGCCAGAGAAATAAAAAGAATGCCACCCCTTAAAGGGAAGAGTGCTGTGTAATAGACCTAAACGATGCATTGTGGCATTACATCTAATTAACAGGAATGAATCACGTCTTAAATATAGCTATAAAATGAAGTAATTAGCCGGCAAACAGGAAGCTGCCATGCTGACTGCCTGACTACAGAATTAGAGACCCAGAAGACACGACTCAGCAGTTGAGCTCAGAAGAAAGGAAGGGGCTTTGCAGAGGAGTGGTGGTCTTCTGGATTCTGTTTGGTCACAAACAGTAAGTTCAAGGCACTCTTGGCAGGGACTGTGGTTTTAATGCATTTTGAAAAATCTCACCTCCAGTTGGATAAACAGCTTCCAGCCCATATGGCCACATCTAGTTGCCTTTTTCCATTTGTCTGTGTTAGAATAAAAGGTTAGTTTTCATTTAGTGAAATTTCCTACATCATTCTTCAGGTGCCACAAACAGTCAACCGTATTGAGTACTTACTGTGCGCAGAGAGCTATTAAGTACTATTTAATAGTAATATTGGGAAAATACAATAATTCTCCCAATACTCTCTTGGGAGAATACAATAAAAACACCTTCCCTGCCCACGAGTTTACAGTCCAGTGTTCCACGGACAGTCAAAACAAAATAATGTTTGTGCTATTTTTTAATTATTTCCTATGGGTCAAACACTGTGCTAAAGGATAGGTTTGGACATGGTCCCTGTCCCACTAGAGAGAATGCATATTTAGTCCCCAATTTACAGGTGAGGAAACTGAGGCCCAGATAGGTTTAAGTGGCTATTACTCTATAGTATTAATGATGTGTATACATATATCTCCATAATTCTATTTGTCTATTTTGATGGTATTGATGCCTACTACTTGTTTTGTTGTCTGTCTCCCCTTTCTAGACTGTGAGCCCATTGTTGGGTAGGGATTGCCTCTGTTGCCGAATTGTACTTTCCAAGTGCTTAGTACAATGCTCTGCACACAGTAAGCGCTCAAATGCAATTGAATGAGTGAATGAATTGCCCAAAAAACCCCATAACAGGCAAGTGGCAGAGCCTAAATTAGAACCCAGATCTCAACTCTGAATGGTGTTCTTTCCATAAGCAGCAGCATGGCATAAAGGAAAGAACACAGGCCTGGGAGCCAGAGGTCTTGGGTTCTAATCCCAGCTCTGCCACATACTTGCTGTATGACCTTGGGCAAGTTACTTCACATCTCTGGGCCTCAGTTTTCTCATCTGCAAGATGGGGATTCAATGCCTCCTACTTAGACTGTAAGCCCCATGTGGGACCTGATAACTCTGAATCTACCCCAGCACTTAGTACAGTGCTTGGCATGTAGTAAGCACTTCATATCACTATTATTGTTGTTATATCAGGTGATAGGTTTAGTCTCCCAGTGCATCCCCCATATAATTTAAGCTCTACTGGGAAGAGTCTCTTGCCCACTGGTTTAGCTAATCTGTCTTTGGCTTTGTCTGGCTCCTCCCCATTCCATAGCGTAAGGAAGAAGTAACTTCACACTCCATGCACAGACTGAGGAATAGAGTTGCCTAGTAGATAAAACACAGGCCTGGCAGTCCGAAAGGGCCTATGTTTTAATCCCAAAACTGCCACTTTGCTGTGTCAACTTGGGTAAGTCACTTAAGTTCTCTGTGCCTCAAATACCTCCTCTGTAAAATGGAGGATTAAGATTGTGAGCCCCATGTGGGACATGAACTGTGCCCAACCTGATTAGCTTGAATCAACCCCAGCAATTAGTACAATATCTGGAACATGGTAAATGCTTAAATACCATTAAAAAAAGTATGGAGCTTCCATCTTCCAACTATCTCTCTGCCATTTGCTTTCATTAAGTACAGGATTTCCACTATACATTTTTACTATTTTTAATCTCAGAATGAGCCAGAAGAGTTAGTTGAAGCAAAGTATCTTCAACTAACTGGATTGGAGCTGGTTATTAGCCCAGTTCACAACAATACGCAATGTCAGTATGGTAAGCAAGATGCCTTCTTGAATGCATCCTCCTTTCTCAAGCTGTAAGCAGCCTGACCTCATCATCAATTGTATTTGACAGTTTAATATGATCAGAGCATTGTCGTAAGGGCTTCATACAGCCCTTGGACAGTCATCCTCCCATGCCAACCTCTAGATTCTCAGTGTCAAGACTGGCTGGTGGCCAAGTCAGCTGGCTCATAAGACCTTAGGTTTGCTAAAGAAATCACTTCCTGGGCTTCACCACTGACCTCAAAGAAGTGTGCCTGACCAGGATCAGAGAATAATGCTAACACATCACAGTTTCAACACAAAAAAAATTCAGAAAGAATCACTTTCCCCCCAACAATGTAGCTGAAATGAGGACACCTGCATCTATCACAACCCAGTACATTGGCGTTCAAATAGCTAAGCTGAACATGAAAGTGAACAACGTTTAATGAATAGAATTCTGAGATCATCATTAATCCCTGTGATCAGAGTCAAGATAATGCCCTATCATCTCCTCCTCCTCCAAATCCCCAGGTCCTTAATGCACTGGGATCATGGGTGTTTCCCTGCAAGAATTGCATAAATCACACTAGTTAAAATTTCCTATTTTCTATCAAATTAAATGTAACTCCAGCTTCTGTGATTTGTCTTCCATGAAGGTTGATCCAAGTAGTTGAAAACAAAAATGGAGTATTTTCCAACAGCGGCATCCATTTGTGTTAACCAGACTTTATCCCTAGCCTAACTCTGGCACAAGATGAAGAGAAAAATTATACCATGATTCCTATTTAGATATTCCAAATAAATTTCCACTGCCTTTTCACCACAAAATGCTTAGCACAATTAGACAACCGGTACCCAAACTGGGAGAGAAACCAAGCCAAGGAGAAAGCCCAATAAAACAGACACTTCACACTTGCAGAATGCTTTAACATTTCCAAGTGTTTTACAGTAATTAATGAAGCAAGTGATTTATCCTTACAAAGCTTCTGCAAGGTAGATATATATTATTTCCATATCATACCACAAGTGCAAAGACTGATCAATGCATTACTCCACTCACTTATTTCCCTGTTTATTTCAGGAAATAACTGAGACAGGGAAAGGTTGAGTAACACGCCTAAGGCCACACAACAACCCTGTGGTGGAGCTGGGTTTATAACTTAAAACTTCCCCATGATCTTAAGGCTCTGGATAATCAGCCAACACTACCTTTCTGGGTGCCAAAAGACAGACAGACTAGCTCAGTCAATGGTATTTACTGAGCTCTTAGTGCGCAGAGTGCTGTACTAAACGCTTGGGAGAGTACAACAGCGTTGGTAATAACTGTGCCATTTGTTAAATGCTTACTGTGTGCACAGTACTGTACAAATGCCAGGATAAGAAATGTGTCTGCTGAACTCTGTTGTACTGTACTCTCCCAAGAGCTTAGTATGGTGCTCTGCACATAGTAAGTGCTCTATCATTGATAATGATGATGATAGACACAAACAGATCAGACACCATCCCTATCCCAGAAGGGGCTCACAGTCTAAAAGGGAGTGAGAACAATAATTTAATCCCCATTTTACAGATGAGGAAACTGACACAGAGAAGTTAAGTGACTTGCCAAGGATCACACAGCAGGCAAGTTCTCTCAAGCAGATCTACTGAAGCAGGGTGCAGTGGGGAGTTGAAGTTAGCTATATCATTCTACTCCCAAAATAGGCTCTTTTGCTTCATTTATCTGATTAGGAAGCACTATGGCCTGGTACATAAAGCACAGGCCTGGGAGCCAGAGGACCTGGGTTCTAATCCCAGTTCCAAACACTTGCCTGCAAGCACTTAATACAATTGAATGAAAGACCTGGGGCAAGTCACTTAACTTCTCTGTGCCTCAGTTTCCTCAACTACAAAATGGGGATTCAACACCTGTTCTCCCTTCTACTTAGACTGAGCCCCATATGGGACAGAGACTGTATCCAGCCCGATTAATAATGATGATGATGGCATTTGTTAAGTGCTTCCTTTGTGCCAGGCACTGTACTAAGCCCCAGGGTGGATACAAGCAAATTGAGGTGGACAAAGTCCCTGTCCCATGTGGGGCTCACAGTTTCAATCCCCATTTTACAAATGAGGTAACAGGCACAGAAAGTGAGATGACTTGCCCACGATCACACAGCAAGTGGCAGAACCCACGACCTTCTGACTCCCAAGTCTGTCCTCCATCCACTACGCCATGCTGCTTCTCTAACTTTGTATCTACCCCCATGCTTAGAACACAGAGTAAGCAATTAAATACAAAAAAAAATAAAAATAAAAAAACTTAGGAGTCATTGGAGCAGAGAAAACAGATAGTGAGCTAGTTGTGGGTAAGGAATGCGTGTGTTGTTCATTCAGTCATATTTATTGAGCACTGTACTAAGCACTTGATCATTGTACCCTCCAAGTGCCACACAGTAAGTGCTCAATAAATATGACAATGAAAGTGCTTAGTACAGCAGTAAGCCTCAATAAGTGCCATTGATTTTCAATGAAGAAGGTGGTTCTCACATTTCCAGTAATATGACAAGGATGGTCTGGGAGGAGGTAGAGAAGAAGCTCCATTTGAAGGCTCTCAAGAAACAATGACAAGCCTTGAGCTGAAGCAAGCAATCAATGATTAAAAGGGGTTAGGGGAGACAGACTTGAAATGGAATAAATCCAGGAGTTATAAAAAATGCAATTGCTAGATGGGATAATCCTTCTTAGAATTTGGGATAGAGGTAACAAAAAAATTCTACAAGACCTGAAAAGATTAGGAACTAGAGGAAAAAGCAGCAACATCATTCAATCATATTTATTGAGCTCTTACTGTGTGCTGAGCACTATACTAAGCGCTTGGGAAGTACAAGTCAGCAACATATAGAGATGGTCCCTACCCAACAACGGGCTCACAGTCTAGAAGGGGGGCTCACAAAAGATAAAGCGTTAACTACCACAGTAAAGTGTCCATGAGAATAATGTATGCCGACTGCATATAAGGGAAGGCATAGATTCTCAGGCCCAAGAGATCATGGAGAGCACAAGAGAGGGACGATACAAGTATTGGAAGATTTTGTTTGAGACAGTCTGTCAAGACACAAAGTCCACATAGGAAGTGATCAAAATGCCATCTGAAAAATTCAGAGTGAAGTAGAGCTTATACAATTTTCCCAGGCAATTCAGGACCAGATCAGCTATTGCCTCGATGACTATATTGTCTGTCTAGACAACTATGCAATTCTTTCTGCTTCATTTTGGTGGTAGAGACCTAGTGGGATGCCATATTTCTACCCAGAGTAGAATAATAAGATGCTTGTTGAAGAGATTGTCCTATCCTTTAACAAAAGGTGAATGCAGGCAGGCTTACATTAAGGGGACTCTCAGGAGAATTCACATCTTCCCCTCTATCCTCAGGGCTCAAGAGAACAAAGGGTATAGAAATAAATATGTATTTGGCATAAGGGGAACAGAGTCCCCTACCTCTTTTTTCACCTGTAAAGGCAAGCTATCACTGTTCTGAGATTCTTTCATGGAAAAAGTAATCTGGAAGCCAAGTGAAAATATTTTCCTTGGCCTCGTTAGGGCTTAGACTAAGGAAGATTGTGGCCAGAAATTTGTCAGAGAATATGTAATCCTTGCCTTGAAAAGGTTTACCCGTACAGGGCCTTGAGTTCTGCCTTTAACTCCATACAAGGCTAAGTAGTGCAAATAGAGTGAGTGAGTGTGAGTCTCAACCGTGGGGGCACAGAAAAAAAGAAAGAAGAAAAAGAGGCCCAAGTGTTACATCAGGAAGGGCAAGACAGTCCAACCTACATCATAGCAGGCCTCTTCAAGAATTGACACTGGTGAGAATCACAGTTTCCTCATTCATTCAATTGTATTTACTGAACACTTACTGTGTGCAGAACACTGTACTAAGCATTTGGAAAGTACAATACAGCAAAAGAGAGACAATCTATGCCCACAATGGGCTTACAGTCTTCTGCTTGAACCCAGAGTTCAGAGTGGACTGGAAAGAACTCATATCAAAATTACTCATACCCTAGAAAATTTGAGTCTCCCTTATTAGTTGTAGACAGACTACACTATATACTAGATATATACCTAGACCTCCCCTTATTTACATGAGGGAATTGCAGACTGACTTTTTATGGTATTTGGTAAGCATTTACTATGTGCCAGGCACTATATTAAGCACTGGGGTAGATTCAAGATAATCAGGCTGGACACAGTCTCTGCTCCACAGTCTCCCAGTCTCAGTCCCCATTTTACAGATGAGGTAACTGAGGCAGAGAAGTTAAGTAATTTGCCCAAGGTCACTGCAGATAAGTGGTGGAGTCAGCATTAGAATTCAGGTCTTTTTTACTCCCAGGTCTGTGCTCTACCCACTTGGCCAGGCTGCTTCTGATGACTAGAAACAGCATGGCTTAATGCCTAGAGCTAGGGACCTGGGAATGAGAAGGACATGGATTCTAATCCCACCTCTGCGCATGTCTGTTGTGTGACCTTGGTCAAGTCACTTCACTTATCTGTGTCTCAGGTACCTCATCTGCAAAATGGGGATTAAAAGTGTGAGCTGCTTCTGTGAGATAGGGACCATAGCCAACCTGATTAACTTGTATCTACCCCAGCACTCAGAACAGTGCTTGGCACATTGTTAACACTTAACAAGTACCATAATTATTATTATAATGCAACAAAATAAAGTTCTGCTGGATTCTTGGGCATAGAAAAGCCACTGGACAGCTGTTAGACCCAGGTAAAACAGAGCAGGGGACATTTTTCAAAAGCCCAAACTCACAATCCTAGAAATGAAGTCATTACACCTGTGGGGTCCTTACTTCCCTCTGAGTTCCTGCAGTTTCCCAAAAAAGACCCAAATACTTTGCTGTCACTCCAAGAAAAGTTGTCCAAAATGAGAGAATTAGAAGTGGCCCCTTCAAGGATTTATTTCAAACATCCTCCTGCTCCCAAGCAGGGAACTCTCTGGGTGGGATAATATAAAGTTTGTTTCTGGTGCCACCTGAATCACAAAACCCCACCCTCTTGCCACCATGACAAACTGAAAAGCCCAAAACACACACTATAAACACATACTCTGCTCCTGCATGTATCACTCTCAAGTCTCAACAATATTAGTCCCCAAGCCCATTCTATAAACAACTTCACTGAAAACAAGTTTCACCTAAGGCAATGGACCAAACCCTAAGAAGTCAGTACAGCACCCTGGCAGCTGGAAAGAATGGAACAAAGAGAAACAACTCACTCTGATTGTCCTCCTCAAGCACCCCACAGCATTAACATGGGAAGAAAACTCAGCTCAGACCTGCTGCTGGCTGGGTGTGCTTCTGGTTCCCTCAGATAGAAAATGGAGGCAAGGCCAGCTGCTCCCTATTTCCTCCAAATAACTCTGGAAAAAAAGCATGGGTCTCCTTAGAGCTGGTTGCTATGGTGTTGCCTTTTCTCATTTAAGGCTCAAACCACCTACAGGTGTGGGACAGAGAGGGCCAGGCAGTCCCCAGGTGAAAGCAGGAGATGTGAGCCACTAATCAAGGCTGAAAGGATCAGTGTGGTAGGAGGTACGAGCCCAAGAAAAAGTGTTCAGCCGAATGAGGAAAACACCTGCACAATCATAAGAGGAAGGGATGTGACAAGATAGATCAATTTAAGAGCCATATTTCTGTCCCTCTAGACTGTATGCTCATTGTGAGCAGAGAATATGTTTACCAACTGTGTTGTATTGTACTCTCCCAAGCACTTCGTAAAGTGCTCTGCACACTGTAAGTGCTTGAGAAATTCCGTTGACTGATCAAGTCCTGGGGACAGTCTGTTCCAGTGGTAGGAGACAGGTCACCGGAGCAGAAAGACATAATAATGGGAAATAGGTTCCACAATAAAAACTCTTTCCAAACATAAGCCAGAGCAGTCTTTGCTTTGATAGTGCTTGAGGGTCTGCCAGAACAGGCCAGCTGAGTTATTTGAGGTTGAATCCAGCAGGCTGACTTTCATTGAAAACTCCTCGGTCAGTCGGTCAAAAACAAGGTATTCATGGAAATAAGAGGAGCTGCAAGCTTTCCATTAAGCAAATGAGACGGGCTCAGGAAGAAGGAAGTGCTAACAATTTAGAGGATTAGGTCAAGGATGAAAACAAATCTCCAATGCTAGGGGAAAAAATGCATAAGTATGATTCTTGGAGATGTAATAAAAATGATAATAGTATTTAAGTGCTTAGAATGTGCCAAGCATTATGCTAAACACTGGGATAGATGTAAAATAATCTGGGTGGATTCAATTCCTGTCCTGCAAGAAACTGGTATGCAAACATGTGTGTGTCTTATAAGCTAACCCTCTTTGCTTCTACTTCTCTTTTACTCTATGATCCTAATGTCTAGGGACTATATTTTTGCTGTCCCCATTTAAAAGGGCAAAAATAGAGTTTGAAAATAAGGTCACCTCATCCTTCAAAATTCTACTTAAGACTCACCTCTCCCATGTAAAGCTCCAGCTATTCCAGGAACTTACACCCTTCTTCCTTCCTGCTGTGGTTTGTCACTTAGGTTTCTCATGAGTTGATCAGAATATTTATTATGTACTTATACCGTCCCAAGCACTGTGCCAGTCACTGGGTTAGACATAAGATATTCAGATAAGACCCAATCCCCATTGCAGATGGGGCTCACACTCTTAGAGGGACAGGGAGCAGGTATCTCACTCCCATTTTACAGATATGGAAACTAAAGCTTAGATAGGTTAAGTGACTTGTCCAAGGCCGCCCAACAAGCCGACTCCCTAGCCCCACTACTTCCTGTTTATTCATTTGTTTGGTGGGGGGCAGGGGGCAGTGCTAAAAATCACACGTGGTTGGCAATGTAGCCTAGTGGAGAGAGCATAAGACTGGGCAGTCAAGAGACTCAGGTTCTAGTTCCAGTTCTATTTAACTGCTGTGTGACCTTGTGCAAGTCACTCAACTTCTCTGTGCTTCAGTCTCCTCATCTGTAAAATGGGGGTGAAAAACCTATTCTCCCTCCCACCTAGACTATAAACCCTGTGTGGGAGAGGGTTGATATCTGAGCTGATTATTTTCTTCTTATTTCTTGTTGTGAGCAGGGAATATGTCTGTTATATTGTTCTATTGTACTCTCCCAAGAGTTTAGTACAGTGGTCTGCACACAGTAAGTGCTCAATAAATACAATTGACTGACTATCAGATAGTAAGTGTTTAATAAACACAATTATTTATTTTATTATGGTGAACAGTCCTGTTCCCTTGGAAACCCATGCAGCATATCTTCAGGTAACAGGAGTTTGGACTAATAAATAATATCACTTTAGTCAAGGACAGTTGGCAGCAGTAGCTAGGAGCCTAAGATAACAGTATTCATGTTCAAAAATGTGCTTCAAATGATCAATCAGTGGAATTTATTGAGTGTTTACTGTGTGCAGAGCACTGAACTAAGCACTGGTGAGAGTAAAGTACAACAGAGTTGGTAGTTATGTTCCCTCACAAGGAGATTACATACTAGAGGGGGCAACAGATATATAAATAAATAAATAAATTATGGATGTGTACATCGATTGGAGAAGAAAGTTGTCCTAATTGAAGCCATTTTGATTTCTTATTGCCTGAGCCATAAGGCTGTGGCCATTCTGGAAAGGTGAAAGAGAAACCTGATGTGATCATAAGGACAATTCAGACCCAACCTGAGAAGCTGATAGAGCACGGGCCTGGGAATCAGAAAGTCCTGGCTCCACCACATGTCTGCCATGTGACCTTGGGCAAGTCACTTCACTTCTTTGGGCCTCAGTTACCTCATCTGTAAAATGAGTATTAAGAATGTGAGCTCTATGTGGGACAGGGACTGTGTCCAACCTGACTACCTTATATCTACCCCATCACTTAGAACAGTGCTTGGCACACAGACAGTGCTTAACAAGTACCATAATTATTATTATTATTATCTATGACAAAGAAGTAGGATTCTTTGGCTTAGATGAACTGCAAGAACCAATAATAATCATGGTACCGATTAAACACTTACTCTGTGCTAAGCACCATACAAAGCAATCAGGTTAGACAGACTACCTGCCCCACATGGAGATCATAGTCTTAAGAGAGGGAGAACAGGTACTTACACCCATTTTTCAGATAAGGAGACTGAGGCAAAGAGAAGTTAAGTGGTTTGTCCAAGCTCACACAGCAGGTAAGCGGCAGAACCCAGGTCGCCAGACTCCTAGTCTTGTGCTCTTTCCAGTACACTATGTTGCTTTTCAATGAAAGCATAAAAGAGAATTTGATTAACAGGATAATTGCTGAATTCACTGCTAGAGACACTGCTAAACATTGCTGAAGGTTGAAGCTTGATTGCAAAGCAACATTTGAAAGAAGCAAAGTGTTTCACCATTTCCCTCTACATCATTCTTTGGTACCAAATCAGGAACCGATGCCCCACATCTCCCCAAGACTTATTGACTAGATTTTTTTTTATCAAGGTTACCCCAGGTGAACTGAAAGGAAGCCTGAAAAAATCGAAAATGATCTGAGGGAATCCCAAACAAGTTGGAGAGTTCCAGATCCCAAAGCAAAGTGATCATAAACTGACTCTGATCGTAGTTCGGTATGGTTCACCTTGAAAATGTGATATAGGCAAGACAAAGGGCTGAGGTAACCCTTTGTCAGGTGCACCTTTTGATTGGGCCAGATGAATGCTGAATTGACAGCAGCAGACTGGGCATTCTAGGGGTCCTGCTAGCCACTCTCTTCCATCATCGCAATCTGGGATTTGGGCTCCAGCTCCCAGAAAAGCAGTAGGATGGAGGACCAGGGAAAAGGTGGGGGAGAACAGAGGTGTAGATGGTGATGTCACTTCCTGTAGGAGGCTTGGAGGAGGGACTAGTAATATGGATCTCCAGTAACATTTCTTAAATATACCACACCCACTCTCTGCTTGCTAAAATAAAAATTTTCCCTGAGAAATACAGTTAGGTAAAGTATGAATGTCAGAAATACTTCAGTACCTACCTTATCCCTCTAGACCACAAGCTCATTACGGGCAGGGAACACGTCTGTTAATTCTGTTGTATTGTACTCTCCCAAGAACTTAGTACAGTGCTCTGCACATAGTAAGTGCTCAGTTAATACCACCGACTGATTGATTGGTACCATTACACTCCTTAGGATTTCTCTGACTGCAAAAGAAGTCATATAATAGTTAATTTGGCTTTGAGCTCAGCTTTTCGACTTGCCATGTGTGCACTGAGCAGCTCATGCCAGTACAAAATGCGTGAAGAGACTTCATCATTGCAATGTAATAATTTGGCCAATTTATCACTGTGGGTGGAATCAAATCTACAACTGAAATGGAATTCAATCACTGAATCAATAAATTAATAGCAGGGATTAATCCTACTCCCTCCTACAAAAGACTGTGAGTCCTTTGTGGGACAGAGGCTGTGCCTAACCTAATTGTCTTATTTTTGCCCCTGCACTTAGTTTTGTGCTTGGCACATTGTAAGTGGTTAATAAATAGCCATAATAATAGTAATAATATTTATTGAGCATCTACTCTGCACACAATAAGTACTCAACAATACCAGTGACTGATTGATTGATTGATTTCTAGGCATTCTTCTTAGCACTAAACTCTGAAGACCCAAACAAGACTTCATCACCTGAGAAATCACAATCTGCAGTGAACAACAGTTCCTCTTGCAGATGAAAGTCTGCGGAGGAATGTTAGAAGTCTTGCCCCTCTTCTCTCCTCCACACCACTACATTGTGGGAACTGTTCTGCAGTCATCCAAACCAAGGACTTTCCAAGGGGCTGAGGAATTCAGAAGCCCCTCTGAATGAAAGGACCATTTCAGTTGAATGACATACCCTTAGCAATATTTGGGTATTGAACATGGGGCGCAAACAAATTTGTATCCATGGAAAAATGATCTAGTGAAGCCAGCTCCACCTCCTAGGAAGAGTCATAAACACAAAAACATTGAACAGGAAAAGACGCGGATCAGAGAAGTTTGAATGGGAGGGGGTGAAAGAGAGTAGAACAAAGAAAAGAAGGGAGAATGGTAAGGGGAGGGCCATTAAGTACATCTTAAAGCAATGATAGGTAGAATATAAATGCCATCAAAACACATTGTTTCCATTAAAAACTTTTATTCCACACTAGCATTTAATAACTTACACTAGATGCTTAATAGAGTTTTTCCCCCTTGAGACCTTTACCCCTTTTAGGAATCTTGGTAAGTGACCACAAAAGGGTTGCATAAAGCTGGGGCAATTTAGGGGGGTGATGAGCTGTAGGGAGCATTTTTAAGACTACATCATGTCCCTGAGTGGAGCTAAGAAATAGCATGTTTCCTGAAAATCACCATGCAGGGACTGATTTAAATTTAGGAGGGTTGGTGAAATTGGAGGAGGGGGGATATTCAGACCAAGTCCCTGAGAGATAAGCAGAACTCAGAAAAATTGTGATAACTCAAATAGTTGAATCTGCTCCGATTTAGTAATCTTAGGCTGTGGATTGAGCTCTTTTCATTGTTTTCCATTTCTGCTTCCTTCCTCAGTTACTGGTTCCAAATGAAAGCAGAAACCACTGAAGAAAATGAATATGATATATTATGAGCGATACAAGAGGCTCAGATGTTAGAATGGGGATTATGTACCATACTTGCCAGGATACAAGATGTAGAAATCAAACGATGAATGTGCCTTTCCATTACACTTACTGGCATATTCAAGAAATAAACAGCCATTAAAGAAAAATCCTTCTACCTGTAAATAGTTGGGTCTTATTCACTAATATCTCTACTACCCTAGCATTTCCCAACTTTAGGCTGCTTATCTCGGCATAACTTCTCATGGATGAGGGAAGGCTTACTTTTTCTTCAATATTTCTAATATCAAAATCAATTCCATCTGGGATCATTCTTCTGGTTCAAGGTGGATCATAGGAACTGAATCTACTTATGCTCTCCTTTAGCATGGGAAATGGGAGTTTCAGAGGAAAATCCAAATAGATGAGGTGGAGATTTTGGAGATGTTCAAGGCAACTCCACTTCCTCATCTGTGGCAATAAAGATAATAATACCTACCTGGCAGCGGTATTTTGGAAGATTAATTAATGTTTGTAAAGCATTTTAAGGTCTGGAGATGAAAGGAATCATACAGGCACAAAGCATAATTACTATTTGTTACTGTAAATTTTCCACCAGGGAACTTAGCACCTCATAATCACTCTTTCTGGTTTGCTGCCCAGTAAAGCACCCAGTGGGCACTTGAAGGTCATCGAGAAGGACAACTTCAGGTATTAGAAAGGGTTTTGGAAGTCTGTGATCTAAAGGGGAGAAATCTGAGCCTATATATATATATATGTCTAATCTTCCCTTCCACCATTTTCCAACCCCAAATCACATTGAAGGTCTCCCAGACTCTGTAAATCCTGTTCTGCCCTAGCTTAGACCTAGACCAGCCTAAGCAATTCTGAGTTACTCAGCAGCAATCCCAAACTGGTTCAATCTAGCCCCAATCCTGGCAATGAGTCACTCCAAGATCACCAACTGGTCACCCAAGTCTCAGTAAAATTCAGCTGCCTTCTCCCCTCGAGGACGTTTTGAGGAATTAAGATAATGATGTGAAATACCTGGGACCAAAAGGGAGAGGAGTGATAGGCGATCTAAATTGAATGGAAATTTAGGCTTCCCCAATGCTTTGCTCCTGTCTGACTGAGCAGCCTGCACATGCCCAAATACCCATCACTCTTCCTGATGGGAAAATCCCAACTCCCTGAAACCAGAGGAGCTGGAGTTCAAAACTTCAAGTGGGAACATTTCCTCCCCATCAGCTGTAAGACCAGTTAAGAGACCAACTATACAATGTAAGCTTCTTGTGGTCAGGGAATGTGTCTTGTGCTTTTGGCTGCCATTCCCAAGCACTTGCTAACCATGTGCTTAGCAAACACCAATTCTACTCCTGAACTACTATCAACCCAAAAACTGAACTTGGCAATCATTTTTTGCAGCAAAACTCGGGGGAATTATGTTACCAGACTTTCCTACTGTTGACAGGTTTGTTTGGGGTTTTTTAATGGTATTTGTTAAGCACTTACTATGTGCCAGGTACTGTACTAAATGGTGGGGAAGATACAAGCAAATCAGAGTGGACTCAGTCCATGTCCTTCATGGGGCTCTCAGTCTTAATCCCCACTTTACAGGTGAGGTAACTGAGGCTCAGAGAAATGAAGTGACTTGCCCAAGGCCACACAGCAGACAAGTGGAAAGAGCCAGCGTAAGAACCCAGGTCCTTCTGACTTCCAAGCCCAAGCTCTCTCCACTAGGCAATGCTGCTTCTCATATTGTTGGATCATTGTCTTCCAGCAGAAAGGAACCTTTCCCCGCAAGAGTCTGAGGCACAACTCTCCCAAAAGATGGCAGAAATCTGGGTGGGTGGGTCTAAAGGATTCTGAACCGGGAGGTTGTGCAGAAAGAAAAAAACATCAATTTAAGCAATATCTGGCTAATTAAATCAATTACTCAGTGGTATCAATTGAGGAACTACTGTGTGCAGAATACAATTCTAAGAACCTGGAACACTTTGCCAAAAGCAAAAAGCACAGCTCTTGCCTTCAGGATGCTTACAAACGCATACTCCCTGCCTGCTAATGGGGAAGGCAGGCAAGTATGTATTAATTACAAACAGAGGAAACAGGACAAAGAACGAAGACATAACAGGAAGTGGCATGAGAATTTCAGGATGAAGTAGCTGAATGAATAATTGAATATCCAGTTGAAAATGCATATATACGTAAGTGCTGAGGATGGGGATAAATACATGAGTGCCAAAGACGGATACTGGGGTGATATGATTTGGGACATTGGGAATTAATCTAAGAAAATTTTCTGAAAGAGCTGGAGGCATTTGAAGATGAAGTCCATGATGAAGGGAGACAGCATGACTCTGGCAGTCAGGAAACCTGGAATCTACTATCAGTTCTGCCATTGATCTTCTGTGTGACCTTAGGTAAAGTCACTTACCATCTCTGGACCTCAGTTTCCTCCTCTGCAAAATGGGGATCCTGAGTCTGATTGGAGTTCATCTGGGGAAATACTCAAGCAGCAAAATTAGGTTTTCAAACAAAAGACAAAACAAGATGATGCTAATCTATACTAAAACAAACTGATAGTCAAAACAGACCATTTGTGCTTATTCCCAATGGATGGGTGTATTAATTGATTATGTAATTCTGGAATTGGAGACAGAGGAGGTGAGGTGAGAGGAAAAGGTTAGACTGGAATCTACATTTTTAAAAAGATGGAAAAAAATTGTTGCCTACAATCCTACAGAAATCCTACAAAATCCTACAGAAGCCTCTAAACTGATGTTTGTCTGAGCAAAACATAAACCCTGAAGATCTATAGGTCCCTTTTTTGTGTGGTATTTGATAAGCACTTACTATGTGCCAGGCACTGTTCTAAGCACTGGGGTAGATACAAAGTAATCAGGTTGGACCCAGTCCATGTCCAAAGTGGGACTCACAATCTTAACTGCCATTTTACAGATGAAGTAACTGAGGCACAGAGAAGTTAAGTGACTTGCCCAATGTCACAAAGCAGACATGTGGCATAGCCAAGATTAGAACCCGGGTTCTTCTGACTTCCAGGGCCTTGCTCTATCCACTAAGCCAAGCTGCTTCTCAAAACCTATTGTCATTCAGGCTGGTCTGTCTACACCTGCTAATCATAATTATTAGCAATAGTAATTATGGCACTTGCTATGCTCTTGCTATGTGCCAGCACTGTTCCAAATGGTGGGATAGATACAAGTTAATCAGGTTGGACATGTCCCACATGGGGCTCACAGTCTAAGAGGGAGTAGGAGTTATTCCCCATTTTACAGATGAGGTAAGGAACAGACACAGGAACAGAAAAGTAAAGTAACTTGCCCAAAGCCACACCACAGATAAGTGGCCACGCTCTTTCCACAAGACCACATTGCTTCTCATATTAATGTTAGACTGCTGTCTTCCTTAACACAATAGAGGCAGGGCGGCCTAGTGGACAGAATATAGGACTGGGAGTCAAGAGACCAGAGTTCCAATCCCAGCTGCGCCATTGTTCTTCTGTGTGACCACGGACAAATCCCTTAACCTCTCTGGGCCTCAATTTCCTCTTCTATAAAATGGGGATAAGATCCCTGCTCCTCCTATCTCTAAGAATGGAAGCTGATTATCGTGAGCCTACCCCAGCGCTTAACATTTACTTAAGAGGTAAACTCCATTATTATTAGAGGGTCTCGGGTCCATTTACTACGATGTGGGAGAATTAGGATACAACCCTGGGGGGATCTGGTGAGCTGCTCCGAGTATAGTGCTTTATACCACCACCAGAGGGATACAAATTGCAGTTCCCCTGCTCTCCCCTGGACCTTCTCGGGGTTCCGGACACTTCCAACATCGTGAAAGAGAACAACATCCTAAACACCCAGGCAGAGGAGTCCCAGGACAGGAGACATTCAAAACCGGCTGACACAAAACACTAGAAATGTTGGCAGCAAATGATCTCACACCGGCCAAGAGGGGATGAAGCCAAATTACCTCAGAGGTCTTTTCTGGGTATGAGTCCAGGAAGGGATTACTGCCTGGGGAGGAAATCACAAGGGGCAAGGCTCTGTGTGTTCAGGGTTTGCAACTGGGGTACTCCTTCAGGAACCAGGGGAGAGGAGAGAGTGGTGTGCTGAGACGACTGTATAAGTGATATTAAATCCTGAAGAGGCAAGACAAATCTTCAACTGGCTAACAAGAGCAATGGTCTCAGGATGGAAGTTCGGAGGCCTGTTACAGGAAGTCATCTGACAGGTGCCTGGGACCAAGAAGGCCTCTGACAATGAGGCTCCATCGTCCCCCACGAGTCTACAGTTCACCTGTTCGTAAGACAGCTGAGAGGCAGCATGGCCAAGGGGATGGGGCTTGGGTTTGGAAGTCAGGAAACCTGGAAGAACCAGGTTCTAGTCATCCCAGTTCTGTCACTGGCCTGTTGGGTGACCTTGGGCAAGTCAGTAAGTGTTCTGTGCCTCCATTTCCACATGTATAAAATGGGAACAAGTTACCTGCTCTGCCTTCCTCTTAGATTGCAAGCCCCAGGCAAGATGGAGACAATCTGATCTGCTTATCTTGTATCTCCTTGAGTGCTTAGCACAGGATAAATGCTTTAAAAAGGTCATTATTATTATCCTACTTAGGGAAAAAAAATGTATCTGCGCCTAAGATATGTGACAGTACTTCTGCCCAAGCTTAGATTGCATTTAGGGGACCTCAGGAGGAAGAAAGGAATTTAATTGGGTAGATCCTTGGCACAAGAATGTTCAAACTGCAAAACTCCCCAAGTGGACTCAACTCCCCAGATAGGGGGAAACCCCTGGGAAGTTATAGGGGTCATGTGGAGGAGGGAGGGGGGCAGCTGGGATGGATGAGGGAAGAATGAGCACTTAATCAGCTCTGCCAATCACTCCATCAGTCCTACTAAAATTACATTTCCTCTCAACCCTAAGCTCATCCTCTAGGCTTAAGCTCATTGTGGGCAAAGAATATGTCTACCAACACTGTTATATTGTACTCTCTTAAGTGCTTAATACAGTGCTCTGCACGCAGTAAGCACTCAAAAAATATGATCGATTAATTTTCTCCAAGGGGCCTTCTTTGACTAGCCTCTATTCACCCTCCGTTCTTCATCACCTTTGCACTTGACTGCGCACTACTTCAGTACCTGATAGCCACCCCAACCCCAGCCCCAGAGCATATGTGCGTATCCTTGCATTCTGCCATTTCCTCGATCTATATTTCAATTTTCCCCCTCTAGACAATAAGTGGCTTGTGAGCAGGGATCGCATTGTACTTTCCTAAGTACTTAGTACAGTGTTCTGCATACAGTAAGTGCTCAATAAATTCCATTGATTGATTTTACTATTAAACTCAATGATTTCAAAGGAGACACTATGACTTGGCTCCGGCAGCAGGAAGGGCCCTAAAGCAGCTACCACCAAGGGACAAGATTAGTGGTCCCACCTTGTGCTCCCTCAGGACTCCAGAACCTCTTGGCATCCAGTCTGCCCTCCTTCCACCCAGGGCTGGGAGGGCCCAGCGCAGGCTCCAGTCCTCACTCTTGAATCCCTGGGGCTAGGAGCCAGCAACCCTCACAGCTCCAAGACCCAAATTAAGCAATTTTCTGCCACTCCATGGCTCCCTGGGGCTTATACAAATTTAAAATAAATGCCAAACTTTCCTTTATTTGGGAGGATCCTGGGGAGATGAGTTGTTAGGAAGGGTGGGGAAGCAGATGATCCTGTAACAGAGGAAAACTGAAGATGGTTGCCATACATATAATGGGAGTAGGAAGGTGGGGAAGGAGCAGTTGAGTTCTGTGCTTTTGCAATGGCCGTCTTCACCAAGTCTCTGGTGTCGAAGCCATCTTGAATATCCCAAGCAACAGCCATGTTGGGAAGGGAGCAGGAAGCTCCCTGTGGGCCCTGTTGACTGCTGCCTTGAAATAACCGCTCACCTCATAGACCATCTGAAGCTGACCCTGCTCAAGGGCTTCCCACTGGCTAATGGGACCTGGTTTTTCCAGGTCTTTCTGCTCTTCCCTGAGTGGAAGTGCACTCCCACGGAAGCAGAACTGAATTAGCAGGAGATTGAACAAAAGACTAGATCCTGGACAAAATCTCATTAAAGGGAGGGGAAGAAGGTGATGGACTGGAGGAGGAAACCACATTCTTATTCAGACATTGGTGTTCTCTTGACTCAGATGTCATGGTTTTTCCCTCCCCATACACCAAACCTTTCATCAGTGCACTCTGACCTAGGATGATCCTTGTTTTATGGGTTACCTGCTCATATTAAAAATCGCTCATTAGAAAATGGAATTACTAAACAAAGAAGAACATTGCTAAGTTGATACCCATCATGAAAGGTATATCTGGAACCAAGAAGTCAGACCAAATTTGCTTTGCTGTAACAGGCCTTCAGCTTTCACACAAAGACCACATGCGCATGCTCTTCACACACTCCGGTAGCTATACAAATGTGTATCCCAGAGTGCATAACCCCACCACACTCACAAACACAGAGATCCTCACCTGAACAGAGGTGGGCACCAGGTCTACAACCTGCTACCTATTACCAGACATGATAATGCTTTATTGATTCATTTATGTTATCCTTATTGGCTGGCTTTTGCTTAGTTGGCATTGATCCTGCTGTTCGGATATTCCTGAGGCTGGCTTCTTTTGGCTGTTTAGCCACAACAGGCATCAGGACTGGGCTTTCAGAGGGCAAGAGCCAGGGGGCAGAGAATGCTGTCCTCTTAAAATTCTGCAGGATTGAGCAGGCTAGAGTGACCCCAGGGCCCTGGTGGAGGACGCTCAGGAAGAAGTGGTTAGTAGGCAGGGAAGAAAGGGGGGCTTCTCCCCAAGAGAAGCAGCAGCATGGCCTAGTGGAAGGAGAACAGGCTTGGGAGTCAGAGGACCTGGGTTCTAATCCCAGCTCTGCCTTGTGCCCACTGTGTGATTCTGGGCAAGTCACACTAAACTTCACTGTGCCTCAGTACCCCATCTGTACTGTCCCCAGGACCACTTCACAGCACTGTTTCTCCTCATAAACTATGAGGCAATTTGGCCCAAGGTGGGGATCACACAGCACGCACAGACCACTGGATAAAAGCTTCTACCTCCTCATCTAGATGAACCACCGGTGCCCATCTCTCCACGTCTCTAGAACTCCTAGAATAACCAGGCTTCTGTGAGGTGAAAGTTGCCAGGGAATCAGGCTGAATAAGCCTAAGCTTTTCCCAGCATTCCCCCAAAACCTGTCAGCTTCTCCCTGGCTCTCCCCCATACCTCCAAGCTAGACTCCACCCCAGATACCTTGGCACCTGTTTGGAAAATGAGCTATATTTTGCTGATCCTTCTATTCCCTCCTTTCGACTCATCCTACCTCACTCTTCCCCAAGGCCCACCACGCTCCTCTGTTCTTTGCGAAGACTCTTGCTTTGAACCCGTAGCCCTGTAAACAGAAGGAAATTATTATAAATCTATTGTTACCCTCTTCAGGTGTGGCTGCCTGCTGGTGTGGTCAATTTAATAATAATACTTAGCACTTAAATAGTGCTTATAAAGGTCTCATCAAAGCCCTTTTATGATCATTAACTAATTAAGGCTCACCCCACCCTGGTGACTGTTGTGATTATTACCACTTTACAGGTGGGGAAACTGAGGCAGGGGTTAAGTGAGTGGCCTCAGGCTACAGATGGAGGCACTCTCAGAGCCAAAATGTGGTGCGCCAGTGCCTAATTCTGTGTTTAGGCCACTGAGCCCCACCCCCTCCTGGGTTCAAATAGATGGTTTCTGAAGGGGTAGGTGAGTGGGTAGGTGTGCCTTATGACTGGAGAGTTGCCTCGACTTTTTTTGGAGTGGTCCTAATTCTGCCATCAGACATTTCTTCACAGTGGCAGAGAACTCCTGCAGCCTTCATGGGAAGCTCAGATAAAATGCTTGTTTTTGTTGAATTTGGTTTACCAAAGATCCTGGTTCTATAGTGTGCTATGGTGGCTGATTCATTCATTCATTCAATCATATTTGGTGAGTGCTTACTGTGTGCAGAGCACTGTACTAAGCGCTTGGGAAGTACAAGTCGGCAACATATAGAGACTGTCCCTACCCAACAATGGGCTCACGGTCTAGAAGGGGGAGACAGAAAACAAAACAAAACTTGTAGAGAGGTGTCAAAATCATCAGAACAAATAGAATTAAAGCTATATGCACATCAACAGCAAAATAAATAGAGTAGTAAATATGTGCAAGTAAAATAGAGTAATAAATCTGTACAAATATATACAAGTGCTGTGGGGAGGGGGAGGAGGTAGGGCAGGGGGGATGGGGAGAAGGAGAGGAAAAAGGGGGCTCAGTCTGGGAGGAAAAATGGGGCTCAGTCTGAGAAAAGGGGGCTCATTCTGAGGTGGCCCAGCACAGGTATTTGTGTATGTTGGAGGAATGAGACCCATTGTGTGCAAGTGATTTGAGGATAGTCAGCCCTGTTCAGTCAGGACTCCTTCCTCTTGAATCCGGGGTTCAACTCCTGAACACATTCCCTACCCACCTCCTCCCACCCCCAGCTCTTCCTGATCAAAATGGTGTCCCATAGAGCAAAACTATATTCTCTTCTTTCTTAATGCAAGTAGCTGTTAGTACATGAAAGACTCAGTCAAGTCTACCTATCTTCACATTGATCTGGGTGGAATAGTAATAATAATGGCATTTATTAAGTGCTTGCTCTGTGCCCCGTGCTGGAGTAAATAAAAGAAAATCAGGTCAAACGCAGTCCCTGTTCCACACGAGGCTCAACAGTCGAAGGAGGACGGAGAACAGGAATTGAATTCTCACTTTACAGATGAAGAAACTGAGGTGCCAAAGAGGTTAAATGACTTGCCCAAGGTCACACAGCAGGAAAATGGTGGATTAGAACCCGGAACTCCTGACTCGTTGGTCCTTGCTCTTTCCGCTAAGCCACACCGCTTCCCTAATGTTGGAGAAGGGAGGACTACCAGGCCAGATTTAGGTTTCTACCATGCACACTGCCCTCCACACCAACCGGCTAGCTGTCAGAGCCTTTCAGGAAGGGAAGGGTTTTGGCATTACTCTGGGCCCACTGAACTAGCTCTGCCACTCCCAGTACATGGACCTCACTGTGGGAGGTGGGAGAATCTTGAGGGGAGGCCACAAATACACAGAAAGATGACTTCTGACATTTGGGGAATTAAACAACTTGAGCCCAGCTCTGAGCCATGGCTATTTCTCCTCTAAAAGAAAATAAGAATATAAATGTCTCATAATAAAAGTGTCATAAACACGAGGACTAATAGCAGAGCATCAGGCTCAATTCCCAAAATGCAACTTTTCAATAAGTTCTTCTTGAATGTTGAGCAGGAAGTGAAGCAAACTGAATCCTGGCTGGGAATATGACCGCTGTCACGGGGATAAAACTCTGAAGCCAAACTGGTGGCTTCCTTTGCAGAATGGGTGTTAACCTTTGTCTCTCTCTTTTTTTTTTTTAGGTATTTGTTACACACTTACGGTGTGCCAGGCACTCTACTAAGTGCTGGAATAGATACAAGCTAATCAGGCTGGACACAGTCCGTGTCCCCTATGGAGCTCACAGTCTTAATCCCCATTTTACAGATGAGATAACTGGGGCACAGAGAAGATAAGTGATTTGCCCAGGGTCGTGCAGCAGACAAGTGGCAGAGTCAGGATTAGAACCCAGATCCTTTTGACTCCCAGTCCCTTGCTCTTTTCACTAGACCATGCTACTTCTCCTCTGTTTCTTCCCTGAGCCAAATGCCCAGGGAAAATAAAAGAAATAATAAATTCCGTGCCCGATTTTCCCCTGGAGTGGAGGTATAGGCTGTCCCACTGGTCAGACAATGGAATCTGGCCCTCAGACAGTTTAAAAATCCCGGAATCAAAGCAGCCAAGTGGCCAAGAGGCCCTGCCCTAACCAGCTCCAAGCAAGTCCTGGGGGGCGGTGGGCAGCTGGAGTGGGATGGAACTAAAGTGATTTCAAACTCTAGGTCTTTTCCAGATTTCAGTCCAGTCTCTTTTCTCTGGGAGGTGGAAGGAGGCAGGTAGACAAGAGTCCTAAAGCTAATGGCAAGGGGAGAGAATTCTGGCTTTCTGTGTGGCTAGGGCTGAAGTCACAGAAATGGTCAAGAAAGACCTCCCTCCACCTGGCTCCTAATCCGGGCTCCTCAGGATAACAAAGCCAGGGTGGGTGGGGTGGGAAGGGCCAGGAAGGAGCAAAGACTGCATGCTGCAAGATTCAAACAGGTAGGCCAGCAGTCTGTGCCTCAGTTTTCTGATCTGTTAAATGAGGATTCAATACCTATTCTCTCTCCTACTTAGACTGTGAGCTCCATATAATAATAATAATGGCATTTGTTAAGCACTTACTATGTGCCAAGCACTAAGAGATCCATATGTGACAGGGACTGTGTTAGACCTGATAATCGTGTATCTATCCCAGTGCTTAGTACAGTGCTTTGCACATGCTAAGCACTAACAAATACCACCACTATTATTATCATCATCATGTAGTGTGTGATCCCAAGAACCAGAGTTCTGTTCCAGGCTCCTGGGCGGCATAGTTACAAAAACAGAAAGAGCCTAGAGAGGAACACATGAATAACAACAAGCAGGAGAAGAGCCCCAGAGCAGAAGTGGCAGAAGTGGCAGAAAAGAAATAAACAGAAATATAAACATCACTAACAGAGGCAGATGGGCAAAATGGGTGAGCATAATCTGAGAGGGCTGAGAGGGGGTGGTGAAATTTTGGTGGGTCTGGGAAGGTGGGAGGGGCTGGCTTTGGGGAGAGTCAGCCTGGTAACTACCCCAGCACTTAGTTCAGTGCCTGGCACATAATAAGCATTTAACAAGTGCCACAGAGAAGAAGAAAGAGGGAAAGGCCAGACTAGAGGACAGATGGGAGCCTTTCACTCTGCCTCATCACCTGCCCAGCCAAAGCCCAGAGGGTGGGAACGAGGTTGAGAGTTTCCGGGTTTTTTCCAGTAGAAGCTACCTCAGAGAACACGCCTCAGGCAGGGACTGCTAACCTCGTTCCATGCCCCGATGGGGCATCTCAAACCAGCACTGATCACCTGGGCTCTGAATTGATCTCTCCAGACCAGGCTGGCAGCACACTCTCAGAAGCAGAGTGTGCCATATCTCCCCCAGTCTGGGTTTGGGGGAATCGACCTTCCTTCCTCCCTCCAGCTGATTGGGCCGAGGCAGGGGCCTGGGAAAGGGAGACGAACACATGTACGGCGGGGGCAGGGTTGTTGTTGCCATCAGCGTTGCCGCTGCTGAGGATGCCCGGGAAGGGCCCCTGCTCCCCCTGAGGTCATTCCCACAGTTTCAGTTTGGGTTCCAACTCGCCAGCATCAGATAGGAGGGAGATGAGAGTGCTTTCGGCTGCCGCTGGTACCCGTTCCCTCGTTTCACCCCAGTTAGGGATCGGCCTCTCCCACCCTCCACCTAGTGTGGGTTTCCTTTGATGTTGAGATTCATGGAGATACGATGGAGCATCTCTGACCAAGTTGTCTTACCCCCAGCCTCGGGTAGCTCAAGCCGCTGGGGTCTGGCTCAGGCATCCGGAGATCTCCAGAGGCCCCATCCACTGCCAAGAATCCTTTCAGAGCCCCAGCATCCGGGGCTCTTGGGTTCCGGACTTGGGGTCCCTACAAGAAACCCAGCTGATTTGGGTGCTCAGGCTGGGAGGGGAGGGAAGGGTGGTGAAGGGGGAGGGTGATGACCAGGTTCTCACCCTCTGAACATACATGGTGTACACTCACTTCTTACTATCCTCAGAGATGCAATCAATCAATCAATAAATCAGTCAATCGATCAGTGGTATTTTTTAAGCACTTCCTGTGTGCTGAGCACTGACCTAGGTACTTGGGAGAATACAGTAGTAGAGTTAAGCGAATCAGCATGGCTTAGTGGAAAGAGCACGGGATTGGGAGTCAGAGGTTGTGGGTTCTAATTCCGGCTGCACCACTTGTCATCTGTGTGCCTTTGGGCAGTCACTTAACTTCTCTATGCCTTAGTTACCTCATCTGTAAAATGGGGATTAAGTCTGCGAGCCCCACGTGGGACAACCTGATTACCTTGTATCTACCCTGTGCTTAGAACAGTGCTTGGCACATAGTGAGCACTTAACAAATACCATCATCATCATCCAACCCTAGCCATGGGAGCAAATACTCTGACCAGACGTTTAGCCCTGGATGGCCTAGTACAGAGAACACAGGCCTGGGAGTCAGAAGGACCTGGATTCTAATCCCGTCTCTGTCACTTGACCGCTGTGTGACCTTGGACGAGTCATTTAACTTTTCTGTGCCTCAGTTACCACATCTGATTTTGACTTCAAGTCCTATGTGGAACATGGACTGTATTCAACCTGATTAGCTTGTTTCTCCCCCAGTGCTTAGTACGGTGCCTGGCATCATCATCATCAATCATATTTATTGAGCGCTTACTGTGTGCAGAGCACTGTACTAAGCTCTTGGGAAGTACAAGTTGGCAACATATAGAGACAGTCCCTACCCAACAATGGGCTTACAGTCTAAAAGAGTGGGCTCACAGTCTAAAAGCACTGGCACATGATAAGCACTTAACAAATACGTAAAAACAAAACGTGTTCTCTTCTATGAACCTTCTGGAAATGGCGCTGAGTAGGCACAGAGTCTGGGTGGCACTGAAAGCCTCCAGGTTCTCTGGCTGCTCTGCCACCCCAGTCCTGAGCCACAACCTCCACAGGGCAGGAGTACCCCCAACCTAGATCATAGCGGGAGACCACCAGTGAGCCTCTTGCCCAGAGCTGGGGCAGTGGGAAGTGAGCAGGATGGGTGTTCCTGGGAAGGTAAGGCTGTAGATTCTGGGATCTAGTGCCTCATGTCTCACACACTGATTCAGAAGGAGACTTGGGGCTGGACCCCGACACTGACTGAAGCGGCCTGAAGCCTCAACCAGACAATCCGGTGAGTCTTCAGTACAGAAAGACTAGTAAGAGGCAAGCAGAACAGGAGAAGGGAGTCTTGGAGGTGACTGAAAAACTCCCCTCTCCCTTACTTCCCACACACACTCATTTCTAGGCTGTTCTCGGTACCACCCAAACCCAGGGCCCTGCCCAACTACCTCCGTCTTCTACCCGTAAAGCCAGGTGTCCCAGCAGGCAGGGGAGGCACTAAGAGAGTGTCTCTTCTTTTCTGATGTTGCAAACCTAATGGGCGGGTCAGCAGCAGCAGCAGCACTGACCTATGTTTCCCTAACAAATTCTCATACCCAGATTCCCGTGTCTCATTTCAGAATTTTTGGTAAATTTGGGGCAAATCAGAGAATCCCTGGAATTTTCTCCATAAAGCCAATATTTATTCCCTAAGCAATAGAGTGAGAACTGTGGGTGGGGTCCAGGGACCCAAACTTTTTCATTCATACCAGAATGACAGTAAATCTGACTTCTGGGGTCAGTAGTCAGCAGAATGGGCCTGAGCAATGCAGCAGGGCCTTGATGGCAGTGCTGATCTGGTGACTGGACAGTCCTGAGTGGCCCACTCTCTGGGATGTGATGTGGGCAACCATCCCTACAGCCTTTTCAACTGAACTCTCAGAATTGCTCATTCTAGGCCTCTGACCTGACTTTCCAGTCAGGATTGATAAGACCCAAAATGGTAGCTTTCTGGCATGTTAGCTCTTTAAAACCTGTCTCCCTTCCAGTCCTCTCCCCCTCTAGAATCCCTTCAGACCTGGGATTCCTGTGAACATTGATTTTGTATTTCCAGCATCATGTGGCTCTTCATAAGGATCATTTTTGTGGTTTACATCATTGGGTTTGGGCCTCTGCTTCTATTCTGTCTCCCCCTTCCCCACCCAGGGAACTCCTCGAGGACTGGGGTCCCAATTTTCTTCCTCTGGGCCTCCCTCCCCGCCTCGGGGAGGCTCACAATGGTTGCTCAGGACAACTTGTCGGCTAACTGACCTGCTGAATCTCTGTGCATGACTCTGTGGGAGGAAGAATTCTTCCTTTTTCTCCTGCCCCCTTCCCACCCTAATCCTCCCAGAATTCCTTGTCCCAAGAGGGAATCCTTTAGCTAACCCTAAGGAAGTTTCTGCCGGCTTAGGATCCAGAACTTCCTCCTTGCTGCGGCAGGCGACAGGGGGAGATGTCTCCCCATCCCTTGAGCCAGGGCAGAAGGCAGCAGTAGCAGCAGGTGTCTTGACCACACCCTTCCCCACAAGGCAGAAGCATGTGCCTCCTCCTCCACCTCCCTCTTTCCTCAGAGTGGGCGGCAGCAGAAGTAGGGACCTGTGACACACCTTTTTCCCCAGGGCCCGGGGTTGGGGGGGGGGGGGAGAAGGGATGTGGGAGGCGTTGCTACAGCAACCGATCCCTTGGTTTTCTCAGGGCAAGTGACACCCATATCCGGACCACACCACTTCTCCTCCCTCTCCTCCAACCTGCCATCTACTGGGGTGATTGCCTCTCTTCTCCAGACGACTCTGGGGAGGTCCGGGGGCCCCGGTTGCACAAATCACTCTCCTCCGGAGCATCAGTACTTAAGGAGCACTCGCTGCACCCAGCTAAGTCTACCCTCAGCAGACCCAGCAGGGACTGGGAAGAGATGTGCTTTTCTTGCTAGGCTTTAGGTGTCTGCTGGGATAATGATGTGCATCTAGTTTTACTTCTATTTATTCTGATGACTTGACACCTGTTCCCATGTTTTGTTTTGTTGTTTGTCTTCCCTTCTAGACTGTGAGACCGTTGTTGGGTAGGGACCGTCTCTATATGTGGCCAACTTGTACTTCCCAAGCGCTTAGTATAGTGCTCTGCACACAGTAAGCGCTCAATAAATACAATTGAATGAATGAATGAATGAATGAATGAATATTCCTGCTTTAAAGACTGGAGGGTTCCTCTAGACTTTCCCCTCTCCTGAGCTGAAGGGACCCCATCCCCTTCACCATCAGGGGCAGTTTGGAGGCAGGAGCCATGGAGGTTGGGGGGGGGGGGGGTGGCAGTAACGTGGGGCACCATTGTCACTGCACTATGATCCAAGGCAGAACCAAACCGGCCGATTTTCCCAGAGCTGTGGCTACAGACATTTGGCCACCATGATATGGGATGTAATGCTCCCACTCCTTAGGTTGTGGAAAGAAGACAAGCGGAACCCTTGTGCCATACAACGGGACCACAATACATTCATTCAATCATTCAATCATATTTATTGAGTGCTTACTGTGTGCAGAGCACTGTACTAAGCACTTGATAATGTTGACATCTGACTCCACCTTACCTATTTGCTCTCTTTGCCCCAACTCAATGTCTTAGTTCCCTCAAACCAATCTTCTAGCTGTACCTCGCCCTCGGCTCTCCCCCACCCATCCCTATGCTCACACCATTCCCTCAGCTTAGAAGTCAGTCCTTCCCTCCCTACATCAGATGGACCACAGCGCTTCCCACATCCAAATCCCTCCGGAAATTCCCACCTTCTCCAACAAGGCTACCCAATTAATTTTTCAGCACCCTGAATCACATCATCCCTGCAGCCTACCCTAGCACTTATGAACTTACTACACCCTCCTCAGCACTCATATATGTATATAGGTGGACACAGTTATTTATTTGAATCACTCGGTAGTCAGTATTTTTGTGTTTCTCTCCACTGTCACACCACAAGCTCACTGTGGGCAGGGAATGTGTCCTGACTTCATTCTGTACTTCCCAAGTGCCTAGTACAGTGCTCTGCACCTAGTGGGTGGTCAGTAAATAATATTAGTACTACTAGATCAATAAATAGCATTTATTGAGTCCTTACTTTGTGCAGAGCACTGTACAAAGTGCTTGGGGGGAGCACAGTAGAGTGGTAATGATCCCTACCCTTAAGGAGTTTTCATTTGACCACATTCAGAAGTCTTCCTGAACCTAGAGTAGTTCTCTGGGGTGACCTCTGACCCCTCTATTCTTGCATTCCCCTCCCAGGTCCCTGTTAACATGGTGCCACATTTTTGAGCCAGGGGACTCAGGGGTAAAAGCCAAGGAAGGCTGGGAACTTTCAAACTTTCAACTGCTGCTTTCCCCTTTGACAGCTGCCTCTCTTACTTACCATCTGAACCAAGCCCTGATTTCCCCAGGCTGAGCTAATCCATCCAGGACACAAAACACTAAAGGGGAAAACCCTGTGTACTGAGGCTAGTGGAAAGAGGCCAGGAGCTCACAGGAAGGATAATCCTAGATGAATCCACAGTCTCGTGGAAAAAACCATGGTTTGGGAGTCAGGAGACAAAAAGTTCTAGTCCCAGCTCTGCCACTGACCTGCTGTGTGACCTCGGGCAAGTCTTCTTACTTCACTGTGCCTCAGTTTTCCCCTCTGCAAAATGAGGATGATCAGAGCCACCTCACAAGCATATCATGAGGATAAAATGATGTAAAAGTAATTTGGAAAGCTGAAAAGTGTTTACAAATCAAGCTATGAATGTGCAAATCTGCATGGAACTTTTGTGTCAAGGGCTTGGGCATATTTAATAATAGGCCTGCACCTCTGGAGACCCTTTTAGGAAATAACCCAGCTGTCCCTTAAAGTGCAGTAGGCCATTACTTCTGCAGAAAGCTGTCCCTCGTGTTCTGACTGTGATGATTGAACATTGCCTATTAGAGGAATCATAAAGGAACCAGACATTCTGCGATGACATCCAAGGCTAGTGCAGCTCGAACAATGGGCCAGATTTGCCTGCATCCCCCGGGACAATCCCTCTCATCTTTCAGAGAATAGAGTTTCATGTGATGAGAGTCTGGCCCACACCTCAGATGGGGCTGGGGGAGGGTAGCAAGGAGTCTATTGGTTCTCCGCTCTGACTCTCGCTTGCCACAAACAAGACTAATATACTGGGGAAGAAATGGCAAGTATAGAGAGGGCAACCGAAAAGTTATTTGATCGTCTGTTATGAAGAGTTTCTTACCATTTCTTTGCACTGAAGCCTTCAACGGAAATAGCTATTGCAACTCTTTCCTCTTCACCAATCACCTTGAAATGCTGGCCTCTGCGGCCAGGGGACCAGGCTAGAGACTGGATGATTTGGAGCAAATCATCACCGCTACAGACTATGGTGGTAAGACATACCTTTCCCTTTCTGCCATCAGTGTCAGAGCCATGCTCACCTGAATGTCAAGAGACCAACAAAGCTGCCCTACTGTAATTTTAAGGACAAAGAGAGCAAGAGATTCTCTCTCAGAGACATTCACCCTCAAAGATGCCTCATTGCCAATGGTGAGGTCGACTTCAACCTGGATAGCTTAGGATATTCCTAACTAACCTGTGCTTTTGTTTTCCCAAGCCCTTCCACAGGAATTACTTCAAAACATCTGTGTGAAGTTGAGGGGGTGAGTATTACTCTCCCTGACCATTTTACTGACGCAAAGCTAGCTCTACTGGCTCCACACTAGCAGCAGCCTAATGTTCTTTCCCTAGACAAAGCTGTCTCTGAATTTATAAACAAATCAGAAAGCAGCATGGCTGGATTTCTCAACAGGGTCCAGCCAACTAGCCTTTCCCAAATCCCACCTTTCTTTAGGGATGAGCAAATGTATGTTTGTGGACTGCCTGTTCTCTCTGGTAGGTGGATACCCAATCATAGTTGTAGTCAGAGTAGTCCTAGTGTTGACTAAAAGCCTTTTTATGCCCATCATTGAACAAAGCCCTGGGAAAGAAGTACCCAGATGAGTTATAGTCATAGCCCCTTGCCCTCAAGGGGCTTACAATCCAAGAGTTGGTGGGGAGAGGGGGGTTGGATTATGAAGCCTGAATCACAGGACTCATGATCTGGAGTAGTAGATAAGATCCTGCACCTGCACCCCAGGTTCTCCTCTTGAAAGATGGAGAACTCTGGGGAGGGGAACAGTGCTACCCGAACTTCTACAATCATAAGGGAATGTCCTCATCCAGTCTCCATTCCTCCACATTCCCTCCACCCCCTGGGGACTTTGGAGGGATAAAAGGAAAAGAGGTCAAAGGGCAACTCCAGCCTGAATGCCAGTGATGTCTCTCACCTTGCTGGTTTGAGTCATTTTAAAATCACCACTGATGGAGGTAGAGTTCCAGCGTGGAATCCAGGAAAGAGAAGAACAAAGGTAACTCAAGCCAAGATATGTATGAGGGAGTTTGTCAGGCAGCTCCTCAGAGAAGCTCCATCCGGGTCGTCAGTAGGTAAGGCGATGGTTTGGCTCCCTATTTCTCTCCCCCACATTTCCTCAGGGCTATTGGCCTCCTCTCAGAAGCCGCTGTTTTGATTTCTATTTAGTTTCTTTTTGCACATGTTTGTGTTCATTCCACCCTCCAAAGACTCCCTCCCCTTGATGGGTATCATCTGTAGATTGTTTCCAACAGGTCATTAATTTGATACAATATGGAATTGTTTAGAGGGCTCACTCGCTTCTATAATAAAAGCCATGAACTATCATAATTCCCAGCACTTGTCTTGGGCTTTGCCAATATAAGCAAATTAGCCTACGCCAGGACTCCAGAGAAGAGAGGGTCCAAGAGAGGTGTATCCCTTGAGGGAAGTTTTTCCTGAAACCCAAAAGCTGGTTCCACCTTTAGTTCCTGCCTCAGCACTTGTTGGAGTAGCCCAGCAAGAAAATATTAGGCTGTAAACTTGCTGTGGACAGGGAACGTGGCTACCGACTCTGTTGTATTGTACTCTCCAAAGTGCTTCACAGTAACCACTCAGTCAACGCCACTGATTGACCTGCAGTTTAGAAAAGAGCAAGCTGAGTGGGGATGAGATAGAAGTTTACAAAATCATGGAGGATATGGACTGAACAAACACATAAGCATTGCTCACCGAATCTCACAAGAACGAGACAGAGGGAAAGCCCATTGAGACCTGAGGCCGGTAGGTTCAAAGCAAAAGAAAAACTCTTCTTCAAACAAAACAAAAAGAAGTGCTCAATAAGTACTGTTGATGGATAGAGCCAGAGAGTGGTGAAAGCAAGTGGAATTCATTCCCATAGAATGCTGGGCTGGCTGCGATTATCAAGGCTCAAGAAAGATGTGGTTAATTCAAGGGTAACGCAGGAGTAGAAGTAGAATAGCAGTAGTAGTAGCATTAATAATATTTGTATTTTCCCATCACTTAGAACAGTCCTCTGCACACAGTTAGTGCTCAGTACATGCCATTGATTGATCACTGATTGAGCACCCACTAGCTAAAGCACTTGGAAGAGAACAGCAAAAGGATGAGACCCATTCTTGGCCCACAAGGGACTTAAATTGTAATGAAGAGCTAAATAATAATAATAATAATAATAATAATAATAATAATAATGGCATTTATTAAGCACTTACTATGTGCAAAGCACTGTTCTAAGCACTGAAGAGGTTACAAGGTGAGCAGGTTGTCCCTCATGAGGCTCACAGTCTTAATCCCCATTTTACAGATTAGGTAACTGGGGCACAGAGAAGTTAAGTGACTTGCCCAAAGTCACACAGCTGACAATTGGCAGAGCCAGGATTTGAAGCCACGACCTCTGACTCCAAAACCCGTGCTCTTTCCTTCTGAGCCATGCTACTTCTCTAATGGGTTTCTAGAGGTGAGGTGATGGTGAAGAGGGAATTATTAGGGTTGTTAGATGGTCTGTCTGTAACCATTGGAATGGATCTCTAATAGGGCAATATTCACATGGTTCCTTCCAGCATCTTGTTGTCACTGTCAAAGAGTGAGAATATTGGGATGGAAAGACCGCGAGTCTGAACCCAGTAATGGCAGAGCTGATGGTCTTGCCCACATTCTGTCCAGCTTCCACACAAGTAAAGAAAACCTAGGGAACGGTGCTGGGTGTACAATATCCTGACATGGTGGAAGAGGGGAGGGATGTAACCTCTGTCAGTACTCCCCCCTGCAACACCCCACCAAGTCCTCCCAACACTCCCCATTTTCACCAACCTTCCAAAGTCATATCCAAATCTACACTTTCTGCCCTCACCCCCTTAGCCCCAACCCACGGGTTCTCATTCCAAGTGGTAGAAATAAAGATCATTTGTTCTGTGAACCCTCAAAGTGCTTCTGGTGAACTGTTTTCCTAGACAGCTGCACATGGTTGTTTTTGATATAGAGAGTCCAAATTGCTTCACAGAATCTACCTGTGACTGGGCCCCTGACCTCTAGGAGCTAAGATCCTGAAGCAATATGATACAGACAACACACATCTGATATATTCATCACATGTTTAAATGTCACTCATAAAGGTAATGATCAATTTATGGGGTTTAATGATTGTTTTTTATTTCTCACCTGGGTTTTATCTTCAAGTTTGGTAGATTTAGGCTAGGGACAGGGGAAGAGGTGGCAGTTCTGCACATGGGTGGAGACAAGAAGTTGAAGAATTTCATTTCCTGCCACCCGATCCAAGCCACACTCCCCTCCATCCTGCCTGCCCTCTGGGAGTGCAAGCAGGGCAGTGCCTCAGCTGTTAATTCCACCTCTTGTCTTAGTTGGTCTTCCAAATCTGACTTCACCCTCACTCCCCACGTCCTCACTCATTTTTCCAGCAGAGTAATACCCCCTTTAAGTTTCCCTCCAGGCTTTCCAGAACTGAGTTGATGAGCTTCATGACTAACCGTCAGCAGCAAAAATTGAAAAGCAATCAATGAATCAGTAATAATAATTATTATTATTATTGTAGTATTTGTGAAGCATTTAATATGTACCAAGTGCTGTTCTAAGCGATGGGGTAGATACAAGTTAATCAGGTTGGTCACAGTCCCTGTGCTTCTTGGGGCCCTCACTCATCCCCATTTTATAGATGAAGTAACTGAGGCACAGAGAAGTTAAGTGACTTGCCCAAGGTCACACAGCAGGAAAGTGGTAAAACTGGGATTTGAACGCAGGTCCTCTGACTCACAGACACATGCTCTTTCCACTAAGCCATGCTGTTTTCTGGGCCTGGGACTAATGCTTCCATCTTCATTAGGAGCCATTAGCTCCACTGTAAAGAGATCAGGTGCTCTGGTTTTATTGGTTCCTATAACTGTTAGATCTGATTGCTTCTAGGCCCCTCCAGGAGATCTGACTATTTCTAGGCCCTGAATGAGCACAGGACCTATTAATTAGAGTTTGCCCGTCGCTCTCAGATCTCGGATGAAAGGTGTGAGACTGAGCGCACAGCACCATTATTAATATTATTATTACAATAATTATATTTTATGGCAGTTTCTCTACCCTCTACCATTTCAGGCAGGTTAATTTTTCCATTGTGAATGTGGGCTCCTTTATTAGACGGAGTGTGGTGAGAATTAGTCCAGCTGGGTTTTACCATTCCAAGCTCAATTAAGGGCGGCACGTCTCCAACCGGAGCCTCAGCCGTGGTTCTCTGTCTCACCGAGCGAGCTCACCATGGGAAAACCGACCGAATGCGAAGTGGCCACTAGTTACAGGGCAGAGACTCTCTGCCAGGAACCGGAGGGGCAACCTATTGCAATCTATTATTTCTAGTAATAATAATAATAATAATTCATGTTAAGCACATACTGTGTACCAAGCACTGGCGAAGATACAGTACAATCAAATTAGGCACAATCCTTGTTCCACAGTCCTAGTGGGAGAGACAGAGGGTATCTTATCCCCAGTTTACAAATGAGAAAACTGAGCCCCAGAGAGGTTAAGTCACTTGCCCAAGGTCACACAGCAGGCCAGCAGCAGAGCTGGGATTAGAACCCAAGGCTCCTGACATCCAATCTCATGTCTTTTCCATTAGACTACCCTGCTTCTTTGTACAAGCTAATGAAACCCATTGTCCACCCAAGGCTCACTTTAACCAGTAGTTTCAACCTCCCTGCTCACCAACCTCTTTTCCAGAGCTGCTAGCAAGGAGCAAAATTGGATGGCATGCTGTTTGGTTTCCTTTTTTCCCCTTGTCAACCCTCTTCGGAGGTGCTATTGAAGGGTGAAGTATGACTTACAGAGCAAAGTGGAAAAGCCAAGGGCCCGGATAAAACCGTAAGATCAAACTGTGACCGGGAAAAGCTGACAAAACCTGAGGTTCTCCAAGCCAGTGGGCAGATGCAGTAAGGCAGTGCTGTTCAGAATTCTTCCTGGGAAGGGGGAAGTAGTCTACCTGCTCAAAATGGAGAGCTGAAACAACACATTCTTGGATATAACAAACTTCAACAATCCACACCACTCCACATTACAGGAGTCCAACAGTCGTCTTGGCAAACAAGTGAGCAAACAGAATACCCTTCATCATCCCCTGTTTAGGAAATGTGACAGGGGTTTACTGAAGGGACTTGGGCTCCCAGCATCTTCCTAAGATAAGGTTTCTAAGGGGCAGGGAACAAAAAGTCAGCTAAGAAGGGAGCAGTCAGGGACCCAGAGACGCATCAGGGTCTAGCGATGCAGTGGAAGACTGACCTGAGACAAGTCTAGAGTGGAGAGAGGAAAAAGAGACATGGCTTGAAGAGAAGGGAGAGAGGTGGGGGCAGAGTCAGACCTTACCTGATTGATAATGAGGTCATGGCTGATATGGCTCGACCTCACTGACTCTGAGAGGATGAAAACAGTGATTTCACCCTCATAGTGAGTTGGCCCTAAATGGAAACTATTGACATAAACTCATCCTCTAGACTGTAAGGTCACTGTGGGCAGGGAACACGCCTATCACCTCTGTTATACTGTACTCTCTCAACCGCTTAGTACAGTGCTCTACACAGGGTAAGCACTCAATAAATGCCATTAATCGATAGTCTTCCATACTAGCCATAACCCCCCTCAGAGTCACACCTGGAGAGTTTCCTGTACTCTACCCGTCTCAGCTACAGGCCTACCCATTCCACTCCTAGCTTGGCCAGTGGCTAACAAGTGGAAGACAATCTGCTACAAGTCAAAACTCACCCACGCTGGGCAGCAGCGGCATGGGAGAGAGTCGAGGGTGGAGACTCAAGTTTACTGTGTGGAAGGCGGCAATAGTAAACCACTTCCGTATTTTTACCAAGAAAACTCTACGGATGCACTAGCAGAATGATTGCAGATGAAGAGCGGGTCTTTCTGGGAGAGATGTGTCTGTGGTGTCATTATGGGTTGGAAATGACTCGATGGCATAAGGCAAGACAAGAGTAGCCGTAAACTTCTTGGAGCAGGGATCATGTCTTCTCACTCCACTGGGCTTTCCCCAGTGCTTTGTCTACTGCTTTGCTCCCAGGCAGTCAGTGAATATCATTAATTGGCTGATTCCCCTGTGTCTGCCTGGCTCATTCTTGGTGCTGTTGCTTTTCCACAAGATGATGATGATGGCATTTATTAAGCACTTACTATGTGCCAAGCACTGTTCTAAATGCTGGGGAGGTACAAGGTGATCAGGTTGTCCCACGGGGGGCTCACAGTCTTAATCCCCATTTTACAGATGCGGGAACTGAGGCCCAGAGAATTTAAGTGACTTGCCCAAAGTCACACAGCTGACAATCGGCAGAGCTGGGATTTGAACCCATGACCTCTGACTCCAAAGTCCGGGCTCTTTCCAATGAGTCACGCTGCTTCCCTGATCCGTCATTCCAACTTTAGCCAGACTGGGAAGCTGGGATCTTCTACTGCGTGTGCAGTCCAAAGTCTCTGGGTTGCTGGGAGGAGTGACTGCCATAATAATAGTAGGATTCATTAGGTCCCTGCTTGTGTGAGGCACTGTACTGGGCACTTTGGAAGTAAAGAATGAAGAAGTGACACATTCACTGCCCTCAAGGAGCTTCCAGTGCTTAGAACAGTGCTTGGCACATAATAAACGCTTAACAAATACCATCATTATTATTACACTCTAACTTGGTAAAATGCAGCTTTCAATTGATCAACGAATCATATTTATTGAGTGCTAACTGTGTGCCAAGCACTGTACTAAGCATTTGGGAGACACACAATATAGCACAATTGGTATACACGTTCCCAACCCAAAACGAGCTTGCAGTCTAGAGAGGGAGACAGACATTAATATAAATGAATAAATTGTGGATATGTACGTAAGTGCTGTGGGACTGAGGGAATGGCGGATAAAGGATGCAAATCCAACTATAAGGGTGATGCCGAAGGGAGTGGAAGAAAAGGAAATGAGGGCCCAGTCGGGGAAGGCCTCTTGGAAGAGACATGCCTTCAAGAGAGAAGCAGCGTGGCTCAGTGGAAAAAGCACAGGCTTAGGAGTCAGAGGCCATGGGTTCTAATCCCGGCTCCGCCACTTGTCAGCTGTGTGACTTTGGGCAAGTCACTTAACTTCTCTGTGCCTCTGTTGCCTCATCTGTAAAATGGGGATTAAGACTGTGAGCCCCACCTGGGACAACCTGATTACCTTGTATCTCCACCAGTGCTTACAGCAGTGCTTGGCACGTAGTAAGTGCTTAACAAATACCATCAGTATTATATGAATTGTACTTTCCAAGCGCTACATACAGTGCTTTGCACACAATGAGTGCTCAATAAATACAATTGAGTGAATTAAGGTTTTGAAGGTGGAGAAGAGTAGTCTGTTAGATATGAAGAGGGAGGAAGTTCCAGGCAAGAGGAATGATGTAGGAAAGGGATTATAAGAGGTCTTCCCCAATTAAGCCATACTTTCCCATTCTCCCTCTCCCTTCTGCATCACCCTTGCACTTGGATTTGTACCACTTATTCACCCCACCCTCAGCCCCACAGCACTTAAGCACACATCCGTAATCTGTCTGACTCCTCTAGACTGTCAACTCCTTGAAGGTAAGGAAAATGTCTACCAACTCGGTTGTATTGCACTCTCCCTAGTGCTTAGTATAGTGCTGTGCTCACAATAAGCCCTCAAAAATACCAATGATTGACTGATTTATATTCCAACATTCCTCATACCATCTGGCTGGTCATAGTATAAAGCAACATCAGCCTAGTGTGTTCTTCAGAGCCTTGGGCATCTGATCAACCGCTCTGAGTGGAGTCAAAGCCCCAGACACCCAGACTAACTCTCTGTTTGGGGTGAAGACCCTACATACCCAATCAAACTCTGGGTATGTGGCAGAGTCCTAGCCAGCAGTGGTCCTTAGTCAGTGGATGTTGCTGTTACTCTAAACATACAATAATAATAATGATAATACTGGTATTTGTTAAGCACTTACTATGTGCCAGGCACTGTTCTAAGCAATAATGCCAACACTGGAAAAACTAGCCCAACATTGACCAGAGGCTGGGCTGGATATTCTGGTGAAACCATCTTGGGAGGGAGGACTAGATCAGTTCTCTAGCAAAATGAAGCATTGTAAGCATAGATGTCTTTTGTTTGTTTTTGTTGTTGTTGTTTTCTTTTAGTTTGGTGTTTAGAAGATGTAACTGAGTAATCTGTGTATTACTACCGAGTAATAAGTACTGTGGGTAGTAAGCCATTTGGAATCCACTGCATCAGAAGGGTGTGCCAGCAGGTTAAAAGAGGGGTTTGAAGAAATTTGGGAGCTATTTTATCTCCCAGCTGATTTTTCCCTGCAAGACAATATGGGGATGCATGCAATGAAAGAGACCTAGTCAAAGATGAGTTTATTGGCATGAGCTAAAAGAGGAAACTGAGGCCTATTTCCAAGTACCCAATGCTAGGCCTGGCACTGCCTCCCTACAATCATATCTCTCCCTCCCGCCATTTCTGCAACTCCCAGGTGGTGGGCCGGGAAGCCCAGGAGAAAACTTGGTTTTCATCATGCTGTAGGTCAAGGGGTTAAAGTCAGGCTCACACTCCAGCCCTGGCAGTAGCCAAACGCTGAACTCAGATAAGACTCATCTGAGGGACTTGAGGCAATGTAGATGGGATGCCCAGGGCCTCCAGCTGGCCAAGACCGGGGCCAGAGCCTTTGCAATGAATCATCCTACACACACTGGAAGGAAGCACTTTCTGGAGCATCCATCCACTTCCTCTCTTCCCTCCCTTCCCACCCCCCCAAAAAACAAACAAACAAACCAACAAAAAAAACCATAAGAGAAAGAAAGAAGAAATGCTGGGCTCTGGCTATATCCCTGGAAGAGCCTGTAAGCAATTCAGGCAGAATTTCTTTACACAATGGATGAGTGAAATATGAACCATGCTGCCAAAATCAGCAGACAAGCAAGCACTGTGTATTCAGCACAGGAGGAGGCTGGACATTGTTCAGTCAGAGCAGCAACTCAGCACATAAGAGGCGCTGACTCACGTTCTGGGGTGACAGTAATAAAATACAAGTTAATTTGTGTTTCACAAGATAACGCTAAGGACAGATGTTAGTGGAAACCCCTCCCTGGTCCTTGATGATCCTGGGAAGAACTATCATTCCAGGAATTTAAAATACACTTGGCCAGAGCTCTGGTCAGCAGTAGGGGGAGGAGGGAGGAAAAAGGGAATGGGGGGAGGGGGGAAGAGAAAAGGCCATTCCTGACAGTTGGACTTGAAAAAAACTTAATAGTTCCTTTCCATCCCTGAAGCTCTCTGCATTCTTTATTTTTCTTTGCCATCTTTTTTGTGATGCCAAATGGAAACTGCTCTCTCCAAATTCTAATCCCAGCTCTGCCATTGATCTGCTTTGTGACCATGGGCAAGTCACTTGACCTCTCTGGACCAGTTTCCTCATCTGTAAAATGAAGAAAAGAGACCTATTCTCCCTCCCTCTTGGACTGTCAGCCTCATGTGGGAAGGGAACTGTGTCCAATCTGCTTACCTTATATTGACTCCTACCCTTAACACAGTGCTTGGCACAGAGTAAGCACTTACCACAATTATGATTATCCCATCTTCCCTGAAGAAAAATAATTTGCCCAGGGCAAATTCATCCTTGAAGGTTTCTTGTAAAGCAGGTGAATATTTTTGTGGAACCTTTCAGTCTTGGGATTTGTAGCCACCATTTTAAGCTAGGTTGCAGGTCTATCTCGGGTTTTCAATTTTGGAAGATGTCAGTTTTTTCCCCCAGGAAATCTGTTCCAAAAGACTCTAAAAATAATTGCATGGCCATTGCATCCCCCAGAGTTACAATGTTTTCCTTGTGGGTTTTTATCTCCATGTTTTCTCTCCCAGCAGTGAACCTCAGGGAGGTAGTGGGGGGAAAGTATCCAGTTGCTGACAAGATCTGAGGACTATAGGGATGATCTGGGGAGTTGGGTTTTGTGTAAAGGTACCTGATTTGCAGTGGGAAAACAAAAAAGTTCTGTGTGAGAAAGAGCAGTCAGCTTCAGAGCAATCAGGAGAGGATTCGGATTGGAGTTTAGCTCTCGCAACACTACAAAGTTTTGAGCGCTTCAACCCTGACCGTTCATATTTGCCCACCCTCCGAAGAATGGATCTCTTGCTTCCTGCTTGTAGTTTTGGGCTCTGCCCAAGGTGTGTAGCGATTCAGGGAGAATAGAGTTAACTGATCCAAGGGCTAAATTGGTGGGGATTCTGGGATCTCTAATCTCACCCCAGTAGACCCCATCTTTAGTCACCAAACCCCACTGAACCCAGATGCCGCCTTGTCAGGGAGACAGCCGTTGAAGTGCTAATACAGTGATACTAAGGTCAAGGATTTGTGGTTTCCAGGAGACTTAACCTGACAATGCCAGGTTAAGGAAGCCCTTCACCCATGTGTGAAGCAAAGAGTGACCAATTCTGAGCCTTGTAGATAGTTGGAAAAACGTCCGCAAATATGAGTGAAAGAGGACGGCCGGCATCTTGACTAGGGACCTTTTATGATTGTTTCCCTAACCCCGCCGTTAGAGTGAGTCTTCTGCCACTCAAGTGCTTCCATAGGTTCAGAACAAATCGATCTGATGTGCTACTTCAAAAATGAGGCAAGACAGTTTCGAAATTAATTAGGGATACAGTTTACTCAGAAATATCGTAGCAATACATTGGTCAACAGCTCTTGATCTGGCTTTTTTTTTTAATCTGGATTAAACCCTCTCTAGTATTGCTCTCTGATGTGCTTCATCAAAAACAGAAAAACTGAGAACGTAAGATAATATTCTAAAGAACAAACTGACATCGCCACCATGAATTATAAAAAAGAACGCTTTGCATCACCTAAAAGCCTCAGCATGTTAACAAAATATACAGAATGATGAAATGACAGCTTTCTGAGGAAGGAATCAAGTCAAATGTGTTCATACAGCTAGATTATTTAAAAGTCAAAGTTGTTAGGGTGCTTGTTTTTGTCCAAAGAATGTAAAGAATTTGAACTCTCTGTTCTTAAAGGTGAAAGGGCGTTAACTCAGATCTGCTCATGAAGAAAAACGGAGGAAAATCCTGAGACATTGTGACTTACAGAAAAACAAAAATCTCCCAAGTTTATTATGGCAAAAGGTGATTCTTTCCTTTGGTGCTTCAAAGTAATTGAAAAATAGCATTCAAAACTGTAGGTGATTCAGTTAGGAGCCAGTATGATCTCCATTTGCATCTCAGTAATTCTCTACTCCTTTTTATTTCAACATTTAGTTTTAGGTTTAAAATATTTGCTAAGAAAGCAGAGAGGCGATTAACATAGATTCAAAATGTGCTGCCATAGTTTGTTACACATCCTGTCAACAGAGTCAAAGGGAAATATACAGCGTTACAAAATGCTTGTTTCAATGTCTCGCAAACATTCCATTAAATCCTTCACTGTGGAGCTATTTGGAAATAGAAAAGCAAAACAGAAATGAAACCCAAGAGTTGGCCCAGGTCATGTATACCTTGAAAGTTACCACAAGGAATCCGTCCGCAGCAGGTCTGATCCTGTAGCCCTGAGGCAAGCAAAATTCCCAGTCGGGATCTCCAGTGGGGGTTTTGCTAACCAAAGCGTTCTCCAGGATGAGACGGGCAACTGACAGAGGTGGCAACTGCTCTGTTGCGTTGAGGGGCTCAGAGTTACCAGGATGACTCCCCCTCCCCAAAAGACAACGTTCCCTGGGACAAATTCGACCTCCAAGAAGACGTGTCCCTGTCTGGAACTGCCAGGGGAAGCTGGGTCAGATCGAGCTCCATTTGGTGATGGCTCCTTTACTTTCTTTCCTCATTTACTTGGATCGGCTACTAGGGTTTGGCCCCTCACCCAGATGAGGCGGCATGTTCACTTTCCAATATCGAAGCTCTTCCCCTTCCTTTTCCACCGTCTGTTTACAGGCAGGGACAATTCACCCAGAACCCAGATGGAGCTCGAAGATCAGCCAGGCTCCCTTCAGCGAGACGTAAGCCCCTGAAGTTAGGGATCTGGGACCAGGCCGCAGGAGGAGTGAGTGAAAAGACAGATGCCGCTGTACCCATGGAAGCTATTTAATAAATATCATTCAAAAAAAACAAAATGAAAAATAATCCCTCTAAAGCACAACCACCTTAGATCAACCGAATGTAATCTAGTTTATTCAACCAAAAAAAAAAAGAGAAAGAAAAAATATTTAAACAAAAAAGCAGTTCTTAACACTAGCAGTAAATAAATTTATACAACAATTTAGTCTGTATAATATGATGAAATAAATCTACATCTCTCTTATTTTGGTGCTTTGAATTATACATACAAACAACAATTACAGGGACTCGTTCACAATGGATATTGGCCTGGATTAGAATGACTGTCTGCAAATCCTAAACGGCAATACCTGCATGTCAACAGCGATCACCCGCAACTCAGTATTTCTTAAGCGGAGGCCCCTCCGCCTTGAATGAAAGATCTGCCTACACACCTTTTTTTTTTTTTACTTTTAAAACGCATCCGACGGATATAGCCGGTGACGAGAAACATGACGGGCGGGCTGTCCATCCACGTGTTAGATTTGAGTTTCTTCTTAACTCCGCCTTCCTTTTCTCCCCATGTTCCTTACATTTCTCGGTGTCCTTCGTGCCTTTCTAACAGCTACCCAGATGCAATAAAGTCTTCCTCAAATGTACAGTATTTCTTACAATATAAGTTATATGCAATGTTCAGCTGTTGTTTCTCACAGCACTAGAGACCCTGTTAAGTAGGGAATATGAGTTTGAATGGCTTATTCACAAATGGGATCCAGATTCAGTGGTTGAGAACATAAGACACCCCAGTGAGTTCCTCCAAAAAAGTGGCAAACATCACTTTTGCTTTCTGCCTTCAAATGACATATTTCCATCGATTTTAGGCTTCGTGATACTGCTCCTGCAAAAATGCAAGTATAAAGGGGGGATGGGGATGGGAGTGGGGGGAGAATCTCACTTTTGAGACCGTTAGGCATTGAGCAGGGAGTCTAACCCATGGCAGTGACCATACTGGACGGGTGATGCGGTCCAAAGGAGAGGCTGGACGGTGGGTGCATCGGTGTTGGGGTGCTCAGCATGTGGCTGGAGTGACTGAAAGGTGAAATGTGGCTGAGGGAAGACATGTGTCTGGAGAGGGCGGCCGGATTAAAGGAGCTGCTCTTGGGGTAGTCCTCCAGGCTGTCATGCACCTTTTTGCACTTTTTGGATTTGCTAGACATTTTTCGGTTTCGGGTCTGGATGCCTTCCTTCTTCATAGTCAGGGGTCTGTTAATCTAAACAAAAATCCATTATTTTTTTTTTTTGCTTTCATGCTGGCTCCAAAGCGATGGAAGACTTGAACACAAAGCCATCATTATCGTTGTCGTCCTCCCATCCTCCCCATCACCCTCTCTGTCACCGCCCCATCATGCTCTTCTTCATCTTCCCCATCACCCTACCCATCACCGTCCTGCATTATCCAATCCATCATCCACCCTGCAAGTTCCATAAGGGCAGGGTTTGCATCTACCAACTCTACTTTTTTTAATGGTATTTATTAAATGCTTACTATGTGCCAGGTACTGGACTAAGCGCTAGGGAAGATACAAGCCATTCAGATTGGACACCAGCTTTGTTCCACATGGGGCTCCCAGTCTTAATCCCCATTTTATACATTGAGGTAACTGAGGCACAGAGAAGTTAAGTGACTTGCCCAGGGTCACACAGCAAACAAGTTGTGGATCCAGGATTAGAACCCAGGTACTCCCAACTCCCTGGCCCATACTCTATCCATCAGACCACTCTGCTAGTACTGTAATAATAATAACAATAATAATAATAATGGTATTTGTTAAGCACTTACTATGTGCAAAGCACTGTTCTAAGCGCTGGGGGGATACAAGGTGATCAGATTGTCCCACGTGGGGATCACAGTCTTAATTCCCATTTTACAGCTGAGGGAACTGTCTCCAAAGAGTTTAGCACAACACTCTGCACAAACTAAATATCACTGATCGATCATCACCACCACTGAATTGGGGATTCATTTTCAGTGAACGCTTTTCTCCTGTGGCTTTCAGAAATCCAAAGATGTTAGAGGTGCAAGCTGACCAGAATTCTGCCCTGTGACTTACACTATCGGAATGCTTTCCTAGCATTTAGGGCAAACAGCAGAATATAATTTTGACTGCCAGAGAGTCAGAGGCAAAACTCCCCTTGAAGGATTTCATAGGGTCAGGAATATGTCCTGGCACCCTTATTCCCTTAAAAAGGCAAGCCAGCCCACAAAGCAGGCACTGACCAGACATCAGTCACAGCGAGCACTGACCAGACATCAGTATCGCCTACAGAATGCTGGATTTTAAACCTTGGGACTGAGGAGACACTTGTCTCAGTCTCGGTTCCACTCATCCTCCCTGGTCTTTTCAGAATGAGTGGGGAACTAGACTGTTCGCCCCACACCGGGTTCATTTCCTGTGGGAAGTTACCTCAGCTCAAAGGTCATTTACTGCCATTTTTATCCCTAACCCTCATTAACCACTTAGAATGTGCTGCAGTAGCAGTAGGGTAAACGTGGGGAAATCAGTTAACATCCATTTGGTATCTGGTCCCACTAAGTTCCACCTCCCCTAAGCCATAAGAATCTGTCAGTTCAGTCCTGCTCAACTCAGTTCCCATTAGCCGAGCCCCTCCGCCCCCAAGTCCCACCGACCCTGATGATGGGAAAAGAGTTCAAGGGCAATCTGGACTCTGAAGACTCAAGTCCCTAAAGCTTCTTACATTCAAACCAGAGCCCAGGAGCAGAGCTAAGAAAGTACAGCTCCTTGTCACTGTCAGCAGGCCACTTGACTTCAGTTTCTGGGTTGAATACAACCCACTACATTTCCTCCGACTGAACTCCCTTCTTATGGAAGAGAGTCTGACCTGGTGTCCAAAGGCAGAAAGGGGGATGCCGGGAGGAAATCCATTCCATTCCCAGTAATGGGGTAGCAGCTATCCACAACAGGCCTGGGAACCACTGTCCTCCCCAACTTTTAAAGTAAAAACTTCCAAAACTAGCAAGAGGAGTAGCAGAAAGACAGACAGATGCAAGCACCTGCCAGAGAAGCAGTGTGACCTAGTGGATAGACCACAAGCCTGGGAGTCAGAAGAACTGGAGTTCTAATCCTAGCTCTACCAGTGTCTGCTGTGTGACCTTGGGCAAGTAACTTAACTTCTGTGGGCCTCAGTTACTTCATCTCTAAAATAGGGCTTAAGACGGTGAGCCCCATATTGGTCAGGGACTATGTTGAACCTGATTAACTTATATCTACCCCAGTGCTTAGTACAGTGCCTGGCACATAGTACGTGCTTAACAAATACCATTTAAAATAAAACATGTTCTAGAAGGCCCAGCTGAGCTGGGGAAGAGAGGAGGAAAGGATCTGGACTGGGAGGCAGAGCAGAAGCTTAGTGTAGTCACCCTGGCAGGGAATACAGTATCCAACTCCTTGCTACTAGACTGTACCTGTAAACCCGTGTATATGTTTAAGGTAGTTGTTAAGCAATTCCTATGTGCCAGGCACTGAAATGAGTACTGGGGTAGATGAAAGCTAATCAGGTTGGTTAGAGCTTATGTCTCACATGGGGCTCACAGTCTTAACACTGAGGCACAGGGTAGTTAAGTGACTCATCTAAGGTCCAACAGCAGACAAGAGACAGAGGTGGGATTAGAACCCAGGTCCTTCTGACTCCCAGGATCATGCTCTAGTCCACATGGCCACGCTACTTCTCTGGCAGCCTATACTGTAGTCTCTGAAGAATAGTGCTCTGCACACAGTATGATCTCAATAAATATGATCGGCTGATTGATTGACTGATACTAGCAAGACTGGTCCAGTAGCACAGGTAAAGGGTCCCTGAAGAAATGAATCTGGAGGGACTACCCTCCACCAGGGAGCTTGAACTAAAGACAAAGTAGGCCTTTGTAGATAACTTAGTCTCTTTACCCAGAGATCTAGGTGGATAAATATCTAGATACCCAGTTACCCGGATAATGTACAGATCTATAATTACATGGATATCTACCTGCTGACATGTAGATACTCAATTCTCTATGCTTACCCAGCTACCCAGATGGAACAATACCTACATACATAGGCAGCTATCTCTACATCACCAGATACCCAAAAACACCAATAGCTACCTACTCCAATATTGAGATATACAGATACCGAGACACCAAGATAACTAGAAAGATACTTATGGCCCACATTCAGAGATATCTAGATAGAGAGAACACGAACACAATGAAAATGATGACTGATAATTTTCTGGGTATGGTTATGTAAGCCAACTATAGTCAGAGATCACCCATTTCATACAGATTCTGGCTGTGAACAGAGAGGAAATGTTCCTGGCCATAAGCTACAAACTCCAAGAATGCTTTCAGAATCAGTGGAAATTTTAGGGTTTCTAGTGACCTAGATGAAAGTCAGTGACGGCCCCTTAGGAGCTAAATTTTAATGTCCCTGCCCACGTATCTAAGAAAGAGTTTTTCATAAGATGGTAAATGAGAGTTTAACACTGAATTGTAATAATAATAATTGTGGTATTTGTTAAACCCTTACTATATGCCAGGTACTATACTAAGCATAGGGGTGCATACAGGCAAATCAGATTGGGCACAGTACCTGTCCCACATGGGACTCACAGTCTCAATCCCCATTTTACAGATGAGGTCACTGAGGCACAGAAAATAAAGTGATTTGCCCAAGGTCACATGACAGAGAAGTGGTGGATTAGATTAGGATTAGAACGAATGACCTTCTGACTCCCAGGCCAGGGCTCTAGTACAGTTTATCAATCAGTGGTATTTACTGAGCAATTACTGTGTGCAGAACCCTGAACTAAGAACTTGAGAGAGAACAATTCAAAATATTGAGTAGACATGATCACTGTCCTCAAGGAACTAGTAGAGTAGTCTACACAGGGCAAAGGCTCAATGAATATTATTAATCGATTCAGTGAGTTATAATCTCAGATCACTGTCTCCAAGGCAAGGCCCTTTTCCCTCCCTATAGCTGCTTCTTCCAGACTGCAGGGTATTGAGAAGGGTAAACAGAGATATTAAGCCAGCCTAAAAACAACAACACCCAAGGCTGCCCCTCCACTGCAATAAGAAAAGCAATTGTACTATTTGGTTCAGCGCTTACTACTAGCCAAGCACTGTACTAAGCACTGGAGTAGATTCAAGATTCTCAGGTCCCTTATGGGACTCACAGTCAAAGCAGGAGGGAGAACAGGAATTGAATCCCCATTTTGCAGATGAGAGAACTAAGGCACAGAGAAGCGAAGTGACTTACCCAAGTGGCAAGTGGCGGAGTCAGATTAGAACCCAGGTCCACTAACCCCCAGGACTGTGCTCTTTCCACTAGGCCATGCTCCTTCTCACTGGGCCACACTACTTCTCAGTAGGGACACTAGCAGTAGTGTCTGGGGTGGGCTGTAATTCCCAGGCTGCCTCTGACAAACAGACTGCTGACCGGGATCTTTCAGGAAATCCAAGTGAAAACCTAAAGACTCCAACCTCATTACTGCCCAGCTTCCCCAGAGAGAAGACCAAAAACTGCTCTGCTTATTCACTGCACCGGCTCCTCAAATTTAATAACCAACCCTCAGGGGGACCAGGCCCAAACATAGAGGAATGTACTTATCCCAGGAGAATAGGAGGTTCCTAGTCGGACAGGGTCCAGGAGATGGGTGTGAGAAACGCTCCAGTGGGCAAGGAAGGTCAAACTGGAGAAGCAGTGTGGTGTAGGGGAGAGAGAATGTGTCTGGGAGTTAGAAGGACCTGCATTCTAATCCCAGATCTGCCGTTTCTCTGCTGTGTGACCTGGGATGTCACTTCACTTCTCTGGGCCTCAGTTCCCTCATCCGTAAAATGGGTGGGACGTGGACTGTTTCCCACCTGATTTGCTTGTATCTACCCCAGCACTTAGAACAGAGCCTGGCACATAGTAAGCACTTCACAAATACCATAAAATAAAATAAATAAATCAATAAATAGATTCAGTAGAGTCGACTGAATTCTGTGTCTCGTTCCCAGGATCCTGCCCACTTGATGTATACTCCGGCAGTTAGACAGAGGCCAGGTAGGATCTGGCATTCGTTTGAAACTGACTAGACCTAAAGGTTTCCTGTCAATCCATCCCAACCTGGGACGCCCCTCTCACAGATGAAAAAAAAAAAATGAACCTGGGCCGCCTTGCTTCAGTTGCGGCTGCTGACGCTACCGTGACCCCAGGGCAGTGACCCAAAACTTCTCTGCACTTGGATGAAGACCAGAGGCCCTAATCCAGCACCACCCATGGGTCGAGCCACATATCACGGTCCACCCCGACTGCCCCACAAACCTAGGAGCAGCCCCTCCGCTGGAAAATCCTGAGCCAAATTTTCCAACACCACAACAGGGAGTCTGGCCCAACTCCCTCCCCCTTCCACCCACTAGCTTTCACCTACCTCTCTCTCCTCTCTCTCCCGGCACTGAGTCAACTGCTTTGCATGGGACCACCCCCTAGAGGCCTTGGTACCTCCCTAACTCCCCCCACCCACACCCCCACACCAACTCAGCTATCAACCGAGTTTATCAGTTCGGAAGATGACAGAGAAGTTACTCTAAACCTCAACCCCCTGAATCTTCCAGCTCTTGATCACAAATCTTTAGATCTCGAGCCCGGTGGGCGAGTGGGATCCTCTGAAGTGCCAGGCAGGGCTGCGGTCTGACCCTGTCCCACTGGGCAAAGACAGGGTTGTGGGGGAAGGAACGAGGAACAGATGCATTGATAGTGCGATTCCATATTTTTAGGAGACTCCAGGGTGGGGAGGGAAGGGCCGGAAATTGACTCGGTAAGGCATAGAGGAGCGGGGTCAGGGCCGACGGAGCAGAAGAGAGACTTTTGCCAACAATATGCTTAGGTTGTCCTGAGCTGGACTGAAAAACCCCCCAAATTCCTCCCTTGACCCCAGAAACCCCAGAGTACAGTGGACAGAGCAAGCATGATTGAGAAGGTTCCAGTCCCAGCTCCAAAGGTGGGCTTGGCCAAGAGCTTCAGAGAAACGAAAAGTGCTCTGGAGGGGAAGGGCAAACAGCAATTCTGGGAGCCAAACCTTTTAGAAATCGAGATTTCTTTAGGGTCAATATGAACTCAGTTCTCAGGGCCAGGTCAGGCCTGTCTTGAAGAAGGCCACTTACACAAAATGGCTGGGGAGGCCAGTAAGCAAAGAGGAGAGACTTGCCAAATGAAGAAAGCCGGAGAAAGCGGCCAGGAATACATCCAGCCGAACCCAAGGTAAAGAAGAAAAGCCTTATTGTACTATGCAGAATTATTATTGATGAGGATTATTGCTCCAGTGCACCTGAGGAGGAGAATGAGCTCAAGGCTCTGTTTTACTGGGTATGGATAATTTCAGATTGCCGCTCTCCTCAGGCTCTCTCTGCATGGGCAAGCTAGTTAAGACAGAGTTGTCAGATGAAATCTTCCCCGACATTTCATTTCACGTCTCAAAGAGACGAAGGATCCGTTTAAAATTCACAGCACAGGTTGAGTAGGGGAGACACTTAGCCCCCGGTAACCAAATCAGTCCTCTTAGTCTCAGGAAATCAGTGTGCCACACATGACAATTCTATTTACACTCTCTCTCTCTCTCTCTCTCTCTCTCTCTCTCTCTCTCTCTCTCTCTCTCTCATACACACACACACACACACACACACACACACACACACACACACTATTGCTGTCATTTTTAGTAGGAAGGCACAAGTAAGGAAACACCAAAATACAATTGCCGACTTCTTTTTGTTTTCCAGTGGGAACATTTTTTTCTTGCAAAACCAGACCAGGCACACAAAGCATATCAGATTGCAACATTGCATGTTGTGTTTTCCAATGCATACTAAGTGGATAATATCTCTCTCTATGCATAAACCCCTCCTGTCTTGGCACGTATGTGGCAAGGCTATACTGTTACCAAACTTTACGGCCCTTTTTTTTTTCTTTTTTTAAGAAATGTTCCAAATTAGATCCCATTACCCCAATGATCATTTAACAAAAAATGACCTGAGGCTAGTCCTCTACCCCAAACTGGGGAGGCTCAATTTAAAAGGGAAAAAAGGAGGGCATTGATAAAGTGGGGGTGGTGGAGAGAGGCGTCGTGGCAAAGGCCCCAGCCAAGGGGACAGTTTCTTGGAGGGTTCCAGTTACACTTACATTGTGCAGCTTGTAATAGAGTCCACAGGCATTACAGACAGGATCTCCATTGGCATTTCTCCTCCACAGGGTAGTTGTCGTGGTTTGACAGTTTGCGCAGGACGTACCTGCTCTTCTGGCTGCAGACTGGTGGGGGGGGTGGGGGGGAGGGCGGCGGGCGGGAGGGAGAAATCAAACACGGATTAAATAGGTTGCGTTACCAATGGAGACAAAGTAAAAAAAGAAATCTGTCAATGAAATCAAAACTAGCAGGCGGACCACATGAAAGTGACGAAGGTCCCCAAAATCTTCTTAGAAGAAAAGAATCCCACAGCTTAAAAATACCTAGGTGTCAGTGACCTCAGAGCACTGATAGTTTTCTCCATTTAGTGGGGTCCGAGGGAGGATCAGGGCAGGGAGGGGAGTCTGAGAGTTGGCAAGACCCATCAGAGAATCGGTCAGAATGGTGGGCAGAGAATTCAGGCTGGAGTTGTGGTGGCAGGGAAGGCTCAGCTTTACCTCCCCTGCCCTGAAATGGGATGGGAGAAAAACCTTTTGAACTCTTGGAGAACAAAAATCACCAAATTCTGTGATTCGAACTGCCCGTATTGAGCCAGAGCAACTGGATCCCATTTATTAAGAGCCTCACGGAGTGGAACCAAACTGATTAAAGAAAGGAGAGCATGTGTAGGCATCCGCAGATGCGTGTCATTCTTCGTTTTGTTTTTCACAAAAACCTTAGAGAGCTCTGGGAAAAACCGGCTTTCTTACTTGTCAAAAATATCTCATCAAGATTTGGACACCGTGGCTGAAAATGGTCTCTTGGGCAGCCTAAACTTACGAACCTTCCCCCATGTGGGTGGAGTCTTCCTCTCTCCCTTTCAGTAACTTGAAGTTGGTGACAGAGACTGCAAGCAGAAGAAAATTTACTGCTTGATACTGACACTGGATCCCTGACCAACTCACCTGATCTCCCACAGCCCCTCGGGCTTGGGTGTTTCAACATATTCTGTGTGAAAAATCACCCAGTCTACTATTTGACTTTAGGGGCCGGGGAGGTCGGGGTGGGGGGGTGGTGGGGGAATAGGAGCAGGGGAGCAGGGCCTTTCCACCATTTCCGTGTTCGGGATACTGCTTTAATGGGACTTAAAAAGAACAATTTCTTTTCATCTTTTTCTAACTTGGATGTTTTTATTTTATTTTTTAAATAAAGCAAAAATAAACAGGAAATTACACCAAAAAAAAACCCACTCTGGGCAAAAATAAATATTTTCAACACTGATAACAAAGGAAACAAAAATGAGGGGAAAATATTGGAATTTTCAACTAATTATTTAGTTTCATTTGAGACAAGAAAGGAAAGTTAACACACACAGATACCAAACAACCCTTCTTTAAGTGGCCCAGCTCTCAGGGTCAGAGAAGAAAAAGCAGGCAAGGGCCAAAAAAGTCAAAGTCAATTATCCCTTGATTATGTTCAAGGAAATTTTAATCTAGTTATGGAAACCTGGAAGAGAAACTAGAGAGACCCAAACATGCTTTCCTGTCCGTATGGTATCAGGAGAAAAGTCTGGAGTACCACCTGGTCTTAAAGGAACTGGAGAAACCAGAAACTGTTTGACTTAGATATTTTCCAGTTTTCTTTACCGGAGCAGAACCTTATTCCCGATACAAAACAAAACAAAAAATACCCTTTTCAGACAATCAAATCATCCATCCAATCCTAGTTGACTGTGGCGAGCTCTAAATATTGGAGGCACACAATTATAAGAATGCAAGTTTTCAACTCCAGAGATCGAGGAAGTAGAAACTAAAACACAGTCCAAATGCTAATGCTTTGCTGTAAGGCATAAGGCAGGTAACTCCACAGGCCCTTAAATCCTTATGGGGTTTTATATAAGCATATATTATAGATAGGTTTTACATAAGGATATATCTATAGATATATAGATATGCGGTCAATTTACTGTGGATACACTCAAAACCCAGTAATCAAATTTATGCCCTTTGATCTCTAAGGATTATAAATTATAAGATGATATTCTCAATGATACAGCAGTTATAACAATATGCTATTCATAACCTTGTTTTGTAAAATAACCTTAAAGCGTAGCACTTCTCTTTTAAATCATCCCACCTCGGCACAGTTTTGAATGCACAGTATGAATAACTGGAGGCAGCTAACAGACGCCGATTCACTTTCTTCTCCTTTACAGTATGTAAAGGAATTATACTGAATTCCCAGTATAAATAAACCATAAAAATTCCTCTAGTATATTGATAATGGTGGGAAGGCAAATGAACAGAGAAAACCGAGAAAAGCCCTCCCAGTCCTATAAACTCGGTGAGGCATTCGCAGTGTCTAGTCAGCTACCACTACGCAAAGCACACTCATGGTTTTGAGCAGCCGTGCTGCTGACTCGCTGTCAGAAATCCTTACAAAATTCTGGGGTCATAGAAAAAACTATCTAAGGATCTTCCTTTCAGTAATGACGTCTGCTTCCTGAATTAGTTTATTCAACGGCAGATATGCATCTTACAGAAGATCTGCATTTTATGTGGCAGTGCACTTCTGAAAATCTTCAATGATTCAAAAATAAAAATCGGAAACCGGATGGGGAGAATTAGAGGAGGCAGGAGAAAATAAATAAATAAATAAATAAGTTAGATGTCCAGGAGTTAAAGTAGGGTTGGGGGGGCGGCGGGGGGAAGATGAGAAAAATTCAGGAGCTGCAGAGTTGTAATACACAATTGCCGAGGAACTTTACGTACAAGTTTTTCCCCAAGGAATAATTTAAAAAGGAATGAAAGATTAAAATGTGATAGTAGCCGTTCGGCTCTACAGTGAAAGTCGGTTACTACTCAGCACCCTAGTGCTTTCTTCAGGAAAGTAAACACAGACAAAATGATATAAAATATACGTAGGGCCTTTCACTGGAATCTGCATAGACAAGCCAACAGGGAAAATATCATGTTGACCCAAGCACAACAGACTGCATTTCCAAGTGCGGCACCGTTTTCTCTTTTCATTTTGAGGGTATAGTCCTAAGTATATTTTTAGGACATGAGTTTTTACCAGGGCCAGGTTTTGAGTGATTCAGAACATTCTTTTGTGGTGTGATCACATTAATTTTGTGCGAACACCTCCAGCTGTTTTTTTCAAATGCTTCTTGTTCTGATACGTTCAAACATCTTAATGTTTGGGTTGGGGAAGCAGAGCTGTTGTTTATGAGTTATCTCCAGTGCTCAGATATCCGGCAGCTTTTTCCTAGGAAGTTAGCTTTGCACATAAGAGAAAGAAAAAAATACAAAACAGTATTTGGAGAAGTAGAGGGTTGGGGGCATAGGCTTTGAGGAGTTGGAGACTGGGCGGGGGTGGGGAGAGAGGAATGGAGAGAAGGAAGCAAAGAGATCGAAAGCTGCCAAAAAATCAAAAATTGACATCTCGCTGGTATTCCCATCCCTAGATTTTTTTTTTCCTTTTTCTGGTGAGGATGTGAAAGGTGTGGGATTTTTTTAGTAGTGGGGTGCACTAAGAAACTGTTTAAAGTGGAATTCTGATGTGGAGTTTCGGGCCCATCAATTTCAGGACATGAACCCATCCACTGCACTGACTCTTTTCCCCCTCAGACTCTGAACTTCTCTCTCAATGTCCGCGTCACAGGTAGCATTTCAATTCCTCGCCCTGCCTACATGTCTGAAATCTGTAAGATGGCTTGCAGAGGACAGTTTCATTTTTTGATTGGCCTTTCCTTCTCTGCCCTGCTCATCCTGGCCTGCAGCTACTGGTCTTCAGACAAGGTAACTTGGCCAACATCTCACTTGCCTTTCTTAAAAATTGTCATTGGGTCAAAAACAAAAACAAATTGTTGGTGTCTTGAAAAGAAACTCAAGCAGGCAAGGTGTTAAGATTTTCTGCTCCTCCTCTCTCCTTTTTTACTACTCTAAAATCCAACTAACCCCACACAATGCCCTGTAAGAAGCAGGGCTGGACTCAGACCTCTGCCTAAGGAGAATCCCTAATTTCTACTCCTGGGAAGAAAGGGAAAGTACTTTTAACCTAGCTAATAGGTTATCCCTCACCAATTCAAAAACCAGCTCCATCACCAGCTATTTAAACTCTGACAATTTTTGAAGACCAGTCACGATCATTTTAACGAAACACAGATAGACAATTAGTTAACCTGTCCGGCACATTCCTAATAACAGTGTTATGGAGATTGAGAAAGAAAGAAGGAGTCAGAAGCTCCTTTCCTAGACATCCTACTTAAAAAAAATAAAAACCTTTCCCTGTACAGGCTGACATGATTTTGGACTGTCCTGCCAATTTCCTGCAGAAAGCTCTCCTTCCTGAAGAGAGGAAATTAAAAACACAGAAAGGTTAGTGTTGGATCAGTGCTTTCTGAGGAGGAGGAGGTGGTGAAAGAGAAGGAAGAGAAGGAGTAGGCAGGGGAAGAGGAGGAGGATGAGGAAGAGGAAGAGGAAGAGGAAGAGGAAGAAGACTTACCAGCCTTCGCTTGGGCTTAATGAGGGGTCGATTCTGTCCATTCATTTTGTGGTAGAGCCCACAGGCATTACACAGGTAGTGACCGGTTCCGTCTCTCCTCCACAGCGGGGTTGAGGTTGCCCCACAGTTTACACACTCCCTGCCTTCTGGAAACAAGATCACACATAAGTCACTTATGGAAAAGGCACAGGGACACAAGGAAGGGATGGGCAGGGAGTAGGGCAGTGGGGAGAGAGATGATGGATCTTGTTTTTTCGTCCTTACATTCTGGGAATTTCTTTTCCTCCTCAACTTTTCCAGGGTCCTTTGGTTAAAAAGATTAATTCTCTGCCCTTTCAAAATGTCTTTCTCCCTTATCCCTGCCTTCCCAAAAAGCCACCTACCATTAAATAACAACCCAATCCTGCCTTTTTCTGGGTGCCTTGGGCAGGGGAAATGGGGTGGACTGAGTTGCCACTGAGAGCCAGAGATTTCTATTCAGGTCACTTGAGCAAAAGTTACCATGCTGCCATTTCCCTCTGGGCTCTGGACAATGCCTCAGCAACATGCTACAATCAGACCAAGGGAAGGGGAAGAGAAAATAGGAATGACCCTCTACGCTGCCCTCATCCTCCTCAGTTTTCTACCTGGGATTTACCCTGATACAGATAAGAGTTTGACAATCCAGAGTCACAGTGATAGGTGCAAAGTTACAAGACAGATAAACAGATGGACAGATCGATGGAGAATGTTGCAATGAATGTTCAAGTCTACTCTGGCCCCACCAGCAACACAGACGAGGGACTGACTGATTGATTGATTGATTGATCACCGGTCACGGTCAGGCTCTCAGTCAACCCATTCCCCTGAGGAAATAGGAACAGAGAGGGCTGATGTTTCCCCCAGGGCAGCACAGGGCGGTTTCAGAAAGCCGCAACTTCCCCAGGGGCTGGTCAGATCGGGTCGGGGAGAGAAGGAGGTGAAGCAGGAAGGGAAGGGGGAGAAAGGGGAAAAAAGACAAAACGGGAGGAGGGGCAAGAGGGGGGTGGCTTTGGAGGACTACCCGGCAGGGGAGAACAGTAGGGGCGGAGGCGAGGCAGGGCTACTGTGCAGTGTGGGTCCGGTCCCGGGGATGGGTGGGCATCCCCAACCCAGGGAACCAGGCTCTGGGAGCTCATGCGTGGGGAGGGAGGGGCAATCCCTCCAAGTGGCATTTGGGGCGGAGGAAGTGGGGGAGTTTGCTGACTGATTTCTCTCCTCCTGAGGCGGAAAGGGTGGTGTTGATAAAAATGACCTTTTTAAAGGGAAAAAAAGAAAAAGCTCGGTGTTCGCTGTCCCTGCCGGCCCCTCCCCCAAACCTCGTCCTGCTGAACCCCAGCCATCCCCCCCCCCCCCCAACTTCCCGCAGGCTCAGGTCAGCAGGGCTGGCAGGATCGAGGTGGGGGGGGGGGGGGGTCTGACTTTCTCCAACCCCCAAAACCCATTCAGTGCAAGAACCAGGAGAGGGAGCAAACAACTGGCCGAAGGAGCCTAAAAAGTTTGAATCTCCAAAAGAGGAGGAAGTGGCCCCTCGCCCCAGCCTCCTCCTCCACTCCCCCAAACCTCATAGGTGTGTCTCGAGTCTAGACCAGAGGCAAGGGGACCAGGGATCCAATCTTTGGAGGGGGGGTGAAGAAAGACTGACCGAGGATCTGGAGGCAGCAGGGGTGGTGTTCAAGTACCTGTTGTTGATGTGTGTAGTGTGTGTGTGTGTGTGTGTGTGTCTGTCTGTCTGTCTGTCTGTCTGTCTTTTTTCATCTCCAAAGGGCTCAGGATGGCACTGAGAGGATGTGCTTTGAGGTGCGTGACACGTCTTTCATTTTTGGTCATAAACCTGAAGGAAGTGGGAAAATGGGTATACATGAAGAGGAAGATGGGGAGGAGGAGGAAGGAGAGGGGGAAAAGGAGGAGGAAGAGGAAGAGAAGAAGAGGGAGAGGAGGGAGAAGAGGAAGACAAAGGAGAAGCAGAAGAGAAGCAGCGTGGCTCAGTGAAAAGAGCCAGGGCTTGGTAGTCAGAGGTCATGGGTTCTAATACCAGCTCTGCCACTTGTCAGCTGTGTGACTTTGGGCAAGGCACTTCACTTTTCTGTGCCTCAGTTCCCTCATCTGTAAAATGGGGGTTAAGACTGTAAGCCCCACGTGGGACAACTTTAATTACCTTGTTCCCCCCCCCACCCAGTGCTTAGAGTAGTGCTTGGCACATAGTAAGTGCTTAACCAATACCAACATTATTATTATTAGAAGAAGAGGGAGAGGAGGGAGGAATGGGAGCTGCCCCTTGATTTTATTATATGCCAATGAGCCAGACACCAGGACCCCGCAGGGCACCCAGGCAGTCTGGCCGGCTTTGGAGTTTTGATTTTCTCTTTCCCCAACCTCTAGCACAAGGCTATTTCCCTCTATCCCCTCTCCCTTCCCTCTGTTTCTCCTTCCCCAGCTCATCTGGACCAGAGGCTTGGAGCTGACCAAGCCAAGCTGGAGCCAGCTTGGAATGGGGAGGTCACCCCTTCCTTTGCTGCCCAGGTTGGGTTCTCGGGGACAAGGGGAGGGAGGGAGGGAGGAAGGGAGGATTAGGGAAGTGGGGGTCCCTCTGATTTGCTGAGGTTGGGGAGAGGTAAGGGGAAGGTTTCCTTTTGGAGGGGGGGGGGGAAATGTGGCAGGGTAAAATAGATGAGACTCACGGGTTACCTTTCAGGGGCCTTTGTTTCCCCCACCCACTTCCTAATCCTCAGATCTTGGCAGGGGGAAGGGGAGTCTGTGGCTTCTGCAAGCGGCCAGTTTCCCTGCAAGGGTTTTGTCCTGAGACTGTGTGTGTGTGTGTGTGTGTGTGTGTGTGTGTGTGTGTGTGTGTGTGTGTGTGTGTGTGTGTGTGTGTTGGGTGAGCATTCACACTGACACCTCCCTCTGGGTGAGGAGAACCACAGGCGATGAGGCCTTTTGACATTCAACAGCCAGTTTCAGACAGAACTTGCTCAAGTTGCTGCTCTGAGCTCCGGGGACCATCCCACCGGCACCGGAGTCGGCCAGGACAATTGGGTGGGGGGGGGGAGCAATGGGGGTAAAGAGGGTGTCAGAGAATGAGGGCACATCCACCCGGCTCTGAAGTGACCCCCCTTCAAAACGGCTCTTGCCTTTTGTTTGCAAAGGTGTATTCTACTACGCAAGCTCAGGCGATTAAAAAAGCCACCCGCGCCTAACCACAAACTTTAACCGTTTCTCCAAAACGCTGTAACCCTCCCTTCTTCTCCAGCAATTGTCGCCTTTGAGAAGGAAAACACACACACACGCAACGAACAGAGACCCCCCCACCTCCCATGAAGATCCCACTGTTTCCTCCCTACCCAAGCGTGCAAGCAAGGTCGCACGCTCCCGCACACACACACACTCAGACACATGCATCGTCCTCTGAAACTTCCCTCTAGCTGCCCTCCACCCCTTTCTTATACACATTCTCGTCATCCAGGTGTTTTGGCCCTCGATTTTTGTTAGTTTTTTGGAAGGGTGAAACCAGGTTAAAATCATTTAGAAAGGTGGCGGGGTGGGGGGGGGGGGTACAAGAGGTGACCCAGGTTTGGGTTTACACGAATCGCAGCTCTCTTTCTAGAATGGCAATGTAGTTCGAAGCAAAAAAAAAAAAAAAGAGGACGAGCGAAAGTCGCCAAATTGAGAGACGCCGACATAGTATGCAAGGGTGAAAAAAGGCGAAAGGGGGGCGGGGGGAATTAGGAAGTTGGGAAAAGAGTCGTCTTCCCCTGACACATATATGCATAGAGAGAGAGAGAGAGAGAGAGAGAAAGTTGCTGTTACCATTAGCACCTCTTCCCGCTACTATGAGCACCCACAACTGGAAAAGTCCCAAACCCAGACCCCACAGGGCAGGGGGCTCCCACACATGGGGTCCTCCTGGCTCAATCCCAGCCCCTAAATCGGCCCTTCCCACTCGAGGCCCTACTTTCCCGAGACTCCCTGAGCTGCCCCTCACCCCACCTTCTCAGTCACACAGCAGACCCTCTCTCTCTCTGTCTCTCTCTCTCTCTCTCTCCTCTCTTTCTTTTGCTTTTTGTTTGACTCCCTCCCTCCCTCCGGTCTACTTTCATGTATTGAACATGCAGGTCTGAGTTTTTTGTCAGCCTAACCGCATCCGGACTCTATTAAAGTTCCTGGCGCGGGATAAACAATGCAACTGTCGCGTGCAGCAGTCTGAAAATAATTGGATTAGCTAAAACATATCAGCTAAATAGAGACAGTCCTGTTCAGACAGTCGGAGTAAATGTCACGCCCTGGAAAAAAAAAAAAAAACAAAAACCCTGAAAACAGATCTCATGCTCGCCGATCTCCCAAGCCCCGACCTCCGCCGGAAAAAAAAAAAAAAGTGGGTTTCGGAAACTGTGCTCATCACACACACACACGCACACATATGCGCGCGCACATACATGCACAAACATGCACACGTGTATACGCGTTCGAACACATGTACGCGGCAATCGGATTTCTCTCTTACTTTCTACAAAAGTGCCGGCAGGATTCGCTGATCCAGCCGATTCATTGTGGACTAGGACTCGTTCTTTCCTGCATGCGGGCACATATACACACAGACACACACACACACACAGACACACACATATACGACTCCCCATGTCCCTCATCGGGACGGGATCCGAGCGCACGGTGAGGGGGGAGTGGGGAAGAGGGAAAGGATGGGTTGGGTGGGAGATTCTGCCTAAGAACTTGTAAGAGTGAAGTTAGCAAAAATCCTACTTAGACCCTGAAGACGGTTTTGGCTTTGGTTTAAGGCACCGGTAAAATAAATTTGCCGAGGATTTCCGGATCGAGAGATAAGGAAGGAGAGAGAACGAGAGAGAGAGAAAGAGAGAGAGAGATTGTAACACCTGAATAATTTCCCTGCCCCTAGAGAGGCGTCTCCGCTCACCCATCGCCCGGCTGAATTAGGCACAGCCGGAGAAGGGAACCGGGCCCAAAGCGAAATTAGCAGATTGATTCGGCGTTTGTTTTCCAGTTCAGCTTGGGCTTTGCCTTCCCGCTGCCCGTCTGTGCCCTGTCCCTCTGCCCTCTTCCCTCCGGGGGTCCCACACTGCAAGGCCCAGCCCCTCCACCCTGGCCTGGTCTCTTCCTCCAGGGTGGGAAGGACCGGCCGTGGGCATCACCCGCCGGGCCCCAGGTGCCCTTATTCAATCAATCAATTTATTGAGCGCTTACTGTGCGCAGAGCGCCGTACTAAGCGTTAGGAAAATACAATTCGACAACAGATAAGAGACAATCCCTACCCAACAACGGGCTCACAGTCTAGAAGATCCTAGGAACCTCAGGCGAGGACCAGGGACCCGGGGCCCGCGGCTCGGGGGCGGGTGGCGGTTGTTGGGCCTGGGGCTCTGTTGGCTTGTTCGCTGTCCCTTTGTAACGTCAAACCTGTAATAGGGTTTGAGCCACGAAGCAGCGTGTCTCAGTGGAAAGAGCACGGGCTTGGGAGTCAGAGGTCATGGTTTCGAATCCCGACTCCCCCGCATGTCTACTGAGTGACCTTGGGGGAGTCACTTAACTTCTCTGGGCCTCAGTCACTTCATGGGGATGAAGACTGTGAGCCCCACGTGGGACAACGTGATCGCCTTGCCTCCTCCCCAGCGCTTAGAACAGTGCTTCGCACATAGTAAGGGCTTAACCAACGCCATCCTTATTATTAGGGGAGCGCCTCCCTCAAATCCTCGTTGTCGGGCGACGCCCCGGGGCTGCGAGGAGGTGACAGGGGGAGTCGGGGGAGGGAGACCCCCCTCTGTTTTGGCCCGTCCTCTCCCTGGGTCCTCCGGTTCCCCAGCTGGAGGGGGCAGAGGGGCAGAGGGGGCGCGGGGAAGGGTGGAGTGGGGTGGGGGGCAACCCTACCTGTGCTGGATCTCGCCTTCGGCCTTGACTTGCATCCGAAGCCCGTGGGCGAGCCGCCGAGCAGGCTACTGGGGGGGAAGAGTCCGGACCCGTATTCGGGGACGTAGGAGGGGTAGGTGGTGATGGGGTGGTGGGCGGCGGCCGAGCCGGCCCCGAGCGACCCCATGCCGGCCCGGGGGTGGGCCGTCTCCAGCTTCATGCTGTCGGGCAGCGTCACCTGGTACTTGATGGCCTCCTTCTCCTCGGGCCGGGCCGAGCCCGCCGAGCCCGGCGTGGTCAGCGACGGGTCCGGGGAGACGTCCTTGGGCGGGGTGGGCGGGAAGGTGAACAGGTGCGGGCTGGAGTGGCCGGCCGACAGCGAGGAGGACGAGGCCGGCGGGTAGACGGAGAGGGGGCCCGGGGAGCCGTGGTGGATGGACGTCTTGGAGAAGGGGCTCAGGTTCCAGGGCGAAGCGCTGTGGTGGCCGCCCAGGGCCTTGCTGCCGTCGAGCCAGGGCAGGGATCCGTGCAGCAGCGGCGGGCGGCATACCTGGCTGCCTGCGGGGCGGAGGGGACAGGGGCGATGCGGAGGGGGCGAGGCGGGCAGGCCCTACCCACCCTTGAGGCCTGGGGTCGGCCTGGACCCGGGACTCCCAACCTCCCTGGGCCCCGCATCCCTTTCGGTCGACGAGGCTGAAATTTACTTACATTTACACTTACACTTACACACACACACACACCCTTTCAAGCCGTATCTGCTCAGCGACATAGGGTTCGGGCAACGGGATTGGGGGCGAGAGGCCTTGGCCGGCCACAGTGCTTTGCACAGAATTCGCACTGAGCTGGGACAGGACTGGACTGAAGCCAGCCCGGCTAACTCAGCCTTCCTCGCCCTCCTGGACCAGGCCCGGGTGGCTCATGGTACGGGAGGCCCCGGCGGAGATTGCCACGGAGCGACACTCAATCAATCCACCTGACTGCCCCCAGCCCGGAATCTTTATCGGGACCCTTCGAGTCCACGTACTGGGGTCGGGCAACCAACTGGCCTCTCAGCCCCCTGCCTATCCCGAAAAAAAAAACAAAAACTCATCCCCCGCATCCCTCCATCGGGAGAAGCACCTTCGAGTCGCCGGCCTCTCGACTTGAGAGTACAATATTGAAACCAAAATTTTGACGAGAGGAAGAGGAAGGGATGGGGAACGCGGGAAGGAGGGCGGGGGAGCGCTCTGCGAACATGAAGGGTCAAGACTCACTCTTATCCAGGAAGTCGTATAGTAAATAATATTAAGTCTGCATCGACCGCATTTCCACTTAACGGCTGGTACGCATTGAACAGGGGCAGAGAGCGCGCCGTCCGCAGGAACAAACGTTTTAAAACCTTGGTGACAGCAGAGCGGTGAAGCCGGCGTCTGAGGAGCTCTGTCAACACGCAGAGACGGGGGCCTCGGGCTGCCTGTCTCTGTCTGTCTGTCTGTCTGTCTGTGGATCTCTTTTTTTCTCTCTCTCCTGTCCAAGAGGGACCCAATCCCTCACTTTTTCCTGGTTGACTCTAGCTCCCCTTTTTCCTTCAACCTCCACCTCGTATACGCCTTCAGATTTTGTCTGTTGGGACGGGTTTTTCCTTTGCCTATTTTTTCAGGTCCACCCTGCGACTTCTCCGAGGGGAGGCAATAGAAATCCCCCAGCCTCTCCCCTTTTCCATCCAAAGAAACACCACTCGAGCCGACGGGCCGGACCCAGCGACGGCCCGGCTCGGTTAGGCCGGGAAATCCGATGGGAAGGGGTGGTGGTATTATTACTAAGCGCTTACTACGTGCCAAGCACTGTTCTAAGCGCTGGGGTAGATACAAGGTCAGCAGGTTGTCCCAGGTGGGGCTCGCAATCTTCATCCCCATTTAACAGATGAGGGAACTGAGGCCCTGAGAAGTGAAGTCACTTGCTCCCAAAGTCAGCCAGCTGACAAGTGGCGGAGCCGGGATTAGAACCCAGGCCCTCAAGCCGGCGGGGGAAGCTATTCCCCCGGGGTGAAAAGAGAAGGCCCGGCCAGGCGGGCAGACGAGGAGGGGGCAATGCCGGGTGCTGGGCGTTTTTACCTGGCTGGCCCCCGACACCGGGAAGGGAGTGGAGGAAGGCACAGGCAGTGAAACTCCAGGATCGGCCGCGCCCCCCCCAGCACATGCATCACAAACACACACATACACACACAATTCATCACAAACACACACACAAGTCTCCAGGCGGCCTCGACCCACCGCCTGGGGTCGAAGACTCTATTTGCCCCGATTAGGGATCCGAGGCTGGCTTGGTGGGCGGGGACCCCCCTGTCAGTCCGGCCCCTCCCCATCACCTGCGGGGCTCTGCCCGGGCTGCGGGCGACCAGCCGGCTCCACCGCCAGCCAGGCCGGCCTGGGGGAGGCCGGCAATGCCCGCGGACGCCGCGCATCCTCCCGCGCCCCCGCAAACCCTCCTCGGGGGGCCTGCTGGGATGCTCCGGGAGCGTGTGTGCCTGCGTGTGCGGTTTAAAAGGCGTCGTTCCCGGTCCTCGCCCGTTTCCGGGGCGACTGTTGGGTAGGGACTGTCTCTATATCAATCAATCAATCAATCAATCGTATTTATTGAGCGCTTACTATGTGCAGAGCACTGTACTAAGCGCTTGGGAAGTACAAATTGGCAACACATAGAGACAGTCCCTACCCAACAGTGGGCTTACAGTCTAAAATGTGGCCAACTTGTACTTCCCAAGTGCTCTGCACACAGTAAGCGCTCAATATCTATTCTATTTGATTTTGTTAGTATGTTTGATTTTGTTCCCTGTCTCCCCCTTTTAGACTGTGAGCCCACTGTTGGGTAGGGACTGTCTCTATATGTTGCCAATTTGTACTTCCCAATCAATCAATCAATCAATCAATCGTATTTATTGAGCGCTTACTATGTGCAGAGCACTGTACTAAGCGCTTGGGAAGTACAAATTGGCATCACATAGAGACAGTCCCTACCCGATAGTGGGCTCACAGTCTAAAAGGGGGAGACAGAGAACAGAACCAAACATACCAACAAAATAAAATAAGTAGGATAGAAATGTACAAGTAAAATAAATAAATAAATAAACAGAGTAATAAATATGTACAACCATATATAGTGCTCTGCACATAGTAAGCGCTCAATAAATACGATTGATGATGATGATTGATTGATTGACTGACCAGAAAACGAAGAAGAAACTGCGGGTCCGGCCCCCACCCCCACGGCCCGCGCGGCCCCCGCGCATCCTCCGCGGGGCGGAGGTGGCGGGACTCACCGTGGTGGGCCGGAGGGTACCGCTGCACGGCCGTCCGCACGGAGCTCCCGTAGTAGGGCGGGACGTGGTTGCCCTGGCCGTCGATGTTAAAAAGTACATCCACCTCTTCGGGCAGAGGGTACTGCGAGGGGTCCATGTAGGAGTGGCCGAGGCCCGGGTGGTGCGTGTCCGGATGCTGGCCGTTGAGCACGGCCGGGTGGTGGTGGCTGACCCAGCGGGGCTGCTCCGCGCTGACCTCCATGCCGGCCCGGCCTCTCCGCGTCCCCCCGGGGGTCGCGGCTGGACGGGGCGCCTCGGGACGGGCCGGGGGGCCGGGGGGCCTGGGGGGCCGGGGGGCTCCGGGGGGCCGGGAGGGAGGGGACAACACGGGCCGCCGGGGGAGGATCTCGCCCTGGGACAGATGTTTCGACGGAGAGGAGCAAAGGGGAGAGAGCAGAGTCCCAGCAGCTTGGAGGGAAAGGAAAGGGGGGGCGAGTTTTAAAGTACTGCTAACGACAATTAATGATAGTCACAACAGTAACGACGGTGATGGTGACAACTGGTCTGAAACGAGAATCCCCACGCAGTCTTTTCGGCTCTGGCGGGTCTGTTGCTCTACGGGTCACCTGTGATGGAAAGAGGGGGGAGACGTGGGTAAGCACTCGAGCACCCTAACGCCGGAGTTTTGGGGACTCCTACACCCCTACAGACGGACACACGCAGGCACTCACGCGCGCTCATATAGGGTCACCACCTATGGCCTGTCGAGGAGAATACGCGCACACACACACTCCACACACACACACACAATCACTAGCTCAACATATCGGACGGAGCTCTCCCCCCTTCCCCCCTACCCTAGTTCTCCTCCAGATTCCTGTCTCCCAAGGGAAGGAAAAGAAGACAGGCGCCGACATACATACTCCAGCTAAGCACCCTAATCTAGCCAACTGCCACACCAGGCCCGGTAATCTTCGAACCCAAAGAAATCCACTCCGCTCGAGATCCCCTTCCCCCCTCACATCCTCTAATGGAAAAGAATTAAAAACCCTTCCAAGAGGAGGAAAACAGAAAATGAGTGCCTAAAAAAAGAAAGAAAGAAAGAAAACAGAAAATGCAGCACCAACCTCAGTAATGGGGAGCAGGAGAGAGGAGTGTGACCCGGGAGAGACTGACTGAGGCAGAAACTGCTTGGTCAGATTGTGTATCTCTCCTTCTTTCTCTCTCTCTCTCCCTCTCTTCCTCTCTCCCTCTGTCTCTATTTTTTTTTTTTACAGGGAATGCATTCTTTCTGAAAGTAGCAGGACGGCGCCAGCCAGCTCAGTGCTCTCAGACAGCTGTGGCGCGACGCAACTTAAGGAGGTCCTAGTGTCATCAGCTTATAAGGGGGAGGAGCCTGTCTCTGGATAAGGAGGGGACAGGATACTGAATATAAGGAAACTGCAACCCAAACCTACTCTTTTACTTTAACCCCCACCCCCATAACACTCCTCCCCTCCTCCTCTTCCCAAATTCCCTCCTCCCCCTCCCGTGACCGGAAAGTATTGCCATGAATAGCCTTCCACAACCTAGAAATACTGGAGAAAGAGTTAACAAGCGGCGTTCAGGTTTGGGGGTTGAGAGGGGCGGGGAGGAAGGGAGGAGAAAATTAGCACTCTGGTCCTTTAAACGTAGCATCGGATCCTGACCATTCGTATTGGGTTGGTAGAATGATTCCTCCTAGCCAACACTCCCAGCCCCATTCATAAAGCCAATTTCGGCGGCGGAACTTTTTTTTGAAGGGGGAGGGTAAGGGGGCAGTGAAGGAAAGGAATGGTTGTTTATGCACTTGAGATTTATAGGGACGAGATCTACTTCACCCATCCTGAAAAGTTGGAGTGAGTATTTGGGGGGGGGGGAGGGGGGATTACGCCAAGTAAAGTGAAAACAGGAAAATAAAATTTTCAAGGATTATATAGATTAACCCCGAGTATAAATTTCCAGGGAAGTTTCCGAGGTCAGGTAGAGGAATAAGCGTTAAATTCTAATTTCCGTGTTTGAAATATATATATATATATATATATATTCCTATAAATAAGCATATAGATATATATAGATATATATGTTTCCCTCTAAATGAGCATTTCAAATTAGCAACAGTCCCGTTGCTATAGCCGTCCTTCCCAAGCCTAATATTTGTAAAAAAAATGTTTTCTTTGGGTTTGAATGACAGGAGCGCTGGACGGAAGCGGCGTGCCGAAGTGAAACAGATTTCACTTGTCGGGAAGAAAGGAGAGAAAAGAGGGAAGGAGGGAGAGAGAGACGATGTTGAGAAAAGAAATAAAACCGATCCGGGGGAGCGGAGGGGAAAAGAAGTTGGAACCGTAAGTGTAAACAGCAGCGGAGGGAAATCGGAAAGAACGTCGTTCCTGAAAACTAGTTACCAAACTTTTCGCGTCTGATCTCTTCCCAGGGAGAGGCGTGGTGTCTAACCCTTCCTAGACCCCTGCATTTCTACTCGAGGTCCGGGAAGAGAGGAGGGTCGGACCCTGATCAAAAATAAAATTTGAAAAATAAAAAAAAGTTCTCCGGAATAATCCTCCAAACTGGCCGAAAGTCAATGAAGTGACGACCCGACAGCGGCGCGCCGCAGGAGACTTGGCTACTGGGGCGAGGGATGAGGAGAGCAGGGAGGGGAGGATTTCGAAAGGGGGCGTTGGGAGGGGGCAAGGAGCAGTCGCAGCCAATCAGAAGGCAGCGAGCTCCGGGACCTCGCCAGCGCCTTCGGTGATTGGCTGACGGCCGGAGTTCGAACCCCCTTTGCCTCCGCTCCGTCCATTGAGCCACTGCATCCCCTAGCGGCGCCGAGGTACCAATCCGGGCAGCGGCGATTCTACGAGCGGCGGAAGTTTTAGGGAGAAAAGTCAAGGAAAAGTTTGATTCTCCGCTCACTCATCATCATCATCATCAATCGTATTTATTGAGCGCTTACTGTGTGCAGAGCACTGTACTAAGCGCTTGGGAAGTACAAGTTGGCAACATAGAGAGACAGTCCCTACCCAACAGTGGGCTCACAGTCTAGAAGGGGGAGACAGAGAACAAAACCAAACATACTAACAAAATAAAATAAATAGAATAGATATGTACAAGTAAAATAAATAAATAAATAGAGTAATAAATATGTACAAGCATATGTACATATATACAGGTGTTGTGGGGAAGGGAAGGAGGTAAGATGGGGGGATGGAGAGGGGGACGAGGGGGAGAGATCTACCGGCGGAGAGGTGACGGTTAAGGCTTTTATGTGGAAAAAAAGTTCAAGGAGTAAAAAAAAGCAACACAAACCCCACGTATAAATTAAGTATTTCTATACACGGGCAACTGGAGATCCCAGGAGAGCTGGCAAAGCACCGACGTGTGCGTTGGGGCTGCCATCTCCATCATGGAACCCCACTTTCATAAATAATAACAATAATAAATAATAACATTTTCACCTGGAGAAGAAGTTTTTGAAGGTCTGTTTTTGAAAGTCTGCCCTTCTAGCTTGCCCGAGGCTTTTTGCTTTGCTATGCTTCCTCTGCTTCCCTGTATATATGTATATATGTTTGTACATATTTATGACTCTATTTATTTATTTATTTTACTTGTACATATCTATTCTATTTATTTTATTTTGTTAGTATGTTTGGTTTTGTTCTCTGTCTCCCCCTTTTAGACTGAGAGGCCACTGTTGGGTAGGGACTGTCTCTATATGTTGCCAACTTGCACTTCCCAAGTGCTTAGTACAGTGCTCTGCACACAGCAAGCACTCAATAAATACGATTGATTGACTGATTGATTGATTGATTCCCAACTCCGAGATTAGGCACTTCGGCCAGATTCGATTTGAACACAGGTGAGTTTGCTCCCTAACCCGGGTAAAGGCAACCGACGGGGAGAAAGGACATAAGAGTCTGGATCTTCCTCCCCTTTTTTTCCTCCTAGCTTTCCTTTTTCTCGCTCTACTTTTTCTACTTTTTTTTTCAGAATCCAAGGCTACCGGCTCTGGTTTGTTCACTCTGTCAGTTTAGCCAGAGAGCATCGATTTCTCTCTCACTCTGACCACGCTCCTCTCCAGCGTCAGCCGAGCTGCCAAGCATCTCTTACTAACTGAGTTCTCCAAAAACCTTTTAATTATTTAGTTTATGTCTAACACACACCGGAAATCATTCAACAAACAGGGACGCGCATACAAAACCCCTCTCCCACGTTTTAATGTCCTCACTTGTATTTATTTAAAAGAAAGATTTAAAAAAAAAATCAGACACAATTTTCGGCACCTACACCTTAATTCCCAGAGCCAGAAAACTCAAAACGGGCCCTAAAAACCTCAATCCTTCCTAGAGTTCAACCACATAAGCTCAAGAAATTCTGTCTCTCCCGCTCCGAGAAGCCAAGGAGGAAACTGCATCCGTGAGCTGGGGAGACCCCTTTGCCCCCTGGAGAGAAGAATTGCTGACTCAAGGCTCTGAAACGAAATCGAAGATGACATGTCGGAGCTTCTCCCAAAAGGGCCCAGGAGCTCAACTCCCAATTCAGGTGACCCTGTGCGAGGACCACGCCGACCCGCGGATCTTTGATCTCGTTTTATTATCCGTGCTGATTACTTAATATGAACGCTGCACTTCAATGGCCCCATGGACAGTACCGGGATTATCTGGATGAATGGGCCCCCACCCCCACCCCCACCAAATCCCCGCACCGGCCAGCGTGACTTAGAGGAAAGAGCCCGGGCTTGGGAGTCAGAGGATGTGGGTTCTAAAGCCGGCTCTGCCACTTGCCTGCTGTGTGACTTTGGGCAAGGCACTTAACTTCTCTATGCCTCCGTGACCTCATCTGTAAAATGGGGGTTAAGATTGGGAGCCCCACGTGGGACCTGATAACCTTGTATCTGCCCCAGCGCCTAGAACAGTGGTTGGCAGGTAATAAGGGCGCAACAAATGCCGTAGTTACTATTAATTATGATTAAAAACCTCCCTTGGGCAGGCAGGTAGCCGGGATCCGAGCTGGCCGGGGTGGTGGGCTGCTAATTAGTTATGCGACCCCCCGAGCCCCAGACTGAGCCCCCTCCTTCCTCTCTCCCTCGTCCCCCTCTCCATCCCCCCGTCTTACCTCCCTCCCTTCCCCACAGCACCTGTATATATGTTTGTACATATTTATTACTCTATTTATTTATTTATTTTACTTGCACATATCTATTCTATTTATTTTCTTTTGTTAATATGTTTGGTTTTGTTCTCTGTCTCCCCCTTTTAGACTGGGAGCCCACTGTTGGGTAGGGACCGTCTCTATATGTCGCCAACTTGTACTTCCCAAGCGCTTAGTGCAGTGCTCTGCACACAGTAAGCGCTCAATAAATACGATTGATTGATTGATCGGTGGCGGCGGGGAGGGAGGGCGTTCTGTAAATGGAGCCTGCCTGTAGGGGGGTATTTAGCTTCTAATTCCCAGCCTGTCCGCCCCCTGCTCCCGGACTGACAGTGGGTAATTGGGAAATGGGAGGTTGCTCTTTTGATGGCCCGCGCCGGCCAGTCTCGCCGACGCCACACTGGACTTGACGTCACGCGGCCCAGCCCAGAGCCAGGGGAGGGGAGGGGAAGGGAAGGGAAGGGAGGGGGTCGGAGGAAGGGAGGGAAGGGGAGGGGGCTGGAGGGAGGGAAGGGCGGGGGGCGCCAGGCGGGGCGACCACCAAGCCGGGCTAACCCACGTCCTCGGCAAGCCCGGGCCTTACGCTCCCTAGGGCAACGAGGGGAGTGGGCTCCAAGCGGGGGGCAGGGGGCTCCTGGCTTCTTGTTCCTTCCTGCCTAAAATTTCGGGGCGCCCCGAAGCCTCGGACGCCGCCTGCCCCCTGGCTCAGGCCAGCCCCGTCCCTCATCCCGCCCAGCGCCCGCCCCCCGGGGCCGGGCCTCGGGCTCGTCTCCGCCGGTGCTGCCCGGCGGCAGCCTGCAGGGAGAAAGCGGAGGCCGCCGCTGCTGCTGCTGCTACTGCTAATGCTGCTGTCTGCTAAATGCTGCCGCTAAATGCTACTGCTAAATGCTGCGGCTGCAGCTGCAGCTGCTGCTGCTGCTGCTTCCCTCGGCCTGGGAGCGAGGCCACTCCGCCCGGGTAAGGGGGAGGGGGCTCCCCGGGCTAGGGGCACTTCAGGGGCCGGAAAAAGGGCAGCTTATCCGGCCCCTGGAGGGAAGGGATGCAGGGATGCGGGGATGCAGGGATGCAGGGATGCAGGGAAGGGGTCGCCGGCCGCCCCGTGGGGCTGTGCCCGTCCCCTTTCGGGGGCATTTTAGGGCGCTAGGTTCCCTGGGGCTGAGGGATGTTCTCGCTCCCCTTGCGCGCTCTCTCCAAAGTGCATCTCCCCCATCCCCCTCGGACTCCCGGCTCTGAACAATGGAGAGGGGCCGGGAAGAGAATCGGAGGTGGGCATCGGGGTCCCCTCCTCCCCCTTGCTAAGCGCTTAGTACAGTGCTCTGCACATAGTAAGCGCTCAATAAATACGATTGATTGATTGATTGATTGATTCCCGGTCAGCTAGGCCCGGGGATGGTCACGAAGGGATCTTCTAGACTGTGAGCCGTTGCTGGGCAGGGATTGTCTCTACTTGAAGCCGAATTGTACTTTCCAAGCGCTCAGTACAGTGCTCTGCGAGCACTAAGCGCTCAGTACTGAATGACAACGTGGCGGCGGGTCCACGGGGAAACCCGAATCCCTTTCCACGTCCGAAGTTACCGAATCCCGGGAAAGGAAGAGGAAAACCCCGCGTCTCCCGCCGTGCTCGAGGCGATCCTTTCAATGTGTTGACATAAGGGCTTTGGAAGGGGAAAGGGAGAAGAATGGTGTCATTTCTCCCGAAGCAGCAAATATTTGCATGCGGGCGAGGGAGGCTGCAGCCGGGCAGCGCCGCCCCCGCCGCCCCGTCCTCCAGGCTAAGCCCGGGAGCCGGCCGGCCGGGCCCCTGCCCACTGCCCATTCCCAGGGAAAATGAACGAGGAAAAATGGGAGACGGCGGTGGGGGGAGTTCGGGGGAATGGGGGCGAGGACCGGTGGGAGCGGGTTGGGAGCCAGCACTAAATAAAGTGTGGCCCGTTCCTTGGAAAATGTCCGTCTGTCTGTCCTGGGAAAAGGGGGAGTGAGAGGGGAGGCGAGTTCGGTCCTGGCCCCGGCCCCATAGGCAGCCCCTCACCCCCACCCCCAATCAGGACCCCCGCCCCTTTCCCCAGCTCCTGTCCCGGGCCTCTCTGCAGGGGAGCCGGGACCGGGCCCGGCTTCTAATTGGACGTCGCGGCCTAAATAGACTCCATTGTTGGAGCAATTAGCGAAAGACAATCGCGGGAGAAAACCGTTTAATTCGATTTGGAGGCCACAGCGGCGCAGGCGAAGGGTCGGGGCCGTCGCGGAAAAGGGTTGGGTTGGGGTGGGGAGACGGTGCGTGGCCCCCCCAACTTCCCCGAGGGAGGCGAGAGACGCTTCCCTCTCCATCCCTATATCCCTCCTCAGCTCTCTCCTCAATCAATCAATCAATCAATCGTATTTATTGAGCGCTTACTGTGTGCAGAGCACTGTACTAAGCGCTTGGGAAGTACAAGTTGGCAACATATAGAGACAGTCCCTACCCAACAGTGGGCTCACAGTCTAAAAGGGGGAGACAGAGAACAAAACCAAACATACTAACAAAATAATTCTCCTCCCTATCTCCCCCCTCCCTCTTTCCTCCTGCCCGCCGGGGCACGGGACTGGGCGGTCCAGAGAGTGGCCAAGAGGGGCACCGCACATTGGGTGGGTTTGGGGTTTTGGTGGAGGGCTCAGAGGAAAAGAGAAGAAAGTTCCTGCCAAAGAGCGAGCCTGTTGGACTCGGCAGAGCCGGGGAAATCCGGCCGTTCCCAGCTGGGCGGCCCACCCACCAGCCCGGCCGAAGAGTCGTGGTACCCGAGGCGCAGACGCTTGTCCCGGGCCCGCGTCGGGGCCTGGCTCGGGGTGAATTTTCCATCGCTTCGAGGTGCTTCGTTTGGGCATTTGTTTGTGTGAATTTGTTTGGGAAGATCCCCATCTTACCTCCTTCCCTTCCCCACAGCACCTGTATATATGTATATATGTTTGTACATATTTTTTTTTACTCTATTTTATTTGTACATATCTATTCTATTTATTTCATTTTGTTAGTATGTTTGGTTTTGTTCTCTGTCTCCCCCTTTTAGACTGTGAGCCCACTGTTGGGTAGGGACTGTCTCTATATGTTGCCAATTTGTACTTCCCAAGCGCTTAGTACAGTGCTCTGCACAGAGTAAGCGCTCAGTAAATACGATTGATGATGATGATGATGATCTCCTCTGTGAGAGAGACAAGAGAAAGAGCCTCTTTCTGGGGGCCGCCCTGGCTCCCGCCTCCCCCTTGGCCCTCCCCACCACCCCGCCACCACCCTCCCACCAGCCTGGGCGGATTAGGTTTCGGTCGGCGGGCTGAGGTTTTACGGGGAACGAGAGGAGGACAGGTAAAGCTGAATAAACAGCCCCCGGCTGTACAGCGGGAGGGTTATACAGGGGACACGGCCGAGGGCACGGGCTGGGGGCGGGGGGCTTCAGCTGGAGCCCCCCCGCGCACGCACACACACATTTACACAACACACACAAACCCCACGCGCGCGGAGGGGACGAGGCTAGAATCCTTCCCCCCCAAAAAATCCCATTTTTAACAACCGGGTCGCCTCTCTCCTCGTCCCCACCCGTGGCGGGGGAGCGGCTATTGGACCGAGGTCACCTACAGCGAAGAGGCTGAGCTTGTCTGCCTCCCCAATTCTGGAAGATTTTTCTCTGTTTAAAATAAAAGGCCAGGTGACGGGAGGGGGGGGGAGTGTGTTAAAAATCCATGAAAGCGGGATCCGGGTGCAGGTCGAGACTTCCTAGTCCCAGGCCGCCGCCCACCCCCCTCCGCTTGCTTTCTTCTTCCGTTTTGAAATTAGCCACACACAAGCCTTTTTCTTTTTTTTGGGGGGGGGGGCTTTTTTTCTTTCTTTCTTTCTGCTAATTCAGCACGCTCCGGTTGGAAACTCAGATGGGACCCCGCCAGGGCAGCGAGGAGAGGCGGAGAGACTGAGAGAGAGAAGATGCACCGGAGATTACCCCCACTTCTGGGGATCCCGTGCCCCTCCTCTTCTCCCCCCGTTCATAAAAAACCCCGACAGCGTGAGATAACTATCGAGTGGGGCGAAGCGGAAAGACGCGGGGCACTGGGGAAATTTCGGCCTTGGCTCTAAATAATGCTCATCCCTCAGGCGGGGGCGGGGTGAGGCGGGAGAGTCAACTAAGGCAGGGAACGAAGCGCTGCCTTGGTGAAGATAACAGGAGATTAGTAAAAAAATCAATCCGGCCATCCCGTCTCTCCTTCCCACGGCGCTCCGCCCTGTCCCAGCTGCCCAGCAGGTAGCGGGAAAGGGATGGGAGAGAGAGCTGGGCTGAGCCAGGCTGGACTCAGCTGGATAAACCAGGACTGTATCCTCCCCACCCCTGCACCTTCCTTCCCCCCTGCCCCTCCTCGGAAGACGGCACCTGGATAGGGAAGCAACCGGTGCGTTTCAGTGCCCGCTTTCCCAAGGAAACAGACTCTCAGAGAACTGGTCCTCAACTCCCAGGCATCGCCAAAACCGGGGCGCAGGGGCAGAGGAATGGAGGGGGACAGAGGAGTAGAAGGGGGTGGGAGGGGATAAGGGAGGTCAGAGAAGGGGAGGAGAGGGCAGGGGAATGGAGGCAGGGCTGGAGAGTTGGGGGGAGGGCAGGGATAATAAAAATAATGGAATTTGTTAAGCGCTTACTATGTGCCAAGCACTGTTCTAAGGATAGGACAGTGGGGGGGGAGGGGAGGGGAGTGGATGGGGGGAGCAGAGGGGAAGGGAAGGGATGCGAACTGAGTTAGGACTTCCCCAGTGATGATGATGATAGTATTTGTTAGGCGCTTACTATGTGCCAAGCATTGTTCTAAGCGCTGGGGTAGATACAAGGTAATCGAACGGTTCTCCCCTTCTGCGGCAGCACCCTCTGTTCCCCACTCCTCCAGCTAAACTGAGGGCATCTCCTCTGCCTCTGCCGCCCCCCGCCCACCCTGTTCCACTCCATCCCAAGGTAAAAAAAAAATGGATTTATATCTCCCTCTTCGCGTCTCCCATCCCTTCCCGCCGACGACGGCCGGGGAAAGAAAGATGGTCCCTTCACCTCTCGGATCATCACTGGCCCACTATCGTGGAGAAGGTAGCCCCGCTACTGGGTTTCTGTGGTTCCACAGCAGCCGGTCGGCAGCTGAGAGGCACTGTTACCCGGTAAACGAGAAGGAAACGGGGAAATAGAATTGTTCTCGTCGGGACTCGCCCCTAAAGAAGTTAATTTTCGTTCGCCTCTGAAAGATCCTTTTCTACCTTTTCTCTTTTGTTTCTCAGACTTCTTCTAAGGACGGGGGAGCTAGGCGAAGAGAATACATCCTCCATCCCGCGTCCACTGCTTCTGCACCTCTAAAAACATGTTTGTCTTTCTCGGGATCCCTGCGTCTATTAAGTCATATATTACTGCGGGAGTGCGGAGGCTTCCGCGTCGCTTTGTGTGTCCGTGTAACCACGTTTGTGAGGGTGTGGGGAGTCTCCTCATCTTGTTCTCTGTCTCCCCCTTCTAGACTGTGAGCCCACTGTTGGGTAGGGACTGTCTCTATATGTTGCCAACTTGTACTTCCCAAGCGCTTAGTACAGTGCTCTGCACACAGTAAGCGCTCAATAAACACGATTGATCGATTGATTTTGTGAGTGTAATAATAATAATAATGATGGCATTTGTTAAGCGCTTACTGTGTGCTAAGCGCTGGGGGGATACAAGGTGATCAGATTGTCCCACGTGGGGCTCACAGTAATAACGTTTGTCCTAGTGGACGGAGGTCGGTGCAACAATTTTTGTGAGTGACGGTAGGTCCGCGCATCTGTTTGTGTGTCTGAGAATCGCGTTTGTCATCATCATCATCATCATCATCATCAATCGTATTTATTGAGCGCTTACTGTTTGCAGAGCACTGTACTAAACGCTTGGGAAGTACAAGTTGGTAGGGAGTGTTGGTGTCGGCTGTGAATTGTGGGCATCAGGGCCACTAGGACACAACAGAAAACCTTCCTTCTCTGGCGTTCCCGTTGCGACCCCTCAAACCCGGCACCAGAAAGGGGCTTCTGGTGGCCTTGCCCCTTCCCCGGGCCTTGTTACGGCCCAAGGAGAATAGAGTGGGGGGTGGGACCGGGGTCTCAAAACTTGGAGCCTCGAACCCCGCGTCGACCCAGGGGGTCTTCGAAGCCCCCGCTGCTGTGCGATGCAACGTTAAATACCTGTATATTAAAACCCCAATCGAAACCAAGCCGACACAACGCCACCTCTGCCCCAAACCTCCTCGAAGCCGCGGTCTCCGTTCCAGCAAATTCCGGACCGAATTGCAGGGCAGCGGGTGGAGAGACGGGGTCGCCCTCGTAGTGGTAATAGCAGTAGTAGTAACGGGATTTATTAAGCTCTTACTGTGTGCTGAATACTATAGTAAGCACAGGGAAAGAATACACAGGTGTAAGATTGGAAGGCGATTCCTTAGGGCTCTCAGCCTAAGCAAATCCGTTTGCGCAGGGGGTGGGGAGGCAGGGGAGAGGGCTATGTATTGGGCACAGCTACACTGTACGGAGCGCTCGCTGGGCCGGACCTGGGCGCACCCAATCAAACCAAAACGGAGAAATGGCCGCCCCCGCATCAGCCTCCTTGGCGGTCCCCCTGGGTCCCAACTGCGGCTCTTTGGCTTCTCACATTTTCATGGGGAAAAGCTGCGTCTCCCCCAGGACCTAACTCCCTGGTTCGCTCCGGGCTCCTCAGCCCCACTGCCTGAGACCTGCCCTAACTGCCCTGCTTGGTCTGGGCCCAACTCCTCTTTGTAGACCCCAGCCCCTGCCCATCGACCCCCAGCCCCTGCCCGTCGACCCCAGCCCCTGCCCATCGACCCCCCAGCCTCTGCCCATCGACCATCCCAGTTCTTGCCTGCCGACATCCAACCCCTGCCCGTCGACCCCCAGCCCCTGCCCGTTGACCACCCCAGCCCCTGCGCGTCGATCCCCCAGCCCCTGCCCGTCGACCCCCAGGCCCTGCCCGTCGACCACGCCAGCCCCTGTCCGTCGACCCCCCAGCCTCTGCCCGTCGACCATCCCAGCTCTTGCCTGCCGACATCCAACCCCTGCCCGTTGACCCCAGCCCCTGCCGTCGACCCCCAGCCCCTGCCCGTCGACCACCAGCCCCTGCCGTCGACAACCAGCCCCTGCCGTCGACCCCCAGCCCCTGCCTATCGACCCCAGCCCCTGCCTGCTGCCCCCCAACCCCTGTCCGTCGACCCCAGCCCCTGCCCGTTGACCCCCAATCCTCTGCCTGTCGATCCCCGAGGCCCCGCTCGCCGACCCTCAATCGCTGGACGCCGACCTCAACCCCTGCCTGTCGACCCCCCAACCCCTGCCCGTCGACCCCCAAGCCCCCAGGCTGCGATTTTCCTGGCTAACGCGCCCGGTCCCAGAGGTCGGGGGGTCGGAGGGACCCAAGAAGGCAAAGTTTTCCAGGCTGGGGCCTTCCCCGGGGCCCAAGACTCACTGATTGTCTCGCTCCCTCCGTCTCCCGCTGCCTGGGCCCCCACACCCCACGGCTCACCCCCGCACGGCCCAAAACAATTTACACCGTTCGCCTCTGCTACCCCTAAGAATGCACACGCCACTGCACGCGCACTCGCCCGAATACACACACGCATCTCGTGACACACACACCCTGAAAGACACACAATATGGGTTGACAGACCATACCCACCTCCGCCGGGGGACCCACGTTGACACTAAACCTGCGGGCTGCGACCTCCCCCCCCCCCACACACACACACATATACACACATACACACAGCCACCTTCTCCTCTCCGGGCTGGGCCTACGATACCCAGGAGCGAGGGAATGCAATGCCTTTTTACTAATCGTCCCATTACGTTTAGGGAAAAAGACAGCCACCGCTCCGGTCCTTGTACGGGAAAGACTGGGGGGGGGGGGGGGGGCGGCCAACGACGAGGAAAGAGATTTCGGCCGGCTTTCCGAGCTCGTTTTGGGCTTCCCCGAGGCGGGGCCTAGCAGCCCCGCTTCCAGGTGTGGGGTACCCGGGGGCGGCGGGGAGAGCTGAGTCGGTGATGGGAATCTGAAGCAGAAGAAGGGGAAACCAATCGGTCTGCTTCATCAACCACCTGCCCCCGCCTCTGGCTCCCTGTAACCGCCGAGATCTCGAAGCGACCCGCGGGTGGATTCAGGATCTGAGTCCTTCTGTGACAGTCAAACCAGGACCCCCCACCCCGGTCTCCTTCCCTCCTCCACCCCCGTCCCCGACACACACACACACACACGCACACACACACACACACACACACCCCGGAGACTAGGTATTATTGCCTGGATGGGTTTCGTGTTGTTTTCCACGGCCCCAAAGCCAGCGTCCAGTTTGACGGCCTTCCGCGTCCGAAACCCTGGAATACAGATGTTCACAGCATCTGGACTCTAGCATCTTACCCCCGGGGCGCTCCTGCTCCTCTTATTCTATGCAGCGATAACGAGTCTAAACAACCCCCGCCTCCACTCCCCTGGCACGCACATACGCACATTCATGCATTCATTCAGTCGTATTTATTGAGCGCTCGCTGCGTGCAGAGCACTGTCCAAAGCGCTTGGAAAGTACAATTCGGCAACAGATAGAGACCATCTCTACCCAACAACGGGCTCACAGTCTAGAAGGGGGGAGGCAGACGACAGAGCAAAACAGGTAGACAGGCATCAATAGCATCAAAATAAAGAAATGGAGTTATAGAGATATACACAACATTAATCGTGCACACATACTTCGACACAGACCCGTTTCCGCAAGCGCACACATATACTCATATACACACTCGTGCACACACTCGTACACACACACACACACACACATTCGGAAAATAAACTCCACAACGGGAGGATTTCACCACTCCATAAGAATTCTCGAACGGCCGGCCCCAGGCCTGAATCCTTCGTAGAAAGGACTTCGTAGAAAACCCTCGATGCTTCCCCAGAGGGCCTGCTGACCCCCCGCTCCTCCTCCCGGTCGATTCCCTGGGCCCTTCCCTCCGGGGAAGGGAAAGGAAAGACGAGGAATCGACCGTCCTGGAGAAGCAAAGCATTCCCGTCCCCTTCAAGGCCAGTTTCTCCCTTCCATCTCAGAGGCTCCGGAGTTCCTCCGCATCCCTCCCTGCCATTCCCGCTTCCAAGGTCACCGGAGGAAGCCGAGGAGCCCAAGTAATTGGAAAGAACAACACGGACGGGGTCGGGTTGAGGTTCTTCCAGTGGCCTCTTCCCCCTTGGGATCAGTTCCCGCTCCTAATTCTCTCCACGTGGGGAAGAGAGAGCGCGCGGCGTGGGCAAAGGGAGTGTGTGTGTGTGTATGTGTGTGTGTGTGTTGGGGTGAGAGATGGCAGGGGACAGATTAGCGAAATTCACTGACCTGGGCGGCTTCCTCTGCCTGGACGGCTGCTTTCTAGTTTTTTTTTTCCTGACTCGCTGGCTCTCGGAAGGCAGAAATGACAGACGGATTGCGCTGCTGCCTCGGCCGTCCCCGCTGCTCAAGGCATCGCCTCTCCCAGTCACCAGCGAGAAGTAAAACCTAGGTGAACTCCACCCTTCCTAGCAACTCACCCTCCTCCTCTTCCTCCTCCTCCTCCTCGTCGACTTTCTCCTCCTCCTCACTTTCAAGAGATTAGAGTTCTTCCGGGTTGTGGGTGGGGGGAGGGAAGACAGAGGGGAGGGGGAAGAGACACAGAGACACAGAGACACAGAGAGAGAGAGAGATGATGGATATATTATGACTCCCAAACCAGCATCGTGAGGGGAAGGGAGACAGATAGGGATTGAGGTTCGCTGCACCACATGCCTCTAATAAAGATTAGTCCTCCGGGAGAATTAGTCGTATTGAAATGAGCATCAGGGGCGGTATTGTTATTATTGACGTGGTCGTGACTACCGTTCTGGAGATAGGGAGAAATGACTCTCTTTCCCTCCCTCATCCAGGCGACCCCGGGTGGGAGGCTGGAAAATGGAGGGATGGGGAAGGGGGGAGGAGGATGTCCCGAGGCGCTGGGTTCAAGGCCGCCGACCCGTCGTGCTACTGTCTCACCGGCGAGCTTCCCCTCCCGGTTTTGGCTATTATTGTCGTAATTTCGACCAGCTCAAAGCGCTCGCCACCTGATTCATCCCCTCTCAACTGGGAGCCGTCGGGGGTGGGCCGGAGAGGGGGGAAAGGGGTGAGAAGCGACGAGTGACACGCTGCTGCCACTCTTTATAGCACGAATCACAGATTCAGAGAGACACATACACAAGCACGCACACCCACAGACACAGTTTCGCGCAGAAGAAGACCTTTTTCCCACGGGCAGGAGTAAGGACGCGAACGCCGGAGGGAAAGCCGCGAGCCGGAGGAAGCCGTCCCGCCCGGGTAGCGAGTCCTGATCCCTCCTGGAAGCTCGGGCCTTCCCAGAGATGGGGTGGCGGGGAATGCCGTCGACGGGAAAAAGTCAATCCTCCGCAACAGTCACCTCCAACCCTTCATCTTTCCGCCCCTTCCCACACTGTGCCCCCTGGAGAGAGCTTGCAGCTCTGCCGGGATTTAACTCACTTTATTGATCTTGGGGGGGAGGAATCAGGGCCCCTGGACGGTGACGGGTCCAGTTGCCCCGTGACTGTATTTTCAAGGTGTAAAAGAGTATTTGGGAAAGAGAACTTGATCGCCGCCAAGCCAGGGAAGCACCTAGGGCCTCATGCTGACTCCCCACTGGAGCCCGCGTTCAAGCAGAGCCCCCTGAAGGGGTGGAGGTTGTGGCCGGCACCAGTGGTATCTGAAAGGGAGTGCTAATGGGGTGTGCTTTGGGGGGCCAGCGTGGGCCCAGCCGTGGCCATGAGCCTAGCCGTGGCATGGACCAAAGGGTGAATGGGCCCGGCCATGGCCCAGGTGTGGCCCCAGGACCGGGCATTGACGTGGCCTCAGGGGTGGACTTGGGCCCAGCCTTGGACGTGGGCCCAGCCCCGGACGTGAACCCAGCCGTGGCCATGGGCCCAGCTGTGAATGTGGACCAATTCTAGTTATAATAATAATGATGATGACATTTATTAAGTGCTTACTATGTGCAAAGCACTGTTCTAAGCGCTGGGGAGGTTACAAGGGGATCAGGTTGTCCCACGGGGGGCTCACAGTCTTAATCCCCATTTTACAGATGAGGGAACTGAGGCACAGAGAAGTTAAGTGATTTGCCCAAAGTCACACAGCTGACAGTTGGTGGAGCCGGGATTTGAACCCATGACCTCTGACTCTCAAGCCCGGGCTCTTGCCACTGAGCCACAGCTGTGGCCGTGGGCTTTCCCACTCCAGCCCCGGAACACCATCTGCACTCGTAGGCATCCGTGTCTCCTGTATTCGTGCCGTTCCGCGTTTCTCCCCTTCACGGCCTGCAAGACTGGGGTGTTAGAGAACCTGGATTCCTGAACCCATTCATGATCCCACTCAAAGAAGCCAAACCCTGGGCATTCCCCCGGCCCTGCTCCTCCCTAAAGGCTACGAGGGGAGGGGGCGGAAGGTGAAGGGAGTGGGGTTAGGCGAGCGAGGGGCCTCCTCCTAATGTGGAGAAAGAGAAAGGGCACTAGGAATCGCAGAGGCTCGGGAGCAGGACAGGTGCCTGGGTCCCAGCCCCAAATCACGGCCTACCTCTTCCTTCTCCTCCTCTCCCCTTTCCTCCCTTCCTCTCCTCTTCTCTCTGCCTTCCTTCCTCCCATTCCCTTTCCCATTTTCGCCTACTCCTCCCGTCCCGAATCCCTGGCCCCGGGGCACTGAAGGGGCTTCCATATTCCCCCAGCTCGCCAACCAGGCCTCCTGGCCACACTCGTCCATCCTACTGCCGCCGGGACCCGTGGCCATCTCCGAATCTGCTTTTGATGCCACCCACAGCTCGAGAAACCCGAGCCCGCCCCCCCACCCCGGCCCTCCCACCATTCTGCCTTTGGCAAGCAAAGCCAATTACGGCAATGCCCGGGAGGGGAACGGCTCTAGGAAAAGAGGTGGCAAAGCAGGGAATCAATACCCGGCTTCGTTCCCCCAAAAGCTCGGGCAGCCATGGAGGCCTTTGCGTCTCCCTCTCAATGCCAGGCCCTCTCCAGGCGGACCCGGGCTCCCAGAGGCGCTCGCTGTGTGTATATGCGTGCACAGGTGCGTGTGCAAGGTGTGCACGCGTAGGTTCTCGCGTGGGATGGAAGGGAGGTGTACGTGTGTGATTCCACGTCAAGAAGAGGAGACTCGTGGGACCATTTGAGAAGGGGCACCACAAAAAATAACCAAGTTTGAACAGAGGACCTCTTGAACAGCGGCTTTACGGGGGAGAAGGCAGGGAGCGATGTTACTCCCTGAAAGGGGTCACTATCTGTGCAAACGCACCGCACTCTCTCTCTCTCTCTCTCTCTCTCTCTCTCTCTCTCTGACTAACACTTGTAAAAACCAGTCAGCCTCTTACCGCATTTCAAAAAGGCTTCTAACTTGCATCTTCGGTAGGGTATGAGTGTGTGGGTGCGCGCTTGGGCTGCAGTTGCCACACGGTTCCCCAGGATCTGTCCGCTTCTCTTCCCCTCTGAATTTAATCATTTCGGGGCAAGGGACAATCCTGCCTGGCGGGCGAGGAGAAGGGATTTAAGTCTCCCTCCGGGAAGTCCACTCGAAACTGTCTGCCTATGAGGCCCGCACGCACCTTCACTTCCTCTGACCCGCCAGGATCACGCGCGCACAAACACACACAAACACACACACACAACCCACACACATATCCACTCACTCCCATTCCCATTCGCACACCCAGGCACCCATGGTTAATCTTCCAGAAGCATAAACACACGCACTCACCCCAACCTCCAACTCTAATCACCCAGAAACGCACCCTCAATACACACAACCCTGGCTTCACCTTCCTGATCTTTCTCCCCACAAGTGTGTGAAAGTTACTTCCTCCTTTAACCCCCGCAACTTGCGGCTGTCCAGCCTCCTGCCAGAGTCTGGGGGACCCCGAGGCGGGAAACCAATGGCAAGAATGAAGATTTAAATGGTCCCAGGACGGGGCTTGGGACGGGACCAGAGTTTGGCTTGGGATGTGGAGTGGGAGGGCGCGCGCGTGCGTTATAAGCATCACCTATGGCGGCCCTATAGCGCCCAGAATATTCCTCCCAAACAAGTAACATTCCTCCCAAATAAAAGGTTTAATTGGATACTAAATAGAGCTATCTGCTTCTACATTATTCGATTAGACACATCTATGTGGAATGTGGATGGCAGGTAGATAATTCGTTCCTATTTAATATGAGGGGAGACATGATAAATATCCATGATACACAAATTTGTACCTCTTTCTTTGATATTAGCGGACTAGAGGTAGGAGACAGCTAGCTTAGTTCAGTGCTGTGCACACAGTAAGCGCTCAATAAAGGTCATTGATTTTGTCATATAGATAGATAAATGATAGACAGGCAGGTAGGTAGGAGGTAGACAGGTAGATGGGCAGATAAGCAGGTAGAAAGATAAATAGACTGAAAAAAAGCTCGAACGTTGGAACAAGCTAAAACCGAATCCTCAACAAGGAGTCCAGCCAGCGGCATCTTTCTTTAAATCTCCCTAAGACCAGTTCTTTCTTCATCGTTGTTCCAGATGGCCGGAAATGACAAATTTATTCCGCATCGTCCCTAATTTCACTGTTTCTGTTCCTCTGCTAGTGATCGAAAGCTCTCCAGGTATCATAAAAAGGATCACCCAGAGATTCGCAGACACACACACATCGGACACTATCGCGAGCCTCATCTAAAAGTCCTGATCTACCAAGCAAACCGCGCTTCTAGCTTTATTTTGCTTTGGTTTGGGGGGAGAGAAAACTGGGGGAGGAAGTGAAAGAAGAGGAAAGAGGGGTGTACGGAAGGGAGGGGAGGGAAGAGGGAAGGAAGAGAGGGGAGCAGCAATCTATCTATCTTTGAAACCTTTTCAGACAAACCCCACTTTTTTGGTCCATGCCAACGACTATAATTCCCTGACTCTGACTAGGCTAGCTAGATTCCTCAGACATTCATGTGAAAGTTTCCCAAATCAAAGACTCCAAATAAAAATGAAAAAATAAAGTCAGACCCATCAATACCAGCGCTCTAAACAAATGGACCCGATGTGCAAATTCCTATCAATTATATACGTGATGGGGGAAAAAAATCTTATATGAAAATAAAGCACGTGGACGTGGAGAATTTTAATTAAATCTCACTGTGGATATAATAACATGGAAACGATTTTTCATTCGGCGCTTGCCTGCTCACCAGTGTTTTATGGCGTTTTCTTGCTTCTGACTTTATTTTAAAATATTAGACGAGGTGGAGAATTATAAACGACTCCGTCCTTATCTGTGCTGCTCACATATCCAGGATCAGAGGAGCTGATTAAGAAAGAAGTCAGAGGCAACGTTGGATTCATAATGATTTGGAATAATGAATCCTTATCTCTGCTTTCCAGATTATCTGCCTTTCAGCTTCCAATGTTTTGTTGCATGGGATAATTTATTGCATCTAATACATCACAATGAATCTGATGGTAGAAAGAGATGGCCAGCGTTGTAAAAAGGGAGCCCTTATTTTTTATCCCGGGGCAGCGAAACTGCTTTTTGCAGTTTTTAATTGGGAAAATATAAGGTAGATCTGATAAAAAAAAAAAAAGGAGAGAAAGCGGGGGTATAATCTTGCCTGCTCGTGCTTTACCACGCTGCTCTTTAATTAGTGTGTCAATTTCAGGCTGAAATTAACAAGATCGACCTGAAACCGGTGCTTATTTTCTCCGAAGCGCCGAGATCCTAATTTTTAACATGATTTATTTTTATGAAAAAGGAGATAATTAATCATAAACACTGACTCAACCTCAGAGCCAAGTTGAGATAAAATGCATTTGCATCTTTATAAAAAAAGATACCAATAATGTCCATTTTTACAGTGGTTTCCTCTTTGCCCATCCTCCATCTCTCATCCAATTCTCCATTCCCGCCCCCGTTTCCGAACAAACAGGAAAGATATCAATTCGACGTTTCTCCTAGTGTCGATTCTCTCTCTCTCTCTCTCCCTCTCTCTCTGTCTCTGTCTCTCTCTCCCTCCTTCCCTCCCTCCCTCCCTCTCTCTCCTCCTCTCCCTCTCCCTCTCCCTCTCCCCTCTCTCCTCTCCCTTTGTCTCTAGAACACGAAGCGAGAGTGAGGGGATTCCCCCCTCTCCCTCTTTTCTGGTGATTTCGACTAATTAGCTACAAAAATTCGTTTTGACATTTCTTTTCCTATTGCCTTCCCCCCACCCCCACCCCAGCCCCCGACTACCCGAATTTCCCACAAATCCCAGTCATTCCTATACTCCTTGTCCATGGGGTGTAGATGGAGCGTGTTTCTTAGATAATCGGGAATTACGGATTTGTCTACCCCCTGCCCTTTCAGTTCCCAGATTCCCAGGTGATTGAAGTTGGGCGCACGCCGGGGGTGGGGGACAATTGGTATTGGTCTCTTTGGACTCCGATGATCTGTTAGGTCACCAAACAACACTCCAGATGTTGCAAATCTCTATGAAAAGGGAAATGAAATATTCGTATTCATATTCTAGCTTTCTCTTCTGACGTCAGATCATAATTTCCTGTTAATTGGCTGGATCGCATCAGTCACTGTATTCCAAGATCAAATTCACCGTAGAGACAGACAGACGGCTATAGAGTGAGCGTTGAGGGGTTCTCATTTCCCTTTTCTCTGCACACAAACCCTTCTTCCAGCCCCAGGCCTCCCACTCACGTCCAAACATTTCTTCCGCAGGAGAAGGGGTGGGGACTGCTTCGAAAGAATCCGCAATGGAAAGCCTCCTGAGAACGGTTTACAGTAATCATTAAAGTGGACCATGATTGATTATTGATGGATGGATGAAGGGGATTTTACCCCTCTACTACGCCCCCTAGATGGGCAGCTCGGAACCAATCAATCAATCAATCAATCAATCGTATTTATTGAGCGCTTACTGTGTGCAGAGCACTGTACTAAGCGCTTGGGAAGTACAAGTTGGCAACATATAGAGACAGTCCCTACCCAACAGTGGGAACCGTTTTCCAAAATCCCCCCACTCCCCTTTCCCCCACATCCGCCTCCCCTCCCTTTTCCCAAACCCATCAAGGTGGTTCCCGCCAAATGCTTTCCTTCCCCAAAGCTTCCCTGACCCCCATGAGGAAATCACCCGGACAACTGTGGGATTCTTTAGGTTATCAAGACATTCCGTGCCGAACTTTCCGAATAGATCTTCGATTTTTCCCCTTGACCATGGAGACACGATCTTAAGAGTTAGGCTGGTGGATCCAGTCAGTCGGCACTTCTGTTTCCAATCAATCAATCAAGCAAGCAAGCACTGTACTGAGAGCTTGGTAGAGTACAATATAACAATATAGGAGACACATTCCCTGCCCACAACTGTGTTCTAATCTTTGAGTTTCTGTCTGTCCGTCTCTGTCTGTTTCTCTGTCTCCCGTACCACCCTAGGACACGCTGCTCTAGGAATTTTAAGTATCAATTATAAGTAATATTAATTTCTCAGCCCCAACCAGTGAAGTGTAGATGATCTGATAGGAATATAAAAACGGCGCTTTCCTAGATGAAACAGACCATTGGAGCTTATTGGGCCGATTCCCATGCCCAGATGAACATTCAATTTTCCAGCATTATCTCCGCACTTAAACTCCCTTTCTCCATTTCGGTGCCAAGATAAATTTGCATAATATTTGCAGCTGTAATTAGCTGATGAACATCTCGCAGCTCTCCCTTTTGTTTCCCCGTGTATTTGGTCTCCCACTGATGCCACTTTTGATCTTTAATATTGCAGGATCTCCAATAGAGGATCACATCACTTATCCACTCAGCCACGGAATCTTGCAGAGGATATGGGGAAAGAAAGGGGGGAAAATAAGGAAGAAGGAGTGGAAGAATAAAAGAGACAGACCTAAAGGAAGAGAGTACAAAAATAGTGAGGCACAGAGATCGAGAGGAAAAGAGAGACAGATACATTGACACAGAGAGGTAGAGACAGAGACAACGGTGCAGAGAAATGGGCTGTTTTCTAAAGAGCGCCACAGCAGCCCGGGAAGAACGATGTGTTAGGGGAGGTGGAAATTGGGCGATGGAAAAGTCAACTTTCTTTAGAAAATCAATCACCATCTCCCTCTTTCTCTCTCTTTTTTGGGCTGGTAATTATAGTTGCTCTGAGAGAGACATCTGCGTTCATTAACTCCCCTCCTGCCGAAACTGGAACTTTTCAGACCAGGTGACTTGACCTATCTGGGGATCTGGGTGTCTCATGTGAAGACAAGGGAGCATCATTCTCCTGAATCTTTAATGGGAACGGACACTTTTCATTCTCTTCAGTCCTATTTCAAAGATGGAAAAGGTCCAGGAGGGTGGGATACGGGAGACGGGGACACAGGGAGATGGAGAAACATGGAGATGGGGAGACAGGGAGACGGGGAGTAAGAGAGATGGGGAGACAGGGAAAGAGAGACGAGGAGACAGGAAGCCGGGGAGACGGGGAAAGGGAGACAGGGAGATGGAGACAGGGATACAGGAAAAAGAGGGAGACGGAGAGAGAGAGAGAGACGGGGAGACGGGGACACAGGTCAAAGGAAGACGGGGAGGCACGAAGATGGGGAGACAAGGAGACGGCGAGACAAGGAGACACGAAGCTAGGGATTTGGGGAGACAAGGAGATACGGAGATGGAGTAGGAAAAACAGGGAGACGGAGACAGGGGAGACAGGGGAGACAGGAATACGGGCTCACGGAATATTAGCCAGAGTGAGAAGTTATGCTCATGCCCTCGGCCCTTGGCAGTAGTTTTAATGTTTGCTATTAGGGGGGCCCACTGGTTTGAGGGGTGTTCTTGGAACCGGTGTGGAGTCTGGGGAAAGGGAGGAGGAGGAGGAGGAAGATGCGGAGAATCGCTGAATGAATGAGCGTTTGTGGGAATGGTGGGGAGGAGGGAAGGAGGGAGAGAAAAAAGACAAGAAAGAGTCGATTTTCATGGCAATCTCGGGGACAAATAGCTAACATTTAACGTTTACACCCCAACTGGCGACGTCCTGGCGCTGCGAGGACGAGCGAGCCGGGCTAAAATGTCCAGAAAGTCTTTGGAGAAAGCGAGTTTCCAGCTATCAGGTTCTCCTGATCTCCCCCTTTTCATCGGGCTTTGGTTTCAGGCTGGACTAGTCCACTGTCGGCTTCACTGCTGCGGGCTCCGAAATGAGTGTCAAGGAGGCGAATATCAAATAGCACCGAGGTCAAGGCGATTGGTTAACCATTCGGGACTCTCAGGACTTTAAACTTGTTTGGGACTGAGTGGGGGCTGAGGGGGCCAGTGGGGGTGAACTCAGGGACTGGGCAGGGACGGCAGGAAGAGAAACAGAGATAATGAGAAGTAGCTGTGGGGACAGAAGACACCCAGAGACAGAATATTGGCAGAGCCAGACAGAGGGAGAAGACAGAGGTGGTGCGGGTAGAGGGGTAGAGGCAGAGACATAGAGGCAGCCGCGGAGACAAACATAGAGACAGAGGAAGCCAGAAGCAGAGACAGACGGGCAGAGGCAGGCGGGCATAGAGGTAGAAATGGCAGAGACAGAGGCAGAGATAGACGCAGAGACTGACAGAAGCAGAGAGCAGCAGAGACACAGAGGTAGACGCAGAGACTGGTTGAGACATGCAGAGAAAAACAGGAAGGGGCATAGAGGTAGCCGCAGAGACTGGTAGAGACAAGCAGAGAAAAGCAGAGGCAGAGATAGTGGCAAGAGCATGGGCTTGGGAATCACAGGATGTGGGTTCTAATCCCAACTCTGACACTTGTCTGTTGTGTGACCTTGAGCAAATCACTTCACCTCTCTATGCCTCAGTTATCTTATCTGTAAAATGGGGACTAAGACTGTGAGACCCATGTGGGACAACCTGATTATCTTGTATCTACCTCAGCACTTAGAACAGTGCTTGGCATATAGTACGTGCTTAAAAAATACCATCATTTATTATATAGAGGCAGACAAGAGACTGACAGACAGAAGAGGAGAGAGGCAGAGGAAGGGAAATAGAGGCAGTGACAGAGACAAGCAGAGGTAGAGGCAGAGACATAGAGGTAGACGCAGAGATAGACAAGCAGAGAGAAGCAGAGGCAGAGACATAGAGGCAGACTCAGAGACTGACAGCGACAAGCAGAGAGAAGCAGAGAGAAGGACATAAAAACAGACTCAAAGGCTGAAAGAGACAAGCAGAGAGGCAGAGACATGGAGGCAGGCACAGGGACAGAAGCAGAGAGAGAAAGAGGCAGAGATAAACAAGGTTGAATTAGACCCTTCTTGGGCAACTCAGGGCCAAGGCCCAGCTTCAACTCCGAGTCCCAGTGACCTGGATCTGATCCCTTTGCAAAAGTTCAGGGTTGAGGGAGATGGGGAGTTGTGGAGAAATGGCCCCTCTAGCCAGGGAGGGGAATGGGAGGAGGAGGAGGAGACTGGGTTGGGTGGGACGCTGAGGAAGACCATCAACCTCTTATATGCTGAGCCCCTACTCCAGGATGTGGCCCAGTTTCCTTGGCCCGGCCTGGGTCCCAGCTGCAACCTCCACCGCAGACGCTTATGGGACCATTGGGGATGGGGGAGTCATTTCATCTGGATTTGTCCCTCTTCCTTCCCTTTCCTGAACTCCTTTGTGCCAGGGGACTCAGTGCCCCTTACAGTCAAAAGGAATTGCTTGACCTTTTGACATTTGTTTCCAGGTGAGGTGAACAAGATCCCTGGTGGAGATGAAGAGGAGGTCTCTATGCCGACTTGTACTTCCCAAGCGCTTAGTACAGTGCTCTGCACACAGTAAGCGCTCAATAAATAGGATTGAATGAATGAATGAATGAATAAATGAATGCAAGACATTGCAGGGCAAGAGCTAATGAATCAGGTTGGGCCCTGGGTTGGAGAATATGAAGATGAAATTTTACATGGATGAACAAAATTACGAGTGTATGTTCATGTCCGTGCCCACGTAGATGGTGGTAAATGGGTGGGCAGCAGTGGGGTGGTGGGGGTCACAATGGAGGGGTCTTGGTCTCTGAACTAAAAACAGAGTCTAGCCAAGGAGTGGCGGAGCCTTCTCCAAATTCACTCTGCAGGTTTCCAGCGTGGCTTGAGCTCTTCGCACCTCTTTCCCCCACCTCCTCAGCCCAAAACACCCCCACCCCGCCAGGGACCCGGGAGAGAGGTGAAAAAGTAGGGAAGGGGTGGGGTGGGGGAGGGAATTCTGGTGGAGGAAGGGAACGTTGAGGAGAGAAGGCAGTGGGTGGATGGGGACAGTGGAGGAGGAGAGAAGGGGACAAAGAATCTATCAATTGTATTTATTGAGAGCTTATTGTGTGCAGGGTACTATCCTAAGCTCTTGGGAGAGCATAATATAACAGAATAACAGAGTCGGTAGCTACATTTCCGGCCCACAATAAGGTAAAGTCTAGAGAATGAAGGAAAGGGTGTGGTGAGGGGGAAAAGGGTCAGAAAATAGCGGAGGGGGTGGGGGAGAAGGGGGAAAAGGAGGAGAAGAAGGATCAGGGAAGGAAAAAGGAGAGGGGGCAGTGAATGGAAGTGGGGAGAGGGCAGTGGGGAGAAGGGGAAGTGGACAGTGAATAGAGGAGAGGGATCACTAAGGGGAAAGGGGAGGGAGCAGGAGTCAGTTCCAATGGGATCCCGCTGTTGGAAAGCTGGTCGGAGTAGCTTGAGCGTTTTCTTGAACACCTCAGGAGGCAGTGTGGCCTATTGGAAAGAGCACAGGACTGTGAATCAGGAAAGCCGAGCTCTAATCCCGGCTCTACTCTAATCTCGGCTCTGCCACTTGCCCGCTGGGTTACCATAGGCAAGTCACTTAACATTTCTGTGCCTCCAATATTCTCAACTGTAAAATGGAGATAAAATACCTATTCTTTCTCCTTCTGAGATCGGGAGCCCAGAGTGAGACAAGGACTCTGTCCGATCTGATTATCGTGCATTTATCAATTCCAGGGTTTGGCACATAAAAAGCGTTTAATAAATGTTATTATTATCATTATTATCACTACTACCTCTAATTTGATCCTTTCCTTCCACGCGGCTCTATTCTCAACTGTAGTCGTCAGAAATAATCACGATACTTTTTTCCTTGCTCTTTTTCCTCCTCAAATTAAAAAAAAAAATATCCCTCCCACCACCATTCCCTCCCCCAAACATCCCCGCCGTTTCCGGAGAAATTCTCAAATAGAGCAGGGTAATTTCTCAGTTGATTTTGATTGACATACTGTCCCTGGGATCATGTGTTAATCCCTTCTTCACTCAAGCCTTTTCATAACTCATTTCTCTCTTGCTAGATGGGGACTGTGATGGTTACCGAGGCAACGATGATAGCACTAAGCTATTTCCCTCTCTGCAAGGAGACCATTATTCCGCATGCATAGGCCATTTGCAACAAAGGTCGTCACAAAGTCATCCCCAACACAGCACACGTTTATTAAACTTTTATTCTTCTTTTTTTTTTTTTTCGCGGAACACAGAAACTAGTTCGCACTTGTCCCTGGGGTCTCATTGTCCTATAGGTAATGACTGCCGGAGAGATGAGCGTCCCTCCATCTCCCAGGCGCAACAACCCACCCATATACACAGTCAACAACCTGGAGTTCTCATCTGGGAGGACTTTGTCCCCACTCCTGCCCCCAGGGTGGGTAAGTGGAGCGTCCCTGCGGGTTTAGGGGGCTCCGAGGGGAAGGACCCTTGGAGGAGGGGGTGCTGCGGGGAGAGGGGATGGGGAGGTAGAAGAGGAGAAGGAGAGGAATTGGGGGGGAGCAGAGGGCTGGGATCCCAGGGGGTCTTGAGGCAGCGGAGAGACGGAGCGGCTCTGAGGGTGGGGAGAGGATAGGGGGGCTTCGAATTCCAGGCTCCTTCTTCTTCCCAAGCGCCTGGTGGGAAAAAAGTTTGCCCCCACCTCCAACCCATCAGCTGAACTCCCTCGCCGTCCGTTTTCCGCCACCGGGCCGGACCCCCAGCCAGCCGGACAGACAGCCACCCACTCATCCAGCCAGCCAGGAAGGCAGACAGACACACAGCGAGCCGCAGGGCGGGGAGGAGAAATGCTTTGCTTAAATGTGCAGCCCAGTTTGGGGGCTTCCAGGGGTCAGCGGTCCCAGGATGTCCAGGCCAACATTAGTTGGTCACGGAAAGAGCGGCAGGTTCGCCTCCAGGCTCATGGACCATTTCCCGGGGGCCATAATAATATTGATGGCATTTGTTAAGCACTTACTATATGCTAAGCACCGTCCAGCAGATTGATGTCTCTTGTCTCTGACTCCACCGACAGGCGGGCAAGAGAAGCGGGGCCCTCAGCCCCTCACCCGGTTGGGTCTCGCTCGGTTGGCTAGCTAACAATAATAATAATAATGGTATTTATTGAGCGCTTACTATGTGCCAAGCACTGCACAAAGCGCTGGGGTAGATACAAGGGAATCAGGTTATCCCACGTGGGGCTCACAGTCTTAATCCCCGTTTTACAGATGAAGTATCTGAAGCACAGAGAATGATAATAATAATGGTGGAATTTGTTAAGCGCTTATTATGTGCCACGCATTGTTCTAAGCGCTGGGGCAGATACAATAATAATAATGATGGTATTGTTAAGTGCTTACTATATACCAAGCACTGTTCTAAGCCCCGGGGTAGATACGAAGTAATCAGGTTGTCCCACGTGGGGCTCACAGTCTTCATCCCCAAGTTACAGATGAGGTAACTGAGGCACAGAGAAGTGAAGTGACTTGCCCACAGTCACACAGCTGATAAATGGCGGAGCTGGGATTAGAACCCATGATCTCTGACTCCCAAGCCTGTGCTCTTTTCACTGAGCCACGCTACAAGGTGATCAAGTCATCCCAGGTGGGGCTCACAGTCTTAATCCCCATTTTATGGATGAGGGAATTGAGGTGCAGAGAAATTAAGTGGCCGACCCAAGGTCACACAGAAGACAACAGGAATTAGAATCCACGTCCTCTGACTCCCAAACCCGACCTCTTGTCACTAGGCCAGAGAAGCAGTTCTTCTCTTCTTGTCAGAGAAGCAGCGTGGCTCAGAGGAAAGAGCCCGGGCTTTGGAGTCAGAGGTCATGGATTCTAATCCCACCTCCACCACTTGTCAGCTGTGTGACTTTGGGCAAGTCACTTCACTTCTCTGGGCCTCAGTTACCTCATCTGTAAAATGGGGATGAAGACTGTGAGCCCCCTGTGGGGCAACCTCATCACCTTGTATCCTCCCCAGTGCTTAGAACAGTGCTTCGCACATAGTAAGCGCTTAATAAATGCCATCGTCATCATTATTATTATTAGGCCACACTGCTTCTCCCAGAGGATGATCCGCTTTGGGAGACCCCCCTGCCCCCGGGGTCAAATTAACGAGACGAGAAGCAGCGTGGCTCAGCGGAAAGTGCACGGGCTTGGGAGTCAGAAGTCATGGGTTCTAATCCCGACTCTGCCACATGTCTGCTGTGTGACCTTGGGCAAGTCGCTTCACTTCTCTGTGCCTCAGTTCCCTCATCTGTAAAATGGGGATTAAGACTGTGAGCCCCACGTGGGACAACCTGATCACCTTGTATTCCCCCCGGCGCTTAGAATAGTGCTGTGCACATAGTAAGCGTTTAACAAATGCCATTATTATTATTATTATAGGTCCGCTTTGCCTTGGGAGAGCACACCTGGGCCTGGAAGGGACTTCCAGAGGTCATCTCATCCAGCCTCCTGCCTCCAGGAAGCTCCAATCCGGGGCAGGGCTGGCAGGCTGTGGCGGGGAGAAGCCCTCGGCTGGGGTGATGGGGCGGGGAGAGCGGGGTACAGGCCCTACATCGACTACTTGGTCTAGTGGAAAGCGCACGGGTTTGGGAGTTGGAGGACCTGGGTTCTAATCCCGACTTCGCCACTTGCCTACTGAGTGACCTTGGGTAAGCCACTTCACTTCTCTGTGCCTCAGTGACCCATCTGTAAAATGGGGATTGCAAGCCCCACGTGGGACACCGTGATTACCTTGTATCTACCCCAGAGCATAGAACAGTGCTTGGCACACAGTAAGCACTTAACAAATACCATTATTACTATTATTCATTCATTCATTCAATCGTATTTATTGAGCACTTACTATGTGCAGAGCACTGTACTAAGGGCTTGGAAAGTACAATACGGCAATCATCATCAATCGTATTTATTGAGCGCTTACTATGTGCAGAGCACTGTACTAAGGCAATAAAGAGAGACAATCCCTGACCACAACAGTTTTTATTATTATCATTCTTACTAATAAATATTAATAAAGATGGTATTTGTTAAGCACCTACTATGTGCCAAGCACTGTTCTAAGAGCTGGTGTGGATACAATAATAATAATAATAATAATGATGATGGTATTTGTTAAGCACCTACTATATGCCAATGACTGTTCTTAGCGCTGGTATGGATACAGTAATAATAATAATGCTATTTGTTAAGCACTTACTATGTGCCAAGCACTGTTCCTAGCGCTGGTGTAGATACAAGGTAATCAGGTTGTCCCACGTGGGGCTCCCAATCTTAATCCCCATTTTACAGATGAGGTCACCAAGGCCCAGAGAAGTGAAGTGACTTGCCCAAAGTCACCCATCTGACAAGTGGCTCAGAGAAGCAGCGTGGCTCAGAGGAAAGAGCCCGGGCTTGGGAGTCAGAGGTCTCGGCTCTGCCACTTAATCAATCAATCAATCAATTGTATTTATTGGGCACTTACTGTGTGCAGAGCACTGTACTAAGCGTTTGGGAAGTACAAGTTGGCAACATATAGAGACAGTCCCTATCCAACAGTGGGCTCACAGCCTAAAAGGGGGAGACGGAGAACAAAACCAAACATACTAACAAAATAAAATAAATAGAATAGATATGCACAAGTAAAATAAATAAATAAATAAATAGAGTAATAAATATGTACAAACACATATACATATATACAGGTGCTGTGGGGAAGGGAAGGAGGTAAGATGTGGGGGATGGAGAGGGGGTCGAGGGGGAGAGGAAGGAAGGGGCTCAGTCTGGGAAGGCCTCGCCTGTGTTATCGGCTGTGTGACTTTGGGCAAGTCACTTCACTTCTCTGGGCCTCAGTTCCCTCATCTGTACAATGGGGATTAAGATTGCGAGCCTCACGTGGGACAACCTGTTCACCTTCTACCCCACCCCCCGCCCCAGCGCTTAGAACAGTGCTTTGACATAGTAAGCGCTTAATAAATGCCATTATTATTATTCTTAAGTGGCGGAGGCGGGATTAGAACCCATGACCTCTGATTTCCAAGCCCGTGCTCTTGCTTCTAAGCCACGGTGGGGCTCCACAGGGGTTTGGGGGGGGGGGGTGTCTCCAGGGGAGGGAGCCCCTAAAGGGAGAGGGGCTTCCGAGGGGAGGGGAGCAGAGGGAGAGAGACGCCCCCCCCACCCCCCCGCCCCATCACCGAGGCTCCAGGTGGGGATTGGCTTTCGGGCCAACAGGTGTAATCCGGCCTGGGGCGACCTGGAGGCCGAACCCCCGCCTCCCCCCAAATCCAGGGCGGCCGGGCCTGGGCGCGGCGCAACCCAAGCTCCCGGATCAGCTAACAGCGCTGGGCAGGACCGGCGCCCCAGGCCACCGCCGCTCAGTTGGCCCCTGGAGGCCTGGCACCGTCCCCGCTCCCCACCGAGGAAAGGGGGGTGGGAGAAGACTGCTATTGATGTCCGTTTGCTTGTTTGGATGCCCGTCTCCCCCCTTGTAGACTGGCAGCCCATTGTGGGCAGGGACTGTCTCTTCTTGGTGCTGAATTGTACTTCCCAAGCGCTCAATCCAGTGGCAGCCCGTTGTAGGCAAGGATTGTCTCTACTTGGTGCTGAATTGTACTTCCCAAGCGCTCAGTCCAGTGGCAGCCCGTTGTGGGCAGGGACTGTCTCTACTTGGTGCTGAATTGTACTTCCCAAGCGCTCAGTCCAGTGGCAGCCCGTTGTGGGCAGGGACTGTCTCTACTTGGTGCTGAATTGTACTTCCCAAGCGCTCAGTCCAGTGGCAGCCCGTTGTGGGCAGGGACTGTCTCTACTTGGTGCTGAATTGTACTTCCCAAGCGCTCAGTCCAGTGGCAGCCCGTTGTGGGCAGGGATTGTCTCCATTTGGTGCTGAACTGTACTTCCCAAGCGCTCAGTCCAGTGGCAGCCCGTTGTGGGCAGGGACTGTCTCTACTTGGTGCTGAATTGTACTTCCCAAGCGCTCAGTCCAGTGGCAGCCCGTTGTGGGCAGGGACTGTCTCTACTTGGTGCTGAATTGTACTTCCCAAGCGCTCAATCCAGTGGCAGCCCGTTGTAGGCAGGGATTGTCCCTACTTGGTGCTGAATTGTACTTCCCAAGCGCTCAGTCCAGTGGCAGCCCGTTGTGGGCAGGGACTGTCTCTACTTGGTGCTGAATTGTACTTCCCAAGCGCTCAGTCCAGTGGCAGCCCGTTGTGGGCAGGGATTGTCTCTACTTGGTGCTGAATTGTACTTCCCAAGCGCTCAGTCCAGTGGCAGCCCGTTGTGGGCAGGGATTGTCTCTACTTGGTGCTGAATTGTACTTCCCAAGCGCTCAGTCCAGTGGCAGCCCGTTGTGGGCAGGGATTACCTCTACTTGGTGCTGAATTGTACTTCCCAAGTGCTCAGTCCAGTGCTCTTCACACAGTGAGTGCTCAATAAATATGATTGAATGAATGAATGGTCGGGCTGGGGGGCGGGGGGCGTTGCGGAGGAGGGTCTCCCTCTCCGGCTGGAGGCAAGGGGTCATTCAGTCGTATTTATTCAATCATATTTTCAAGCCCTACTGAGAGCTCACCTCCTCCAGGAGGCCTTCCCAGACTGAGCCTTTTTCCTCTCCTCCTCCCCATCCCTCCCGCCCTACCTCCTTCTCCTCCCCACAGCACCTGTATATATATATATATGTACAGATTTATTACTCTATTTATTTTACTTGTACATATTTATTATTCTATTCATTGTGCTTATGATGTGCATATAGCTTTAATTCTATTTGTTCTGATGATTTTGACACCTGTCTATATGTTTTGTTTTGTTTTCTGTCTCCCCCTTCTAGACTGTGAGCCCGTTGTTGGATAGGGACCGTTTCTACATGTTGCCGACTTGTACTTCCCAAGCGCTTAGTACAGTGCTGTGCACACAGTAAGTGCTCAATAAATACGATTGAATGAATGAATGAATTTATTGAGCGCTGGCTGTGCACAGAACCCTGTACTAAACGCTGGGAAAGTACAATACAGCAATAGAGGTAAGCCCTGCCCACACCCTGGGTTTACAGTCTAGAGGGGGCACGTGTGGGCATCGATGCGTGAGAGTGCCCGTGGATTCGTGGGGTTGGACGGGGTGGAGGGAGGCCGGGGATGCCAACTTACGTCTGTGTGTTGGGTGAGTGTGACACAGAGTCAGACAGACAGACAGACAGACAGAGAGAGAGTGTTGTGTGTGTGTGTGTGCTGGACGTGGGGCTCTAAATTGTGAGCCCGTTGTGAGCAGGGATTGACTCTATTGCTGCATTATACTTTCCAAGCGCTTAGTACAGTGCTCTGCACACAGTAAGTGCTCAATGAGTACGATTGAATGAATAAATTCACACCTGATGGGAAGCAGCATGGCCTAGGGGTAAAAAAGCACAGCTTGGGAGTCAGAGGTCTTGGGTTCTAATTCCCACTCAGCCACTTGTCTACTGTGTGATCTTGGTCATGTCACGTCTCTGTCTCAGTACCTCATCTGTAAAATGCGGATTGAGACTGTGAGCCCAATGTGGGACAGGGACTGTGTCCAACCTGACTACCTTGTATCTAACCCAGTGCTTACTACAGTGCTTGGCACATAGTGAGCATTTAACACCATAAGTATTCATTATTATAAATGAATGTGTTGAAGGTGGTGGGATGGGGAGGGAATCCAGGCCTCCAGGGCCCAAGGCAGCCTAGCAAGGGCGGGATCCTGAGCAGAGGTCCGTCCATGAAGTGCTTGTAGCCGGCCGCAATTTGGGTTTAAGATGCGGGGGAAAGGAGGGAGAGTGAGTTTCTGCCCATCTGCTCCCCTCCAGGCCAGTTCAGCTTCCCCCTGCGCCCCCAGCCACACCTTTCCCGCCCACCCGGGAGGTCCCATTCCCCCCTCCCCCAGGGCTGGCACTGGGGCCCAAGCCGGACAGAGAACAGGGCAAGAGCACGCCAGGGTCCTGCCGAGGTCCTGACCCGCTGCGGTGGCCCTCACTGAGTCAATAAAAAGGTCAAGTTCTCGGCTGCGAACTGTGTCACTGGATAGCCCTGCGCGGGAAAGGCCTGCAGACCCAGGGCTCAGGAAAGATGAAATCAATAGCTCAGCTTGGGGTGGGGGCATGGAGGGGGGACAGTGTCTGGACTGGCCTGGAGTGGGGGGTGGTATGGTGTGTGTGTGTTTGACAGAGGGTCTTGGAAGTGTGGGGCAGGCTGAGTGTGTTAGATGCATAATGTCTCGGGGGCTTATGTGACTGTGGCCTGGTGGACACTGTGTAGTGATGTGTGTGGGATCTCTCTGGCATTGAGCTCCATGTGTGTTTGAGTAGAAGTGAATGGCCTCACCCTGCTGAAGCTTTTTTAAAATACCCAAGGATGCTCCGCCCTGACAGAAAAGGTGGCATCAGGTCCCTGAAAATCAAGCACACTTCTGGGGTTCTCACTGACTCAACTAGAGATATCCTGGAGGAAGAGAGGAGTGGAAGGGGCAATAGGGAGAGAGCAGGAGGAAGGAGGAGGATCTCCATTTCTGGGGAACTGGTGTTTATTGAGCTCAGATTATCTTTCTGGTTGGCCAGGTGGTTGGAAGGCATGCACTTGTAAACTCAAGAGTCTGTTTGCTTTGCATCTATCTGAGCAGAGAAATGGAAACAACCTTCCATCCCTCTAGACCATCATAAAATGTCCCGATGTCTTCTTGTTCCCACAGGGACACTGGGTATTGGACCTAATTTCATTTCCAAGTCAGAGTGTGGCTAGGACCACGGGTTGTTTCAGCCAGATAAAATGCTAACTGCTCAAGCAGAGGTGATCTTGGGCCCAAAAGATGTGCAGTGACATAATTTACGAAATAATCCCTTGACGTTCAATGTTGTGAGAAAGGAGGGAGCGCACTTCCATGAATATATGGCAGGTATCTAAAACCCTTACACTAATTGATGGGCTCTCCATATATCATCCTAGATAAAGGGCCCTTGTGCAGTAAATGCTGATGTTTAGAACATCCTGATAGTGTTTTGTTAACAAGAAGATAACAGAAGAGCAAGATATGTTTGTTTAGCTGCCTATAGATAAACCGAAGAGTGTCTTTGTTAACTTTTCATGACCGATGGCAACCACCAGTCACACTAAATAACCCCAGATCCCTGAACTTTCTTTTAGTGCCCAGAAGGGGAACCACAATTTTCAATTATGGCAAAGTGGGGGGTTGGGGGGAAGGGGAGAGGGGTGTTTCCAGATTTTTGAGATGCCTGGGATGTCTATGAACATGGACGCATACATAGATACATGCATATACACACATACAGTAAGTTTACACACAAATACTGACACGTATTTTAAAACCTGTAAAACACTGAACACAATAAATGAGCCCTAAATCTGAGCTGGCATTCGAACCCACGATCTCTGACTCCAAAGCCTGTGCTCTCCCCACTGAGCCACACTATGTATCTAACTTATTCCCTTCCCCACAGCAGCTGTATATATGTTTGTACGTATTTATTACTCTATTTATTTTACTTGTACATATCTATTCTATTTATTTTATTTTGTTAATATGTTTGGTTTTGTTCTCTGTCTCCCCCTTCTAGACTGAGCCCACTGTTGGGTAGGGACCGTCTCTATATGTTGCCAACTTGTACTTACCAAGCGCTTAGTACAGTGCTCTGCACACAGTAAGAGCTCAATAAATACGATTGATTGATTGATTTTATGAATTTTTTTTAAACCACAACTACTTACCCACCCTTCCCCATAGCCCTTCCTTAGGTGATGCTCTGCTCCAAATCAAAGGAGTGAGCAAATCTGCATTTTGCCATGCAAGTCTTCACCAGGATGTGGCACAGACCTTGAGAATCCCAGCCAGACTGTTCCAAGTACTGTTCGCAAGATACAATGTGCCCTCCATGATAGTCAAGTGTGCTATAGCCATCTAGGCCAATTCAGCTGCCTTGGCTTATTCCGGAATCCTCCCAGAATGAAGCTTTAGGGTTCAAAGCTCAGGGCAAAACCTTTCCCCTTAATTTTTTTGATAATATTTTTAAGTGCTTACTATGTGCCAGGCACTGCTCTAAGCATTGGGGTTGATATGAAATAATCAGTTTGGACACAGTCCCTGTCCCACATGGGGCTCACAATCTTAATCCCCATTTTACAAATGAGGTAACTGAGGCACAGAGAAGTGAAGTGACTTACCCAAGGTCGCAGAGCAGACAAAAGGCAGAGCCGGAATTAGAACCCAGGTCCTTCTGACTCCCAGTCTGTGCTCTATCCCCTAGGCTATGCTGCCTCTCTACTCTTTGTACTTTTCTCTATTTCTCTATATAAACATCAGCTTCAAGTGGCTTAAATGTTGTAAATATGAATGGGAGAAACCCATTTCTAAATCCAATGGGATGGTGAAGTGGGGCTGGGCGTACATCCTACCTAACAGAGGACCACAAATTACCAAACTGAAGGCAGCTTCCCAAGGCTGGTTTTCTAGGCTCCCATGCCGTTGAAAAGAAATCATCATTTCCATGTTATCTCTAATTCAATCTTTTAAAATAAGGCAGCCATTTCCACTGAAAACCATCATTTGAATTTTTATCTGTCCTGAAAGGTAAGGGGGAGGGAGGGGTTTGACCTGACCACACAATCTTCCCTAACCTCCAGACTAATCAATTGTGATGGAAAAAGCGATACTGGGCCTGTGAAGCTAACCAGATTTACCACCAGCAAATGGAGGTCCTGGGTGCTGTGATGCTCGAGGTAGTGCAAAATATTAAATAGAATCCAATCTTAAAATGTAGAAAAATGACGATTTGAAAAAGTCACAGGTTAAATGTGTTCCAAAGTACAAAGGGAGAAAAGGATTTCTAAAGATGTGACAAAAATGAGAAACAGCTATTGCCATTCAGCTTAATTTCTGGGTCCTACGTGAAAAAAAAAATCAATCAATCAGCGAATGGCATTTACTGAACGCTTACTGTGGGCAGAGTACTGTAGTAAGTGTTTGAGAGAGGACGATAAGAGTTGGTAGACAAGATCCCTGCCCAAAAGGGGCTTACAGACTGGGGGTGGAGGGTAGGCACTAAAATAAGTTATAGATGAAGGAGATGGTAGGGTAGAAGCTATATACATAAAGGTGCTGTAGGGTTAGGCGTGGGATACAAGTACTTCAGGGGGTTCAGATCCAACTACATAACTCAATCTTCATTCTTTACATGGGGTGGCTTGGTGGTGTAAACAGTAGACTTTGCTACCTAGACTCCCTGGAACCGCAAGTTCACATCCCAAGGGGTTTCACTTCAACCCGCTGTCTTTCCTAGGTAGATAACCTTATTTCCATGTGGCAGCCTTTCAGGACAGGCGAGCCTTAGAAATACAGACTGGGGGTGGACCTTAAAGGTCACATGATACTTTCCAGGACAGTGGGGGTTTTACTCTCAACGCTGCTGAGACCTACTGAGTCTGCCTGCACCTAAATGCCTGGCTGATCCTGAGAGATACTAGAGCACTAATTGCCCGGGAGAAGTTCATTCCTGGGCTCATGATAAATTGCAGCAAAGAGACTTTTCCGTTTACCTGAATGGAAAACCACTAGGTTGTTCCATTAGATTAGGTAGGGGAGATTCTGGGAATTTTCTGTATTTAGTATCGTATTTTACATTATTCGTCATTTACACAGTGTCCTTCACCTTGGCCCTTTAACGTTTCATATTCCTGAATTTGGGTGTTGGGCTTTATTCAATGATGACTAATGACCGGATGTTATCCAATTTTTCCTTATTGGTTAGCTGATACCAAAGTGGGGAAAAAATACAAAGGCATCAGGATGCTGAAATGTAGGAGGGCTTTCCAAACCTCCTCCAGCTCCTTTTTATAGGGTGATCTGTTTCCCGGAGGCTTCACACACAGTTTGTCTAATTTCTGACATTTCTCCACTTCATACGAAAGACCATTTTCCACACTTGTAGAGAAAAAGATAACACAATGCCAGCAAAGACAAGCAAACCCGTGTCTAGAGTTTGTTTTGGTGACAGGGGCTGTCGTCCTACCTAAACAGATGCAGAAGGGATGGGGAAAAAGGCAGTAGCTTGGGCATTTCCTTACTGTGGCATTTTACTTCCCTTTGGATGTACTAGGCTATGAACAACTTATTGAAAGATGGAGCCTGCAATCTGCCTACTTTCTGTTTTTAAATCCGATTGCCAAGTGTATAAAAAAGCAAATCTTTTAAGGAAGCTTTTATTTTCCTAAGTGTATCATAAGCCACAATAATTCACATATGAATTGTAGGTATGTATGTACCTTCACAGAGACATACATTTTATATATAGTATTTAGGATATAAAGACTGTGTGTCCATATATATGACCCACATTTGTGCAGAGTGACATGAACATTTAAGTTTTTTTTCTTCTGAAAGGTGAAGTGATGAATGTCAAATAGTAACATTACACAATGGTTTGGGGAAGCACATAACCTCTTATACCATATTCTGAAATCGATCCCTTTCCCACTCCCCCCATCTCCCCTCCCAACAGATGGTTGCATTAAATTACTATATTGTCTGGGTTTACTGAGATTTGTAGCTGGGAGTTCTCGAGCTCAACCCAAAGTTCTCAAGCACTCCGATTCAGACTCAACTGATCTAAGAAAGAGTTTTTAGTGAGAGAGATTTGAACACAAAACACATTGGAAAACAAACCACCACCGAAGGGATGGAATGATCCCTATTGGCTTTATAGATGCCCCAGGGGCCCGACTCCCAACTTGTACCTGTCCACACACAGAATATTCAGACAGATTCTATTTGTGTGCATATATGTGGGTTGACTTCATCCCTCTGTTGATCCAATTACTTTTTCAAATGTCTTTTTAATCACATCACTCAAGACTAAACTCTTAGATCAGGAGAACAATATACAATGGATATAACTTGTCTCCTCTAGACTGTAAACACCTTTTTTAAAAAAAGGTAACTGTTAAGCACTTACCAATATATGGTCCAGACACTGTACTAAGCATTGGGTAGATACAAGATAATTAGATTAGTTGATGTCCCACATGGGACTCACAATCTTAATTCCCATTTTACAGATGAGGTAACTGAGGCACAGAAGTGACGTCCAAGTTCACACAGCATTCACGTGGCAGTGCTGGGATTAGAACCCAGGTCCTTCTAACTCCCAGGCCTGTGCTCTATCCACTTCGTCATGGAACGTGTCTACCAATTCTGTTGTACTGTACTCCCAAAGAACACTTTGTACAGTGCTTGCACACAGTAAGCACTCAGTAAACACCACTGATTTATAAAGGTTCCTTGAGGGCAGGGATCAGTATTGATCCCTATACTGTATGGTTCATGCACTGGAGGGAAAAGAGGACCGTGCTAGATGATGCAAATGTTAAACATGACATCACAACAAGGGACAGCCGTTTTCATGTGCAATCACTGTGCTTGGCACATAGTAAGTGCTTAAATGCCATTATTATTATTATGGCATGGGAATGTAGGTCCCACGTAGGATTTTTTAGCCACACATGCGCTGAGAGATGAAACTCACCATTACTGCTGCCTTCCTCAAATAGGAAGGACTACTATATACCCCTTGAATGGGCCCCCAATTTTTCATGCATGGACCTAGATTAATAGCCCTGTTTAGCAGCAAAGCATTCGTGGAAGTCTAGAATGAACAAAACCAGCCGATTCCATGATAGAGGGATGAAGATTCAAAAGTAACACCTCAAATAATAATAGGCAACAAAATGTGGACTAAGCCCTCATTTTCTCTTCTCCCACTCCCTTCTTTTTCACCTTTGCGTTTGGATTTGCACCTTTTATTCACCCCTCCCTCAGTCCCACAGCAGTTATGTACATATCTGCAATTTATTTATTTATGTTAATGTCTATCTTCCCTCTAAACTGCAAACTTGTTGTGGGCAGGGACTATGCTTATTTTTGTATTGTACTTTCCAAAGTGCGTGCCCTGCACACAGTAAATGCTCAATAAATACAATTGATTGATTACCTGAGACTTTGGATAACTTGTTACTAACTCTCTGAATTAGTACCCACTATTCTCCTAAAACTGCCAAGGGGACGGGGGGGCTTGCATTCTTGTAGAACTCTATGGTGGACACAGCACATTTGTGCTTCTTTTGACACTGTGCTCTATCCTGACAAGTATGTCTTGTCTCCTCATTCTGCCGTCCCTTTTCTATCCAAAATGTGTAGTAAAAACACATGTTTTGGGGGAACTGTATGCATTATTATTACTATTCTGCAGATCTAGACCAACATTTCCTACTGACCAAAGACATGTTCGCTTGATAGTGCTTCACCTACACTGGGCAACAATGTTCTCAGAGTCCTCAGCTATCCTTTACTTGAACTCTCCGGTTCTCTGAGCTGGTGGCTTTCACTGACATCCTTGGTGTAAATTTTAATTAGCCAAATAATTTCAAAGAGGCTGATACACTAAAAAACGAATAAGTAGTTCTAGGGCCCTATAATAAGTGACTGCACAGGACTATGACACTTCTCAAGATTATGCCTCGATCTCGGAGCCCAGTCTATTCTAACTCTTGGTTCAATCACACTTGGACTGTGAGCCCCTTGTGCGTTGGACTGTGTCCAACCTGATTATCTTCTATTTCAGTACGTGGCTGGCACATAGTAAGCGTTTAAATGTGCCATTAAAAAAAAATGTTGAGTGGTCTACCGTATGCTGAGTACTGTACTAAGCACTTGGGAGAACACAACAGATAACCTGACCCCTGCCCACAAGAAGCATACAATGTGCCAACGTGGATTAATCAAAAACTGTCAAGTCGAGATTTCTGCTATATAGTCTTGCAAATACTACATAAAGATTTCAAAGCTGTCATCAGCACGAGCCTCACTGTAATCTGAGGCTCTGGAAAAGACTGCATTAAACACTAGGAGAGAGGAAACAAGTTACCGTGTTAACTGCATACATAATTTGATGAAACAAAATACTGTTTACAGGCATTGATTTGCAACAAAAATTTGTAACCACAAGACAGATAGCAAGTTCTGGAGGAAAGAGAAAGACTGGTGGCCTCTGGAGACCAGGTGAGCATTGTAAAAACTGTGGTTTAAAAACTAAGATTGCATCCCCAGATCTTAAACAGGGGTAAAGATCATTGTTGAGGTCTGAGTTGTGCCTAGTGACCAAGAGTCAAGAAGTTGCACACAATATTTTATCATTAAATGAAATACCCCTTTAAAACAAACCAGAAACAAACTGTTCCGCAGTACACCTAAATCTCCCATTACAGCGTCCTCTATCAGGCTGCACACATGGATTAATAGTTGCTTTAAGATTCCCACTGAAATAGATAGTTTTCTAATAGAATGACTGATACGATTGTGGAGAGAGACTTTATTCAGAACATTATCTAATTCATTCTTTGGTCAAGGAAACTCATCTACTTTTAAGACAAACTTCTAAAGAAAACTGCTATGATCTGAAGAGATTGGCCATAAAACTATTTGTATTGAAAACTTAGCCAGCATGCCTTTAGTGAACTTCATTCATTAGCATTCTTACTGGCAAGGTTTCCATATCTCAGTGTTCATTTTATACTTTAATTTGGTTAGTAGGTCTTTGTTTAATCGTCCTATTGAAAAGAGGACAAAGAAGGTTTAGGTGATACGGTGCAGAAATGCACTATATTTTATCTCTGGAAAAGCCAGACAAAGTCAGAATACTCTGATACCCTCTGATTTTTTTTTTTTTCAGGACATTTGGAATCACAAATCAGCTGGAGGATAAAGATCCTCACTGTACTTAACGACAGACACCTTCAGAAGAGAAACACCTTGTCAACCATTGAAATTATGCTTTGTGGGACACACAGAGTTTGAAGGCAGATTATCACACTGAGAACATCTCAGTTACCTGGGAGAGAAGACATCTCTCTCGGTTCCCTAAATCCCCTCCAATAAAATCACTAGCCAGGCCATTTTTCCCCACCTAGTACTGGCTTCTCCTCAAAATCTCACCGCTAAGGCCACAGGCTTCCTGAGTGCAGAATAAACTGAAGCAGTTCATGATTTTGGTTATAACTGGAAAACTACTCCACTCATCGAGTGGAAACTTTTCTACATTTCTCATTTTACGGGAACCACCTAACCTTACTGAAGAACAGCAAAATGGATCAAACATTTTCTCTAAGGATTTTTAGCTATCATTTAATTGTGGTAGTTCCCCAATTTGCTCTCTCTCTCTCTCTCCTTAGTCATTCATTCATTCAATCATATTTATTGAGCGCTTACTGTGTGCAGAGCACTGTACTAAGTGCTTGGGAAGTACAAGTCGGAAACATATAAAGACAATCCCTACCCAACAACGGGCTCACAGTCTAGAAGGGGGAGACAGAAAACAAAACAAAGCGTGGGCCCCCAGAGTCAAAACCTTAGGGGATCTTCCCACCCTGCCTAAGGTTTCTCTCAAAGAAATATCCTATGTCTCTTTCCTGCTATGAATTCTTTTCCAGTGCTAATTCGTTCATTCAGTTGTATTTACTGAAGTACAGTGCTCTGTACACAGTGCTTAATAAGTGCTATCCCTATGAATCAATCAATGGTATTTACTGAGTGCTTACTGCGTACACAGCACTGTAGTAATTGCTTAGAAAATACAATAGAGTTGGTAGGTGTGATTGCTGTCCACAAGGAGCTTACAGTCCTCAGGGGAAGACAGTCATTAAAATAAATTACAGACAGAGAAAACAGTAAAATATAAAGATATGTACGTAAATGCCTTGGGGCTGGGGTGATTATCAAAGTGCTTAACTACTGCTTCTACTAAATATTTGCCAAGGCTACTTTTTTCCCCACTAAACTTTTTTTAAAGAGATGCAAAATGTTCAGTTCTTTCAACATTTCCTCAGATAGGTGCGAGTCCCCAAATTCTCCCTGGTTAGCGACATAGACACTTGTCCACTACAGGCTCGGGACCACCAACTCATTTCACACAGGCCACTGAACAGCCATAAGATGGTAACGACTTTTGGTCTCTAGTGACCTGGGCTGGATTCAACTCAGTGACCTTGAGGTGAAAGGCTCCGTATTCCATTACTAATCCCTTGAGCTATCCAGCCCCCTGAAAATGATTCTTTGGTTTTATTACTGCAAAGACCATTTATAAAATCATGAACTGGATTTAGGAAAGCAACCATGAAATAGCAAGGGACAACAAACTGATTGAAATTCCTTAAATGTAGTATGGACTGAAGTCTCTCAGTCAGGAGGATTGGGGAAAAACATTATATAGACACTTCCTTTCAGATTTCAGTAGCGAGACCTACTCACTTAAACGTGGCAACTTTAGATACATTGACCATGCCTGAAGGAACAAAACTGCACGTAAAGAAACTGGAAAAGCACTCTACAAAACAGCCAGCAATCTTTATTTTGAACTTCCAAAAAGGAGCAAATTTCTGCATTTGTGTGAATATATTCTGCAAAGAATAGAGGCGTTTTCAAACATGGAATGATCCCAAATTAAAAAAAAGAAGTCTCAGCAAATATGCTTACTCTGGTATTTTGAAGGAATGGAAAAACTTTAAGGGGTGGCATTGAACAAGGAGGGCAATGTAATACTGCACTCTTAATAAGCCAACTGCACCTCTACTGATTTGCAATTTAAAAGCCACAGCAGGAAAACTCTAGTTCCCTAGCCAGGCAATATGTTTTTAAAACATGATTAATTCATACACTAATATCCATTTACTTGGCATTAAAAATAATTTCCATTAATATTTGTACAAAAGATTGAAAGTCTGTACCTTAGGATTCAAGATATTTATCATCGTATGGCTCAAATTTTGATTATTCCAAAATTAAGTAACAATGTCCACTTTCACCCTATGGCTCTAAAATTAAATTCCAGGTACTGCATTACCTCCCAGTCATCCATATGACAGCACGTATGAAATATCTCATACTGGAGCAAAATTTTCTGTTACCCGGCAATTGTTTCTTTAAAAATAACAGAGTCACCTCAGAGTTTACTCAATTGCTCTCAAAATACAATGTCAATGATAAGGTTCACAGAAACACCATAAACACAAGACACCAAAGGATTTGTTTTTTTGCTCTTTATGGGATTCTCTATGTCCTTTTAATCAACTTAAGCACAGACACATTGACAGAAATGAAACTGGGTTGCAAACAGAGGATTTCAAATCATCTGCTACAAATTAAAATTCCCTTGCTATCCTTCCAACTACTAGGGTCCTTTTCCTCCCACAGTGCTGTTGGTTGGCTGCACTGGCCCAACCACGGGGAAAATCACCCCTCTCTGCTCTCGTGGGTGCTTGCAATCTCAGCTGTTGCAGAAATCACGGTGGATTTCATAGACAGCTAGAATCAAACACTTGATCAAAATATTTAAAAAAATCATTAAGTATTTCATAAATATTCAGTATTTACAGTGGGGAAGATCTTTAATGTGAAGTGTTTTTACACATGTTGATGAAATGTACAATTGGTGAGAAGGGACACCGGGGAGCTTAAAGGAGAGCAAAATTACAAAACAACAAATAATATAAAATATATTACAGAAACTTCAAAAACAATTTGCACAGAAGAAAATCGGACACAATAGAAACTTTTCTTTAAAAAATAGAAGATATTTCACAAAAGCCTGAACATGTTTATATATGTTAGTACTAAAAACAAGGGTGTGGGGGGGGAAGCTTCATATATTCTTCTCACAAAAATATTTACCAGCACTCTGGAGTTTTCTTCTGGGTTGCTGTGATTATCTGACTATGCAGCGAAGAGGTTGAAAAACTGTATTCAGACTAATGAAATCACTCCAGAATGTCGTCTTAAATTACAGTCAAGGCAATTTACACTTTATCCTCTCATCTGACACCGTAAGGAAAAGGCTCACGAGAGAATAAAGAAAAAAAAAATCACAAAAAGAAAAAAAGATGATTTGTTATTTACAACACCTGTCCCTGTTGCTGCAGAACGGCAGGAGACGGGGCTGGGCGGAATTTACCCTCTTACCACTCCACTTTGTGTGCCTCTAGCTGACAGAAACCAGCGATACAGTATTATAGTACAAATCGTTCCCACGGGGCCGGACGATGGCAGGAGACAGAGGTCCAGGGTAGACGATGTAGTCTCATTCCTGAACCATCCACGATTCATCATCCTCATCACCTGACGATAGAGGAGTTGGCAGAATCACCCCAAATCTCTTTACCAAGGCAGAAGCCCCGATATGACACTGTGCACCTCCGACCCCCTCGCCCTGGGGTTTCAGTGTGCTCTGTGCTTCCTCTTCTTATGTTTTTTATCTTTCTTTTTGTTGGCACATTTTGGGCAAAACCACTGCATTTCTTCTGGAGGGGCAGCCATGATTCCAACACAGGGCCTACAAAATAATAATAATAATAATGATGATGGTATTTGTTAAACCCTTACTACGTGCCAAGCACCGTTTTAAGTCACAGAACGTCCACATCTCAGTTCACTACTTACTACCAAGCCCCATTTTCTTTCTTTTCTACATTGTTCAGGATGGTTTACTTATTTCCAGCATACAGCATACCTGACCAGAACTCTAGCCTAACAACAGGTCACGTGAAACGGTGTAGGCACAGTATTGGGTTTTTATTACATTTCCGAAATAATTCCGCAAAACAAGTTTTTAACAGAATCGACTAGTTAATATTGAAATAGTGCAGGCTTCTAATATTCAAATATTTTGTCAAGAAAAAGATCCTTTTTGGCCGAGTAGGATTTTATAATATCATAGGTATTATAGTAAAGCACACTCCACCCTGCCCAGCACAAATTCTAAGACTATCCCTTTCACTCATTATCACACAGATTACTGACGATACCATGTCATTCATTCATTCATTCAATATATTTATTGAGCGCTTACTGTGTGCAGAGCACTGTACTAAGCGCTTGGGAAGTACAAATCGGCAATCAATAGAGACGGTCCCTACCCAACAACAGGCTCACAGTCTAGAAGGGGGAGACAGACAACAAAACAAGTAGACGGGTGTCAATACCATCAAAATAAATAGAATTATAGCTATATACACATCATTAATAGAGTAAATAGAGTAATACATATGTACAAATACACACAAGCACTGTGGGGAGGGGAAGGAGGTAGGGCAGAGGGAGGGAGAGGGGTGATGAGGAGAGGAAGAGGGGAGGAAAAGGTGGGGGCCGAGTCTGGGGGCGGGGGGGCTTAGTCTGAACAACAGTCTGGCAAATTATGGCCATTTTCAGAATTCTAGCTTTTCATAATCAACTGATGTTCAGTAATAATGCTGAATACCGAATACATACATAGGTGCTTTCATCTAGGGATTTCAAAACAGTTTTACCAGGACATCTCTGCCACCTTCACACCTTGACTTGGGGAACTGGAAGTTCAGAGAGGTTATAATGCTCTTGGTCAAAATCTGTTGGAGGCAGAGTTGAGGAAGAAACCTGGCATCCTACCCCTAATTATGTGTAGACTGCATTCCCTCTCTAAACTGCTCAGCGCCAACATCAAGCCAAATTATAAAGTTCACCCGCGACAGGAGAGGCTGAAGAACTTACCAATGGTACCAGTCATCACAGTCATCACAGCCAATCATTGGACTACCATCATCTGGTTTGTTACAACCAGGGCAGATCCAAATTTGATTGCCCCATTCATCTCTGATCTGGGATTTTCCAAGTCGGGGGAGGAGGAAAGGGTATAGACACAAAGGAAGGAGAGAAAGAGAATGATTATTTTTTCACCTTAAATACAATAAAGTACAATACAGTTGAAGACAGCATTTTCCAAGAAAGTCAATACATCAAGCTCATATGCTAAAGGCATTATCATTCACAGTTTTCTTATGATGTTAAAGAGGAAATGGCTTCAAAATACTTAATTATTAGTCCAAATCTAACGAATTTTGGCATTTTAAACCATCTGACTTTAGACATCTATTCCATTTCATACATATCAGTGGGAATAATAACATCCGTAAGTCAATGAACTCTCTTTTCCCCCACAGAAAAAACTATGCCAAACATAAAGGACTTTAGAAATTCAGACCCTTTTGAGAATTAAAACCGATATTTTTGAGGCCTATGTTGCTCAACTATGTGAAGTCCCTGTATGATACACAGACGTAGATTTAATATATACAGGGCAACATGTGTGTATTACCTTCTTATTACTTATTAGCCAAAACCTTCCCCTGAACTAGCTGATAAGATCAAGGATATAAAAGACTTGTTACTAAGTAACTTTCCATTCCCTTTATGACATTTACAGTTCAGTACAGTCTACCAAAGGACAAATGAAATAAGGCAAAGAAAGCCAAATGATTATACATTTCAAGTATTTGCAACATCTTCTCATTTTGACTGAAATTAATTTGAAGATGGTGGGCCATTTGAAGTTGTTCAATAGAGGCCTGGGTCCATGAGTGCCCTTTTCATCTGTTAGAATGAATCCAGACCTATGGGATCTCCAAGACTGACTCAGGAATTTGCTCTCTTGGCCTTTAAGGTTGCTCAAAAACACAAGCAGCTTCAGGTACAAGTTTTGCTCACGGTGGGTCATAGCGTAAGACTTAAGCACACTGTGGTTTTAAGAGGATGTAATTGCTCAATCCCTGTGTTAAAAGCAAACAGGTCAAATATCATCATTATGCATACTGCATATTTTCATTTGGGCATGCAATTCTGTTCAGCGTAAAACTGAGCTATGTTCAGCATGATGTGCAGTACAATTCTGAGCAGAGGGAGACAACAACATTCAAGGTTATTTCTACATTTAACTGGCTCAGACATTTGCGCTCGTGGATCTTAAATCCACAGCAATATTAGCCTTTAAAAAGGTAGACTCTAGAGAGCATTAAATAGGGAGGATTTCCATCTTTTCCAAGCGCCACTGACTCTAAAATAATAAAATCTTACCACTTTCTGCCTGCCTGCCATCCTTCATGAAGGACACACTGGTTTAAGGACTAATACTACACATCTTTCAGGGAAAGGGATTCTGTTAAATGCCTAACTCCAACAAGAACTGATTTTGAAATGTATTACACAGTAAATATTAAAAACCAAACCAAACCAAAACAAAACAAAAAAACCAAAGACACTGCAAAGCAGTTTTTGTTCAAGTGAGAGTGAAATTCACGCACCACATAAGTGCTGACTGTTTCTGTTACCACACTCCGGACAGGGGTTTTGGAGCTTCCTGATGCAGGAACAGCAGGAGATGGAGGTGGGATCAAAGCAGGAGCTGCAGCGGCTTGGGCTGGAGGGGGTGCAGGCACTGGTGGGGGAGACACGTGGACAGGTGGAGGTGCTGGGGGAGCGGCCGGTGGTGGCGTCTTGGGTCTGTTCGCAGAGGGAGGTGGTTTAGCCTCCGGTGCTGGAACCACTTTGCTGATCACACTGCCAACACAGGGGAAGAAAAGAAGAATTTAATATGAGACAGTTACAGTTTGGAAAACAAAGCAAAACAAAAAACCCCCAAACCCTCGGAAACCACAATCCCTCTAACCAATTCATTTCGCCTGGCAAAAGACAATTTTGGCTTTGTGGCAATCCTAACTTCTGGGCAGTTGTGAGACATCTTGGAGGTAAAAGCATCTTGTGGGCAAGGGCATAGTAAATACTGATGATGATGATGAAAATCGCACATTGATTTTCTGCTGGGAGAAAGGCGGCAGGTTTCCACCTCACCTAGCCTGACTCTACATGGGGCTTCTTCATCACAGGGAGGGAGAGGACCTGGTACTGACCGCCCTCTGCCCTTGACGAGGGCACTGGAATTGACTGTTTGAGACAACTCCTGGTCCGACACCAATCTTTCTGAGTTCTGTGGCAGCGCCTGAGGAACTCCGTAATAATAGTGGCCATGGTGGCTGGAAGTGTGGGGTCGGATGGCTTGGCCATGGTGCTCCTGGATTACTGTTAGCCTGGAGACTTCGAGGCCTCCCTTGACTGCCCCTTTCTCATTGCAGCCCCAGAAAGAGGAACTGGAGCAAAAACGGGGCAATCATGGGGCTGGCCTATTACCTGCCAGATTGGACTATTGTGAAGGTCGACACTAAACAGCAAACCCCACAGCAAAATGCAACACCGATTCTGTTCCATCACCAACAGCTGATTTTCAAGTGGGAACAAAAAGAAGTCTTAAGCACTGAAGTTGCTTGCTCACCAAAGGAATCAGAACTATGTTTGATATGCGAAAAAGTATCAGAGAAGAACTTTAATTATGTGATTAGGAAACAGATTGTTTGCTTTAATCTCTATGAAGAGAGAAGGGCACATCCTTTAGGGTTTTTGAATTAAGGTTACAAATAGCTGCTAATTTAATGCTTCCCTTTTCAAAAAAGAACGGATGTAAGGGAGTTGGCTGGTGCTGAGACAAATTTAAGCAGAAAATACTCTAACTAGTTAAAACATTTTCAGCTACTTTCCTAGCTAGTTGAAATGACCGATTTTTGTGATAGGATGCAGTAAGACAGGTGATTACACCTGAAAAACACCATGAGATTTTAAATTCAGATCCAGTGTTTATCTATAAAAGAAGATGTTAAATACTTAAATACATGTGTTTTAAAAGCTTCATTCAAGTGGGCTAAAACATTCTTTAGCATCACAACTGATCGCTGATGATTAGAGCAAACTGCCAGAGAGCACATTGGCGTTCTTCTCCTGGGGTTTTCAGAATGAGGCAGGTGATGCACATCCGCATGCTTCAATCTATCAGGTAAGATAAGTTAAATTAAAAGGAAGCCGAGAAAACCTGTTATGTTTCAGTGATGAACTAATAAAACATCCAGCCCAGTAACGGAGCTGGTTTTGGGGTAGGTGAAGCAGGTGGTGTTGGGCAGCTAAATTTCTGCTAATATTCACTCGCTTAGAATTGTCAGCTCACAGGAGGGGTGAGGGAATGCTAAGACCTAATAACAATAAAAACAGCAACAACAATAATGGTAATTTATTAAGTGTTTACTATGTGCCAAGCACTGTACTAAGCATTTGGGTAGATTACAAGATAATCAGGTTGGACACTGTCCCTGTTCCACATGGGACTCAGGATCTAAGTAGGACGGAGAACCGGGATTTAATCCCCACTTTACACATGAAGTAACTGGGTAGAGAGAAGTTAGGTGATTTACCCAAGGCAAACAAGTGGCAGAGCCAGGATTAGAACCTAAATCCTTTGACTCCCTGGCTGGTGCCAACGGAAATGTGTCGAGTGGGCCCGTTTCTTGGACCCAGGCAGGGAGGGCCAGGGAAGTACGACAAATGGAATTATGTGCCACTTTGGTACCTCTATTCTCTAAACTGCCCCTTCCCTGGATGGAGCCTGGGAAGTGGGAGGGTGAGTGGTGATGAACCCCTAAACCAGTACTCCCTGGGTTCGTTTCCAGCAAGACAGTGGTTCAGAAAGCAGAACTACTGGAGTGGCTAGTTCTACCCTTTAACCCCACAACATCTCCCCTGGCAAAAATGAAAGTTTGCCAACACTAGCCCTGCCCACATGTGGTTTAACAAAACAGAGGGGGGAAAAAAGCCACTCTGAACTATAAGAATCTCATTCATCTACACCAAAATATGTGGCTTTGTACACTCACTGCTATTCTCTTTTGCTTGCCCGGCCCCCAAATGACAGATAATGCAACTCAGACAGATTGCGAGAATGAGGGGAAACAATCACCCTAGAGCTTGTACAGTGCACTTCGGATTAGCAGTGCCTCCTCGCCCCCGTCATACTCCGGGTGGCTTCCCTCACCTCCCACCCAGGTGCTGCAGCTACCCCTTTCATCAAACCAACTCTGGGGATACGCCCCTCCTCCATCTCTAGGATGTTGCTGCTTCTTCACCCAGTTCACTCAAAGGCTCTTCTTCTTTTTCACCCTTGGCTCCAGCCCACCCCAGGGCACCTGCTTGATTTCTCCCACCTGACTAGGGCTGGTGCCTGCAGCCACGTCAACAAGAGAGCAGAAGAAGCAACTTAGATGTGTGCGTGTGTGTGTGTGTGCATGTGTGTGTGTGTTTATTAGCTGCTCTTTCAATTACCGCATCACTTCCCTCATGGTTATCTCGGGTAACTGAACGTGTATCAAATTGTTTACTTCATCTTTAAAGTGGTTTTACAATATTATTTTCCCACTTCATGAACCCCCTGTGGAACAGGGTCTATGTCCAATCTCTTGAATCTATTCCATTCATTCATTCATTCATTCATCCGTATTTATTGAGCGCTTACTGTGTGCAGAGCACTGTACTAAGCGCTTGGGAAGTACAAGTTGGTAACATATAGAGATGGTCCTTAGCCAACAGCGGGCTCACAGTCTAGAAGGGGGAGACAGACAACAAAACAAAACATATTAACAAAATAAAATAAATAGAATAGTAAATATGTACAAGTAAAATAGAGTAATAAATCTGTACAAACATTTATACAGGTGCTGTGGGGCAGGGAAGGAGGTAGAGCAGGGGGAGTGGGAGAGGAATGGGGGAGCTCAGTCTGGGAAGGCCTCCTGGAGGAGGTGAGCTCTCAGTAGGGCTTTGAAGGGAGGAAGAGAGCTAGCTTGGCGGATGTGCGGAGGGAGGGCATTCCAGGCCAGGGGGAAGGGGGAGGACATGGGTCGGGGGTCGATGGAGGGACAGGCAAGAACGAGGCACAGTGAGGAGGTCTGCGGCGGTAGAGGAGTGGAGGGTGCGGGCTGGGCTGTAGACGGAAAGAAGGAAGGTGAGGTAGGAGGGGAAGAGGTGATGGACAGCCTTGAAGCCAAGAGTGAGGAGTTTTTGCCTGATGCGTAGGTTGATTGGTAGCCACTGGAGATTTCTGAGGAGGGGAGTAACATGTCCAGAGCGTCTCTGCAAAAAGATGATCCGGGCAGCAGCATGAAGTATAGATTGAAGTGGGAAGAGACAGGAGGATGGGAGATCAGAGAGGAGGCTGACACAGTAATCCAGTCGGGACAGGATAAGAGATTGAACCAGTAGGGTAGCGGTTTGGATGGAGAGGAAAGGGCGGATCATGGCGATGTTGCGGAGGTGAGAGCAGCAGTTTTTGGTGATGGATTGGATGTGAGGGGTGAACGAGACAGCAGAGTCGAGGATGACACCAAGGTTCCGGGCTTGTGAGACGGGAAGGATGGTAGTGCCATCAACAGTGATGGGAAAGTCAGGGAGAGGGCAGGGTTTGGGAGGGAAGATAAGGAGTTCAGTCTTGGACATATTGAGTTTTAGATGGCGGGCAGACATCCAGATGGAGATGTCTTGAAGGCAGGAGGAGACACGAGCCTGAAGGGAGGGAGAGAGAGCAGGGGCAGACATGTAGATTTGGGTGTCATCAGCGTAGAGATGATAGCTGAAGTCGTGGGAGCGAATGAGTTCACCAAGGGAGTGAGTGTAGATTGAGAACAGAAGGGGACCAAGAACTGACCCTTGAGGAACCCCTACAGTAAGGGGACTCCAGCACTTAGCACATCATATATGCCATAATTATTATCTACCAATTAGGAACTTAAGTGCCCAACATCAAAGAGGAGATAATTTAAAAGCTAGACACAGAATCCAAATACTCTTGATGACCTAAGCCAATATTCTGACTAGTTTTCCTTCTATAAGGACTTCCATTTCACGTGGCATTCATTTAATCTACTTGAATAACAAAATGATTCATAAAGTCTGCTTTATAATCATGTATGTCAAGTAAATAAGTGGAGATACCAAAAATAAGATTATATCAACTTTGAGAGGATTAGACAATGGTGATTAATACGCACGCACACCAATGAGCAGAACACAATATAGGGCAGTCAGTCTGATGTAAGAATGTGTCCGGCTTAATCCTGGGTTTTCTGGAGATGATGTAAGACCGGTTCAACAAATGCATGATCGAGTTGGTCTTGGGCACCAAAAAGCCATCCAGGCATCCCCAGGTGCCAATTTTCCTTTCTGAATGTAGCAGGGGAAAGGGAGGCAAGCGGAATATGGGGTTTGAGAGTGGTAGGTAGCCTGGGAAGAGCAAATTGGTCAGAGAGGTCTGATATTGGGCACTTTTATTCCCGCATGGAAGCCCTTAGCTCTTCTTACCCCTGTTCAGCCAAGGTTGGGTGAGGCTGGGGATCAAGCCTTAGGGGAAGATATGATGACTCCGTTCCACAGCTCTTTGGACTGGATTCCTACCTCACCCAGCTCAGGCAAGGGCTCAACAGTCCCCAGACAGTCCCCAGTGTCTCTACGAGGGCTGACGTTTTAGGTACAAGCTGCCTCTTTTCCCTCTTCTCTCTCTCAAAGCTGAAGGGAGCTAAGTTCCAATCCCACCAATGCTCTGTTAACAGAGCCAGAGACCAGTGTTCTTTAGTACCTGTGCCAGGCTTTATTCTGGAAAGTGTCGGGACAGAGTAGCTGACGGTGTCAAAAATGCCTGGGCCAGTAAAAATCTGGCAGGGAAATATTTACTCTGATAAGGCTTATCTTTGCAGACCTATTTCCTCTTGCTGAGAGGGGGAATATCACTTTATAAAATAATAATATATGCAGGACTAATTAAAATCATTCTGATACCAGGAAGACCCAGACAAGTATACAAAATCTAACCATGCAGATTAAAACACAGGGAAGTATTTATTGCTTACTTCATTAGCACACTTGCAAACAATCTGCATGGATAAGGCGATACATCTTGCCCATTTCCTCAAGAACCCTCCTGCAGAAAGTTATTGCTTTGTGCTGACTTCATTAACAGAAAAATATCCTTGACTAGTCGAAGCTGTGCTCTATTCCTTACGTTCCTCTAGGGTGAATGAAAGGAGTAGAGATGAAAAAAATAATATTAGATTTAACAGTGCCTGAACCATATACAAGTCTTGGAAAGTGCACCTAGTTCAGTGGCTCACTCAGCATCCAGTAGGTACCTAATAAATGCTGTTAACTGAAGTGACAGAAAGCTGTTGAGGCCAAATGGCTGATGGGGTATGTGGGCGGAGTCCCAGGGGTCTATATGCGGACACAAATCGATTACACATTTAATGAAACTTCTTTCTATCATCTAGACAAGAAAGAGATTACAAGGGAGATACTGCCTTATCTTTTCTTGCTTTCTAACTAATTTATAAAAATGGCACTTTGATGAAAAAAAAATGTTACTTTCAAGGGAAGGAGGGAGGAGCAAAGGGGCAGAATTATTTACTGCATTATCCATCTTGTTCCAAAAATAATTATTTTATTTGAAAGATTAAGCACTTCCTCTACAATTTTGTTGTGTACATCAATCAAACTGTTAGGTTTCAATGAAGTCTCACTCACCCTCGGACCTCCTGCCACTCTTCCAAAATCCTGGCTGTCAGAAAGAAGCCTAAAGTGAGTCTACTGGTTTGCTCTCCAATTTCCAAGTGAAAACCAGCAGTCCTGGAGGGCTGCTTACTTCACTCTACCACAGAGTGAGCATTTCCCCTTTCCAGATCCCTAACTGTACAGTGATTTGGACAGCCAGGACATTTCTACACCTGACACAAAGCTCCAGTCCCATGCCCAGGCAGTACTGCACTGTCCATGGTGAAAGTGGAGTGCTAAGGGCCAGAGGGTGAATTCAGGCCCCCCTCCTGGTTCTTATTTGGGCAGGGAGACTCTGAGTGCGCAGGAGGGGGAGCTGACAGAGAAGAGGCCTGCCATCCATCCATTAAGCGCTTAGTACAGTGCTCTGTACACAGTAAGCACTCAATAAATATGATTGATGATGATCCATGATGCCCCAGAGGATTCCCCCGTGTAAACACTCCTCACTCATGAGTAGGCGAAGGAGATGCACTGAGGGAGGGTGGGCACACTGGCCTGGGCTGGAAAGTCAGAGGACCTGGGTTCTAATTCTGGCTCTGCTACGTGACTTTGGGCAAGCCAATGAACTTCTCTGTGTTTCAGTTACCTCATTTGTAAAATGGGGATAAAATACCTGTCCTCCCTCCCTCTCAGACTGTGAGCCCCAGGAGGCGCAGGAACTGCTTATATAGCATCTACTCTAGCACTCAGTACTGTGCTTGGCATACAGTAGGTAAACGCTTAAATGCCCACCAATATTCTTACTATTATTATTTTATTATTATTACTATCTTGCCTGCCACTCTCCTGATGACTCCTAAAATTTGTTTCTCCCCTGTTTTTTCCTTCATTAATTGTACTTGGAGCTGATAGAACCTAAATAGTTGGCTCAAGGCTTTTTCTAGAACAAAAACTTCAGAGATTACATAGGAAGCTTCTATTCTCAACCTGTTAACGCTTAATGGTAGTGCATTGTAAAATAATTTGGGTTCCCATTAGCACTGTAATAAAAACAGACATTCACGGCCAGGTCTCTATTGTTTCATTTCTCCCCAAACAAGCGGTTTACCTTCTCTCCTTGGCTCCCTGAAGTATCACTTTTTCCCTCCTATTTAATTGCATAGTAAGTTCTCCTCCAGAGCTTTCTGTTGAATGAGCAATGTCTCACAGAGTAACCAACACCGCCCACAGCTGTGTGCCACAATAGCTCCATGCTGCTTGCATTACATCTTTTGGAGGATTTGGTCACGGTGCCCTAACCGCTACAAACACTGGTCTTATTCATAAAAACGTGCAGAAGGAGGGACTTCCAGCAGGGTTCCTTTACCTGTTTCCCCACCACAAAACAGTGAAATAAATGGAATGGGTCATGAGCTGTTTGGCCTGTAATGCAAACCCACTGCTTGACAAGTCAATAAAGAGCCAATCCTTCCCTCCCCAGCCACACATAAAGAGCCAAGGTTAGAGGCAAACACCATTTGGATTTGCCTTCCCCCGGAGTTTAATGATCCCCATTTTTCTGCTACTGTGCGCAAACACTATGATGCCAGTAATCTAAATGATCAAGGTCTGAGTAACTGTCCTCCAAAATGCATCCGAAGTTCAAAAGTGTCTTGCAATGACTTATGCTTTAGGGTGCACAGCTTTTTAAAAAAGAAAATAAAAATATGCTCAGATGACACCTGAAAAAATCTATTCATTATCTATATAAAATCCAAGTAAATTTTAGTCAAAGGTTTGACTTAATTTAACACACCAGGAATTTAGGAAGTGGCTAATTGAACCAGTTCAATTAAAAGTACATTTTTTCAACTCAGTCTTCAATTCAGGCTCAGTATGAACCTTTCTAAACATAAGCTGTTGGTTTTTTTAAAAAAACTTTCATATATTCCTTTACTACTGCAGAACTATAAATGCCAAAATCCTGTTGAAATAAAATTTAACTTGCATAGGGTATCAGATATACAATCTTAAATTCTACAGTTTTCCAAACTGATGTATACGGCCCCAGAATGCCTGGCACAAAAGTTAGCACAAAACTTAATGACTGGTAAATTATCCAGGAATCCCATATCACCCATAAAGCTTGTCTCAAACTTAAGATCAAAAAACTCCCCAAATGGTAAATTCTAAGATAACTAGCATCTTGCTTGGTCAAATTATTAGAGCAGGATTTGAATGTGGTTTTCATCTTAGTCGACTGAAGTGCTTCCTCTGGTTCTTGTAACAGGTCTCCTGATCCAACCAGAATTTTTAAGTACCAGAGTTCTCCTACAAAGTCATAGCATCTTAATTTTGTGGAATTTTTTCCATCCAATTTTTGTTAAATTGGACTTTGTTATGTGTGGCCAAACATCCTATACTTGTTCAATTAAAGTATCTTGTAGAGCTACCCAGTAGAGAAGCTAAATCTAAATGGAGTTCAATGCTTTTAACTTTTTGACAGCGCAGAAAGACTTTTTCTACAGTCATATGTTCAAATTCCTATAGATAAAAAAATGTTACTGCCCCCAGCTAAAGGCAATGCTAGTTGAATTGTTTGCATTATGTCCAAATTAGCTCACGGCTCTAAATGGGAGACAATCGGACATATACAATATGGAAAAGAGAATAGATGGAATAATACAAGGTAAACTACCAAAAAACCAAACCACAGTTATATACATGACTGGGAAGGTTGATGGGGGGGCAGGATCAAGACGGTAAGGAATTAGTCTGGAAATGCCCATAGGAGGTGACTTTTCTGGGAGGATTTTAGGTGTGTATAGAGGGGTGTGGTTGGAGGAGAGCGGTTTACGCATGGGGAATGACAGGGAATTGCAAGCTAGTAGGTGCTCAAGAAATTCTGTTGACCACAATGAAGATGAGGTACAATTAAATGTGGTTGGGAGGAGCCAAAAGAGGGAGTTGAGGAGAAGCCAGACAACATGATAAGAGGGAGACCACGAATAGAAAGGCTTTTCCAGTGCTATTAACAAATGTAAACTATTATTATTATTACTATTTCTATTAATACTAAATTTACAGTATACCACTATTTATAATAAAAGTATACTGTAAAGTTACATGTAGGACAGATTGAAGAGGGAAGAGCCTTGAGGTGGAGGCTGTTTCAGTAGACAAAACAGTAGGTGAAAAGGGCTTGATATGTGGTTTCAGTTCTATGCTGGGAGAATAAGGGCATCTGTGAGTTAATGTACAGGAAGAACTGCAGGATTTGGATGAACCCTGGGGGTTCGGTGGAAGGTTAACACTAACAAATTACAATGGACCTAGTCACTAATCATCACACAAAATTATCTGATGAAATGATTATTTAAAAAAAATTCAACAAGAATGACAACTTTCCATCTTAAGTAAATTGACAAACCTGGAAGAAAGTTTGAGAGTTTTGTTGTTTCATGAAAGACCAAATTCCCACTGAATGATACAAATGAGAAAGGGAAATGTCAAAAAGGAGAGAAACAAATAAAACCTTTGAAATGGGTGAACATTTGCTTTCAATAGCTCCAGAAAGGATGCTAGATAGGCAACAGAAGAGGAAAGGGGCTCTCACTAATTAAAGCAGGCCTTATCAGAGGAGTTGAAGTTAACCAAAACAGGAACACCTTTATTTTCTGGGATTAAGCTCCTTCCAAAAAGATACCAGACAATGTCAAAAGCAATAAGATGATAAAGGATCAAGACCTACTGGATTTAATAATGAACAAGACTGGGAATAAGTATTTGATAGTTCACTGGAGTGTTACAAGTGATATAAAAATCTGTTATTACTAAAGTTACATTTAGAGTTTGAAATGGCAAAACTTCAGAACAATTTAATTCTACAACCGGCTGGTCTGTCTTCACTAAGATTACCAAGAAGCATTATTTGAATTTTTATCCTTGCTCCTAATGGAACCGGACCAAGAATTTTCTATTTCGGGCCAAAGTAGATGAGTGAATCTGTAAAAATGGATCTGTGGGCAGCAGCAGGGTCATTTCCTCAATAAACAGTGGACACTGGTGCTAGTTTCTTCCTGGGCTTTATCACTGAAGGTAACATGAGATCTTAGACTGATTATTAAATAATATAAGAGGTGGTTTAGGATTATTTCTTTGAAAAGAGCTTGTGTAATATGTTTTGGGGATATGAAATACAGAGCATTTTAAAGTCACATCTATAAACAGATATTTCAGTAAGTAAGCTGCTTTGAAATAATCATCGCTCCTAAACTGCTCCATAGACCTTCGATTTATTCTCAGATTTGATGCCACCTTGGCACCACCTTCACTCATTTTCTCTAAAGACACTCTGGCCTTAAGTCTGTCTGAAAAGCAAAATTCAATCACATCATTCAAGTCTATGCCACCAGTGGAGAGTCCTAGTAGTACATACTATTGGTACATAACCAAGGTCTTTTTCATTCAGTTTGTATTTTATATACCTATACGTACTTTATTATAAACTGAAAATGAGTTTATAATCATCTGTTGGTCTTCTTAGTGTGTTCCCATAGTCTTGAAGGAAATAGCACTTCTCTGTGATTTGATTCCAGGATTTTCAAAAGTGTTTTCGACTTGACTTGGAAGTTTCCTAGTAGACCGGAATCACAATCTGAACCTACTTCCAAATTTCTTTTTGGATTCTTATGAGCAGCTGTGCAGCACAGACTGAACAAAGCTACGCCTAAAACATAATCCTGTTTTACTCAATTGGGGATGAGGAAAGGACCAGACAAAGCCCTTTCGGTTCCGACAGCCAGCCACACCACTACGTAATAGGGACTTTGAGAGAGTCTCAGAGCAGTCAAATTTATTTAGTAGTTGTCAGAGCCCAGGTCTGCTGATGGTGTCAAGTCCCTTTGAAAGGTCTGTGAACATCATGAAGAGGTCATGATGTTTCTTGTAACAGTGTAACACAATGGCTTTCAGGTGATTCAAAACCCACCAAATTTTAGAATATTCCAAAATTCAGGCAGCAACCAGAGTAGGGTGAGAAGGCAGTGAAATAACTAACAAGGCAGACAGCAAATAAAGATACATTTGGGAAAATATAGCGATAAAATGCTATAAGAAATCATAAAAAAGTTGTCATGGCAGACCGTCAGAACCTTAAGTGAAATAGCTAAAAGATTCATCACTTAGAAGTGAAGAAAGATGAACGAAATGGTGCAGAAGTCACATGAGGTCTTTCAGAAAGCCCCAGACACAACATACTAAAAACAAAAAGCTACAGATTATAGTAAAGCCCTGATAATTCGAACACATGGAAACAGAAAAATATGAATTTGAATTGACTTGGTGGTGATTAGCTGATATTTTCATTAGGGAACAACAGTTGGCTGGGAAGTAGCAGTTGCTTGGAAATTATGTGCTATTTTAAATAAACTGATACTGGATTAAGAAAGTTTTACTGTACAGGTATTAGAACAAAAATGTGGCTTTGGGGAAAACAGTCACGTTTGACAATACTTTTTTATTAGACAGTTAAATAGTATATGGTAATATTTTCTCTATGTCTCTATTTCTCATAGACTGTCTCTATGTGATGCCAATTTGTACTTCCCAAGCGCTTAGTACAGTGCTCTGCACATAGTAAGCGCTCAATAAATACGATTGATTGATTGATTGATTGATTTAAGGGATTGGATCATTTACCATGCCCTCTAACATTCCTAACTTTCCTCTAGAAACCCATTATGGAGCACTTATCCATGAATTTACCCTTTTGAACCAACTGCTATTTTCTGCCTGCCCAACTTCTTGGGGGTAATACATTTCATACGCTTAACTAAACCCGTACATGACGGATTTCCTATTGCTTGTTTTGAACCATCTACCTCCAAGGTTCAATGGGTGTCCCTTATCCTGGTGGTGAACTATAACCTCACCAGGGAACAGGTCTACCAACTAGGTACTGCACTCTCCCAGGTGCTTAGTACACTGCTCTGCACCCAGTGAGTGCTCAGTAAATACCATTGATTCACGGACTGATAGGAAAGAAGAATCCTTGATGTAATCTGTGGATTTTGGTACAGCAATCGCTTTCAGTGACAGTTCTTTCTCTGAGCTCCTCCGTTAGACTGTAAGGTCCTTGTCGGCCAGAAAAGTGTCTCCCAACTCTGCTGCACTGTATTCTCCCAGGCACTTAGCACAGTGCTCTGCACACAGTATGCACTCAATAAATACCACTGATTGATTGAGTTGGGAACTACTTCTGTGTGCTCTACATTTCGATTGTGCTTTGAGTTGCTGTCCCTGGTACTATGGGGATAAAACGGTCACTTCTTTGTTGATGGCTAAACTCAAATGGATTTATCATCACATGCCCCACCAGGAATCCTGAGGATCAAAATCGACCGCTGCATAGTTATTGTGATGTATTTTACTTATTTTGGAGGTCAGATTCTGTACCAAAAGCCTCGTGGTTAGTCTTTTATATTTGGATATATGTAATGGACTTAAAGCAAGATGCAATGGCTATTCATTACTGGGATGCCATCAAAGTGGAGTTGCAGCAATTAGGAACTGGGAAGCTCGCTTTGAGCAAAGTCTCCAAACACATGAAGAGTCAATGTGGCAGATTTAAAAATAGCACCAATCAATGCACATTTCAGCTGCAAGAATGGTATGTATGTGCATTTTTTGTGTATAAAACGTGTAAGTACACAATTACATATAATCAGTATGGGAGAGATGGTTGGGTTCATCCTCAATCCTTCCAGCCATTCTCCTGCAAACAGATAGTGATTCACCAGCAGTGGCCTCATTTTAGAATGGTACGATATTGCGCAAAAACACAAAATTTCTCTTTGACTGTCTTCAGCTCTTGGAATGATAAAATTGCCAAACACTTGGCAATTATGAGGCGGGGTGGGGGGGCTATGGCTTCTCTTTTGCACAGATTGTGTGGAAACGTTGTAGGTGCAGTGCAACATGGTTTTTCTTTCTTTTCCTGGATGGGATTATCTACTGAAGGATCAGTGTGACTTGCTTTTCTCAACTCAATTATTTCTTCAAGTTGCTCTTTTGTCTCGATTCCCTCAAGCATATTATAAGGCAACTGGACATATGGAGGCCAACTGGCTATTAATCAAAGTTAAATCGGTTTTGTAAAAATCACTGACTACTTATATTCCATAAAAAAAAATAAAGAAAATAGTATCTTTTTGTTCTGACTGCATCACATACTGTCATTTTATTCACGATGTTTGCGTAAACGTTTGTTGTCACTGAAAAGGTGTGTGCCAACTGAATACAAAAACACAAAACTGCAGTTTTTAAATACCCATTTTAAATATTCTTTAATTTGCAATTTCCTTTTACTACCTTTAGTAGACTGCTTACGGTTGCTGGAGACCAAACTTTACCTGAAAAGTATATACTTATGCAAGTGTAAGTGATTTTTCACTTGCTCTCAATTTCATTTGCCCCCTTGGCACCTTTGGCACTCTACTGCCAAAACACAGTGCTGGTTCAGGGCAAGTCTGAGTACTTAACTGAGGGAAAACCCTCACAACTAAGTAGATGGGCAAGTAAAGCAATCACAAGACTGTGGGGTCTTTAGGAGAGACAGACAATGGCCCTCCATGTCCCTGTTGTATAGTCTCTTCCCCGCACTGTAGTTAGGAGGGTCAGCTTCTCCTGTCTCACTCCTCGCCTCAAAGTTGTGACAGCAGTGTAGAAAGGATGCAAACCCTATTATTCTGCAGTAGCGACAACCTTCAGGACACAATGGGGCTTGGCTATTTGTCGGTAATGTTCTGCCAGCTGGTTACTTGTGGCCCTGAATGTCTGCAGTTCTTTGAGCTACTCAGGGTGGCATTAGCCATTTTCTGGTATCAATGATGACTTTTTGGGAACTTCAGGACGGACCTATCTGTCACCAACTGCTTAATAACACTCAGTTGATGTGATGGGACTTCCTTGTGCTTCGCACACAGTAGGCACCTACTAAATAATGTCAGCTGATAGATTATAGATACTCATGGGAGTCTGGCAACCTATTCCTGTGATTGCAATATAGATTACAATCATAAAAGCACCAACAAAAAATAAATAAAAAAATTTCAAAGGAACTTAAACACCAAAATGTATTCACCTTTCGCACCACAAAAAGAAAAAAAAAAATTGTTCACTGCTCCAAAGCTTTACCCAGAGGTACTGTAATTCATCTGGTCCTAAATTTCACTAAATATCAGAAATTACTAAACCCTGATAAACTTAAATATTCTTTGTCATTAGTAATAGCAACGAGAATATCTGTGTTTTCCCATCAACAAAGACGCGTGTTTTTAAAACCAGAAGGATCGGTGCCTGTTTGATCTTCAAGGAAAAAATATCTACGCAATAAAAAAAGGGCCACAGTGATATAGCTAAATGATCTGTCCATCACAGGTTAAAGGAGACTTAAATTCAGGAAGTTCACATCAGTTTCTTATAGATAACACATCTTAAGTACCTTCCTATATTCACTCAATTAGCGATTTTGTGCTTTGATAACACTGCACAGAGAAACTTTCCAACATATCATTCAAATCATATCTAAAAAGGTGGTCATAAATATTTTAAAACCTAAGCGAACTAATAAGACCTAGACCCATTAAGGATAAGATCTTTTACAACAAATTAAATAAAACAATTTATTGAAGCCTGGACTCCAGATAAGGTAGATTTACTAGCTGACCTTTTATTCATTTAAAGAACAAAATTAGCTCTAATTGCATTAGAATGGAATCCACTAAATTTTCCCAAGTCTTCTAATGTGGCATCCATGCAAGTATTGGTGTAATTGTTTACAACCAAGATGGAAAAGCTTTGATTATGATCTTTCCACTTGTTTTACTGTGCCATTAGAGCTCTTGCAAAAACCTAAAGCCAGGTTTTTTTTGACACTTCCTATTTTTCCTCTTGTTCGCATTGCATTTTTATTGTTTTCGCTTTATCATCACACCTTACCTATCTAAAGCAATTGAGAACAAAGTGAAAAATGTTAGCAGCACACTTAAAATTCACAGATCATGTCAGGAGAGCAGTACAGTGAAAAGACAGCCACGCCAGGCTCTAACATGCATTTCGCTGGAAATCTAGGCAGAGGACGAAGGCTTGAATAGGCCTAAGCACTGAATTTTTGCCATGTCCTACAGGTGATTTTATATTGTATTATGTTATATCATTATATATTATATTATCATTGTAATTTCATAGAAGGCAGAAGTCACACCTACTGAATTTTGAAAAGGAAAGTGATACACGGGCAAAGTATACAAGGACAACCTACATTACCACTCTCAGTGCATTATGTACTTACTGGATTTTGAGGACTTCAGGCTTTAAATCTGTCACATAGTAACCTCAAAAGGTAGCTCTAATGATGCACTACTTGCTTCACTGCTTTAAGGCAGGGGCTCAGACTACAACTCTAGTAAAGTGGGGCTACCTTCTGTTCACTGTCTGACGCTCATCTCACCTCACCCATGGCACTCCAGGTACTTCTCACCCCCCTTCTAAGAGACACTGGGATTTCATCTTCATTCATTCATTCATTCAATCAATCGTATGTACTGAGCACTTACTGTGTGCAGAGCACTGTACTAAGCGTTTGGGAAGTACAATTCGGCAACATATAGAGACGGTCCCTATCTTCCTGCAACTTCTGCTCCCAGATCTGGGAAAATACCTCACCAGGCCTGAAAGGGGACGTCTGCAGCGAACTTCCAACCCTATGGTCCCGCTACTCCCAGAGACTCCCGCTTGCCACCCTACGGCCCGGCTCAGGGGACTAGGGACTTTAAAACTGGGTTCTCCAGCAGAGTGGGAAGCAGCAAATATCACCGTCAGATTTGGTCCTCCAGGGACAGTCGGTCTTCCGTTTAGAGCGGGGAAGGGCCTTGCCCTCCCTCGAAGTCAACAGGCCTCCCCAAGATGGGCAGCCTATTGACCACAATCAACTGGGTGGATAACCCTTCTTTCCTAGGCCAATGAGAGGCAGTGAAAGCACAGAGAAATTCCATCACTACCAAACCAGTAGCAAAAACAAAAAGGACCATCTTCAAGCAGGTCTCTTGTTTCTCTCCACAAATAGGCTTATTTTAATTAGAATTTAAAGTGGTGTGCCTTGGGGCAAATGGCAGGAAAAGACCTTCAAGAAAGGGCAGATTCCAAGTTCTAAAATCTGGTATAGCTGTATTTTCTTGCAGCATTGGTTTTTAAATGACCATAGCATATCACCGTTAAATATGAGATACTTGAAGGTTGGGATAAGGCAAAAATGGCAACAAAGGGCCCACCATATGTGAGTGAAAAACAGAAGGCCCCCCTGCTCCTGCTCTTTGTGTCTTCTCAGTGTGCTTCTGCAAAGATTTAAAACCCCAACTCTCACCTTGCCAAAATAAAACAATGTTCCAAAAGGAAAACAGGAATGTTGCAGCACGGAGGGAAAGCAAAAAGCAGGAAGAGAGATAAAACCATCTGCCATTAAATTTCTAAAGTCCTTAGTACCAGAACAGCACATCTCAAGCTTCATTCTGTGTTGATCCTCTCTTTCCTATGCTATATGAAGACATAATATTATTTTCATTAAAATCATTTACAATAACTATTTGGGACTTTTCTACTTTTCCTTCCAACATCTGATTTTATTAGCATTATCAAAGGCCTAGGAACAGACGTGTTATGTTACTCAAAGACAACCTGGGTCTCTGGATACTTGCATGCACTTAGCTTTGACTTATGTTTTTCATAATTAAAGAGTGATGCTTCAGCTCACATTATCCATAGTATTAGAAACTGAATCTGACCAAAGCCCCCTACCGGGCTCACGCCCCGAAGCTTAACCTCTTAAGGCTAGATCAGAAATCTGTGAATCACATGAAAAGAGAAACTTCCTACTTTCAGAACCCCTAATAGAAGAGGGCTGCTTGGTGAAAGAATTTCCTGAAATAGAAGAATCTCAGTAACACTCACTCATAGTTATGTTACCTTGGGAAATCATTCACTTCAGAGCAGGAAAACAATAAATACCAGAAGGCAGGCTGATCGCTTAAAATTATTTTGAAACGAACAGAAGGATACAAAACATGAAGGCTACTGTACTACACACAAATACTAATAATTATGGTATTTGTTAAGTGCTTACTATGTGCCAGGCAACGTTCTAAGCGCTGGGGTAGATACCAGATAATCGGGTTGGACACAGTCCCCTGCCCCACATAGGGCTCAGAGTCTTGGAGTCTGGACTCAATTATTCCAGCTCTGACACTGTCCCATTTAATATTTGAGGTTTCAGCAGTTTAAATACAGAATGTGAAAATGACAGTGGCCATAATGCTGCTAGTTACTAAGTACTTCAGCCTGACTATTAGAGCAGGGAACTTCTTGAGATGGTCTTTATGCCATATTACAGTAATGCCACCACAATAACCACTTGGGAGATGAGGCAAATGTTGCAATCCAATATTATCAGCAAATGAGTGTGACGCACTGTACTAAGCACCTACATACTTGGGAGGGTGCAACAGAAACGCAATTTGGATGATCATCGGCCTCTAGGAGTTTACAATCAAATGGGCTGGACACATAGCTGTGCATTTTCTTGTTGCTTCTTTCCTTGTTCCCTCTCATTGGCCTTTTCAGGCTGGAAGAAGCCTGGAATTCCAGGACACAAGGGTTGGGATGAGGGCAATTTTGAGGCCTAATGTAAGGATGCCCACCTTCCTCCCTACACCCTACCCTTGGGATTGGCTTTCCAGAATGACCGCGAATGAGGGAGCTGCCCAGCTTTATTTTACTCCTTCGAAGTGCACACAAAGTGACATTGCTGTGGTGGCATTTTTTTTTTTAATTTTTCTCTCTAGTTCTGTGGTCTCAGACTTCCCTCTCTCACTTAGCCATTTTACATTTCAGATTTTAATCTGGGCTCAAATGCACTTCATGAGATGATCTTTGAGTAGAACACAATTAAGCGAAAACCAGAAACACATGAGATATCTTACAAACCCAAGGAAGGGAGCTCAACTTAATTCCTTGTTTCACTCCATACACATTTTGGGGGTTCCCTCCCCCACCACCCTCCTAGGGCTGCAGGCTGCAAAGATAACTGGGATGACCTTTTTCTTTTGGCCGAGTAAATCAAGACTGAATGCACTCTGATCTTTCCCACACCTTAGGAGTGCTCTGGACCTCTCTTTTCCTCTCAGTTTCCCTCCTCGCCTTCATTCGGCTCTCTCCTGGATCCGCTCAGTGTGCAGGCTAAGTCAATGACCCTAGCTATACAGCTTCCCGTCCACCCTCCCCTATAACATTGCTGAATCCGGGGTAAAGGCTTAAAGGATAGGAGGTGGCTCCCTTCTCTGGTTTTATATTTTTCATATCTTGGCTTATGCACGTCGAGTCATAGCAACACCACGGACACATCTCTTAAAGAATACCCCGCTCTCCATCTGCAATCATTCTGGTAGTGTACCCGTAGAGTTTTCTTGGTAAAAATAGGGAAGTGACTACTTGGAAATGAAGTTGTTACCTCGAAGCAAGAAAGCTACCTGCAAATCAGCTTCATTCCACTTTGAAAGAAAGAGAATGCAATCCTTTGGTGACCACTACTTTACTACTTCCTCTGAGACCTCCTGCCTTCTGCGCAGCAAACTGGAGTCTCCACCCTCGACTCCCACGCTGCTGCTGTCCAGCATGGGTGAGTTTTGACTTGGAGCAGATTGCTTCCCGTCACTAGCCACTGCCCAAGCTAGGAACGGAATGGGTAGGCCTTTGCTTAATTCTCCCTCCCGTAGCCGAGACTGGTAGAGTACTGAAACACTCCAGGTGCGACCCTGAGAGGGGATTTTTCATAAATAAACTGAAAATGTATTTGATTGCTGGGTTCTTATAGGCTGCAGAAACTCAGGTAACTTCCAGGGAGCAGTACATAGTAGGGAGCTTTGCGCATAGTAAGTGCTTAATAAATGCCATCATCAGTACTTCATTCATTCATTCAATCGTGTTTATAGTGCGCTTACTGTGTGCAGGGCACTGTACTAAGCACTTGGGAAGTACAAGTTGGCAACATATAGAGACGGTCCCTACCCAACAGCGGGCTCACAGTCTAGAAGGGGGAGACAGACAACAAAGCAAAACATATTAACAAAATAAAACAAATAGAATAAATATGTACAAGTAAAATAGAGTAATAAATATGTACAAACATATATACATATATACAGGTGCTGTGGGGAGGGGAAGGAGGTAAGGTGGGGGGATAGGGAGGTTGAGGAGGGAGAGAGGAAGGAGGGGGCTCAGTCTGGGAGGGCCTCCTGGAGGAGGTGAGCTCTCAGAAGGGCTTTGAAGGAAGGAAGAGAGCTAGCTTGACGGATGTGCAGAGGGAGGGCATTCCAGGCCAGGGGGAGGACGTGGGCTGGGGGTCGACAGAGGGACAGGCGAGAACGAGGCACAGTGAGGAGGTTAGCGGCAGAGGAGCGGAGGGTGTGGGCTGGGCTGGAGAAGGAAAGAAGGGAGGTGAGGTAGGAGGGGGTAAGGAGATGGACAGCCTTGAAGCCGAGAGTGAAGAGTTTTTGCCCGATGCGTAGGTTGACTGGTAGCCACTGGAGATTTCTGAGGAGGGGAGTAACATGCCCAGAGCGTTTCTGCACAAAGACGATTCGGGCAGCAGCATGAAGTATAGATTGAAGTGGGAATAGACAGGAGGATGGGACTTCTATCTTCTATCACAGACCAGGCACATACCATGGTATGATCTGGTGGCTACCCATTTTCAGAGAACCTGGTCAAAACATCACCTCTTATAACACTGGCTCTGTTACAGAAATATCCATAGCCAGTCCTTGGGAAAAAGCCATGGGATGCCAGCTATGGGCCACTGTCCCTCTTTGAATTACACTTGGCTAGAACATCATTAATGTCTTGGTCCTTTGAATGTTGTTCTAACATGGTTCTTTTGTGATTTTTTGAGTCCTGGCCATATGGATCGTAAACAGGAACTTTCTGAAGAAGGATACTGTGAGTCTTAATATTTGTGAAGCACTCGCGAGGTGCTAAATGAAAACTGTCATATAAGATTGAGTTAGTGTTACTGGTTTCAATGGATAATGTGCTATTTCTTTTATCATATCAAAAACTCTACGACTACTCTAGCTGAAAGAGATTCTAAAAGGTTGAAAGGAAACTTTTTTTAGAGAGATTAAAGAACAAAAAGGCAGCACCTCCTCTATATAAAAAAAGGCTCACAGTTGCACAAATATGGTAACTGAAAGCACATTTAGATAGAGAAAATTTACTTAGTTTTCCTGAAAAAATTTCCACAGGGCAGGGGGAAAAAAGGAAGCTTTGTAACTCTGGGAATTCTAGTGCCCAGGAATCTTTTATATTTTAAAACTATCTCACAAATAAAAAGAAAAACAAATGATATTACGGTTATTTCAAAACTGGGTTCTCTACATGCTCATTTCTGGTTATTTAAGAGTTTAATGTGAAAGGAATTATTTTTGTGATTTAGCTTATAGCCTCTCTCTATCCATAATTATAAGTAACTGGCAACCACACTGCAGTTTTTTCCCCTTGACCAAATGCTTCCACCCTGAAATCAGAGGAGGCTTGAGTTTCTGAAACACAGATGTCTGCAGGTCGAGCATTACTTGACTAGAAAGTCTTTGGGGATTCTAACTCTGAAGATCCTTCAGGTTTTCCTTCCTTGTGGGGGTCTACCATGAGACCTGAGCAACCTCAGCCATCTTGGTTTCCAATACTATAGGAACGAAGTAACTCACCCAAAGAGATAAGCAGATAAAGTATAGGAGACAGAAAATTGCCTATTTCTTACCTTTCAGGGGTTTAGAAGGGCACGCTGTGATAATTTGATATATCATAATTACCTTTAGAGAACTAAGGTTACCTGTGAATAATCCCCAGTTCCCTGAAGAGCGATGGCTATGCCACACTATAACGCACGTGGGAAGATGGAGTAGTTGAATGTAGGTCGCTTTGGAAAGTGGGAGTGTGAGAATTTATGGGGAAAAAGGAGATGGAAAACTGAAATGCTGAGGCAGCATTTGTGTTTGGAAGGGATGGAGTCGGGGCTGCAATGTTTGGTTGAAAGGGATCTAAAATCCTTGTACTAAAAAGTGTGGGCATCTGCTGAACAAAAACTGGGCATAGATCACAAATTCACTTCTCAAACCCAAGACTGAAGTGGCATGGGCAGGAGGTCTCAGAGGAAGTAATAAAGTAGTGGTCACCAAAGGATTGCGTTCTCTTTCTTTCAAGGTGGAATGAAGCTGATTTGCGGGTAGCTTTCTTGCTTTAAGAGGTAACAACTTCATTTCCAACTAGTCAGAAAACTGTCCTTTCTGATAAGTGATACACCATGTCTCTGGGAAATATTTCAATGCCTAGTGTTTAGAACTGCAGAGGAAGCTGCTTGAAGCTACAGACTGCCTCTTGGATAGAGCTAAGTGCCGATCTCATCTATACCTCGATCTTGATCTCATCTACCTCGTCTCCGATCTCTTGGCCACGTCCCGCCTCTGGCCTGGAATGCCCTCCCTCTTCATATCCAACAGACAATTACTCCCCCCACTTTTAAGCCTTACTGAAGGTATATCTCCTCCAAGAGGCCTTCCCTGATTAAACCCTCATTTCCTTTTCCTCCACTCGTTTCTGCGTCACCCTGATTTGCTCCCTTTAATCTCCCCTCGCTCAGCCCCATAGCATTTATGTACATATTTGTAATTTACTTATTTATAGTAATGTCTGTCTCCACCTCTAGATTGTAATCTCATTGTGGGCAGGGAATACGTCTGCAATACTGGTAATATTGTACTCTTCCAAGTGCTTACTTAGTACAGTGCTCTGCACACAGTAAGAGCTCAATAAATATGATTGACTTATTGAAAATATATGACCTCCATCTTCCATTTCCCATCCTGACTCTGCTGAATCAGTACTGGGTTCCCTTTAGGAACCTAACCTTCCTTTTTATGGCTTGGAAAATTGAGTTGAACATGAATGAATTCAGAAACCACACTTGTCCCAATCTCTTCTTGGTTGCTGCAAAAGTGGCTAACTGTCCTTAGGCTTTAGGGTGGCAAGAATTGGAAGGAGGATTTCAGGAGAGAGGGCTCTAGCCTGCAATATTTCCTCGACAGAAATAAAGCCTTTACTCTTCAATGATGCAGCCTAGTTGGCTCAGTGACCTAGCGGAAATTGTTGTGCTTAGCCAAGCAGAAAACCATTGTTTCCTTTTTTAAAAAAAGTGGCCACCAAGGGCTTCCGTTATCACTATTCCACCAACGGAATGGAGCATTTATTGAAGTCTGAGGCAGGAATCTTTTGTCTTTCATCCCCCAAAGCATCTGTCATTTGAGCTCAAAGAGAATCATTTTTCTTGGCTGCAGTCATACTTGAGTACCTACGAGATAACAACGGCTAGTTGATAGCAGGACAGTTAGCTCAATATATGGCTCCATTCCCCAGTTGAACCCATCTTAGAAATTGTAAGACAAATGCCTGTGTTACTAAAATGGGCCCATAAAGTGGTATAAAAGGCATTAAATGGCTTGAGGATTGAAGCAAGGGAAAACCTTCCCTAAACTTAATAGTCTCACAGATATTGGCTCTTGGGTGTGGCAACAAACACATGCACCACTGAAGTCCCTAAGAATTGCAAAAATATTTCTGTATTTGGAGAAGATCTTAAAATACCACAATGCCAGAAGTTGTCTGCATATTTCAGACACTTTGGAAAGGGCAGGATAGGAGTTCAAAGCTTAAGAAAATTAGAAAAGATTTTTTTCCCCCCAGTCCAACTCAAACAGTGTTCTTTTGTACTTACATTTTGTCTTGGCCAGCACCGACTCGCAGAGTTAGTCGGGGGATAACAGGTGATGGGGCTGGAACAACTGGTTCCACTTTTATCTGTTCAGGGGAACACATTGAAAATTAAGCATACATCTTTGATAAACACACCTCCTCCTTCTGCTCCCCAACAATGCATGCAAACCTGATGAACAAGTCTAACGCCCCAAGTACGGCCTGGCTGAGATATTCAAAAAAACTTGAGGGCCAAGGTACTCATTCCAGCCACATTTTATGTGGTGGTTTCCTAACTGCAGGTCATATGATATTTCAAGAAACATCTCCTTCGGAAACAGTACAGTCCTATAACAAATACAGAGAGATTTAGTTTTAAGTTGGTGAGTTAATTCTGAGCTCTCTAGGGTTATCTGTGAAACTGGCTTTTGTTATTTGAACCACCTTTTCGATCATATTTATTACTTATTTATTTATTTATTATTATTTATTACATATTTATTACTCTGTTTATTTATTTATTTATTTATTTTACTTGTACATTTCTATCCTACTTATTTTATTTTGTTGGTATGTTTGGTTCTGTTCTCTGTCTCCCCCTTTTAGACTGTGAGCCCACTATCGGGTAGGGACTGTCTCTATGTGATGCCAATTTGTACTTCCCAAGCGCTTAGTACAGTGCTCTGCACATAGTAAGCGCTCAATAAATACGATTGATTGATTGATTGATTGATTGATCAATCAATAAACAAAATTTGGCTCTTCAGACAACTTGGTAGATGTAAGGCACGAGAGATAAAGTCTGTGTTCACAGAGAATCCAATTGTCAAATAAAGTCTATCTTCAGTGGAACCTGACGAAATAATTGAGTGTTGGTGTGAGTGTGTCTCTCCCATCCCTCTACGTCTCTGTGCTGGGGTTTCTCTGTGTGGTGGTCAGGCTCAATCCTTCTTGGATTTGGCCTGGGTCTCTGCATCACACCCACACAAAGAACAAGTTGTAAATTTGAAGGCAGTGTGGTCTAGTGGAAAGACCTGGGCTTAGGAGTCGGGGGACCTGGGTTCGAATCCTAGCTCTGCCACCTGTCCGCTGTCTGACCTTGGCCAAAGCACTTCTCTGCCTCGATTCCCTTACCTATAAAAATGGGGATTAATCCTACTTTCACCTACTTAAACTGTGTTATCCATGTGTCCAATCTGATTATTTTGTATCTCCCCCAGTGTCAAGTACCCAGTAAATGCTTAACAAGTACCATAATGATAATAATGACAATAATAATTATTATTATTATTCATCACTTCCAGGCACCAGTACACAGGTCTGCATAGCTGAGGAGGGGAAATCAGCAGTAGGAGAGCAACTCTCTGAGCTGTGGAGATGCAGGAGAAGGCCAACAGATCTCCCAGTTTAGGGAACTGTGCAGAAGCGGCATGGCTTAGTGGAAAGAGCACTGGCCTGAGAGTCAGAGGTCCTTGGTTTTAATCCCGGCTCCACCACATGCCTGCTGTATGACCTTGGGCAAGTCACTTAACTTCTCAGTGCCTCAGTTACCTCATCTGTAAAATGGGGATTAAATCCTACTCCTTCCTATTTAGACTGTGAGAGCCGTGTGAGACAAGGACTGTGTCCAATCTAATTAATTTGTATCTACCCCAATGCTTAAAACTTGGCACATATTAAGCACTTAAGTATTACTATTATTATCATTGTTATTATTACTAACGGGTCAAAAAATTCCTAACTGAAGAATCTGGGGGGAAGGGATCAGGAAAGGCTCTGATCTTTGCTTAATGTGCAGTGCAGGAGGTGCCAGAGCTCGAGTGGCTATGTAAGTTTACATTTCAAATTTGAAATGACTTTGACTCTACGGTGGTGTTGCCATTATTGATACTGCTGGGCTAGGAACTGCTGAGCACAAATAATAATAATTATGTATTTGTTAAGCACTTACTATGTGCCAAGCACTGTTCTAAGTGCTGGGGTAGATACACGGTGATCAAGTTGGCCCACATGGGGCTCACAGTTTCAATCCCCATTTTACAGATGAGCTGAGGCACAGAGAAGTTAAGTGACTTGCCCAAGGTCACACAGCAGACAAGTGGCAGAGGCGGGATTAGAACCCACGACCTCCGACTCCCAAGCCCATGTGTCGGGGCTAGGAATTGCCAATTCCAGAGCTGCTGTAGCTGAGCTATGGACTATCAGAAGTGTCACTGCTGGGTCAGACTAATGGTCCACCCAGACCAGGATTCTGTCACCCAACAGTGCAATGAGATTCTTGGAAGAATCCCCTGGACATCCACCTTATTGTATAGACATTTACCACTGAAACAACCTAACATTTCCTCTAGAAAGCCAGTAGGGCCCATTCATTCCAAAACGGATCCCAACACCTCTTGATTCCGAACAGTTTCCTGTGGTACCAGATTCCAAATGCTCACTACCTCCAATGAAAGGCACAAATTAGCCACTGGCCCTGACCCACAGTGCTGCCCAGTGAGCAGGGAAGGGGTGAGGTCACAATCCGTGTGCACGTGCATATACGCACACACAAAAACAAACAACCTATTAAAAGAGATATGGGTATTGGAGAGGCCGAAACTGCCCATGTGGAGCAGAGATAGGCGGGTAAGGGGGGCTCAAAGCCACTTTAGGTCTCTGAGTTTGAAACGCCACTGGTGGCTGTCATTTTGGTATCAGGTAATCTGGCTAGCTAGGGCAGGAAACCCTGGAAGCACTGATTTCTAAATGGTGACCCCACAGGAAAATCTCTACTCCACTTCACTTGGACTGGCATTTCTGCCTGAGACCCATGACTCTGTGTGTGTGTGTGTGTGTGCGTGCATACGTGCACATGCGTGCGTGCTTCTGTGTGTTTGCATACAGGTTGCGCTGAGGGCTTGTGGGTGTTTGATGGATGCTTGGCTGGATTTCTGTTGTGTGTGATGGAGGTATGAATGTAGGTGGGATGGAAGGCAAGTGAGACATGAAAAAGGGATGAAGGGGAGAGAAGGATAAAAAAAGACAGAGGGGTGAGGGAAAGGCCAGGGAAAAGCAGAAAAACAGGAGAGGAATAAGTGTTGGGAAACTGACAGGGGAAAGAAAGGGTTGATCAGGGAGATGGAGAAAAACAAGAGAAAGGAAACCACAAAAATCTCAAGAATTTTTCAAGGGTCTAAGCTAGCTGAATTATAACATTGAACTTATTGTTATGGTATGTGGACGTTTCCTAATTACAGTTAGTTTCCAGTATTGACCTCTTTAAAGGAAAGGAAGTCCCTAAATTGAAAACATAAATGACCTGTGGTAAAGCGAAAATACATTCTGAGCATATGTGTGGCCTCACTTCCACTTTAGGATTGAATGGCAGTGGCCCAGGGTCAAGGAATGGGCGAATAAGTGTGACAACGGATGAGCCACAAATACGCAAATAAGGTGACAATGACTGATGAGGGTACGGCCTTCATCTCAGGAGACTTGGCTTCCATTTTGAGCTCAGGCATCCTAGAGTCCAGAATTTCCCAAAGTGGGGTATGTGTATCCTTGGGGATATGCTGCCCCAGTTGAGGAGCTCTGAGAAAATGAATCAGTGTTGGATAAGACTTGAACTACAGATGATTTTTTAATCATCTTTTTTCCAATGAAAAAAGGATATATGACCTTCAAGATCAATTCAACAGGGATATGCAAATACAGGGCTTGGGGAGGGCTGTGGCAGCAAAAATTCAGGATTAGCTATAAGGAAGCTAAATGTAGTTCCTTCACTCCTTACAGTTATGCCGGGTTTAGGAGTAAATGAAAAAGCCACCATCCCCAGGCTCCCTCAAGAATTTAAGATTGGAAGCGGGGATGGGGTTTACTAGATGACAATCCCACCACCTGGCCTCTCCTCTACTACCTGTGAGGCTGGCCCAGACTAAGACTATGAAGTGGTAAGATGGGTAGTTCCCTCTTGGTGTAATCATGATCTTTGCACCAAACTGGCCTCTGCATAAACAAGGAAACAGACCTACGAAATATAATCGTCTCTCAGAGGTGACGCCAAGCAAAGTGGAATTATTCTCTTCCACACCCATAATTCAGGTGTCCTCTTCCCACTCCAGTGTTGTTCAATTGCTCCCCCTGCCTTATATATACCCATTTCTGGTCTTTCCTAATGGACAGAACTAATGAACTGTAGTCACCTCAATATCAAATTTATGCTTTATCCAGATGCTTGGTTTTCCCTCTTGCTCTCCACCCTTTGCCCACTTCACTTTTGACTAGCACATCAACTAGAGGATAATCTCAGAAAGGAAGTCAAATATGCTAGGCAAATCAACTTTCCTCTTGCTTCTTAACGGCTCTGGCAGAGGTTTTGTAATGGTGAAGGGTCAGGGTGAGGGAACCTGATATTAGTGGCTAAATTGATATTTTTGAATATTAGCCTAGACTGTCCCCTGTCTCTGTACTGATCTTTGAGGTTTCTATAATTGGAACAAGCTCTCCATACTTTTTAAATTTGGGGTATTTCCCTCACTCTTCAGCCAAAGGAGAGATTTCCCACACTCCCCACCCCCTAGAACCATGAGTGACACACTGCTGTGCCTCCGACTTTCCTTTAATCTCCTCTTAAAACATTCCTCTGTTTCCTTGTTAAAAATCTTGTGAAGACTTAGAACCAAAAGCTTTCCATTGTCATGCCAGGTCAGACCTTTTCACTGTATAGCTCGCACTGTCTTGTATGATTTGGTTTAGTCAAAAGGATCTAGGACACGGTCTACTTGAGAGATGCTATGAAAAATAAAGTTGAGCTACGAGTCATGTCAAAACCTGGTTGCAATCACATTACAAGTTAGGATTACTGTTTCACCCGTGTACACTTATGGCATACAAAGTGCCTTAATTCAGAACCTCCAGTTTTACAATGGAACAAAGATTCAACTGTAATGATAGGTTGAGCAACAAAGCAAAACCACATTTAACTTAGAGCAGAAAACTCAAGCTGCTATAATAAAATTTACCATACCAATAACAATTAACAGCACGAAGGGGTGAAATAACATTTTCCAAATAAAAGTTTATCAGCAGTCGCTCCATACAAACAACGACTGCTTCAAAAACCGACCTCCCCTTCTAGACTGAAAACTTCTTGTGGGCAGGGAACTCTGTCATACTGTACACTCCCAAGTGCTAAGTATAGCGTTCTCCACACAGTAAGCACTCAGTAAACACGACTGGTTGATTTTTCAATGCTCATTTTCCCCTAATTTCTCAGAAGCAAACGTAATTATTTAATTACCAGCCTAGTCCCTAGAACATCCCTCTGTAACAGTTCAAGTTTAGGGGAAAATTGCACTGTAGGAGTTAAAATAAAAGAGCAGTATTCTGAAGTAATACTAGGAATTGGGGCCGGCAGAAGAGCATTTACAGTGGATTACTAAGCTTCCCAAATCACCAAAGAGGTAAAGTCCAGCAATATAAAACTCCTTTGTGGCTAACTAAAAATACATTGTCAGTGGATTTGTCCAGTTTTATGTATAAGCAATACTTCTTTCACCTGAACTAATACTAGTAGTCATCTAAGCCCCTTATTGCCATGTGCTGCATTTTTTTTGCTAATCTTCAAGGATTTAGCTTCTTTGCCACATACCTCAGGGCACCAACTGATAAAGCTCTAACTCTCCATTTTTCCAGGACACCAGCAGTGCGGCCTTGCAAAAAATGAAAATCGCTCAAGAGATTTAAAGGGGAAATTTATTTTTAAAATCCTGACTTGCAGCAAAGAGGTGGATTTAGGAAAAAAAAGCTTATCTCCCCAAAATCAGTTTAAATTTTAATTCTATCTGGGAACTCTTTCATGCATTCTAGCTTTAAAGTTTATCTTTTGACAGAGACTTTTTGCCAAGGTAATGGCCAGGTTTGTCAATTTAATCTACCCAAGTTTTTATTAATGTTCAACTCCTTTTACTAAAGACTATACATTTAAGGTCTATATGTATGAAGGTAGCACAAATCTTCAGAGGTCTGGATTCCTTTGCATGCATAAATGTCTGACAAAATATCACAGGTTCTATAGAAAAACCTTATTTATAGCCTAAGTGTCATGTTACAATCACTGGTCCAAACACTGGGTTGTGTGCACCATTCCGTTTATATATTATCATTATATTATTGTTCTACTAAGAGCTAGTCACTGGTGAGAAAATCCAAGGATCATAAAGATAAAGAATTCACAAAATAATCCCCGGCAGTTAGGGGAGGGGGCAACACAACTGCCAGGTTAGGAGGATAAGGCAAATGAATCTCTGGCCTTCCTCTGGCATCAGGATTCTGGGCAGAGAACATGTCTTCTCAAACCTTTCAAAAACTACGGGTTGGTGATTACAGGGAAATATAGAGTACTGACAGACTTTATAAAAATGAGGTGGTCAAACTGGTCAAAGCACGCAAACAAAATAAGATAATATGGAAAGAAAAAAAAGGATTGGAAGAAGAATGGTGTGGCCAGCCTACTTGGGAAGAGAACCATAATAATTTGACTATTAAAGTCATTGGCTTTTCTGCAAATCAGGCAGCACGATGGAATTGGAAGGCTATATTATCTTTTTCTATTTCTGTTGGCCATCATCCTTGGAGACACCCCCGCCCCTCCAATTCCTTTCCTCTTAATACATAAAAATGACAACAACTGAGCGGTGGATTGGGCGTGGGGCCTCAGGAAATACACTCATCAATATCCAAAGGGAAACTGATCGTCTCAGTGAAATTCCAAAGTGGCACAGCCTGGGAAATGGATGATGCATCCTCTTCCACAAAAGTATACACCTGTCTACCAGAGATCAGGGTTCTGTACCACGACAACATTGTAAGACCAGACGCCAATTCATTAGTCATGCAAAACAAATTCTACAAACCACAATGTTCCATAAACTGGGAAGGGAAATCTATTCTTCTGTTTCATCACTGACATCATTACCCCCAGCATTTTCTCCATCTCCTATATACTGGACACCCTGCCATGCTTATTTATTTTCTCATTTAAAAAAAAAAAACAAAGCAAGTAAAAAGCCTTCACTATTATTTTGTGCAGAAACCACGATATAGCTACAAACAGAAACAGGTTCTAAAAATGGAAGACACAAACCTTAGCTGGGAGGATAAGCTGTTAGTGTGGAGAGAACAGTGGGTCATGCATTAGTCTTTTGGATAAACCACCAGCATTTTTGTTCACAGAGGAAAATGAAATCCTCATGGTATCTGTGAGCCACCCCCTTTGCTTGTGAAATTTAATGTTTTTAAATGCGTCCATGGCCTAATTAAAATTTGATAATTTTTATCATTTTAAATCCTGAAATTAAACAGCAAAACTGAGTTTCCTTTTCAAAATGAGACCATTTTTACAAGGTAGGAAGAGGCAAAATAATAAGCATGCACTTTGGTTACCTGTATATTTTCTTGTCAGAGTAAAACCTTCGAAATCATCAAAACTACTCACCTTTTCGTGTTTGTGCTTCTCCTTCTCCTTCTCTTTCTTCTCCTTCTCCTTCTTCTCCTTTTCCTTCTCCTTCTCCTTCTTCTCCTTTTCCTTCTCCTTCTCTTTTTTTTTCTTCTTCTCCTTCTTGTCCTTTTTCTTATCTTTCTCTTTAGGTTTTTCTTTGTCCTCAAACAACTTTTCTGGAAGTATCGGCGTCAGGGAAGGTAACATAGATGGTAGCCTCATTGCTGCAGTGGGACTAAACAGAGGCAAAGCCATCTCTTTGGGAGGCAATACTAGAGGGGCAGAAGGGGCTTTCACCTTCTCTTCTTTTCCCTTCTCCTTAACCTTTTCTTTTTCTTTCTTCTCTTTATCTTTCTTGCCTTTCTCTTTATCTTTCTTCTTGTCTTTATGTTTCTCTTTCTCCTTCTTCGCATTGCCTTCTTTCAACTTCACTTTAGTATCCACATCATCAAAGTCTTTAAGTTTGAATTTGTAAGGATCCGAGTCTTCCTCTTTGAGAAGGTCCTTCCACTGAAACTTCGTTTCTTTAGTGGCTTCCTTTTCTTTCTCCTTTTCTTTGCTTTTATCCTTCTCTTTATTTTTTTCCTTGCTTCTGTCTTTCTCCTTCTCTTTCTGCTTTTCTTTCTTTTTTATTTTTGTCCTGAGCTCCTTTTTCAACTTCTTTTTCACTTCAACTGATGAAGTTTGCTTGGTTTTCTCCTCGTACACTTTTAGAAGAGGTTCTGGGGTGGGAGGGGAAGCAGAAGGAGAAGAGAAATATGGAAAGTTGGTGGGCACACTGGAGGGGGTTCCCATGTTTGCCTTCCGGATCACTTCATCGATAGAGTCATCCATTGTCCATGAAATATCCGAGCTTGAAGTTCCCCCTGAAGGAGGAACAGGGGTGGATCCTCCTTTACTGAAATTGTTTGAAGAAATGGAAACCTTGGGTGTTGGTGCCTCTGGAACCGAAAGTCTCTTAGGACTGGTAAAGATTTCTCCCTCTGATTCGGAACCTGAAGAAAACTCAAAGGGATCTGGTTCCCGTTCGGCACACGCACGGGCAATTACAGCATCGATCGAGTCATCAATGGCTTTGTCCACTACGGAGGCTTTCTTGGACTGGTTCTCACTGTTCAGTTTCCCAGCTTCGGGAGGAGTTTGGGCTGGTTTTACTTGAATGTTCTCTTTCCCCATCTTTTCGCTCAGTGCGGCCAGAGGGGTTCGATTTGGCGTTTCCACTTTGACTGCAGCTTGGGGAATATGTATTGGAACCTTTGGACTCTTGGGACTTTTGGGGCTCTTGGCACGTCCTGGAGACTTTTTCTCTTTGGATCCGGTTTTTGGGGACCGGATTGGACTCCCCACCACAGCTGGGGACTGAGCAGCTTTAGGCGACTTAGTCTTTTGTCCAGGAGAACTAGTTTTGGCCTTGGTTTTGGGTGTGAATGGTTTTGTTTCTAATGCCTTTGGAGTTGGCATTTGTGACTTTGCAACTGGAGCCAACATTGGTGGCTCTGGTGACGGTGGGGCTAAGTCTGAACTCTCCTGCACATGCACTGGAGAAAGCATTGGCGGAACCTTCTGTGTGTTTATTAGGCCAAGTGGTTCTCGTGGTTCCAATACTATATCTAACGTGTCCCCTTTACTGCTAGCTAGTCTTGGTCGCTTCACGGCAGGCATTTCTTCTACTTCAGGACTATCTAGTGGTCTTTTGCTCAAGAAATTTTCATCATTAATAGCCTCGTCCTCTTCCAATTCTCCTTCTTCCTCCAGCGGAACCTGCATTGCTTCGGCAGATGTACCCCCATCAGTAGGTACTTGCTCCTCTTCTTCCTCTGTTAAGACACAAAGCAAAATGGTTTATTGGATCACATCTTAAAACAATACATAACAATCTTGTTTACTTTTTAAAGATATGGTGACATTTAGAAAGCAGACCTCAGACACTGTAGATATTCAGAAATATTTGGGGGCCTACAAAACTTCTGCAAATGTTCTCACCACAATACCTATCTCCAAAGGATGCTAAACATTGCTAGGTAGCAGCCTGCCAATTTATTCCACAATTTTCAGAACAGCTTGGCTTAAAATGTGGTCGCTTCCAGTCTGCCCTACTTTCCTAATACACCTCCCTCCATTTGCCTCTTTCTGTTCCCTGTTCATACTGACTGTGCTTTCATAAAGAAAATATTCAGAATCCATTGGCGAGTAGTCACCAGCCTGCTGTACTAACGGGTGTGATGGCCAGAGGGAACGGTTTGTCATAGCTTTTGAACAAAGCTGTAGTACTTAAGAGTTTGCACTGGTACTAGTAGTAGCGGTGGTGGTAATAGTAACAGCACTAGCTTTTAATGAGTGCGCTCTTGGTGCACTACTTGGCACTAGCAAAGTAAAGAATAATGACATGACACAGTCCCTGACCACAAGGAGCTTACGCTCTAACACGGAGGTAAAACATAAAAATATTTATGAGTGTCAAAATAAAGAGTATGTATATATGGAGATACATATTGATATAGAAGACGCATGATCCTCTTGACTACTAGCTTAGGCAAAATTCCCAACTTAGTCTGCACACAGTAAGCGCTCAATAAATACAACTGAATGAATGAAGTCTGCCTTATCTCTTAGATGTGTTTCTCAGGATCCTTGACTTCTGAGGGGCAACAAAAAGAGCTAAGGACAGTTGCAAAAGGCAGAGGAGAGAGGTACAGATAAAGAAGTAAAACATCAATTAATTCCTTAAAATTAGTCTCTAATTTCTGGGTTTGGCAATATTACTTTATGGTAATATTTCCCAAAATTTCAAGCTCTGGTAATGTTAACAAAATACAGTACATTCATCTGAGAAACTCAAAACACGTTTCCAAAACCAGCATGTGAATCCGCACAATGAAAATGAAGTTCACCTAAAATAAGTCAATGCTGCTGATTCCATTTAATGAACAATAAAAAAAGTTCAGTTCTGTGAAACACCGATGGCACTGTCTTAAGACTGACTACTAGTTCCTGGAAGTTGGGTGGTTGTTCTTGGGGAGCCCAACCGCAAAACAACCAAAAGACTTCACATCTTTACCGTTCAGCCATGAAGTCAATGATAACCTTTAGAGTTCCAGTCACACTATTCAGTTCTATAAAAATGCTGATAATAGGCGAAACAAGCAATGATGACAATAATGCCCAAAGTGTTAGAACTAGTGAACTTCCTGAAACAGTTTTGCCAAATGCAATATAAATACTTTCCTTTATGTAACTTGGAAAGCTGATGTAGACAAATCAAATAGTTTACCACAGGGTATCAAAGGAATTTGATTCTAAATGGAGTTAAAACATGGGAATTCCAGGGTCCAAATATCTTCTCTTTCTTTTTGCAAAAAGTTTGGCCTTTTCAGCTTTGGATTTAAGGTTTCAGAAAAATAATTTTTAAAAAATGTATAAAAGTGGTAATAGAGCTATCAACTCAGGTGTGAGTCTCTATCATTAATTGGAAGCAGAGCTGTGATGATATTGCTCCAGTAGTGTGTCTTCTGCTGAATCCTGAACATTTCCCAAATCTGCCCCTTTCTCTCTAACCAAACTGCTACCACCTTGGCACAAGCTCTGGTTCTGCCATGGCTAGAGTACTGCCTTAGTCTCTTCCCTGACCTCCCAGCTTCCCACCTCCAGCCTCTCCCGAACTTCAATTTAGGCTACATATTGCTATATAAATCATCTTCCTGAAGGACAGCTCAGCCCATATCCTTTCCTCTTTTCTAACCCTCCATTCCCTCCTCCCCTCAATTTTTTTATGGTATTTGTTAAGCACTTAATTTGTGCCAGGCCCTTACTAAGCAAGCACTGGGGTAGATATAGATAGTCGGGTTGGACACAGTCCATGTCCCACACAGGGCTCATGGTGTTAATCTCTATTTTTCAGATGAGGTAACTGAGGCACAGAGAAGTTACGTGACTTGCCCAGGTCACGAAGCAGACAAGTGGTGGAACCGACATTAGAACCCAGATCCTTCTGACTCCGAGGTCCACGCTCTATCCACTAGGCCACGTCGCTTCTCCCGGTGTCCCTTTCCATCAAACAACTCCTTGCAAACAGTTTCAAGCCAGATTTGATCTCATGGTTCACTTTTAGAAGTTGCTGACACACGAATGCTATTGCCAGAAGAACTGCTAGGAATTTTGATCCCAGGTAGCCTAGGGGACAAGTCTACATGCGTGAAACTACCAGACATGAGTGACAGCTGGACTCCTCACCTCCAGCCCGAAAGTCCTAAAACAGGAGTGGAATGGGAGGGGAAAAAGCGGAGAGGGACTTGGAGGGATAGAAAATAGAAGGGAAGGCTGAAGGGACATGATGCCCAATCTTGTTCTGAGGTTCCCAACCAAGCCCTGTAGGTTTGGGAGTCACAGGCTGGATCTGACACAAGCTACAGCATCCCCTCCCAGCCCCAAAGCACTTATGTAGATATCTGTAATTTATTTGTTTATATTAACGTCTGCCTCTCCCTCTAGACTGTAAGCTCATTGTGGGCAGGGAATGTGTTATAGTGTGCCCTCCCAAGTGCTTAGTACAGTGCTCTGCACACACAGTAAGCAGTGCTCAATAAATATGACTAATTTGGATCTTCTTTAGGGCTCAGGATGGCTTTGGTACTTCCCAAGTGCTTAGTACAGTGCTCTGCACACAGTAAGCGCTCAATAAATACGATTGATTGACTGATTGATTTGGTGGGACTACCGTGCATTCCCAAGGGCCTGGGTAGTGGCTCTGCATCCAGCTGGTGCTCCACCAACACGGCTGAGGTTGATGGAGGGCATGCTTGGAGTTTTGTCCCACTTGATGGGGCCGGGCCACTCCAGGGATGGCTTGGCAAGGTGACTGCACACCTGCAGCACTAATCCCCAGCTGTGGGTATGCTTGCCTAACTCCACAGTCAATTTTTAAGGAACAAAATCAAGCACAAATATTTTTGAAATGTTGCCGTGTTGACTTTGGAAATGTTAAAAAATTCAAAGGAAGTTTCCAAACCGGTCATTTGAAACCCTCTAACATTTGGAAGAAATATTTCTGGGTCTTCTGAGCTACGGGTTCTTTCTCCAGAATCTACCAATACTCTCTTCTTACTGCGAAGACTGAATCTGAAGGCTTAGGCTGCAGCCTGAATCTTGCCAGCATCAAAATTAAGCAAATTAGCAAGCAATGCCAATGGTTGTTGCTAGAGTCCAGCAGATTTTCAGCAGTGGACATGGCACGAGGAGTTTGCTGGACAAAAAGGCCTTGTCTTTGCTGGGAAACAGAAAGGGCTGGGAGCTACCGGGTTTAGCTTGAGTAGCGTTCACACTTCATTTCTAAATATTAAACCCGAAGATTAAAGCAAGAAAAGCTACAAATCAATAAAAAAATCAATGGAATTTATTGAGGGCTTACTGTTTGCAGCGCACTACACTAAGCACTTGGAAGAGTATAATACAAGAGTTGGCGGACATGTTCCCTGCCCACAATGAGCTTACAGTCTAGCGGTGGAACCCACCAACCTAGTCTGCGTGAATTGAAAATGGAGAATGATCTGATGGTTGAGCTTGAAGGAGGGAGAATTGATTTCAGATCCTGTCTCCTCTGCTGTAAGAAAGACCCTAACACAGGACTCCAGCTTGCAATAACAAAATTAATATCAGGTAAGTCTACAGCATCTGATCGTACTGGGTGGAGTTTTAACATTTCCCTCTCCTAGGTATTCATTTTCATTTGATTTACCCTCTCCATAGTGTAAAAGTTAATTTAAGCATTTTGAGGACTAAAAGTGTCTAATATTGAAAAATATCTTATCTTGTCATGTTCCCATATAAGATGAGGAAAAACGGAGCAGAGTTTGAAGGTGCGTGATCAACCAAAGCTCTTAGAGTTGTTTTGCAACTATTTTGGCAAAGAACACAAATATTAGTGCAGTCACTGAGGTCCAAGTTCAACAGTCAAATAGCACAAAGTAGACTGCAGCAACTTGGAAACTGCATGACAAACTAATAATTTTTGAAATGTTTATTACTGAAGTCCAGTATTTTCACTCCACGATGTCATCACCTAGAGATAACAGTGGATGGGCAATGCTGTATGCATCAAAGCAAAAGAGGGGAGACGGGCTCTGGCTAAGCAAGGAAAGCAACTAGTTGCTGGGTGATCTTGAGTGAGTCACTTAAAACTCTTGGCACCTCAGTTTCTTCCGAGGATCCATATCAATCACTGACCCCATGGGCAATGTGAAGGTTAAATGAAATGTTTTACATGAGTCACAACAACTGTGGGCCTCAATTTCTCCATCCATAAAATGGGGTTAGGACACCGTTCTCCCTCTCTTTTAGACTGTAAGCCTGGATGTGATAGGGACTGTGTCCAGTCTGATTTTCTTCTATTCTACAGTTTAGCAAGGAGCTTAGCGCATAATATGCACTTAATAAATTTCATTATTATTTTTATTGCTATTACTAAGAAAGGTAAAGTGATACTTGCATCCAAAAAAGACATATAAGTACACCTACTTTAAAAATAATAATTATCATTATTATTGGCTAATATTAATGTGAATGAAGAAAGGACTAATCATTAGAAACTTCTGTGCATGCCTCAGGATTTTAAACAAAACAGAAAACTACACCTTGATCTCTAACCTCCTTATAAAGTGCTCCTGAGGTGGCATTTGTGGGTAAATCAGATATCACCGTAGCAATGCCAGTAATTAGCTAGTCACCAACAATAAGCACCTTACAGGGGCTGGAAAGACTTTTCCAAGCTAGCATGCATTTTAGTTTAACAGTACCATTTTCATTCATTCATTCAATCAATCGTACTTATTGAGCGCTTAATGTGTACAGAGCTCTGTACCAAGCGCTTGGAAAGTACAATTTGGCAACAGAGACAATCCCTACCCAACGACGGGCTCACAGTCTAGAAGGGGGAGACAGAAAACAAAACAAGTAGACAGGCATCAACAGCATCAAAATAAATACAATTATAGATATATACCCATCATTAATCATGCACACACATACTTCAACACAGACCCGTCCCCACACGCGCACATATATACTCGTAAGCACATGTTAAGTGAGATGCTGGTCAAAAGGCAGGCCCAGAATCCCAGAACTGTGCTTCTCACAATACCGAAGTTAAAACAAGAAAGGCTTTACTACACCTCATTTCTCTTCAAATTGAGTTCAAATTTAATGCCAAAGTGCAGTATGAGGAAGCCATCCAAACAACACTTGGCCAAATCCACAATTAGAAGAACACTTCAACAAAGGATCCTCTGAAGTCTGTATAGGGCTTTCCCCTTAGTCACTATGATTGGCCCTGTAGTTTCAAGAACAACTAACTCCAGGAAATGGGTCGCCCCTGAAAGTCAGTCTTAGGAACCAGATCACTGTCAAAACATTGACAATATGTCATTTTCATCTGTTCATAAAGTGCCCATGACTCAAGTGCTCGATTTATAACTACTCAGAGCCTAGACTGTGAGCTCGATATGGGCAGGGAATATATCTGCTAATTCTGTTGTTTTGTACTCTCCCAAGCTCTTAGTACACAACTCTGCACATAGTAAGCAATCAATTGATTGACTGATTGATCTGGTTAGTTTGCACCACTCCCAGATAATATGGCTCACAAAGTCTAAGTTTAGGCCAAAAACAAAGGACGTATCCTAAACCTATTTTGCGATAAGCAGAAAGCAAAAAACAGGCCCAAATGCTATTTAACGGAACTTCCTATCCATCCCCACTCAAAAAGTGGTTTAATTTTCTAACTCACCCAATAGAAGCCATAAAAAATAATTACAAAAACAAACAAAAAAACCCCCAACAACTTCTCAGAGCAAAAACAAACCACCATTACGCTAAGGTAAGGCATGCTAAATTCCAACCCCCAAAGGTAGTTTGAAACCACGGAAAATACTGACTTTGAACAAAAATCCCTTCTTAAATAGAGCTATAAGTATCCTTAATGCAACACTATAATCTAAAAAGCTTCTGGACTTAAAAAAGGAAATTGTTTTCATATGGCATGAAAGCCTTTTATCTCCTTAAGTACACAGATGCATGCAACTTTCAATAGTAGTGGCATTTTCCCAAAATAAACAGAAAAGATGCTTGCAAAATCCTATCCTAAACTTGTATCCAAAAGCCTAAACACTCACACCCAAGAAGTTACTTACACTGACTAATCCAGAAATCAAGTGCATTTAGTGCTAGGTTGCTTTTCTGTGATTTTTAAGTGTATGTTAGACCTCAAAAGAAAAAAAAAATGACACCTTACAAGTCTTAAGCCCTTTATTCATTCACACGGCACTTACAGATGGGAAATATACTTCACGCCGCTGCCCGGATCATCTTTGTGCAGAAACGCTCTGGGCATGTTACTCCCCTCCTCAAAAATCTCCAGTGGCTACCAGTCAACCTACACATTGGGCAAAAACTCCTCACCCTGGGCTTCAAGGCTGTCCATCCCCTCGCCCCCTCCTATCTCACCTCCCTTCTCTCCTTCTCCAGCCCAGCCCTCACCCTCCGCTCTTCTGCCCCTAATCTCCTCACCGTGCCTCGTTCTCGCCTGTCCCGCTGTCGACCCCCGGCCCACGTCCTTCCCCTGGCCTGGAATGCCCTCCCTCCCCACATCAGCTTGCTCTCTTCATCCCTTCAAAGCCCTACTGAGAGCTCACCTCCTCCAGGAGGCCTTCCCAGACTGAGCCCCCTCCTTCCTCTCCCCCTCCCCATCCTCCCAGCCCTACCTCCTTCCCCTCCCCACCTGTATATATGTTTGTACAGATTTATTACTCTATTTTACTTGTACATATTTACTATTCCATTTATTTTATTTTGTTAATATGTTTTGCTTTGTCATCTGTCTCCCCCTTCTAGACAGTGAGCCCGTTGTTGGGTAGGGACCGTCTCTATATGTTGCCAACTTGTACTCCCCAAGCGCTTAGTACGGTGCTCTGCACACAGTAAGCGCTCAATAAATATGACTGACTGAATGAAATAGCAACACAGGCTTCCTTGCATGGCATCACCCCTCCCGTGTCATTCATTTAATCATATTTATTGAGTGCTTATTGTGTGCAGGGCACTGTACTGAGCGCTTGGGAAGTCCAAGTCGGCAACATATAGAGACGGTCCCTACCCAACAACGGGCTCACAGCCTAGAAGGGGGTGACAGACAACAAAACCAAACATGTAGACAGGTGTCAAAATCATCAGAACAAATAGAATTAAAGCTGTAAGCACATCATTAGCAAAATAAATAGAATAGTAAATATGTGCAAGTAAAATAAATAGAGTAATATATCTGTACAATATATATACAGGTGCCATGGGGAGGGGAAGGAGGTGTGGCGGGGGGGGATGGGGAGGAGGAGAGAAAAAAGGGGGCTCAGTCTGGGAAGGCCTCCTGGAGGAGGTGAGCTCTCAGGAGGGCTTTGAAGGGAGGAAGAGAGTAGCTTGGCAGATGTGCGGAGGGAGGGCATTCCAGGCCAGGGGGAGGACGTGGGCCGGGGGTCGACGGCGGGATGGGCGAGAACGAGGTACAGTGAGGAGGTTAGTGGCGGCAGAGGAATGGAGGGTGTGGGCTGGGCTGGAGAAGGAGAGAAGGGAGGTGAGGTAGGACAGGGCGAGGTGATGGACAGCCTTGAAGCCGAGAGTGAGGAGTTCTTGCTTCCTGCCCACCCCTTCAGTTAACGCCTCATGCTAACTGGATGATGGGCGCTCCATCTTTGAACCAACACACGGGGGCTGATTTCTGAAATAACCCAGGGTTTTCTGAGGGTTTTTCCATTAGCCTCTCCAAAAATCCTTAAAACCCAGTTCTTTGGCTATCTATCTAAGACCTGTTCAATATGCCATCAGCCCAGGAGCACCAGCTTGGTTTTACAAGGAGGAAATTGGGGAGGGGGGGAGATTGATTACAATGGGAACCCATTTTCTCAAGCTTCTTGAATAATGACTTTTTTCCCTATCTATATTCTAACTGAAATTAGACCCTATGGTGGGTGCACGTGCCTGTGAGTGTGTGTGCAGGTGTGATGATTTTTTTTAAAAGAATCTATCTGACTTTTAAAAATGAAATTATTAGTAAAGACAAGGTAATTAGGCAATGACAATTCATACAGTACAACCAATCAATAACACAGGACATTAACAGTAGTGACAGAGGTGTGAAGATGATACGTGTTATAAATGGCTATAGACTGACCTGTAAAAATGCAGTGTTTCTCTAACATTCTACACAATAAAAAACTAAAATGCTATATAAGCAAGCCAACCTGAAATGACACCAAGTATTATAAATGGCCTAATCTATATGTTAATACTGTTGTATCACATAACTGCAGCAAGACTTAGATAACAATATGACTTTGAGGTTTCTATGGCTACATCCTGGGCTAACGTGCCTGAAAAGGCTGGCTGCTGACACCACACAGGCATTCTGAGTGCTTCTCTTTGGTTATTTATGATATGATTTATGATAACGACAACATCTCCTATTTTCTCCCCTCGTCAGATACAATAAATTGCTATCGTTAATCACCCTTCTTGGTTCAGCTGTGATTACAATAGCATAATGGGTTCTAGCTATGGTAATATGGGGGTATTAAGGGGCTTTTTATTTTTTTAAAGTAACACAAGGAGATCTCTTTAGACAATGACTATATCTGTGGTATTTTAATAATCTTCCTGTAAGTATCTGTATAAATTCTATTACATCTAAGATCCTGACGGCAAGATGCAAGCCTCTTTCTCGTGCAGGACAAATTCTTCACCAACCACTACAAACACACATGTGCCTCAGCATTCCCTTACACTCACTGCAGTAGCAAGATGTTTTGTAACCTCCAACTTCTTCTCAGAGTCATTGCTAAATCTTTCTCGTCTACGGCAATGCAGTTAAGCTTATCCTTACGTTTTCCCCAAAGACATTCTTTTTTCCAGAATCCCGGCTAATTCTTGGTAATTTAGGATTAAGGTACTTTAGGGCAGTACAAAAGTACCACTTATAACTCCACCCTCTTGGCCCTCTTTAGGAACCAACTTCTTGGCCGGGACTCCACAGATAGCCTCCTCTACTTGTTGGTGAGGAGTGAAAAATCAAAGCTGACCGGCCAGTAATTCTGTATGTGATTAGCAAACACTGTAGGGGAGGGAGCGAAATATCGAGGCAAGACATTAAACTGAACAAACAGATATTTACGGGACTGCAGGACACATACAGGTAAAGGCAGAGAGCATCGACCGGTGGTATTTTTATATGACAATCGTAGAGCTCCGCTGGTGACAGGTTGAAAGAAAAATACAGTTAATAGATCCTGTCTGTTTCTTAATGGCGCTAATGTTCCCCGCTTTACTTACAACCTAAGGAATGGATGTTGGGTAACCAGTTCCTTTTGTAGCAATTCATCACAGTAGGGTTGGCAAATAAAGTAGCCAATACTACAGGCCTGCCCTCACTGGAGGGGGATATACATAATTGATAGTTGCTGATTGAGGGGGTAAGGGGCTTTCTGCATCCCACTCCTGCACAGTCAGTTTTCTGGGCTCTAGGGGCTTGTTGAGGCTTCCAGGGCAGGAATCATCAGCAAGAGAAGACAAATCAGACATGCCCTCTGTCAGTAAGGTGGATATGAGGAGATCAAACTCAGAGGAGAGTCTTGCCCAGCTCTCACCCCACTAATTGTTAAGCTTTCCCTATGGAAGATTTGGAACTACCACTCTATTTTTCTACTGAGGAATTTTCACCTATTCAAATAGCTCAGTGGCTAGTTAAGCCTCGAAGTGGTGAACTTCAGCTGATTTCCTCAAACACGGTTGCTATGGATAAGAGAACTTAACAGTTTTATTGTAAATTTGATTTATTGTTATTAACCAACCAGTAGGTAATAATCTTAACAGCCCAGAATTTGGCTGTTAGAGTACAGTGCTTTGGCATATTGTAAGTCTTCATAAATACCATGCTACTGCTGCTGCTGCTGCTGCTGATAATAATACTCATATTAAAAAAACTTCAACAGTTTCTATAGCACACTGCACCAAATGCTACCTGGCAATGAAATGCAAATGTTAATATTAAAGGTAACTGCTTTATTCACTATAGTGAAAACTTTATTTCTAATAACTGCCTGCTTCTCTCAAAACAGGTTCACCAAAGGTAGCTTTGAATTTGTAGGGCTATAAGGCATGCAAAGAAAATAAACAGTGCACCCCAGAACAATGGGAAGCTACGGGACACTGATGGCAATAGTCACACCAAAATAAGGCTGGCATTTATTGCATACGAACCGGCCGGATTCAGAAATGACCTTCTTGCAGGGAGCAAAGTCAATCTGCCCAATGAAGGAAATGGATGTTAGAAACCCACGCATCCATGAAGCAGCGTGGCTGAGTGGAAACAGGCCGGTTCTGGGAGTCAGAGGTTCTAACCCCAACTCTGGCAGTTTACCTGCTGTGGAACCTTGGGCAAGTCACTTAACTTCTCTGTGCTTCAGTTCCCTTACCTGCAAAATGGGGATGCAATAACTGTTCTCCCTCCTACTTAAGACTGTGAGCCCCATGTGTGACCCGATTATCTTGTATCTACCCCAGCACTTAGTACAGTGGTGGCACATAGTGAGCATTTAACAAATACCAGAATTGTTGTTGGTTTTATTATTATTATTATTATTACTATTATTAGTAATAACCCCAGCGTGGCTCAGTGGAAAGAGCCTGGGCTTTGGAGTCAGAGGTCACGTGTTCAAATCCCGGATCTGCCAGTTGTCAGCTGTGTGACTTTGGGTAAGTCACTTAACTTCTCTGGGCCTCAGTTCCCTCTGTTAAATGGGGATGAAGACTGTGAGCCCCCCGTGGGACAACCTGATCACCTTGTAACCTCCCTTGCACTTATAACAGTGCTTTGCACATAGTAAGTGCTTAATAAATGCCATTCTTCTAGACTGTGAGCCTGCTGTTGGGTAGGGACCATCTCTACATGTTGCCAACTTGTACTTACCAAGCACGTAGTACAGTGCTCTGCATACAGTAAGCGCTCAATAAATACGATTGAATGACTAAATGACTGTCCCTTGTCAGAGAGATTTTTCTCATGTTACAATAAGACAGTCCATAGTCTCAGGTCTCCTGTTCCTGCCCAGAGGAATAAATGAGCAACTAATGACCCTGTGACCCTACGGTTGCTTCTGAAACTAAGGTATTCTGCCACCATCATAAAAACTTATGTGTAGCAGAACCTGACCTGTTGAACCCATTCTTAGGATAAGACCAGGGCCTAGAAGCCCGTGTCAAAGTGGGTTTAGGATCCCCTGGGATATTATTTCAACCCAACAGACTCTGAGCGCTACTGGAGGTCTGGCGGTTGACATTCAGGAAATTTTGATTCTACCAAAACATGATTTAAAACTTGGTTCCCTAGAAGCGTTAGGATGGTCAGTTGCTATCAATGTTCAGATGGTATCGTTGCATAATTCCAGTGGCTAATAACAGTTGTGGTATTAAGCATGTACTCTGAAACCGAGCACTAAATTAAATCCTGGTGCAGATACAAGATCAGCCGGATGGACACAGTCCTTGTCACAAATGGGGTTAACAGTCTTAGGGGGAGGGAAAATGGATTTTGAAACCCCATTTTACAGAAGAGGAAACTGAGGCACAGGACTTATGTGTGACTTTCCCAAGGTTTGAACTGGGATTAGAACCCAGGCACTCTGACTCCCAAGCCTGTGCTCTTTCCACTAGACCAAACTGCTTCTCTATACTTCTTTCCTTTGAGGAAATGATAACCCCAGTCAGTTTGGGGTGGGGGAAATACCTCAAAGGATTCAGAGGGACTTGAAACAAATAAATTTCAACTTGACTTTACAAGAAAAACAGGAAAACCATAGGAGTTATACAAATCAAGGAGTCCACAGCTAATATGATTCTTGCTTGTCCAGAACCCGCAGTTAATTCTTCTTTCTAAAAGGCTCTGAAGCTGATTTCATATGCACCCACTTATGAGAAGTACTATTTCACAGCATTAATTCCGTAACCTCGGAACGCCAAGGAATGAGGGCAAGTATTTCCCTTCCCAAGTGCTTTTTCTGAACCGGCCACTTATTCATGAGTTCCACTTTTGGGTTATGAAAATACTCTTCCAAAACTGTGAATATCTATTAATTTGATGCTCACCCAAAATAGCAAGGTCTAGGAATTTCTAAGAAATGGAAATTCGCCAAACAGCTCTCAAAGCTCTAAAGTTCTGAAGTCCTCCAAGGGATAAAGACCTCATCGTTCAGTGGTGATTCACCTTCAGGGATGAACAAATATTTTTGCCACTAGTTTCCAAAAGCTTATAGGACCTCGCCAGTTGACGATGCCCGGTGGCCCCTTTTTGTTTCTAAAATCCTTATCGAACATGAGTTACTGTATCACTAGTATAACTGTCAGGCTTTCACACATTGCGATGAATCTTCATCTCCTCAGACTTACGGCCAGCATACATCCATAAGGTTCACGGTTTGGGTGGGAACAGGAGGTAACCAGGTAGACGGTAAGTATGTACAGGAAACAATTTCAATTACACACAAAAAACTGATAGCAATGCTTGGGTGAATGTCCTCATGGAAAGAGCCTTGGACTGGGCTCTAACTCTAACTCTAACCCCAGTTCCACCATTTGCCGCTGCTCGTGACCTTGGGCACGTCACAACTTCTCTATGCCTCAGTTTTCTCATCTGTAAAATGGGGGTTCAATACCTGTTCTCCCTCTCCCTAAGACTGTGAGCCCCACTTGCAACAAGGAATGATGAACTTGTATCTACCCCAAGGCTTAGTTCAGCATTTGGTACAGAATACACACATCAAATAACACATTATTATTATTATTATCTCTCCTTTTGCTACTACTCAGGCCTGTGTTCTTTACTTTTTATATTTGTTAAGCATTTACTATGTGTCAGGCACGTTGTTAAGCACTGGGGCAGACACAAGCTAATAATGTTGGACACAGTCCATGTCCACACAGTCTTAATTCCTTTTTCACATATGAGAGAACTGAGGCACCGAGAAGTTAAGTGTTCCTCACAAATGTACATTATTTCTATTACTAGAAATATGACAGAAGAAATATGACAACTGAATGTGATCACAATTTGTAGAGGTACAAAAGGCAGTTTGAAAATGGAAAAGGTTCTGGTGTGCAAGTTGCATTTTGCTGAATGTTTCTGCTTGTGTCTGGCAAAATTCAAGAGGGAATGGGAAAAAAACAGAACTAAAGTGTCCTTGATTTGGGCTGCTGATATTTTCTTCCCTAGGGGCAGTCAGTAAAATCTATCGCTTCTCTCCCTAGGACCTCACTGATCATGACAACATCTTCAAATAAATCTCACATCCAAAGGAGTCACAACCATTTCCAAGCCGCAAAATGAATCATTCTTAACTGTGTCGGAGAAGTTAGGGCAATTACAGCCCCACTTGATGCTAGACAGCTGCCACTGAGGCAGCCCTTTAAATCAATTGATAGTCCACTAATATGCTTTATGAGCAGCACAAATTAAATAATATAAACCCACAGCACTTTTCAGAAAATTTCAGAGTAATTTTTAAAATGTTATCCCTAAATTGAAGCAAAGAGAGGTTAAGTGCCCAGGGTCGTATCATTAGTGGACAGAGTGAGAAAAGAGCAAAAGATCTTAACAAGCACTTGGCCCAAAAACCATTAGAAAACACTTGAAAAGTGAAATAGTCCTTTAAACCACTAAATGCTAACTTGAAAACATTTGTTAGGGCAAAATGAAGTTAAAGATTCATCAAAAAAGTCCGACGACCCTTAAAATGATAAATGCTGAAAAACCGCCTAAGAGACCTGGTTGTTGGCCCCTTCCACATGATAAAAGAATAAAAGGAAATGTACTGTTACATGAAACACAACATCTAGCCCCTCCGACCCATCCAATAGTTGTACGTTGAAGTTCACAGACTCAACTGCAAGAAATTTTAATCCACCTCTCTAAAGCCTGAGGTTATGCATTTAGGAATGTAAATCCAGAGAATCTGTTTATCTTTGAGTGAATATCACAATTCTAAACTGTTCCAGCTTCAAATTGTAAACTCATTTCTATACCATAATTATCACTGCAAAGGTAAAACTAGAAAACCACTCATGGGTTGACACTGCATTTTTACATTTCATTCATTCTTGAGAACATACTAATAGACCCTTTAAATGAAACCTCTTCATTCGGGTGCAGGATCACCCCAGGTGCTCTGAATGACCTTGACCAAATTCTGGAAAAGTATCTCAGGACCTAGGGCTCTAAGGCTATTTTAGAATTAGCTCTGAATAATTGTCCCACAATATGAGTTTCTTGATTAATTGCTTAAGATAAGTTCTCCTTTTCCTTGCTGGCCTCCAGTGGCTCCCTCTACTTCCCATAATCACTTTTGGTCTTGTTCTTCCGTTCACTGGATGGCTAAAAGAAAAATTAGAGATACAACAATTCCATTACTTGAGGATTAATGAAGAGATAACCCTTTGTATTCCATTACTGACCATTATTTGAGCAATTATTCAATCAACTTTAGTCCACTTGAAAGATGCACTAATTGTTTTCTATGGCTTGCTCCCTTTGCTATCACAGCTTAAGTAAGCTACGTCCTTTAACACTGACAAACTACAACTGGGTTATAAAAGAAAAATGAGAGGTAACTTTTATTGCATTCTGCAATACTTTGTTTTATCAACATAAAAAGTAAAAGCTAAAACAGGCATAATTAGGCTGTTGAAGGTCTTGCCGCCTAACTAGAAAATTAGGACTCTATTTGGACCATATTTGTGCTTTATAAGAGTCAGATTCCTGCATAATTTAGACAGAAAATTGGCAGAATGTGGCTTTTCCATCTAATTTACACAAAATTGGTATTCAGCCACCTGAATTTTTGGCAGGGTTTCAGGATTCATTACCAGGATGCAATAGGTAGACAGAGAAGAGGAAGAAAATTGAAGATCAAGTCTCAACAAGTTAGTTTCATAATTTTTTAAAAAATGAAAAACTAAGAACATTAAAAACATTTGGATGACTAACTTGAAATTGCATTCCACGAATGGCTTTCTAGGTAGCCTTTTCTAACATCTCCCTATTTCGAAGAACACAGGAAAATCTCCCTTTGTTTTTGAAGGAGGGAGCACCCTATCATTTTGATCCAAGGGACGGGGAGCATTCTCCTATTAGTCAAAATGAAGCATTAGGGATCTCAAGCTCAGCAGCAGCCAGGGAACACAGTGACCTGAATGAGTCCTCACTGGGCTGTAATGAACACCCGGGGAGAGGGCCTGGGAAGGCACAACTGCCTGTATTTTTTGGTCAAGGTAAAATGAATTATTGGAAATTTTTCCCCTGGAACCATCGATCCAAAAAGTGAGGTAAGCCAACTCCTCTCCCCCTTCACTGCTGGATTTGTTCCCACTTGGACAGAAAGGATTGGTTATTACATCCCAGATGACCAAATGGGTTCCCTGGGTAGTCACCACCAATCTCTCCCCATCTCCTCTACTTCTCTCCCATTCCTTTGCTGGATAAGTATCCAAGTCACTGTATATTATTTATCTGGTCAACTTATGTGTCCCAGGACAGCTTAAGAGTCAAACAGCATGACCTACTGGACAGAGCATGGGTGTGAGAGTAAGAAGGACCTATGTTCTAATCCCAGCTCCACCATTCATCTACTGTATGACCTTGGGCAAGTCACTTCACTTCTTTGTGCCTCAGCTACCTCACCTTAAAACAGGGACTAAGAGTGTGAGCCCTTTAAGGGACAGTTAGTTGTCGGCAGGCAATGTGTCTGTTTATGGTTGTATTGTACTCTCCCAAGCAATTAGTACACAGTACTTTACATGCAGTAAGCGCTCCGTAAGCACAACTGAATGAATGAATGAGTAATCATGGCTAAGAACACTGTTTCAGGGAATACCCATGATTTCTGCATTGCTTGGAGAGAACTGGGACCATTTTTTGACTCTGTACTATATTAAAAAAACCACCCAGAATTATCTCACCTTCCACAGCAATTCCATAATGACCACTCCTAAGCTATTTCAGAGCTATTTCTTCTCCAGTGAGGTGATAGGAAGGACCACCACAACCATAGGAGGTGATGGGGAAGATTGCCCCCAGAGTTTTTTTGCCTAGATTCTCAAGCTTCCTCTTCCCAAGTCTTTGATTAGATTTGAAAGCTTCCAATTCAGGCTGCAAAGACCAAAACTGATGGATTTTGGGCTGACTTGCTTCCCACCCAATCATCATTCCTCCTAAAATGCATGGCCCCCTTTCACCTCTGTTCAATAGAAAAGTTGGCACCTATGTCCATGACTCTTCAATGAATTCCGACTGAAATATAAAACACAGCAGAAAACTCCCAGAGAGAAAGGTAGGAAGAAATAAATAGGAGAGAGAATGATAATGCTGGAAGGAAGTGGGAAACAATCAGGTCAACAAATACATGCAAAATTAGGTGGACAAGAATAAAACAATACTGTCCAAAATAAATCTGGTGGCATATGGGGCAGATATTACACTCTTAAAAAATATAAAGACAATCAATTCTTTAGTGTTTCTCTCTATCCCCAGAATACTTTTCCTACATCGGACAACTTGCAAATACAGTTCAAAGTACTGTGAGAATGATTTTTTTATAAAAAAGATCTCTGTTACACAGAGCAATCCAGTCTGGCATGAATCATATATTCATGTGACAGATTTCAGAGTACAGCTCTGGTGAGAAAAGAAGACCTATAAGTTTAAGTCACTCATATTTTGACCATTTGTTCAGCAGAGCTACCTTTATGTTTAATAAAAAGTAAAGGTGAGATGTATTAAAGTGATTGGTTAATTACCTAAGGAACTGATCTATTTCCCCTGCTTTAACAATGTTCAAATATATCACTGGATTTCACATAGAGGAGAAAATGCTAATCCCCTTCAAATGTTGGGGCAGTTTGTCATTCATCTCAAGTGGAGAATGAGACATTATAACTTTAATAGCTTCATTCATTCAGGAAACTTCCTTCCTATGAGCATATATTGCCACTCAGCCTTAAATTTGGCTGACAGAGATAGCTTCAATGATAACCGAAAAACTTAACCTGGCACGTGCGACACCCCGTCCCATAAAGACAGGTCAACTTTAGCTCTACACTTCTGGCCTCTAAGTTTCTATCTTGAGCTAACCAAACACAATTGCAGGAGGCGGGAACAATGGTACTGGCAAGCCAAACCTGAACCAGACAGAAGCTTGGTGGTCTAGGGCCTGAGGAAGGCGGGCATCCTACCAAGTCTCTCATGGAAGCCCACAGATCCTTCCTCTCATTTCCCAACGACTCCAAGTTTGGGGATGTTTCTCCTTCGTTCCTAGCAGCCTCTGGCTCCCAGGAGGGTATCCTGTCTCAGCTTTGGATCACGGAAGGAGGCGGGTTCGGCAGACACTACAACAGGTCTCCAGAGCTAAGAGTGGAGGGGGCCCATCCTGAAGCGGTTGCCTGGGAGTACATGTGGTCCTTCCCTTTGAAGGCAAAGTGAGAGTGGATGGGTCACAACCTCTTCCTCGCTCTCTGGCCAGCTCTATTTCCAATCTCTGTGCAGCCCTTTATTCCCAGCACCAGAGAGCTACCCCTACAAACCCACACGGGTTTGACTTGTCTGGAATTTGGCTGCATTCCCAAGTCCCACATTACTCTGCTCTCAGTTGGTAAACTTTGGGCCCAACTTGATTTTGGTAAGTAAAAAGCTAATTAACAATGCTCTGGTACAATTAAAAAGTATTTACGTAAGAAGAGTCAAGATGGCAGTTATGGACAAGTGTGAAGTATTAATATTTTTGAGGCAGTTCTTTTAGTTTTCCAGCATATCATTTCTTCCAAGATGCTAAATGAAAATAACATTTAGGCAAAATAGTTAATGAAATCTAAATCACTTCTCATAAAAATGAATTGGAACATTAATTATTCAACTTTTTTGTGGAAGCCTAGCACTGACTGTGCTACCAGCATAAACACACCACTACGGATTCTAATAAATCTTCCCTAAGGGGCAGATTAAATCTTACGGTAAAATTTGTGATCAGAACAATGACACCTCCTTAATCCTCCAAGAATGAAAAGTGCTGTCAGGATACAGCATTTGGGACTGCTAGTCTGAAGGGGAGAAGTTGAAAGTTTAGCTAGAGAGAAGCAGAGCTCAGCCCTTTAAACAGTGTCACTGAAGAAGTCGGCAGGGATTTAGCTATCACTTCCCCGAGACAATACAAACACCCAGAGCTCCATTTTCAAAAGGGAAAGGAAGCACGATTACAATCCATGATGCATTTCAGTGCACTTTTCCAAGGCTGTGACTTAACACATAGAAAGCATATTGTTTCCTTCCGAAAAAATACACAGCACTAACTTTCTTTGGAATGCCAAAATATGCTGAATTTCTAGAGATAAAGAACATTATTAAAAGCCTGTATAACTGCCAAGGCTATTTAGCTACAGCAGAGAGGTTTGCAAAATCTTCATTAGGATAAAAATAAGGGTTTACCATTCAATATGTTTCCTCTAAAATTAATAGGGCCATTAACCTAAACACTTTATTATGGAATTCAACTAGGGCCTTCAAAAGATAAATTTATGAATCAGTTAAGCATATCTGTTGGATTAGACTTGCCCAGAAAGATTTCATCCAAGTGATAATGCTCTAAATCAGAAATTACTAGTTAGTCTGAAGCCCAATAATATTAGTTATTAATTTTAGTTATAGAAGGGGGAGGCTGGGAGGAATAGGCACAGAGGTTTTGAATGAGAGGAGGTCCCTGACCCCCTCAAAAAGAGTCACCCAGTAGACAGTTTCTTCCTATCTCCAGCCCCCAGGGGCCTCCAGGAAACCGTGCCCATAGGTTTCCTCTTCCTGGGGGTGATGGCCCCCTTCCCAGTGCTTATTCCTCCCACCTAGAATTCCTGCCTCCGTTTCACCCCTGGGCAAAGTTGGCATCTCTGGTTTGATCCCCACCCCCACCCCCCGCCCAGTGATTCAGACAAACCAGTTCTGACAAGAAACAGGGAACAGAGAGAGTCCATCACTGTCCCTTCTCCTTCCTCGGCCTCTGCCCCAGTTTGAGGCCAAGGAGGATGATGGCAACCCTTGAATCTTTCTTCCTTCCCACAGCCCCATTCATAATGATCTCAGCACAGTCTCAGGGCTAGGGAGAAGGAACATGGCTCTTCTCTCTTAAAATTCCATTCCTCCAAACCCCCACCCCCCAACACAAAAACTCAGTGGTGGCTAAAGTTGTACAGAGGAGCACCTCCTCTGTCTCCGCCTGACCCTTACAGACAGCCTTGTGTGGGGGCTACCAGCCTGCCCTCACTCTGGGCCCCTAACAACAGCTTCCCTAAAACCCTCGTCATTCTGCTACAATCATCCTGGGGCCACTCCTGCCCTTTAGCCAGACCCTCAATCCTGCTCCCTTCAATCAGTTAATCAATCAGTGATATTTATTGAGTGCTTACAATGTGCTGAACACTCTACTAAGCGCTTGGGAGAGTACAATGCAACATAATTAGCAGACACATTCCCTGCCCATAATGAGCTTACCGTCCACGAGACCCAGTCTTCCTGGGGGGTTCCCACCACTCTGTTCCCTAGAGCCCTTGGGCAGGCTAAAAGAAGGAGGCTGAGCAAGATGCTTCCCACTTCCTACTGCTTTCCCATTCCTCCCTATGCTTAGGAGAACAGGATCATCACTGAGTTTGGAACATGATGGAGAAAGGTGGCTTTGTAGCTGGGCCAAGAAAGCAGTCTCTCAGCAGGGATTGAGGGGGGTCTGGAAAAAGGGGAACCCCCAACCAATTTTCTAGCCCCAAGGTCATCCTTATCCATCCTGTCCAATGTCTTTGCTGGTACACGGACCTGGCTTCCCCAGCCCCCAGATCCTATGGGGGGGGGGGGGGGGGGGGGGAACCTCCCAGCCCTAGAAAAATGGGAAACCAATTTATTTTTCCTATCACCAGGTGCTCTCCACCTGCTGCCTCTGGGGCAACTGCAATCCCACTGGATCCCAAGTGGGGTGGGTAAAATGGTGGGTAATATGGCTTTCAAGAAGTCCCCTGCTCAGCACAGAAAATGGAATCAATGAAAGTAAATGGCTTTACAAGACAGCTCTGACGTCAGACCTAGCACCTGGTTCTATGGCTCCCTCACCTTTCTCCCCCTCCCCTGTACCTGAACACGTCTTAAGGAAAAGCATCCCATTGCCAATCAATTAAAAATAATTTTAAAAGGGCTGATGATATGGTTGCATTTCCACTTTTCTTTGGATAATCTTTGGTGGGAAAGGCCAATGCCCCTACCCTAGAAACTCTTCTCAACTCACAGCCAGAACTCCCCGCTATAAACACGGGTCAAGGATTGGTGCTGGGAGTCCTCGATGGACAAGCCATTTATAACAAGATCCAACGAGAATTTACTACACTTTCGCGAGTGTTGACCCCTCGTTCCCAGACAATACTACAGAACAGATAGTACAGTTACCCAGTTATGCCTCCAGAAGAAACAATTTCGCTTCTGCCACTACCCCTAAGCCTCTGTCCGGGAAAAGGCCACCCTGAAGCTGCCGATGATAATAGGACATTAAAGAACTTAATAAAAATGTCAACTTGTCACTTCCTGAAATATTATAACTGAAGTGGATCCACATGTTACATTGCTAGCTCTGACACAACCCCACTTGTGAAGCAAGAAATTGACCTCAGAATAAATTTTCCCATCTCCTTGAAGCTGTGCTCAATTTGTCACTTTTGGGAAAATAAGTAGAAGCTAAACTGAAATGGAACTGGTAAATGCTCTATTAAATAAAGAGGTTGTAGGAATCCCCAGGTACAGTGCATATTTTTCAAACATTTTAGATAGTTCGTAAAATCAAAGGTGCTTTTTCCTAAGGACCCTGTTACTGAAAACTTAACAAGGAACAATTTAAGAAGGAAGGAGGGAGAGAGAAATGTAGTAAAATATAGATGGACCTACAAATTTTTAAGTGTAAATTTCTAAACCTAGTTAGACTGTAATATGGACTTACGTCCGTTACAAAAACTTTTAAGTACACTTCTAATTTTTTGAAGCTCCTCTTGAAAGTAATGTACTCATATAATAGCCTTGAATTATGGGTTGGTGTAGTCATTTTTAGGCAGTGGGTGAGGAAACTGAGGCACAGAACGAGAAAAGACTGGGCCAAAACCCCAACAAGAATCACTTTTCTTTATGTTCACTATGAAATCTAGCATACTGATAGCCCTCAATGGAGAATTTGTATTTCCACAGGCAGAACACTGTGATTTGATTTTTAGGAGCTGGAAGCTTAACTTCTATACTGAGAAGAGCCTGGATTCTTTTCTTCTTTACAATCTGACTGAAAGGCTGTCACTCAATGTGCCAGAATGCGCCCCCCCCCCCCCCCATGATCACTCTTGTTTTTCCTGATGATGAAGATTATAACAGAAAGAAAAATCATCTCAGAGGACCCATGAAAGATAGCATTGATTTTGGGGGTAAAAAGTGGCGGAAGTTTTTAATACCACTTTATCTTTGTGATTGGTATAGTACTTTTTCTTCATTGAGAAGGAACCTAGCTCAGGAATTCTCTTTGCAGATTTTATCATTATCAGGAAAGTAACTTGCTGGGATGGAAAATAGTACAATCTATTCTCTTTGGGCAAAGTGGGACTGTAGCACACCATCAGTGCAATATTTTGCTTCACGCTGGCCATTTCCATTTCTTAGTTCATTCATTCATTCAATCATATTTATTGAGCGCTTACTGTGTGCAGAGCACTGTACTAAGCGCTTGGGAAGTACAAGTCGGCAACATATAGAGACGGTCCCTACCCAACAACCGGCTCACAGTCTGCTCAATGAGAGTACTAAGAGAAAATTTATAATGTGAGGCTGATGGGATAAATTCTTTCCATTCTGTGCTTCTGTTCTGGAATTTATTCCATGCAACCACTTGTACTTTCAGTATACTGACATTTTTAATACACTGAAATGCCATCTTGCAGTAATTTCAAAATATTTGAAGTCTTACTTTCATCTGCAGGTTTGTTTTAAGGCATCAATGATTGAATAAGAACCAAATCCTGAAATACAGATTCAGGGCATCTCCAAGAGAAAACTACTTGTCTACGGTAACACTTCCTTGTCTTAATTTCTCTTTCAACAGCAAGACTGTCAAACTCCAACTGTCAAGAAGATTTAGGCAGAATACAGGAACCCCTCCAGCTTATAGGGTCGTGCCTTTTTAGCAGACTAACTGCAACATGAACCAACCTCAGGAATGAGTTTTAAACACCACTGTCTTCTTGGCTAAGGGAAGGATTACTCAACTGTTCTCTTTATTTTTAATTTGGAAATCTGAAATGACAGTAAAGTATTAAAAAATGTCTGTTATTTTGGTGATATCGATCAACTGATTGATTGATTGGTGATATGGCCCTTACTCCTCGGAACGTTTGTGTCTTCACAGACAGACACCCCTGATGCCCTCACCGTGGTGGAGTGTTGCAGAGGCAAATAAATCTAGATGAGGGGATCTTGGGGGTTCCATTCTTTGATGGAACACTGGCTAGATGTGATGCTATTTCCTCTTGTTGAGTGACTGAAGGCTTAGCCAATTCATTTGGGGTTCTCCTAGAGGAAAAACTGATCTTTCTGCCCAGCAGATAAGTGATACAGCTTTCTATTACCTAGATGTGGTTCTCATTTCATTTAATGGGACCTACTTGTCACACTGTCTAGTACCAGTAATTTGTCCCTACGATTTGAAGTGGTAGAAATTATGGGAAAGGAAGCAAAGGTCAGAGTAGAAAGATGGAAAAAGAAATGCAGGGAAAGGAAGAGTGAAACAAAGATTTCTTAGCAGTAACGGAACATTTCTGGTATTTGATCCCTGATATCCTCATGACTTCTCCCTTTAAAGCTCACAGGGGCTGTCGGCTAAGGAGCCCGGCATCCTGGCCCGGGTGCGATCAGAGTCCCTCCCTTACAGGGCCCTGAGGAGGTCAGCCCCTTCTGCCCTTCGGTTTTCTGATGGAGCCACACCCTGGGGACGCAATCTGATTACTGATGTGGAAGATGCCAACACCCTGACAAGACGGACGCTGCTACAGATGTGATCATCTGGCCTGTCCACACATCTCTGAACAATTCAAGTTATGGTAAGAAACTCTTGTTTCTCCAAAGGTAGAGAAAGGTATCCTTCAAGCTGACCACTTCTGGCACATCCCCAGAAGGTTCAATTGAAATAAGCCTCCTTGATGGATGCCACAGCCAGAGAGTAATGGCTGATGACCATTAAACAGGTTATTCCCCAGCAAAAGAAGAAGAATGCCTCATCTTTTACTGCTGGATCACAACCCCTTTTATATGCAAACTTGTTCATATTTGTATTTACCTAAATAATACCATTTGCTTAAACAGGTCTTTCTGCAGAGTTTAGCTAGTTCTTTTGAAAAATAAGGGTGTATTTGGGTACCAAAAAAGGCACTAGGATGGAGGTTTTGGCCATGGATCCCAAACCACAATGGCATACCATGGAAGTGCAAAATTTACAAAACCTGTTTCATGAGAAAATTTACAAATCTGTTTTGGGAGTCTGGAGGTCTTTATTCCAGAATCTCATCTGAAGGTTTCACAAAATAATTACTGTTAGAATCAGCACGAAATCTCTGGGTGCGCTCCAGAGACAAATGAGTTTTGTATCCGCTGTGGCGAGCAAACCTGAGATGAATCTCGAGGCCCATGAAAATTATGAAGACATGCTTGTACGAGACCTATGTGGGTTAGTAATGTCTATTCAAAAGATCCTTCAGCTCAAGACAATCACACTGGTTCGAATTTGGATGCAGCTGAACAACCTGAGTCTGCTACTGATACTTGCTATTAGTTTACCACTGGTGGATTCAACCTTCTCACAAAACTCAATTGGCTGTGACCGAATTAAATGGCAACTAAAGCTCACAGGTTAAGTTCTTTCTGTAACAGCCACATGCCACAGTGCCATAGATATGCAGGGCAGCTGTGGGAAAAGGAGAATGAGGGCATTAAGAAGCAGAGGGATGCTTTCTGAAGAGACCCACTCCCCCCCACCCCCCCACCCCACCACTACGAAGAAGCATTTTGGGGCAGGCCTCTGTGGACAAATAGATCTGCAGCTTCCTGGGACAGAAAATAATAGGGCAGAAAACACAGTTAAGGTTGCGTTCATAATAGTAACAGTAATAATAATGATTATTGTGCTATTTGTTAAACTCTTACTATGTGCCAAGCACTGTGATAGATACAGGATAATGAGTCAGAACCAATCCCTGTCCTACACCAAGGTTCACAATCTGAGAGGAAGGGAGAACAGGTATTGAATCCTCTTTTTACAAATAAGGAAACTGAGGAACAGAGAAGTTTAGTGATTTCCCCAGGATCACACAGTAGACAAGTGGTGGAACTGTGGTTAGAACCCAGTATTTCTGAGTAAAATAATCACATTTCTTAGAAATGTAAGATAGTACCATACTCAGTTACCTGTTAACACATTTACTGATAAGCTTTACTGACATTAAACATTTCCCCAAATGTTGCTCTGAGAAAGTGATCACACCTTTTTATTCCAACTTCCTTCCCTTTTTGCTCCACCTGCCATGCTTCATTTTCAATTAACACACTGAGAAACTGAGGCTTAAGTGCCACAATTATAGTCATTAGGTTTGTTTCAGAAAACTTCAAATTGCAAATTAATAATAATCTGCAGCAGAAGTAAAGGGCACAGCACCCTTGAGGCATAATGTTCACTTTGCCTAAACCCACAGAAGTCTAATTTCCCTCATCCTCACCTTGGGGCAGATTATTGAGGGGTTAAGGGAGGAAAGAGGGGGGAGAAATAAAGGCAGAAAAGAAAAGTGGAAGAGAAGAAATGAGGGAGAGAAAAAGGATGAAGGAAAGAGGAGGAAAAAAATGGGAAGTACTTTAGACCGTGTCTTTTATTTCTGTTGTACTGCTCTTTCCACAGTGGGTGATCAGTAAATTAACTTACTCTACCCTGCTGTGTTGTTGGCACCTTGCCCTCCTCCTCCTCTTTCTTCTCTTCCTCTGATGTCACTGCTGCCACTGAAGTCATTTTTGCAAGGCTGTGGGGCTGGGCCACAGTCTGCCCTGGCCTCAGGCCCAGTGAGACACCTATAGTCACTACCCTCCTTTCTGTGCTAGAGTCAATAAATACGATTGAGTCACTTCAGGCAGCCCACCCCAACGGCTGTTGCTACTGGCAGGTAGTGGCAGGGCTGGGCAGGGTAGGGAGGACAAATGGTAACTCTGGATGGGTGCCCTGGTTCGGCGAGGATGAGAGAAACCCTACAGATCCCAGGATCCTGCCAGCAGGTGGTAAGACATGAAGCTACCATCTTGGTTCCACCTCTGGCCCCTTTCCAGATCCGAGGAGTGGGGCAGGCTAGTCCCGGCTGTATCTTCTTCCCCATCAACTGTGGAGGCAAAGGCATTAATTTTGCCCCCAGCCTGCCAAGTCCATGGGGGCAATCATCCCCTCTGCCCCTTGCCTTGAGGTTCAAGGTGTTTCCCCCCGGAAAAAACACTCAAAAACCTCAACAGACTGCATGCTCCTTACCCGAAGGGAACAAATATTGACTCAGTCCAGTCAACCAGTTACACAAAATCACCCATTTGGTATATTTTTTCTGCTCTGCCTATCTGTTTGTTTGCTCACTTCAGTATTTTTTTTAATGTCTTCTCTCAATAGCTCCCTGCCTTCCATTACTGTGTTTGTTAATTACACATAGAATTCAGGGGCAATCCACTCATTAGTGTTAATTTTTCACTCTCACCCTTCTACTTCTTACAATTATTTTTGAGCCCTGTCCCGTACTGCTAGCATAAAGAATGAGAATTAAGTTTCTGACAGCCTCAATTAGTGAGTCAGGAAGAGTAATCATAGAACCAAAGACTGCATTTCCCGACACCCGGCTTTAACATTTGTTCCATGAACGTTTTTCTTTTTTTTTTTTTTTGTTGGGGTGGGGGAGGTGTTTGGGGAAGGGGGAGTCACAGGGTGATAGGAGGGCTGGAAAGAGATGGCCCATGGATTCTTAAGGGAGAAAAGGCAAGGGGGCTACGAGTAAGCGCTTAGTACAGTGCTCTGCACACAGTAAGTGCTCAGTAAATACGATTGAATGAATGAGTAGGAAGATAATTGGCAGTGGACTCCTTGTGGGTACAGAATGTATCTTTTATTCTAATATAATAATAATAATGACATTTGTTAAGCGCTTACTATGTGCAAAGCACTGTTCTAAATATCATTTTCCAAGTTCTTGCTACCATGTGTTGCCCTCAGTGGACATTCAATAAATAATATTAGTAATATGACTAGTAGCAGCAGTAGTAGTATACTGGAGGGTATAGTTCTACCAGCTTCTCTCCCTAACCATGATGCTGAGCCAAGGAGAATGAGCCCCGGGGAGTTGATTTTATACAGCTACTTAGGTGTTAGCATTTAATGCTACCAGCTCTACAATCCAATAAAATAAAATGCCTAGTGCTTTTTATGATATCAGGAGGAGGATGTGGCATATGCCATTTACAGACATTCTAAAGCTGATCCCCACTTAAAACACATAATAGTTATTGTGTTGATTTGTTACTATACAATTCGTGTTTTTGAGGCCACATTACCTGAAACTCCACAGTTATCCAAGGTTTCATCTTCTTAGTGGAATGGAATGTACAAAAGCAAAGCATTTAGTTTTACACAGAGTGAACTATCTAGACAATTTGGTACTCATTCAACTGACAAATCGAAAAAACAGATTATGGTAGTTTACTAATTTGCTACTTTTCTACACTCTAATAGTTTACCATGACTTTTCAACCTATTAATGCAACTCAGTAAAAAGCAAAGCGATACAGTAAAAATTACAGAAACGTAATACAAATTTCCACCTTTTCCACAAGAACCTCTGGTAAAATCAGCCTTATATAATAAAAAAAGTAAGCAATTTTACTAAAATTCAGGAACAACTTGCCATTCTAATTTCGTAGCATTATTTAACAATTGATATTAGTTGCAAATTATTAATTAGGCCTTGTATAGATCTTTAAGAATTAGGATCATATCCATTTACCTATTGTACTCTCCTAAGCATTTTGTATAGTACTCTGCACACAGGAGGTGCTGAATAAATACAACTGATTGATTAAACTAATAGTTCAACTTCACTGAATTCAAAATACAATATGAAACAATAACCTGGGAGAGCTTTATGGAGCGATTCAAACACAGCAGTAAACCCAATGTACTTCGGGTAGAGTTTAATCCTAAAATAAAATGGAAGGACTGGAATGCCAAATAGACATTCAAGACTTTGGTTAAATGACAGATCTATCGATTTTGCTAGGACATCCGAGTTAAAATAATGCCATTTATCTTGAAAGTACAGTAAGGTGGAGAACCAAAATGCAATGATAAGGTGGCAAGGATTCATCATCTAACAAAAGAGGGTTTGTTCACACAAGAGCTTTCTTAATCAGTTTGCTTTTGCTTTTATGATGAACCAGGCTGCCTTAACTTTTAAGGAAAACTGGTCTTTTCAACTTCATTCCTTATTGTCCACTTTATATTCCAGAGAGCAATATAACATTTCTGCGGACAAGAAAACTACAGTCACAATCGTTCTTCCTAAAGAACTCAAAACAGACCAAGGGCATTAAGCTGATCAAAATTCATGATAGCTCTGCCGTCTCTAATCTAATATTTTTAAACTTGCAGTTCTTATCTTTCATGTTTGAGTGTAGGTGGATGTGGTGACAGCCTACTTATCACTGATTTTGCCAACAGTGGTGCCAACTCCTTGGGTGCAAGAAGGGCTTTGGGGACAATCACAGCTACAGTTTTATGAACACGACTGCCAGGGCTTGTCATCTGATGTCTCTGAGGGGACCTGAGAGTTGCGCCAAAATGGTGAGTTTCTGGCCATTTGACAATCTAAAGCCTGTCCTCTTCATGTCCCTACCCCAGCCAAAATCCCCGTCCCCCGCTCGCTCCCAGACTCCAATGAGAAGTTGGTACCTATGGCTGCTGAGGTCTGGTCCTCTCAATTCCTTGTGCCAGTCACCACACGAAAGGAGCTCTGCTGGCCTGCTGGAAGAGGAAAGTTGCCTGATACTTGCCCAGAGGAGGCACTCAGAATGTCAGAGATTGAAAAAATGTCTCTAGCAGTCCAGAATCCAAGAGGACATCAGGGCAAGAAGGAAGTAGTCATATCTGATGCCTGCTCTTTTTGGCTTTTCTGATTCTTGAGACCTCGATACATTTCCTTTGGTTCCACTGAGATTTGAGATGTTTTTTGAACTCTTAAAACATTTGTTCTGAATGCTTGCCTATTCCCAGAGTAGAGTGTGAATCCTGCACAGGGCAGAGGTTTCACTTTCTCACCCTCTTTGTAACTCAGGGTTTGGATGGTGGTCTCCTCATGGGTAGAGAAGGTGTCTTCTGCTTCTGTTAATCTTTTTCCAAGTGGTTACTAGTTCAGGGCTTTGGATGGAGTATCTAGGCCTCAGTCAGTGTTGATGAGGATGATGGTGGAAAACTTCCAGAAATCACAACAAAATTCAAACACCAGTATTACCAGTATTTCCTGAGCTACTGGTGAGATTATGGAACCACATTAGCCTATGCTGTCCTTTCTTGGCTTAAACCGAGAGCAAAAGTGTGACACAGTAAGGGGTAAACTTCTAACAATTCTCTCTGACTGTAGATTTAGGGAGCAAAAGTGAGGTCTTCCGCTGAAAGTCATTCCAGGACCACAAAATTGAACTAGAACCTACAAAGCCTAAATTCAATTTTTTAATGGGTCAAAAACTGGCTTTTTGAAGGAAAAAAGGGCATCAGTTGACTTCACCACTTCCCAATGAGACCAGTGACATTCTGCAGCTAGTAAGGTCTTTCAGTTTAATTTAAAATATGATTCTATGGACCAACCAGCTAATTTCTTGCTAAATCAAGGTTCAAGCTGCAGGGCTGGTTACTCTAGCTTCCAAGGGATTGCCACACCGGGAAAGCCATTATATGCTAGACAGTGGTTCAATCAAGTATCACTTTTCTTGAACTATATAACACATTTACTTACTGAGGAGATGAATTCCTTTAGAAATAATCTGTTCTTGAGAACTCCAGTTACACAGGATCTGAATAGACTTCAGTGCTTTAACTTCACAGTTAAAAGAAAATCCTGATGCAACAATTTAAGTGGAGTTCTTTGTAAGCCTTTAATTTAAGGTACTAAAAAACAAATAAGGGGTCAAGTCTTTAAAGAGAAGATATTGTACAAAACAAGAGCACTCGACAGTTTATAGGGGTCACAACCAAGATAGTGACCTCTTAACTTCTACCACCAGAAATGAGTTTGGGGTAGGGAGAGGTTAACAAGGAGGGGTTGCAGGCGGTATTCACATAAAAATGGGCAAATGACCCGCATACTTGACTTTTGTGTTTGTTATTGTTTGATAGGCAGGACATCAGACTTAACAAGCAAGGCTCATGGGGATTTCAAACCCTCACAAAAGGAATAGCGAAACACACGCACAGTTTCTCGGAGTCAAACTGGCTCCATTACAAGACATCGGTATGTGCAAGCAGAAAAGACCGTCTCAGACAGACAACCCAAAGAGCCTGCAGAGTCTACCCTTGCTGGAACTGGCTGGAAATCAACGCCCTTCAGCAGAGACCCACCATCTCCCACAAATCTGAGTGCATTAAAATACTGTTCTTTTTGATAAGGGCCACTCTAAAAACAAACACATTTTGTCCATCCAGTCCCTCCCTCACCATCCAAAATTTCTGATTTCTGCTTCCTCCACCTCCACCCTCTCAAAGGCCTTGGCGCCAAGCTTTGAACAGTAAATAATAAACATGGGCTAATGACTGATACCATCAGACTCATGCAGAGTGATGACATACAACCTTGAATACCTTTTCCTTTAATTGTATGGAAGGAGAGTAGTCAGGTGGCATTTTGTTTATGCCAAGTTGCATCCTCAAGTCTGTCATCAGCTATGGAAGAAACCTTTATGCGATAGTAATACTGTCCTATTTCCTGATTTCTGTCTAAACTAACAAAACCAAATACTAAATACATTTTGTGTCTTAGAGTATCAATGTTCCTCGCTATCTGTCAAAATGAAAACCAACAAGGTCTTATTATTACTTCATATCAAACTCAAGCTCTTTTCATATTCTGTATTCACGATGTCTAACCTCGGTTAGCTGAATAAAAAGTCAATCATGTGTGCATAAATTCAATATTTCCCCCCATTTATTCCAATACAATAGGCTATCCTAGACAGCAGTGGTTTGTGTGCTGTTTCAAAAAAAAATTATCTTTTTCTTGCCCACATTTTGTTTCTATTTAAAGCAGGCAGGTATATTTTGTTTAAACAACAGTTTTATTATCATGGATAAGCTATTGTGCTTAGTTCAAGATGAAAACCAGAGCAGCCAAAGAAAAACAAACCCATGCTCAAAAGTCAGGATTGAAAAGGGAAAAAAGGAAAAAAAAACCCACCTCATTGCTGCACAAGAAACATAATATTATTAACTCTAGAAATAAAATGAAGCCAGAAAACAATACTCTAGCTCAATTTGGAGTATTTAAAACCCCAAGATGCAGCAAACACTGGGAAATTTAAACATAAACCATTTCTTATGCAAGTAACACTGCGGTGCTCATGAACGCAGACTTTAAACAAGTTGAGGCAAAGAAAGGACCTAACTTTTAATTATAATGTCATAAAAAACCCACAATGAGAAAGTTAATAAACACACAAAAACTACGTTTATATTAGTACTGGGTTTTGACACAAAGCAAAGCAATTTAAAATTATGGCTGACACCCTATTCTTATTGTGTGCCCCAAGTCTTTATTTTTGTTCAACGGCACAAGGTGAGGTTATAGTGTCAGCTTTCTATTTGAAATGTTTTCCTTTTACAGGTTTTTGTCATAATTATAATGGGGTTTAAATGCAGTTTTTCATAATTAATGGCTTTGGTTTAGCTAAGGCAAAAGGAAAAGAAAAAAATACTCCAAAATGACCGTATAAAAAGTTATTGTTCTCTGAGACAGACCAGGACGATTGCACAAAACTGGTTTTTATTCACTTAAATGATATCATTTATTTGATTTAACATATGAGTTGAAAAGTATTTGTATCTGGGTTTGGTTACTATTGATCTAACGAAGGGGGAGGGGGGACATCAAATAAGTAATGTAATTTCCTATTCTATTTGTATAACATCTGAAAAACAGTGCGAGTCCCCAAGCTGAAAGGAGTGACTGTAAAATTAATTCAAGTAGTTCTAAACTAAGTGGCTATTTGAATCCTTTAAGCAGAAGAAGCATTATTAGTCTGAACCCGGCTTGAAACTGGATTGACTCTTTTACATAATTGACTGTGTAAAACTTAAACCTTTGGCAGTCAAAATACACACAGAAACACTGTTACTATGTAATAAACAAATGCCCAAGAGATTGATGTCCCTGTGCTTTTAAGATCTGCAGCCCAACATATTAAATAGGGGGTGGAATAAGCTCCAGTTTGGGGTCAACACTTCTACCTGCATCATTAAAGAAGGAAGGGTAAAATGTTCCTGTACAATATTAGAGAGGACTTTACACCAGAGTATCATAGGCCTAATGCTAACACTTTCTGCTTTCCATTTTTTTTGAAGGCTTCTCCACTCATTTTTTCCTCTTTAATATTTCTATAATGTACTGTAATAATCTGTAACAAACTGACTCCATTTTAGAAGCTGAAGGACTGAGGCCTGAGGAAACTGACTGGATTCTATGACTATAAAACAACACAATGGAAAACTCCAAAAGTTTTTTTTTTATGGTATTTGTTAAGCACTTATTATGTGCCAGGTGCTGTACTAAGCACTGGGGTAGATACAAGATAATCAGGTTGGACCCAGTCCATGTCCCACATGGCACTCACAGTCTAAGGAAGAAGGTGGGCCAATTAAAAAAAAAAAATATATATGTATATATATATATATATATCTACATGTGCATACACACACACACGTACATATAAGCTTCCTAACACAAACAATTCTTTTCCTAGTGCTTTACTATCTGTCCATCAGGATTTTTTTCAAAGGCCACTAACACTTATGAACTTATTTATCCCTCTAAACTGGAAATTCCTTGTGGGCAAGGAATGTCCCTACCAATTCTGTTATACTGTACTCTCCCAAGCTTTCAGTACAGTGCTCTGCAAACAGTAAGTGCTCAATAAATATGATTGATACCCTCCTCATCACTCATGCATATGTGTGAACTCTATCATTTATTTTGACCACTCCAGCTGAACATATTTTTAGGTTGGTCTTCCCCTGCTCCCCATTAGACTTTAAATTCCTTGTGGGCAGGGAAAATGTAGTTTATTTATTCTGTAGCTCCCAAATGACTAATATAATACACAGTACCAAATGGGTAGTCAATAAATGTTACTTTTACTATAAAAATGAGAATTATACCCATTTAATAGATGGGAAAATTGAGCTCCAAAATGAGGGAGGTGAATAAGTAAAAGTACATAGTGAATGAGTCCCAGAAACTGAAGGGAACTGGGGACTTAAAGGTTATCTCATTGAGAATCTCATTATTGCTCAAGGGGCAATGACAAATTTTTCAAATAACCATTTAAAACATTTGAGCAGTCCTGAGGTTTTTAGTATTTGACGCTATAAGGAAATCAGCAACACATTAAACTCCATAATTTATTTTAAAGGAAAAAGTAAAAAGACATCTAGCCGATGAAACCTTCTCATAATATATATCTTATGTGCTCTTGCCTCACAAAAATTCTAGCAATTACATACAATCAATAGCATTGAAAGGGGTATTCCTTTTAAAGAATATAGCGTGAGATCTAAAAACCACAATTCCCCAAATTTTCTTCTACAATATCCCAGTGAGCAGATGTTATGAAGCAACTTGCTAAAATTTCAGCTTTTAAAAGCATGCTACTTGGGGGTTGGGTATACATTAGAGAGGAGAACGTGAAATGTTCACTTCTTCAAAAAGTTAATAGGGAAAAAAAAAAGAAGCAAAAACCAAGTCCCGGAGAGAAGTCACGTATGCCTCATTTAAGCCTGGAGCAAAATTATTATCGATGAGTAATACACTCCTCGATTTAGGGGGAGTTTCTAAAGGAACTACTGAGGCACATTCAGCTACAGAGGCATGGATATAACAACACTATATTGTTTAACTATGGGGAGAGGAGTTGTAGGGGCTGGGGCAGGGAATGGGGAAGACAAACTGAGTAGTGAGGTTAAACCTCCTCTCAATCTTTTTTTTTCCTAAGTAAAACTAATTATGTCTTTTACTAATTACATTTCAAAAAGACCTACAAGGCACTATCAGTGAAACCAACGAGACTTAGGAAACAAAGCAGTGTCTGGGCTGCTCTTGCCTATAAAAGAGCTTCTGAGAATTATCCAGGGATTCCAACTTCCCTCAAACACAGCACCACTAATATTCTCCAGATTTGCTGGCCCTGCCTCGAACCATCTCAAGAAAATGTTTACATTAAAGCTGGGTTCAAATAGAAGGTCACCTAACTTTAAGACTTTGGAAACCAGCAGCAGCTTTTTAGCTACATTATGTCTCCCTAAATGGGGGGAAAATGAAATAGAAATCATTAACTCGCCACCTCACTGAAGACTAATTTCACTTTATTTCAACCGCTACCAGGGCTCCTCTTGACTATGTTTTGGATAAACAATCAGCTTTACTTCCCAAAAGTTTCACCTGAACTTCAGAGGTCCTTTAAGTCCAGTTACAATTTTTTGTTGTTTAAAAACCATAATGAAAATAATCACACTATCTTATACAATTAACTGTTACCTTTACCTCTTCCCTAACTTGGAAACTCTACATATATTTGGAGTAAATACCACATGATATTCAGACTGTACAAATTCTAACTACACTCTTTAATAAATGTGGTCATTTAGAAATGGGGATTTAAGTGACAACGCTAAAAGGATAGCACTGTTGAAAGAATGTGATTAGGTAATTTATCCAATCACTTCTCAAAACAGTCACTCGTTGAAAAATAATAAACTTTTCTCTATTTGAAATATTTAAGGAATTACTTTGCACAATTGGAAGTACGTGACCCTTTTGGAAAACTTAGTACCTTTGAGTACAGAAGGAAAAGAGGAGATCACTACGCTGACCTTATTTCCTCAGAAAATAGTGTTCTCTGAAGAGGACTATTTAAACTGTAGGAAAATGTGGGTGCCTTTCGAGGGATAATAACTGTCACATGAGCGTGAAAAATGGTTCTCTTTGAAAGACATTCCTCTTCCTGGATACAGTCTTACATAAGTAGCATTGACTTCAAACCACAGGACAACTCTACTACAACCTGGCCTCCAATTTCCATGTCTCCTGATTTCTGGGGTGGTGCTCTTTCCACTGGATCAACTGTCAACCTTCAGCTTGCTGTCCTGGTTGAAGAGAGGCCTGGAAACTGGTGTCAGAATACGCTTATGAATCCCCAGGAAAATCTTCCAACACAAACACAATCACTAAAAGTCTTTGAAAATGTCATCTAAAATATGCCAAATGCTCATTACTGTGCTCTAGAAGACATGGACTGCCAAGAAACTCAAAGAAGATTGAGATGACGTGCCTATCAGCACCATGGAAAATCCCTCACCCTAAAATTTCAATGACCACTCAGAGCCAAATGCCATCACTTTACTCTTCCATCTAGGTAACACACTGTCCACTGACCCCCAGAAAAGCAAGGAATGCAAATCAATTCCAGGAGTCCCTATACATCTTTGGGGAAGAATGACAAAGTTCTGTGACAGCAAGTCATTAAGCTTCATGCCCGGCCCAAAAAGTTTTTTTTGTTTTTTTTTTAATTTTTAGGGCCCCGTCTTTTAAATTATTGGGAGACCTGGACATTGACATAATGCACATTCAGCTTCTCAAGAAATTTCATCAACATCATTTTCAAGCAATATTTAAGGTCAATTGAAAAGACAGTATCACCCACAATATGATCCTGGTATCCAATCCTAACACCGTTACTCAGGCAACACTCATTACAACACAGTTCAGCCATGCAGGGCATGTGATGGAACTGAATTGGGACAGTAGAGTCAGGCAGCTACTGTTTGGCCAGCTAAAATGGGACAGATGGGCAGAACAAATACTTTTAAAGAGACAGAGGAACCCAACCTCAACTAATTTGATATGAAGAGAATTCTGGTGAGACCACAGCAAGTCAATTAATCAACTGCATTAATTGAGCGCTTACTGTGTGCAGAGCACTGTAATGTCAGATAAGCCCAGCATGCAGCATTCAGACAGCAGCTTGCTCTCCTAAAACAGAGACTTACAGAAAATCAGGATACCAAGAGGCAGATCTGGCAGCAACGGCTACTGCAAACAGCAAATATTAGTATAGCCCAGGATTATCTTTATGTTATCTGTGTGGAATAAATTGTACCTGCAAAACACCCTTCCCTGTATTCACAACTGCCCCCTCACCAACCTCACCATTACCAGGCTTATCTTTAAACAAATGAAGGGCAGGATTATACACTGGGGGCAACATCCTTTGGGCATTCTTTTTTGTCTTCAACAGTTTATATAAAACAATTAAATTGTCATATCAGAAAAAGATGATTTTAGCATTAATAGCTACTTCAGCTATGTATTTGATTTGGCAACATTTGTGCCCAGTGTATGAACAGGGATACATGATTTGAGTCACTAACAATGTGATACTGCAATACCAGCAAATGATAAAATCAAAAAGGCTGACTTCCAAATCTGATGAAATGCAAAATTTTACTTGAGAAGTGCCCATTCTGAAAGACTTAAACCAACCACCTTCTTGTTAAGTGAATGAATTGCCCCGAAACAATTTACAAACCTTTCACTCATTTTGACACAAAGGATACAGGAGACTGTTTAGACTCGAGGACAAGAGCTTTTAATGCCACACAGTATTACTAAACCGAGGATGGTGGCAGCCAAGAATACAATTCCTTGGAGAGCTTGAAAAAAAAGAACCCAACCTACTTCTCTAACATGAGTCCACCATGCAGGAAGGAATCACATAACAGAGACTAAAATCAGCAGCTTCTTCTAAAGATGGCATGAATGGGGCAAGGGAAGCTTTTGAGGGGTGTCTACATACGTGTTCATGATGTGACCATATATATATATATATATATGGGACAACCTGATCACCTTATAACCTTCTCAGTGCTTAGAACAGTGGTTTGCACATAAAAAGTGCCATTATTATTATTATTTATTATGCATGACAGAGTGGAGTTTATCAAATGCTTCGTGATTTGTCAACAGAGAAATATACCGCTTTCAGTTCCTCAAGAAGATTGGCACCTGCTATGCAAAAGCCCACAATAGCTTCTTCAACATTAATTGGCATGTACCATTAAAGACATCACACTTGCTTCACTTAACAGTTTACCCAAATTAGAACTCTAAAAATAGAATTCAAATTACCTACTCTCTCACCAAAAAGGTGTGGGGGTATTTTTTAATCATTTCCACTATGGCAAAATTTGCAACTCTAAAAGGCCACTAATAGATGAAAATGACATTTTCCACATTAAGCTACCTAACAAGGCCTGGAAAATGGAACACCAGCGTTAATGGATTCCTCTTCCTCTCGCTAAATAGGAGGAAGCCTCATTCGGTGGTCATTAATAGGAGGCTTGACAATGGGCTTTGGGTCTCTCCTCCATCTCTCACCACGTTATAAGGCAGCCCTCTTCACCTGCCAATCACCATCACTCGCTTCATTCCTCTCCAGCTATGCTGTGGCTGGACTTCACTCTCGACTCTCCCTCCTCAGTCCTCTCACTCATGCTGTTTCACCAGTCTGGAACTGCCCCTCCCCACCAGACAGACCACAATTCTCCCCACCTCCAAAGTCCTCCTAAAATCCCACCCTTCTCCAAAGAGCCATCTCAGATTAACTTCCAACACCCTAAGTCACATCAACCCATCAGCCACCTCTAACAATTTGAATGCATTTATTCACACTCTCCCTTAGCACTTAAGTTACATGTGCATTACTGACTATATAGTCTATTTTGTTCATTCTGATTTTCCTGAAGGTAAATATTTTTATGCCTGTCTCCCCCATTATAATTAATAAATCATGGTACTTGCTAAGTGCTTACTTATTATGTGCCAAATATTGTACCAAGTGCTGGAGTAGATACAGAGTATTCAGGTTGGACACAGTCCTTGTCCCACATCAATCAATCGTATTTACTGAGCGCTTACTGTGTGCAGAGCACTGTACTAAGCGCTTGGGAAGTACAAGTTGGCAACATATAGAGACAGTCCCTACCCAACAGTTGGCTCACAGTCTAAAAGAACATGTGGTTCACTGTCTAAGTAAGAGGGTGTAAAATTTAATCCCCATTTTACAGATGAAGAAACTGAGGCACAGAGAAGTGAAGTGACCTGCCCAAGGTCACACAGCAGATAAATCATGGAGCTGGGATTAGAACCCAGATCATCTGACACCCAGGCCCTTGCTCTTTCCACTAGACCACCCTGCCCAATTAGAATGTAAACTCCTTGTGGGCAGGGAACATGTTTCCTGCTTCTACTGTACTTTCCTTTGCACTCAGTCTAGTATACTGCACTCAGTGGGTGCTCAATAAATGCCTTTACTATTTTAATGATAGGGCAAATTTACTTAATGTTTCTATACAACAATGTAAAAATGAATGTAACATTAAAATTTAAATGATTGTTTCACAAATAATTAAAATATAACAATGAACTTGTGCTACTTGCAGGTGCATAAAATCAACAAAACAGACAATGAAAGCGCTAACTCAGAAACTAATTACTTCACATAAAAAATTACATTAACTGCAAATGACATAAAAATTATGTTAACACTGCCACTCATTCCAGTGCCCAAATAGAAAATAAGCTGTATACATATTTGTCTTCAAAAAGGAAAAAAATCTCACTGTAAAATGATTACCCCAACATTTGGGTTTTTTAAGTCCAGTTTTAATAACTTGACCACAAAATTAGAAAAAATTATCTAAAGTTCTACATGCAGAGGATATCCACACCAAAGCACATAAAAACTGTAACATGAAGAAAGAAAAGTTCTGCAATTCTTCATTTTATACGTGCAGCTGAATCTCCCCATATTATACTTTCTTAAGTTTGAGAACTTGGACTTTTGGCAAAAGGAAAATGTATTTAGTTTATAATTTTACGGCTTATCCACTTGGCCCCAATTCAAGGAAATAGAATCAATTTACATTATGGTAATTTCAAAAGCTTACAAAATGTATGTTATAGTTCATCAGGGCTTCAATGTCCAGAACATTATCCCCGGGAGTATGACCTGGATTGAGCTGTCAGAGGGTGGTTTGTCTCTCCTTTTCATCAAGGCTTCCTTTTCCTTACGTGGCTAGCTGATACGTAAAACCGATCAAAGCTTGGGCTTGAAGATTTTGGTCATCAACTCACTGTTGGCCACCCAAAACTCTGCCTGAGCCTGGGCTGTTTGGGCAATCCAGCTGAGCATTTTCACAGAGAACTTCATATACTATGGGCTTCCCAATTGAGGCTTCTGTAAAAATGCCCCAGAGCCAACTGCCTTCATTTGTTTGCCACTGCTGACAGTCCAAAGTGGTGTCAGAGTTGGAGCCCAGGGCTAGTGGAAGGCTTCTGAGTGCACCTCTGCCTGCCCAGGGGTCAAGTGGCAAGGCTACAATGGACAGTGTTAAGTCTGCTCCTTTACTTAATATTGGCACCCCATCCTGCTCTGTCTGCCCATCACCTAAACTTGGAATGGTGACTGGGAATGGTGTCTCTTGCTCAGGTGTGTTCTGCTTAGCATCTCATGGGTAGAGGTGGGCTGCGTGACTACACATTATTTTAGTGTCTGTCTTGCCCACTGGATTACAAATTCCTTGAGGGCAAGGATCATGTCTACTCCTTTTATCGTTCTCTCAGTTCTCAATAAAGTGCTCAGCACAGAGTAAACACTCAATAAATAATACTGATCAAGTGGCAAGAGCGGCACACCAACAGCCACCAAAGTTAGCTCCTTAAGGGAGCTATGGGAAGAATGGCTTTAAAAAAACAACACAGAAAACAACCAAGAAAAAGCTGGCAAGCCAGCAGCCAAAAGAATATGTAAAATTGTGACTCTCAATTTAAGATCTAAATTACCTAAAGGGCTCCATGTGAGCTGATCTTCAGCGCGGCCACTTCTGCAGCCTCTCCCTCAGGAGAACAATATACACACAAACAGAAGCTAAATTATTATTATTAATATCGATTATGATGATGACGATGATGACTGTGGTATTTGTAAGGCACTTACTGGGAGTCAAACCCAGAGTTAAGCACTGGGATTGGTACATCATAAGCAAATTGGATACAGTCCCTTTCCCACATGGCTCACTAATCCCTCTATGGCATATAACTTTAAAATGATCAACAGGTAAAGATGGAATGTGTTAAAATGATGTCTTGAGAGAATGAACATGAATACAGAGGTGAACAATAAACATATACATGGACTTGGACTTGTTTAGAATTATTTTTGCCTGCCCACCACCGAAAAGCCCAGAAATAAAGCTACAGGATTTACTCTGCATATTTTAATTGATAGACTAATTCTGAACTAGATCTCTGCCATCAAACCAGGTACGACAGAGCCATTCTCTGAAAATACATTTACCTGAGTCTTTCTGACTTGCTGTTTGCATCTGCACACGTGCCAAATGCCACAGTATTTGCTAAACACTTAATCTGCCTTCTTTGAAACTCATGATCAAATGCTCATTTCTGAATAGCTAATGGCAGTGATTTTGTAATGTGCTTTCTTTTTAGAATGTAAATCCAATGTCTTGGAGGCAAATATTGTTTTTGGTCCCAACTACCAAGTCTGATTTCGTTTTACCAACGGTGGCATATACAAACAAAAAGATGAACAGACTTGAAAATGTCGTCAAAAGGCTATATCCTCCTCCATGGCCACTTCTGATTGTCTATTAAGAAATGTTTTTTCATCACCTTTTAGCAACTTTTAAAAACAACAACAAAAGAGCAAATTGGTTAGCAATATGTTCTCAAACAATGGAAAGAATGGAATTAAATCTAGGTCACATTTTTTATTCCAGGGGATTAGTGTATCTTGATCAATGAAACCCAGGTTTATTTTATGAAAGGGGTTTCCATTTTTACCTTTGTCACCAGTGCTACTAATTAACAGAAGGGCAATCAAAGCATCTGCAATCAATCAGGATGTAACTACAGCATTACCTCCTTTTTCCCTTTAACCTCGTATTTCTCCCCAATATTCACATATGCAAAATAGAAATTTTGTAGTGGACTGTTTTTCTGAAATAATTATATACTCTAGTATGATCTCTGTACAGGACTTCTGGGAAAAAAACATTCTGAAATAGGACTGAACTTTAACCTTATTCCTCCTGAGCTGGTCTGTAAAAGGACAAAATACAAGAATTATTTTCTGATTTATATGTTCCATTCAAAAACAAACCAAACAAAAATAATACAACCCACAGCCACAAAAATATTTCTCTATATTTATGAACTGTACTGGAGTATTAAAGTTGAGCCCTTAAATTACAATTCAGTAAACATCGAGAGAGGAAAATACATTCTGTGCAAAACATGTGCCATACATTACGTGCAAGATCTGTACAAATGTTTGGTAACAAGCGTAAGACTTGGGGTGCTGTGACACAATTTTCAGAGTACACATGTTAAACTTAACAACAGTAAAGGGATTTGGTATAATAAAAACACACCCGGCTTCCAGCAGTCAGAGGCCACAGTGCCCATGGAAGGGATGTTCTCCTGAAAGTGTTTAGTACCACATAGTTGGGGGGGGGGGCATGGGACAATGGGCACAGATGCTGCCCATCTCCCCATTAGGGTTATAGCTTTGTCTCAGAGTTGAGGCCACCACTTTATTTTTTTTTTAATGGAATTTAAGTGCTACTATGTTCCAGGCACAGTACTAAGAGCTGGGGTAGTTACAAGATAATCAGGATGGACACAGTCTTAATCCCCAGTTTACAGATGAAGTAACTGAGGCATAGATGTTAGGTGACTCGCCCAAGGCCTCAAGCAGGCAAGTGGCAGAGCTGGGATTAGAACTCAGCTCTTCTAACTCCCAGGCCCACACTCTTTCCACTATACCACACTTCAAAAAGCAGCCACTGTTGCCATGAAGCATAAAGACCTAGTGAAAGACTATACAGGTCTATAGAATGAGATGGTGAAAAGACACGGGGAAATGACTTAGTTTTATAACTCCAAAATTACTTTTACTTTTTTAGCAAGGCATTGTTGATGAGACTGAAAAAAATGTAAAAGCTCACCTCTGGTCAGTTAAATAAACCAGGTGTTCCTTCGGGCTGTGTGCCCAAATCAAAATAAATGTAAATCAGTTACATCAAGGCTTCCTTATATTCCTTTGGAACCTCTGGTCAGTTTGGAAAATACTCAAGGATTCACTGCAGGTTCTAAATTCAAACTCTTGAGGAAAGGAAGCTTAAAATCTCCTTCTACAAGAGAAGGAATATTCCCTACTGAATGGTTTCGATAAATGGCACACATGACAGACCACTCTGTTGAAAAAATTATATTCAGCCCTCAAGAGTTCATGTTCGAACCTTTCCTCCCTCACACAACTCCCCTCCCCCAGTTTTATAGGGTGCAAGCAAACACACACACACACAGAGAAAGAATCACGTAACACAAGCATCAGCCTGCAGTCAATTCACAGAAAACTACACCTCTTACACCGAGATTAATCTCAAAAACCACCCAGCAAAGACAGAAGAGAATCGATAATGAAATGCAACTCTCCTTGGACCAGCAGTTAAGGGTGACCACATGGACCTTGTTTCCAGCCCCTGCTCTAACAATAATAATAATTATGGTATTTGTTAAGCACTTACTAAGTGCCAGGTACTGCACTAAGCACAGGACAGCATGGGGACCTAAATACCTGCAAGATTTTTATGGATGTTTCAGTGACTATTGCCCAAAGATAGTGCTGATGACAGATGCTAAGCTGGAAAAGCACAACTACCTAACTGCATGCACAATTATCACATCGAGAAGCAGCGTGGCTCAGTGGAAAGAGCCCGGGCTTTGGAGTCAGAGGTCATGGGTTCAAATCCCTGCTCCGCCAATTGTCAGCTGTGTGACTTTGGGCAAGTCACTTAACTTCTCTGGGCCTCAGTTCCCTCATCTGTAAAATGGGGATGAAGACTGTGAGCCCCCCCGTGGGACAACCTGATCACTTTGTAACCTCCGCAGCACTTAGAACAGTGCTCTGCACATAGTAAGCACTTAATAAATGCCATTATTATTATTATTATTATTATCAGACTGATTCCTTACGGGGAAGAACCTGCTGTTCTTCACCCTCCTTGTTTCTGATGTGGAAAAAAAAATCAGAGTTCCCTGGACTCATCCTGGTTTCTCTTAGTTGAGGCGCTAACCAAATGACTCTAACTCCCTGTTGACTCTAAGGAATTGACTCCGCTGCTATCTGAGGAGTCTGGCGCCTTCCTTTCCATTTTCCAAGACTGAATTGAAAGATCTTGCACAATACTAACTGGAGAGAAAGGAAACACAAGAGAGTGGAAGGAAAAAACAACAACAAAAAATCGTACATATCAAGGTCTGGAGTTTTCAGATGACTTTAGAGAAAAGTGATCACCACCTATCCCTAGTCACAACTTTAATCATTCTTGATGCAATTTCACTAAAGCAAATTCCATTTAATTTCATTGTGCCTGACCAAGTAATACAATTCCTCCTAACTGATCACATTCTAGTCTTCATCAAGCTTTTGCAAGAACTCTCATTCCCTCCAATTTATCAGAGCATTTATCACATCATTTCCAAAAGCTCCAGCCACTGGAGGCAGAATCTCCGGCTCAATACTTTATTTGTATTCTGCATATCAACTTTTGCCTTCTGGATTGAAACTCTGATCATTTTCTCTGTCTCTAAGAGAACTTCTACTTCTCTGCAACGCAATCGTGCCCCCATTTGAAAAGAGCACTGTCCTCATTCAAAGATCAGATTGCTTGAATTTTTTGAGATTTCCTATAATTCATTTAAGTCAATCACAAGTTTGCTTCTGAAAGATTCCTGATGTGCATTCTACTGTCATTTCAGTGCAAACTTAAGACTGCAGCTGTTCGAGCTAAAAGAGACAACTGATTATTATTCACTTGAAGGAAATTTACGAGAATCAGGCCTAAAAATGTCAACTTGAAATACATGATGATATTACAAGAAATAGAAAACCTGGGTACTTCGATGTGTTACAGTAGAACCGGGTGTCCCAAAATAAGCCCAGACTATGTGGAGAAAAATATTTACATTTACATTCTTTCCTCTTTTCCTCCTAATTTTGGAAATGTCAGTAAAAGATTAGTGAAGAGATAATTCTAGACTGGGAGCCCATTATTGGGTGCCGATTTGTACTTCCCAAGTGCTTAGTACAGTGCTCTGCACACAGTAAGCACTCAATAAATACGACAATGAATGAATAATTAAAACGACAAAAGATTATCTCCAAAAGCATATTTCTTCAGTGAAACTACAATACTTTTTAAAAAACCTGACAATCAAAATAATTCTTCTTTGCTCTAATGCCTAACTTTGTATCAAAGCAATTTACAAAAATTAACCAATTCTCAACAGCTCTGAAAGATAGGCACTGTCACCCCTACTTTCATAGATGAAGGATGATAATATTAAGCATAACAACCAAATTTTTTTGTTTTATGAAAAACAAGTCATTTGGGGGCTTCACCCCTTTACACAACAAAAGAATAAAGGAATGAGGACAGGATTGGGGCAGAAATCAAATTAAAAGAAAAGGAAAGAGTTATCGTCAATACAAACTCTCTACTTTGTGTCAGTCATTTCTAAGTGGTTTCCTTTAATTGTTTAAAAAGATATAGGACAGGTCAGCGTTGATCTAATTCACACTTACCACAAGAATTTAAAAAGCTTTCACTACAAAATTTAAGAAGGCAATTCAATTCAGTATATACCTGAATATAAAAATCCATCCATGTGCATCCCATCTCCCAGGCAAATGTAAAATATAACTAGCTACTGGACTCAAAGATCATGGGAAAAAATGTTGATGACCAACTGTACCTAACCATCTAAACTGGGCTGCAATGCAATACAGTGTTCCACTCAAGCCCAGTTTCAAAGGAAAGTCGTTTTCAATGCTTGGCTGGTCAAACACAACTTTAAATAGCAAGCACTAAAAAGTTAATTGAATGTTTGCCAGGAGACGTATGAGCCATTTTTATACTGGATAATTAATTTCTTTGTTTTTATAAGAATTATAAAGAGTGACCAACATGCACCCTGAGGGTAATTAGCTTCATTCAAGAGAGACTTCTGACTTGTTCTGACACGGGCCTTACTTAGGTTTGGAAATACTCCAAGAATAAATTCACATGGGCATTGGTTTTTATCATTTTACTTCTTGTAATACCTATTTTATCTTGCTTTATCTTAAGGAAATGCATTATTGTGGTGCAGTCTTCAAGCTCAATTATCAATAGCATTACAACTTGTCCTTGACAGTTTCAGCTATGCAAGACCCATGTTGAGATAAAACCAATGTATTTTCAAATACATGGTAAATGATCAACCATTATGAAGTTCAAAGTTTTTGAATAAGCTGATTTTTGACCTTCCAAAATAACCTGGGATCAATCTCTGAAAATAAAATAACCTGAATATCTGGTGAAAAGTTTCTGAGAACAGAATATTATGTTAAGTGAGAGAATGTCACAATCAAATCCCAATTTCTTTGCAACAGAATTTAAATCCATTGACTTTAATACCATAGGCTAAAACGTCCACTAATCTGGGGAGTTTTTCCAATCAGGACATTTGCTTTTACAAATACCAAGTCTGATAGGAAACAAACTTTATAAATTGAACTGTCAAAAGAGCCAATTGCAACAAGATGTAGCTTTCTCGTATGGAAGAAAAATCAACCAATCGATCAAAAGTGTTGGAATGCCTACTGAGTGTGTTTGTACCAACACTCTCTAGGTTCCTTCCAAATTAGTCTTTGGGAAACCCTAAGTACACTAAGACCTTTCACAAGCATTTTTTCCTCTAACAATTACAAAACAACCACTACCTTTAACACGCTTATTTTAACATACTGTAATTCATTAGACCACCTCAAAAAAATTTAGAATTAACCACCCCAAGATGCTGAAACAATCACATTGTGTCTACTTAAATATATTATATATTTTATACTTTATGTAGCTCAGATTAAATCTTAAAATAATTTTTAAATCAAAAGCACTAATTTGAAGGACAATTTATCAATGCTTGTTTTTCAAAGCTATTTTAACATGTTATACCTAAAAAAAGCACGTTTATTTTAGCAAAAATAAATGACAAGAAAAGAATTATTAGCAGTTACTGGAGCTAGGGAATTCAAGGCCTAAGGAAAAAGGGAAAAAAATTTTGTTACACTGCGCCAAACTATTCTGTCTTGTTTGGAGGGTCTTATGGCCACTGCACTATTCAGAGTGCAGAGTAAACCACATTTTAAGCTTTTAAAAATTATTTTTTAAGTGCTTGTCAGTAATTTTACATTACTGTATATTAAAAAATCATATCTCAAGTGTTTCAGCTACAGCAAAAATTCCAGATAAGTCAACAAAACTAATAATCAAGGCTTCCAAAAATAGCAATCCATATCAATAGTAATAATAATAATAATGGCATTCATTAAGCGCTTACCATGTGCAAAGCACTGTTCTAAGCACTGGGGGGATACAAGGTGATCAGGTTGTCCCACGGGGGGCTCACAGTCAATCCCCATTTTACAGATGAGGGAACTGAGGCACAGAGAAGTAAAGTGACTTGCCCAAAGTCACACAGCTGACAGTTGGCAGAGCCGGGACTTGAACCCATGACCACTGACTCCAAAGCCCGGGCTCTTTTCCACTGAGCCACGCTGCTTCTCAATAGGATCTAGTTCCAAGCTATTTAAGTATACAAGGCTACAGATTTTTAAAAGTTCAATTAAGGGAAAAGATAGCAACTAAAGGGGAAATGTTAACTGAATTCTTATTAATAATTACACAACTCTATCTAGTACCTGCCCTCCAGTAGCTTAGTCTTTAAGCTGACACTTACATAAATATATACTCCTACGCTCATAATAAGGAAAAGACAATTATGTATAATTACAAGCAAATAAGAGTAAAAACAAGAATTGAAAACTGCATTCGGTTGGATGGGCTAAATGCTTTGGAGGACAGAAAGAATGTTGAAATCTAAACTTCATACTGACTTATATGGAGACAGTTTTGGGTTGCACTGAAATAACTTTAGAGGAATGGGATGGAGAAATACATGGGGATGGGTTCCGGGTGAACCAGTGAGAAGTAGTGTGGCCTAGTGAATACAGTATGGGCCTCAGAGTCAGGAAGTCCTGGGTTCTAATCCCTGCTCCGCCTCTTATCTGCTTTGTGACCTTGGGCAAGTCACTTCACTTCTCTGTGCCTCAGTTCCTTCATCTCCAAAATGGGGATTAATACTGTGAGCTCCATGTGAGACATGGACTGTATCCAACCTGATTAGCTCGTATTTAACCCAAGGCTTAGTACAATACCTGGCACTTAAATAATACCATTTAGGCAAGTCACTTAACTTCTTTATATCTCAGTTTTCTCCTCTGCAAAATGGGGATTCAAAACCTGTTCTCTCTCCTACTTAGGCTCTAAGCCCCAAGTGGGACTTAATTACCTTGTGTCTACCCCTGCACTTAGTACAGTGCTTGGCATATAGTAAGCACTTAATAAATACCATTATTATCATATAAAATAAATAATAATAATAATAATAATAATAAGGCAGAGACACTGTGTAAGAGCAACGAAAAAATTTAGAGGTCTAGATTCTGATGGCTAGAGACTGACGGGAAGCCTTAAAGTTGAGGCTGATGATGACAACAATATTTGTTAAGCGCTTATCATGTGTTGAGCATTGTACTAACTGCTGGGGTCCCACATGGAGTTCACAGTCTAAGTAGAAGGGAGAGCTGGTACTGAAACCCCACTTTGCAGATGAGGGAACTGAGGCACAGGGAAGTTAAGTGATTTGCCCAAGGTCACACAGCACCTAAGTGGAAAAGCTGAGATTAGAACCCAACCCTAAACTCTTTTCTCTAGGCCACCCTGCTACGGTTTATTAATATAAAGGACAAAGGAGAGCAGTTGCAGAGAAAAGAGGAGGGAGGTGGTGAACATGTCTATACAAGACAGTTGCATGCCACCTTGGGAAAAAATACAAAAGTAGGTTAACATACACCGCCTGATGCTTATGATGAAACATTGGCAGATTTGCTTGCAAGCTTCCAAAAGGAAGCTTGGCTGTATTTGTTTCTACATTTATTTATTGAGGGGTTGGTGGGGGTCAGTTCAAGTTTCACCTGGAAAACACTAGGTTGGGCTCAAGGCATCCGAGAAGAAACCATGCTGCGGCATTACTCCCTCATATGTACCTGTCTTCCTTGAATAATTCACCACACCCCTGTCATGTCAGACTAACATCCTCTCTCAGCACTTGGGCTGCTTATCTGCAAATTTTTAGCTGTACGTTCAATTATTTCTTCAGGTATTTTGTCCTGGTGGGTCTGTACTGCTTCCTGCTTTATCCGTGTTCTTCCTCAGACTTTCAGCATCTGTAAATCGTTTTTTATCTTTTTCCTCCATTAAACTGTAAACTCCTTGAGGGCAGGGAACTTGTGCCTTGCTACTGTTGTTCTTTCCCCAGGGAAATGTCTAACACTCACTAGGAGCTCAATAAATATCATGGACCAACTGAAGCAGCATGGTCCAGTGGATAGCACAAGCCTGCGAGTCAGGAGGACCTGGGTTCTAACTCCACTCTGCCATTTATCTGCTGTGTGACTTTGGGAAGATCACTTAATTTCTCTGTGCCTCAGTTACCTCATCTATAAAGTGCGGATTAAGACTATGAGCCCCAAGTGGGACATGGACTGTCTGTCTCCCTCTCTAGACTGCAAGCTCGTTGTGGGCAGGGAATGTGTCTGTTTACTGTTGCACTGAACTCTCCCAAGCATTTAGTACAGTGCTCCGCACATAGTAAGCACTCTATAAATATGACTGACCGACTGATTTGCTTGTATCCACCCCAGCGTTTAGTACTGTGCCTGGCACATAGTAAGCCCTTAACAAATACCATTAAAAATATTGATGAGCTGCTCAAGAAATACCACCGACTGACTGTACAGGAGCCTGCATGATTGACAGCTGTTTTCCAGGACTCCTAGGTAGTCTTTGGTTCATTCCCACCCAGTCAGCGACTGCCGAGCCTCGACACTTGGGGCCTGCTCTGCAAACTGCCAGTTGGGGTGGAGTGAACAGACCTGGGGGAAATGGAATGTCTGAGATGCAGAACAAGTGTTGAGTGCTTGTTTGGTCTACGTGGCTCTGGCCCTGCTAACGTTCAGGTGATGCTTAGTGTTAGGTTTCTCTGCAGAGAATTTTGACAGAAGTGGCAGTTCCTAATGAAAATGTATCTCTTCACGTTCACCACGGGTACACATGCCCGTAAATCAGAAAGGTAAGCAAGAAAGATAAGGTCTGGAGCAGCATTTGGGATATGGTGCTAGAAGAAGGGAAGTCAGTGAGGAGTTTTTTACTATTCAGCTCAGATAAAACCACAGACTAGGCTAGAGAATTCCCCTTTTTGAAATAAAGGATGTATTAAATAATGCTCTAAAGGCACTTGACAATATACTGGACAGGGGTGCATAACTTAAATCTTCAGGTCTCAGTTTCAATGCGAGATGCTTAGTTTAGTAATATAACCAGAAATTTACGTGACTTGGAGAAGAACCTAAAAAAAAATTCTCAATTTCTAGCTAAAGCTCTCCCACAATCAATTAAAATGCATGGAATGTAACATTCCTCTAAGAGGACATGAAAGCAACACGGTACGTTCGTAACACATTTCTGGATCTATCCCAATTTGGGGAGATATGGGGAGCTACAAAATGGTGGGGGGGGGGGGGGGGACGCTGCCACAATCAAGGGTGACCTCCACAATGTCACGTTAGGGAGACCAAAGAGTGACCTTGAATTTAAGGATTAAAAAAAATACAGAGATGGTCACTGTTTGTGTATAACTTGCAATAAAACTCTGTAAATTTATGAATTGGTTATTCATAGCTATCTTCAAATGTCTTTAACTGTTTTTACTATATATACAAATACATATACATACATCTGCATGCACACACACACACTATACTGCCAAGTTATACTACTGTACTTGAGTTAACACACAATGCAAATATTCCATTTACACTGGCAATGCTCCATTTAAAAATAAAAACCAAGCCAAGTCCAGTACATACAACATTTTCCAAATGCATGAAAACTATTTAGATGAATTCTTTCTACTGACAATCCCAAGGGACAGAAGAGAAAATGATGTGTTTTACCCTTAGAGCTCAAAGCTCTCTTGGGAGGTAATTCAATTGAAATTTCACATTCAGTCTAGCCAGGCAGTGATAAACAGATGCTTAAATTAGCTGCATTACACCATAATCAAATATCTTAAGAAGAAGAAGAAAAAGTTTCCAATAAACAAACATGGAAGGGAGGGGAAGGCGGGTGGAAAAGCTTCCTGATATTTTGGAAGAACTGTTTTTTATATCGTCTTTCAACAATCCACCCAATTCCCTAACATTCTTCAAATACATTTTATTTATTAGTTGTATTATTTTGTATTATTTTGCCATTACCTCAGTACTACAAGATAGTGAACAAAAAATGCCTCGCAGTTCATTAGTAAGATTTTCTGAACTGATAATGTATTATTTCTTTTTTAAGTGATATCATTTTGGGTTCTGCTTGGTTTAAATGATCTCATGCACAATAGCCATAAAATCCATTTGAAATGGCTGACCTACAGAGAAAGATTATGGAAGCTCAGTCGTGATTACTTACAAGATGTAAAATGGAGAAAGTTCCTTTTACTGTTGAGGTTTTTGTTCCTATCACTGGACCTATAGGGTCTGTTGTCTGAAGTGCAATGAAGCGCGGAAGCATTTTTAGGGCCCAACTCGGGGTATACAACTGGATAGTTCTGGGATTCCAAAAGCAAGAGGCTGCAGAAAATTGATTTTTCATAGCTTTGCGGTTTGGCATGGGATTTCAAAAAGCAGAAGCCAAACATAAGTTTTTATTGAATCAGTCTCATTATGTATTATGTACAGCAAAGGAAGTTATTGACTGGGGGGTTATGTTAATATATACTGATTTTTTTCCCTTCCTTCCACCCAGTTTAAAAGGCAACAGATTTCCTCTAGGCTTTAAAAATCCAGTCCATTGCACATAAGGTTTCTAAAATGATCCATCTTGACTTTCCTACATTAATATATGTTTGTGTTTCTTTTCCTCCTCCTCTGCCATTCCCCTTCTCTAGTGCACATTTTAAATTAATAGTCTCAAAAACATAACTAATACATTATTTGTTGTTGATACTACAATTAAAGTGCCCACTTTGTGCATGAATGACCCTGTATGTCAAGTTAAGATTTCGAACAAGACACCGTAACTACGCTTCAGGATCTTATAATCTTAAGCGGGAGATTAAAAACAAATATATGATGTTGACAAATGAAAAATGAATATGAGAATGTAGGCAGACACACAGACACACACACAGACACACAGAGCCATGCATACACAATCACATACATATCTTACAAGTGAGTGTAAATAAATAAATATTTTGGGCCTGTGTTCAACAAAAAGACAGTGTAATGAGAACCTGATTTTTTACACAATAAAAGGGTAGGATTCGGTTCTAAGACCCTCCAGGCTAGCCACGGGTATACAAGTTTCTACCAATACAGGTTAATAGGCCTTTACGGCGACTGGGAGGGGAGATTTTCTGTGATGAACTTTATTCTGAAGGGAGATCTAAATGGTCATTTCACAAACTCCAACACTGCTGAGGGAAAACCCTCTAACTTTCATCAGCTTTTGCTAACTTGTGGTGTTAGTCAAGTGCATCATTAAAAAATGAAAAAAGAATCCTAAAGTGACTGTAAGTTCCTTGTGGGCAGGGAACATGTCTACCAATTCTTTGTACTGTATTCTCCCAAGCGCTTAGTACAGTGCTCTGCACACAGTAAGTGCTCGACAAATACCACTGATTGACTGATTAAATGATATAGTGGGGGGGGTGCACATGCAACCTTGTGTTTGCAGAAGCAGCGTGTTGCAGTTTGCTTCACACACTCTCCCTTCTTCGCCTCTCCAAAGTCCATGTATCATAGCTTCAGCACTTATATATCTATGATACTTTTACCTGCATATTCATTTATTTCATCCTGATATATTTGTCCTATTGTCTGATATATTCTTGTTGTCCTTCCCTTTCCCTCTTTTTGTAATAATCTTTGTCTGTCTATCCACCCTCATAAGATTGTAAATAGCTGAAGGAGAGTGATCATGTCCAGAGAAGCAGCATGGAGAGGTGGATAGATCACGGGCGTGGGAATCAGAAGGTCATGGGTTCTAATCCCACTCCGCCACTTGCCTGCTGTGTGACCTCGGACAAGTCACTTCACTTCTCTGGGCCTCAGTTACCTTCATCTGTAAAATGAAGATTTAAGACTGTGAGCCCCAGGGCCTATGTCCAAACCAATTTGCCTGTATTCACCCCAGCACTCAGTACAGTGTCTGGCACATTTGTAAGCACTTATCAAATACCATTTTATTATCTTGCTTTAGGTGTATTTTCCCAAGTGTTCAATGCTTTGCTAGAGATGTTGCAAAGTAAATAACACTGATGATGCAGCTCTGCTCCCATCATGAACCAAGAACTGTGTATCTGTGGCTGCAGCTTGTGTTTGTCAATATTAGTGGCAAAACCTAAACTTTAAAAAAGTTGGCATTTCTAAATTTTGTATAATGAAGGAGGCCCTAACATCCACTCTGTGTGACGGAGGGTGAGAGAGTCCTGATGAGATTAATATTATGCATAAGGTTATTTTGAGGAGTCAACATATTTTGAATCTGGGAAGGCTTCAAGGAGGAAGTGAGGCTTTTCCCCCCCATGCATTAAGGGCCAAATGGGACATAGTTTGGGGTAGTGCCATTAAGAATGGTTTTTATAAGACCCAAAGACAAGAAAGAATATGAGCAGAGAGGGGCCAGTGGAAAGCAAGGTCAAGGATGTAGCTTAGTTTGACCAGCTGATGGAAGATCCTTGAATTCTGCACCGGAAGCTAGGCCACGATCAAGAGTGTAACAGCCATTTCAAAGTCTGGAGAGGAGAATTGAAGTAAAACTTGAGGAAAATTATTTTGGCAGTTTTGTTACACGGATTGCAACATGGTGTGGCTACAAAGTGGGCAGGCCTGCAAAGAGCAGATTGGTACAGCCCAATGCCAAAGACAATGACCAGTGCCTGGAAGATGGCCCTGGCAATGAGATGATTGGGGGTGGTGTCTGGGCAAGATTACATGGGTAGTAACAACACAACTTGGCCCAGGCGATATAGGTGAAAAAAAGACAGAGGAGGAGTCAAAAATCATTCCAAAGGTGATAACGACTCCCTGTAAATTATTTTTGTGTCTCTATCGAAGTCTACCTAGTGCCTAATACCTTGCTCCGAGCAGAGTAAGCATTAAATAGAAAGGTGTTAAAGGAGCACAATCGCCTGCAAATAAATACTACAAAAGCCCTTAAAAGGACACAAAATTGCCAAGAGATCAGATGTAGAGAGAGAGAAAAGAAGGGAGAGCTCCCTACTGAAGCAAGATGGACCCCAATTCATTCATTCATTCATTCATTCAATCACATTTATTGAGCGCTTACTGTGTGCAGAGCACTGTACTAAGCACTTGGGAAGTACAAGTTGGCAACATATAGAGACGGTCCCTACCCAACAGCAGGCTCACAGTCTAGAAGGGGGAGACAGACAACAAAACAAAACATATTAACAAAATAAAATAAATAGAATAGTAAACATATACAAGTAAAATAGAGTAATAAATATGTACAAGCATATATACAGGTGCTGTGGGAAGGGGAAGGAGGGTGATCAGTGATCACCCCAATGATCAGTGGAGGGTGGAGGAAACTATAACAAAGGAAATCCCGAAATTCTGGGAAGGTCAGAACCTTGGAAGCCAATGTGGCACTAGAAGCTATCCAAAAGGAAAGGGCAGATCAATGGTATCATATGCAGAGGAGAGACTTAGTAGGCTTAACACTAAGAAAAGGTCACTGGATTTGACTAAAAGGAGGTCATTGGAAACTTCTGTGGAGTGCCTGAGATGGGAGTCAGATTATGGTGGTTAGAGAGGAAGGACAAAAAGAAAAACTGAAGGTAAAAACCTTCTTGAAGAGATGTGATATGTAGGTGAATAATAAAATATGTGCTAGTGGAAAAGTCAGAGCAATTCTAATTCTAATGCTATTTCTGCTTTATTGTGCTTCCCCAAGGGCTTAGTAAAGTGCTCTGCACATAGTAAGCACTCAATAAATACCACTGACTGAGCAACAGAGTTACAAAGTTTGAGGATTTGGATATTTATGCATGGGAGCAAGGTCCCCACCTCAGTCTACATTAAATTTTAACATTCTCATCTTCCAAGTCCAAGGATATTTTTCTTGCTTCCTTCTCTCAGCTCCACCTGTCTCCCACCCAAATTCCCACCTCTATGAATTCATTCATGACCCCTTATTATGTACAGGCTGATATTGATTTTGCTGAAAACCAAAGCAAGCAGGTATCACCCCAGATTTGTGCGCTTCCTGTTTTCCTTTCAGCAACTGTGGGAACAGAGTGCCATGGGATGAAAAGCGAGGTTAAAGTCCCCAGGATTCTGCAGGGGCTATAAAAAAAAATTCCAGAAAGCAGTGATGGTGCCATGGGAGGCAGTGTGGCCTAGTCAGAAGGATCTGGGTTCTACTGCCAGCTCTCCATTTATCTGCTTTGTGACCTGGGGCAAACCACTTGGCTTCTCTGTGCCTCAGTTCCCTCATCGTAAAATAGTAATTAAGACTGTGAGCCCTATGTAGGACAGGGACTGATCAACTTAATCAACTTGTACCTAACTCAGAGCTTAGAACAGTGCCTGACACATAGTAAACACTTAAATACCACAATTGTGATGATGATAATGAAGGGATCCAGGGCAAGTCATTCCTCATCTGTAAAATGGGGATAAGGTCCCTGATCTCCCACCCTCTTGTCTGCGAGCTTGTGAGGATTTGGGACATTAGGATGATCCTGTGCCTACTGTAGCTCTTAGCCTAGAATTTGTCATATAGTAAGAGCTTAATAAATGCCATTAAAAAAAAGCATGTTAATGTACAATGGAAGAGTCTGTCCATGAAAGCCTAACAATGTTTTGTTTGATTACTCAAACTTGATTAACTGAACAATATTCAGTCCCAGTTACTTTGAATAACTGGCTTTTCTAATTCATTCAGCTAACAAAGTGGACATTTTTCTCATTGATACAATTTCTGTCCCCACAACTACAGTCATTCAGTTAAATGTCTAGGCAATAATAGTACCTTCTGTTTCTACAGTTATGATCTCATTTTATTCTCATTCATCCCTGAGAAGCACACTGGCACAATATTATTTTCATTTTACAAATGTGGAAACTGAGGCACAGAATGATGAAGAGCCTTGCTTCAAGTCACACAATTAGTCAGAAGCAGAGCCAGGAGTAAATCACAAATCTACTGACTTCCATGCAGATACTTGAAAAGAAAACAACAAATTGTCCTTGAGAGAATGTCTTAAGGATAGACAAACAGTGCCAAGAAATAATGCTGCATCACAATAACAGTACTGATATTTTCAGGCCCCTACAAGTATAATACCAATATCTAGTGATTTATTTCAGTTTGGAGAACATTTTTTCTCACTAGAATTGCTAGGTTTCAAGCACTATCTAAAGAGGAAAGGGAAAACTATTAGCTACTTGTAATTCTAACCCCTGGGAAAAAAAAAAAGGAGTTCACAGTTTTACTATGACTGCAAAATGCATAGACAGCTATTATGAAACTATAGGCATTCAGCTGGTAACTTTAAAGTTTGAATTATTTGAGACCCATGGTAGACATGACAAGCTTGGGAGCACCATGAAAGTCAATTCACAGGAAACCTTGATAGACATACCGCCAGACCCAAGTTCATTTGACCTGTAGGTTACTATCACACTGCAGGCTACTGTTGTGGTTTCTCTCTCAATCAAACATACACTCTCTCTTTTCTTCCCCCCAGGGACTCGAGGGGACCCAAGATAACAAAGATAAAACAAGGCAGCTACATTTCTAACCTCATTAATAAAGCTCTATGTCATAACAAAGAATAAGTACAGCAGGCCAACATTACCACACAAATTCAAATTTTTATTTTTTTTAATGTCTTCATTCTTGGTGGGGAGGGAAGGGGGAGAATGGGCAAAGGAAGAACAATCCATGAGAGTTTCAGAAAGACTTATCTCCAAAAATCAAATATAAAGGAAACAGATTCCAAAGCATTATTTAATTTGACACTTCAAATGGTGATTTCTGGTTTAAAATATAACCCTTTTTAACACTATTTTAAATTCACCAAGCAGATGGCACCGAAAGAAATAAGGGGAATTTAAAAGTTGGTTCCTACATATTACCTTCTCCCGTAGATCCCTTAATAATGGCTGCCAAATGTTGGCACTTCTGATTGTCTAACAGTTTGAGGGGAGAAAAACATAAGCCAATTTTTCCACACACAGTTCAGTGAATCACCAAACTACAAACCTTGACTTCCCCCCTGCTTCCAGGCAGGCTTACACTAAGCCTTCCAAGTAGATGACTGCTACTGAGGTCTAGAAAACTCAGGAGAGGAGTGAGGAGAGCAGGACAGAGAGAGGGTTTAAGAAGCTCCTACGGCAAATGGAAAGGTGACCACTGGATAGGGCAGTTCCAGGGTGAGATCTGACTATCAGGATGCCAGTTTTATTTAACTTGTTACGGACTGAGGAAGCAAATCTAGATAAAAGCGATGGGGTTGCTCTCTTCCTGGAATGAGCCAGCAGTCAGGGAGCAGAATGTACACTTCTCAAAATCTGAGGAGATATTAAGGAGGTAAAAATGAAAAATGGGGGGCTGCAATCAACAAGAAAGAAACTGACTTAATAAAGATCTCGGAGGAAGACTGGATTTGAACCGTGTTCCAGTGGGGATGATCATGTGAGGTGCCATTTGGAAAGTTATATTTTCATCTTAATTCATGGGAATTAACAGCCAGGCGCATTAAGGAAGAGATTGTTGATTGGATCATTTCTTGCGCCCAACAGGATTATTTTTACTTTTATTTTTTTCAAGTACTTCTGTGTTAATGAGCAGTGCATTTAATTTTTTAAAAATTAGCCTTGAAATTTTCAGCCCCCGAAGACCAATTTAGAAATATTCATAAAATGGCCAACTTTACTCCAAAAGAAAGGAAAACTGCACACTGTGAATTTATGCTGAGGCTCGGCGTGCAGTTCAGAACTCAAAGTTAGAAATGAGAGAATCACCTAGAACTGTATCACATCAACCTCAAACCTCTTTTCTGATGGAAAATGAAAAAGTTGGTTAAAATAAGATGAACACTTGACATGCCCTTTTAAGAGATCGGCTCTATGACAATGACAGTGTTACTTAGCAACCTCTTTCTTTCTGTCTCTGATCTTAGAATTTTTTTCTATACCTATTCAGGCAGCTGAGGAACACACGAAAATCTATAAAGAAAAATCCCCCCAGATCACTAGTCAATTTATCAAGATGCAAACAATTTCATTTAAACCATTAGCAGCAATTATGAATTGTCTTCCTTTGAAAACTCATTATTATGGATGATAAACAGTAGATGTGCCAGAAAAAGACAGTACAGGTTCTTTGATAATATAGATCAAAATGCAAAGGCAGCAGTTTAAGATGAGCTTCGCTTCTTTTGGAGTTCATTAGCTGTGACTGAATTCTGGACTGTGAATGATAAATTTATATTTTGATTTTTTTTCCTCTTGAAAGCCGAGTAGTCTTTTATTGCCACACTGATTAAAGTGGAATTAAAATGTTCTCCATGGAAAGAGGTGAAAACTTGTCACTTTTTTTTTTTGCAATGTACTTTTTCTTCTTAGTAGATAAGGGTTTTGTCTTTCTTTTTGGTTTTTGAATCATAGACACTGGATACTTTGAGAGGTAAATGAACTAAACATTGAAAAAGGACCATTGTTTGAATTGTAAAGATCTAATTTTCTGAATAAGGCATCAGGACTGTTTTAAAAAGATAACTTTTGCAAACAGACATTTTTTATTTGATATTATTTTGCAGCTTGATTCCAGGAAGTCCCACAATGCCTCCTCATTCCACATGCATTTTGGCAGCCTCTCTGTGGGTTTTCTTTTTTTTCCCCCCTTTCGCTTTTTCCTTATATCCTTCTGTTACATAATGCAGTCCATCTACCAGAGCAATAAAAAGTGACCCTTCTGCAAGTGTAAACTTACAGTTTAATTCGGGGGTGGGGGGGACGGGACGGGAGGGAGAGAAAAACAGGAGGGAGATTAAAGGCGAGGTTGACTTATACACCCACATTAAATACTTAAGAGCAATTGAGTACATAAAAATTAATTTGATTAAGCGTTTACACAGCACAGCGCTTCTCCAACAAAATGCATATTACAGTCTGCTGAATGCTCAATACCAGCTGTTTACGCATTACTTCCAACTGGATATGTTAAAGAGTCTAAGGACAAAAACTAGAAGAGAAAAATAGTGGAATGGAACAATTGTGAAGCAAGCTCAGCAATTGCAAGGTATGTTATTCACCACCAGGGAAGCAATAACTTTGATAAATCACACCTTTAATGAACCAACGAGATGGGGTTCTGCCTCCTTAATTCAATTAAAAATATCAGGTATCGAACCTTAGTTGGAGTAAACAAAATGAAAAACCTAGACTCAAAAGTAAGCATTAAAAATGAGTAATTTTGCATTTCTGAGAAACAGGAAGAATACACTTAAATCTCTATATATAGATTGGTGATATTTAGACCACCATTTTCATAGTTTAGAAGGGTAAGATATGACTATTTAAAATCACACAATTTAAAAAGGTTTAAAAATGGCCCATGTGATCATATAGCTTGAAATACGTAGATTATAAATTAACAACATCTGACGAGGTCATTCCTTTCTAGATGCACATTAGACACACCACAGACCTACTAAATAGTTGTTTTTGTATTTTATAGTCCTCTCTTTAAGGAAGTGGAAAGAGAAAAACAAAAAAAGAAATACGGGTTTACAATAGCATTAAACATTCCCTTTGTCTGATTCTCCAACATATCTATAGTAAATTATGAACATTTAATAATGAGACATTATTGACGGCACAGCTCTTTTTTTACAGCTGAGCAATTAAACTGACATTAGTAGTTCTAAAATTTCAAGGATAGACCAGGATGATGCCAATACAATTAAGAGTATCCACTTCCAAATGATTAAGTCTCTTGAAATACCAAATACCAATTAGCAATAAGAATTTTTTACAATAATCTTTTATTTTGGGAAGGAAAAAAGATGCAGAAGTCGGAAATTTCACATTCCAAATATGCCACTGCATGCACAGAAAGGCTAACATATGGTGCACCTATCATTACTGGATTTACAAATTAAAATTAATTTTGTTTGAAAGGTAATGACCTATCTGCAACTGCTTATATCATTTTGGCATAAAATCCAGGTATCTCCCTTCCTTTGGAAAAATTGGCCTTAATACTTTATCAGTTTGGTTGAAGGCAAGATTTACTTATCTATACTACAGATTAAAGGTTTTAAACTTCAACCCACAACAACAATAAAAAAGAAACCATGCTAAAGAAGCTATAATTTTCACAACACTCCTGGGTACCATACACATAGAAACACACACACACATGTGTGTGTATAATAGCATACACAATTTATATGACAAAATTTAATAAACTTTAAAAATTAATCATGGGCTGGCAATAAACATTGTCAATATATTTTGCTGTAACTTGTATTGATCCAACTACACTTGACTTATCGGTACAGATAAAACTTATCTTGACCTTGTTGAATACAAATAGTCTGGACTAAAAACCTGTGATAGCCTCTCTTGGGGAAAACACTCTGATAACAGTTACAGAACTGATAGTGGAACGGTCCTCGGTATTACTCGGCCTAAATGGAAATTTACTTTGATATCAATTTAGAAATCCAAATAGAGTAATATATAATGGTATAACTTTGATGGGGGGGACCCCCTCTAAAATACATTAAATAGTGGCATGTGAGTTGAAAGAATTGGTTTGTTATAGTAATGAACTAGCCAAAATATGCATTCATTTCAGTTGTGCTATTTCTGCTATACACGGAGTCTTTAAAGTATTTCTTTTAGCAAAGATACAGGGCAGCAAGAGGGCAAGAAGAAGCAACAAAGCCTTCCATGGTGGCAAGTGTCAATTACATTAGAATAGCTTAGAACCACAGAAAGAGACTACAACTGATGCTTTAAAAACAAAAAAACCCCAAAGATATGTGTAATATTGAACTCCTCATTTCAAGTCCCATTTAAAAAATTAAACTTTTTGCTGGCAGCACATTTTAATACTTTCGAGAGCAAGTTGCTGCACAATAGGTGTTTTTGGCACCTCAACAGTAGCAACACCATTGTATGATTTCATTTTGGCCCCATAAAGCACTGTATTGCCTTTCCCAAAAGCATGCCACCTGCATTTACACGGCGTATATGTCATTTAAATGCAATACCATATGCGGCTTCCCTCTCCCCCTTTCCAACTGTACTGTACATTCTGAGACCATCTCCAGGTTTTTCATCCTTTTAAAATAGTTCTGTGGATTCCTTAATTATTTTAAGGATGAAAAACTAAGAAGTACCTGGGAAAATGAGAGCTCAACTTTATAATTAATTATATGGAGGCTACCAGGCTATGGTGTGACTGATAATTAACACACTCCCATTTCTCCCAAGTTGTGTTTTGCAGGTGCAATTGCCTTACAAAGTAAAATGATTTACAAACCAAGAACGCATAATTGGAGAAACATGCATTTTATTGTTAAAAAGCTTCTGAAATATATTTAGAATTTATGCAAGATGTACATGAAGTTTACAAAGTTATTGTGTTACAAATGTTTAGGGGAGTACAGCTTCCTCGGATTTTTTTTTTAATTTTCCAATCTACAGACGAATGAGATGGCTATTATAATTGTACCTTTTTAAAAAAGCAAGTATACTTTGAGAAGGGTTCTAATGCTTTACATTTCAGTAGTGAAATTTGGCACCACTACATGACTTTTCCTAAATCTACAAACGGAATGAAATACAGGAAAATCGGCTAAGGGAACCAAGTCGGCTTCTTCTCCCGCACACATACATTCCTCTTTTAAAAAATAACCTGCAAGAATTAGTTGTCCACCATTATTATTCAGGGCACCTGACCGCAAGATAATATTACTACGGTGCATTAACTCTGCTATTTCTCAAGCTAAAAGGAAGAATTTTAAATGCTCCCGATCGAATAATTTGCTCAGGGCAACTAAATGAAACACACTGCAATTTAACATATTTCCACCTATATGTACTGCTTAGCTTTGATAAACAGCAATAAAACTTTCTACATTTTAATAAGGGACGGTCTTTGGCACTGACTACCAAGGAAACTACACACTGAAAAATAACGCTATCCACCAACAGTGCCACAGAGAATAAGGCTCTACTGCTAATTATAAAGGGGACTCAATTTAATTACGTAGAGACCATTACTTTTAAAATCACTTTCCAAGCTAGGGGAAAAAAAATTACCCAAAATTTTCATGTTACAACAGTGCCCTCTACTGATATTTTCAGTGATATTCCAGAACAGTTATTTACATTTTTGCCTGGGGGAAGGGAAATCAATCAATCAATCGTATTTATTGAGCGCTTACTGTGTGCAGAGCACTGTGCTAAGCGCTTGGGAAGTACAAGTTGGCAACGTACAGAGACGGTCCCTACCCAACAGTGGGCGAAATACAGAAACTCTTAAAACAACTGGAGTTTCAAGATGGTGTTTTAGAATTTAAATACCTTGCCCTTTAAAATGACTAATGCCGGAACATTATTTCACATGCCTTCAAAATAATTTGAAAACCACATTTCATTAGAAACTGGAAAGATTTCGGAGTGTCCAACTGACATTGTACAACTGAGGGTTGCAAAAACCGTGTCTTTCAAATCATGTTCGCTCCTTTGGTTAAAATATCAATCAATCGTATTTATTGAGCGCTTACTGTGTGCAGAGCACTGTACTAAGCGCTTAAAATACTGAGGTATTCTGAAATTTGCAAAATCCCGAAGAACCACCTTACTCTTAACACCAACAAATGTTAAGCACTGTGGCTCAGTGGAAAGAACCCGGGCTTTGGAGTCAGAGGTCATGGGTTCAAATCCCAGCACTGCCAATTGTCAGCTGTGTGACTTTGGGCAAATCACTTAACTTCTCTGTGCCTCAGTTACTTCATCTGTAAAGTGGGGATTAAGACTGTGAGCCCCCCGTGGGACAACCTGATCACCTTGTTACCTCCCCAACACTTAGAACAGTGCTTTGCAGTAAGCGCTTCATAAATGCCATTATTATTATTATTATTATAAGCCCAATGAGGAAATGGTTGCAATAAGCACACCACTTTAAATATAATACAGGAGTGAACAACATTTACTTGCTGTTAATCTTAAATTGATATATCTTTGCACAATAATATTCTGTGATAAACTGAACAGACGGTTCATAAATAGTATCTATTGAACACTTCCTATCTGCTGAGCACTCTACTCAGTGCTTGGGAGAGTACAAGAATAATATACACACAATGATGATGGCATTTATCAAGTGCTTACTACGTGCAAAGCACCGTTCTAAGCGCTGGGGAGGATACAAGGTGATCACATTGTCCCACTGGGGCTCACAGTCTTAATCCCCATTTTACAGCTGAGGGAACTGAGGCTCGGAGACAAGTGACTTGCCCACATGTGGGGGAGCCAGGATTAGAACCCATGACCTCTGACTCCCAAGCCTGGGCTCTTTCCACTGAGCCACTCTGCAGACAATGCGTTAGGTCACTGACAATAGGGAGTCAAGGGGGTTTTTGTGAGAAGGGGAGTGATGTGATGGGATTTGTTTTTCTCAGAAGGCTGACATATAAGTAGCTGCATGTAGAAAGGACTGAAGGAGGAAGAGATTGAAAGCAAGGAGACCAGTAAGAAGGTTGTTAAGAGCAATCAGTAAGAAGGTGTTAAAGTGTCAATAGCTCTGTTAAATTATATTCACCCAAGTGCTTTGTACAGTGCTCTGCACACATCATCATCATCATCATCATCATCATCATCATCAATCGTATTTATTGAGCGCTTACTATGTGCAGAGCACTGTACTAAGCGCTTGGGAAGTACAACCTGGCAACATATAAAGACAGTCCCTACCCAACAGTGGGCTCACAGTCTAAAAGGGGGAGACAGTAAACCCTCAATAAATTGATTGATTGGTCATAATAGAGGAGAGGACGGGACTCATCCATGAAATTCTACTCATGAAGAAGTGGCAGGATTTGGAGTCAAGGCACTTTTTTTTTATAGTCGATCAATAGTATTTATTGAGCACTTTCTATGTGCAGAGCACCGGACTAAATGCTTAGGAGAGCCAGTAGATATGATCCCTTCCTGTTATCTCTTAATACACATTTTTTTTCCCATTCAGCAAACAGCATGGAGAAGAAAAGGGCTAAGTCACCACAGTAGATGTTATCAGTAACTACTACAAAATATTATATAGAATCTTAAAAACCATTTCTTTCCCTCTCAGAGTACAATTCAAAGCTTCCCAGTAGATCGCTGATTTTCCACTTATAATCTACATTCCTAGCAGTCCCTTCCTCTTCAGGGTCAGTGATCACGAAAAATTAGTAAAGAGCTACATCAATAGCCTAGCAAACAGGCTGAGCAGTGGAAATCAATGAGGAGCAAAGGCAAAATGGACTTAATTATGAGTTATGCTAACTACCATGAATCAAGTAAATTAAAATCAATCAATGGTATTTATTGAGTGCTTACTATTTGGAGAACACTGTACTAAGCCCTTGGGAGAGTACAATACAACAAAAGTAGTAGATACAGACTGGATGGTTTAAGGTAGATTCCTGCTGCTGCTTTAGACTGCTTAGCAGATGAAAAAAGGAACAAGGCAAATGCTATGCGGGGCAAAAGAACTCTCATCTTGACTCTAGATAATTATGATGATAATGATAATGGCATTTATTAAGCGCTTACTATGTGCAAAGCACTGTTCTAAGCGCTGGGGAGGATACAAGGTGATCAGGTTGTCTGATATCAGACTCAGTACCTTCTAAATGCAAGAACGGCATCTAGCACACTGTGGGTCTAATAAAAACAATAAGCTCGCCTTTTTTTCTTTAGTGGTATTTGTTAAGCGCTTATTATATGTCAAGCACTGTTTTTTGTTGTTTAGTTTTTAATATATTTGTTAGGTGCTTACTATGTACTAAGCACTGTAGTAAGCGCTGACCCCTGGGGTAAGTACAAGTCAATTAGGTCGGACACAGTCCCTGCCCCACATTGGGCTCATAGTTCAAACTGGAGGGAGAACAGGTATTCAATCCCCATTTTGCAAAGGAGGGAACTGAGGCACAGAGAAGCTAAATGACTTGCCCAAGATCAGACAACAAGCAATCTGGCAGATACAGGATTAGAATCCAGGTCCTTTGACTCCCAAACCCGTAGTCTTTCCAGTAGACCATGCTGCTTCTCTTCCTGTTCATTGCTGAAATCAAATTTGAGATGTCAGTAAATGAAGTCCTTGTCTCTGGAGCCTCAATGTCCAAAATCAGACACCCTGTGGCCTCAGCAAAAGGCTGCTACGTAAATCTCCTCTAAATCATGTTTAACAAGCCTAGGTCTACTTATACATACTCAAGGCAAAGAGTAAAACTATATCATATTAATATTCAAAAAATTACATTCCTTATTACAAAGTATTGTCCTCAAACGTGGACCTGCCTATTTTTTAAAGTGAGATCTTGATACCAAATACTAAAATTAATATTCCTTTTCTCCTAGAAATCTCCCTTCAACAGATAAAACAAGCATATGAGAAACTAATTTTACACTTCATTTCTCCATTTAAAAAACTGAGATTGTTTTCCAACACCAATTAGCTTCAAAATTTGAGTTGGTGAAATTCACACTTAGTGCATTCAGGAAAATGTCTCCTGAGGAGAAATGAACTTAGTAACCGGACATCCCTTGCCCTAAAGAAGAGGTAGATGACTACCTGAGGAAGTAGTTCTCTGGGAGGCATCCAGATGTATTTCTTCTTGCAAGATGGAAGTGATGACCTCTCCGGCCTACCTGAGCCCCATGTGGGACTGTGTCCAACCCCATTTGCTTGTGTCTACCCTAACGCTTAGTACAGTGTCTGGTACACAGTAAGCGCTTAACAAATACCACAATTATCATTATTATTGTTACCTGAGGGTCACAGTAGCTACCTGAGGCACCCACAAAGTGAGGGGAGGGGTGTGGGGCGGGGGGCTACAACCCAGCAGGAGCTCTGGAAGTGATTTTGTTTTACTTTTATTTCCAAAGGTGTGAAAGGGAATGAAGGAGAACTGTGAAGGCTCATCCCCTTATCCCTAAAGCAATTTAGGGAAGAAGGAGAACTGTGAAAGCTCATCCCCTTATCCCTAAAGCAGTTTAGGGAGACTGTGGGTTTCCGTGGGTCCAAAGCCACAGTTCCCCCACAGGAGGTCAAGGCAGAGGGAGGGGGAAACAGGTCACAAGCCCAACAAGGAGGATGACCTGATTCCATAGGGTTGGCAGTTCATTCCTCCCCTTCTCCCCTGGTGACACTTCTGGGAGCAAGGGGAAAGGTCAAGGGGAAAGAAACCAATGGGGGAGAGTCTCTAACCCTGGATCCATGGGGAGGGTTTTGGAAAAAGTGCAGTATCCCTTCCCAGAGAACCACCCAGGAATTGTATCAGACTGGGCGATAGGAAGGCCAGAGTGTTCGGTCCTTTTCCTCCCAGGCAACTGCCCTCAAGAGCAGCTCTTATAAGGAGCATAGTTACCAGATGTTAGCCATGTTCACAAAGGACCTAACATAACAGCTTAAATTAAAGCAGAAAGTGCTTCTTGACAGTCGATAATAATAACAACAACAACAAGGTAATGGTATTTGTTCAGCACTTGCTATGGGCCAAGCACTGTACTAAGCGTTGGGGTATATACAATTTAATCAGGCAGGACACAATCCCATTTCCAAAAGGGGCTCACAGTCTAAAAAGGAGGGAGAACATCCCTATTTTACAGATAAGAAAACCAAGGCAAAAAAAAGTGAAGGGACTTGTCCGTAGTCATATAACAGGTAATTGGGGGAGCTGAGATTAGCACCCAGGTCCTCTGACTCCTAAACCCATGATACTTTCACAAAGTCACGTTGCTTTGAGGTGATAAAACATTGGAATGGAATACTGGGAGAGGTTGTGTGGCCTCCCTTCCGGGAGATCTTTAAGGAAACAGACCTTTCCTGGATGAATTAGAATGTTACAAGCCTAGTCACAGGTGGGGCTTCTTCCCACCTCCATGGTACTTTGCTAATAATATTCCCCAAATTTGAGAAACCCTGGAGAATTCCAAGCCAGATTAGACTGAGTAGCATTTTTTGTTAAGGGGATCATTCAGAATCACCAAGATATAGATTAACAACATGGACCAGTGGCTAGAGTATGGGGCCGGGAGTCAGAAGGACTCCCAGCCCTGCCACTTGCCTGCTGTGTGACCACAGACAAGTCACAATTTCTCTGTGCCTTGGATACCCCATCTGTAAAATGGGGATTAAGACTGTGAGCCCCATGTGGGACACGGACTGTGTCCAACCTGATTAGCTTGTATCTATCTCAGTGCTTAGTACAATGCCTGGCATACAGTAAGTGCTTAACGAATACCATAAAAAAAGGGCAATGGTCTGGTGGAAGAAGTACAGGACTGGGAATCAGGAGACTTGGTTCTAATCCCAGGCTACTGTGTGTCCTTGGATAAGTCACTTAACTAGGCCAGTTTCCTTGTCTGCAAAATGGGGATAAAGGACCTGCTCTCCCTATCTCAGAGGGTGAGCTTCGTGTGGGATAGGTGTGATGTCCAATCTGAGCATCTTGGGTCTCTCCCAGTGCTTAGCTCACAGTAAAAATCAATGCCACAATTATTATTATTACATAGAAAACTTATGTGTTCATTTCAAAGATTTTAGGATTTTTACAGGTAGTGCTCCAAAATACTATCAGAAGTCTAAAACTTCTGCAGTTTCATGAACTAGGTTTCTCAGGTATTACTGCATTATACAGTAAAGAATGAAAAAAAGTAGGTGGCCCTAAGGTGAATTATGAGCTCTGCAACATTTCCAATAGACTAATACACATCTTTTAACGGTACTTTTCATAGTTCTAACTAGGATGCAGGGAGTATTCCTGGGAAAGGGGCACAAAGTGGCAAAAGTGAGAGAGCTGGAGAGATTTCTTCATGCAAAATGTTCAGAGAATTAGAGACACAGAGTCTGAAAGGGACCTCACAGGTCAAATCCAGCCCCTGCATTATTCCCCTGAGTGTGTTATCTAATCTCCCTCCCTAAAAAAAAAAAAATTTAAATTTCATTCATGGCGCCACCACCCCTTGTCAGGATAGTGCATTGTCGACTGCCTGGTAATATTAGGTTATCAGCTAGATATCTGGATTAACATATTTTAAGAGGGTAAAAACCAAATTCATTACAAAAATAAGAATTTATTTCAACTCTAAGCTAATCGTTCTATAGATAGGCCTAAACCTAGAACCTTCTCTCATTTTCAACATTTACACACAAAAAAAGATAAAGGCATCTTTTTTCTAAGAGTAATATGTGACTACAAAGAATCTTCACAAGATGTGCTTCCAAATTACTCATTCCTAGTTTCATCCTTAATGATCTTTCTGGTACAAGATTAATTTAGACACAAGGAAATTGACATTATGGAAATACAAGCAATAATTAGCATGGAGCCACCAGAGTATGGGGAACTTAAAGTGAAGCCTCAAAACCAAGAAACAATTCTTGTAAATAAACTTCAAGTGGTAGCAATAGTATTTATTATGCACTTACTGTGTGCAGCACACTGTACTAAAAAGTATACCTTGAGAAGCTCACAAGTTACAAATCTAAAAAGACAGAAGTCTTACGAAGGATTTTACATTCTATGCTGTAAAACGACTGTTTCACAGATCAGTGACTTTTTGATCGCTGGTACTAGCAACACTAAGACTACTGCACGTTTTAAGTGGAACTCAGCCCAAGCCTATTGGTAAATCACACTTTCTCCATTAAAAAGCTGCGCTGCTGCTCCGTACAAAACTGGGGAAAAAAAAAAAATAAAAAGGATGAGGAAAATAAAGTTTTAAAAACTAGAAAGGTGGCCGCAAATGGTATATACATTTTACAAATGGGGGGAAAATGAGGCACATTTGAAAACCTTGCCCAAGGCAACAGATCAATCCACAAATAAAACCTGGGTCTTTTGACTTCCAGTCCAGTGTTCTGGTTACTATGCTACAAAGGAGAATATAAGTCTGGATTCTTTCTCACTAATTTATATTGACTAAGGCCAACGAAAAATCAGTCAAAACAAATGTGTACACTTAAGTGAGCTACAGCACAGAACAGACAAATAGACCTCGTCAAAGGCTAATATAGTCTACATGACACTCTAATGTGGAAGGTTCCACAAGATGTACAGTGTTAAAAGAATACCATGTTGCACAAACAGCAGCCAAATGCAGCAAAGGAATCAGAATCCAAGTTTCACTACAAGAACCAATATACTTTCCCATAAACTAACTCTGTTGTATCATAATCTTCCAAGTGCTTAGTATAGTGCTGTGCAAATAGTAAGTGCTCAATAAATACCATTGACTGATTCATTGATATAGTGCTTAATTAATCAGTCCTTTCAAAGAGGTATGAGGCCAAATGGAACACTGGCTTTGGAACAAAGATGGAAGTTTCAACATTTCAACTTAAAGGTTCCTCTGGGAGGATTGAGGCCGCTTGACTATTAGGAGCATCACCTGAGCTGATGGGACATTGAGGTCTCTGGTTACTGTGAAATTTAAGGGAAGGCGCCACAACTTAGTGGTTTACCTGAGTAATAAAATGGAACACTAGGAACACTTCCAAAACGAATTTGCTAAGTGATCCAAATATATTTGTAATTTGGCAACATCCTCAATCTCCAAGTGATCAAACTCACAAGTGAGAAAGTTTCTGAGAAGTCTTTAGGGTATGTGTGAGAGGGGTGACTTGGGTGTCCAAAATCATCAAAAAAATACATAAATACATAAATAAATAAAAATCAGAATTTTCCCTAATGCAGTTTCAGAAGCTCAAAGCATTGCCATAACTTCTCCATTTTCTCCAGCCTTTCTTAATCCTACCAAAACATCAAATAAGATACTGAAGTAAACAACTACGATGAAAAGCTAAGAAACTAAGAGACTCTTCTAGATGATATTTATACCTGTGTGAAAGGTAAAACCCATTATTTCGCTCAAATCAAAATACAATTCCCCTTTCATGAAATAACCTACCAATCAGGCTAAGGACCCAAGCAACATAAAATCAAAATGCCTTTTTAAAACTTTAGAATGAGGCTGAATGGGAGTCCTGGGACAGGCCAGCGAACAGGGCATTATCCAGTGTCTGCCTGAATACTCCAAGGACTCTCAGGCACCAACTTTCCTTCAGGCTGCAGACTCCCTGGAAGTAGCCATGGTTATTTAGCGGGCCCCCGGCCAAACTCTCCTCCAATTCCACTCAATTCTCTCCCAGAATATCCTCTTGGTAACAACCACTTCTAAGTTGCTAATGGGATAACTACATGGCAAGTGGTATTACCCCAATTTCAGAGAGCAGAGCGCATGGCTGCCACACATTACTGTGGATTCTTTGGTTTTATCCAATTGTTCTTTGTTTATTCCCCCTCGCCCTTCCTTCGGATCACTTTACTCTGGGCACCACGGAGACCACCCGGGGCAGGTCACGCTAGAAACAAAGCAAGCTCAAAATGCTATTTAAGTCAAAAAAAAAGAGAACAGATCTTATTCCCCTCTGAGGCAGTAGTGTTGTCTTAGGAGGAAATTCCAGAACGCTCGCTCGAGGAGGGCAATTTATAATGCTCGAGGTTTTCTTACCTTTAGTAAGGGCTTGAACTTCTTTACCAAAATGTTACTAGTTTTTTATAAAGTACTCTCCCTCTAGTGGACTTAAACATATAACCGATTTTCCACTCAGTTTTAAGAATTTTCATCTTCCGACAATATTCTCTGAAAACCGCACACACTGTCATCAGGGTTTCAGAGGGTTGTTTTTTTCCCTTAAGTATGACTCTGTCCAAGCACCTTTAGACCTGTCGATATAAAGGCCTATGGTTTGGTTTACATATAAAATGATAAAGGATATAGTTAATAATAACAGCAATAATAATGGCATTTGTTAAGCGCTTATTATGTGCGAAGCACTGCTCTAAGCGATGGAGGGGGGTACAAGGTGATTAGGTTGTCCCACATGGGACTCACAGTCTTAATCCCCATTTTCCAGGTGATGTAACGGAGGCACAGAGTAGTTAAGTGGCTTGCCCAAAGTCACACAGCTGACAAGCGGCAGAGTCAGGATTAGAACCCATGACCTCTGAGTCCCAAGCCTGTAATCTTTCCACTGAGCCACACTGCTTCACTGAATGGCATTCACTGCCAGTATGTCTTTATTCTCTTGGGCTCTGAGCAATGTTGAATTTTCATGGCTTCAGATTCCTAAAGAATCTTGCTTTACTCCAGTTAGCGAGACAGAAGCAGAGTGGGCTAGTGAAAAGAGCACGGGCCTGGTTATCTTGTATCTCTCCCAGCACTTAGAACAGTGCTTGGCACATAGTAAGCGCTTAACCAATACCATCATCATCATTCTCTGTGCCTCAGCTACCACATCTGTAAAATGTGGTTCACTCCTACTCCTTCCCGCTTAGACTGTGAGCCCCATGAGGGACAGGGACTATGTCCAACCTGACTCATTTGAATCTACCCCAGCACTTAGTGTTTAGCATACAGTAAGCACTGAACAGGTACCATAATTGCTATTATGGTACTAGCAAACAGGCATCAAGTGAAATCACAGTGGGCAGCATACTCGGGCAACAGCACCTGCTGCACAATTTCAGCCATGGTTTTCTTTTAGAAACGCCCTTCTCTAATTTGTTGAAAGGGATGTGAGAAGATCCCAGGCCTATGTGACAGAGTCTCCTGCTGAGAAGGCTGGGAGAGCCTTGGCTGGACGCTTCAGGCTGAGAGCCTAGCCTGTTCCAAGGACCGTAGATGGCAGCAGAATGAAGGAAAAACAGACCAGGGATTGGCAGACTCCAGCACACCCCAGAGGGGAACAACCAAGACACCCTGGCTGGTTTAACCAGTTTCTAGGCACACTAGGGCCGCTGACGTTTGGTTCTTGTTTTTTTTTTTGTTGTTTGGTTTTTTAATGGTATTTGTTAAGCACTTATTATGTGCCAGGCACTGTACTAAGCGCTGGGGTAGATACAAACTAGTCAGGTTAGGCCCTGTCCACGTCCCACATAAGGCTCACAGTCTTAATCACCATTTTACAAACAGGCACAGAGAAGTTAAGTGACTTACCTATGGTCACTCAGCAGATATGTGACAGGGCTGAGATTAGAACCCAGGCCCTTTTGATACCCAGGCCCATGCTCTATCCACTAGGTCACTTCAATATTCCATAACCAGTAGAATTGATTGAGTTTCTCCTGTTGCAGAGCATTATACTAAGAACCTGGGGGAATCCAGCAGAGTTAGAACACTTTGTCTGCCCTCAAGGAGCTTCCTATTTGGAGCAGTCACTTGAGAGACCAGCAACACCAACCCTGCATATTCTCAGCTCTGTGACTAGTGGGCAAACCAAGGTTTCCATAGCAGCATGGGTCTCTGGAGTGATGGGTGCTGGGGGCCTGGCACCATTATGATAACTTCCTCTGAAAGACCCTCGACCCCCGGCAGTTTCGGTTAGTACCTGTTATTGCTGATCACTGCACAATACTAAGTGCAGTGTGGAAATCAGCATATTAACTTAATCATAAGACACTTTCTCGAGAGGGAAACTAGCCCAAAACTTCTTCAGTCTTCGTGTCCAATGAATGCTCTGTTCGCAGAGATTGCAACTGACCCACTTAGACCGCCATCCTGAGAACTGTATTGCCTGCAAAGCACTGTCAACTAGGTTGAACATCCCATTTCTGGACTTAGCCCTGGTTTGGGCTTTCACCTCAGATGACCCCACCTAGTCTCCAGGTCAGAGCCACTTGCCCATGGCTCCAATCTCTAGGCAGAGATCAGGTCTACTAATTCCACTGTACTCTCCCAGGCACTTAGCACAGTGCTCTGCACAAAGTAGGTGCTCTATACATCATACTGATCAACTGGCTTATAATTCAAAAAAATTCTGACTTTCAAAGATCATTACACAATCACGGAGTGTATACACACATGTACTGCTGTGATCCAAGGGAAAAGAGAGATACTTTGTTTCCTTACTAAAATCACACCTCCTCCAGGAAGTCTTGCCAGAATAGGCTCTCATCCCCCAACCCTACTTTTCCTCCCAAATCCCTCTCCCTGGTACTTAGTTCCACCCCCAAAACAATTAGGTATTCCCCACGCCCCATCTCCACGGCACCTTAGTTCATAGCCTTGTGCTCGATAACTTCCTTTATCCACTATTATATTTAACGCCTGCCTCCCCCATTTTACTGCAAGCTCCTTGAGGGCAGGGATCATGTCTACTAACTGTACTGCATTCTCCCGCGAATTCAGTACAGTGCTCTGCACAAAGTAAAAGCTCTCTAAATGTCTTGATTGATTTACTGTTTATTGATTGATTGAGGCTATCACAATCTCCAACATAACTACAGAGCATCCACCTTATCCTTACATTTTTCTTCAGTTTGTGGTATGTTATTGTGTTCTATTTTCTCAGATTAATTAAAACTGATGGGGGGTGATATGGGAAAATTCATATGATGTTAATGTAAGAGCTGCCTATTACCGAGTCTACAATAAAAACATGAACTAACACTAACCTTCTGTGAAGCAACATTCTGGAATGCTTCTGAAATACATAAGGAGGAAAACAGCAATTGCACATTCAAAGCTGTCGGTTTTCTCAACTGTAAATTTTATTTTTCCAAAGCATCTACTTGAAGTGACAGCAGAAAGGCGGGCTCCAATTCACTCTAGCTTTTATGTATCTGAAATCACTAAAAGCCTCATTTGAAACAGAAATAGTGCCCTTCTGAACAAATACTTTGGTTTTCATGCAAAACTAAGTGTATCCTTGTTTCGTATTTAATTTGCAATTGGATACCCAGCCGCTAGCAAGGGGCTGGAAGCATTTTTTTTGGCTGTTGACTAGACGCCTGCTGAGATGGGCTCCAACCCTAGGTAATGCACTATTGGAGACCAAATCCTCAGAGCTACACCTCGCTTGCCTTTAAAGTTAATACGAACACAGCAGACTCAAAAGGAAATGAAAAGTGAGTTTCTCTCCCTTCCTATGGCACTGGGACTTCCTGAGTGTTTTTCATTTCATTGCTGATTGGTCAGGAACCATTATTTCCTTCTATTCCCAATTGTGTCTGTCAGACATAATTACAAGTGCACACTAAAATAAGGCAAAAGTGTTAATGTTTAACAATGTCATAGGCTTGAATTACACCTTTTAAAATTCAACTTTGAAAAGCATTATTTTTAAAAAACTCATAATAAAAATACTCAGCCCACTACTCTGATTTCAAATTTTTAAACATGAAAATTCCAAAGCTTCCAAAATAGTCACCAACAAAGATTTTCACAAAACATTTGCCAGATGATGAAGTACACGTCTGCCCTTGATAAACAGGTTTCGTTTTGTTTCCAAATACACTCATGGAAATGACAAAATTTGGTACTTAAAGGAGCTCACCTGATTAATACTAGAAAATTGCCCTCAGAAGCTATTTTTTTTTCCCCACTTGGGGCCAAGAAATTGCTTTGTTTGTTTTTATTAAAATGAAGCAAGAGTTTTTTAAAGGTTAATTTCCATCCCTAGAGTCCTGAATACCTTTAGGGCTATGCATACAGATTAGGTATGTTCAGCTATTCCTTGCTGAAATGCAGTCATCTCTGAAGTGGAAATTCAGTTGCCACTCTGCATCACTGCTTTTAAAGAGAGTAGGTGAAGAATAACCTCACCCTGAAACTATAGAAGAAACTTAAGTAGGCAGCCTATAACAAGTTGGAATCAGGCCAGGGCAATTGAGAGAATTCTTGGGGAAAAGTATCTTGGGCCCTGCAGTGAGTCCAAGAATTTTTATTTTATGCCTAATTCAAAAAGGGGCAATCTAGAAATTGGAGTTCTGTGCTTTGGCTACTATTGACTGACAATTCACCTTTTCAATCGGAATCATTATCCTATGGGGACATCGAGGAATTTTCTTCATTTCTCATCTAAGTCAAAATGGCCAAGAAGATGCATTTATTCAAATGGGGGAATGAAATCTGATGTGGTCTGGCAAAATTAGTGGTTTCATTTTGTCCCCTTCCAGAACTCTCTGCCAAACTGGTCAAGTCACAATACAAGAAAGTCGTCAATAAAAAAATATGGGGCAGTTCTGAACTAGGCACTAAATTGGCTTTCATTTTGCTATATCTCTTATCGGATATCAAAAATGCTCAAATACAAAACAGCAAGCCTCAGCATAACTCCCACTAGTATTTCCAACAACTAATGTGCACAATGTCTTTCTGAAAATGCCGATTGAACTATTGGGAAAAACAGAACAGGAAAATTAAAAATTACCCCTAAAACAAGGGCAGTTTGGACAGCAATAATAAAATCACATTAAAGTTACTTTCATCCTCAACAAACTGCATGAGCAGTACCTGGATTTTATTTCCTTCAACTTAAAACCTCCTTTTGTTTTCCTTTTTGGTACTGAAATCAGTAAAACCACATGATCTAAATTATTTTTTCCCCTTTTGTAACAGATACATTAATTTATTTTCATATCTGAGTAGCAGAATGACCCTTTTTTTTATCCAGGTGAGATCCAGGGTAGCCTGTCTCCTCCCCAGAATTGGGCACTGCAGGGCAAAAGGGGAGGCCTGGGTTCTGTTTTTCACAGCTACTCCATTCCCTGAAGTTGTCCTCTCCTGTTCAGAGAAAGGGCCGGGTGGACACTTGAGTTCATCATATAATCCTACAGTAAACTCTTTCTCGGGGTTAGAAAACTTGAAAAAAAAAGAGAGCCTCCCTCTTGCTCTGACACCTCAGTGCAATGTGGGTGAGGAGGTAACGTATGGACCCAGCTTTACGACCCTGGGACGTACTCAGACTTTCTTGACAGGTCAGAACAGTATCTAGATGTTTCCAGCCTCAACTGTAATCCCATCTGTGGCCCGGGTAGAAGAGAGCTATTTTTAGCATAATTTCAGTTCAAAGATTTAGGACTGCCAAGGAAGAGAGGGTACCTGGGTCCGTGTCCTCACTCTGGGGTGGTCCCCAGGTTCCTCTCCAAGATCAGAAGTCAGAACCCAGTGATCCCCTCTGATTTAGCGGCTCCAAACTCTAAAAAGGAGGCAGACTAAAAACAGTCCGTAAAATTATAAACTCCTCCAACCTGGAGGAGAGGGAATCGGGTCTACCAACTCTACTGTATTGTTCTCTCCCAAGAACTTAGTATGGTGCTCTGCCCACAGTAGGTGTTCAATTAATAGCATTAATTGACTGATAACCCCCTCCTACCAGGGGGCTGCCAACTCTGTTGAACTGTACTCTCCCAAGTGCTTAATTCAGTGCTCTGCCGAGAGTAAGCGTTCAAAAAATACCACTGATGATAACATTTTTAAGTCCAAACTGACGAAATACAGATAAATTCTTAACGCTTGAAGACACTTTTAACATTACAGATATGTCATAATTTTATAACACTTTTTGTCCAAAGTTTATGTGAAGTTCTCGAGTGAAGGGCTGTCATTTATAAATATCTGTGAGGTTTCTTAAGACAACGGTAGTACCATCATACAAAATCAATGCATAAAATCCTAGAAAAGACAATCGCAAGCCCCCATATCTGGCAATGCCTTTTTAAGGACAGCCAGTCTATGAGCAGGTACCCCTGGGATTTGCTTAAATAAAATTTTATCTTCCTTGATGATTTCAATCTCAGGAAAGCGGGCAAGGAACAACTGCTGACCTTTGAAAAAAAGACTTACTTTTCAGTCTTTCATTAAAACAAACAATGGTATTTCTCAGAACAAAAGGTGCTTTTTCAAACCACCTTATGTTCTGAAAAGATACAGTAAATTAAAGAACTAGAGTACTTAAGAAAATAAAAAAAAGAAGCATCACCAGCTTAAAATTTACCAACCAAATTTGAAAACAATGAAGTCTGGTCATGCTTCAAATATTCTTCCCCAAAAAAGGCTTATTAAAAGCAACACACTTGTTCAATCATCCAAGAAGATCAACAGAATTGAACAACTATTAGGAAAATATCCTAATATAAACCTGCTGCTTCTAAATCATACACCTGTGTCTAATGTTTTGTGTGGGAAAAAACAAAAACTTCACCCCAATACAATAGTAAGGCACGATAGAGTACAAAATCTGATGTTGTTGAAACACATTGGGAGAATATATTTTATAAGCCAAATCAAATGAAAATTTGAAACGAAACTTAGCTGAAGGACTTGGTGGGGATACCTTCTATAAAAAGATCTTATTTTCTGCTGAACACCCTAGATGAAAGGGAGGGCAAGAAGAGAAGCTGCTGTTTTGGAAGAGGTTTCAGAACTAGGGTTGAATCTACTTATGTTAAAGCCCTGCATGGGGCAGGCCTGGTCCCCACGTCTCAATTCTGGGTTGGGCAGGTTGAAGCCAAATCTGGGAAGGTTGGATCGACTTCAAAAGAAAAATCCCATCTCATTGGGTCCAGCCAGCAAAGAGATGGATATCACTTGGAGACCAAGACTGAAGCATGGTTCATCCCTTGGGCTCACCCAGTGACTATCCATCTTTGGAGAATGTAAGCTGATTTGGCAGGTCCTTCTGCTAAAGTAATCAAATTGATTTTTCCTCAAAATTACTATTTGTTTTTTTATTTTCAACAGACATTTGGTAAACTTTGATTGCATTTAAACTTGATGATGGGTCCCTTTTTGGGTTTTTTAAAAATGTGCCTTATGCTTTATTTTCCTAGATTAATATGGTGTTCTTTTACTTTGAAATCCGCCTTTCCTACTGGCTCTTGTCCAGTGATTTTCCTATCTGTATCTCAAGGTTGGCTGCCTTTCTCATTTTGCCTGTTTCTCCCATTGATTTCTCCTGACTAAAGGGATGCACACATGGAAATTCATCCATTCAAAAGCAATCAGTGTCTGGAATATAGTACACACATGGGCTGGCAGGGGAACTTAACCCAGAGCTTGAACATTTTAGCAACCAGGCCACGGTTGGTGGCTGGAAGAAAAGTGTTCCAGAACTCTCCATAATACCATTATCTTTCCAATTACTTGATACCACACTTGTCTGGTTAATACATTCACACAAATACCATGTGGTCAAATTTCTACTACTGTGGACACCGGGGCGGCTTACATTATGTATTTGGAATGAAGCCTTAAACAAAATGGGTATACTGAGGTTACTTCAGGCTCCTCTGGAGCTTTTAGAGAGCATAATCTTGTTAACCCTTCCACTAATATCAGCTGGAAGATCAAGTGGCAGTAAAAGCAATGTATCAGTTCCTGAAAAAGTTATGGAGGTTATTCTCATTATACTGAAAGCCACAAAAGCCCAGATCTAGGGGATGTTTTCTGGGGGGAAAAACTAGAAACCAAATAATGACTAAAGGCTATTTCCTTGGAGGGAAGAATTCAATTTGATCTATCGAGTTGGACTCTGATCCTTAAAGCATTTCCCTTGGGAGTCCAGAGGTCTAAGAAATTTTAGTGATATGGAAGTAATGGCTTAAGATCCAAGATCAAAGACGATGTTTTCCATTACTACAACCTGCAAAACAGTAAGGCAGTAATTCAAATCTCCTTATGCCCTACAACAATATGGGACTCCAGGAATTCCACTAAGCTATGATGTGTCAGAAAGGAAAAATAATTCATCCCCTTTTTCACATTTCTCCACCTAGCTATGTGTTAGTCACCTTGTCCTCTGTGATTAGAAAACCCTGTGGCTAAGACACCCAGCAAATGAGACAACCAGTGAGGGTTTGGTTGAATTGGTTTATATTAGCACAGGGCCTGTAGTTAAGAGTTTCTTAACAGTAACCATTACTAAAATCAACAATACTAAGTACCTAATGGTTACGATTCTCAGTATTACCAAAATTTCACAGATGGACTTCACAAATCCCTGATGAACTGAAAGACTCTTTATTGAAAGACTCTGCATTTATTACAAAACTAGCGATAGCAAAAAATAAAAACCACAAAGTTCCAAGCCAGGAATAATTACAAAGCTTAACTTTGGACTTATCAATAAGGTCTAATGTAAAGGGCCCGGGAGTCAAGAGGCCCAGGTTCTAGTCTCAGTTATGCCACTTGACTGCTGTGTCACCTTGGGCAACTCACTCAGCTTCTCGGGGCCTCAGTTTCCTCAACTGGAAAATGGAGATATGGGGAGAAAACCCCTGTTCTTCCTCCTTCTCAAACTGTGAGCCCCATATGGGACAAGCACTGTGTCCAATCTGATTACCTACCCCAGTGCTTAGCCACATAGTAAGCCCTCAGTAGATATCACAATGATATGGTAAAGAACTGCCAATAAAATTTCATCTAAATCTACATAAGCTTGGAAACCTTTTCAGTTTATTCTGGTATCTGCACACAGTTGGAGTTCAATATATGCTACTGGTTAGCTGATGGATATTTATATCTCTAACTCTATTAGGGGTACATATTAAATTACTTTAATATGCCCAACCAAGTGGACAATTGTCCACAAATGTGGTCCAAAAGAAAATTAACTTGGTCTCCACCATGTCAACACATTAAGACTGGTGGACAGCTGGCTGCTGACAAAGAAGTAATGCCATCTTGGTTCTAGAATAAAAGAAGTTAAACAGGCACTGTCCTGAGAACTTCTTCCTTCATTACATACTATATATAGAGTTCTCAGAAATACTCTCCACACTGCAAATTGACCATCTGAGGCAAACTTCATATGTTTAAATATGAAAACCTACAATACAGGATTGTATTCATTAACACTTCTCTAAAAGCAGAAAAATAAACCCCAATTTGTTATGGTGAGTTTTTATAATAATAATAATAGTGATGATGGCATTTATTAAGCACTTACTATGTGTAAAGCACCGTTCTAAGTGCTGGGGAGGTTACAAGGTGATCAGGTTGTCCCACAGGAGGCTCACAGTCTTCAACCTCATTTTACAGATGAGGGAACTGAGGCACAGAGAAGTTAAGTGACTTGCCCAAAGTCACCCAGCTGACAAATCGCGGAGCCGCGATTTAAACCCATGACCTCTGACTTAAAAGCCCGAGCTCTTTCCACTGAGCCACGCTATCTCTCCATATACCTGTCTCTCTAAGATATGCCTTGTGCATAAGGTTTCCTGATTCTTATCTAATTGGAGATATAGAATCCTCTTGCTTCAGGTGCTAAAATTTTCCTAGAATGTTTATAAGGTCCTCCTTAAACTCTCCAAGGCTAGAAAATGAAAATGGAACACTTTCAAGGGTAGAAGGTAGATGGACACCAACAGGACCCGCAAGAAGCAGCAAAAAAGTTTTAAACCATTGGCTGAGTGAATGGAAAATTTATGAACTCGATCATCACCTATCAAATAACTCATCTAAACCGAAGAAAAATCATAATTTCTGTTCAGTATTACTGTACGGCAGGGCCAAAAATTATTCTCTTTTATTCTCTTTAGGAGAATAATTTACAATTAAAAAAAAAGAAAACTCTCAGGTTTTCCCCAACAGAGTCTGACAGTCCATTATAAAAAAGTAGCTTCAGCCAGAAAAAGTTTGTCTTATTTCTTCAAATAGCCCCCACTGCCTCCCATCATATCAGGGTGGGGCACGTATTTTTTATGGTACTTGTTAAGCACTTACTGTGTGTCCAACATTGCTTCTAATATTGAGTTGCTTTAAGACAAGCCAGGCACCATACATTTACCAGGCTTCTTGACACCACCAGTGGTCTCAGGGAATCTATAATTCACAACCTCGAGTGCTGTCTGACCATAATTATAATATTGGGTATTTCCTTTCCAACCTTCAGTTCAAAGTACCCAGAAAACAGTAATTTCTCAAATGTGACAACACTAACTTAACATGGTTATCATCTCCAGAGGCAATTCCAGATAAAGGAAGCTAAGTGGTTTGCCCAAGGCCACAAGTTTACAAGGGTTACTATTAGAAAAACTGTTCTAATCTCCCCCGGGATTGCAAATCTGCCCCTCTAAACCACCCCTTTAGACTGTAAGCTCCTGCTGACAGGGAACATATCTACTGACTCTGTGGTAAGGTACTCTCCCAAGCATTTGGTACTGTGCTCTGAGAAGCAGCGTGGCTTAGATGAAAGAGCCCAGGCTTGGGACTCAGAGGTCGTGGGTTCTAATCCCGGCTCCGCCACCTATCAGCTGTGTGACTTTGGGCAAGTCACTTCACTTCCCTGTGCCTCAGTTACATCATCTGTAAAATGGGGAACAAGACTGTGAGCCCACCTGGGACAACCTGATTACCTTGTATCTACCCCAGCATTTAGAACAGTGCTTGGCACAAAGTAAATGCTTAACAAATAGCATAATTATTATTATTATTATTATAGCAAGCACTCAATAAATACCATTACATACTATAATTATGTACCAGAGAGGCAAATTAACTGTGTAGCAAAAAATGAAGAATGGACCATGGTTCTGGCACAATACTGTCACAAAATTGCTGGCTTACATTTAAACATTTGGTGCCTGTTTTCCCTAAAAAATTGGGATGTCACCTGCCTTTACCCAGCAGAAATATTGTGAGATAAAAATGATCACCGCAAAAGTGGTAGAGCTCCTTGGAAGGAAAGCCAAATGGCTTAAATTTTGGCAGACTTATCCCTGAGTAGCTGTGTACAGCATTTCGCAGAGAACCATACTCATGAAGATGTTTAGCAAATTGCACTTTATGGCAACAAAGGTGATTCTAGATCTCCTTGGCTCATATTTGTTGGGAAAGAAGGAAAATCTCCAACCTCCTTCTTTCAAGTCACTATAAAACCCTTTCTGAGATACTCTCCTGTCTACGCAATTTCATAAATTCTGTCTATTCATTACCCTACTAGAAAAGCAGCATGGCCTAGTGGAGAGAGCACAGGCCTGGGAGTTGGAGAACTGGAATTCCAATCCCAGCTCTGCCTGTGGCCTGCTGTGTGATCTCTCTGGACCTCCGTTTCCTCATCCATAATATGGGGATTAAATAACGATTCTCCTTCTTTCTTAGTCTGAGAGCCTCATGTGGGATAGGAACTGTGTCCAAACGGACTAACTTGCATCTACCCCAGCGTTTAGAACAGCACTGAAAACATAATAAGCACCTAACAAATACCATAAGAAAAAAAAGCCAGGTATTATTTGAAATCAAACTTTCTGACCCCTTACATCTTAGCTTGGAAATGATTCAATACCAAATCACTTTAATTGGCTGTTGAGGACTGGGTGGTTGCTAAAGCAAAGGAAACGTATTAAGGAAAAGGTACTAATATGTTGAAAACGATGAAGAGGCCTTGCAACAAAAAGAAAATGGGCATGAGTGTCACTTCCGTGCACTACAACGTGGCTAACTAATAATAGGTATTAGGACTGTGCCTCGAATTACTTAAAAGTCACAGATCTCAGTAGAGTTTCCTGGATTCCACAATACATAAATAATATTTAATGAAGATTATCCATTAATCCAGACCTCAACCCTGTGCCTAACCTCAATATTGTTTCTTCAAGGCGAGCCAACTATGACGTAGCTGTAATAGCTCGTTTCCTGGCTAGATGATGCTACTAATTGGCTTCTCCTCAAAATGCCATGAGAAGTGAGGCAAAGGATTCAAAGGGATGCGTCATGCCTAACTTTTAGATCACAGCACGAAAAAAGATGGAAGTCAGAGCATTTAAAAACATGTCTTCACAGACTTCAAACTACCTTTCAATCAATCAATCTATGGCATTTATTGTGCGCTTACTGTATACAGAACACTACAGTAAGCACTTCGGAGACTACAACAGAGTTATGGAACAGAACACACGCCCTGCCCTACAACAAGCTATCGTCACTAGGAATTTTGCAAATGACACAAATGGGAAGAATTCTATGAAGCCAAAGGAATGAGTTCAATGGCTCCTTTTCAGATTTGCAACATATTACCAACCAGACTGTTGGGTCTGGGTCACTGACTGGGGGGCTGTTGAACATTCTGACTACACTTAAATACTCAATATGCAGATTCAAGTAATGTGAAGCTGAAGAAATCCTTGATGTTTCAGTCAATAATAATAATATTTGTTAAGCGCTTACTATGTGCCAAGCACTGTTCTAAGTGCTGGGGAGGGGATAATCAGGTTGTCCCACATGGGCTCACAGTCTTGATCCCCATTTTACAGATGAGGTAACTTAGGCACAGAGAAGTTAAGTGTCTTGCCCAAAGGCACACAGCTGACAAGTGGCAGTGTGAGGATTAGAACCCATGACCTGACTCCCAAGCCCCTGCTCTTTCCACTGAGCCATGCTTCAAGGAGCAACAATTCAAAAAATTATTTCTGCCTTTCTTCTCATAGAATGATGTACCTGTCACTCAACCAATCAGTCACACTGAGGGTTGTGTGTAGAGCACTGTACTAAGAGTGTGGGAGGGTACAATCTAAGACTTGGTAGATACATTCCCTGTCCATATGGAGCTTCCAGACTAAAGGGAGAAACATTAATACAAATAATAAATGATATAATAAAAACTCAACTGAAATTTGCACCCATCCATTGTTTGTGATTGGAAGGAGCCATATGACTACTTTCAGTTCATCCTTTCATTTCAAAGAATTTCTGATCAGCCTCGAAGTGGGCAGGGAATGTGTCTGTTGTATTGTACTCTCCCAAGGGCTTAGTACGGTGTTTTGCACACAGTAAGTGCTCAAAACATACGATTGAATGAATGAATCAGCCCACTCAAAATCTGTTCTTACACAAGAATTTCACTGAAAGGCTACCTTTACAGCCACTTTCCGTTTTCCCCAGCCTATCGACTTTACACCTCTATCTACTGATTTCCATGGCAATAAAGGCCTCATCTCAGAGACAACTTCGACCACAACGCTGCTCTGCATGCCTATGCCAGCCAGCATGCTGGACTTGAACTGGGTGTGTTTTTCAATTGGCAGGATTAATAAATAATTACTAATTATTAATTAATACACGACACTGGACCATTCTTGTACCTTTCTGGCATTTCATTTTGAAACTTGGGACAGATCACATGATCTGGGTGGGTTAAGAAAACAGCATTAACTAAAATAGTCTCAGTTGTATGAATAAAAACAAATTAGGAAACCAAACACAATCTGTACCTTCTTGAGATGAGACAATGGGTGGCATATAATCAGGAATGTATTCTTTCCTTTCCTCGGCATCTTTACTTCCAGGTTGTGGAAACTGGAGGACATTGTTCTTGCTGACTGGAAACGAAGGAATTTGATGTGGAAAAGTCACAGGTTCAATATTGTGAATATAGTCTTCTAGTTCATGAAAATTGACTCCCATAAGTTGGAAAGCTTCACTAACATCATCCAAAATGGGGTCCGTCCGGCCATCTGAAATAAAATGCAATTCTTTTAAATCTACTGCAGCATACTATAATTATAAGCAGCAGCAGTGACTTAACGAATACCATTAAAAAAAATGAGAACCATAAAGGGCATTTTGCGTTTTAGAAAAATACATTCTATGGATGAAGGCTTCATATTTGCAAACTCTTTCGAGGAGATTCCGCTTTCAATATCCTGGGATAATCAACTTGCACATCATGAACGATTTGTGATGACAGTTTACTGACCCTGTAACGTCACATCAATCTCAGTTTAAGGTGGCTGAAATTAGGCTGGGTAGTTAAAAAAAAAAATGAAATCACTGGACTTGCTTACTATGCTTTTCACCTTTCCACAGAGTTTCCCCTGACTTTGAAAGTATTCAGCATGAGAATTTACAACAGAGTGGCCAATAAAGGTGTACCTGCATCTCAACTCATTGTAAAATCCCTCTAACCCAGATAATGTGGAAAACGGAAGAGTAGCACAAGTAACCTTTCCTTTTCACACCTTCCTGCAGGCATTATCTATGTTAGTCAGTAGTATAGATTTCTGGTTGTTTCTTTGGGTGTACTTCAATCTCCTCTTGTGATACTTCACTTGGGATTCTAGACTCTGAGCCCGCTGTTGGGTAGGGACCGTCTCTATATGTTTCCAACTTGTACTTCCCAAGCGCTTAGTACAGTGCTCTGCACACAGTAAGCGCCCCATAAATACGATTAAATGAATGAATGAATGTATTAAAAAAATCTAAGTCACTCCCTAGACCCACACCTACTGCATGAGACCAGAAACACCACTCAGAGAAAATTGTGTAAGGGGTTAGACTATTTGGGATTTGCCCCCTCAATATTTTGGGAAACTCATGCTCCTTTCGCTACTTAGCATACTATACACTTTAGTCTAATGTTTAGTATAAAACCACCACCAGACTATTCTTCAAACTCTGTCTAGATAAACAGAGGTCTAAGACCTAACTCCATAATTATAAGAAGCACAAATCTATCAAGATCCCAGTATGCTGTGAAATAAGATATGGGACAAATGGGGTTCTAGTCTTAAAATGTGGATAAAAGAAATGGATCCTGGTAGCAGCAAACTTTTCCTGAATCTATATTAAACATGCACTGGAGTTTGTTCCCATTTTCACCACCTTCTTTGTGTCTCCAGACCCTCCACAATCTCCTTAATGGACAGGGCCTTCCCAATACATTTCTTGGAGACCACACAATATGCCACATAGATCTGTTTCTCCAACTCAATGAGTCCATCCCTCCTCCAGTGTTGTCTTGTGGGGCTCACAATCCTACTTAGACTGAAGACGCATACGGGACAGGGACTGTGTCCGATCTAATTAAATTGTACCTATTCCAGCGATTAGAACAGTGTTTGACAAAATTTTACTCTCATTAATGTGTTGATATCAATGATCAATCAACAGTATGGAGTGCTGGCTGTGCGCACAGCACTGTACTAAGCACTTGGGAGAGCGCAATATAACAGATTTTGTTGACATGTTCTCTACCTACAGGGACCTTATGGATACCAATCTTTACTTTTAAACCTAGTGCCAAACATAGGGAATCCTTGTCCAAATTTGACAATATACAAGGAGAAGTTATGAACCAAGTTTGGAGTTAGGAAAAAAAAAGCAAGATCACAGGAAAAAAAAATATGTAATAATGTTTGAACTGGCCATTTGCACCACCCCCTTTCTGCTTCATTTATGTACTTGGATCTCTACCCCTTATTAACTTTCCTTTTCATTCCACTCCCACAGCACTTAAGTACAGATCCATCTGTAATTTATTTTAATGTCTGTGTCCCCCTTTAATCTGTAAGCTCTTTGTGGGCAGGAGTTGATTCTACCTACTGTCATGTACTGGACTCTCAAGCCCTGTACGTAGTAAGAACTCAACGCACATCACTGATTGATCAGTTGTAACTCACTATATACAAAGCAGAAGTAATCCCTAGATTTCTTTCTCACGATACTGAACTTTCTGGTCTTGAACAATCAGTATGCTTAGTACAGTGCTCTGCACACAGTAAGTGCTGAAAAAATTCCACTGATTGATAAACCACCTGTCTTGATCGTAAGTAAAGGAGCTTGGAGAGGAATGAGCAAGGATCCGGGTTTAATTACAAGTGCATATGCATGTGCTAGATCAAAAGTACCGCAAATGTTCAAATTTTGGGAAGTGGAGAAACCTGGACAGAGGTCCCTGGGGACCCTGAGAGAAGCAATCCTTCTAGTGGATCACTAAATGTATGTTTTTAATAGTCAGGGGACACAAAGAGATAGTGAACAGATTTGGGCTAACTAGCATTTGTTTTATGACAGAATTTAGGGAAGGCACAGTTCCTATGCATTTTGAAAATGAAATAGTATTGTCAAGGTGATTATCGATGGGCATAATGAAAGTGTTGAGGTATGATTAAAAACCTGCAAGTTCTGATCTGCTGCCAAGATCATTTTTCTAAAACAAAAGTTCTATCCACATCCCTCCACTCCTTCAGGACCTCCAGCGGTTGCTGTCCACTTCTGCATCAAACGGAAACTCCTCAGCTTCGACTTTAAAGCACTCAAGCACTTTTCATCACTGACATCTTACTACAGCCCAGCCCGCACACTTTGCTACTTTAGCACCAGTTTGCACCACTGTGCCCCAATCATCATTATCATCATCAATCGTATTTATTGAGCGCTTACTATGTGCAGAGCACTGTACTAAGCGCTTGGGAAGTACAAATTGGCAACATATAGAGACAGTCCCTACCCAACAGTGGGCTCACAGTCTAAAAGACTCCAATCGCCTCTATCTCACCATCAACCCCTTTCCCACATCCTCCCTCTGGTCTGGAACTCCAGCCCCTTTCCTACACACCAGACCTCCGCTCTCCCCACCTTCATAGCCTTATTAAGGTCCCATCTCCTCCGAGAGGCCTTCCGCGATTAAGCCCTCTTTTCCCCCGACTGCCTCTCCCTTCTGTCTCGTCTATGGCAGTTGGATCTGTACCTTTTGGGCACTTGGTACTCACCCCACCCTCAGCCCCGCAGCACTTCTGTGCATATCCAGTTAAGTCACTTAATTTCTCTGGGCCTCAGTTACCTCATCTGTAAAATGGGGATGAATAATAATAATGATGATGATGGCATTTGTTAAGCGCTTCCTATGTGCGAAGCACTGTTCTAAGCGCTGGGGGGGGATACAAGGTGATCAGGTTGGTCCACGTGGACCTCACAGTCTTAATCCCCATTTTACAGATGAGGTAACTGTGGCACAGAAAAGTGAAGTGACTTGCCCAAAGTCACACGGCAGAGAAGTGACAGAGTCGGGATTCAAACCCATGACCTCTGGCTCCCAAGCCCGTGCTCTGGAAGACTGTGAGCCCCATGTGGGACACCCTGATTACCTTGTAATAATAATAATAATAACTATTATTATTATTATAATAACAATGATGGTACCTGCTAAGTGGTTTCTATGTGCCAAGCACTGTTCTAAGCGCTGGGGGTGATACAAGGTAATGAGGTTGTCCCACGTGGGGCTCACAGTCTTCATCTCCATATTACAGATGAGGGGACTGAGGCCCAGAGAAGTGAAGTGACTTGCCCAAAGTCACCAAGCAGACCAGTGGCAGAGCCGGGATTCGAACCCATAACCTCTGACTCCCGGGCTCTGGCCACTGAGCCATGCTGCTTCCCTACCCCAGCACTTAGGACAGTGCTTGGCATATAGTAAGCCCTTAAGGAACGCCATCATCATTATTATTATTAGCGTGGCTCAGCAGAAATAGTGCGGGCTTTGGAGTGTGAGGTCATAGGTTAAATCCTGACTCCGCCACTTGTCAGCTGTGTGACTCTGGGTAAGTCATTTAACTTCTCTGGGCCTCAGTCCCCTCACCTGTAAAATGGGGATGAAGGCTATGAGACCCCCGTGGGACAACCTGATCACCTTGTAACATCCCCAGTGCTTAGAATGGTGCTTTGCACATAGTAAGGGCTTGACAAATGCCAGAATTATTATTACTCTCTGGGCCTCAGTTCACTCATCTGTAAAATGGGGATGAGGACTGTGAACCCGACGGGGAACAACCTGAGATCACGGGCTTGGGAGTCAGAGGTCATGGGTTCTAATACCAGCTCTGCCAAATGTCAGCTGTGTGACTGTGGGCAAGTCACTTCACTTCTCTGGGCCTCAGTGACCTCATCCGGAAAATGGGGATGAAGACTGTGAGCCCCACGTGGGACCAAATCACCTTGTAACTTCCCCAGCGCTTAGAACAGTACTTTGCACATAGTAAGCGCTTAACAAATGCCATCATTATTACTATTCTCTGGGCCTCAATTCCCTCATCTATAAAACGGGGATGAAGCCTGTGAGCCCCCCGGGGGACAACCCAATCACCTTGTAACTTCCCCGGCACTTAGAACAGTGCTTTGCACATAGTAAGCGCTTAACAAATGCCATCATTATTATTATTCTCTGGGCCTCAATTCCCTCATCTATAAAACAGGGATGGAGACTGTGAGCCGCCCGGGCGACAACCTGATCACCTTGTAACTTCCCCAGTGCTTTGAAGAGTGTTTTGCACATAGTAAGCGCTTAACAAATGCCATCATTATTCTTATTCTCCGGGTCTCAGTTCCCTCATCTGGAGAACGGGGATGAGGACTGTGAGCGCCACAGGGGACAACCTCATCACTCTGTAACTTCCCCAGCGCTCTGAAGAGTGTTTAGCATGTAGCAAGGGGCTTAATAACACCATTATCACTAGGATTGTGAAGGAAGTGACGGGAAGCAGCATGGCTCAGTGAAAAGAGCCCGGGCTTTGGCGTCAGAGGTCATGGGTTCAAATCCTGGCTCCGCCAATTGTCAGCTGTGTGACTTTGGGCAAGTCACTTCACTTCTCTGTGCCTCAGTCACCTCATCTGCAAAATGTGGATGAAGACTGTGAGCCCCACGTAGGACAACCTGATCACCTTGTATCCTCCCCAGTGCTTAGAACAGTGCTTTGCTTATAGTAAATGCTTAACACCATCATTATTATTAACAAATGCCATCATTATTATTAGTCTCCGGGCCTCAGTTCCCTCATCTGGAAAATGGGGATGAGGACTGTGAGCGCCACGGGGGACAACCTGATCACCTTGTAATTTCCCCAGCGCTTTGAAGAGTGCTTTGCACATAGTAAGCGCTTAACAAATGCCATCACTATTCTTATCCTCCGGGCCTCAGTTCCCTCATCTGGAAAACGGGGATGAGGACTGTGAGCGCCACGGGGGACAACCTCATCACTCGGTAACTTCCCCAGGGCTTTGCAACACAGTAAGCGCTTAACAAATGCCATCATTATTATGATTCCCCGGGCCTCAGTCCCCTCATCTGGAAAACGGGGATGAGGACTGTGAGCCCCATGTGGGACAGCCTGATCACCTTGTAACTTCCCCAGCGCTTTGCACATAGTAAGCGCTCAACAAATGCCATCATTATTCTTATCCTCCGGGCCTCAGTTCCCTCAAATGGAGAACGGGGATGAAGACTGTGAGCGCCACGGGGGACAACCTCATCACTCGGTAACTTCCCCAGCGCTCTGAAGAGTGCTTTGCAACATAGTAAGCGCTTAACAAACGCCATCATTATTATTATTCCCCGGGCCTCAGTTCCCTCATCTGGAAAACGGGGATGAGGACTGTGAGCGCCACCGGGGACAACCTGATCACCTTGTAAGTTCCCCAGCGCTTTGAAGAGTGCTTTGCACATAGTAAGCGCTCAGCAAATGCCATCATTATTCTTATCCTCCGGGCCTCAGTTCCCTCAAATGGAGAACGGGGATGAAGACTGTGAGCGCCACGGGGGACAACCTCATCACTCGGTAACTTCCCCAGCGCTCTGAAGAGTGCTTTGCAACATAGTAAGTGCTTAACAAATGCCATCATTGTTATTATTCTCCGGGCCTCAGTTCCCTCATCTGGAAAGCGGGGATGAAGACAGTGAGCCCCATGTGGGACAACCTCATCACCTTGTAAGTTCCCCAGCGCTTTGAAGAGTGCTCTGCACATAGCAGGCGCTTAACAAATGCCATCACTATTCTTATTCTCCGGGCCTCAGATCCCTCATCTGGAGAACGGGGATGAGGACTGTGAGCACCACGGGGGACAACCTCATCACTCTGTAACTTCCCCAGCGCTTTGCAACATAGTAAGCGCTCAACAAATGCCATCATTATTCTTATCCTCCGGGCCTCAGTTCCCTCATCTGGAAAAAGGGGATGAGGACTGTGAGCGCCACGGGGGACAACCTCATCACTCGGTAACTTCCCCAGCGCTTTGCAACATAGTAAGCGCTTAACAAATGCCATCATTATTACTATTCCCCGGGCCTCAGTCCCCTCATCTGGAAAGCGGGGATGAAGACTGTGAGCCCCACGTGGGACAACCTGATCACTCTGTAACTTCCCCAGCGCTTCGCAACATAGTAAGCGCTTAACAAATGCCATCATTACTATTATTCCCCGGGCCTCAGTCCCCTCATCTGGAGAACAGGGATGAAGACTGTGAGCCCCACGCGGGACAACCTGATCACCTTGTAACTTCCCCAGCGCTTTGCACATAGTAAGCGCTCAACAAATGCCATCATTATTCTTCTCCTCCGGGCCTCAGTTCCCTCATCTGGAGAACGGGGATGAAGACTGTGAGCGCCACGGGGGACAACCTCATCACTCTGTAACTTCCCCAGCGCTTTGAAGAGTGCTTTGGAACATAGTAAGCACTCAACAAATGCCATCATTATTCTTAATCTCCGGGCCTCAGTTCCCTCATCTGGAGAAGGGGGATGAAGACTGTGAGCGCCACGGGGGACAACCTCATCACTCGGTAACTTCCCCAGCGCTTCGCAACATAGTAAGCGCTTAACAAATGCCATCATTATTATGATTTCCCGGGCCTCAGTTCCCTCAACTGGAAAACGGGGATGAGGACTGTGAGCCCCACGTGGGACAACCTGATCACCTTGTAACTTCCCCAGCGCTTTGCACATAGTAAGCGCTCAACAAATGCCATCCTAATTCTTATCCTCCGGGCCTCAGTTCCCTCATGTGGAGAACGGGGATGAAGACTGTGAGCGCCACGGGGGACAACCTCATCACTCGTTAACTTCCCCAGCGCTTCGCAACATAGTAAGCGCTTAACAAACGCCATCATTATTATTATTCCCCGGGCCTCAGTCCCCTCATCTGGAGAATGGGGATGAAGACTGTGAGCCCCAGGTGGGACAACCTGATCACCTTGTAACTTCCCCAGCGCTCTGCACATAGTAAGCGCTCAACAAATGCCATCATTATTCTTATCCTCCGGGCCTCAGTTCCCTCATGTGGTGAACGGGGATGAAGACTGTGAGCGCCACAGGGGACAACCTCATCACTCGGTAACTTCCCGAGCGCTTCGCAACATAGTAAGCGCTTAACAAATGCCATCATTATTATTATCCACCGGGCCTCAGTCCCCTCATCTGGAGAAGGGGGATGAAGACTGTGAGCGCCACGGGGGACAACCTCATCACTCTGTAACTTCCCCAGTGCTTCGCAACATAGTAAGCGCTTAACAAATGCCACCGTTATTATTATTATTCCCCGGGCCTCAGTCCCCTCATCTGGAGAACGGGGATGAAGACTGTGAGCCCCACGTGGGACAACCTGATCACCTTGTAACTTCCCCAGCGCTTTGCACATAGTAAGCGCTCAACAAACGCCATCATTATTCTTCTCCTCCGGGCCTCAGTTCCCTCATGTGGAGAACGGGGATGAAGACTGTGAGCGCCACGGGGGACAACCTCATCACTCTGTAACTTCCCCAGCGCTTTGAAGAGTGCTTTGGAACATAGTAAGCACTCAACAAATGCCATCATTATTCTTATTCTCCGGGCCTCAGTTCCCTCATCTGGAGAACGGGGATGAAGACTGTGAGCGCCACGGGGGACAACCTCATCGCTCGGTAACTTCCCCAGCGCTTCGCAACATAGTAAGCGCTTAACAAATGCCATCATTATTATTATTATTCCCCAGGCCTCAGTCCCCTCATCTGGAGAACGGGGATGAAGACTGCGAGCGTCACGAGGGACAACCTGATCACCTTGTAACTTCCCCAGCGCTTTGCACATAGTAAGCGCTCAACAAACGCCATCATTATTCTTGTCCTCCGGGCCTCAGTTCCCTCATGTGGAGAACGGGGATGAAGACTGTGAGCGCCACGGAGGACAACCTCATCACTCGGTAACTTCCCCAGCGCTTCGCAACATAGTAAGCGCTTAACAAATGCCATCGTTATCATTATTCCCCGGGCCTCAGTCCCCTCATCTGGAAAACGGGGATGAAGACTGTGAGCCCCACGTGGGACAACCTGATCACCTTGTAACTTCCCCAGCGCTTTGCACATAGTAAGCGCTCAACAAATGCCATCATTATTCTTCTCCTCCGGGCCTCAGTTCCCTCATCTGGAGAACGGGGATGAGGACTGTGAGCGCCACGGGGGACAACCTCATCACTCGGTAACTTTCCCAGCGCTTCGAAGAGGGCTTTGCACATAGTAAGCGCTTAACAAATGCCATCATAATGCTTATCCTCCCGGCCTCAGTTGCCTCATCTGGAGAACGGGGATGAAGACTGAGCGCCACGGGGGACAACCTCATCACTCGGTAACTTCCCCAGCGCTTCGAAGAGTGCTTTGCACATAGTAAGCGCTCAACAAATGCCATCATAATTCTTATCCTCCGGGCCTCAGTTGCCTCATCTGGAAAAAGGGGATGAGGACTGTGACCGCCACAGGGGACAACCTCATCACTCGGTAACTTCCCCAGCGCTTCGCAACATAGTAAGCGCTCAACCAATGCCATCATCATCATTATTCCCCGGGCCTCAGTTTCCTCATCTGGAGAACGGGGATGAGGACTGCGAGCCCCACGTGGGACCGCCTCATCACCCTGGAAGTTCCCCAGCGCTTAGAGCGGCGCTTTTCGCACGCCGTAAAAGACACCGAAACGATGGCTGTGAAGGGGGTGAGGGTCCGTCGTGGCCTTACAGAGCTCGGAGTATCGGTGGCAGCCCCGGCCGAGCTGCTGGAGGTAGCGCTGCAGGACGTCGGTGAGGAGGTGGCAGGCGCTCAGCTGCACCGAGTCCCAGCCCAGCGCCTGGCAGATCTGCGCCACCGACACCCGCAGCAGCGAGCGCGAGTAGCTCTCGCACATCCCGCTCCTCCTCCTCCTCCGCCGCCGCCGCCCCGTCGTCCTCGTCGTCGTCGTCGTCGCCGTCGCCTCAGCGGAGCCGCCGGGGGACCGTCCCCGCGGCGGCCCCGCTCCCGGCCGCCCGGCCGGCCGCCATTTTCGGGGAAGCTCCGCCTCCAGGCCCCGGCAGCGGCTGCCCGGCGCCTCGATGGGACGGGGCGGCGCCCGCGCATGCGCGCGCGCAGGCGCCGGCCGCTCCTCATCGATCGCTCGGGAGCCTCCGCCGGCCGGGGCGCGCTCTCGCGAGACTTCGAGGCGCGCGCGCGGGGGCCTCGCGGCGCCCCTTCAGACGGGGTGGTCGCCTCGTCAATCAATCGCACCTATTAATAATAATAATAATAATAATAATTATTATTATTATTATAATTGGCATTTGTTAAGCCTTTACTACGTGCCAAGCACTGTTCTAAGCGCTGGGGAGGACCCACGTGGGGCTCACAGTCTTCATCCCCGTTTTACAGATGAGGGAATTGAGGCCCAGAGAAGTGACTTGCCCAAGATCACACAGCAGACAAGTGGCGGGGTCGGAATTCGAACCCATGACCTCTGACTCCAAATAATAATGATGGTGGCATTTATTAAGCGCTTACTATGTGCAAAGCACTGTTCTAAGCGCCGGGAAGGACACACGTGGGGCTCACAGTCTTCTACAGATGAGGGAACTGAGGCCCAGAGAAGTGACTTGCCCAAGATCACACAGCAGACAGGTGGCGGAGCAGGGATTCGAACCCATGGCCTCGGACTCCAAATAATAATGATGGTGGCATTTATTAAGCGCTTACTATGTGCAAAGCACTGTTCTAAGCGCCGGGGAGGACACACATGGGGCTCACAGTCTTCATCCCCGTTTTACAGATGAGGGAACTGAGGCCCAGAGAAGTGACTTGCCCAAGATCACGCAGCAGACGGGTGGCGGAGCCGGGATTCGAACCCATGACCTCTGACTCCAAATAATAATAACAATAATGATGGCATTTATTAAGCGCTACTATGTGCAAAGCACTGTTCTAAGCGCTGGGGAGGTTACGATGGGATCGCAATGTCCCACGTGGGGCTCACAGTCTTCATCCCCGTTTTGCAGATGAGGGAACTGAGGCACAGAGAAGTGACTTGCCCAAGGTCACACAGCAGACAGGTGGTGGAGTCGGAATTCGAACCCATGACCTCTGACTCCAAATAATAATAATGGTGGCATTTATTAAGCGCTTACTACGTGCCAAGCACTGTTCTAAGTGCCGGGGAGGACACAGGGTGATCAGGTTGTCCCACGTGGGGCTCACAGTCTTCATCCCCGTTTTACAGATGAGGGAACTGAGGCCCAGAGAAGCGAAGTGACTTGCCCAAGATCACACAGCTGACGGGTGGCGGAGCAGGGATTCGAACCCATGGCCTAGGACTCCAAATAATAATGATGGTGGCATTTATTAAGCGCTTACTATGCGCAAAGCACTGTTCTAAGCGCTGGGGAGGACACACGTGGGGCTCACAGGCTTCATCCCCGTTTTACAGATGAGGGAACTGAGGCCCAGAGAAGTGACTTGCCCAAGATCACACAGCAGACGGGTGGCGGAGCCGGATTCGAACCCATGACCTCTGACTCCAAATAATAATAATGGTGGCATTTATTAAGCGCTTACTATGTGCAAAGCACTGTTCTGAGCGCTGGGGAGGTTACAGTGGGATCACAATGTCCCATGGGGGGCTCACGGTCTTAATCCCCATTTTACAGATGAGGGAACTGAGGCCCAGAGAAGCGAAGTGACTTGCCCGAGATCACACAGCAGACAGGTGGCGGAGGTGGCATTCGAACCCATGACCTCTGACTCCAAATAATAATAATGATGGCATTTTATTAAGCGCTTACTATGTGCAAACCACTGTTCTAAGCGCCGGGGAGGACACAGGGTGATCAGGTTGTCCCACGTGGGGCTCACAGGCTTCATCCCCGTTTTACAGATGAGGGAACTGAGGCCCAGAGAAGTGACTTGCCCAAGATCACACAGCAGACGGGTGGCGGAGCCGGGATTCGAACCCATGACCTCGGACTCCAAATAATAATGATGGTGGCATTTATTAAGCGCTTACTATGTGCAAAGCACTGTTCTAAGCGCCGGGGAGGACACACATGGGGCTCACAGTCTTCATCCCCGTTTTACAGATGAGGGAACTGAGGCCCAGAGAAGTGACTTGCCCAAGATCACGCAGCAGACGGGTGGCGGAGCTGGGATTCGAACCCATGACCTCTGACTCCAAATAATAATAACAATAATGATGGCATTTATTAAGCGCTACTATGTGCAAAGCACTGTTCTAAGCGCTGGGGAGGTTACGATGGGATCGCAATGTCCCACGTGGGGCTCACAGTCTTCATCCCCGTTTTGCAGATGAGGGAACTGAGGCACAGAGAAGTGACTTGCCCAAGGTCACACAGCAGACAGGTGGTGGAGTCGGAATTCGAACCCATGACCTCTGACTCCAAATAATAATAATGGTGGCATTTATTAAGCGCTTACTACGTGCCAAGCACTGTTCTAAGTGCCGGGGAGGACACAGGGTGATCAGGTTGTCCCACGTGGGGCTCACAGTCTTCATCCCCGTTTTACAGATGAGGGAACTGAGGCCCAGAGAAGCGAAGTGACTTGCCCAAGATCACACAGCTGACGGGTGGCGGAGCAGGGATTCGAACCCATGGCCTAGGACTCCAAATAATAATGATGGTGGCATTTATTAAGCGCTTACTATGCGCAAAGCACTGTTCTAAGCGCTGGGGAGGACACACGTGGGGCTCACAGTCTTCATCCCCGTTTTACAGATGAGGGAACTGAGGCCCAGAGAAGTGACTTGCCCAAGATCACACAGCAGACGGGTGGCGGAGCCGGATTCGAACCCATGACCTCTGACTCCAAATAATAATAATGGTGGCATTTATTAAGCGCTTACTATGTGCAAAGCACTGTTCTGAGCGCTGGGGAGGTTACAGTGGGATCACAATGTCCCATGGGGGGCTCACGGTCTTAATCCCCATTTTACAGATGAGGGAACTGAGGCCCAGAGAAGCGAAGTGACTTGCCCGAGATCACACAGCAGACAGGTGGCGGAGGTGGCATTCGAACCCATGACCTCTGACTCCAAATAATAATAATGATGGCATTTTATTAAGCGCTTACTATGTGCAAACCACTGTTCTAAGCGCCGGGGAGGACACAGGGTGATCAGGTTGTCCCACGTGGGGCTCACAGGCTTCATCCCCGTTTTACAGATGAGGGAACTGAGGCCCAGAGAAGTGACTTGCCCAAGATCACACAGCAGACGGGTGGCGGAGCCGGGATTCGAACCCATGACCTCGGACTCCAAATAATAATGATGGTGGCATTTATTAAACGCTTACTATGTGCAAAGCACTATTCTAAGCGCTGGGGAGGACCCACGTGGGGCTCACAGTCTTCATCCCCGTTTTACAGATGAGGGAACTGAGGCCCAGAGAAGTGACTTGCCCAAGATCACGCAGCAGACGGGTGGCGGAGGCGGGATTCGAACCCATGACCTCGGACTCCAAATAATAATGATGGTGGCATTTATTAAGCGCTTACTACGTGCAAAGCACTGTTCTAAGCGCCGGGGAGGACACACGCGGGGCTCACAGTCTTCATCCCCGTTTTACAGATGAGGGAACTGAGGCCCAGAGAAGTGACTTGCCCAAGATCACGCGGCAGACGGGTGGCGGAGCTGGGATTCGAACCCATGACCTCTGACTCCAAATAATAATGATGGTGGCATTTGTTAAGCGCTTACTACGTGCCAAGCACTGTTCTAAGCACCGGGGAGGACACACGTGGGGCTCACAGTCTTCATCCCCGTTTTACAGATGAGGGAACTGAGGCCCAGAGAAGTGACTTGCCCAAGATCACGCAGCAGACGGGTGGCGGAGCCGGGATTCGAACCCATGACCTCTGACTCCAAATAATAATGATGGTGGCATTTGTTAAGCGCTTTCTACGTGCAAAGCACTGTTCTAAGCGCTGGGGAGGATGCACGTGGGGCTCGCAGTCTTCATCCCCGTTTTACAGATGAGGGAACTGAGGCCCGGAGAAGTGACTTGCCCAAGATCACGCAGCAGACGGGTGGCGGAGGCGGGATTCGAACCCATGACCTCGGACTCCAAATAATAATGATGGTGGCATTTATTAAGCGCTTACTATGTGCAAAGCACTATTCTAAGCGCTGGGGAGGACCCACGTGGGGCTCACAGTCTTCATCCCCGTTTTACAGATGAGGGAACTGAGGCCCAGAGAAGTGACTTGCCCAAGATCACGCAGCAGATGGGTGGCGGAGCCGGGATTCGAACCCATGACCTCTGACTCCAAATAATAATGATGGTGGCATTTATTAAGCGCTTACTACGTGCAAAGCACTGTTCTAAGCGCCGGGGAGGACACACGTGGGGCTCACAGTCTTCATCCCCGTTTTACAGATGAGGGAACTGAGGCCCAGAGAAGTGACTTGCCCAAGATCACGCGGCAGACGGGTGGCGGAGCTGGGATTCGAACCCATGACCTCTGACTCCAAATAATAATGATGGTGGCATTTGTTAAGCGCTTACTACGTGCCAAGCACTGTTCTAAGCACCGGGGAGGACACACGTGGGGCTCACAGTCTTCATCCCCGTTTTACAGATGAGGGAACTGAGGCCCAGAGAAGTGACTTGCCCAAGATCACGCAGCAGACGGGTGGCGGAGCCGGGATTCGAACCCATGACCTCTGACTCCAAATAATAATGATGGTGGCATTTGTTAAGCGCTTACTACGTGCAAAGCACTGTTCTAAGCGCCGGGGAGGACGCACGTGGGGCTCGCAGTCTTCATCCCCGTTTTACAGATGAGGGAACTGAGGCCCGGAGAAGTGACTTGCCCAAGATCACGCAGCAGACGGGTGGCGGAGGCGGGATTCGAACCCATGACCTCGGACTCCAAATAATAATGATGGTGGCATTTATTAAGCGCTTACTATGTGCAAAGCACTATTCTAAGCGCTGGGGAGGACCCACGTGGGGCTCACAGTCTTCATCCCCGTTTTACAGATGAGGGAACTGAGGCCCAGAGAAGTGACTTGCCCAAGATCACGCAGCAGATGGGTGGCGGAGCCGGGATTCGAACCCATGACCTCTGACTCCAAATAATAATGATGGTGGCATTTATTAAGCGCTTACTACGTGCAAAGCACTGTTCTAAGCGCCGGGGAGGACACACGTGGGGCTCACAGTCTTCATCCCCGTTTTACAGATGAGGGAACTGAGGCCCAGAGAAGTGACTTGCCCAAGATCACACAGCAGACGGGTGGCGGTGCTAGGATTCGAACCCATGACCTCTGACTCCAAATAATAATAATGATGGCATTTATTAAGCGCTTACTATGTGCAAAGCACTGTTCTAAGCGCTGGGGAGGACACACGTGGGGCTCACAGGCTTCATCCCCGTTTTACAGATGAGGGAACTGAGGCCCAGAGAAGTGACTTGCCCAAGATCACACAGCAGACGGGTGGCGGAGCTGGATTCGAACCCATGACCTCTGACTCCAAATAATAATAATGTTGGCATTTTATTAAGCGCTTACTATGTGCAAACCACTGTTCTAAGCGCCAGGGAGGACAGAGGGTGATCAGGTTGTCCCACGTGGGGCTCACAGGCTTCATCCCTGTTTTACAGATGAGGGAACTGAGGCCCAGAGAAGCAAAGTGACTTGCCCAAGATCACACAGCTGACGGGTGGCGGAGTCGGGATTCGAACCCATGACCTCTGACTCCAAATAATAATAATGATGACGGCATTTATTAAGCGCTATGTGCAAACCACTGCTGTAAGCGCAGGGTAGGTTACAATGGGATCACAACGTCCCACGTGGGGCTCACAGTCTTCATCCCCGTTTTACAGATGAGGGAACTGAGGCCCAGAGAAGCAAAGTGACTTGCCCAAGATCACACAGCCGACAGGTGGCGGGGTCGGGATTCGAACCCAGGACCTCTGACTCCAAAGCCCGGGCTCTTTCCACTGAGCCGCTTATTGTGTGCAGAGCACTGGACTAAGCGCTTTATTGTGTTAGTATGTTTGGTTTCGTTCTCTGTCTCCCCCTTCTAGACTGTGAGCCCACTGTTGGGTAGGGACTGTCTATGTTGCCGATTTGTCCTTCCCAAGCGCTTAGTCCAGTGCTCTGCACACAGGAAGCACTCAATAAATACGATTGATTGATTGATTGATTAAAGGACAAGTTGGCAACATCTAGAGACAGTCAATCAATCAATCGTATTTATTGAGCGCTTCCTGTGTGCAGAGCACTGGACTAAGCGCTTGGGAAGTACAAGTTGGCAACATATAGAGACAATCAATCAATCGATCGTATTTATTGAGTGCTTACTGTGTGCAGAGCACTGCACTAAGCACTTGGGAAGTAAAAGTTGGCAAGATAGACAGTCAATCAATCAATCAATCAATTGAATTTATTGAGCACTTACTGTGTGCAGAGCACTGCACTAAGCGCTTGGGAAGTACAAGTTGGCAACATATAGAGACAATCAATCAACCGATTGTATTTATTGAGCGCTTACTGTGTGCAGAGCACTGTACTAAGCGCTTGGGAAGTACAAGCTGGAAACAGAGAGGCAGTCCCTACCCAACAATCATCAATCAATCAATCGTATTTATTGAGCACTTACTGTGTGCAGAGCACTGCACTAAGCGCTTGGGAAGTACAAGTTGGCAAGATAGACAGTCAATCAATCAATCAATCATATTTATTGAGCGCTTACTGTATGCAGAGCACTGCACTAAGTGCTTGGGAAGTACAAGTTGGCAACATATAGAGACAGTCAATCAATCAATCGTATTTATTGAGCGCTTACTGTGTGCAGAGCACTGGACTAAGCGCTTGGGAAGTACAAGTCGGCAACATATAGAGACAGTCAATCAATCAATCGTATTTATTGAGCGCTTACTGTGTGCAGAGCACTGTACTAAGCGCTTGGGAAGTACAAGTTGGCAACATAGAGAGACAGTCCCGACCCAACAGTGGGCGTCGTGCGCGGGGTGCCAGCCGAGCAGGGAAAACTGAAAAAAGGGACGGAGGGTCATTCAGTCATTCCTTCTATCCTATTTGTTGAGCGCTTACTATATGCAGAGCACTGTCATTCATTCAATCGTATTTATTGAGCGCTTACTATATGCAGAGCACTGTCATTCATTCCTTCAACCGTATTTCTTGAACGCTTACTGTATGCAGAGCACTGTCATTCATTCAATCGTATTTATTGAGCGCTTACTACATGTAGAGCAGTCATTCATTCCTTCAAACGTATTTCTTGAGCGCTTACTATATGCAGAGCACTGTCATTCATTCAATCGTATTTATTGAGCACTTACTGTATGCAGAGCACTGTCATTCATTCCTTCAATCTTATTTATTGAGCTATTACTGTATGCAGAGTATTGTCATTCCTTCAATCGTATTTGAGCGCTTACTGTATGCAGAGCACTGCCATTCATTGTCATATTTCTTGAGCACTAACTGTATGCAGAGCACTGTCATTCATTCAATCATATTTATTGAGCACTTACTGTATGCAGAGCACTGTCATTCATTCCTTCAATCGTATTTATTGAGCGCTTACTGTATGCAGAGCAGTCATTCATTCCTTCATATTTATTGAGCACTTACTATATGCAGAGCACTGTCATTCATTCCTTCAATTGTATTTCTTGAGCACTTACTGTATGCACAGCCCTGCCATTCATTCCTTCAATCGTATTTATTCAGCGGTTACTGTATGCAGAGCACTGTCATTCATTCCTTAAATCATATTTCTTGAGCGCTTACTGTATGCAGAGCAGTCATTCATTCAATCGTATTTATTGAGCACTTACTATATGCAGAGCAGTCATTCATTCAATCGTATTTACTGAGCACTTACTGTATGCAGAGCACTCATTCAATCATATTTATTGAGCGCTTACTGTATGCAGAGCACTGTCATTCATTCCTTCAATCGTATTGAGCACTTACTGTATGCAGAGCACTGTCATTCATTCCTTCAATCATATTTCTTGAGCGCTTACTGTATGCAGAGCACTGTCATTCATTGTCAATCAAATTTATTGAGCACTTACTATATGCAGAGCATTGTCATTCATTCAATATTTATTGAGCGCTTACTGTATGCAGAGCACTGTCATTCATTCAATCGTATTTCTTGAGCGCTTACTGTATGCAGAGCACTGTCATTCATTCATTCAATCGTATTTCTATACACAACAGTATTACTATACACAATGATTACATTGAGTCACCATTTAGGATCTACACCTACCAAGTTGGTGATGGGGAGGTTCCGTCCCAGGGGAGGGCTCTCAATCACTCGCATTTATTGAGCTTTCCATCATAATAATAATGGCATTTGTTAAGTGCTTACTATGTGCCAAGCACTGTTCTAAGCACTGGAAAGGATGTAATAATAAGAATAATAATAATAGCATTTGTTAAGTGCTTACTATGTGCCAAGCACTGTTCTAAGGGCTGAGAAGGATGTAATGATAATAATGATGGCATTTGTTAAGCACTCACTATGCGCCAAGCACTGTTCTAAGCGCTGGGAAGGATGTAATAATATTATAATAATAATAATGATGGCATTTGCCAAACACTGTTCTAAGCGCTGGTAAGGGTGTAATAATAATAATAATGATGGCATTTGTTAAGTGCTATGTGCCAAGCACTGTTCTAAGCGCTGGGAACGGTGTAATAATAAATATAAATAATAATATGAAGATGGAAGAAGAGGATGAAAAAACTGCCCTAATGGCTCCTTCTAAATGAGTTTTGAAGTCAGAGAAGCTTTTTCAGAAGTTGCATTTGGGGAATGAATTTACAAGGTACCACCATGCTCTTTAAGAAACAATAGTATCGAGAAAGGACAGTTCCCAAAGTTTTGGTTTTTTTTCAGAACTGTTCAAACCACAGGAACGTGTTACACAAAATTATTTCCAGGAACAAGTGGCTTGGTTTGGAAAGTGAGTGCAGTACGATACCATGATTTGTACTCCCACACAATGTAGACAAGATAAGCACACAACGTAGAGAAGACAGGGTAAAATCCTTCCTTGTAAGATGTTTATTGTAAGATAATTTACAAATACGTCATCATCTTCCATAATTACTTGATGGACCAACAATTCCCTTGACATGGACCAAAAGCAGGCTTAACCGACTAGCTGGCTTGGTTTTCCTCTTCTTTACCTGTGAATAACATTACATTTGTTATTACACAAAATGATTAAGTTAGCTGGGCAGTGCCTCAATGGAAAGGCAGCCCCCAATGCCACGTGAACCCTAAACAAAGGTGGAGCCCAGCCCGAAACAAAACAAACTTGGTTCTCATGTGTGGGAAGGTAAGCCATATGGATAAAATTTAAAGCAGAATCTTCATAAAATTTCACCTTTACACCAAAACCCATAAAGTAGAAACCAAGCTGCCAATAATCATTCCCCACTGTCCCTTATCTTGGCAGTCCCTTCCTATCTGCCAAGGCTGGAAGACCACTTTGATTTCTAGTTCATTTTAGGCACTCAGATGCTCAGTGACCATTCATGTGCTGCCCCAGGCAAAGAAATATGTTCCCAGAGAATGGGTGACACTTTTTTAAAAATGTTATGAATTTTAGATAAAATCTAAACCTAAACAGACATTTTTTCCCTGCTTCTGAACTGACTGCAGTTTTGACTTTTTTAATTTTTATTTTTGAAAAAAGCGTCACCACTTTACCTCAATGTTGGATGAAACTTGGTTCCCATTAATTCCTGGTTATTGTGTTAAAGGATAAAGAAAAAAAAAACACAAAACAAGCAGGTCAAGAAGGAATCCATGCAAATTAACAAAGTCATCTGACCTTTTCAACTTGTTATTCATAACACACTCACAAAACAATTCTTTGAACAAGCCAAAAATTTCAGTTTTGTTAGATGCAGTAAAACCAAACCAATGCAAAAATACAAGTATGCAAAATACAATACTGTGCTTTAGCTGCCCACAACATATTAATTTTTTCTTACATAGGGTTAAATTAAAATAGCATCAGTAAATACTTTTGTTTACTCTGGATTTGCATCCTGTTACTAAAGATAAAAATTATTCTCAATAATCAATGAGAAATTGGAGGGAGACCATTAACATGGGTGGGAGGGGTCTTCATTCTACAGCAGGCTAAAGAGGTTGGACAGAGGCATTCTCCCTCCCTCGTAAGAGCTCATCCCCCAAATATACAAACTCATGATTTCTGAATGCTCTCAACAAAACTAACAATTTCCGTATGCGCTCAAAAAGTGTGAACTCTACACTCAATACTTACAGAGCAGCAGCACCAGAGATGATCTCAATCAGCTCCTTTGTGATGACCGCCTGGCGAGTACGGTTGAAGGTCAATGTCAATTTGTCGATCATCTCAGCTAGGAGATAGAGTTTTAGTGATAAAGGATTAGGTTTCAGGGAAATAAAATCTTCCTTGGCATCAGACATGAAAAACACACCACTGACACACTCTTGAGTCCATGCAACTGGGTGACTCTTTCCATTCGGATTGTCTGTCCAAGAGAAAGGACCCTTTAACGCTGAATTAGGATTGTTTCATTACTATAGGTCTGGAGCTTCAAGGTCTGATTCCTGCCTCTTGGCAAAACTCCTAGATTTTAGAAAAGACGGTGGATCAATAGTGCCTTTCACGATCGAACCCTACTTCTAACCCCCTGGTGGGCCTGGCATTGGGAGTTGGGAAATTCCATTACTCTCAGCAAGCAAGATCATTCATTCATTCATTCACTCAATCGTATTTATTGAGCGCTTACTGTGTGCAGAGCACTGTACTAAGCGCCTGGGAAGTACAATAATGGTGGTGTCATTGTGCAAATGCGATATCGCATGTGCATGCAAAAACCACTCTACCAAGTTCTGCAGCTATGATAAAGGGATGCCACAAGGATCAAATTTTTTTTTAACACCTCTAGGGTGGAACATGCTCAGTGCTAAATAAAATAAAAAATCTGCCCCTGCCTTTCTGGTTCACGCAATCCTTCTGAATAGGTCCTAGATACTTACAAGCATTCTTGCTGGCATTGTCCATAGCCGTCATCCTGGCACTTTGCTCACTGGTGGTCGACTCCTTTAGAGAGTAATAGATGATGTTTGCCAGACTATACTCCTGATAGTTTTGCAGGACATCGGCATCGATATCGTCATAGATGCTCATGCTTTCTGTTAAAATACGAAATTTTGAAATGTTTGGATTCACATCACAGACATCACCACTCCAAAATTCAAAATGGCCCTGATACAAATAAAGAAGAATGTCTTCCTTGCCATGCTTTCCATGGGTGATTTCACACACGTCCAGCTCAGATCTGCAGGTCAATCAGCTGCGTGCTTTCAACTCATGCATGACAGTGCGTGCATAAGTGCCCAATTCATATTCTTCTACCAAATGATCAGGTACTTTGCCCAAGGAACGGAGAAATTTGCTGGAAATGGTCATTTCTCCCATTTGCTCTCCCTTCTACACTGCCTATGCACTTGGATCTGTACCCCTTTGAACCTGGTATTCACTCATTCCCACAGCACTTAGGAACAAATCTCCATACTCGCCAATCCCCCCCAACAGTGATTTATTTTAATGTCTATCCCCTCCGTCTAGATTATAAGCTCCTTGTAGGCAGTGTCTACCAACTCTATGGAATTGCCTTCTTCCAAGCATCTAGTATACTCAGTGCTCAGAACACAAAGGGCTCATTACCAATGACTGATTCACTGCTAGAACACTGATCCACCTTACCATGTGGCATGATACCAGAATAGTGGTATTTATTTTTAAATGTAAAACCCAGCTTTACTTTCAGTGAACTTTTAGCACTTGAATGTTGAATTGAATGTATCACTCAATCTTCTACCTTAGGCAAGAGGCAAGATTGGATATGATGGCCAGATAAGTTTGTAAGCTTTTCCTATTAGATTTATGCAATTGAGCACCTGCAGTTTTTCACAAAAATACTCACCAGCACTTGCAACAGTATTAAGGGAAAAGATAGGTTTCTCATCTGTCTTGTAGGAGATGACAGACCTGTTTGTGAGAAAAGTAACTGTAATTTTCCAGTTATATAATTTACCAACATTCACATCTTGCCGAATAAGTATTCCAAACTTATTTCAATGGTTTTTTTTACAATCTTTTGCTTCAAAAATGATCTTGCCTGAATCGATTATAGATGACAGATCCTTCATCAAACTCATAGCCTGAATTTAGCAGCTCCAAGGCAATGACTGAGGCATCTCCAAAAGTCGGGGGTTTCCTCCCCACTTCCTTGAATGTCACCAGAAAGTGCTCAGAATGTGTCCTAAGAAATAGTTACAAGCAGTAAGTAGTTTAATGAACAACACAGTGCAGGAACAAGACCGGAAACGAAACAGAAAAGCTTTGACAATCTCAGCCTGACTTTTCCTGGGTCTTCTTAGTAGCAAATTTCTTTGGTTATAAACTAGAGGTTTCCCAGACTAATTATAATTTTTTCCCACTGTTGAAACACATCTACTGGTGGTTTGCTCCCTCTGTCCCCTCCCCTCCCCTTCTACGAAACATAATTTTGTATTTGTTGGACAATAAAACCCACAAGACATTAAAATGCATGCAGAGTTGCAAAACCTAGGCAAAAAACTTGTCCTAAATTTTAACTGTCTGGATTAGCCCTGGTGACTTTGTTTGTACGTCCAATTTCATAGCCAGTTTATTGGACGTTAATACCTTTTCTTCCTGCTAAAATTGCCTTGTTAACACATGTGGTTGAAAGGAGGAACAGAAAAAACACCCCAACAGTCTCAATGGCTCCAGTCAGTAGAGAGGCCAGAAATAATATGGGCAGCTTCTGAGATAAACTCCCCATATGGTATGACCGGGTTGCTACCCACTTTTGGAGAAACCATTGTACATCTACTTCAGTATGAAACTATTACTGGAAAGGGCACAGGCTTGGGAGTCAGAGGACCTGAGTTCTAATCCCAGATCTGCTGTCTGTCTGCTGTGTGACCTTGGGCAAGTCACTTGAGTTCTGTGCCTTCTTTATCTCATCTGTGAAATGGGGATTAAGACTGTGAGCCCCATATGGGACAGTGAAATTTTCTTTTCTGTTGAGTGAATGGAAAGTAATTCTAAACATGGGATGTGTGATTCTATTTATTTTATTTTGTTAGGATGTTTGGTTTTGTTCCCTGTCTCCCCCTTTTAGACTGTGAGCCCACTGTTGGGTAGGGACTGTCTCTATATGTTGCCAACTTGTACTTCCCAAGCGCTTAGTACAGTGCTCTGCACACAGTAAGCGCTCAATAAATACGACTGATTGATTGATTGACTGTGTCCAACCAAGCTTGTATCTCCCCCAGCTTAGTACAGTGCCTGGTACATAGTAAGCGCTTAAATACCATTAAAAAGAAAAGTGGAAGCATCTGACAGCTTGAAGTACGAACAATTTCCCAACTTCTGAGAAAAGCTGTCCAAACCCAGAAGTGGTAGGGGTGACTTTTTAGCCTGCCCTGAGGTCAGGGCTACAAGAGAAGGAAGGGAAGCCTAGTCTTCCCCCGCCCCCAGTCAGAGCTCACAACAGCTAGAAGGGGAAGGACAGCATACCTGGATCTGCTTTTGATACAAATGGGCAAACCCAGGGTGAGAAATGGGACCAAAGTATCTCCTGTCTAGATTATTTTCAGCCTTATTGTGAGAGGCAGACATAAAAGTATTCACAGAGAAATCAAAATAACTAATTGAATACACAACTGAATAGACATATTTACATTAGTGCAAGCAGGTTCCTAAATGCTACCAATGGCTAAGGGACTGATGTGTCTTGAAGTTCTGAGAATTAATCGGGGAAGACATGCCGGAAGAGGTGGACTTTCAAGACAGCTTTGACTATGGGGAAGGCTATGTCTGACAGATTTGAGAGGGGACATAAGTGAGAAAATCAAGAGCGAGATGCAGTTAGAAGGTCGGTTCAAGGGAAATGAAGAGAGCAGATATTTGCCATGGGGTGAGTGGGTGAACACTTGAAGCTAACCGTACATTTTTGTTTGATTGTAGTTTGGAAAAGCAGGATTTTGGGTTTACTATACAAATCTTTTCCCCCATATCATCAGCATTTGACTGTGTGAATAAGTTGGCTAGGCAGCAAGTCACAATCTATTTCTTATAGTAACATTATTACCTATGAAGAATGCCTCTCAGTTTGTCACCAATTCCAACAAGCATGACTTCTTTCCCTGCTGCTGTGAGGGAAGCAACTTCACTTTTCATCTGCTTAGCAACAGAAGAGTGGATAGCACCACAAAGGCCTCTATCTGAGGATACCCCAATGATGAGATGCTTCTTCTTGTCTTCGGGAACCTTAATGTCCGCTTTTTCATAGAGAGCTTAAAAAACAAAAGGAAGAATTAGATGGACTTGTGAGAATAACAGAGGCTCTAAGAGGGCACACATCAAAGTGCCTCAATCAACAGTGTACCCTTAATCTCAGAAATAAATTTGTATTTAAATACAGACACTCTGAATAATTTCTGTTATCTAAACAGACTTTTGACTGCCTTCACACTACTCAATTCACAAGAAAGTGAAACCGAACACTTAGGTCACTAAGCAAGAAGAATGTAAAAATATAGATGTTCATAGAAATCAATGATTTGAATACTAGTAACAGTATTTATTAAGCACTTTCTGCCTGCAGAGCACTGTACTGAGGTGGAAATTGGACCTTGTCCCTGCCCCTCAAGGGGCACAGAGTAAAGACAAGAAGCTATAAGACAGTCACCTTAGCTAGGCTACCTTCAGACTGATTTACAAACTTGGTATTTCAAAACATCTGTACTTCTTTCCTTTTACCTAGAGCTCCTACTCCATAAACGCGGGCAGGTTTCAGCTCTCTTTCAGCTCGGGCGTATTTGGCCGCTGCAACCATTTTCATAGACTTGGTAATTTTCTGGATGTTCTTGATTGACTTCAATCGCCTGGTAACTGAAGATAAACAGAAGTTAGAGCACCTAAAATTTTTTTAGCATCTACAGCTAGCATTTGCTAAGCATGCTGCACTACTGAAAAATTGCCAGCTGGTCAAAACCCAGGAGAAACCTAGCATCTCCTCATTTCTGCTTTTGTTGAGCACCACGAATGGTGACTTTTGGGATTCCAATTACCCATTCATAATCAACAGTCTATCCCTACGACACTGTCAAGATTCGACCCATTTATTTTAACTTCATCTTCTCCGTTTGTACACAAGTACAGCAGGACCTCTTTTAATGCACCTGTGAGCTCGTTACGGGCAGGTAATGTGTTTGTTTAATTTTGTTGTACTGTACTCTCCCAAGCGCTTAGTACAGTGCTCTGCACATAAGCGCTCAATAAATACAACTGATTGATGCACCTAATTGAAAGGGCAACCTATCTACAGAACTGCACTACAAAGCATGCAGTCCTGCTGATTCTTCCAATGAATGCAAGTATTGTTACCTTGGATTCAGCCATGCCCTCCTCACGAAGAGCAAGCAGCTCAAATACAACATGAAGAGCAGAGATGAATGTTGTTAATCAGGGCCAGGTGCAGGGAAGATTAAGGGTATATACCTTTTGCCTTGGACCCCAAAAAAGGAGTTGGGAGCCAAGCAGGATGGTGGAATTTCAGTGTGAAGAAGCTTAGAGTCGACAAAATATGAGGAGATGAAAGCTTTGAAAAGAACGCCATCTCTTCTATTGGACTCAAAGCCAACTTGCATGTTTCTTTTTGATGGCACCTCATTTAGAATATTGGAAGGTGTAATGGGTCCTTCCTCTAGCTCCACGTAGCACCCAAGTTTTGCCTGGGGGCATCCAGTGCTTGGGGAAAAAAAGAGATGCTTGGTGCCGGGAACTCTTTCGTTCTTCCTGTTCTAGTACCTTGCTCAGGAGTCAGGCAAAAAGAACTCTCTATCCACTAAACATTTATACTGAGACCGCAATATTACGGTGAGTGTTTTATCTGCTCCAGGCTTGTCTGTTGAGCTATATTCTTCTACAGCAACAGATGTTTCTTAAATTTCTTTAGTACCACTGTAACTTCCAGGTGTTCTGTGACCACACTGCTGCCATTCCAAGTTTTCCCCAAGGCTCTTGGGCCATTCCATAACACTCCTGGTGATATTTTTAGAAAAGGACTGTCGCACATTATCGTTCTACTGAGACTACACAGAGATTCGAAGACACAGAAGATACTTACTGTCCTTTAAAGTTGCCATATTTCGAACTTGGATCCTAAAAAATGAAAAGTGGGTTTTTTTTTACATTTCAGCTTTAGCTCATCAAGTACAGAACCAATATTTCAATGAAAACAACATATTTGGTATTAATCCTATTTATGGGTTTAATAAATTAGCCAGTCTTATCACCACCAAATAAACTCTCACTGCATGCATATTAGAGAGCATGGGAGTTGCATAAAATGTACAAAATATGGTTCCTGAATTTGAGACTCACAATCAAATGGGGGCAGGAGAAGTGTGAAGAAGTCATAAAAAACTCAGAAATTTGAACTATTTTTAACAGTAACTTTTATACAAATGATTAACCAAACAGAAAAAACTCACACCAAAACTTTTTGCCATTTCAGCCATTCCAGGGACTTTAAGATTTGATTGTGACCCTTTCAGCAGTGAAATAAACACTCATCAATGTTTACAAGATATAGTGAGAGACTTTGCCTCAAGTTGCAGACAGGCTGACAATCTGACAGCAGTTTTAAGCAGAAGGCCTTGAAGAAGCCTGAGAAGGGAGTGGAGGCCTTGGGGAAGGGGATGAAATCTTCAGACACCCAAGGCAAGACTCATGTTGTAAGATGGTTTACCTCAATGAAGTAACAAGACACTCCAGCTTCTACTTTATTTTTATACCAGTTAATAGTAATAGGAATACATCATTCTGGCACTCATTTAAACATACTTTGGTCCAGAAATTTTTGAACCATTTTTTAAATCCAGAACAGCCAATGGCAACGTTAACTCACACGGCATAATGCTTCCCGGAATTATCACTTTATATTTCCCTAGCATATCCTGCCTTACATGACTGACGGCTTACCTGTACTGACCTCTGAACTCCCACTAATAATCTTATCTAAAGAATGGGAAATTGTTTCCCAGTGCAAAAAAAGGCGCAATGGACTGAATTATCCCACTGGGCCAAACATCATTTTTTTACTTCGAATACTTAGTGGTGGTGCAAATCAAGGTTAGAGATTCCTTCCCAATTAAATTCCTCCTGTCCCCTCTCCAAATTAACAAGAAAATTTGTTCAAATGACTACTCCAGTAACAGAAGCTGCATGGCCTAGTGGCAATACCATAAGCCTGGAAGACAGAGGACCCGGGTTCGAATTCTGGCTCTGCCAACTGCTTGCTGTGTGACCTTGGGCAAGTAAACTAACTTCTCCGTGCCCCAGGTCTCCTGTTCTCCCTCCTACTTAGACTCCGAGCCCCAGGTGGGGCAGGGACCGCGTCCAACCTAATTAGCTTGTCTCTCTCCAAGCACTTAGAACAGTGGAAGTGTTTAAAAATACTATTTTAAAGAACACTCCAAAATCTCCTAAACAAATCTGAAATCAGGAAACTGAGATGGCAGCCCTCCTCTTCAATATACCCTGAGGCTAATCCCATCCCCATTCTGGGCCTACACAATTCTGGGACACTCACCATTCCAGGTTATGTCTTTCACATCCACAAAATGAAGCATTTCTATTTCCCTCTAAAGGAACTTTTTAACTGGACTAAGCCAATTACTGACTTATATGAGAGTCAAGGCCTTTTCTATATTGGCGGTAGTAATACTACTATTACTATTATTTATTGCCAATGATTTATGAGAGTCAATGTCTTTTCTATTCATTCAATCACATTTATTAAGCGCTTACAGTGTGCAGAGCACTGTACTAAGTGCTTCCATATGCTTCAAGTCTCAAGGTATCCTCTCCCTGTAAATCAGCTCCAAGGGCATGATGTGTTGGGGCTTTTATCCTCTGCACTCACCTATCCTGACTCCTGTACTTTCTCTTGGAAGACCTTCCCAAGCCCCTACACCTAATGGTTCCAGATCACTCGCTCCAGCCCCTTATTCAGCCACTGACTTCCTACAGCTTGCTTCCTTCCTTCCTTACTTCCTAGAAAAAGCATGGCTTATTGGAAAGAACCCGGGCTTGGGAGTCAGACGATGTGGATTCTAATCCCAGCTCCACCACCTGTCTGATGTGTGACCTTGGACAAGCCACTTAACTAATCTATGCCTCAGTTACCTCCTCTGTAAAATGGGAATTAAAACAGTGAACCCCAAGTGAGACAACCTGAGTATCTTGTATCTACCCCAGGGTTTAGAACAGTGCTTGGCACGTAATAAGCACTTAACAAACACCGTAATTATTATTATTATGGCTAAATGGGAGCTCCGTTTTCCCTGATCTGCGGTCTTTCGTAAGCCAGAGTCTCAAGCCATTCATTCAATCGTATTTATTGAGTACTTACTGTGTGCAAAGCACTTGTACTAAGCGCTTGGAAAGTACAACTCGGCAACAAGTAGAGACAATCCCTACCCAACAACGGGTTGTGTGACTTTGGGTAAGTCACTTGACTTCTCTGGGCCTCAGTTCCCTCATCTATAACATGGGGATGAAGACTGTGGGCCCAACGTGGGACAACCTGATGACCTTGTATCTACTCCAGTGCTTAGAACAGTGCTTGGCACATGGTAAGTGCTTAACAAATGCCATTATTATTATTAATGGGCTCACAGTCTAGAAGAAGCTCCACCCTAGGTACTATCCTTCCTGTTGTTCTTGCGGGTTTACCCTGCACGGAAATTGAGATCCCCGTCTCCCTCCCATTGTTGGATGGCAAAGTCCTCCATTAGAGTATAAGCTCCTTGGGGGCAGGGTTTAGGACTGCCAACTGTACCGCAGTCTTCCAAGACCTTAGGACAGCGTTCTGCACACAATTAATACTCAATAAATGTCACTGATTTGGGGGTGGGGGGTGCCATGCACCCTCCCTGAACTCCTTGCACTACTCAGCGTGGCTCAATGTAAATAAAATGGCATTTATTAAGCACTTTACTATGTGCAAAGCACTGTTCTAAGCGCTGGAAAGAGCACGGGCTTGGGAGTCAGAGGTCATGGATTCAAATCCCGACTCCACCAATTGTCAGCTGTGTGGATCTGGACAAGTCACTTCTCTGTGCCTCAGATACCTCATCTGTAAAATGGGGACTAAGACTGTGAGCCCCACATGGGACAACCTGATCATCTTGTACCCTCCCCAGCGCTTAGAACAGTGCTTGGCACATAGAAAGCGCTTAACAAATGCCATCATTACTATTATATTCATTCATCCAATCGTACTTATTGAACGCTTACCGTGTGCAGAGCACTGTACTAAGCGCTTGGGAAGTACAAATCATCATCAGATAGAGACGGTCCCTCCCCACCAAGGCGCTCACAGTCCCTGGGTTCTGGGCCCGTGCATTTCTCCTTGGGTGACCTCGCCGGCCCTGGGGCTTTGAACACCGGAGTCTTGATCATCAGCTCCTTCGCTGACCTTCATGGCCCTCCCTCCCTCATTCATTCAATCGTATTTATTGAGCGCCTACTGTGTTTAGAGCACTGGACTAAGCGCTTGGGAAGTACAAGTCGGCAACAGAAATAATAATAATAGTAATGATGGCATTTATTAAGTGCTTACTATGTGCAAGGCACTGTTCTAAGCACTGGGGAGGTTACAAGGTGATCATGTTGTCCCACAGGGGGCTCAGTCAGCGTGGCGCAGTGGAAAGAGCCCGGGCTTTGGAGTCCGAGGTCATGGGTTCAAATTCCGACTCCGCCAACTGTCAGCTGTGTGACTCTGGACAAGTCACTTAACTTCTCTGGGCCTCAGTTACCTCATCTGTAAAATGGGGATGGGCATTTTTGTCAGCCCCCTGCGGGACAACCTGATCACCTTGGAACCTCCCCAGCGCTTGGAACAGTGCTTTGCACATAGTAAGCGCTTGATAAATGCCACTATTATTATTAATATTATTATTAATTGGGCTTTTACTGTGTGCAGAGCATTGGCCTAAGCGCTTGGGGAGTCCAAGTTGGCATCATATGGAGCTGGTCCCTACCCAACAGCGGGTTCACAGTCTAGAAGGGGGGGGACAGACAACACAACAAATCAACAAAATAAAATAAATGGAATAAATATGTGCAAATAAAATAAATAAATACGATTGAATGAACGAAGGGATGAATTCCTTCATTCATTCAACCGCATTTTTGTCAGCCCCCTGCGGGACAACCTGATCACCTTGGAACCTCCCCAGCGCTTGGAACAGTGCTTTGCACATAGTAATAGCTTAATAAATGCCACTATCTATTATTATTATTTATTGGGTGGACAGACAACAAAACCAATCAACAAAGTAAAATAAATGGAATAAATATGTACAAATAAAATAAATAAATACGATTAATGAGTGAAGGGATGAATTCCTTCATTCATTCAACCGCATTTTTGTCAGCCCCTGCGGGACAACCTGATCACCTTGGAACCTCCCCAGCGCTTAGACCAGTGCTTTGCACATAGTAAGCGCTTAATAAATGCCACTATCATTATTATTATTATTTATTGGGCGGACACACAATAAAACAAACCAACAAAATAAAATAAATAAATACGATTGAATGAAGGGATGAATTCCTTCATTCATTCAACCGCATTTCTGTCAGTCCACTGCGGGACAACCTGATCACCTTGGAACCTCCCCAGCGCTTAGAACAGTGCTTTGCACATAGTAAGCGCTTAATAAATGCCACTATCATTATTATTATTATTTACTGGGCGGACAGACAAAACAAACCAACAAAATAAAATAAATACGATTGAATGAACGAAGGGATGAATTCCTTCATTCATTCAACCGCATTTCTGTCAGCCCCCTGCGGGACAACCTGATCACCTTGGAAGCTCCCCAGCGCTTAGACCAGTGCTTTGCACATAGTAAGCGCTTAATAAATACCACTACCATTATTATTATTTACTGGGCGGACAGACAACAAAACAAACCAACAAAATAAAATAAATAAATACGATTGAATGAACGAAGGGATGAATTCCTTCATTCATTCAACCGCATTTCTGTCAGCCCCCTGCGGGACAACCTGATCACCATGGAACCTCCCCAGCGTTTAGAACAGTGCTTTGCACATAGTAAGCGCTTAATAAATGCCACTATCATTATTATTATTATTTACTGGGCGGACAGACAACAAAGAAACCAACAAAATAAAATAAATAAATACGATTGAATGAACGAAGGGATGAATTCCTTCATTCATTCAACCGCATTTCTGTCAGCCCCCTGCGGGACAACCTGATCACCATGGAACCTCCCCAGCGTTTAGAACAGTGCTTTGCATATAGTAAGCGCTTAATAAATGCCACTATCATTATTATTATTATTAATTGGGCTTTTACTGTGTGCAGAGCGCTGGCCTAAGCGCTTGGGAAGTCCAAGTCGGCATCATATGGAGCCGGTCCCTACCCAACAGCGGGCTCACAGTCTAGAACGGGGGGGCAGACAACACAACAAATCAACAAAATAAATTAAATGGAATAAATATGTACAAATAAAATAAATAAATACGATTGAATGAATGACAGAACGAATTCATTCATTCAACCGCATTTTTGTCAACCCCCTGCGGGACAACCTGATCACCTTGGAACCTCCCCAGCGCTCAGAACGGTGCTTTGCATATAGTAAGCGCTTAATAAATGCCACTATCATTATTATTTATTGGGCGGACAGACAATAAAACCAATCAACAAAATAAAACAAATGGAATAAATATGTACAAATAAAATAAATAAATACGATTGAATGAACGAAGGGATGAATTCCTTCATTCATTCAACCGCATTTCTCTCAGCCCCCTGCGGGACAACCTGATCACCCTGGAACCTCCCCAGCGCTTAGAACAGTGCTTTGCACATAGTACGCGCTTAATAAATGCCACTATCATTATTATTATTTTTTATTGGGCGGACAGACAACAAAACAAATCAACAAAATAAAATAAATAAATACGATTGAATGAACGAAGGGATGAATTCCTTCGTTCATTCAACCGCATTTCTGTCAGCCCCCTGCGGGACAACCTGATCACCTTGGAACCTCCCCAGCGCTTAGAACAGTGCTTTGCATATAGTAAGCGCTTAATAAATGCCACTATCATTATCATTATTATTAATTGGGCTTTTACTCTAAGCGCTTGGGAAGTCCAAGTCGGCATCATATAGAGCCGGTCCCTACCCAACAGCGGGCTCACAGTCTAGAACGGGGGGACAGACAACACAACAAATCAACAAAATAAATTAAATGGAATAAATATGTACAAATAAAATAAATAAATACGATTGATTGAATGACGGAACGAATTCATTCATTCAACCGCATTCTTGTCAACCCCCTGCGGGACAACCTGATCACCTTGGAACCTCCCCAGCGCTTAGAACAGTGCTTTGCACATAGTAAGCGTTTAATCAATCAATCAATCGTATTTATTGAGCGCTTACTGTGTGCACAGCACTGTACTAAGCGCTTGGGAAGTACAAGTTGGCAACATATAGAGACAGTCCCTACCCAACAATGGGCTCACAGTCTAGAAGGGGGAGACAGGGAACAAAACCAAACATACTAACAAAATAGAACGAATAGAATAGAAATGTACAAGTAAAATAGAGTAATATATATGTACAGACATATATACATATATACAGGTGCTGTGGGGAAGGGAAGGAGGTAAGACGGGGGGGATGGAGAGGGGAACGAGGGGGAAAGGAAGGAAGGGGCTGAGTCTGGGAAGGCCTCCTGGAGGAGGTGAGCTCTCAGTAGGGCCTTGAAGGGAGGAAGAGAGCTAGCTTGGCGGATGGGCAGAGGGATTGGGGGCATTAACCTGATCACCTTGGAACCTCCCCAGCGTTTAGAACAGTGCTTTGCACATAGTAAGCGCTTAATAAATGCCACTATTATTATTATTATTAATTGGGCTTTTACTGTGTGCAGAGCGCTGGCCTAAGCGGTTGGGCAGTCCAAGTCGGCATCCTTTGGAGCCGGTCCCTACGCAGGGTCACGACCCCCCGCCCTTCGCCTCCCTCCTCCCGGGCGAGCGAACCACCCGCCGGCCCCGACCTCTTCCTCCTTCCCTCCTCCTCCTCCTCCTCCATCCTCCCTCCTCCTCCTCCTCCTCCGCGCCGCCCTCCGGGTCCGGTACCATGGCGGCCTCAGGGCCCAGGCTGAGGCGACGGCGGCTCTGGAGAACATGGTGACCGGCCCCCTGAAGGTCGGGCAGACGGGCCGCAACGCGCAGGCGCCGGAGGCCGAACCCGCCCTCCTCTCGCGAGACTGAAGCCTCCTTCGCCCCCCCCTTTCGCCGGGAGAAGAGCCTCCTCTCGCGAGACTGAAGCCTCTTCGGGCTCCTTCGACCCCCGTTTCGCCGGAGAGGGGCTTCCTCTCGCGAGATGAAAAGCGTCCCGCGCGTCGTTCTCCTTCTGGCTCCGTCGTTCGCCTTTTCCTCAGCACATCCGGGTCCTGAGGGGAGGCGCTCCGAGCTGTCGTCGTCGTCGCCGCCATGGGGAAGTCAGATTTTCTGACCCCCAAGGCCATCGCCAACCGCATCAAGTCCAAGGGGCTGCAGAAGCTGCGCTGGTATTGCCAGATGTGCCAGAAGCAGTGCCGGGACGAGGTGAATAATAATAATAATAATAATAATAATAATAATAATAGCATTTATTAAGCGCTTACTCTGTGCAAGGCACTGTTCTAAGCGCTGGGGAGGCTACAAGGTGATCAGGTTGTCCCACAGCGGGCTCATTTTACAGATGAGGTAACTGAGGCCCAGAGAAGTGAAGTGACTTGCCCAAAGTCCCACAGCTGACAATTGGCTGTGCGCATCAATCAATCAATCAATCGTATTTATTGAGCGCTTACTATGTGCAGAGCACTGTACTAAGCGCTTGGGAAGTACAAATTGGCATATATGTATGTATGCACATATATGTATGCACATATATGTATGTATATGCACATATATGTATATATGTGCGTATATGTATATATGGGCCCACAGTCTTAATCCCCATTTTGCAGATGAGGTAAGTGAGGCCCAGAGAAGTGAGGTGACTTGCCCAAAGTCCCACAGCTGACAATTGGCTGTGCGTATATGTATATATGGGCCCACAGTCTTAATCCCCATTTTGCAGATGAGGTAACTGAGGCCCAGACAAGTGAGGTGACTTGCCCAAAGTCCCTCAGCTGGCAGTTGGCTGTGTGTATATGTATACAGCCGATCTGTATATATGTGTGCAAATATTTATTACTCTATTTTATTTGTACCTATTTATTCTATTTATTTTATTTTGTGAGTATGTTTGGTTTTGTTCTCTGTCTCCCCCTTTTAGACCGTGAGCCCACTGTTGGGTAGGGACTGTCTCTATGTGTTGCCAATTTGTACTTCCCAAGCGCTTAGTACAGTGCTCTGCACCTAGTAAGCGCTCAATAAATACGATTGATGATGATCAGCCCCCTCACTGACCTCCCGGCCTCCTGTCCCTCCCCTCTCCAGTACGTAAATACCATTGATTAATTGATTTCACAAGGGCTAGCACATTTTAGTGACCTGTCAGAATCAAATAATTTGTTTACATCTTTCTGCTTTCAGAATGGCTTTAAATGTCATTGTATGTCCGAGTCTCATCAGAGACAACTACTTTTGGCTTCAGAGGATCCTCAGCAGTTTATGGACTATTTTTCAGAGTGAGTACCTGGAAAACATTCTTATCAAATAGTTTTATTATGTTCACTTAAACATTCTAACATATCCTTTATGATATTTAAATGGAAGGTTTTTTTTGTTTCCTGAATCCACATAGGACATTGTTTCTAGGTGACAGCTAATTACTGTTTCATTTGATACATTTGTGGGATAAAAGTCATTTTTTGATGATACATTTAAAATTCTACTTTTAATAATTTCTCAGGAAGTGAACAAGAGATAGAAAAGTAGCAGTTCCTATTTTCTTATTAAGTACCACCAATGAAAATGATATAGAATAGCTATTCACAGACAGCGTATATGAGTAGTTGCCAACAGCTGCGATGCACTTTTTCCATCGGTGCACTACACGCTGTAAAACTTGTCACAACAAAAGTAATCACAAACTTTTCTAACTATTGCCCTGTTATTAAAACGTTGCTCGTGTAATCCGTTCTCAGTGGATTTAAGCAATGATAATCCAAAGGTGCGAGACAAATTTATCAGCAAAGTGGGACTAGAGTGGTCTGTCCCAAGGTCCATCGCCAGAGTGTTGGCAGACTAGTATGAGGTTAGGAATTGTTACAAGGGAGAAGCATGTTGTTCATGTTTTAATTTGAACAAGTACATGGTGTGCATCTTTTCACTTTCTTCTTCGTCTCGGTGAACTTCTGAGTTACTCGTCATTCCCTTTGGCATAAAATCCCACAGGCAGGATCCTCTTTGTGTCTCAAACACAGATTCTGTGATTGGATAATGAGTTAGTTGCAGAATCCTCATCTTCAGTGTCCCAGACCTGTTCAATAAGCTACACTGCCTTTCTGGACTCAGACTTTCTCTGAACAACTGTTGTGGTGTTTCACCAAATTGAATAGTATAAATATAATCGGATCTGAAGCAGAGGATGGAAAAATCATCCCTGGTTCCTTCTAGGCCTTTACCTGATTTTATCAGTTTGGGGCAAGAACAACAAACACCTCCTAAATTTCATAGAACATACAATAAATATCATTAGTATTTCATAGTCTAATATGATTGTTTAATTTGCAAAGTAGTTATTGTGCTGATAGACTCGTGCATGGGTTTTGCCCACTATGTGTATTTTTTTTTCTCTCCTCCACAAGGGAATTCCGAAATGACTTCTTAGAACTTCTCAGGAGACGATTTGGTAAATATGTCTAGATTTTACCTATATTGTCATTTTAATTGCAATTCTGTAATCTCAAAAATTTTACAGTTTAATTTGTTTTCTTAGGCACAAAGCGAGTCCACAACAACATTGTATATAATGAATACATCAGCCATCGAGAGCACATCCATATGAATGCCACCCAGTGGGAAACTTTGACGGATTTTACCAAGTGGTTAGGCAGAGAAGGTAACTTCAGTTCCACAAAAATAAATTATTTGAATGATGGATACGTGTCATCGCTGAATGGAGAATTGATATAATTTGGAGCCGTAGTGCCAAAAGCCAAAAATGTAATGGGGCCAACAAGCTGAGGCACAGTGTTGAGAGGAATATGACGTCCTGCAATGAAGTAAGCATGTGTCGTACAAAGACGGGCACTAAACTCGAGTTGGGGTTGCCTTGATCAGGATAAGGAGGGTCCTTTATATTAAATTTAAACTGATTTTAACTGGAAATCCCCAGCTTTACAAAAAGTAACCTTTTTTTCTAATTTTACCCAAGAAAGGGGACTCAGGCGTCCCCTCTTTCACACAGATACCTTAATTTGTTTTTATTGGAACGATCTCAACTCCCCTGGGAAAAAAGAATACAGTAAAAACCCAAAAATAAAAGACTCTGAGAACAATACTTACCCTTTTTCCTGACTTTTGAAAAGTGCCTTTTTGAGAAGTTTACCCCAAAGTGGGGTAACAGTATTTGTCATTTTCCATCTCCAATCTTCAGGGAAGGAGGAGTTTGGAAAGAAGTGAGAAGAGGTAAATATTATGTCTGTGTTGCAATAATGAAAAAATAATCAATTTTATGCATGACATCTCTTTCACTAGCTCCTTGAGGGTGGTGACTATGACTTTTTAATTGTACAGTCAGTGAGAAGATATATGCCTAATAAATAATGAAAATGAACACAAATTTCCCCACTTCAAGATTGATGCCTCAACTTTCTTCATCACCTTTGCCGTTACTGTATGTTTGCAGATGTTTTCCTTTCTTAAATGTGATGAAATGCTTTAAATTTTTAAAGTAGACTCTGATTATAAATTTAAGGATTGTCTTTTGAAGGTTTATGCAAAGTGGATGAGACGCCCAAAGGGTGGTATATCCAGTACATTGACAGAGACCCTGAGACTATCCGCAGACAACAGGAACAAGAGAAGAAGAAGAAGCAAGACCTCGATGACGAAGAAAAGACCGCCAAGTTCATTGAAGAGCAAGTGAGAAGAGGCTTAGAAGGAAAAGAGCAGGTGGGAAACTATGTATCAGTTCACAGCACCAGTAGTGAGTTTACAGAAGCAAAATTTCCTGGATTTTAGTATCTAACTGAATTTTGATAGCCCATTTTTTACTTAAATGATTCTGCTTGTCATTGTACTTCCCACTCTGAAATTTTAAGTGTAGAAAATTGGCTGTGAGAAGCCTATGGTGGAACTGACACACTACAAAAACCATTGAGGGTATTTGATATAGAATTATATTCTGATCTTGTGGCTCTGGAAGTGGTTTGTTACTTTGATATTTAAATTGGACCATCAGTCAAGCTGGGTCACCCATGCAGCTGCAGAAGAGATAGGGCTCCAAACCAGAAAAATCAGCTCCCCTTTATCCGTGGAGTCCAACTCATTGGTCCCATGTAGTAAATGATGTTCAGTAGAAAATCCTTCATGGAAGATGGGAAATAATATTCATAATCTAATTGGAATGATGCCAGACTTGTTTACTAACATAGAGATGGTAAAATATAGACCTAATGCAGGGTTATGTGGTCTTCATGTCAGTTTAATGGTGGATTGTCACCTTGAAACTTTCTTTTCTTTTTCTTTGGCCAGGGAGTCTCTGTTTTTACAGAATTAAACAGAGAAAATGAAGAAGAGAAAGGTAAGTGATATTTTTAAAAAGTGAATGCTTTGATTTCTGTAAATTAAGCATATTAGTGAATGGAAAAGATCAACTCCTAATATATACAAATTTCCCTAAACTTTCCATGAATAAGGTATAGTTTCCTGTCAGTTTGTCTGAGAAATTTAACTGTTTTTGCTGAGTTTCATATTATTTGATGTAACCCTGTCCTGCTTTTTAATTTTATTTTTTACCTAGTTGCATTTAATTTGAATAAAGGAGCAAGCACATCAGCATCAACAACTCCCAAACCCAGGTGAGATAAACATTTGAACATCTGGATTAAAATGTCATTCAGTAGGTGTGCTTTTTAAGGAAAGGAGCTATTTCACTCCATATATCCCCATTTTGATTGAGTTTTTTTAACTTTTAGTACAGGTTTTATGTTTACATCACTGCAATGAAAATATAATGTTATTTGATCTCTGCAGTAAAGTAATTTTTTCAGTGAAAGGATTCTTTATATTTAGTGGTAACATAGATCTAGGTCCCCAGTGGTCATGTTGGCAAATTCCTTGTTTTTTTCTTTAAAAAAAAAATAGTTTTTGTTAAGCACTTACTATGTGCCAGGCACTGTCTTAAGCACTGGGGTAGATACAAGATAATCAGAGGTTGGACACAGTCCCTGTCCCACACAGGGCGCATAGTATTAATCCCCATTTTACAGATGAGGTGACTGAGGCACAGAGAAGTTAACTGACATGGCCAGAGTCACACAGCAGATGTGGCAGAACCAGGATTAGAACCCAGGTCTTTCTGATTCCCAGACCCGTGCTCTATTCACTAGGCCACACTGTTTCTCGCTGGTTTTCATTCCAAAACTGTGAGATTTGATAGTTCCACAACCCCGCCCATGAAATCTGGGGGAGCATATAGGTCATCTTGCAAATAGATTAAAATAATTTTCAGACCAACAGACAATTTTTTTTGCTGTTTCACGAAGTTTTTGCCAGCTGTCTACCAACATTTTAGCAACGATACATCTAGTGTAACTGAAAGACAGTAGCCTAAAGAAATAAGTGCTTTAGGTAAATTGTTTTCAATTTTTGTTAAAACCCTTTTAAAACCTTTGTTAAAGCCTCAGCGTAATTTTCTTATAGGCCTATCTTAGTACTTCTTAGGTTCTTGGACCCGGGGGTCAGTGTTTATTCCTTAGTGCTTTGCACATAGTAAGTGCTTAACAAATACCAAAATTATTAATAGGAGGGTACTGAAGACAGTTAAGAAGGTCAAGAATCAGACAGAGGCCAAGATGTAGAGAGTGAACTAGTTAGGGGAGACAGCATGGCCTACTGGGTGAGCCATGCGCTGGAAGTGGAGACCCAGGATCAAATCCCAGCTTTGCCATTGGCCTATTGTATGACTTTGGATAAGTAATTTAAAACTCCTCTGGGTCTCAATTTCTTCACCTTAAAATGGGAATAAAATAGAACATGAGCCCTGTGTGGGGCAGGGACCGTGTCCCGTCTCATAACCCAGCATCTGCCCCAGCGCTTATAGCATGCACTTCTGTTAGTGTTATTACTAAATATAATAATAATAACAATAATAAAAAGCATAGTCCAGCCAGCCCTACCTGGGAAGAGACTTTATCCTAAAGACAGTTCCAGATACATAATCAATTTTCCAAGTGCTTAGTATAGTGTTTTGCGCACAGTAAGTGCTTGATATATATCAGTGATTGATTGTAACTAAAATTCTTTCCAACAGTTCCCTGGGGACCAGTGCATTGAAGATGGTCAAGGGTGCAGCATCAACAAAACGGAAAGAATCTTCCCATAGCTCATCTCAGTCGAAAGAGAAAAAGAAGAAATCTGCACTTGATGAGATTATGGAGGTACGTTGGGTTTAATTATGAGTTCAGTGTTCAAGTCCAAGCCAGTTGCCATTGACTTGCTTCAGCACTAATGAAAGCCCAAAGAAAGTATTTCTTGTGGTTAACTGAGGAAAGCTCAGTGAGTTTGGGGAAATATACACTCCATTCTTCTGTAATGTGGGTTTTCTCTAGGCTCTTTGGATAGAACGTTGTTAGGGAATTAGGGAACTTTATTCTGTCAGTGCTTGTCTACCTGGATACACAGTTGGCGATACAGAGTTGGAAGAAATGGTTGTGTGTAAGCAAGTAGTGGAGTTAAGGGGCACCTATTATCCCAGCTCTGTCACTTAACCTACTGCGTGACCTTGGGCAAGTTACTTAACATTTCTGTGCCTCGGTTTCCTCATCTGCAAAATGGGGACTTCAGTACCTGTTCTCCCTCCTATCTAGACTGTGTGCCCCATGTTGGACCTGATGATCTAGTGTCTATCCTGCCACTTAATACAGTGCTTGGCACATAGTGAGTGCTTAACAAGTAACATTTTTATAATTATTATTATTATCATTGCTACCCTGGGTTTCATCAAGAATCTAATTATCCCTGTTAGATGAGAAATGAATGTATTATGTGTCTGGGCAACTTGTGAGTACACAGACTTAAATGGCAGTCTGGCACTCAGAAAATACAGTTGAATGAAATGCAGGAATGGGCAATTTGCAAAACTGATTGGGGAAGGAAGTGGTCAGTGGAAATGGGAAGAAAGATAGGAGGCCCACTCTCTTGCCTAAGGAGTAATCACAGCCACTTTGTAAACAAGAGGTTTAGTCATGATAGCCAAAGAACTTGACGTCCAAAAGGCCAACTTCTCTATGTCTCTGGTCCGTCCGTGTGGCCATTTTCAACTAGTGTGGGAGATAAATTCCCCTCCCAGACCTTTAAGCCCCTCGTTGCATCCCAACTTTAACTCACTTCCTCTTCTTAGACAACCAGTACCTTGGGACCAGGGGGTGGGTACAGTTACAATGTTGGGAAGGTTGAGGCAGTTTCTCATCGAAAATGGTTTGGCATGAAGAGTGCTCCTATCAGTTAATGTTTCATGTATATGCTTTACTGGTTGTAGTTTTGTACTATTAAATTTTAACCTGATTTTCCTGTTGGTTTGATTGTATTATTCTCCCCCATTTAAATTGTGAGCCCCTTCTAGGTCAAGGACCATGTCTTAGCTAATATTCACGTAATCACCCAAACTATACAGTGTCCTGCATGTTGTCCACATGTAATAATGTAGTAGTAATACACCTGTAGTAATAGTAATGGGACCCATGAGTTACATAAAATTAAGTAGGATAGCATATTTGTTTTTCAGTTTGAGGAAGAAAAGAAAAAAAGTTCTCGGACAGATTATTGGCTGCAGCCTGTAAGTATCCATCAAGAGTTTGTAATGCTCTAAGTTGTTTGAGAGTTCAGCAGCTCTTAAATTCAAATGATCACAAGTGATTTGGACAAGTAGAGTTGGCTAATAAAAATATTTTTGGTTGCTTTAAATATTTAAGGTTTGTGTGTACAGCAGTGGTATTCTTTATTTAAAATACTGTTTCTTCAGTTGTTAAATCTACTATTAGATGTTATTAATGGAAGATTGTAATTTTTTGAAGACTGCATTATATTTTCCATCTTTTGCCCTGAAAACAGTGATATTCTTTTTAACACACTGAAGAATAAAAATATAAAAGTAGAAGTACCACTACTTTGTAAAATGATTGTGTAATTTAAGAACATCTTCACGAGCTCTGCAGAAGAAAGTGAGTTTGAATTGCAAGTTGAAAAAGTATATTTTAGTTGTTAATGCATTGGTTTTGAGCAGGCCAAAATGTGAGGTTTACATGCAAAAAACTCATCCATTTTTATTTTCTTCATAAGCCGTCTGACCTTTTATCAGTTATGAATAATAACAATTGTTATTATATTTACTAAGCAATTGCATATGCTACATCTTGGGATGTGTATAAGATTGAGCACAATCCCTATCCCTCAGGATGTAGACTTTAAAATCCCCCCCCCCCCCCAAAGAATACTTTTATTGTGCTTGTATCAGTGTCGTGATTGTTGTGACAAGATGGGATTAGCATGTACTAATCCTCTGGTCACTATTTACAATCTTTTGGAGATACTTGTTCCATTCATTGAAAAGCAGTTGTGTCACAGAAACTGCTTATGTTGGCAGCTTTGTTAAAAGTCATAGAAAGATGCAAATTGTTCATCCTTTATTTTGCTCTTTGAATAAGCCTTTCAAGCTTTCACACCCTTCACCAGGGGCATTTAATTTGCTTCTTATTCCCTAAGGACTGTGATTTAATATCAGACTTTTTCCTTTTAGTATCTCTTTGCTTTGTTGAAAGGAAATAACCAATGCTGAGTAGGGCATCAACCAGTATAGCAATACTGTAAAGCAAATGATTCAATTAGCATTACTACCTTGTAGAAACCATCTTTATCTTTACATTAGGACTCAAAAGTCAAACAGTCTCAGATTTCTCTACCGTCATCATCAGTGATATTTGAGTGCTTACTATGTGCAGAGCACTAACCACTTGGCAGAATATAGTACAACAGAGTTGGTAGGCACATTCCCTGCCCACAATGAGCTCACAGTCTAGATAAGGAGACAGACATTAATATAAATAATTTATAATATGTAAAATATAATTTATAATTTAAATTTACCATTTTTAGAATTAGATCTCTCAGGAGAGGAAAAAAAAATACTCCCAGTAAAGCCAAGTTGATGTAGAAGAATTATTTTTGATTCAAAGATTGATAACATGGTAAGAAAGTTTCATGGATGATAAACATTGAAATCTTAATGTGATGGGATTCACCCTTTGCAACTCTGTAGCAGGACTTCCATAACCTGTCTCATCTGATCATAGGTCAAGGGTGAATGCATCTCTCAAGCTGTTTATATTTCCAACCGGAGATATAGTGCAGGGAAGATCCTGATTTGTGTTTCTGAGCTAAGGCAGACTTCTGTTGACTACCTTTGCAAAAGGACCAGGATTTCAGAAAACCAAAGTAATGAAGAGTAAACCCATTTCTTAGGTCAACATGCTTGTGTGACCAATTAGGCAGCCAGCAAGAAGGAGCGGAAGGAAAGAAAAGAGTCATCGGGTACATTTCCTGATACCAGAAGCTAATTCTGAATTGCCATCAGTAGGAAGGCTTCTCATATTCTATAGCACAGTAAACCAGTTTCTCTGAGAGTATAATGTCATGGTTAGTGATTAGAAATATAGGAACAGCATGGCAAGGGGCTTTTTATTTACATTTTATCTCTTTTTGTTTTGCAGGAAATAGTTGTAAAAATTATGACCAAAAGACTTGGAGAGAAATATCACAAGAAAAAAGCAGTAATCAAGGTAATTTGGGAATCTTTAAGAAGGTGACTTAATGACATTGTTAGTTGGATTTAAGACAGACCCCTCCCTAAAATCTAGTGCTTTAAATGGAAAAAATAATTGAATGAATTTTGTATGATACATATTGAAATTGCTCAAATGATTCCAAACTGTTCAGTCTTTTTTGTGATGCAGTGGTAATACAAGGTGATAAGCCATAAGTTATTACCTAGTCAGCCACCTGCACAGACGCTCATCCTACCTTCCACCTACATGCCCTGACTTTCAGGGTATAACATGTAGAGGAATGGCCTTTTTAGTGATCCGTTCTCCCCAGGTCCTCCCCTGTTCAGATTGAGGAAGGAGGATGAGAGGAGTGCTTAAGGAGGAGCTGTTGTTTTCGTGGGAAGCAGGGGAGGAGAAGGACTCACCTTGGAGACTCCCCCATTTTCCAGTTAGGGATTTGGACCAGGGAAGATCCTGATTTTAAGACTTTCTGTTCGGCCCCATGGTTTTTATCCCCATCAATCAATCAATAAGTAGTATTTTATTGAGCACTTACTGTGTACAGAGCACTACACTAAGTACTTGGGAAAGTAAGGAGAATTAGAAGACATGATCTCTGCTCTTGTGGAGCCTGCGGTCTAGTGGGAAAGTCAGACACCAGGTAACTATGGATGGGAGGAAGAATGGATGAACTGGATATGTGGATGGCTTAAGTAGAAGAGTAGGTAAGACATTTTGTTCAAAAATGTTATTTTGTGTGTACTTAAATGAGAAGGTAGTTCAATAGTGCAGAAGAGTTGGGAGGATACGACTTGCAGGGAAGAAAAATTTAGCTGCAAAGGAGGAAGGAAGGAGTCCCAGGCAAGAGGAAGAATTTGAGCAAGGAGAGTCAAAAACATTCCTCTCAAAATCATCTCATTATGCCTAAAAGAATGCAAGCTGAGGTCTGGTGGGAAGAGTAGGTAAATAAAAGGAAGAGTAAGTTTTGGACCAAAATTAAGCAAGGTTGCTTTAGCATTGTTGAGATGCCCACTGATATCGATGATGTCCAGAGTCTGCATTGTGTTCAGACACAGGAAAGAAGTATTATATTTCTAAGGAAATACTCTCCATGCAGTTGTTCTATGTATATCAGAAATATAGTTAAAACCCCAAATTTTGAAGTCTTTGAAACTTTTTACCAAATAAAAAACGCTGATAGTCTTTTATTGCCTTGTTTTAAACCTCACAGGCGATAGGCTGCAAATGTATTCTCTTCCCCTTTTTCAACCCCCAAACTAATAATGTAATAATAATGATAGCGACATTCGGTAAGCATTTACTATGTGCCAAGCACTGTACTAAGCACCGGGTAGATAAAAGATAATTAGGTTAGACAGAACCCATTCCTGCATGGGGCTCACAGTGTAAGAAGGAGGGAGAACAGATATTGAATTCCCATTTTAGAGATGAGGGAACTAATGCACAGAGAAGTTAAGTGACTTGTCCAAAGTCTCACAGCAGAAAATGTCAGAGCCAGGTCCTCTGACCCCCGGGCCCACATTGTTTCCACTAGTCCATGCTGCTACTCTGTGATTTCACTTTAGTCTCATGCATTTCTCCTTTTGGTAGATTTGAAGCTGGGCAAAGCCCATTACAAAGCCAAGACTTCACCGTGCGTTTCCGAGGAGAGTTTGTCATCTCCCAACGTTGCCATCTCCACCATCCCACCAGATAAATCCCCCAAAAAATTCCAACCCAGACCCTCGCCCTGTAATGAACACCACCTTTTTTGATTGGCATGTCACTTATCAGGCATCAAATTCTCTTTTCTTAGCCTGTTTCACTGAGGTTAATGTATTTCTTCCGTAGTAACAATGTTAATTCTACATGGCAGGAAGTAATCGACAAATACACAGCAGTCGTAAAGATGATTGATTCTGGAGACAAACTAAAACTTGACCAGACTCATCTAGAGACAGTAATACCGGCACCAGGTAAATCAATTTGCAAAACAACTAGCAAATATACTGTCAGTATGATTGATTCCATGCTTAGAACCATAATTCATCAACTTCATTTAAGGGTTATGGGTACAAGTTTCCTTTTTGGTGCGTTATTAGCTAATGTTGCTGATCAAGATCTGCCTTAAGATATTTTGGTAATTTACCATCCTTGTATACAACTTCTTTTAGCATGAGCATTTTATTTTTTTCCCCCCCAGGACACTCATACAGCTTTTCGAGAAAGACAGTGACATTTTGTGGATGACATGAATTGGTTTTGGCAGATGAATGTATCTTTTATTGGTTGTTACCTGAATGAGTTATGTACAAACTAGGGCTTTTCAAATATTTTTTCCCATTATCTTTGTTGCTGGATTTTGTGTGCACAGACATCTGGGTGCAAGCACGCCCTTTGCATTTTAAAATCATTGTCACTCCTCCAAGCTGAGCTTTTACCATAGGCTTTTTAGAAAATACTGTCTAGTAATACTTCATCTTCCCTGTCGTCGGTTTCATAGCACAGCTTATTAATCCTAACTTTACGTCGTTACGGTAACAGACTGGTAGCATCCAACCCATTTTACTGCTGGGGAAACTGAGAGACAGAGTAGAGACATCAAGGGTAATAATGGTATTTATTTAAGCCCCTACTAAGAGCTTAAGCACTGAGGTAGATACAAGATAAATGTAGTTTCTGTCCCATCCAGAATCCACAGCCTTAAGAGGCAGGGAGAGCTGCTATCCGTGTTTTATAGATTTGGAAATTAAAGAGGTTCCTCACCATCGATTTTTAAAGTGCGTACAACTTGTCCCCTCCTCCCTTTACCTCACTGTTCTCCTACTACAACCCAGCCTGCACACTTCCCTCCTGTAGCACCAGCTTGTTCACTGTGCCCCAATCTCATCTGTCTCTCTGCTGACCCTTTTCTCATAGCATCCCTCCCCCTCCATATTCGCCAGACCACCACTCTTCCCACTTGCCAAAGCCTTATTAAGGTCCCATCTTCTCCAAGAGGCCTTCCCCGATTAAGCTGTCTTTTTCCCCGATTCCCTCTCCCTTCTGTGTCATTCCTGCATTTGGATCTGAGACTTTGGGGCATTTGGTATTTGCCCCACCCTCAGTCCCATAGCACTTATGTACATACCTATAAATTATAAATTGTTTATTTATATTAATGTCTGTCTCTTCCCTGTAGGCTGTAAGCTCCTTGCAGGCAGGGAAGGTGTCCATGAACACTGTTGTGTTGTACTCCCAAGTGCCTAATACAGTGCTGTGCACACATTAAGAGTTCAATAAATACCACTGATTTGTTGATTGATTGGAGGTAAGTGACTTGCCCGAGGTCACGCAGTAAGCCATTAGCAGAGGTGGGACTAGAACCCAGATCTCTGACTCCCAATCCCATGCTGTTTTCACTAGATCATGTTACCTCCTTGATCGTTCAGGAGTTGGGCTGGAAAAGTTACCAACATCTCCTGATTTCTAGTTCTTCACTCAGTTAAATACACACTGTACTTTCTCTCTGTAGCTGATTTCTTCCCCATGTGAAAACATCACCATGAATTTTCAAAGTGGCAGATGAGGAAAATATGATTTCTCCAGGAATCTTAGCAATGGTCTCTCAAGTATAGTGTTATCGTTTTGAACCCATGTGAAAATGCTTGAGCATGCAAATATATATTCTAAACAATCAGAGAATGTTTCTTTGGGGCTAAAGGAATTCTTCTTATTCAAAGAGATTTTATGTTTTTCCTTCAGGATAACTAGCTTTGTGGCTAAGAAGCCAGAAAATAGAAAAATAGATTTTCTTTGCATTAAGTTTCCTTTGGTTTGCTCTTTCAGGAAAGAAAGTTCTGGTTCTGAATGGGGGCTACAGAGGCAATGAAGGAACTTTAGATTCCATCAATGAAAAAACTTTTTCGGCCACTATAATCATTGAAACAGTAAGTGTGTTAATATAGAGACAATTACTTCAAGCTGCAATGTTAAGAATGTTAACTTTATAGGACTTTTGCTGTCCTATACAGACTATAAATGCTCCCCGAAAGATAGTCACAAGTGGGATCAGAAGGATTTCAAAATAACCAGGAACAAAGTGGTTGTGGAGCAAAAAAAATCCTTTCCTGAATCTTCCTCATGTTTAATATGAAAAACAATTTGTTTATGTGATAAGTCAAACTCTAATGGCAGCAGTTGTCTTGTTATAATAAATGGAAAAAGGGATAATCAGGCACAGAGAGAGCACTTAGTTAACTCAGGGCATCAGATGATGTATGCTGAAGTAATTTACTTAGAGAAGACTGGTTTGGGGACATTATTCAAAATATGAACCAGAGAAAAGTCATTTACATTTCAGAAGAAGATAACACACTGATATTTCCTGGTCTTCTGAGTTCTGAGGGAAAAATGAAATCCAAAGTGTATCTATTCTTGTTTGACTCATTATTTATTCTTTCTCACACCCCTCTGAAAATAGTTGGTTTCCACTCAGCATTTTCTACAGTTTTTTCTGGAAAGAACACTACTTAGGTCCTAGTTTGAGGGGGTTTGAGTAAATCTAATATTTAGTCCTCAAGCTGCATTAGAGTGCAAGCTCCCTGTGGGCAAAGGAAGGTGTCTTGTAGGTCACTATTATACCTTCCCACTAGCTTTGTACAGTGCATTTTAGGTACCTAATAAATACTGCTACTAATACTATCACTGTCTAAAAATATCACTCACCAACTGAAACCGTGGGGACCTACTGAGGATATCAAAGATAAGGGAGTTCAAGTTTGGCATCCAGGAGTTGTCCAAATGATTTAAGTAGGGTGTCTTGAAAACCTGATAAATTATTCCATGATAGATCTCATATAAAGTCATGGAAAAGTCCGCATTTCCTCACCTAATTGGATTTCACCCTTTCTACGTTGGGCTTTTGTGAGATCAGTTTTTTCATCTCAGGAGAAACATTTTTCTTGACTAAAAATAATTGATGACTTTTGAGTTTTTTCTATGTTGTCAATACATCTTCAGTTCAGAGTTTGTCGATTTTCATCAAAAGCTGATCTCTTGTCTCCCTGCCTGGAAATCCGAGGTATACCCATCTCAAAACGTGGCATTCAGCCTCTTCCTTCCTAATGCCCTAATTGCCTGCAGAGCTGCCCAAAGAGAGAACTTCTGAGGGAACTTTGTGGCAGAGCCACATAAAAAGCCTTTTTTGCTGATGGCAAAGCAGTGTGAGTTTAGGTCCAAGATGCTGCTGGAGGGAGAGAACCCACCTGCTGGGTTCTTTCTCTTCCCCCCAAACTGCCAGACACAAACCACAAGAATCTTTTAAGTGGTCTCTCCTGCTGTTTGAGTCATTCCTGGTATCCTCCTCTTTTTCAGGGACAGTAACCATAAGCTACTGGGAATTTATAGCAATACCCACAAACAGTTTATAAAAGCAACCAACCACCTAAGCCATTCTGAATTAGCTCCCACTCTTTGCCATCAGAAGAGTTACTCCACCACGGACTGCTTTCCCAGCCCCTTGTTTTCTGGTTACTCTGTTGTTAGACTCTCATGAGTTTCCAAAATAACTAACTCTGAGGTCTTATAGCCAGCCCCCATTGGTCATAAGAAGACAAAAATCAGACCCCGGAAAATCTATCCCTGCACTGCCAGTCAGGATATTGTTTCGTTGAATGCAGAACCTGCAGTATGAGCTTGCCCTGGCAGCTTGGATGTAAGCTTCAGTTCTCAGGAGAGCATGGTGGGGTTTTTTTTGTTTTGTTTTGTTTTTTCAAAATTTATTTCTGTCTTTTCCAAAGTTGAGAGTAGATCCCAATCCTAAATCTGAACAGAAATAATTAGGTTGACTAAAGGGCATTTTGTGATTGGGGTTTTTATGTGACAGGAATTTGTGTCTGAAGGTAGTGAATTGCCTCTGTTACTTGATTTATATCTCATGTTTTTGACATCTCTTTTATACATACATAAATACCTACACACACACACTCTTTCTCTCTCTCCCCCCTCCCTCCCCTCTCTTTCGCTCTTTCTCTTTTTCATATATATAAATGAACAGGACTGATTTCATTAAAGTCAAGAGGTTTACCTTGACACTTTTCAGAAAACCAGTAAACTAACATTCAAGAATGGAATGGCATAAGTAGGTCTTATAAACTACTTACAGCACTTTTCAGGAAATCATTGAAGTGAACTCAAATCTTGATGTTGAGGGAATCAAGTAGACTTTTCTTAAAACTTTGAAGAGATATAACTATTTAAATATCCACTTCTGCACACTTACAGCACTTTTCAGGAAATTATTGAAGTGAACTCAAATGATGTTGAGAGGGAATCAAGTAGACTTTTTTTGAAACTCTGAATAGATATAACTATTTAAATATCCACTTCTGCACACTTTAGATTCTGGGGGAAAACTATAGAGGGTAGGAAGAGGATATACATTTGTATTGTTTTCTTGACACTTATCCAAACATGTGTTTCTCATTTTTTATTTATAGGGTCCTTTAAAGGGACGCAGAGTTGAAGGTATTCAATATGAGGACATTTCCAAAATTGCCTGAGGAGGGAAGTCAGTTGGTAAAGACACATATTAAAACTCCAAAACATCAAATTGGTGTTCTCTAAGCCTGTGTGACTCTACTGTGTTAGGGTTTTAATTTTGTATTGGCTGAGACCAGTGAGCCTTTCATGGGTTTTTGGTACTCCCCCCACCGCCCCCACCACCTCTCTCACTAGGCTCCATCTGTTACCCCTTCTCTTCTTTCCCTATCCCTCCCTAAATGTTTTTGACCATAGGGTCATGGCCTCTCTTTGTCCTGTTAGCCTTGGCTTCTCTCTCAGTTGCCTTCAGGTAGCCTGGGCTTTTTCCAGGCAGCCAGAGGATGACCCAAGTGTTTATATGTCTTTGTGTCTCTATCTCTCTGTCCCCCTTCTCTTCCCTGTAACCTGAGTGTCCACCCGACACATATGCAGCTTCAAAACCTGCATTTTTATCAAGCACACCTCAAGGATATCATGTATAAAGTGCAAACACATGAATTTATTTAAATGCCATTGTAAATTTATCTGAAAATGTTAATTTTTTTGTCAGTTTGTAGCGTTTTTGTCCTTAATAATTTTATTTCTTTATTTGTAATATTTTCTGTATCTTTGCAGTTGGACACTTTTATTAAAAAGTAAAGTATTTTATACAAAGCAAGAAATATTTTCAGATACTTATGTGGCATCATTATTGGAAATTCTTTTTGGGGAAACTACAACTTTAATGGTGAAGTGGGAGTACAGTGCCTGACACTTAGTAAGTGCTTAATAATTATCATTTAAAAAGTCTAGATTTGAGAGTATGTAAAGGAAATAATAAGTAGGATGAAAAAGATGAAAAACAAAATTTTTTTCAAAGTTATGGCACTTTAAAAAGAGGTCTGTATATTATACCACACTAACACAATTTAAAACTTTTAATTGTTACTTTGCCTAAAAAATGCCTTAAAAAAATAAAAGCATAATGGCATGTTATCATCTGTCAAGAGGAAGTGGTGAGAAGCAGGCCAAGATGAAGAAATGCAAAAATACTATCAGATACCCAATCTCAACCCCATGAATTTTTCCATAGAATTTCAACTGCTTTGGAGTCAAGTTACTTTAATCCTGGAAAGTCCCCATTTAAATCATTTCATGGTTGCTGTTTTTATCCCCAACTGAAAAAATTGCATTTAAAATTATCACCATCATTGTGCATCTCAAGACACAGAACTGGGATCTAATATCTCCTGGCTTCTAAGTCCATTGTTGATGACTTTACACAGACAGTTCTCTCCTTCTTCCGCGGGTTTCCAGTTAGTAATATCTGCCCATAGTATTTCTTAAGCTGCAAAGACCAGGTGATGTTCAGAATATCCATAACTTAGTTCTATTCTTGATTTATCTTTCATATTTGTAATTTATATTAGTCTTTTTCCCCCATAGATTGTTACAACTGTTATATTGTACTCTCCCCAGTGCTTAGTACAGTGTTTTGCACACAGTAAGTGCTCAATAAACATGATTGAATGAGTGGAAAGGACTTTGATGACATATTACAGAAATGCTGAGGATTTGTCATAGTAAAAGCAGCCATATTAATTGCCCCAGTTTGCCCAAAATTATTTCTGTCTAATGTAGGGATTGACATCAATAAGCACCAAGGAACAGGAAAGGTTTTGCCCACATCATGTAATTTCCACCCCCTCCCCAATCTCCCATCTCAATCAGTTGCTGCAGACTTTGAGACTGACCAGTTGATGCACTTACAAGCACTACTTTCAGTTTCGTATAATTCTCTGGGCATCCAGGGAAGTTAACGCTATTTTTTTCTTCCTTTCTTTTGGGCTTCAGAAACATCAGAGCTTGCAAGCTGCCTAAAACCATGGTCTCATGGGGACATCCGCAGGCTGAAGTACAGATTGCATGTACTTCTCAGAGGTCAGATTGGAGATTTTTTTCTAGGGTTTTGCCAAATTTGTACTATTAATTATGGTACTTGTTAAGCTCTTACTGGGTGCCACTCACTGTACTAAGCCATGGGGTAGATACAAGACAATCAAGTTGGACACAGGCCCTGTTCCATTTGGGACCCACAGACTAGTCTACAAGTCAGGAGGGCTGCAAGGATTATGTGCATATAATTTGCACAATTCACTTAATCATAAACCGAGCCTCTTCAGTGTGGTTCAAAAGTTATTGGAGTTGCTAACCAAGAGATATTTTATTTCTGTCTGGATTAAAAATACTTGCCACCTTGTCATGGAAACTTGATGTGGCCAACCTTTGAACGATTATGATCAATGGAAAACAGTTTTTTGGGCTACAGTCTGAGTAATCAGCACCTACCATCTTAAATCCAGGAGTTTCATTAGTGAGACCTAGTTAAAAAATATTAATATTTCTTGAAATAACTGATTCAGTATCACATTTGTACTAAACTTTAGTCAGTTCAGTTTATTGAAATAGAGATTTCCAAGGCTGAACAAGTGAATATGTCCAATACATCTCACTCTATCATAATTAGGTGTAAAACAATCCTCATCCAAAAACACAAAGCTAGATGCTTCATTTGGGACTCCCAAACCTTAGGCCCTCACTGGGGAAGAACTCATTTTCTCTTGGACTTACTGGCTTTGTTTCACCAAATGGCAAAACCTGGTTTTTAGAAGAGGACATTGGTGTGTGCAAGCTATCAAGGGCGTTTAAGGAAGCTGTAGAGCTGTGGGACAAGGTAATCTTTGTAATGCCCATCAATGAATCCTTTCCCATTGTTGTGCACAAACCAGCAGGGAACATCTGTTCCCAGTATTATATCCGTCCTGTAGTCCTTCTGCAGGCCTCTGTAAAAGAAACAAGACCCAGGGTTAACAACAGCCAATAATAACGATGGTATGTATTAAACATTTACTATGTGCCAAAGTAGTATGCTCCACATTGGAATAGAATCAAGTAATGAGAGCAGACAAAGATCCTGTCTGACATGGGGCTCATAGTCCAAGAGGGAGGGAGGACAGGTATTATATCCCTATTTTACTGAAGAGAAAACTGAGGCAAAGAGAAATGAAGTAATAACTTGGCTGACATGACTTGACATGGCAAGGTCTCCTGACTTCATGTCCTGCTTTTTCTGTTAGGCTATGGATTTACACCAGCCTGGCAAACAGACATCAAGGAGGAGCAGAACTGTGAGATGGTACCAGCTGTCCAGGGACCAGTCAGACCCTTAGCCATGTTTTTGTTAGAACTCCCTTCTCTCCTTTCCTACCTGGTGACAGTCAGCTTGTGTCCTTTCACATCCATGCTGGCTTCTGGCTTCTTTGGATCCCTGCCGGGCCTCTCATTGTAGATAAGAACTTCTGGCTCAGGGATAAATTGACCTATGAAAACATGACATTGATCGGAGACTCCTCTCCCACGCTTCTGGGAGGAGAGGAGGACTGATGGGAGGGGTTCCCCAGGGTCTTGATTTCTCAATTAGACTCAAACCCTTGCTGCTTTACCACTTCTGTCAGGCAGTTCTCTAGCTGAGGTAAGGCTGGCTTGATGACAGTTGAATGGGAAAGCAGAGACGGAGGGTTGGGCCAGCTGAGTGGAAACTTGGGAGATGACAAGGTGAATATGAAAATCGTTATTCCCAGCTGGACCACTGAACTCTGCACTGAACCACTTCTTCTAAACCCCATGCCTATGATCCCACACTGACCTTTCCCAAGCCAGTCCTACCCTCCAAGGTTAACCAAGGTCCTTGGAAAGCCAGAGGACTCTGTGTTACCAACAGGTGATTAACAGATACTCTACCTATTAGTCCATGTACACTGGAGGAGAATTTGTTGGTGGGCGGGATGTAAATGCCCAGGAAGTCCACGTTGATGGGATGTTTCTTCCAAACACGGTGAAGCAAAATGGAGAAAGACATTTCTCTATCCAAGATGATTTTCATACTCTTCTCTTTTCTCACAGAAACAATCAGCCTAGAACAGGGAGTGAAGCGCAGATGGGACTGGTTTATTCCAGGGCAGAACTCTCTCTCTCTCTCTTTCTCATCTCCCCTTCCAAACTCTCACTCAACTGCATTTTCCTCACTGTGGGTGAAATTTTTTCCTCTAATGGGTAATTTTGAGGTAGGTAGTGTTCGGGCTTATGGCTGAACACTAGATTAGCCAAAACAGGAAGCTGAGAACAAACACTGGGCATGGGAAGAACTTGCCTCTTGTCGGTGATTTGAGCTGTGTCTGACCACAGCAAAATGGTGGTGTGAGATCCTTGCTTGAGTGTTATCATCTCTGTGCTGACTTCCACTTTGACCCCTTGGCTTTGGAAATAAAAGGCCAGTTTTCCAAAGTAGGTGCTTAGCTTCTGATTCTTCCGCACCTTGGCTCCAACAAGCTCCCCATTGACCACAATCCCTGTGACAGAGAGAAAAATCTCATCAGCTCCTCCCCTCCTCTCCTGAGCCCATACAAAATCACAGAAATAAAATCTAACTGGGTGGTCCTGGAAGACCCGTTTCTTCATCATTTAAGTAATATTGTCTTATTTTATTCTCCATAAGTAACAACTCATTTGCTTCAGCTGGAGGCAGGAGGCTGGTCCAGTTGATCTCCTGAGATCCCCTTTTAGTTCTTTGAGTCTTTGATATTTTGGATAACAACAGTCCTTGCTATTACTCACCACAACCTAATATTCTGGTTTCAAACAGTTGAGCACTTTGCTCAAAGCATGTTACAATGCAGTATTTTTAGCTATCTTTGCAACCACAATGGGACAGTTAGGTAAAAACTTCCATAAAGAAGACAGAAATAAACCTGGAGAGTAAGTGTGAGGACTCACAACTTATTCTATTTAGTTGATTCAAATAGTTTTCTGTCTCTTACCTAAACCTGGATCAGAAACCAAGTTGAGGATTTTGCCAGGTTCTGAGTCGATGTTGAAGCAAATGTTCCTTTGGCTCTTTGGCAGGTAAATAATGAAGTGGGGGTCATTTTCAACTGGAAACAAGAATCAAGACATGAGATTAAAATCAGAGCAGAGCCAGGACAGCAGAGTGAAAATGGAGGACACAGCCTCACTGCTGCAGTTTGACTTTAACGGTCTAAATTGTTGGCATCTAAAGAATGGGAAATGCTACATGTCACTGTCCTCAGTGAGGAGCTCTGACAGGGGTACTTATAATAGAGTTGCGGAAAATAACTCCAGAATTTAAAAAGCATCTCCCGAAGCAAATGGAAAATTGGGCTGCATCCGCCGTGAAATGTCGGGAGAAAGGTAGAGAGCAACCGTGGGCCTTTTACCTCTCATTACATGAGGGGGAGAGGTAGCCATCAGCACTGCAGCTTGCTTCACATTCATTGGCTCCTCTTGTGTTGGTGTGGGCCTAGCCCATGGTGGGATGGAATTCTTAGCAGTCTTAACGCCAGGGCTTACGACTCCTGAATAGAGAGAAGGGATTCAGAAAAACACAGCTTACCACCAGGGAGATAGGGGTGCCTTCTATAATTGACTTTTTTAGTTTTTTAGTTTTTAAACGGTATGTGTTAAGCACTTATCATGTGCCAGGTGTACTAAGCAGTGGAGTAGACACAAGATAATCAGGTTGGACACTGGTGGGCAAGGAACGTGTCTACCAGCTCTGTTACATTGTCCTCTCCCAAGCGCTCTGCACAGAGTAAGCACTCAATAAATACAATTGATCGATTGACACAGTTCCTGTCCAACATGGGGCTTACAGTCTAAGTAAGAGAGAAGAATATTCAATCCCCATTTTACAGATGTGGTAACTGAGGCACAGAGAAGTGAAGTGACTTCCCTAAGGTCACACAGCAGGTTTGGCAGAGGTGAGACCAGAGCTCAGGTCCTCTGATTTCCAGGCCCTGTCCTCTTTCCACTAGGCCATGCTGGCTCCTGAGAATTATGGTGTCAAGTTTCTCTCCCAGTTCATGACAGCTGGGTTGAATAAAATAAACTCCCCATAGGAGTGTCCTGGTTTGTGAAGTTGGGGCAGAAGCAACTAGGGATAAAAGAGGATTTGGGGTCATCCTACCTTTCCCATCTGGGAAAGCACTGCAGTGTGGTCACAAAATAGACCCATTTATCTGCCCTGCTGTGGCAGGGGAGCTTCTGGGAAACAAAGGAAGGAAGGGAGGGAGGGACCAGACTTTAAAACAAAGGAGGGAATGAAGTGAGAGATATGGACATTAGTGGACACTGTGGATAGGTGAGGGTGACTTTTGCCCTCCTAGTAGCAGGGAGGAGTAAGTTTACCCACAGTACATGAGCAGTTAAATGTTACCAGATGCGAATGAGGCCTTCTGAGTGAACAAAGCCCATTGCCAGTGAGTGACTTAATAAGGGTGACTTGAAATGAAATGGTGTTCGATTATGACCAGTTAATTTTAGAATCACAGCACCTAGAGGAGAGAGCCTTGGTTAATGAGGTGCAGGGTCCGTATTGTGAGTCACTTTGGGAGGTTGATTTGAGGGGATTGGAGGAGAGGCTTGTCCCAAGGGTAAATTTCAGTCCCTGTCCTTTCCATCTCAACTAAAAGTCACAAAATCCTGACCATTTGGGAACAGAGTCTGTTTCGACTAGAGCCGCACAGCACCTCGCTGGACCCGTGGTTGGTGGGGTGGGGGGAAATTTCCAGTTGGATGGATGGGATTGCTGTCGTGGTGTGGCTATTGAGGGCGGGCAGGGTGAGATTCAGAGAGTGCATCCTGGCATCAGGCTGACTGATGGTCGAAAGCATGGTTTCACACGGGTGGGAAATAACAGGCTGGAGTTTAAAGCACTCAATCATCTTGCCCCTTCCTACCTCATCTCACTAATGTACCACAGCCCAGCCTGCACACACTGCTCCTTTAGCACCAACTTACTCACTGTGTCCTCATTTCATCTATCTCACTGCTGACCCCTTTCCCACATCCTCCCCCTAGCCTGGAACTCCCTCCCCCTCCATATATGCCAGACCACCACTCACTCCACCTTCAAAGTATTATTAAGGTCACATCTTCTCCAACAGGCCTTCCCCAATTTAAGCCCTCTTTTCCCCAGCTCTCTCTCCCTTCTGTGTCATCTGAACACTTGTGACCTTTGGACATTTTGATATTCACCCCGCAGCACTTATGTATATATCTTTAAATTATATATTATAAAGTAATTATTCATATTAATGTCTGTCTCCCCCTCTAGACGTAAGCCCATTGTGGGCAGGACCGTGTCTGCTATTCTGTTGTACTGTATTTTCCCAAGCACTTAGTACAGTGCTCTGCACACAGTAAGCACTTGATAAATATGATTGATTTTCACCTTCCTTTGCTTCTTATCACTTTCACTGACCTCCAGTCTCCCATCGTTTGAAGGACATGTAAGGACAGTTACATAGAATTCTGGGTTCCATTTCTTGAGTAGTTTTGCTGTGGCGGGGGGGTGGGGGTGGGGGTGTCGCCCTGCCTGTAGGCTTACATGCAATTTGTACTCAGAAGAAGGACAAATAGAGAATAGAGAAGCAGCATGGCTCAGTGGAAAATAGCCCGGGCTTTGGAATCAGAGGTCATGGGTTCAAATCCCAGCTCCACCAATTGTCAGCTGTGTGACTTTGGGCACGTCACTTAACTTCTCTGGGCTTCAGTGACCTCATCTGTAAAATGGGGATTAGGGCTGTGAGCCCCCCGTGGGACAACCTGATCACCTTGTAACCTCCCAGCGCTTAGAACAGTGCTTGGCACATAGTAAGCACTTAATAAATGCCATCATCATCATTATTATTATTATTTGTCAGACTCCATAACAGAACTAGCCCCGGTGTGATGGCCAAGCCCCTTCTCACACCTTCTCTTCCAGCTTCAGAAATGGTTCCCGTTTCCACGATCATTATTAAAATCATAATTGTCTGGCCTGCTCACCTCTCAAACCCTCAGCTCCGTGCCATCCACCTCTACCATAGATGTCAGTTTCTCATTATCAGTGTGGGGACAAAAAGAGGATGTGGATTTTAGGGAGGAACAAGCAGTATTGAGCCTAGGAGGAGGCAGGCTTCAAAGAGTTAGCAGCCCTCTTTAGCCCTCAGTGGAAACTCTCAGGACAGACCTAGCTGATCTAGCCCCATATAAGCCCCATATAAGCCGCTCCTCCACCGCTAATCTCCTCACTGTACCTCGTTCTCGCCTCTCCCGCCGTCGACCCCCGGCCCACGTCATCCCCCGGGCCTGGAATGCCCTCCCTCTGCCCCTCCGCCAAGCTAGCTCTCTTCCTCCCTTCAAGGCCCTGCTGAGAGCTCACCTCCTCCAGGAGGCCTTCCCAGACTGAGCCCCTTCCTTCCTCTCCCCCTCGTCCCCCTCTCCATCCCCCCATCTTACCTCCTTCCCTTCCCCACAGCACCTGTATATATGTATATATGGTTGTACATATTTATTACTCTATTTATTTATTTATTTTACTTGTACATTTCTATCCTATTTATTTTATTTTGTTGGTATGTTTGGTTCTGTTCTCTGTCTCCCCCTTTTAGACCGTGAGCCCACTGTTGGGTAGGGACTGTCTCTATGTGTTGCCAATTTGTACTTCCCAAGCGCTTAGTACAGTGCTCTGCACATAGTAAGCACTCAATAAATACGATTGATTGATTGATTGATTGATTGATTGATAAGCCATCCTGGCTATCCACATTATTGGTCAGAAATCAAAGGGAGCCACAGACCTGGGCAGCACTTGTGGTCCAGGGGAGAGTCCGCCAGCATTCTCTCGTCCCCGGCTGCGTTCTCAATCACCATGGCAGTCAGCGGAGTCACGATATGGTGCTCCAGGGACATCTGGAGGATAGTTTTTGTGATTTTCCTTTTGTCAGCAGCTGTGGTTGCCAGGCTTCTGCATCGGAAAGAGTGAGCTTGACTCTTCCCCTCCAATTTCATTATCCCTGTACCTTGGCAGGCCCAACCGGGAGGGAAGCTGATCTCAGTCCCCACCACCTTGCACGCTCCAGGACTTCTGAGCTAATGCTTGGGCACACCGGCCATCTGTCGGGGGCCGCCACTGGGTGGTAGCCAGGAGAGGAGTCCAGCTGTCACACAAAGTGTGTGTCGCACAACTCTTTATGGGCAGAATGAAAGGGCTGGTCAGCACACCCTGCACTAGTGCTACAGGAGCGGGCATTTTGCCTTCTCCACCCACTCCCATAGCTAGGCAAGAGTTGCAGCACCAGTGTTTTGGGGAGAGGGGAGCGGTTTCTGCATACTTCTTTCCCCAGCCTCCACCCAACATAAACATTTATCGGGTGGGTGAGCCAAAAGATGCCAAATACCGCCGCATCAGAGAATCAGTCATCTTAATCCCTCCAGAACAAACCATGTCTCAGCAGTCAGCACCCAGGCTAGCTCCTATGGCTTTAGGCATGTCTCCACTTTGTTCATAAATGTGTATGTTTCACTCAGTAATAGCACAGCAAAGGAATGCAGGCCCAGCGGCTGTCTGTTACAGGCAGTTGCCTTGAAAATGGACTTAAAAAAAATGGTATTTAAGCGCATACTAATTATGTGTCAAACACTGGGGTAGATACAAGTGAATTAGGTTGGATACAGTCCCTGTCCCCTCTGGGACTCACAGTCTAAGTAGGAGGGTGAACAGGAAAACTGGAGCATGGAGAAGTTAGGTGACTTACCCAAGGTCACACAGCAAGCATTTGACAGAACAGGGATTAGGACCCAGGTCCTCTGATTCTCAGGGCTGTGACCTTTCCACTAGGCCCCACTACCCCCTCTAGACTGTAAGCTCATTAGGGGCAGGGAATGTGTCTATTTAATGTTGTATTGTACTCTCCCAAGTGCTTAGCACAGGGTTCTGCACACAGTAATAATTCAATAAATATGACTTCTCCCAAAATGAATGTATTCCCAGAACTTTTTGCCAGACTACAGAGGTTTAAGAGCCACTGCCACAATGCATCTGTTGAGCCCGAGTAGCGAAAGCCTGTGTGAGCAATGGAATCAGTGTCCTGCTGCTTTGCCTGCTGACTATTCTCTGAAATCTCGAAGATCCAGAGGAAACCTTTTCCCTATTGGGTGGATGCCCCGTTCAGGAGAAATTCCTTGCACCCTTCTTACCGCTCGGCGAGGAGCTGGTTGATGGTGAGGTAAGCCCACAATTTCTTGGTGAAATCAGGATCTGCATACTTGGACTTTGCCAGGAAGTCATCTAATCCATCTGTTTCAGCCAAGGTTTCCATGATCAGCTCTGTGCTGGCCTAGAAGATGAAAGGTTCAATCAGAGTACAGCAGAGGAGCAAGTGGTTTTCAGGTCTGAGCTGTGGGAAAGGGACTGATATAATTTTGCCATGGCTGTTTTAAATACTACTTGTTTAGTGTAGAGAAGCAGCATGGCTTACTGGAAAGAGCACAGGCTTGGGAGTCAGAATTCATGGGTTCTAATCCCACTCCACCACTTCTCAGCTGTGTGACTTTGGGATAGTCACTTAACTTCTCTGTGCCTCAGTTACCTCATCTGTACAATGAGGATTAAAACTGTGAGCCCCAAGTGGGACAACCTGATAACCTTGTATCTATCCCAGTGCTTAGAACAGTGCTTGGCACATACTAAGCACTTAACAAATACCATCATTATAGGTGCTTAGTACAGTGCAAGCACTTAGTACAGTCTCTGCACACAGTAAGCGCTCAATAAATATGATTGAATGAATGAACTGAGGCAGGGAGAAGCTTGTTCAGTAAGTGAATTGCTGATGAGTCAGAGGGTCTACTGTGCTCTGCACACAACAGGAGCTCACGAAATATTATTTTAAGAGATTTTAATTATTTGATTCTTTTAATTATTTAGTTTGACTTTAAGAAAGCAAAATACCTCATCTCAATAAAGAGTCAATCCATCAGGAGTATTCAGTGAGCACCTACTGTGTGCGGATGGGAAAGTCTGCACTTGGGAAAGTACAATTGAGTTAGAAGAGATGATTCTTGCCCTTAAGGAGGTTAAAATCTAGTGGGAAATGGACCCTAAAATAAATTACAAGTAGGAGGGTAAAGAGAATGGAAACTTAGATAGAAGAATCAATAAATGCTTAAAGGGAATGTGTCAACTGACCCTGTTACACTGTACTTCCCAAGGGCTTAGTACAGTGCTTTGCACACAGTAAACACTCAATAAATATGAGATGAGCAAAAGAGCGAAGGGCATAGGTGCTGAAGTGGGAGTTGGGAGATCATAACCTGGGGAGAAGAAAAATGAATGGGGAGAAGCCTCCAGTGGAGAGGTGGGATCTTAAAAGGACTTTAAAGATGGGGAGAGCTATGGTTGGTCGATTTGAAGGACGAGGGACTTCCAGGCAGGAGCAAGGAGTCAGAGTTGGGAAAGTGGAAAAAGCAGCACAGTGAGAAGGTGATCTTGGGTGGAGTGAAGAGAATTCCCATGATTCCTGAGAGTATTCACTGGGATTCTACTGTGACTGGCTGTTTGCTTTTTCCCTTTCCCTTCATCTTCTTTACACTTCCACTCATTCTGTCGATGCAAAAGCAGTAGGGATAGGAAAAAGACTGAGCATTATAGCATCCATTTCTGTTGTTCACACTGATAGCAGCTTAAGCTTCTCAAGAAGTACTTAAGGGCAGGGGCCATTCCTTCTGACTTTCCAGAGTGTGCTCAAGAAAACTCAAGCCTTCCTCTCAATTCTGATAGTAGGGCTCTTTACTAATAAACCATCACCTAGCATCTTAATGTCCTACAGCTTTACCTCATTAATCATGACACTTATTAAATGGTTATCATATGCTAAGCGCTGGGGAAGAGAACAACGTTAACAGATTGGACTCAGTTCCTGTATCACATAGGACTCAAAATCTCAACCCCTTTTACAGATGAGGTAACTGAAGACCTGAGAGGTTAAGTGACTTTCTCAAGATGACACGGCTATCCAATAGCAGAGCAGGGATTAAAACCCGGGTGTCTCGACACCCAGTTCCATGTTCTTTCCACGGGGCCCTGCTGCCCCTCCAATGTCTTTCTTTTTGTTCCTCACATTGTCTCTGGGAGGAAGAGAATAGACGCTGATACAAGGGCAAATGGCAACTGTCTTTTTGAGGAGAGCCCTGTTGAGCTGTGGCCAGACAGATGGACAGACATACCGAGGTGGCTGTGATGACGCTCTCCACCTGGTCCAGTTTCCTGGGGTCGACTTTGCCCGCTACCACGATCTCCGAACCACCAAAGTAGTTATGGAAGCTGTTCTGGGTGACATCTGTCACGAATTCCTGGGGATAGTTGAACTGGACATTTTGGAGCAGAGGGGTGGAGACCTGGTTGTAGAATTGCTGAGAATCAAACAACAGAAAAACCGTTAGTTTGGGGCCAGCCTGCACTAATGGAGCACTTTGCTCTAAAGATCTTTACTTTAGAACCATGATCTCTTCTGTCCTAATACATTTCTGGGATGAAGGTAGAAGACAGGGAAGTGGGGATGTGGGGAGCGTATGGAAGTAACCATTACACTCAGAGTCCAGGATGTTTCAGGAGAATGATAAACAGCACCTCTGACAACTTCTTCCCTGATGTTGCACAAGGTGGGGAGAGAGACTTCAAACTCTTCCTTGAGGTCTGGGTCATGATCCATCAGAAAATATCCATATGCAAGGAACTTAATTTTGTTCCTTTTTTCAGAGCCTCACCATCTTGTGAGTTCCTCCACCTGCTCCTGGACTCCCAATCCTGTAAATCTCAGCTGTTAGTCAAAAGCCAAGAATGCCCCACACTTGGTCTCTTAAGTTGGGTCTGTGGGAGGTGGGATCAGTTTGGACACCTCTGTTGTCATGCCCCTCTCCCTCTAGAGGTCCAAGCGGAGGAGGAGCTAGCCTGGGCAGGGAGGAAGAGAAGAAGGAAGAAGAGAAGGAGGGAGAGCAGGAGGAAGCAGTGGCCATGGGGGTGGGGAGGGGGCTTTAAAGCAGCAACCCCAAACCTCAGCACCCAAAGATTCGGCCACCCCCTGACCCAGCCAAATGGTTCAGGGGCCCGGGTACTGTGATACGGTGCCACTCGCTCAGAGGAGCAAGAGCAAGGAAGCAACTGAAGGGTAGCCAGAAAGCCGGAGGGTTGGAAGGGGTACCTTGAGCTGGGAAGAAGTGTCCTGATTTCCATAAATCCTCTGGGCCATTCCATGGTTTTCACGGGACAGTCTCTCCAAGAAATCATAGTCTACATCAAATCCTATCCCCAAGCTGAACAGAGAGATATTGTCCCGCATGTTTTTCTTCACATTCTTCTGGATCACGGTCGGTTTCAGCTCGCCTTGAGGAAGTGGAAGGGGAAGAGAAACAGCCCTGTTCAGTTGGGTATTTTGGGAGCCGAAGAAACTGATCATTAGAATCTTGAGGTCTGGGTCATGACCCATCAGAAAATATCCATATGCAAGGAACTTAATTTTGTTCCTTATTTCAGAGCCTCACCGTCTTGTGAGTTCCTCCACCTGCTCTGCTGATGGGAAGAAGGAGGCGCACAGACGTGATGTGATCTCTCTGAGGTTCAACAACTCATTGTGGGGTAAGAGCTGTTAAACAAAACTAATGAGATTCATCTCTGCCTAAAGGAACACCAATAGGAGACCAGTCAAGGCTTATGAATCTAAAGTCATGTGGTTCGTATCGTCTGCATTAGAGAAATGGTATTTTTCTGGGCATCCTTTAATAATAATATCAATAATAATTATAATAATAATGATGGTATTTGTTAAGCACTTACTATGTTGCCAAGCACTGTTCTAAGTGCTGGGGTAGATAAAAGGTAATCAGGTTGTCCCACGTTAGGCTCACAGTCTCAATCCCCATTTTTACAGATGAGGGAAGTGAGGCACGAGAAGTTAAGTGACTTGCCTAAGGTCACACAGCAAAGAAGTGGTGGAGCTGGGATTAGAACCCACATCCTCTGACTCCCAAGCCCGTGCTCTTTCCACTAAGTCATGCTGCTTCTAGAATACATGACCCTGGGAATTAAGAGACTCAAGTTTTAATCCCTGCTTTGCCACAGGTTAGCTGTGGGACATGGGGTAGGTCACTAAACCACTCTGTGCCTCAGTTTCCACATCTGCTCTCCCTCTTAGACTGAGAGCCCTATGTGAGACAGGGATTTTTCTGATCTGGTATCTTATATCTACTCTTGTATCTAGCACATAATATACTTTGCTAGAGTACTATAATGAAACCTTAAAGCAAAAGTATTTCGTACTCATTGATTCAGCAGAGTTCACTGGGAGTTCCCTCAACAGGTCACTCACTCTGGGGAAGGAAAATTGTTATGCGAAACATCCAGGTAGAAAGAGAATTAGGTGACACTCTGTGTAGTTGAAGACTTCATTAGACTTTAAGTTCCTTAAGGGCAGGAATTCTGTCTCCTAGCTTTCTTTTTTTTATTGTACTCTCCCAAGCCCTTAAGAATGTTCTGCATGGAATAAGTGTTCAAGAAATACCATTGATTGATTGATTAGGAATTCTGTAGTGATTTTTCCTGGGGCCTTTAGGAATACATTGCCATCATAAACAATCATCTCATCCTTGATGTTTCTCCTGAGGTATTAACAATAATAATAGTGGCATTTGTTAAGCGCTTACTATGTGCAAAGCACTGTTATAAGCACTGGGGAGGTTACAAAGTGATCAGGTTGTTAAGAGCACTTCCCAATTCTGGGCTAGGCACTGCTTTCTCCAGTTTATAGCAAGGCTCAGCGAGGTTAAGACCCTCATTCAAGACCCCAGAGGATGTTGATGGAAGAGCTAGGGCTACTCTGTGTTCTTGTTTGTCCCCTGAATAATCTAGCCTCTCTATCAATTAATGTTCTTGAGTGCCTAGCAAGAGTGAAGTGCTTGGGAACATTCAACAGAAGGAAGATGGGTGTTCTCTTCCCTAATGGGGAGCAGATGAAAATGATTTCATCTGAAACCGATGAAAATGACTTGCAAATAGTGGGTGCTGCAGAAAAGTTATACAAATCTATCAGGATGAAATTTATCGGCTGATTAGGAAATACAAATATACATAGGGATACGAGTGCTGAAGTTGGGCTAGACTTGGGGCACGAACTAGCCACAATGACATGATCAATGCAGCTCAAATGCCGGCTATACAAATCGACTAAGCCACTCATCTTCCCAGTGCCAAAACCTCTTGGCAGCCATAGAAACCATCATATGCACGAGCAGTGGAGGCCCCCATCTCTGAGTCTCTTGAGGTGACTGCACCATCCCTTTGACTTACCTACTGTGGGATCTCCATCAGAAACTAAGATGATCAGCGAGACAGAGTTGGGATCCAACAAACCCAGGTTGCTGGCTTCACGCAAAATGAAGATGGCTCTCAGCAAGGCCTCGTTGATGTTTGTACCTGAGAACATAAGAACATCACCAAGGCTATTTCCACAGCAGACCAAATAGTCCATCTGGCAGGGGTGGCAAGAAGCTGCCTGGGGGCATTGTGTGAAGGCTGCCTTTCTTGGCACCCATCTCATGGTGGGGGCTGGACCATTCTTTTTTATTTAAGTAGCCAAAGGAGAGCAGAAGGCTACTCACCAGCTTGCGCTGTCTGAAAAACAAACCCTCGTTCCCTAACAATCTCCTAGCCCAAACATGTAGTGAAAAGGTACTCTGAATCAATCTTGCAACAGATCATCTCCCTGTCACCCAGGACAACTAACCCTTTACAGTGGAGAAATAGTAAACAAGCGTTGTTTCAATGATTATATCACCTCAGTACCTCTTGGAGAGGGGGAAGAGCTAATCACATTTCTTTTGTTCTCCTTGCAACAAACCTTTCTGTGGATTCAATGGGCAGAGCACTGCTCTGGGGATCGGGAGTTCTGGCTTCCAGTCCCAGTCCTGCCTGCAGCTGGTTAATGCCAGTGAAGAATTCACATACACTTGTCAATGGGCTGCACCACTGTCTGCCCCATCACCTGTTGAACTCGGGGCCCCGGCGGAAAAACAACTGGCAACAAAAAGAAGGCGCCAGTGTCACTGTGCCAGCCACTTGTGCCAAGCGCTTAGTACAGTGCTCTGCACATATTAAGCACTCAATAAATACAACTGAATTGAATGATTGAATGAATATAATCGATTCCTTTGCTCAGTTTCTCATCCGTCCTTCCTGATGGGAGCCAAGACACCCTGTTATGTTCTTGCAAGTCTGGTTTCCATGGAACCTTAGCACTCTAGTAATTAAAATTGACTTAAGGAGGACAGTGGGCAGATGGGGAAACTGAGTCCCAGGAAGGTGAAGTGAGCAATTTTCCACCCTGCCCTGTCAGCACAGTGCTGGCATTTCTCCTTGGATAAACCCACATACCTCCGTTGGGCTGGATTTTCTCAATGTACTTCTTGGCATCGGTAGTCATCAAGTCAGTGGCTGGAACTAAATTATCTTTCCAACTTCGGACATTGTGGTTGAAATCAACAACGGAGAATTGGTCTTCAGCTCGCAGGTCATCCAATATTGTCTTCATGGCTTCAACAGTCTAGCCAAGGTGCGGGGAGATAAAAGAAAGCACCAACATATAGAATCCAAACCTGGACAAGATCTCCAAGGATATCAAGTTTTGTCCTTTATCTTTCCTGAAACCATCACACTGGTTCTGATGGATGTCTGACCTATTCAAAGTGTTTGGGAACTTGATCCCACAATGGAAATTCTATTATCTACTAATACTTGCCTCAAATTAAAGCCTGGACTATACGAAGATCTTGAAATCTGGCTGACCAGGTGGAAACAAGACTGGGGATAATTGGGGCTCAAGAGGTTTGCTAGCCAGCCTGAATTTTTAGGCCCTGATGAGGGCAACCATGGAAGCCAAACAGGGTGAATTCTGTAAATACTCATGCCCCACCTATACCCATCACCTGGGTCTCTCGCCACCTCTAAGATACTTACTTGCTTCATCTTAACTCCCCACATTGAGCCACTGACATCAATGACAAAGAGGATGTTTTTAGGAATTGGATCCAGGTTTTCCGGAGCAAAGAAGTGAACAAAATATCCGTTAAAAATCTGTAAGAGAGAAAATTCAGTCTTGCACTTAGTTTCCACAGCTAGATCATCACTATAAACCAATGCTGGATACAGAGAAACAGTCACACTCACCCGCAATCAATCAATCATATTTATCGAGCACTCCTCAGAAACCTCCAATTGTTGCCCATCCTGCTCCACATCAAACAGAAATGCTTCACTGGTGGCTTCAAGGAACTCAATCAGCTCTCTCCTTATTACTTTTCCTCACTCCTCCCTCAGTACAACCCAGTCTGCACGCTTGGCTCTTCTAAAGCCAACCTGTTCCCTGGACCTCACTCTTGTCTCTCCCCCATTGACTTCTTCAATCAGTGGTATTTACCGAGCATTTACTCTGTACAGAACACGGTATCAAGCACTTGGAAGAGTTCAGTACAGTAAGAAAACATTATCACTGCCCTCAAAGAGCTTATAATCTAGTGACCTCTTGCTCACATCCTTCCTGCATGGAACTCTCTCACCCTTCACCACTTACTCTCCCCAACTTCAAAGGCCTTCTAAAATCACCTCTCCTTCAGGAAGCCTTCCCTGACTGATCTCCCATCTCCTCACCACATTTCCTTCCTATTGCATTACCTATGTACTTGAATCTGTACCCCCGGAGCATTCAGGTACTCAGGCCACCCCAACCTCCACAGTTCTTATATACATAGCCCTATATTCTATTCCTTCCCATTATCTGCACTTCAGTCTATCCTCCCCTACTAGACTGAAAGCTCCTTGAGGGCAGGAATTGTTGTTCTCTCCTAAGCACTTAGCTCAGTGCTCTGCATACAGCAGGTGCTCAATAAATACCATTAATTGATTGAGCAAGGCCTGCCCAGGTAGTGGGCATTCCCACTTGTGCCCAGCCTTTCCCAGGCGGGCCCAAGTTGGGGTCCTTTGACCCCTATCACTGAAGTCCATTCAAACACTGTTATGTGATGTCAGATGGCCTATCCCATCCTTGGCAAAAGAGGGTGTCACTAGTTTTCCTCATTTATTTTTGACCATGATAAGCAGAAGACAAAGTGGGTTTCTCTACCCCTTCAGGAGAGAAGGTTTAGGAAGCCCCTTGGGGTATGACATTGGTCTTGCCTACAGGCCCCAAATTTTCACTGGCTCTGACCACCCTTCCTGCCCAACTCCTAGCTCTACCATCAACCCCTCCTGCTGTCAATCAGTGGTATTTATGAAGAGCTTACTATATGCAGAGCACTGTATTAAATGCTTGGATATCCAGTTGCTCCACTGACTCTCAAGTCTTTCCCCCTCATCATCAACAAAAGAGATCATGAGTGTCTACAGTGGGTTGATCACTGGACCTGGTGCTTGGAATCCCATAAGAGAAATAAAAAGCCACAGTTCCTGTCTTCACAGAGTTTCTAATCTGTCATGGCTCCCCTTGAGCACTTGAGATAATCTCACAGATCTTCCTAATCTGATACCTTTGAGGGCCCGGGGGGCTACTGGGTTAGAGCCCTATTCAAGACATAGTTCCTTTGCCCCCATAAGCCCTGATGAGTGGCCCCCAGCCCATCACCTTCCTCACCAGAAGATCGGAGCTAAAACGCTCCTTGGTATTCTGACCCCCTTGGGGAAACTTGGTCTCTTCCTTCTTCAGCCTGACTAGTCCCGCTACAGTAACAGGACTCCAGACTCAATGGCCACTGGTGTGTATAGACAGGAGAGTTCTCCTGCCCCTTGCTATTTCTAGACTCCTCCCCCGGTTAAGTCCTTGGAAACTTACCTCCAGTTCCCCAGCTTTCTTCTCTCTCGCCACATCGTACTTGACCACAAACTCTCCTTCTACTGAGGTCTGGGGACAGGTGGGACATTTTCGTTGCTGGGCCACGGTTGGTTTGAAGGAAACGTGGGCCTGGAAAAAAGCAGGAGTCTGTGAGTTCCGGCTGAAAGTGAGGACAGGCATGGGAACTGAGCTGTGAGGAGAGGGAATGAGGGGCTCCCTCCTTCTGCTGTAAACCCCTGAGGGGTAGGGGAGGACTTCCTCCCCACCCAGCAAACACGGGGGCAGTTCCCTCCCTGCCCAGAAAACCCCGGGAGACTTCTTCCACAACTGGAAAACCCCCGGAGGCTTCCTCCCTGCCCAGCAAATTCTGATGGGCTCCCTCCCTGACCAGCAAATTCTGAGGGGCTCCCTTCCTGCCCAACAAACCTTGGTGGGGGGACCCTCTCCAAACCTAGAGAACCCTGGGGAGTTCCCTTCCTGCCCAGTTCTCCCTCCTACTCAGACTGTGAGTCCCAGTTGTGGGACAGGGACTGTGTCTGACCTGATTATCTTGTACTGACCCCAGTGATTAGTACAGCCCTTAATAAGCACTTAAAAATACAATTTTTAAGCTTATTGGTGCCCATAACTTCTTACTAGAGGGAACAGTCAAGAATTGGTGGCTCCCAAGTCAGCTTAGTCTAGAACTAGCCCAAGTTCTCTCCTGTATCAATAATAATGATGAAGGCATTTATTAAGCACTTGCTTTGGGCTAAGCACTGAAGTAAACATAAAATAATCGGATTGGGCATCGTTTCTCTCCCACATGGAACACACAATCCAAGGGGGAGGGAGGAGCAACTATCTTGAGAAGCAGCATGGCCTAGTGTTTAGAGTATGGGCTCAGGAGTCAGAAGGACCTGGGTTCTAATCCCAGATGTGCCACATGTCTGCTGTGCCACACATCTGCTTGTAGGACCTGGACAAGTTACTTCACTTCTCCATGCCTCAATTACCTCATCTGCAAAATGGGGATTAAATGCAACTTCATCCTACTTAGACTGTAAGCCCCATGTGGGACAAGGACTGAGTCTGGATTAGAACCCAGGCCCATGCTCTTTCCGCTGGGCCATACTGTTGCTCTTTGGTGTATATGTGCCTCAGGCTGTGTAGACTTGCCTCACACTAAACTCAGCCTTCCTTGAGGCCAGAGGAGGAAGGTTAGGGTTAGAGTTAGGGTTCAGGTGGACTCCGGTCCTGTTTTTACTGTACCTTCTTGTCGCCTTGAGATATAGTTGCGATTCCTTCAAATTGATCCCCAAGTGCGTGTGGAACATGGACAAAACGAAGGCCTTGCGGTTCAACAATGTGGATATCTACCTGGAAGCAGGAGAAAAGATCACCTTATGGTTTTGAGGATGCTTAGGTCTTTACATCCTCCTCTCTTACCAAGTCTTCATCATCACCACCAGCGATACTGATCAAATGCCTACAAGGTGCTTGGGAAACATACAAAAGAAGTGTAAAATACAACCCCTGCCTTCCAGTACCTTATAGTCTAATCGGGAAAATAGACAATAGGAAACAGTAGGAAAGAGCCTGAAAAGAAAAAAGAATAATAATGGTTTTAATCAAGCCCTTACTATATGTCAAGCTCTGTGCTAAGCGCTGGGGGAATAGGAAGAATAAATATAAGTGGACAAAGGAGTGGCACGATCAGGACGGTGAGAGTTTAGTCTTGTCTGGCCTCTTGGAGGAGGTTGATGTTCAGAAGGGCTTTGAAGAACGGGAGGGTTGTGGTTTAGTGAAAGTGATGGTGGGTGGACGTCTCTAAGAGGGGAGAAAGGTGACAAAATCAAGAACAAGGAATAGGTAGGAGGCCATCCGGTAATGTCTTCTCTGGAAATACCCTTACTGCAATCTGAAGTACAGCCCAGACGGCTGACTTGGGAAGGGGAAGTGGATTGAGATGCTGGGGAATGGAGACTCAGAGCTTTCAGGGTTTGATTTGCGGGGGCTCCTTCTGCAGTCTGGAAAGCCCCTTTGTGGGGCCAGGGGCTCTCTCTGAAAGAAAGGGCAGGGAACTCCGACCATTTCTCTGCTTGGGCATTTCTTTCTCTTCCACCTTGAACCTCATAGTGACCACCTCCATTGGGCAAGGGAGGTCAGAGCATGGGAGAGATGAAGGTTCTACTTGAGGGATTTAGGGAGAAAACCCATCCCCGTAAGAACTGGATGCAGCAGCCACCCCTATGTGCACTTGCCAATATCCAATCCTCCAAGCCTTGGAGAAGTCATGGGAGAAAAAAATAAATCAATCAATCAGTGGCATTTATTGAGTGCTTAGTACATGAAGAGCGCTTGAAAGAGTAGAATACAGCAAAATTAGCAGAAAAGAAGCCTTAGCGGCCAAGGCAAGGTCATGGAAGCCAAGAGCAAGTCAAGGCTGAAGCTAGAGGTGGCAGAAGTCCTGAAGGTGAAGAGGTTTGGGATCACACCCCTCCCCTCATGGTTCAGTAGAGCAAACAGGAAGTGTGTGTCAAGGAAGGAACCGCATCAGGAAGACGCCCCCATTTCACAGACTGTGTCTTACCTCTAGATGTTTGGCCAGCTGGCCAGGCTTCAGGTGCACCTTGTGCTCATAGGCACCCAGTTTCCTCCATTTCACTTCTTGGTAATGAATTTCAAACTGCACCTTGGCTCCCGGGGGCACAATCACTGTTGTTTGAAAGTTCTCCATATCCACGCCGCTGCTCCTGGGGGGGAATAAGGGTGAGGGGGAAGTGGCCACCCAGTACCACGGGTCACTGGGGCTGCAGCGACTCTGAGGGGAGAGGCGAGGATAGCCCCATTCCCTGGCCCCTGACCCCCAGGGCAGGGTTGTGTCCAAGCCATCCGAACGAGCCCTAGCCAACTTTCAACTGGCCAGAGTGATGGGGCTGGGAAAGCACAGGCAAACTAAGTCCCCACATACCACTCAATAAGAAAAATAATAATTGTGGTATTTGTTAAGAACTTATGTGTCAAATACTGTACTAACAGCTGGGGCAGATCAGACACAGTCCCGGACCCACTATGGCTCCCAGTCCAAAAGAAGGGAGAACAGGTATTGAAACCCCATTCTAAATCCCCATTCTAGAGATGAGGAAACCAAAGCCCAGAAAAGTTATGTGACTTGTCCAAGGTCACAGCAGACAAGTGGCTGAGACAGGATTAGAACCTAGGTCTCCTCCCAGGCCTGGGTGCTCTTCATTCAATCATGTTTATTGAGCGCTTACTGTGTGCAGAGCACTGTACTAAGCGCTTGGGAAGTACAAGTTGGCAACATATAGGGACGGTCCCTACCCAACAGTGGGCTCACAGTCTAGAAGGGGGAGACAGACAACAAAACACATTAACAAAATAAAATAAATAGAATAAATATTTACAAGTAAAATAGAGTAATAAATATGTACAAACAAATACATGTATACAGGTGTTGTGGGGAGGGGAAGGAGGTAAGGTGGGGGGATGGGGAGGAGGAGGAAGGGGAGAGGAAGGAGGGGGCTCAGTTTGGGAAGGCCTCCTGGAGGAGGTGAGCTCTCAATAGGGCTTTGAAGGTTGCTTCCCACTAGACCACGCTCCTGAAGTCAGCCGTTTGCTTCCACCCACCCCCACACCTTCTCCTAATCCTTGATGGAGTAGGATAAAAGTCAAAAATAAGCACCCGTATCTAAAGTTAAGTCCTGGGTGTCAGAAAACTTCTACCGTCCATCCGTGCTGGGTCGGAGGAGATGTCTCCCTTCAGTTCGGCTGGTTGATTTCAGTCAATCTGCCTGGAGGGGTTCATCTGGTTGAAAGGGGGTCAGCTGCAGTCCCAATATTCTTTTATGGTATTTGTTAAGTTCTTACTCTGTGTCCAATCCAACCCTGTTCTAATTTCTAAGGTAGGTACAAGTAAATTAGGTTGGATGCAGTCCCTGTCCTGCAAGGGGTTCACAGTCCAAATAGGAGGGAGAACAGGAGAACTAAGACACAGAGAAGTTAAGTAACCTGCCTAAGGTCACATAGCAAGGAATTGGCAGAGCTAGGACTAGACCTAGAGAATTAGAGTTGCCTAATGAAAAGAGCAGAGGGCTGGGAGTAAGATTTAATCCCCACTTTACAGTTTCCTCAGTGGTAAAATGGGGATGAAATCCTACTCCCTCCTACTTAGACGGCAAACCCCATGTGGGACAGGGACTGTGTTCAACCTGCTAAACTTGGATCTACCCCAGCTCTTGGAACAGTGTTTGACACACAGTAAGCACTTAAATACCGTGAAAGAACTCAGGTCCTCTGACTCCCAGCCCCATGCTCTTTCCACTAGGTCATGCTGCTTCTCAAACTGTAGATGAGCTAAGGCTAGTCCACCCCTTCCTTCCTGGATCCTGAAGCTCCAGCTGACCTTGTTTCAATCTGCAACCCAGATCTCCTGATTGGACCCAGAGAATACTCTCAAGCAGCTGCCTGACTGGCTGAATTAGGCCTCACCTACACAGCTGGATGACAAGCTACAACACCAGCTAGTTTTCCCATAAGATGGGTTGTTACCATGCATTGTGGATGAAATGCTGTTGAGGAATTACTGAGTGCCCACTTGGTGCAGTGTCCTATATTAAGTGCAGAAGGTACAGAATACCAAAATGTCACATTCTCTGTGGATGAGGAGCTTCCACTTTTCCCAAGATGTGTCTCTTTTGGGATACAGTGTGATGCGGAGTTTTGCACACACTCATGATGAAGGTAAAACTGAGTAGACTATAATATGAGTTTTCAAAAACCTGAAATTCTTTGGGAATCCAAGCCTGCATTATAGAAGAACTGACTGCATGACTGTCGGGTAATCAACTCCCTAAGAGTTGAGAATTGGTGGCAGGTGTCTAACCTCCAGGATGGGAAGGAAGGTTCTTCAATCATGGGACCAAAAGAGTAGGGGATATGTCTCTTCTCAGCTGCCATTACCTGACCAATCCAGTGCTTTTGTCTTTTGCTCGGGCCAGTGCGTAGAGGCCTCGGGCCACAGACTTCTCCTTGATCGAGCTAGTGAAGGTCACCCCATTCACAGTCCTAGAGGAAAGACAGAGGGAGTTTGCTTGGTTAGAGCTCAGGATACTTCAGGAAAATAAGCACAGGACAGCCCTTCTCCAAAAAGTGCCAGCTCGAGCCCTTGACTTCTGGCAGGAAAATGGATTGGACTTCATTGTCGTGTCCTGCTCTAAAAGACGCCCATCATCTTGTTGTCTCTCCACCCAACCAGTGACCTACCCAATTAGATCGACTCTCCTCCCCAGGGGCCCAGGAACCCAGCTAGAGAAGATGGAGCACTAGCAGACATGCCACCTCTCAGAACAGGGTGGAAACAATAAAGAAGCAGCGAGGCCTACTGGATAGAGCACAGGTCTGGGAATCAAAAGGACCTGGGTTCTAATACCAGCTCTGCCACTTGTCCGCTGTGTGACTTTGGACAAGTTGTGTCAATTCTCTGTGCCTCAGTTACTTCATCTGTAAAATGGGGATTAAAGATTGTGAGCCCCATGTAAGACTTGGACTGAATCCAACCTGATAATAATAATAATAATGATGATGGCATTTATTAAGCGTTTACTATGTGCAAAGCACTGTTCTAAGCACTGGGGAGGTTACAAGGTGATCAGGTTGTCCTATGGGGGGCTCACAGTTGTAATCCCCATTTTACAGATGAGGTAACTGAGGCCCAGAGAAGTGAAGTGACTTGCCCAAAGTCACACAGCAGACAAGTGGCAGAGCCGGGATTAGAACCCATGACCTCTGACTCCAAAGCCCGGGCTCTTTCCACTGACCCCAGTGATTAGTACAGTGCTGGGCACATAGTAAGTACTTAGCAAATACCTTTAAAAGAAAGCAATAGTAAATCACCTTGCCCCTAAAGCAAAGTAAGAGTCAAATATAGGGCCTGTGTAGAAAAGAGCTAAGGAGACCATTTTGTTGGGTTCCTGATACAAACTCGGTGATTCTGGGTATTGGTGGGCAGAAAGCAGTCCAAAGTGTTGGCTTTTTAGGATACGAGTACTCACATGGAGAAGTTGCTAATGAAGGCCCCTCGAGGTATCTGCACATCGAATGCTACATTCTGGGACCGGGGAGAGTTATTCACCACTTTGCTTTGCACAATGGTGTTGGCCAGACGGGAAGTCACAGTGGAATGAACTTTGTAACTGTAAAGCATTATCTGGTCATCACCATCCACCTGCAACACAACAAAGTAAGGGCTCCTGACCACTCAATCAGCACTCTTTCCTTCCTATTTATCAACTCTCTTCCCCCACTAAGCTGCAGTTTGCAGTCTATGTTCCTGTCATGTGCCCCCCAACTCTCATCTCTCCAGCTGCTGACCATTTGCCCACACCCTCTCCACTGCGTGAAACTCCTTCCCCCTTCAAATTCGACAGACCACAGCTCTCCCCATTTTTAAAGCCCTTTCTTAATCTACAACTCTCCCCATTTTTAAACCCCCTCTGTAGTCAGTCTCTTCCAGGAGGCTTTCCTTGATTGATTTCTAATCTCTCTCTCCACCACTTCTGCACTAAGTATTTACATATTCCTGGAGCACTTACATACTCTATTATTTAAATATCACCTAATGAACATAAACCCTTTTCCTCCTTTGATTTCTTGCTTCCTGAACATTGTGCTACCACCATGAAGATCTTATGCATGATTTGTTGTCACTTCATGGAGCATCTCCTGTGGATACAGCACTGAACAAGGTGCTGGGGACAAACTAGAAAAGTTGAAATGGTCCCTGTCCTTGAGGTGTTTACAATCTAATGACCTTTCAGCCTGGTGACTGTAATGAGTAATAAAGTTAAAAGGACAATTCCATTATGATTTGTATTAGTCAAAAATAGTGATACAAACTTCTCTCTCTTTTCCTAGAACCGAGCTCTAAGCATAATAGAACTAACCTCCTTTTGATGGTTTCCAAGTCACCAGAAACTATATTTTCAGGATTTAAGGGTCATGGGCCATTTAGGATTTAAAAGTTTCTTCTCCTCCCATGAATTTATCATCCAAAAAGTGTTTGTTAGTTTTAAATTTTACTTTGAAATGAGCAAGCAGGGGAAGTTGGGTAATGAATAGTGTTAATATTATATATTAAGCACTTACTATGTACAAAGCACTGTACTAAGTGCTGGGAAAAATATACATGTATTCTTTAATATTGCCAAAATTCCAAGTTAGAAAGGAATCACACTTCTGACTGGCAAATTCAGCTTACAGTACATTTGCCAGGAGCAGTGTGGCCCAGGAACCTAGCAGCATGGCCTAGCAGAAAAAGCGAGGGCCTGGGAGGACCTGGGTTCTAATTCTGGCTCCACCACTTGTCTGCTGTGTGACCTTAGGCAAGTTACTTAACTGCTCTGTGTCTCATTTACCTCATCTGAATAATGGGTATTAAAACTGTGAGCTCCATGGACTGTGTCCAACCATGTATCAAGCCCAGCTCTTAGTACAGAACCTGGCACATAGTAAGCCTTTGGAAACACCACTTAAAAAAAACAAACAAACCTTACTTAGTCTATGAGCTCCAAAGTGAGACAGGGACTGTACCTACCCTGATAAACTGGTATCTACCCCAGTGCTTAGAACAGTATTTAACACTTAGTAAGTGCTTAACAAATGGCATTAAAAAGTGTCAGTGAGATGTCTTATAAACTCTTCCACCATTGTGCAAGGAAGGGTTCTAAGGGCAGGTAAACATAGGCTCAGTGACTAAGACAAAGAAAACAACCAGATTGATTTCTAGACAATGGTTAACCTAGAAATCATTCTTCCACCAAAATGTCACCTGCTTCAATAGGAAAAAAAAAACAACTTACCTGCTCTTCTTCAGATTCAGGACTACTGGATACACTTCTCTGAGAAAGGAAGTTAGATCAATAATTACACTTCACCATCTGGTTAATTCATTACTTAGACTGTGAGCCACATGTGGGACAGGGACTATGTTCAACATGATTATCTTGTATTTGCCCCAAGAATTAGAACAGGGCTTGGCACATAGTAAGCACTTAACAAGTACAATAAGTACCCCGAGGTCAAAAATGGGATGATCTTGAAGCACAGAATTTCTTGGGACTGCTGGGTTGGGGAAAGGAAGTCACAAATAGTAAACACCAATCATCAATCAGTGGTATTTATTGAAAACTTACAATGTGCAGAGCACTGTACTGTTTGGGAGGGTACAATACAATAGAATTAACAGACACATTCCCTGCCCATAATGACCTTACATCAATGAATTAACAAAGGGAGTTCACTTGGCTCCATCTCTAGGTTCGGTCTCCATGGGGGTTCACACATAATAATTGATCATTACGGTTCTGAGCACTTACTATGTGACAAGTACTGTTTTAAGCACTGGAGTAATACAAGAAAATCAGGTTGAACACCCCCTGTGCTACATGGGGTTCAAAGTCCAGGTAAGAAGAAGAACAGGTATTGGACCCCCATTTTACAGATGAGGTAACTGATACACAGAGAAACTAAGTGACTTGCCCAAGGTCACACAGCAGACAAGTGGCAAAGCTGGCACAGGAACACTCAGGTCCTCGTGCTCTTTTCACTAGGCCACGTTGGTTCTCCACCTACTCACCCATCCATCCATCCATCCATCCAGGTGCTGCTGTATCTGAGAGAAACCAAGTACCTCCCTAATATCCATCGGGGGCCCCCCGGAGGGTGTCTGGGACAGGGAAGGACTCTGCTGCCCCTCCCAGGGTTGGCACAGCTCTGATGAAAGGGACCTCCTGGATGGGGAAGCGTCAGACATAGGGTGGCTATTTGTCCGGTTTTCAGCAGGTCACTTCCCTGTGTGGTACTGTGCTGTGAGAGAGTGGGGTCAGCAGAAGTCAGCCCAGCATCTGAGGGCTGTCAGGGACTTCCAGAGAAGCAGCATGGCCTAGGGGCAAGAGCATGGGCTTGGGAGTCAGACGATGTGGGTTCTAATCCCGGCTCCTCCACTTTGCTGTGTGACCTTAGGCAAGTCACTTAACTTCTCTGTGCATCAGTCACCTCATCTGTAAAATGGGGATTAAGACTGTGAGCCCCATGGGGGGCAACCTGATTACCTTGTATCTACCCCAGTGCTTAGAACAGTGTTTGGCACATAAAAAGCATTTAACAAATACTATTATCATTATTATTATTATTTAATATTTACTGGGTGCTTACTGTGGACAAAGCACTGTACTAAATACTTAGGGGAGTACAATGCAATAAAGTTGGTAGACACAAAGCATGGTCCTGGGAGTCTGAGTTCTAAGATCTGCCACTTGTCTGCTGTGTGACCCCTGGGCAAGTCACTTCACTTCTCTGGGCTTCAGTTACCTCATCTGTAAAATGAGGATTAAAACTGAGTCCCATGTGGAACATAGAGTGTGTCCAACCTGATGATCCTGTATCTACCCCAGTGCTTATACAGCACCTGGAACATAGTAAGTGCTTAACAAATACCCTTAAAAAAACCCTGCCCCTGAGAAATTCATAGTTTAGATGGGGAGACGGAAATTAAAATAAACTACAGATAGGGAACAGTGTATAAGGATATGTATGTAATTGCTGTACATAAATAATGGACAGGTGATGATGGTGACTGCATTTATTAAGTGCTTACAATGGCCTAACCTTTGTGCTAAATGCTGGGGTAATCAGATCGAAGTCCCTGTCTCATGCAGGGTTTACAGTCTTAGAAGGACAAGTATCTTATCCCCATGTTATAGATTAGGAAACCAAGGCACAGGGAAGGTAAGTGACTTGCCCAAGATCATATAGCAGCCAACTGGCAGAGCTGTGACTAGAACTCAGGTCTCCCGACTCCCATGCCTCTGCTCTTTCCATGAGGCCATGTTCTCTCCCAAAATATCCACATAAGCCAGTTTCATTTGCACTTTCTTTTTTTAGTTGCATCCACTGGGAGCAACACACTATACTAAACATTTGGAAAAGTATAATGGAAGCACAAGAAATATTTTCTGCCCATAGGGAGTAAATGGTCACCTTCCCCCAGCTCCCTCTTTAGGCTTAACCCTTATTGTACCTGGTGTCTTCGGTTCCTTGACATTATATGAAATTTGCCAGGGGCTAGTTCCAGGAGATCGTCATACTCCACAAACTGAAAAAGAAATAGGGAAACTTCTGAAACTGACTCTGCTGACAACAACTATGTTGCTAGGCGCTTGGATCTGTATCCTTAAGCACTTAATATTCACCCCACCCTCAGCCGCACATCACAGGACAGACGCAGAGGGGTGCAGGTAGCCCACCAAGCCCAAGAAGTGGATTGTTAGCTGGAACCTTTTAATAATTTTAACACAAGTTGGCTTCCACGGCTTATGCCAACATAACCTCTAGATTCAAGTTCACTGCGGATGGGGAATGTGTCTACCAACTCTGTTACATTGTACTCTCCCAAAAACTTAGCACAGTGCTCTGCACACAGTAAGTACTCAATAAACATGATGGATTGACACCAAATCTGAGTGATGGGAAGCAGAAACACCCATTTTATTGTTGCCCTTGCAAAGCATGCTGGATGCCCTCATGGGACCCCTTCACTTTACTGGATCAAGTGGCTACTTAGTTAATTCAGTATCCACACCAACTGAACAGTTAGGGATTTGAGCCAGTGAGCTTTGCTACTATTAATAATAATAGTTATTATACTAATAATAAAATCTATAGTGACTTTTAGTGAGCACTTACTGTGTACCAAGTACTCTATTAAATACTGGAGTAGATTTGAAATGATTGTATCAGACACCATCCCTGTCTCATACAGGGTTCATAGTTTAAGGAGGAAATTTTGCAGATGAGGAAAATGAAGCACCGAGAATTTATAACTTGCCCAAGGTGACCTACAGGCAAGTGGCAGAGCCGAGATAAGAATCCTGATCCTCTGACTCCCGGTCCCATGCTAATGGAAACAGGATTGGGACACTACTCAAAGGAACTGGATTTCGGCCCCAGTTGGTACACTGAGAGTCCAGGGTTTTGGGATCTAGGTTCAGCTCTGCCACTGGTCTGCCCTGGGACCTTGAACAAGTCTCTTTAACCTCTCTGTGCTTCAGTTCCCTCGACTGTAAAATGGGAGTGATAGAGTAGTAAAGAAACAACTCTGGCTCTCCCAACCCACAGGGATATTGTGAGGGGAAAGGAAGAGTAGTATTGAGAAGATCTTGCTAGCTCAAATCCCTGTGGAGTTCAGTTGGGGCAAATATCAACTCCCAGGAGCCTCAGGAGGGGTTACCAAGGGAGCATCTTCAAACATCTGGACAACAGTATAATTCTTATCATCCCCACACGGTAAAGACAGTCACCCTACCCTCAGCACTTATGTAAATATCTGTAATTAATTTTAATATCTGTCCCCTACTCTAGGCTATAAGCTCCTTGTGGGCAGTGAACATTTCTACAACTTTGTTGTTCTGTATTCTCCCAAGTGCTTAGTACAGTGCTCTGCACACTGTAAAGCATTCAATAAATACTGCTGACTGATTGATTTACACCATCAAGGTTCCCAAGTAGCCAATTTGTCTGCCTCAATCCAAAAGCAGCATGAAAAGTAGTGAGTCCTACTAGAAAAAGCATGGGCCCATGAGTCAAAGAACCTGGGTTCTAATTCCAGCTCTGCCACTTGCCTGCTATGTAACTTTAGGCACGTCACAACTTCTCTGAGCCTCAGTTTCCTTTAGGGCACAATGGGGCCCTATGGGGCACAATTCTTGTTCTCCCTCCCTCTTAGACTATCAGCCTCATGTGAGACAGGGACTGTGTCCGAATTGATTATATCTACCCCAGTTCCTAGCAGAATGCATGGCTCATAGTAAGCGCTTAATAAATACCAATTGATCAATCAGTGGTATTTATTGAGTGCTTATTACATGCAGAATACTGTTCTAAGCGCTTGGGAGAGCACAATACAAGAGAATTAGCGGACACATTCCCCGCCCATAATGAGTTTACATTTAATTTCATCATTAGTAATGATAAGCATCTACACATTCAGTCCAGTATAATGGGATCACGACTCACAACAATTTGCCAAACTCATATGAGGAACAGTAGATCTTATACGTCTGTTCGCCTTCAAAACCAAGAAGAGGAGGTGAGAGAGCCAATGTAATGAAGGACGATTTCTGGAGTAACTCGACTAGCTATTAACAGATTTCATCCCCTTGCCTTTCTTCTGCCTTTGCATATATGAACAACAACAACAACACAGTTAACATCGCCTCCCATTTCAATCGAAGCTCTCAGCATATTTGATATTTACCAATGAATGGAATTTGGAATAGAGGCCTAAGCCATAAAGAACTGGCTAAACAGAATTGGACTCTATGACAAGAGCAGAATGCAGTTATGAATGAAGAAGCAAGGGAAGGAAGAGTGGCTAGTGAGCGAGGCTCAAGACCGATACTCACGTCAGGAAGGGCATTTGTTGGGACCTCCAGGCTGTGTAGCTCAGGAAGAAAAGCAAAGGCCAAGAAACAGATGCAGAGTTTCATGTTTGTGGTTGACCTCTCCCGGGCTAACTTGGGGCTACTGTGCTTCCCTGACTGAGCCAAGTTCAGGGAATGAGATGGGGAGGAATCTCTTTTAAAAAGAGAGGGGGGAAAAGATTCAAACTTTGTTCAGAAATGGGACAAATATTTGTTCTTGGAGCTCAAATGTAAGCCACGGAGGTGACGGGGTTGTCCAAACAGAAGAGCCGGGCTCGGCCACCAGGGCTGTGATAAGAGATCAGAGTGACATTGGCTCTGGGAAAAAAATGCAGTGATTTTCAAAGGAATCAAGCTGTAGCTATTTCCAGAGTATGGACTTGGGTTTCTTTTGGCATTCTCATTCTAGTAAAATCTTTGAGACTCAAGGGGTTCAAAGGTCACTTGGTCCATTCCCCAGGCCCAAACAGGAAAGCCCCATAACCATGTCAGAATTAGTCTTCAAAATCTCAGGGACAGGGGATTCCTCAGGCTCCCTTGGTAATTTGACCTGGCAGATCACAACCTGATAATAATCTCCAACTGTATAATAAATAATGAGAATAGTAATGGTATTTGTTAGAGCACTTATTACTGAGCTAAGCAGTAGAGTAGATTCAATTCAATTAGGTCAGCCAGTCTCTGCCGCATGAAGGGCTCACAGTCTAAAGGAGAAGGGGTAACAGGTATTTAATCCCCAATTTGCAGATGAGGAAACTGAGGCACAGAGAAATTAAGTGATTTGCCCAAGGTTACACAGCAGGCAAGTGGCAGAGCTGGGATTAGAACCCAGGTCTTCTGACTTCCAATATTATGCTCTTTCCATGGAGCTCCACTGCCACTGTCAGCCTCTTGGGTGAGTTAGCTCTGGTTTGGGGGGTGGGGACATTACCAGAGGGGCAAGCCTCGGGATGGGCAACAATGAGCATGAATTATTATTATTATTATCGTTGTTAATAATTATGGTATTTGTTAAGCACTTACTGTGTGTCAAGCATTGCTCTAAGGGCTGGGAGAGATACCAGTTAATCAGGTTGGACACAGTCCCTGTCCCACAAGGGGCTCACAGTCTTAATCCCCATTTTACAGACGAGGTAAGAGCACAGAGAAGTTAAGTGACTTGCACAAGGTCACTTAAGGCCTCACTTGGGGTACCGTGGTATGGTGGGTGGCTGGGGTGCCTGCGGCCTCACCTTAACATTTCCCAGAGGGTGGTAGGAGTGGGGAGAAATAGCCCCAGACTGGGAATAGAATTTATTAGGGATTGGTTTGAATTATCAGCAATTGATAATTACCAATCAATGGTGTTTACTGAGCACTTACTATGTCAGAGCACTGTACTAAGCACGTGGGAGAGCATAGTCTTCTCCCCTGCATTGATGCAGATAATTTGGAGTTTGCCATATCAATAATTTCTTGTGCACCATGATTTTCCATGTAGTTGGGATGTCAGAGCTGCCTTTTGGGTGAAATGCAGTTTCAGATCCTGGCTTTCCCCCACTCCCATTTTTAAGACCCTGCAACACTTTTTCTGTGGAAGAACGCAGGATAGCTGTGGCTGTCGTCTTAAAAGGGGTTATTTAAATTGGACCTGCTGCCTCCATTTTGGGATTCAATTAGACTGAAAGCTTTGGTTCGCGCCCCTCGGTTCACATTGATACCATATACTCTCACTCCCCTAAAGACCTTGAAAATAACATCCCGTTTGACAGCCACCTCTAACCCCCCTACCTGATGGCTATCAGTCACATGTTTATGTATCCAGGCCACCAGGATCTCAGCCTCCTGCTCCCGCTCCATCCGAACAAATGTCTGTGTTAAGTTTTAAGTGGACTTTCCTGTGTAACTCCCACTGTAATAATAGCTGGCCTTATTAAGCACTTACTATATGCAAAACATTGTGCTAAGCGCCGCACTAGATACAAAATAATCAGGCTGGACACACTTAGAACAGCACTTGGCACATAGTAAGTGCTTAACAAGTACCATAATTATTAATTATTATTCTCTTTGCCTTGGTTTCCCAAGTGGTAGGCTTTGAACCCCGGGTGGAACAGGGACTGTATCTGCCTAATGACCTTGTTTCCTCCCTAACATTTAGTACAGTGCTTAGCACACAATAAGCTCTTAACAAATACCTCAATTATTATTATTATTATTACTACAATGATAATGCTGTGATAAAATCCCCAGAACTGAAGGTTTTCTTGCGGCTTCAGAATCTTTCATGGTGATTTCTACTGATACTAGGTTGTTCAGGAAAGCCAATGACATGATTTTAATCCCATTTTCTAAAACAAAACTGGAAAGACTCCAGTGATCACTTCTGCCCTGTCCTACCCAAGGTCCCCGATCAGGGCAAATGTTCTTGCTTCCTTCCCTTCCTTACTGTTGGTCCTAAATCCAGAGCTCCTCACCTGACCTGGGAACCCGGACAAGAAAGGACAGAGGAAAAAGGAAAAATCTGAGTTTCTATTCCCAAAACATGGACCTGGACACTTGACATCCTCCTGTTGCAATATGTGTAACCACTAGATGGTGGAAGGCGCCCACCTATTTTGAACGAGTCTAAGGCCGGACAAGGTAAGGACAATTGGCGATAAATTAAAGACAATTTATACATTCATCACAGAGGGATTATCGAGCTGTGAAAAATAATAATTGTGGTATTTGGGAAGCACATTCAATGTGTCAAATACTTTGCTAAGCACTGGGGTAGATACAATACAATCAAGTCCAAACACAGTCCCTCCACTACATGGGGCTTCCTAAGTGGGAGGGAAAACAGGTATTTCACCCCCATTTTACAGATGAAAAAAGAGACACAGAGAAGTAAATTGACTTGCCCAAAGCCAAACAGCAGGCACGTGACTCCCGACCCTGTGCTGTATCCGCTAGGCCACCCTGCTTCCCTATAAATATGCAGAAGTGGGAAGAGTTATGGAATTACAACTACCGTAATGTTGGATATGATAATTAAGTGTGAAGGGTTAAAATGTTTTGCCCCATTCAGGATTTGGTCTTCCGCTCCACTCCAAGAAGCGAGGTATTCAATGGTGGGCTTGCCACCTTGTTGGGCTAGTTTATGATTCCTTTGCTAGGCATCAAATGTGAGTCAATTGGAGCTGACTGACCTATCCAGTGCAAACACAATGCACCTGGGTATCTCCTTTCCACTACATCGTGACAGTAGATGAAACCACTTTACTCACAAGATCCCCATCTCAAGGAATAAAATGTCAATATCTCCAGATAATATAGATATAAGATAATCAGTTTGGGCACAGTCTATGTCCCACATGGGGCTCACAGTCTTAATCCCCATTTTACAGATGAAGTAACGGAGGCACAGAGAAGTTAAGTGACTTGCCCAAGCTCACACAGCAAACAAGTGGCAGAACCTGGATTAGAACGCAGATCCTTTGGACTCTCAGGCCAATGCATAGGCCACACTACTTGGGTTGGAATCAAGTCAAAATTTCAGGAAAATGGAAAAAAAAAAACCAATTCTCTACCCTTATACTCACAAATTCTGCAGTAGCAGTAGTAATAAGTGCCTACAGTAAGCAAAGCCCTGTACTAAGCAATGGGAAAAAATACACGGGTGAGAATTAGACATGGCCCCTCACCCACTACGGGTTCACAGTAAGACAGAGAGGAGGATTTGGAGATAGACACGTAAGGAAAGATGAGGCAATCAAAACACAAAGAAAGCATAAAGAATGAGGACAACGATCAATGTGAAAAATAAAAACAAGGAGGCAGGAGGGTACTGGAGCTAGGGAAACAGAGTTTTAGATTCCTTATGGCTCAGAGTCCAACATCACAGCGACAGCCATGGTAACCACCACCATCTTCCCAACAGTCTAAATTTTGGGGTGGCCGTGGGCTGCTGATGCTTTTGTCCTCTCCACTAGCGCAGGGCAGGGCAGGTGCAAAGCCCCAGAGTGGCATGGGGGAGGGGAGTAGGCGCTTAATTCAGCGCTCTGCACATAGTAAACACTTAATATACCACTGATCGATTACCCTCAAGCGTAGCACATAGTAAGCACTTAATACATATTATCATTATTAGGATATTTAGAATTTCTTCTTTCCTCTTTAGTCACTTGACCTAGGAAAACTACATCACTCTAATCCAGGAAAGGCCAAAAACAAACAAACAAAAACCCCCAGGCAATAGTTGTCTAGGGAAATGATCACTTTCCAGGGTGGGTAGCATATGAGATGGTTAAATGCTTCAACCTGTGACATTATTAATAACTTAAACATATTTTCTCTGTACCCAACACATTTGCTGGGAGAGGCCCAAGACACTTTAAGTGATCCAGTATCCCGTCTCCTCAGTGAGCCATTGATAGAGTCTGCTGCACATCCACCTCCTCACTTTCCAAATTTGGTTACACCACCACTAATCCCCAAGGTTTTTCTAGCAATTCAAGAACTACAATGAAAAATACAACATTATAGAATGAGTTGGACCCGATGAAGCAAAATGACTATTATTTTATAATGAAAATGTGTATATGAATACTTGAGCCAAAGGATCACTTTCCTCATTCCTGAGGCAGTCTTGATATTGAGCTACTGCAAATGAAGGGAAGGCAGGAAGTAGAGAATCTCACCCAGATTTTTTAAAGAAGTAGACATTTAACAAACAATTTTAGACTTACTCCCTATATTTATAAAGAAGGAACCTGGCAGGGGGCTTAAAAAGCTCTCTGACTGGCTGATGCATGGCTTCCAGACAGTGATTGGCAGGGAGGCCTGGGCTTTGGAAGGGTCAGGACAAAATTTTAGGTGAAGGAGGAGAAAGAATAGATTGCAAACAGGATTGTAAAACCTTCTGTTAGATATTAAACTACTTGAGGGTAGGGATCATGTCTATTAACTGCTGAACTTCCACAAGCGTTTAGTACAGTGCTCTGCACAGAATAAACACTCAAGGAATACTCCCGATGGTTTGAGTAGCCAGAGGAAGAGGCAGACTTTCAAAACAGATGAGAGATAAAAGGTAGAGAGCATGGACAGTGTGCAATCTGGAAGCTGCCCTTTAAGGAAGCACAAAGGGACTGGCAGTGGCCTTGGGTAGCAGGGCTGGGGTGAAACTATAGAGATGAGGAGGAGGATGGAATCAGAGTTGACTTTAAGCATGGATTCTGACCTGAACAGCAACAGTGTTCCCTTGTTTGGGAATTTCCTAAATTCTCAGCAAAGTGCTCCTCAAAAGCAGGATACACTGACTGGTGCCTGGAAATGCTTTGCATTAGGAAGGGAAAGAGGTGTGGTGGTTCCCCCCAACCCTCTCATTTCCGGGCCAACCCCCACCCCCTGCATCCAACAGACTCAAAATAAGAGGCAATCATCACCCTAAAACAACCCCATCCTGCTGGAAAGATTGCTGTTGAGTTTTGCCTCTGTTGTGCATCTGTTCACACCGGCCACACACACTCCGAACGACTTGGTTAACACCCAGTTGCGGACACACCTGCCAATTTCTGCAGCAGCTCTCCAGAGAGCTCAGAAAATGCGCCTGGAAGGCATCTGACTTGTCTTTGAGAGCAGATACGCCCTGCTGATTAATCGTATGTTTAGTTATTGGTGTTCTTGTTCAGCGCCCCACTGAAAAGAAAAGTTAAAGCAGTGAGAAAAGGAGTGGAGGGAGGAAGAAGGGAGGTGGAATCCATAGCCAGATTGAGGCCTTCCAAAACAGTACAAGCCTATCCAAACCATCGTCATAAATTCACTTCCCATAAATCAGCCTTCAGAGCATGAGGAAGGGAAGTCATCCATGATCCTTTGCTCTGGATTAAGACCTCTCTGTTTTGAATATTCACTCGCTCAATCATACAATGGTATTTATTGTGCATATTCTGTGTGCAAAACACCATACTAAGCACTTGGGAGAGTAAAATAGAATGGAGTTGGTAGATATGATCTCTGTTCTCAAAGAACTTATGATATTCTACCTCCATTATATCTCTCTCAACATCTGGCCTCAGATCACTGAGTTGATTTATCTCTAATACTTCATTGTAGACCATAAGCTCCTTGTGGGCAGTAATCATGTTTAACTACTTTGTGGTACTGACTTTCCCAAGAACTTAGTACAGTATTCTGCCTACAGCGAGCACTCAATAAATGCCACTGATTGATTGATACCAACTCTTTCCCAAGTGCTTAGTATAGTGCTCTGCACACAGTAAGTGCTCAGTAAATGTGATTGATTGATTGACTCTGGGCTACTGAGCCCAGGTAGTTTGAATTTAAGGGAAAATGCAGTGAGGTCTAATGGAACAAGTACGGGCCTGTGAGTTAGAAGGACCTGGGTTCTAATCCCGCTTCCGCCACTTGTCTGCTGTGTGACCTTGGGCAAGTCACTTCTCTGTTCCTCAATTACCTCATCTGTAAAATGGGGATTAAGACTGTGAGCCCCATGTGGAACATGGGCTGTGATTACTTTGTATCTACCCCATTCTTAGACCAGTGCCTGGCTTATAGAAAGCACTTAACAAATACCATAAAAAATGATAATATAACCTTGGATATTTTTTTTCCTCTTAAGAGCTGAAAGGTCAATATGTCTGGTTTGGCATTTGACAGTGGGTGCCCTACCTCTCTCCCAATGCAATAAAAATAGTAGTGTTTTCCTTCCATTCGAAGATGATACTGCCGAGGGTACGTCTTCATTCATGTTCCAGCAGGCTGTGTGCTTGAATTGTTTTGGCAGTAGTGGAGATAGTTTGCGCTGAGTCATCCACACTCTCTCATCAGGACCTCTGGGAAAACCAGACACACTGCAGAATAAAACTGTATCAAGTCATCATTTACAAAACTACAGCCCTCTAAATAGCATACATAGGCAACAGAGAAGGCAAAGAGGTGACCTGCCCATCTGAGCTTTGTACAAGGAGAGAAGGGGACAAAGAGCAAGGAGAGAAGGGGAAAAAGAGCAAGTGAAAAGGATCATAACTACAGTACTTATTAAGTGTTTATTAGGAGCCAACCAATAGGTGAAAAATCATCACCTTGCCTGCTGCTCAGCCCAGCTTCTCCTCATTTAATTCTACTAAAATCTTACTTCTGTCAAGAAGATGGGTATTGGTAAATTAAGGCATTTATTTTTGTCACAATAGACTGTAAGTTCCTTGATGACAGGAACCTTCTCTTATACATCTCCTGTAAGTCCCTTCCATGCTTAGTAGACTATTGCACAAAATACCATAGTTGTTAATAAATACTACTACAACTCCGACATTTCATTATTAAGATCACATCTTCTCCAAGAGGCCTTCCCTCATTAAGCCTTCTTTTCCTCAGCTTCCTCTCCCTTCTGCATCATCTATGCACTTGAGTCTGTGGCCTTTGGGTACTTATTTGCCCCACACCCAACCCCACAGCACTAAGGTACATATCTTTGAATTATTTGTTTATATTAATGTCTATCTCCCCCTCTAGACTGTAAGCTCATTGTTGGCAAGGAATGTGTCTGCTAATTCTGTTGTACTCTCCTAGCGCTTAGAACAGTGCTCTGCACATAGTATGTTCTCAATAAATACCATTGATTAATTGATTTCCAGCACTCGGAGATGGATCAAGTAGCAGTCAAACCAGAGTCTGAAAACAGTTCTCAGGCCTTCCAACAAGCTCTCGCTGGTCACGTCTGAGTCTGGTCACATTAGAAAACATCACAAGGTCATGCAATATGGACTTGCGATATCACAGGTTAGGAACAATTGCCCTAGGCGTTTAGAAGAAATAAGATACAGGAGACCTTGAAGAAATTCCCACACTAAATGAATCAACTCTTCATTTTCCCAGGCCCGAGTTCTATATCCCTGAGGACTGCTGGAAAGTAGATCTGCTCACTCCTACTGTGTAATCCCAAGACACAGATATCATTAAAAAGTAACAATTTTCATGCTATGAAATCTCTAAAGGTTCCCAAGACCTCACTTAGTCCACATTATCCTCCACCAAAACCCCCCAAAATTCTAAGCTTCTGAGATTTTTGGCAATTGCAACTGATTTTAAAGGCTGGGAGGGGGTGTGGGAGGGGGGATACAGGTGAATACAGAAAAGCAATATTGCAAAGTAGATAGAGCATGTGCCTATGAATCAGAAGGACCTGGATTCTAAATCCTGACTACCACTTTTCTGCTGTATGACCTTGGGAAAAATCACTTCACTTCTCTGTGCCTCAGTTACTTCATCTGTAAAATGGGGATTAAGACTGTGAGCCCCATGTGGGACAGGGACTATGTCCAACCAGACTAGCTTGTATCTACCCCAGCACTTACTACAGTGTCTGGCACATAATAAGTGCTTAACAAGTTAAAAAAAATAGTGAAAAGGTAGTTTTAGAGAGCATCTATTCACCACTGCCTGGAGTCTATTTCTAGACTCCAGCTCTCTAGACTGTGAGCTTGTTGTGGGCAGGGAATGTCACCGTTTATTGTTGTATTGTACTTTCTTTCATTCATTCATTCATTCGTATTTATTGAGCGCTTAGGGTAGGGTCCGGATAGCCCCAAATCAGCAGGACAGCCACCCAATTTGACTTTTGGTAGCGGTGTTGACTTGCCCTGAGCCATTCCCACTCTCCCACTCAATCTTCCTGTGCCCAGCAGTGCCCATGAGGAGCGCAGTGTTTTCTCCAGGGCAGAAACCACTTCACATTTGCATCTTCCCTCAAAAATGAGCTGCCGTTTACAACTGGAGTGTTTGGAATGGTGGGAAGCTCTGAGTGGTAGCAACTGTTGTTTTTCACTAGCTTACACTTATCAGGTTGTATTTATCCCTGTAAAGAAAGGTTTGTCACACAGCATCCTTCCCTATAAATATTTTTGCTTTTAATTTGTAGAGGTTTGTCTATGTTCAGCTTAATGATAATTTTTTTCAAAAAGGCAGTGATACTTGCATATCTTGGGGAGCAGTAAATACCTGGATAAGGGTCTCGCTGAAGATGTGCCCCGAAGAAACTCCGAGTTAGCAAGTGTTTGATAAATATTGAACCATTGTCACTCTGTAGTAGGAAACCACCATTTATACATGTTACCACAAGATAGGGTCTATTACAAACAAAAATACTTAAAACATTGCTCCTAAAGCTACCAACTTTCCCAGAAGCCCTTGACAGTGGAGTAAAGGAAGGAAGGGAAAATTAAATTTGACCTAAATAATAATTATGGTATTTGTTAAGCACTTACTATGTGCAAAGCACTGTTTTAAGCACTGGGGTTGATCCAAGGTAATCAGATTGTCCCACGTGGGGCTTACAGTTTTAATCCTCATTTTACAGATGAGGTAACTGGGGCACCGAGAAGTTAAGTGACTTGCCCAAAGTCACACAGCCGATAAGTGGCGGAGCTGGAATTAGAACGCATGACCTCTCTGACTCCCAAGCCCGTGCTCTTTCCACTGAGACACGCTGCTTCTCTAAAGGGTAAAGAGGGTGGGATGGGGTGATGGGAAAAGGCTCAGGGAAGAGATTTTGGGCTGATGAGCCCTGAGCCCTCTAGAGATGTAGGGGGGGCATCCATTCTTTAGTATGGTGGGGCCCTCCCCAGCCATTACTCCAGCACAACTCTGACAGTAAGGGGAAGGTTGGGACTAGGGGAGGCGGAACAGGACTGACCGTTTGAAATTTTTCCTAGGAAACAATGTATTATTATTATTTGTTAAGAAAAATAAACTATGCTCCCTGTTGGGTAGAGTTGGGGACGAACACCCTCCTGGGAGAGTGGGAGTGGGCTCGAGATGGGGCAGAGACAGGCCTCAGTGGGATGGCGTGATCCCTCCCAGAGTCCTCCGCATCTGGCAAACCGGACACCCAGGAGCCCCCGCGCACAGCGAATTGGACTCCCTGGAGCCCCTGGGGATGCCCCCACCATGTGCAGAGGAATAATAATAATGGCATTTATTAAGCACTTACTGTGTGCAAAGCACTGTTTTAAGCGCTGGGGAGGTTACAAGGTGATTCAATCATATTTATTGAGCGTTTACTGTGTGCAGAGCACTGTACTAAGCACTTGGGAAGCACAAGTTGGCAACATATAGAGATGGTCCCTACCCAACAGTGGGCTCACAGTCTAGAAGGGGGAGACAGAGAACAAAACAAAACATATTAACAAAATAAAATAAATAGAATAAATATGTACAAATAGAGTAATAAATACGTACAAACATATATACATATATACAGGTGCTGTGGGGAAGGGAAGGAGGTAAGGCAGCATATAGAGATGGTCCCTACCCACCAGCAGGCTCACAGTCTAGAAGGGGGAGACAGACAACAAATCAATCAATCAATCATTTATTGAGCGCTTACTGTGTGCAGAGCACGGTACTAAGCGCTTGGGAAGTACAAGTTGGCAACATATAGAGACGGTCCCTACCCAACAGTGGGCTCACAGTCTAAAAGGGGGAGACAGAGAACAAAACCAAACATACTAACAAAATAAAATAAATAGAATAGACATGTACAAGTAAAATAAATAAATAGAGTAATAAATATGTACAAACATATATACATATATATATATAAACCAAATAAAATAAATAGAATATGTACAAGTAAAATAAATAGAGTAATAAATAGGTACAAACATATATACATATATATATATATAAACCAAATAAAATAAATAGAATATGTACAAGTAAAATAAATAGAGTAATAAATATGTACAAACATATATACAGGTGCAAGTCCAATTCGGGAACAGAAAATGGGGATTCAGTACCTGTTCTTCCTACTTTGTGAGCCCTGTCTGGGGCTGTGTCTAACTTGACTATCTTGCAGTGCTTAGGACAGTGGTTAGCACAGGTTGTCCCACGGGGTGGGGGGGGCCTCACAGTCTTCATCCTCATTTTGCAGATGAGGTAACTGAAGCCCAGAGAAATGAAGTGACTTGCCCAAAGTCACACAGCTAAGTGGCGGAGTCGGAATTAGAACCCAGGACCTCTGAGTCCAAAGCCCGTGCTCTTTCCACGGAGCCACGCTGCTTCTCTAATGAGAGGGTCCCGGCTGGGGGCTAAAGCTCTGAGTGGTAGCAGTTGTTGTTTTTCACTAGCTTACACTTATCAGGAAGTATTTATCCCTGTAAAGAAAGGTTTGTCACACAGCATCCTTCCCTATAAATATTTTTGCTTTTAATTTGTAGAGGTTTGTCTATGTTCAGCTTAATGATAATTTTTTTCCAAAAGGCCGTGACGCTTGCATATCCTGGGGAGCAGTAAATACCTGGATAAGGATCTCGCTGAAGATGTCCCCCGAAGAAACTCAAGAGGGAGGAGGAGGGCAGGGCACCTGCCTACCAACTCTGTAATAGTATACCCTCCCAAGTGCTTAGTAATACTCGTTAAGCGCTTACTATGCGCCAATCACTGGACTAAGCGCTGGCACAGTGCTCTGCGCACAGGAAGGGCTCAAGAAATACGATTGATTGATTGAGCAGGTGGAGGTGGGCCAGAGCATTTAGGGGCTGCTCGGCGGCCCCGTAGCTCTCTCCGCCAACTGTCAGCTGTGTGACTTTGGGCAAGTCACTTAACTTCTCTGTGCCTCAGTTACCTCATCTGTAAAATGGGGATGAAGACAGTGAGCCCCCCCCGTGGGACAACCTGATCACCTTGTATCCTCCCCAGCGCTTAGAACAGTGCTTTGCACATAGTAGGCGCTTAATAAATGCCATTATTATCATTATTATTATCGCTGCCCTTTTCCCAGGGCAGGGCACGAACTCCGAGGAGGAGGAGGAGGAGAAGAAGGAGGAGGAGAAAAGGAGGTGGCCGGGGGTTGGGGGAGCGGCTGGGGGAGTTGCTCTCCAGTGTCTCCGGCGCCCTGCCAGTCCTGCCCAGCCCAGAGAGCGGGGGAGGCACCAGCCGGGCATTAGCCAGGGCCCGCCTTGCAGTGGCCACCGCTTTGGCGTCTCCCTCTCTCCGGCTGGGCCCGGCGGGCACCGTGGGCACCGCGGGCACCACCTCCTCCTCCGCCTTGGCCATGCTGCCGCTGCTGCTGCTGCTGCTGCTGGGGCTGTGCCCGGGGCTCCGGGCAGCGGGGCAGGGCCCCCCCGGGCTGGACCAGGCCGAGGCCTGGGGGACCCCCTCCGACCAAGTAAGTGCGCCTCCGGGGGCGGGGGGCACGGGAACGGGGGCACCGGAGGCGGGCACGGGCCCGGGCCAACTCGCCTCTCTGCCCTCCTCCGTTTTCCCCATCGTAACAGCGATTGGGGTAGGTCGTAAGCGCCGGCTAAGGGGCTGGCACTGTGCTGAGCGCTGGGGTGGGTGAAGTTCAATTCATTCAATCGTATTTATTGAGCGCAGCCTGGCTCAGTGGAAAGAGCTCGGACTTTGGAGGCAGAAGTCATGGGGTCGTATCCCGGCTCTGCCGCATGTCTGCTGTGTGATCTTGGACGAGTCACTTAACTTCTCTGAGCCTCAGTTACCTCATCTGTAAAACGGGGATTAAGACTGTGGGCCCCATGTGGGACAACCTGATCACTTTGTATCCCCCCAGCGCTTAGAACAGTGCTTTGCACAGAGTAAGCGCTTAACAAATGCCAACATTATTATTATTATTATTATTATTATTATTACTGTGTGCAGAGCGCTGGACTAAGCGCTCAGGAAGCACAGATCGACAACAGATAGAGACGGTCCCTACCCACCGACGGGTGCAGACCCGGGCCCTGGGGTCTGGGATCAGGATCGATCGAGCCATCGAAGCCGAGCGGGCACCAATTTGACACCAATCACCCTGAAGGCAGTAATAACACTAATAATAATTCTGGTGTTTGTTAAGCGCTTACTACGTGCCAGGCACTGTACTAACTGCTGGGGTGGATCCAAGCCAATCAGGTTGGACACAGTCCCTGCCCCACGTGGGGCTCACAGTCTCCATCCCCATTTTACAGTCGAGGTAACTGAGGCACAGTGAAGTGACTTGCCCAAGGTCACACAGCATCCCAACCTGATTAGCTTGTATCTACCCCAGCTCTTAGTTCAGTGCCTGGCACATGGTAAGCGTTTAAGCATTGAACAGAGAAGCGGCATGGCCTAGTGGATAGAATGGGAGTCAGAAGGCCTGGGTTCAAATAGCCACTTGTCTGCTCTGTGATCTTGGGGAAGTCACTTCACTTTTCCGTGCCTCAGTTGCCTCAACTGTAAAATGGGGATTGAGACTGTGAGCCCTTAGAGGGACAGGGACTGAGTCCAACCTGATTTGCTTGTATCCACCCTAGCTCTCAGTACAGTGCCTGGCACATAGTAAGCACTTAACAAATACAACAATAATAATAATAATTAATAATAATAATATTAATAATAATAATAAACATCTTTTTTAAAAAAAAAAACAAAGGGCACCTTCTGTAGCCCTTAGCCCATTCCAGCTAAACTGAGCTGAGCATCCTGAAATAGGTCTCGTCAGCCACCCCTGTGTCACCTCCAGCCATGGCTGACTCTTCCGTGAACTGGACACCACCACTGGGCTGCCAAGTTGTTTAGCACCGTAGATAAGCGTTGGGATGGAGGCAGAGGTATCCTGCCAGCAGCGTAAAATAATATCTCCAGGTGGCTCTTGGCCACCAGCTGGTTGTATGATATTGGGCTAGATCTTTTTTTGTCTTCAGGTCCACCTGGGGGAAAGAAAAATCACAGACTACAGGATCTGTTAATTAGTAAGACTTTTTACAAGTACAGAATCCTAAATGGGACCGAAAGATTCTTGTTTATGTTTCCCTAGACTTAAGACTTTCTAAAATGTTTGTTTGGCTGTGGTATATTGATGGTGTATATGAGAGCACCCTGAATACAATGCATTCTGCTAAGCATTTGGTTTGGCGTGTTCTCTTGGTAGGGTAAAGGATCTAAGTCCTCTAGCCTGGCTGTCTCTTGCAAATCAGCGTGGGTGCTTTTTTTATTATTAAAAAAATGGTATTAAGTGCTTACTTGGTGCCAGGTACGATACTAAGCACTGGGGTAGATACAAGCTAATTGGGTTGATCACAGTCCATGTCCCATATGGGGCTCATAGTCTTAATCCCCATTTTACAGGTGAGGAAACCGAAGCACAGAGAAATTGTCATTTACCCAAGGGCACACAGCAGATAAGTGGGGGAGCTGAGATTAGAACTTAGGTTGCGCGGACTCCCACATTTATTCTCTGCCCACGTGGCTTCTCTGTGCTGAAGGCAGAAGCTTAGAAAGCAAATGGAATCTAGTTATTCTAGAGGATTGGTCAGAGGCAAAATTTGGAAATTCTGAACTTAGGTCTCTGAGGCGACTGTAACTAGAGATAGGAATGCCAAGTTTACAGAATGCACTGGGCAGGAGTCAGAATCAGATGAGTCTGAAGTCTTGCTGAAGCATTTCTGTGAGAGGGCAGAGGGAATTGAAAAGTGGGAGCCTTTCTCGATCAAAGAGGAAGAGTTAAAGTGCCTCCTCGCTAACATCTGCCGCTTTGCACAATATAGTTTAGTTTAGGCTCAGTTTCCTTAGTAGCATGACATGGACTTGGCCCATTTTATTGATTTCCATGCCGATTTAAGCAGCAGTGACTTCTATGTGTTTCACAGATGACAGAATGAGGGAAGTGATCCAGGATGCCGAGTTGTGTGAAAATTTGTCTTTTCACCCCACTCATCTGTTCCTGGTCTTTATCCAGCACTCTGTGTAGCTTTGCGTGCTCCGGGGCTGTCCTAGTTCAGGAAGGATGCAAGCTGATATCTGCAGGAAGTAAGGAGAAATGGTGGTCATTGAGGAGCTTTCCCTATTCTTTGAAGGATCTGGCACTGGTCACTATTGGAAGCAATATGTAGCAACAGACAGTGTTCAGATTATGGCTTTCAAATTAAGTTGCAATGGATTTTTTCCCCCCAGTCTCCCTAAAACAAAATAAAACTGTGGTAATAAAACAAAATTGAGGGAAAGAAGTTCTCTTACAGGTTTAAGGTTAAAATGTCCTCTAAGAGTTTAATGAAGACTTACCCTCTGAGTGGATTATTTTGCTAGCAAGTTGATATGTGTCTTATCTTAGTTTCAGAAAGGATGTGAATCTACTATCGCTCCCAAACTATAACGGCAGAGTTGAAGACTTGTAGGAAACACAGAGTGAGCAATTCTAACTGAGGCATTCAGTCCATTGCTCAGGATTTATTCACTCCCTAGTAGTAGTAATAATGTATTTATTGAGCACCCACAAAGTGCAGTGCACTCTAAGCACTTGGGAAAATGCAGCAGAAGCATAATAATAATAATTGTGGTATTTTTTAAGGGTTTACTATGTACCAGGGACTGTACTAAGTGCTGGGGTGGATACAAGCAAATCAGATTGGACACAGTCCCTGTCCAAGCAGCGTGGCTTAGTGGATAGAGCACAGGCTTCGGAGTGAGAGGATGTGGGTTCTAATCCTGCCTCTGCTACTTGTCTGCTTTGTGACATAGTGCAAGTCACTTAACTTGGAACAGTGCTTTGCACATAGTAAGTGCTTAATAAATGCCATCATTATTAGTAACTTCTCTGTGCTTGTTACCGCATGTGTAAAATGGGGATTAAGACTGTGAGCCCCATGTGGGACACCCTGATTACCTTGTATCTGCCCTAGCACTTAGAACAGTGCTTGGCACATAGTAAGTGCTTAACAAATACCATCATTACTATTATTATTATTATTATGTGGGGTTTACAGTCTTAATCCCCATTTTAGATCTGAGGTAACTCAGTCACAGAGAAGTGAAGTGATTTGCCCCAGGTCACATGGAAGACAAGTGGTGAAGCTGGGATTAGAACCCAGGTCCATGCTCTTTTCACTAGACCCCGCTGCTTCTCAAGAAATGTTCCCTGCCCACAAGGAGTTTACACACTAATCTGGAGACAGACATGAATGTATTTACAAATAGTGGAATCAGAACAAATCACTGCCTGGACAGTCAAAAGTAGAGATAGACATAGGTGCTGAGAATGAATGTGAATGATTGTTTAAGTGTATGAGGTGGCTGTTGGATTGCTACAACTAGAGGTCTGGTAACTAATAGGAGGAAAGTTTGTTGGAGGAGGTCACTTTTTAGGAGGGCTTTTGAGGTGGGGAGGGATGAAATTGGATACATTTGAGAGGAAGGAGACTTCCAGGTTGAGGTAGACAAAATGTATAAGGAGATGGAGGTTCAAAAGATGAGCAGGATAGAGTTAGGTGATCTTGGGAGGAGCGAAGAGTTATGGGAGAGGAGAGTCTATATGTGAAATGGAGAGAGCTGGCAAAGAGCATTTAGGCCAATGATTGGCACAGTGCCTGGTCCTAAATAATAGTATTAAGTTCTTATTATTACTATATTATTTGCAAAAACAAGCAGAGAAACATGTAAGAAACAATGATTTTAAAGAGGGCAAGAAGTAATAATAATAATAATGATGGCATTTATTAAGCGCTTACTATGTGCAAAGCACTGTTCTAAGCGCTAGAGGGATGTGATGAAACCAATCCAATAATCTGTTTTTAACGCCCAACTCCTCCTCTAAACTCCTTGTGGGCAGGGGTCCCATCTACCAGCTCTGTCAATAAATACGATTGATTGATGATGATGATGATGATGATGATGATGAGTGGACCCTCCCGAGCGTTTTGTACGGGGCTCTCCACCAAGCAAGCGAGCGCTCAGTACATACCAGAGATCAATCGATAACCATCAATAGATAGGCAGTATGGCATGGGGTTAGGGCACGGGCCAGGGAGTCACAAGGTTTGCTGCCATTTGTCTGCTGCATGGGGACAGGGCACGGGCCTGGGAGTCACAAGGTTTGCTGCCGTTTGTCTGCTGCATGGGGTAGGGACTGGCTCTATATGTTGCCAACTTGTACTTCCCAAGAGCTTAGTACAGTGCTCTGCACACAGTAAGCGCTCAATAAATACTATTGATGATGATGATGATAGGGCACGGGCCTGGGAGTCACAAGGTTTGCTGCCATTTGTCTGCTGCATGGGGACAGGGCACAGGCCTGGGAGTCACAAGGTTTGCTGCCATTTGTCTGCTGCATGGGGTAGGGACTGTCTCTATATGTTGCCAACTTGCACTTCCCAAGCGCTTAGTACAGTGCTCTGCACACAGTAAGCGCTCAATAAATACGATTGATGATGATGATGATAGGGCACGGGCCTGGGAGTCACAAGGTTTGCTGCCATTTGTCTACTGCATGGGGCAGGGCACGGGCCTGGGAGTCACAAGGTTTGCTGCCATTTGTCTGCTGCATGGGGTAGGGACTGTCTCCATATGTTGCCAACTTGTACTTCCCAAGGGCTTAGTACAGTGCTCTGCACACAGTAAGCGCTCAATAAATACGATTGATGATGATGATGATAGGGCACGGGCTTGGGAGTCACAAGGTTTGCTGCCATTTGTCTGCTGCATGGGGACAGGGCACGGGCTTGGGAGTCACAAGGTTTGCTGCCATTTGTCTGCTGCATGGGGTAGGGACTGTCTCTATATGTTGCCAACTTGTACTTCCCAAGCACTTAGTATAGTGCTCTGAACACAGTAAGCGCTCAATAAATACGATTGATGATGATGATGATAGGGCACGGGCCTGGGAGTCACAAGGTTTGCTGCCATTTGTCTGCTGCATGGGGACAGGGCACGGGCTTGGGAGTCACAAGGTTTGTTGCCATTTGTCTGCTGCATGAGGTAGGGACTGTCTCTATATGTTGCCAACTTGTACTTCCCAAGCGCTTAGTACAGTGCTCTGCACACAGTAAGCGCTCAATAAATACGATTGATGATGATGATGATGATGATAGGGCACGGGCCTGGAAGTCACAAGGTTTGCTGCCATTTGTCTGCTGCGTGGGGACAGGGCACGGGCCTGGGAGTCACAAGGTTTGTTGCCATTTGTCTGCTGCATGGGGTAGGGACTGTCTCTATATGTTGCCAACTTGTACTTCCCAAGCGCTTAGTACAGTGCTGTGCACACAGTAAGCGCTCAATAAATGCGATTGATGATGATGATGATAGGGCACGGGCCTGGGAGTCACAAGGTTTGCTGCCATTTGTCTGCTGCATGGGGACAGATCCGCCAAGATCCGCCCTTTCCTCTCCATCCAAACCGCTACCCTGCTAATTCAAGCTCTCATCCTATCCCGTCTGGACTACTGCACTAGCCTTCTCTCTGATCTCCCATCCTCGCGTCTCTCTCCACTTCAATCCATACTTCATGCTGCTGCCCGGATTATCTTTGTCCAGAAACGCTCTGGACATATCACTCCCCTCCTCAAAAACCTCCAATGGCTACCGATCAATCTGCGCATCAAGCAGAAACTCCTCACCCTGGGCTTCAAGGCTCTCCATCACCTCGCCCCCTCCTACCTCACCTCCCTTCTCTCCTTCTACTGCCCAGCCCGCACCCTCCGCTCCTCCACCACTAATCTCCTCACTGTACCTCGCTCTCGCCTGTCCCGCCATCAACCCCCGGCCCACGTCATCCCCCGGGCCTGGAATGCCCTCCCTCTGCCCATCCGCCAAGCTAGCTCTCTTCCTCCCTTCAAGGCCCTGCTGAGAGCTCACCTCCTCCAGGAGGCCTTCCCAGACTGAGCCCCTTCTTTCCTCTCCCCCTCGTCCCCCTCTCCATCCCCCCGTCTTACCTCCTTCCCTTCCCCACAGCACCTGTATATATGTATATATGGTTGTACATATTTATTACTCTATTTATTTATTTATTTATTTATTTTACTTGTACATTTCTATCCTACTTATTTTATTTTGTTGGTATGTTTGGTTCTGTTCTCTGTCTCCCCCTTTTAGACTGTGAGCCCACTGTTGGGTAGGGACTGTCTCTATGTGATGCCAATTTGTACTTCCCAAGCGCTTAGTACAGTGCTCTGCACATAGTAAGCGCTCAATAAATACGATTGATTGATTGATTGATTGATTGACAGGGCACGGGCTTGGGAGTCACAGGGTTTGCTGCCATTTGTCTGCTGCATGGGGTAGGGACTGTCTCTATATGTTGCCAACTTGTACTTCCCAAGCGCTTAGTACAGTGCTCTGCACACAGTAAGCGCTCAATAAATACGATTGATGATGATGATGATAGGGCACGGGCCTGGGAGTCACAAGGTTTGCTGCCATTTGTCTGCTGCATGGGGTAGGGACTGTCTCTATATCATCATCATCAATCGTATTTATTGAGCGTTTACTATCTGCAGAGCACTGTACTAAGCGCTTGGGAAGTACAAATTGGCAACATATAAAGACAGTCCCTACCCAACAGTGGGCTCACAGTCCAAAAGGGGGGAGACAGAGAACAAAACCAAACATACTAACAAAATAAAATAAATAGAACAGATAGGTACAAGTAAAATAAATAAATAAGTAAGTAGAGTAATAAATCCGTACAAACATATATCCATATATACAGGTGCTGTGGGGAAGGGAGGGAGGTAAGATGGGGGGGACGGGGAGGGGGACGAGGGGGAGAGGAAGGAAGGGGCTCAGTCTGGGATCCTAATTAGACTGGGCACGGTCCCTGTCCCCCGTGGGACTCCCAATCTGCATCCCCATTTTGCCAGTGAGGTAACTGAGGCACAGAGGAATTACGTGACTTGTCCAAGGTGACACGGCAGACACGTGGTGAAGCCGGGATGAGAATCAGGTCCTCTGAGCTCCAGGCGCGGGCTGTTTCTGCCAGACGGTGCCGGCTCCTCTCCCGGCCGTGCTGGCGTGTCCGCGGCGACATTTATCCCCGGGCCCCGGGGAGCGGGACGCGGGGCCCATGGGCCGCGGTGCTACTGTGGCAGCCGTTCTATGTTGCCAACTTGTACTTCCCAAGCGCTTAGTACAGTGTTCTGCACACAGTAAGCGCTCAATAAATACGATTGATGATGATGATAGGGCACGGGCCTGGGAGTCACAAGGTTTTCTGTATTTGTCTGCTGCATGGGGACAGGGCACAGGCCTGGGAGTCACAAGGTTTGCTGCCATTTGTCTGCTGCATGGGGTAGGGACTGTCTCTATATGTTGCCAACTTGTACTTCCCAAGCGCTTAGTACAGTGCTCTGCACACAGTAAGCACTCAATAAATGCGATTGATGATGATGATGATAGGGCACGGGCCTGGGAGTCACAAGGTTAGATGCCATTTGTCTGCTGCATGGGGACAGGGCACGGGCCTGGGAGTCACAAGGTTTGCTGCCATTTGTCTGCTGCATGGGGTAGGGACTGTCTCTATATGTTGCCAACTTGTACTACCCAAGCGCTTAGTACAGTGCTGTGCACACAGTAAGCACTCAATAAATACGATTGATGATGATGATGATAGGGCACGGGCCTGGGAGTCACAAGGTTTGCTGCCATTTGTCTACTGCATGGGGTAGTTACTGTCTCTATATTTTGCCAACTTGCACTTCCCAAGCGCTTTGTACAGTGCTCTGCACACAGTAAGCGCTCAATAAATACGATTGATGATGATGATGATAGGGCACGGGCCTGGGAGTCACAAGGTTTGCTGCCATTTGTCTGCTGCATGGGGTAGGGACTGTCTCTATATGTTGCCAACTTGTACTTCCCAAGCGCTTAGTACAGTGCTCTGCACACAGTAAGCGCTCAATAAATACGATTGATGATGATGATGATAGGGCACGGGCCTGGGAGTCACAAGGTTTGCTGCCATTTGTCTACTGCATGGGGTAGTTACTGTCTCTATATTTTGCCAACTTGCACTTCCCAAGCGCTTTGTACAGTGCTCTGCACACAGTAAGCGCTCAATAAATACGATTGATGATGATGATGATAGGGCACGGGCCTGGGAGTCACAAGGTTTGCTGCCATTTGTCTGCTGCATGGGGACAGGGCACGGGCCTGGGAGTCACAAGGTTTGCTGCCGTTTGCTGCATGGGGTAGGGACTGTCTCTATATGTTGCCAACTTGTACTTCCCAAGCGCTTAGTACAGTGCTCTGCACACAGTAAGCGCTCAATAAATACGATTGATGATGATGATGATAGGGCACGGGCCTGGGAGTCACAAGGTTTGCTGCCATTTGTCTGCTGCATGGGGACAGGGCACGGGCCTGGGAGTCACAAGGTTTGCTGCCGTTTGCTGCATGGGGTAGGGACTGTCTCTATATGTTGCCAACTTGTACTTCCCAAGCGCTTAGTACAGTGCTCTGCACACAGTAAGCGCTCAATAAATACGATTGATGATGATGATGATAGGGCACGGGCCTGGGAGTCACAAGGTTTGCTGCCATTTGTCTGCTGCATGGGGACAGGGCACAGGCCTGGGAGTCACAAGGTTTGCTGCCATTTGTCTGCTGCATGGGGTAGGGACTGTCTCTATATGTTGCCAACTTGCACTTCCCAAGCGCTTAGTACAGTGCTCTGCACAGAGTAAGCGCTCAATAAATACGATTGATGATGATGATGATAGGGCACAGGCCTGGGAGTCACAAGGTTTGCTGCCATTTGTCTGCTGCATGACCTTAGGCAAGCAGAAAGTATCTTGTTTCTAGAAACAACAACAACATAGTAAGCGCTTAATAAATGCCATCATTAAGAAGACTACATCCCGTTTCCGTGGCAACAGGGCTGGCGAGGCCTTTGAGACTGAGTTCATTCATTCATTCGCATATTTATTAAGAGATTGCTGTGTGCAAAGCACTGTACTAAGCACTTGGGAGAGTACAAACTAACAATAAACAGACACATCCCCTGCCCACGAGAAGTTTGCAGTCTAAGCTAGTCTAGAGAAGCAGCGTGGCAACAGTGGAAAGAGCATGGGCTTTGGAGTCAGAAGTCATGGGTTCAAATGCCGGCTCTGCCCATTGTCAGCTGTGTGACTTTGGTCAAGTCATCATCATCATCAATCGTATTTATTGAGCGCTTTGGGCAAGTCAATTCAATCAATCAATCAATCAGAGTGAATGCCATATGTGAGCGTATATAAATGCTGATATGAACTAAATTCAATTGTATTGAGCGCTTACTGTGGAAAAGCTGAGTGGGGAACATCTGCAAATTGCAGCCTTGTGCGCTGTCAGGTGAACTTAATACTAACCCCTGAGAAGAGTTCGAAAGAGAATGTGACATGCTGAATGTGCTCTTTCCCCACATCCAGTGTTGTGAAACTCAGGATACTGTCCCTTGGTAGGCTTTGTTTTTGTCCCAGGACATGTTATTGAAAATGAAGGCCCTTCTGTGTATCCTCAGTGGCCTGTTGTGCTGCCTAGAGTTCCATGAATTCCTCTTATAAAAAATGTTAGCCGGAAGCTCACATTCAGTCCAGCTAGTGATTGAATGAATGAATAGTGAGTGGAGAGCTATTAATATCTTTAAATTCGGGTACATACCTTTAAATTTAAATTGTATATTAGTGAGTGGAGAACTACTCACATCAGAGGGGTAGTTCAGTTCTACCCTGGAGCTTACAGTGTTAGTCCTGTCTCAGTGAGAACAGACCACCCACCCACTTGGTTTCAATTAGTCAATAGTATTTACTGAGTGCTTATTTTGCACAAAGCACTATACTAAATAGTTGGGAGAGTAGAATATGATGGAGTTATTAGATACATTTCCTGCCCATAAGTAGCTTACAGTCAGAGGGGGATAAAGACATTAAAATCAATTTTGGATATATACGTATGTGCTGAGGGGATGAGCTTGTGGGCAATATCATGAACTTAAAGATTTCAGATCTAAGTGCATGGGTGAGGCTGCAGGAAAGGGGAAGCAACACGAAGTGCCTCAGTTTCCTTATCTGTAAAATAGGATTAACAATTGTGTCTAAATAATAAAATAAATAGTCAGAAAATAATTTTGCAAATATAAAGGGCTCCTTAATAACTTAATAAACCTTCTACTTTTTTTGCAGGTTGAGCAAAGAATCCCAAGGCAAGCCAGGATTCAGCAGAGATTGGTATGTACTGCACATTGATCTCACTTCTGAAAAGATTTCCTTCCTTTTATTTTTTCTCTTAGTTAGATATAGTTTTGACCAAGACCCAAGAAATCTTTCAGAAAAAAAAATCAGTGAAACCTGTCCAAGTTTGCTCATGTTTATCATTGCAACCAGCCACTGTTTTGGGATTTTTTTTCTAAACAGGCAAAAGCATTTTTTTCTTTTTTGGCAAAGGAATTAATGATGCCTGTAAGAAAACAAGAACAAGGCACTGTAAAAAGAATAAATTTATTTTCATCTGCTCAATAGGATTTTAAAATCCCTAACCGAAACTATTAATCCCTAACTCCCAGCTATTTTCTTAGCATCTTATCCCTCCAAAAGGACTTAATGATTGTGAGTTCATTCATTCAATCATATTTATTGAGCGCTTACTGTGTGCAGAGCACTGTACAAAGCACTTTTTAATAAAGTAAACAAGCAAGTCATCCCCAGCTGTAGGTCAAAGCTCCATGTGATTCATTCATTCAGTCATATTTACTGAGTGCTTACTGTGTGCAAAGCACTGTACTAAGCACTTGGGAGAGTACAAAAAGTGATGCAAAATTTACAGTGCATACCCAAGGTTTCAGATTGTAAATTTAGATTAGATTCTAGCAACCCTAATGACTTATTTTGAAACCCTCTTGACTCTATTCCTGGCTACTGGATACCCCTAAATCACACAAAAATGTGGTGACAAGTTCCTTCTGCTCTCCAGGGACCTCTCTTTTGGGCATGTCCAGCACGAACTTCACAGGAATTGGATTCTGTGTTTTCCTTGGGGCAGTGTAGGGAGGCTGCTCTCTCAGTTCTTTCTACATCTGGCCCTTTATAGAGAAGCCAATCCTGGTTATTGCTGCTATTGTCCCCATCTTTGGTGCCATAATTAATATTGTCTCATGCTCATTACTGTTATGTGTGAGAAAGTAAGAAGAAGAAAAAGAACAGTTGGCCTCTAACAGGAGCAAGTCCATTCCTTCCTCTAATTCTTGCCTAAGAAAGGCTAACCGTAATGATAATTGTGATAGTTGTTTTGTGCTTACTCAGCGTTAAGCATATACAAAGCAGTAGCGTGGATCAGACACAGTTCCTACCCAACATGGGACTTACAGTCCAAGAGGAAGGGACAACAGTTATTCAATCCCCATTTTGTAGATGTGGAAACTGAGGAACAGAGACATTAAATGACTTGCCCAAGGTCACACCACAGACAGGTGGCAGAGTCTGGGGATCCTCTGACTCCTGGGCTCGTGTTCTTTTTTTAAGGCCACACAGCTTCTCTCTGAAGTGTCTTCTTTGGAACTGAGATGTTGGATTTCTAATGAACCAGAACCTAGTGGATAGAACACGGGACTGGGAGTCAGAAGGACCTGGGTTCTAGTTCCGGCTCCACCACTTGTCTGTTGTGTGACCTTGGGCAAGTCATTTAACTTCTCTGTGCCTCAGTTACCTCCTCTTTAAAATGGGGATGCTTGTGGGGCATGGACTGTGTCCAAACTGATTAGCTTGTATCTACCCCAGCACTCAGTACAATGCCCAGCACATAGTAGCGCTTAACAAATACCATTAAAAAAAATTGAAGCCGCAAACCAATTTTAACCTTCAGGGTTCCTGCTCTGCACCCCGCCCAGTAAGGGTTCAATAAATAGTATTGGCTGATGGGACAGAGGAGGAAGGGAGGCTGGGGCAGATCACAGGATATGGTCAAGTGTAGAAGCAAAGAGAAAAGCAGAGCTGGTAGAAGATCCAGTCGAATTAAAGATTCAAATGTATTTGCCAAAGCCCTCTCACCACCTCCTGGGCACAGTGAAACCCACCAAACTTGGGCTGTGAAAGGCAGATGGGCCATGCAGAGCCTAGGTTCTTCCCTGCAGCTGGCCTGGTTTTCCTGAAGTAATTTAGTCACCCTCATTCTCTTTAACCTTCATTTCCAACCTAGAAAATTTCCTTCAGCATAGTCTAGTGGACCTGAGAGTCAGAAAGACCTGGGTCTAATCCTGGCTTCGCCACTTGTTGGCTGTGACTTTGGGCAAGTCACTTCTCTGTGCCTCAGTTACCTCAGATGTAAAATGGGGATTAATGCTGTGAGCCCCATGTGGGACTGTGTCCAACCTGATTGGCTAGTATCTCCCCCAGCGCTTAGACCAGTGCTTGACACAAAGTAAGCGCTTAACAAATACCACCATTATTATTGTTTTTATTATTATTATTATTATTACCAGATCTGGTCTTAAAACTTTGGACTCAAAGGCAGCCATGAAGACTAATCCTCCATTCGTTTTTCAGTTTTGTTTTAGAATTGTACAAAAATGGCATCAACACTTTGGGTTGGACAGTGCCTGTTACCATGGGGATCAGGATATGGGACAGATATATTTTTCCAAAGTTTAATTTCTCTAAATCCAATTTATCCCCATAAATTGGCAGGTAGTCTGAGGTGGGAGGGGCAGTGATGCAACCAGTTCTGAAGAGAGCCGAGGGCACTCCAGGTCCACCCATAGTGTGATTCCCCTCTCCCCTCCACTCCCCCCCCCTCCTTCAGTGTTCCAGTGGGTAGTTCTCAAGGGAATCCTCATAATAATAATAATAGCAACAATAATGGTATTTTCTAAGTGCTTTCTATGTGCCAGGCACTGTACTAATTGCTGGGGTGAACACAGGCAAATCAGGTTGGACATAGTCCCTGTCTCTCATGGGTGTCTCAGTCTGAATCCCGATTTTACGGACAAGGTAACTAAGGCACAGAGAAATGAAGTGACTTGCCCAAGATCACAAAACAGACAAGTGGCAGAACCCAGGCCCTTCTGACTTCCGTGATCTATCCATTAGACCATGTTCCTCCAGCAGCCTCATCTGAGGGATTCTCCAGTCAGCCTTTGCCTCGGGGTTTTGAGCCTCTGTGCCTCCACTCCTTCTGGCAGCACGGGGAATGCCCAGCAAAGCCTCTGTTGTATTTGCTAGTTTCCCCTCTGTCTTTTGTGTGAGCCAGATGGTTAGAAAAGAGGAGTAGGGGTCAAGGAGACTCCCAGATTCGACCCCGAGCACTTAGGACATCTTTATTCAACTTGAGAGAAATGGCTCACATGAGTAATTCAGAGGCCTTCTGTTCCCTGGGCAACGAATTAACACACTCCCAGCGTCAAATGACTTTTCAGTCTGTTTAGCCCTTTCAGGAAATAAAAATGAAGGAATAATTACATTGCATCATACATAGACTCCCCCCCACCTTATTTTTTTTCCATTTTCATTTAAAAAATCAAACCTAATTAGATGCACCTATAGAAACATGTTATGCCTTGAAAAATATGCATTATAAGATGGTAGCACCTGGTTTCCATTCTTCTCTTCCTACAGCACCAGGCCTTTTTCAATACATTTCTCATTTGCCCTGTCTCTCTAGCCTGAATGGACTCGTTGTTCAGAATGGGTAATCACTTCTGTAATATTCCAAAATCCAAACATCTCTCATGATCACAGTCTTTCTCTGAATGTCTAGGTTGTGATTCCTCTCAATTTCACGGGCCTTTACCTTGTTATGCTTTCTTAAGACCTAATAAATACCTCTTTTTTGGGTATCAATCAGTCAGTGGTATTTATTGAGCACTTACTATATGCAGAGCCCTGTATGAGCACTTTGGAGAGTACAATACGATAGAATTAGCAGACATGTTCCCTACATATGTCTTTCAGCTACATATAGATCATTCTTTCTTCTTTATTGAGGCTTAACTGAACTGTGCACATTCATCTCTTCCAAGAAGTCAGTCTTTGCATTCTCCTTATGTTTCCCCTCAACCTACTCCCATCTGTGTATCTCTTTTGAGTCGCAGAGGAAAGAGCTGATGCACCAATGGCTATTCCCAAGACATCTGCTTTAAATTGGTTTTCAACACTCCACCCACTCCTCCAGCTCGTAATACTTTCTCATATCCCTGCATTAGCCAGCGCAAAGAGAGAGTCCACCGCGTTCTCAGATGGGCTCTGGGCACTGGGACCCCAGCCACAATTCTTTGGTGGATTATAGGGCATTTCCTCTATGGCTTTTCTTAATTGGTTGCAGGAAGCCTGTTCCATGTCCTCTCCATCTCTTCCCTTGAGTATCTGATGCAAAGCCTGGTAATGCTGGTCCCATGGAAGCTCTTGAGGTCCTTTGTTTTCTGAGTGAGCAGTGTCTCTTGATAGCTTTTATTGTGTGATATTTCACAGCTGGCACCTTGGTGCAAAAGGCATTAAGCCAGGCCTAAGAGAATAAATCTGATGAAAATTAGAGAATATCCCCCACCTACACAGAAAGGGATTTTCACTGCAAAAAAACTTCTCCAACTTACTATTACTCTTGGACTCCAACTGTATCCTATTGCCCTGCCATTGGTAAGTGTGAGAAGGCTAGGAAGCATTTTCATAGGCCAGTGGCATTTTTAAACCCCTCTGTAGAGCTGGTTTTTATGTCATATAGCAACTCTATTCTTTTTGTGTTAAACATCTGTATAAAAATTGCTTCTCTGGTGGGTAGTGCTTGAAAGCCTTTGCTTCTGAATTCCTTGGATATCTTTGTGAATTAGGGAAATGGGAAAAGCACAGGCCTGGAATCAGAGGACCTGAGTTCTAATCCTGGATCTGTCGCTTAACTGCATTTTGGCCTTGGGCAAGTCACTTCACTTCTCTGTGCCTCAGTTGCCTCACGTATAAAATGGGAATTCAAATTGTGAGTCCCATGTCGGACATGGACTGTGTCCAACCTGATTATCTTGTATCTACCGCAGTGCTTGGTACAGTCCTAGGCACGTAGTAAGTGCTTAAATACTATAATTCCTGCAGTCTAGGCTTAGGGACAAAGAAGAGGTTGAAGCATTGGCCTTGGGCATCGAGTCTAGTGGGATTACTCCCTAAGAGAAATATTCGTTTGTGCGGAGGGGTAATGCAACACTGAGCTACTTCATACCTGTTCCAATTTCCCCAGAAGACCAAGCCCCTGATGACAGATCTGGTTGTGAAATCTACCATCATCTCTCGTTATGCCTTCACCGCCGTCTCCTGCACCATGCTGAACCGGGCCTCAGAGGACAAGGAAGTAGAATTTCAGATGCAGATTCCGGCAGCGGCCTTCATTACCAACTTCACCACGTAGGTGAACGAGGGTAGGACAGCCCCTGCGTAGGTGGCTTGTTGTGGGGAAACAGAGCAAGGCCAGGCAGAGAAAATATAGAGTCCAAAATGGTGTTAGTCAGGATAAATGGTGCTGGGAACTGGAGTTACTCAAACCTGTATAGTTCCAGGAGAGCCAAGGGATCAGAGAGCCCAAGTCTTGCACCAGGACAGCACATCTATTTCTGGTTCTTATCAGAATCAGAGATGCGTTCAAGTAGGGTGGGTGTTTGGGTTTATTTTTAGGTCTGGGCAAGGACTCAAGTTGTATCTACTTAGGGCAGGGCCAGGCCCGCCCAACCCTGGTGCTATGTCTGGATCCGCTCACTGGGCTGCAGGCTGGTGGGGTGATAGTGCCTGGGGCTTTGTTTATTACTTGTGAGCCAGGACTTGCCGTTCAGACCTGTTGAAAGTTGTCCTGGAGAGGAATGAATGATCTCAGGGAATGCCCGAGTCTGGCACCCCCAAAAACAGAAACAAAAATATTTCCCAGGGTTGCTGTGGTTTTACCTTCTGTGTCTGAAATGGTCTCATCACTGTCACTGGTAACAAAGCTGTCTCCTACTTTTTCAGCATCATTGGCGACAGGGTGTATCAGGGGAAAGTTGTAGAAAAAGAAAAGAAGTCCGGCAACAGGGAGAAAGAGAGGAGCAATAAAACTTCTACTTCTGACGGTGGTGGGTGAGTACCACTTCATCAAGGATTTCATTAGAGGTTTCCCCTGCCAATCAACCAATAAAAACACTTATTGAGCACTTGCAATGTGCAAAGCACTATGTTATGGGCTGGAAAGGATGCTGAAACAATAATCTGCCACTTGCCTGTTGTGTGTCCTTGGACAAGTCACGTCTTCTCTGGTCCCCAGTTTTCTCATCTGTAAAATGAGGATTAAATAAAATACCTTGGTCTCCCTCAGTGTCCGACCTGATTGAATTGTACCTAGTGCTATCTATTTGTTAGATGCTTCTATGTGCAAGCACAGTACTAGGCATTGAAGTACAGTGCTTGACACATAGAAGCATGTAACAAATACCATAATTACTCTTACTGTTATACTGTCTAAAGTGGGATGGAGAGAGGAGGATGGAAACAGAGAAAAAAAAATAGTGGGGAAAATACAGGCTAAACCTTCAAGTATCAAAGGCATTAATATGGGCTGCATGACTACAACACTTGGTTCAGTAAATTTCATTCATAATCAATCTTGTAAACCTCACTAGCTACTGAGAGGTCACTCTGGGACCATTTAAAGAGATGAGCAGAGGGAGGTAGGCTTGCCAGAATCCACATGGTGAGTCATGGCAGAGGGGAGAATGAAATCCCCATGCTCCTCATCAAGGATACATTTCTCTTAGAAGGAGCCAACCCCAAATCTGGGAGGGTATATGCGCCCCTGACTCTTACTAGCCTCAGTGTCCCTCGGCAGAAAGGGAGGCAAGGTAGGATCAAGTGATACAGGTGGACCACTAAGAGTAGGTGCCCATCTACCTTCTGACTTTTCTAAAGAGCCTAATCCAAACTCCCTTTGGAGTCTCTGAATTCCCTCATCGGGGAAAAATAAAGCAAATTGTACATATAGTAATGTAATTGACTGAGCACATACTTGGTGCTTGGGAATTACAGAATAACAAAGTGACACATTCTCTGTCCACAAGGAGCTTGAACTCTAACAAGCAAGTCAATCATATTTACAGCTACAGTAGTCAGGTTTTTTTCTCTTTTGTTTAAAAGTGTGTAGGAAAGGTTTCCCTCCCTGTGCCCTTTTTCCTGCTGGAGGTATAGTAAAGTGGACTCTCCCAAGCGCTCAGTACAGTGCTCTGCAGTGTGTTCCATAAATGCTACTGATGGATTTATTTATTGATAGTTGGAGAATGCAGTTGGCCTGCTCTTCATCGTTCCATGCATGTTTTCGTATGGTCCTGATATCCTGACCCTGCAGGAAGCTTTTCCTTACCACCCACTCATCAGGAATCACTTCCCCGAACTTTGCGGGCAAGCTGTCTGAGAACAAACGCTGAGGGCTGATTGGTGGTGGAACTGGAGAGGGAAGGGGCTCTGGAGGAAACAATCAGTGATGACACAAGGAGACAACTGTGCCTGATTGGTGATGGCTCGTCTGTCCTTTCCATGCAGGGAGAGAGGTGTTGAGACTTTCCGAGCCTCTGGAATGATTCCTGGGAAGAACAAAGCTGTCTTCCTCCTCCATTATGAAGAGCTCTTGCAGAGACGCCTGGGGAAGTACGAGCATGCTGTCAGTGTCCGGCCTCAGCAGCTGGTTGGGAGGCTGCGGGTCGAGGTGAATGTTCTGGAGAAGGCCGGGCTCCGGTCTCTGGAGGTGCCGCCCCTCCACAATGGCCGCAAGAAGAGTAACGAGAAAGAGGGTGGTAAGTTTCCCTGGAATTTGAGTGAAGTGAGATGGAACATCCAGGCTGTTGTCACTTGGGGGTATTAATAGGGCCATTGCTTTGGTCCTGCTAAACTCCAGTCTGAGCACTTGTATCCTGTCTACTGAATTTATTACTCACATCCATCTCCTTTCAGTCATTCAATAAATCAAACAATCAAAGGTATTTATTGAGCGCTTATTATGTGCAGAGCACTGTACTAAGCTCTTGGAAGAGCATAATACAACAGAGTTAGCAGGCATGTTCCCTGCCCACAGTGAGTTTAGATTCTAGAGGGGAAAACAGACATTAAGTAATTTTACCCCCTGTTGTACAAAGAAGGGGCTGTGAATTTGCCCCGACGCGACTGCATGGAACAAAGGGACTGGAGTCACATATGTGATCTAGTGGCAAGAGCATGTTCCTGAGACTCAGGAGACTCAGGTTCTAGTCCTGTCTCTGCAACTTGCCTGCTGCGTGACCTTGGGCTAATCACTTAACTTCTCTGGCCTCCATTTCCTTCTTTGTAATTTGGGGTTGAGACATACTATGGGACGGGGATTGTGTCCGATATGATAACCTTGTATCTACCCCAGCATTTAGCACATAGTAAGCCCTTAAGAAATGCCATTATTATCATCTTCATCACATAATTTTAGTTTTTGACACTTCTGCTTCTCAAACCTTGCCCATCACAACATATAGTCTTGGCTTACACACCCTTCTAAATATGAGAACTCAACATTAATATTGATATTTCACCTTTGCTGGCTGCTCTGTTGGAAGAGAACTTATCTCAGACCAACCAACAGCTAAGACCCCAGTTAAGTGGGTTTGGCATCTGATTTGTTAGAGACAGATAGCAAGGAGGAGAGGCGGGCATTCATCCTGATAATTACACTGTGGGTGGGAAACCAGAGGTGAAGAAAGAGGTCAGTGAATTAATCATTTGTCTCCCAATGGAGCTCAGGGTGGAAGAATTAAGCTTAGCTTTGAGCCTTTGCAGATAGTAGTAGTTGTAGCTATCATTATTGGGTTCCCACATGGTATGGTGCATATACTAGGAATTTAGGAAGAACAGAACAAAGTGACATGTTTGCTGCCCATAAGAAGCGTACATTCCAGTGGGAGTGACCAATGGAGAAAATATTATTGGACCTGATTCCAGGGTGAGCCACAGAAAGCGATGAGTTTCTGAGAGGAAACTTTGTGATGGATTGCAGTCAATCAATCAATTGTACTTATTGAGCACTTACTGTGTGCAGAGCACTGTACTGAGCCCTTAAGAGAGTACTTATAACAGAATTGGTAAATACGTTTTGTGGAGTATAGACTGTCCCCATCAAGACTTGTGTGTATGAGTGTGAATGGGAACTGCCCATGGTCCCACAAGAGGAGGAGAAGATGGACACTCTCTCCCAGGCAGCTGAGGAATCTACCCGGGAATGTGTGGAAATTCCCATTACGACTTCCAGGGCCCCTCCTCCCATCCTGCCTAGTACCTGCTGGTCTGTGGGAGATTTGAGCTACAGCACGAGTCCTTCCGGCCTCTGTCTCTCTTGCCATCTCTTCCAGGCCAGAAACCAGGTCTGGAATAAAGCTTTTGCCTGCCAGCACTGCTGTGTCACATCAACAACGGTCCTTCCGTCTCACCGGAACATTGGGAATCCTGACCTAACACCCCCCGATTTCCATTTGAAATGTTTTCTCCTGGATTTAGGCCATTATTGAATTACTCATGCAGTTGTTGGAAATAACCTCTCCCCATATCCTCCTCATTGCCCTCGGAGTCATAGAAACAGATGATGGAAAAGTATCAACAGTAGACTCATTGCATCCTTACAGTATTTTCTAGCCTCTCCTGCTTTGATTACTGCATCTTCCTCCTCGCTGACCTTCCTGCCTCCTGACTCTCCCACTCCAATCCGTACTTCTGTCTGCTGCCCAGATCATTTTTCTATATAAACATTCAGTCCACATCTCCCCTTGCTTCAAGAACTTCCATTGGTTGCCCATCCATCACCGCATCAAACAGAAACTCCTTACCATCTGTTTTAAAGCACTCAGTCAGTTTGCCTCCTCCTCCCTTACCTCACTGCTCTCCTACTACGGCCCAGCCTGCACATTTCACTCCTGTAGTGCCAGCTTGCTCACTATGTCCCCATCTCATCCATCTCACTGCCATCCCCTTTCTCTCACCCACCCTCTGGCCTGAAGTTCCTTTGCTCTACATGTATGTCAGACCACCACTCTCCCCATCGTCAAAATCCTATTGAGGTCAGAATTTCCAAGAGGCCCTCCTCTCTTTCCCCAGCCTTGCTCTCCCTTCTCTACTGTCTATGTGCCTGGATCTCTATCCTTTGGGCACTTGGTATTCACCCCACTGTCAGCCCAACAGCACTTACATACATATCTGTAATTTATTCATTTATACTAATGTCTGACTCTCCCTCTATACTGTAAGCTCACTGTGGAAAGGGAACGTGTCTACCAACTCTGTTGTACTGTACTCTCCCAAGCAGTTAATACAGTAATCTGCATGCAGTAAGCACTCAATAAATGTCATTGATTGATATACTCTGGAGTTTAACCTAAGTTTCAGGTTTCCAAATTAAGAGACTTTTTCCCTTATCTCTTGGATCACCCAGGATATTCTCAATGCCAGAATGTGATTTTTAAAATTCCCCATACACTACCATGCTTGAGAATGAGGTCCTTAGAAGGAAGATTTTTAGGAAGATTTTCTAGGATTATTCAAGAGATCTCCTTGAGGATTTTTCTTTTGGCCAAGAGGAAAGTAGTGTCATTGGCCTGGTCTTTGCAGATGATGACATGATAGCAGTGGTAACGTTTGGGGGTACAGGAGGGTCTATGGATACTGGGTACCCAGTCTGTCCCTGTTTCCATCAACTGATACTATTTATTGATCATCTGCCGTGTGCAATGCACTGTCCTAAGCGTTTGGGTGAGTAGAAGAGACTCAGTACACATAATCCCAGCCCTCAAGGAGCTAACAATTTTGCTGTTTCCAACTGTTTCTTTCCCAGCCAGTCTTCTTCATAACTTTTGTCTCAAGATAAACTACCCACAAAGTTTGACCATTGTTCAGTTTTCTTGCACTAATCAGGGCCTGATGGAGCAGGATCACTAGCTTTTTCAGGAAGGGAGAAAGGAGAATAGGGTACATGGATTTTTTTTGCTATTTTTGACATGAGGCTTGGCTGACTTAGCTGTTGCCATATGATCTACAAACTGCCAATTGCAAGCTTGGGTTTTCCATTGCTAGCAAGGGAATAGAAATGTTGGGAGGATTATTTTTGCGAAGAGCTGAGCAGTGTTGCAGGATTTAGGGAATGAGCCCTGGGTTTTTGTTAGGCTTGCTAAGTATAAATCCAGTGTAATATCAAACAGTTGCTCTGCAAGCCTGAAAATAACTTCAGTCCAATATGTTTGCCTTATCCTTCCATATCCTCTTCATGAAATAGTCAGGCATCTCTGTGCCTCTTAACTACCCCATATCAGATCACATACTGGACTATGCCCTGCTCTGCATCTGGAAATCAATATGGCAATTGCACGCTCATCTCCCAGATTACACTGGCATTGTAGAGGAGCAGCATGTCATAATGGAAAGAGTACAAGCCTGAGAGTCAGGAGACTTGGATTCTAATCCTGGCTCCACCACTTGTCCACTGTACAAACTTTGGCAAGTCACTTAACTTCTCTTTTCCGCAGTTTCCTCATTTGTAAAATGGAGATTAAATACCTATTCCCCGTCCCCCTTAAACTGTGAGCTCTGTGTTGGGCAGACTATGTTTGATTATCTTGTATCTATCCCAGTGCTTACTACATAGTAAGTACTTAACAAATACCACAGTTACTGTTATTACACAATACCACAAATATCACAATTTATTTATTATTCCAGGCCCCCTACATCTAGCTATGACACTCCAACCACCATAGAGGTTTGTTTGTCATGCCTTTTGCCATAATTTGCTCAGGGCCAGCTGTTGTGCAGATGACTCAGAGTCACTCAATGTGTTAGACAGGGTTGGAAAAAATGTTTTCTTTGGTATGCATCTCATGGCTCATGGCAGCATTTCGTGTGTGAAAATCTGTCTTTATCTCTACAATTGGATTGTTCCCTGTATCGCTATATGTACAGGTACTGTGGGTTTTTGTTTTTTTTTAATTCAGGGGCAACGTCATTTTTAAGTTGCCTCCTGTTAGGTTTGTCTGGAATCTGCTCCACTGGGCTCAGAATTTCTTCTGACTTCAAATCATGGCCCGATTCCTCCAGCCCCTTGGGATCTGGAGCAGGTCACTTAGCCATCAGCACTGCCCACTTAGAAAGCATTTCTCCTCACCAAGTGGGGCAGCTGAACTGTGGTTCATGAAAGCCAGTAGAGGCAAAAGGGAAAATTAACTTCCTGGGCTTGTGAAACCTGGAAGAGACTGGGAGGTCCAGAGGAGAGACTAAGTTGGTGACAGAGAGGCCCTGGGACAGAGAAGGCTGATTCTTGAGCTGCCAATCGAAGGTAATCACCTCTCCTTATACCGGAAGATTAGGGAATATGGCAGTTGTACCCACATTTCTTCCTGCCCACCTTCAATCCTTAGGCTCCTGACCCAGTTTTTTCCCACATTGTAACAGCTCAAAATTGAACTGCCCAATTATACACTAAAGTGTTCCTCTTGTGAAACTGTCTGGTTTCAGCCCAGCTGTGTTCAAATGTGTGTGTGTGTGTGTGTGTGTGTGTGTGTGTGTGTGTGTTTGTGTGTGAGAGAGAGAGAGAGAGAGAGAGAGAAAGAGAGAGAATGTCCAACATTTAGGTAATTTCATTAATAGCATTTGCCTCCCTTTCAACAGAGAAATGAACAAGCAAATGAGCATCTGGAAAATGCCACACTAAAATCACCAGGTGTTGGCTGCTTTTGTGCCACGGCAGCTCAGACAAAACAGTCCACCAGAAGCAGAGGCCAGGAAACCCCTCTCTCCACTGACCCAAATGACTGCAGCCTTCCGGACAATGCCCTAAAGGGCCATTCCCCAGACCTATGTCTTTTCATCTTTAGTTATTCTACGTAGTCTCTGGTTTCCTTCTCCCGTTTGTGTGTAAAGTGGTGTTTGTAGCTGAGGGCGGGGAGAGGTTGGAGGGAGAGGGGTTAGCAGCGGCTATATCATCTTTCCATAGCATACCATGTCCCTGGTCCAAAACTAAGCAGACACCCATGAATCTCTGAATTCTCTTCCCAAGTTTTATTTATTTTAAAAAACCTTAGTTGTTTATCATCAAAAACTAATATATCAAAAACATTTTATATTGGGAGCCAGTGTGACTTAGTGGAAAGAGCATGGAACAAGGAGTTAGGAGACCCAAATTCTAAACTCAGCTCTGCTTCTGGCCTGCTGGGACCTTGGGCGAACCACTTAACCACTCTGTGCCTCAATTTCCCCATCTGCAAAATGGGGAAAAGATACCTGCTCTCCCCTATCTCTTAGATTGTGAGCTCCATGTGGGATGGGACCATGTCAGACTGTAAGCTCGTTGTGGTCAGGGAACATGTCTACCAACTTTTACATGTACTGTCCCAAGTCCTTAGTACAGTGCTCTGCACATAGCGCTCAATAAACTTGATTGATTTATCTTATATGTACAAGTGTTCATCACAGAGCACAGCATATAGTAAGGGTGTTTAAATATCATCATCAGTGGTACTACTCATTATTTTTCCATATCATTTTCCTTTCTCATCTCAACAGTCATGTAATGTGAGGCATTAGATACTGGAAACATGGCTTTCTATAGCTTGTAGCTCATGTTTATGAAACACTTTAAAAAAAAAAAATGGTGGTAAGTATTTACTATGTGCCAGGCACTGTTTTTAGTACTGGGGTAAATGCAAGCTATTCAGGTTGGACACAGTCCTTGTCCCTTATGGGGCTCACAGTCTTAATCCCAATTTTACATATGAGGTAATTGAGGCCCAGAGGAGTTAAGTGACTTGACCAAGATCACACAGCAGACAAGTGGAGCTGGTATTAGAACCCAGGTCCTTCCGACTCCTGGGCCCATGCTCTATCATTCATTCAATCATATTTATTGAGCGCTTACAGTGTCCAGAGCACTGTACTAAGTGCTTGGGAAGTACAAGTCGGCAACATATAGAGACGGTCCCTACCCAACAACAGGCTCACAGTCTAGAAGGGGGAGATAGAAAACAAACCAAAACATGTAGACATGTAGACAGGTGTATCCACTAGCCCATGTTGCTTTGTTATCAGGGTATTTTATTATCTTCATTTCATAGGGAGGAATGAGAGGCCCAGAAAGGACAAGCACCATTAATTAGCTGTGGGACCATTGGCAAGTTACTTAACCTCTCTGTGGTTCTCGTTCTGCGAAGTAGGGGGAACCAGAGCAACCTTGCTAAATGGCAGTGCTGTTTCCCAAGGATAAACAAAGGGTTGCATTTTCCCATGAATGTCAACTGGGGGCTATCTGTGGTTACAGGAAGTTTGCTTATGGCGTTACTATGGAATACACTGGGTCAAATCTTAACCTTATGGTATTTACAGAGAAGGATGAGTTGAGATCAGTAGTAGGCTCTGGTCTTGTGTGTCGGTAACCGAGGACTGGCTCAGCCCACTCTCTGGGTGCAGTATAACACAGGATCTTTTCATCTCACTTAGACAAAGCTCAGAGTATTTCAAAGTGCCTTATATTAGCATAAAAGACAGCCTTTCAAATACCGTTGGAGCCAGTGGATGCATATATGATGCCAAAATGCCTTTTCTATATAGCTAAAAAAACTGGTTTAATGGGATAGTGAAATCTACCCCAGCACTTAGTACAGTAACTGGAACATCATAAGTGCATAACAAACACCACAATTTATTTTTAGTAAAGGTCTGAGAGTGAATGGGGACATAAAGGAGCTTGAGGGGGCAGTCAAATTTTCGCACCACTAGTGGCTTGATGCATGATATTCGGCAGATCATTATTCTCTCTGTGTCTCAGTTTCCTCATCCGTAAAATGGGGAGGATAGTATCTGCGGCTCTCAGCCACCCAGGCAGGTTGGGTGGGGAGAACTAGGTTGTTGATACCAAACGACTTCGGAAACAAAAAAGTTTAAGCAACTTCAAGAAATTATTATTAAAAATCAAACCAAAGGACCCCCAGAAAGGTAAATAATAACTCTTTTATTTAGTCCTGTTTGACTAGGGGCAGTGGCAAAGATAATTTTCCTAGAGATGATTGAATTATCAATCCTGGACAATCCTCACCATCTTGTACCGTGAACATATGCTTCATTGAAGAAGTTCAAATTCAGCATACTAGGGAGAATACTGAAGGCAACTCAGTAGGGGATGATCAGCACCAAGATTCTGTGAATCCACTAGAAATGGCACTGGGATAAGTGTGGAGTTAAATGTCCCAAACAGTGAAAGTCAGATCCCACCAGGAGTAGTAGTAATGGTGTTTATTGACTGACCCCTCGGTGCTTTGCACTGTACTAAGCACTTGGGAGAGTATAACAGAAGTGGAGATACATTTCCTCCCCATGAGTAGCTTACACTCTAATGAGGTAGATCAATATAAAATAAGAAATTGGCTGGGTTAAATCTCTAAATTATATGTATATATATATATATATATATATGTACAAATTCTGAGGATGGGAATAAATAAATATGTACTGGAGGTGTCTGATAGGTTGACATGACTCCCAAGTACTATTGGGCCTATACCCTTTTTCTCTATTCCTTATCATGTCTTGATTTTTGTCGACAGATGACATGGTCCCACCTCCTTCTACTGTTATCAACCGAAATGAAACTTTTGCCAGAATCACTTTCAATCCCAGTGTGGTCCAGCAAACTAAGATTTCTCAGAATGGCATTCTGGGAGATTTCATCATCCGATACGATGTCAACAGGGAGCAGAGTATTGGAGACATTCAGGTAAAGTTCTCCCATTTTATGCTACTCTGATTTGTTGTTTCCCTAACACATCCCTGACTGCTAGTGCCATCTGTCAAATGTCACCCAGTCTATTTTAATTCTTCTGAATTTCACTGCTACTTTATTTTATTTGCTGGCTTTCCAGTGACCGTGAAATGTGGGTCATTTCCAAAATGTGTGCTCTTCAATGAAAAAAGAGTTTTCCTGGGAATCAGATGTATTGATTTTGTGCTTGGGTACATCCTATATTATCTTTGTTCCTGCAGCTGTGCTTGGGCAGAGTCTGTTTAAGAAGGCTTATCCCACTTTTTAAAATCAAAGCATCTGTTCAGTTGGTAGCCCTTTCAGGTTCACTAATTCCACACATGGAAATGGAAACTTCATCACTGCTTATTCTTCTGGGGTGTGGTGATGAAACTAAACATGCTTGCTAGCTCCTGCACCCAGTTCTGCAAAGGTTGTAAGAGGGCTGTAGAATGACTACTCCTGGTCTCTTGGAGCCCCCCAGCTTTCTTCAGAGCTGGGTTGGCCATCCTGGAAAATAGGGATGGTCTGGAGCATTAGGATGAGCTACTGGGTAGGTTCTAGATGTGATCTGGCACACAGGTGCATGCACAAGGCCCAGACTCAGGAGTCAAGAGGGTTTGTAGGCAGTCTAGAAGTTTCTCTATCTAGTCTGGAGGTTGGACACTCCTCTTTAACTCCAGAAATGCCCATCAGAATCCAAAGAGGTGCCTTAGTGGGGGTTCTGGTCAAAGCACTAGCAGTTGCAACATGTCATAGTGAATAGAACATAGGCCTAGGAGTCAGAAGGTCATGGGTTCAAATCCAGGCTCTCCCACTTGTATGCTGTGTGACTTTGGGCAAGTCACTTCACTTCTCTGTGCCTCAGTTACCTCATCTGTAAAATGATGATTGAGACTGTGAGCTCCACATGGGACAGGGACTGTGTCCAACCTGATTTGCTTGTATCCATCCCATCGCTAGAACAGTGCCTGGCACATAGTAAGCACTTAAAAAAATGCCATAATTATTATTGAGGGAGAGGGAGGGAGGAAGTAGGAGAGACAACCTTGGCCGTCAAAGAACATAGCCTGGGATATTCCTCCAGGCAGCTGTTTACTGCCTAATCACCCATCTTTCCCCACTCCCTGCTCCATTCTGCATGAAGTGAAGCCCCAAGTGGTAGTGGTACTGCCCTTGTTCCTCTGGGGAGAGCCTGGGTGGTTGGTGGTTTAATTTGGGGTGTGTTGGTTGTCCTGCAGGCAGGCACAGAACCTCTAGATAGGCTCTGGCCCCTCTCCTCATGGCCGCTGAGATATTGTCATAATGGCAACTGGAGGGAGACTGTTCATTCATTCATTCAATCGTATGTATTGAGCACTTACTGTGTGCAGAGTACTGTACTAAGTACTTGGAAAAGTACAACACAACAATAATTAGTGACATTCCCTGCCCACAATGAGCTTACAGTCTAGAGGGGGGCAGGCCATGGCCAGGCTGTCCCCTGAGGCTTCCTCCCTGCCAGAGCATCACCAACCTCTCAAAAGAAGGCTCTAGGACCAAAAAAAAAAACCTCAAAGTATCAAGCCCGTGATTGTGGGAAACACCTCCAGATTTAAACCTTTGTTTCCCCCCAGTCTTCCAAATGCAGGTGACAGAAGCCAGCTGGAGGGCAACAGTCTGCCACCACTTCCCAAGGAAAAATGAGCTGTTCCTAACATCCTGGGAATCCCTCCCCAACCCCTGTCCCTGCCCTTCAGAGACAGTTTCTTTTCTCTTTCCCTCTCCCCGCCAGGTCCTGAATGGCTACTTCGTCCACTACTTTGCCCCCAAGGACCTCCCTCCCCTGCCTAAGAACGTGGTATTTGTGCTGGACAGCAGTGCCTCCATGGTGGGAGCCAAACTCAAGCAGGTGAGTGAATGCCTGGTGCCCAGGCAGCTCCATCCTCTTCCCCCACAAATGTTCTTCCCATGGGGGTCCACGCCCCACAGCTGCTCCCAGAAGTCAAGGCACAACTGCATCACCCAGCTGTTCCCGCTAGCAGGGAACACCCCGGAATGGATTGGGTTAAACCACTGGCATATTTCAGTGCCAGAAAGTTGGCTGGAAGCAGGGCGGTAGTTCCAGGTCTAAATATGTGTGACCCTCCCTTCCATTTCTGGGCAGTTTGGCTTCACCTGAGCTCATCTTTTCATATGTTCCTTGTCCTGGCTTCCTCTCTATGTGAGTGAGTGAAGTGCAGGGTTGGGGAAGTCCATTTTGGTTACATTTGACAGCCTCCTGTCTAGGCTGTAGTTTCCTAGAGGGGAGGCACTGATACAAGACCTGAGGGTCCTCTGTAAGACATGTAGGAAAACTGACAGCTCCCCGCTAACTGGGGGAAAGTTTCAGGAGCTGACCCTGCCTCCTCCTTGCTATGTCTAGGAGGTGGCCTGTTAGCAGGAGCAGGAGATGTGTGCTAAAGTTACTTGGGATTCAGAGAGAATATCAGAACCTGGAACTACCAATCCAGCATTAAATCACAGAGGTTCTGTGGGGCATGTAGAATTAAGGGGAAGGGGATGTCCCTCTTCCAGTTCTATCTTTGAATTGTTTTGTGACCTTGAACAAAATAATTACCCTCTCTAATCCCTGATTTCTTCTGCCACAATTCTCATCTTTCTCCCACCATTGTTGGGTGGGATGATTTATTTTTAAAATGTTGTAAAAAATATTTGTGGGAGAAACAGTGTGATATAGAGCTGTGTTTTCATTTTCATTTTGACTGCTTTGGTAATTGTATGGACACATTTTTTGCCTAAAGGTAAGAAGATTTATCCCTCTGCCCAAATGCATCCCTCAGTTAGATCCGAGGTCATTCTTGTCTTGACAAAAATCAAAGAGGAGTGGGGAAACCTTCCTTATTAAATGAACAGTGAATTATGGAATTGGGATGTTGAAACTTTTGGCTGACCTGCTGAATGTTGATGAATTGTCTAAATGTCTTGGGTTTGAAGATTCATTGTTGTAGTAATTTTTTAAGCTCCTCCCCAGCACTTCATACAGTGCTCTGCACAGAGTAGGGGCTTAATGAACACTTTCAATCACTGACTGATTGATCACCATCCTTATCACTGGCATTTCTTGTCCTGTTAGGGCTTAATACTCTTTCTTCTTGGCAAAACTATTTGGAGCAGGGGAACTGAGTGTTTCTGAAGGAAGAATCTGATTTTGCCTGACGACATAAAAATGATCTTTCTCCTCCATATCTTCTCAGCTGGCTAGAGGAACCATTAAAGAACAGTATTGACTTCATAATAGTCACAGAAACAAATTTTAGCTCCTGTTGCAGACTAAGAGGCTCCTGTTACAGCGAAAGGCAATGCTAGATGATCCATCAGCAAACTTGGAGCCACGCTCAGGTTTCAGAACCTTGAGCTCCTGCCTTCTGGGATCCAAGAGCAAAAGTGACCTATTGTGGGAGGCCCAGCAAGAGCAAAGCTCGCATCTTTTGCTTCCAAACGGTTTGCGGCATTAACTCAAAAACCTTATGGTGTTTTGATCTGAAGGTTGAGATGCTATCGGACCATCGTTGTGAGAGAAGAAAGAGAATCCCAGCTGTGAGGGGCACTGCTGCTTTTCTTTCTTAGTTGGTACCTGTGATGGATGGGGCCAGAGATTGGTGCAGAGCCTGGCTTGAGTCAGTCATTGAATACTGAAACTACAAAGAGCCAAGTAAAATGAGTTCACATGACCCACTCAGGCTCATCTCAGCTTGGGGAGTTGTGCTAGAAACTATCCCGAAAGTGGAAGTAGTGTAGCCTAGTGGCATTGGGAGTCAGGAGATTCAGGTTCTAATCCCACCTCTGCCACTGGCCTCCTATGTGACCTTGAGTAAGTCATTTAACCTCTCTGTGCCTCATTAATTCATTCAATCATATTTTTTGGGCACTTACTGTGTGCAGAGCACTGTACTAGGCACTTGGGAGAGTACAATGCAACAACAGACATGTTCCCTCACCTGTAAAATGAGGATAAGAACCCCCCCACCTCAACCCCCCGACAATCAAACCTCTTTAGATTATGAGCCTCAATGCGACTGTGACTGTGTACGACTGTGACTGTGTATGATCTGATTAATTACCCCAGCACTTGCTAAATTCTGAACATTATGTTAAGCACTTAAGAAATACCCTAATTCTAAAAGCCATTGGCTTCATCTAGTGGAAAGAATTTGTGGCAAGGGGATCAGGGAGAACTGATGTCCAGTCTTGGCTTTACCACAGGTTTGCTGTGTGACCTTGTGCAGGTTGCTTAACCTCTCTGTGGTCAATATTCTCATCTATTCAAGTAAGAGAATAATATCTGCCCTTCCCTATCCCTACATGGAATATTTGTGACAGTCATTTGGAGAAAGAAAAAACTCTATATACACTCCAGGTACTATTAAGGAATGGTTACAAGAACCCCAAGACTGAACATGGGCTTTTGGATATGTATCCTTTAAGCACTTGATATTCACCCTACCCTCAGCCCCACAGCACTTGTATATATGCCTGTAATTTAGACTGTAACTTCCTAGTGGGCTGGGAACATGTCTAATTATTCTGTTGGATTGTATTCTCCCAAGTGCTTAGTACAGTGCGCTGCACGCAGTAAATGCTCAACAATTACTATTGATTGATTGACTGGAAAATTTGGGAGGCTGTCGATCCTTGTTTTATGAAGTGACCCCATAAGGCAGATGAATTTGTGGGAACTTCTCTCACTCTAAATCTCCAGATTTGCCTTCTGAGCCCGACCAAGCAAGACTTCCCCAGCTCAGACAAAAGCAATTTTTTTTGCCTCTCGTTTGCTGCCCTTTTTCGTCAGTCCTTACATCCTTGTGGATTAAAATCCCTTTTTTTCTGTAGTCACTGAAGCCCTGGCATAAAGTCTGCTGGCTGTGAAGTGCCCGGGTGGCAACTTTCCTAAAGAACTACCTTCACTCGCCAGAAATCTGCCAGGCCCCTCTGAGCCAACCTAATCCTAATTGCTGCTCCATGAGGCTTTGAAAGCAGCTGACTGTTTGAGCTGCTCCCCATTTCCCTGGGCTTGTGGCATGAAAGGGAAAGCCGGTAGCTGGCACTCCCTTGGGCATTGGGTAAAATGCCATGTTCACTGGAGAAGGGGGTGTCAGTCCCCACTCAGGGGTTTCTCATCAGATTAATACTTGCCAAAGATCCTTATGATGTCCAAAGGGCTCCATTACTGCTTTTTCCACTCCTCAGCTCCTCTTGCCAGTGAGCTCCAGAAGCCCTTTCAGGGTGTGATTGGAGTCACTCAACACAGAGATGAAATTCCCTCGAGGGTGGGGAAAAACAACAGCAGATTTGTTCCATTGGGCTGGATGATAAGACAGGAAATCGAGAACCTGATCCAAACTCTTGGGGAACATGAGGCTGGTGGAGAGGGGGAGCTGGCCTGGATTCAGCTTCCAGTCCTTCTAGTAATAATAATATTAATGATGGTAATTTTTCAGTGCTTACTGTGTGCCAAGCACTATTCTAAGCACCAGGGTAGATACGAGATCATCAGATTGGACACAGTCCTGTCCCCCACAGAACTCAAGGTCTAAGGAGGGAGAGTGCATCTCACAGTGGCATTCCCTATCCTGCTCCACAGGTAAGAATTCCTGGGAGGTGAGTTTCTATGCTCCACTTGGGAGGATATTTCTGGATCTGGACCAGGTTTGTGTCATCAGACTTCCGGGGTTGAGTTTGAACCTAACACTTCTCGGTGAGCCTAGTGAATCAGGAGGAGCAAGGAGGGACGGATGGAAGAGCCTTGAGGAAGAGGCTTGCTGGATGGGCCTCCATGGGTTTTTTTTTAGTGGGTTTTTTTTAATGGTATGTGTTAAGTGCTTACTATGTGTCAGGCACTGTTCTTAGCACTGGAGTAGACACAAAATAATCAGGTTGCACTCAACCCTGTCCCACAATGGGCTCACAGTCTAAATTGAAGGGAGGAAAATTTAATCCCCATTTTGCAGATGAGGGAACTGAGGCACAGAAAAGTGAAGTGACTTGCCCAAGGTCACACAGCAGAGAAGAGGCAGAGCCGGGATTAGAACCCAGGTCCTCCAGGTCTCAGGGCCGTGCTCTTTCCACTGGGTCTTGCTGCTCCAGGATTCATCCACTGGAATGGTAGAGATCATGTCAACTTTAACAGACTAACTCAGCCTCCACCCTCCCTCCTGTTCACTTTGCTGGGTCAGTCTTGCTCAAAAGACCATCCCTGCCAGGTTTTCAAAGGAACCCCCAACACTAACCATGCCAGACACGCAGATGTACTCAGTGGGTTCTGCAGCAGCTGTTTCCACACTGCAAGCTTTGAGCAGTTTCCTGAGAACATCAGAGCAGTCCCCCAGGACCCAGTTTTCCCATGTGAGTTTTGGATGGTTGTTTTCCTTTCTTAATCCGTTCATCGCTGTGAGTGGGTTAAGAATAAATAACCAGAATTGAGTTTGGGAATAGCAGTTACTCACTTGAAAAGGAATAGTGTGATCCAGAGAAGAAAGTGGTGACGTGAGAGGGAAGGGGTGGTGAGACCCAGTAGAAGGGCCATGGGCTTGGGAGTCAGAGGACCTGGGTTCTAATCCTGGATCTGCCACTTGTCTGCTGGTTGCCCTTGGGCAAGTCACTTAACTTTTCTCATCTCTAAAATGAGGATTCAATACTTGTTCTCCCTACTACTTAGACCATGAGCCCCATGTGATACAGGGACTCTGTCCAGCCTGGTTGTCTTGTATCATCCCCAGTGCTCGGCACATAGTAAGCGATTAACATTACCGCAATTATTACCATGATTAGAAGTCAGAATTATGTTTCTACTTCTCTCAGTGATTTGCTGGATACCGTGGGGGAATTAACTGAACTTCTCAGAACAATGCTTACTCCATCTGTAAAACCGGTAGAGTGATACAGTCATTTGACATCACTCTAGCATAAGTCCTGCTGCAGGCAACCTATAGGACAAAGACACCTTCTTCTCTCACTGAGTTTGTGAACCAGGAAAACTGCTCCAAAGAGCTCTTTGGACTCAGGCAATAACAAGTGGGTGGTTGACCGACCTCAAAATAGCTGAAAGCAAGGCAACAGTTATCTCTAAGAGGCCTCATCACCCCTGGCTCTGCTATTCTGGCTTTTAAGAGCAATGACTAAGTGGAGGCCGAGCTGAGGTCAGACCAGGTGACAGACAGGACCCACTCTCACCTGCTGAGCTGCAGCTGTCACTGCCGGGCCACAGGCAAATCCGTTGTAGAAACACACCACAACTAAAGCTTTCCAGGGCTTTGAACGTCATGGAGACAGCAGGAAGGTCAGCATGCAGAAGGCTCGAGGTATAAGAAATGCCCCGGGGAGATAGAGAAATTATTTTTCCCTCCAAAACCAACCAGCACAGTCTTTTGTTTTTTGCTCCCAAGAATTAGCCTGCGGCGGTGATGGAAAGGGTCTCATAAGGTAGTGGCTTGAGAAAAATGTAATGTGATGAGTGCTTAGCCCTTCTTGGGGAAATTGAAAGGAACGCTGGAAAATATTAAAGAAACTTGTGACATGAGAGAGCAATTGGGTGCAATGAGCTAATCAGTGACAGGATGGGCTGCTTCTTAAAAATAGAATAAAAGAGCCACAAGAATCACTCTTGTAATTGATACTTATAAAAAAATCCTTCCTCAAAATAGCCCAAAGCCTCCTTGTCCACTTACCTTGCTCTTCCTCAAAATGTCTCAGAAGGCACTTGGAAATGAGGGATATCATTTACCTGATAGGCAGGCTCAGAGTGATGAAGAGACTGGCTAAAGATTTCATGACAAGGAGGTAAGACAAAGATGCTAGAATCCTAATTCCCCAACTCAACTCTCCGAGGAGGGGACATGGAAATATTCAAGGCTCAGAAATTGAAGGCAGAACCCTTCAATAACGATAATAATTATGGTGTGTGCCAGCATTGTTCTAAGCACTGGGATAAATACATGATAATCAGGTTGGACATAGTCCCTGTCCCTCATGGAGCTTGTAGTCCAAGGGGGTTGGGGGGGGGAGAAAAAGTATTGAATCCCCATTTTACAGATCAGGGAACTGAGGCACAGAGAAGTTAAGTGACCCACCCAAGGTCACAAACCAGACAAGTGGAAGAACTGGGGCTAGAACTGAGGTCCTCTAAATCCTAGGCCGGTACTCTTTCTGCTAGGCCATGTGGCTTCCTTTACCCAGGTTTGTATTTCCATGGTGATTCACTGCTGTATGCGGGAGAGGAAAGGATGGTTTGGTCAGATTTCTGGGAGACTGGGATCTATTGCTTCTAACATGCTCCCCTGCCATCGGGCCCAAACTCCAAGAACCCATAGAGGGTGGTCTCTCCCTCCGCACCAGGATTCAGATTTAGATCACTTCACCCTCTCATTGTGAGCTGGGGAGGCAGGGGTAAAGATTTTAGGGGAGGGGGCAGACTTCAGAAACTAGTAGGCTGGAAAGCCACTATGTGAGCCCTCTTCAACTGTGATTTGTTTAGCACCTCGATCTTGTCAGAGCCCTGGGATGAATGAGTCCAGGATTCCACTCGCTGGCCATGGGGACCATTATCCGTGAGGCGGCACTGTAGCTTGGGTTCAACTTTTGAGGAAGTCCTTGGAATGACTGTTCATGAAATGTATTTTTGGAGGTTGCTAAAGTAGATTTCTTTTTGACCCCTGGTTAAGAATGTTAAAGCCTTATTCTTCGATAGGGGGATTGGGGAGAAAACTCAAGTAGATTTTTTTTTAACCCATCAATAAATGAAGGTTTTCACCAGCCCTTCCTCATCAGACTTAGTAATGTGCAGGACCAGCCTGACTCTGAAATTCATACAGGGAAATCCCAAGACAGATGTTGGGTGGGGCGAGGGGGTGAAGAAAGGAGCATCAAAAGAGCGGAGTGACATTTTTTCTTCTGTCTGGGAGTCACTCCAGTTGGCTCCTGCTTGCTGTCTGTAAGCTCAAAGCAAGAACAGAGCCACTCAGAACTGCACATGGCCCACATTGGCCCACCAGTACTTTCCTGATCTCCCCATGGGCCAGTCTAGCCCAGCTAATGTCATATCTGGGAAGCATCTGATGGCCTTGATAATCGGGAATCTGAGAAAACCAATGATGAAGCAGTGGATTGTATTTTCAACTAACGTAAAATTCTTACCTTGTACCTGCTGGTTGTTTTAATAATGGATTGTACCAAACACCGTGCTAAGCACTGGGGGAAGAGTTAGGATTATCAGATCAGATATAGTTCCTGTCTCAGGGACTAGGATGGGAGAAGCAAGAATCTTATTCCCATTTTACAAGAGAGGGAACTGAGGCCCAGAGAAGTTAAATGCCTTGCCCAAGGTCACACAGCAAGACCAGAGGCAGAGCTGGGATTGGAAACCCGGTCTCCTGCTTCCCAGTAGCAGATTTTATGAACTACTTAATAATAATGATGGCATTTACTTGCACTGTGCATAGCACTGAACTAAAAGTCACAGACCCTGCCCTCAAAGGACTTGCATTCTAAAGAAGTAAATATAAAAAAATTCAATTCCCAGAAACAAACAATAATTAACCACATGAAAATCAAATCATGATGATGATCCACTAATCAAGGTGGACTTCTCATAGCAAAATTGGAGCTTCTCTCAAGGCTCAGGGACTTGGAATTTTCAAATTTTACAGCTACATGCTACGAAGTAACTAAAGCTGCCTGGTGGGGCTTTGACTCTAATGGTGCAGGGAGGCAGGGACGGTCCTGGCCATGACACAGCACAGTCTAATGGGAGGAACACTGGGATTGGAAGTCAGAGGATCTGGATTCTATTCCCATCTCTGCTACTGACCTGCTGTGCGACCTTGGGAAAGTCACTTAACCTCTCTGGACCTTGGTTTCTTCATCTTCAATTTATTTATTTTGAGAGCGTTTTATATATGTTTGCCTATCCCATTAGTGTAAGTTGTTTATGGGTAGGGAATGTGTTACTTTGTTATTCTGTAATTCTCAAGTGCCTAGTACAGTGGACTGCAGGAAGTGGGCATTCAGTAAATGCTGCTCCTACTGATTCTCCTGTAAAATGGGGATAAATATCTTCTTTTTCTTTTAGACTCTGAGCCTCATGTGGGACAGGGGCTGTGTCCTACCTAATAATCTTGTGTCCACCATAGTGTTCAGCAGAGTGCTTGGCATTAGAGAAGTAGAGTAGTCTAATGGAAAGAGCACGGGCCCAGGAGTCTCACGACTTTTAGTTCTAATCCCAGTGCCGTCACTTGCCTGCTGTGTGACCATGGGCAAGTCAATTTAACATCTCTGTGCCTCAGCTTCCTTATGTTCTCCCTTCCCTGCTAGACTGTGAGCAACATGTGGTACAGGGACTGTACAATCTGTTGGATTCGTAACTACCTCAGTACTTAGTACAGTGCTTGGCACATAGTAAGTGCTGAATACCTACCATAATTGTTATGATCATTTTTAGTTCAAGCTTAATAAATGCCACATTCTTGTTTAAAACCTTCCTAACCCTTGGAAGTTCACCCTGCTTTGTGGTGCCGAGCCCAGCTTCATTCGGTTTGGGCTGCTGCCCCAGGGTCTGTCAATCAATTAATAGTATTTATTGAGTGCCTACTGGGTGCAGAGCACTGTACTAAGCACTTCCGTCCTAACAGGTAGTACTGAAATGAAGAAAATACTTGAAGGAGAAGGGTGTCAGGGCTACTGCCCAACCTGTATAGAGATTTGCATTATTTCACATGCCTTTTTAAGTACACGTTGGCCTCCAAGTGGTGACTTACCCCGGCACAGACCAGCCTCGAAGTCCACCATGCCCCTGATGCCAAACATCGGGCCAACTCTGAGAGGAGCCAGATTTCTAGAGCGGAAACCATCCACCGCTCTTATCTCTGGAGAAAGCACTCAAGCATCAAGGAGCAGTTCAATTAAAACTCCATTCCCCCGCCTGGCCATGCCAGGGTAAAATCAAATCCGCATTATCTGGACTCCAATATTTTTTACTTTGGTCTCACTTGGCCCTTTCTCTGGAGAACAAAAAGCAACATTGAAGTGGAGGCAAATGGGTGAGCCATCAGCTGGGGACCCGAAGCGAAGAAAGAGGAGATTGTCTCCATGGAGGAAAAGGAGCAGACTCGGGAGCGAGGGAACAAGATAAAAAGTTCCCTGGTGGACGACGTTGACTTTCTGCTCCTGAGAGAGCGCAACTAGGTCCAGTGAATTGAGCAGAGGAACAGGGAGGTAGAGCCAACTCGTGCCCTCTGTTCTCAGCTCTGTGCAACCAACCTGAAGTAAATCCCTTCATCTCTCTGTGCTTTCAGTCCTCCACTGCAATCATCCTATTAATATTAACAACTGTGGTATTTGTAAGCTCTTACTATGAGCCAAGTACTGGATTTAAGCACCATGGTAGACACAAGATGACCAGGTTGGACACAGTCCCTCACAGTCTCACAAGGCTCACAGTCAAGACGGGAGTTAGAACAGGCATTGAATACCCATTTTACAGATGAGGAAACTGAGGCATAGAGAAATTAAATTACTTTTCCAAGGTCCCAGAAGGTGAGTGGCAGAGCCAGAATTCGAAACCAGGTCTCATGAAGTGTAGGTCCTCCACTAAACTGTTTAATTTCTCTGAAAAATGGGGATAACAGTACAGTGTCTCTGATCAGCCCCCACATGAAAGTGGAGTAGAGACTGAGTTAACTGGCCAGCTAGTTGGGCTCCTGGGAAGAAATTACTCTGTATTAAGTACATTTATAATAATAATCATTATCGTGAAATTTTAGTGCTTTCTATCAATCAGTGGTATTTATTGAGCATTTACTATGGGCAGAACACTGTACTAAGCATTTGGGAAAGTACACTTTGACCCAGGACAGATACAATACAATCAGATAAGACATAGTCCTTGTCTCCCGTGGGGCTCTTAGGCTAACAGGAAGGGAGAACAGGTATTTAATTCCTATTTTACAGATGCAGAAAATGAGGCACGGAGAAGTGAAGTGACTTGCCCAGAATCACTTAGCAGTCAGGTGGCTGATCTGGGATTAGAACCTAGGTCTCCTAACTCCCAGTCATGTCCTCTTGCCCCTAGGCCACGACATTATTTGTTAGATAAATATTTTCATTTATTAAATTTTCATCTTGAGCTTTCCCCTTGTTCCAAGCACTGTACTAGATGCTTGGGGGATGAATCAAACTAGAGTTGAGACAATATTAGGAGCTTGAATTTTTGAATTTTCAACTAAAATTTAAAGGGAAAGTGTAAAGGGTACAGTTATCTAAATTCTTGTTTGGACCAAAATTCAAAATCCTTGAACACAGGAACACAAAGACTGAGCAATCAGAGTGTGTGGATGGAGCAAAAGGTACCCCAGCTGATACGCTGCATTTTTCAAATGGCAGCCACATAATGTCCTCTGGGGGAGGAAAGGTCAGATGAGCTAAAGGACATTTTGTGGATTTGACAAAATGTTCATCAATCAGATGGTGGTATTTGGTGCCTACCAAGTGTGAAGCACTGTGCTAAGTACTTGGGAGAGTTCAACCAAAGCAAGAGCCATGATCCCTACCCTCAAGGAACCTACAGTCTTTAGGGGGAGGCTGCCAGAAAAGAGTTATTTGCAGAAAGTGGTCAGAGATGGAACCAACAGGAAGTAGTTTGAGGACTCCAGGATGGACTAGCAGAGTAAATAATTGAATATACATATGATAATCCAATAAACCTTGACATCTACAGGGCGATTCCTCTTCTGAGGATGACACATGAAGGTGGCTAGAGAAGGGCTTGAGTATTTTACTCTGAGGGAAAAGTGTCAGGTGAGAGAACCCACTCCTGCGATTTTTTTTTCAAACTGCCCCACTCTGGAGCTCGGTGGTGGCCACATAGGAGATAAGGACAAGGTGGACAATTGAGCAGAGAAGCCTTTGCCCTCAGAAGCACAGTCAGCTGAGCCACTCACGAGAACAAGAATGTTAGTGTGCAGAAATAGTGGGAGTCACTGACCACTTAGCCCCTTCAGAACTTTGCTCTGCTTATGATGTCATGTCTTCCCCTCCGCCCGCCATGCCCAACAACCAGGGGATTGTGATAAATGCCATCTGGGTCAGGGTTTCATCCTGTTCACCCTGGCTTGACACAGTCTCACAACTATTTGAGAGTAGTCTGTGCCAAAGGGTATCCCAGGAAGGATTGTGCAGGCTGTCGAGTTTTCCATTGGTCTCACCGAAGACTTTATCGGAGGCTCTGGGTGTGAAGCTTTTGAATTGTATTGAATTAGCCCTTGGGTAACCCATTCCAGCTGTGAAGGAAAACGAACACAGAATGAAGTGACTCTCAGCTACTCAAAGGCCAAGTCTTCAAAGCAAATGAGAAGTGGGAATGTGGCCACTCTTTGATTAATTTGCTCCATGTAGATAGTCCATGACAAGCTGAATAATCTGGCCAGTCTGAATTTCTAGCTAGTAAAGAGTTCAGTGTTTATGTGCCAAGCCAAGTTTAGACCTAAGCTATTGCCACTTCAGCATGAAAGGATCCTGCATGTCAAAAAATCTTTGTGTGCACTTTGCAGTGTGCTATGGCACAGTGAACCAGGCTATCAGGAGAGGGAAGGGTGCTAGTGGTGCTGCTCATTCTACTCTCACCATAATCAGTTCTCGGTCCTGAAATCCTAGGATCAGGGCTCATCTGCTCTCCCAGACAGGAGACTCCATTGTCACAGGCCAATCACTGTGCTAAATGTTGGGGGAGGTGCACAAAAAGCAGATCAGACGTGATCTCTAGCCCACCTGGGAATCACAGTCTGAAGGAGAGCAGGTATCTTAGCCCCATTTCACTGATGAGGAAACTGGGACACAGAGTGGTTATGTGACACAGCAAGCCCAGTAACAGAGTTGGAATTACTATCCAGATCCCCTGACTCCCAGACTCATGCTCTTTCCACTGGGAAACATTCCCTTTCAAGTATCTGGTTGGGCTGTCTACACGGGTCAGATGATGATGATGATGGTATTTGTTAAGCGCTTACTATGTGCCAAGCACTGTTCTAAGTGCTGGGGTAGATACAAGGTAATTAGGTTGTCCCACATGGAGCTCACAGTCTTAATCCCCATTTTCCAGATGAGGTCACTGAGGCACAGAGAAGTTAAGTGACTTGCCCCAAATCACACAGCTGATAAGTGTTGGAGTGGGGATTAGAACCCACAATCTCTGACTCCCAAGCCCGAATCAGAGTAACTGCAGCCACTGCACTTGCTCAATTTAGACCAGGTCACTGGGTGTTGGAGGTGATTTGCCTCTGGAAAAATCCACGTTTGAGCTGAAATTAGAGATGCCTCCTTCTTGGGCCCAGGCGAGGATCCCCAGATCTCCCTTCCTGTTGCTTGTGTTCAGATGGGATCATTCAGATATGCTGGGAACTTGGAGAGGGCTAGTCCCTTAAGGGCCAGGATCGGGCTCTCCATTTGGGCAGTAGTGTCCATCCCCTGGTGAGTACAGAATCAGAGGGCTGTAAGCTCATTGTGGGCAAGGAATCTGTTTATTGTTGTACTGGACTTTCCCAAGCACTTAATACAGTGCTCTGCACACAGTAAGTGCTCAATAAGCAAGGTAGAATGAATGAATGAATGAGCTTGGGTAGTATTTTCCGTAGAAGAGCAGGGGCAGTGGTTGAAGTTATGTTTTGAGAGGCTCTGGCACTGCTCAATTAGCTCCCAATCAGCTGCCCCAGTGCAACTTCCCTCCCACCTCCAGCTCTTTCCACTGAAGACAATACATATATAGGCTGGGGCTTTTGAGAAGCAGCATGGTCTAGTGGAAACAGCAAGAAACTGGGAGTCAGGAGACCCAAACTCTAAGCTCGCTCTGCCATTTGCCTGCTCATGAACTTGGGCAAGTCACTGGACTTCTTTATGCCCCAGTTTCCTCGTATGTAAAATAAGGATGAAATATTTGTTCTCCCCTCCATCTTAGACTGTGAGCCTCATGTGGAAAGGGGACTGTGTCTGATCTGACTGCATTGAATCCACCCCACTATTTAGCAGTGTGTTTGGCACATAGTAAGTGTTTTATAAAAACTGCCATAATTATTATTGTGATTTTACCTCTGAAATTGTAGGAACTGATAACTTTTCAGTCAGACCACGGCAAAGACCATCCAGGTAGGGAGAGGTGTAAGATTTCTCAGTAATTTTGGCCTTGGAGTTTGGAACTTGAAGGGAGGGAGTTCTGGAAAAACCAGACTGGTAGGCACAGGGCTGGGCAGCCTTTAAAAGACCCTCTTCTCCATGTCCTCCCCAGCCTAGGGGTGTGTTCTTTGGTGCCTGTTAACTCTGGGTTTCTCATCCCTTCCCATAGTCCTCCAACTCAACTGGTTCCTGAAAATGCCTCTTGAATAGAAAGATTGTAAATGGGGGATAATTTTCTCCTAGGGATACTGTTCTAAATGGGGGATTGATTACTTTTTTACCAAAATTCCCCAGAATTGTGTACTTTATTCATTAGCAATCACTAACATAACAACATAACTACATCACCTTGCCCCCTCTTATCTCACCTCCCTTCTCTCCTACATCTCTGCCTGCACACTCTGCTCCTCTGGTGCCGTTAAACTTCTCACTGTGCCTCGTTCTCGCCTGTCCCGCTTTTGACCCCCGGCCCACGTCCTACCTCTGGTCTGGAACGCCTTCCCTCCTCAAATCTGCCAATCACACTTCCCCTCTTTAAAGCCCTACTGAAGGCTCACCTCCTCCAAGAGGCCTTTTCAGACTAAGCTCCCCTTTTCCTCAGCTCCCCTCCCTTCTGCATCACCCCGACTCTCTCCCATTGTTCTACCCCCCTCTCCCTGCCCCACAACACTTGTGTATATATGTACATATCTATAATTCTATTTATTTATATTAATGCCTGTTTACTTGTTTTGATGCCTGTCTCCCCCATTCTAGACTAATCCCAGTGTGGGCAGGGATTGTCTCTATTGCTGAATTATACTTTCCAAGTGCTTAATACAGTGTTCTGCACACAGTAAGTGCCCAATAAATATGATTAAAAGAATGTATTATTATTGGTTCAGAGAGGTTCCACTACCCGGGTGACTTATACTTCATCAGAAGTGAAACAGAAGTATTAATCCTCCTTGGCAACTCCACCTTGTCCCTTCCCACTGTCATTACTGTCGTTAAACCTTCTTTCCCTTCACCACTGCTACCCCAAACCAGGGCTTTTGTTTGTCTATTTCTCTTTGACTCTTATGGGTTCCATTTCTCCCCCTACCACTGTCCAAGCCCCAGGAGCCAGTAATGAAGGGTGGCAGTGGTGGCAAAGGGAAGCCATACTGTAAAGGAAGGAAGAGTCCTAAACAGGGTAGTGAATTTAATTAACAGGGTGTAAATTTAGAAACATCGTGTCGTTCATCTTGACTCAAAGCGCCGTATGTTGAGGACTGCCTGAGATTCCATGTGCCAGTTGCACCCGATGGAAACAAGGCCTGGGATGCTGTTGGGTTGGACAGTTGCCCTCTGCCCAACAAGGATGGGAAGCATCATATTGGAACGGGCATTGACTCTGCTTTCAGTTCAGGTCACGCGAATGTCTGATCTGGTCTCTGCTGCAACTCACCATTTTTCTAGACTGTGCAGAAATATCAGTTTAAAGCTATTGAGCATTTCCTCTCTTCCAACCCACCCTATCCCCACCGCCTCTAGTGCCTTTTAACCTTTTGGAGGTTGGGAGCCATCACAGGGTTAACCCATGCCTCCAGGCCCCGGGTGGGCCGCAGTTCCACTGGCTTGCTCTTCGAGTGCATGTGAGGATACATCACAGCTGTGGCCTTACAAGGTCATAAGAAACCTGCATCGGAAAAGCGGAGGGAGGAGCTATCCAGCCAAATGCAGTCCACAGCTAACTTCTGATACTTGTCTGGAGGGAAGTATTAAAGTGTCCCAAAACAGGGGCTGTTGCTGCCTTGTAGCTTACAGACCTGAGGATGGCTCCCAATCAATCAATAGATGGCATTGATTGAGTGCTTACTATGTGTAGAGCACTATACTAAGCGCTTGGGAGAGTACAGTACAAAACTTGTACTTCCCAACTGCTTAGTACAGTGCCCTGCACACAGTAAGCGCTCAATAAATATGATTGAATGAATGAATAGAATTTGCGGATATTTTCCCTGCCTATAATGTGCTTACATTAGAATCTCCCATCTGTGAAGCAGTGGCAGAGCCTAGCATGAGTCTGGTAGGGCCCAGGCTAAAACCAAGGTATGGTCAGGCTGGACAGTCAGTCTGGGTCCTCCCCTCAGCCCCCTGCAGCGCTCTCTCCTATTTTCTGTCCCAGGAGTAACAGGATTGGGGTTCAGAGTGCAGTGGATGGGTGCTACTGGGTATGCTGCTGGTACTGTACCTCCCAAAAGCAACAAGGACAATGGCATGCATGTGATAAGACCTCCAGGAGAGAGCCAAGACCCCCGCTCACATGGACTTGAGCTCACTTCTGCTGGTTCCCCCTCCCCATCCCCTTCCCCCTCCTCATCCCCCCCCTTACCTCCTTCCCCTCCCCACAGCACCTGTATATATGTATATATGTTTGTACGTATTTATTACTCTATTTTATTTGTACATATTTATTCTATTTATTTTATTTTGTTAATATGTTTTGTTTTGTTCTCTGTCTCCCCCCCTTCTAGACTGTGAGCCCGCTGTTGGGTAGGGACCGTCTCTATATGTTGCCAACTTGTACTTCCCAAGCGCTTAGTACAGTGCTCTGCACACAGTAAGCACTCAATAAATATGATTGAATGAATGAATGAATGAATGGTTCAGTGCTCCCCAGGTTCCAGAGCCAGGACTAGATTGGGATGGCTCTAGCAGGACTAAACTGAGCCAGTTTAGCCCCCAGCTACTGGCCCAGGCAGAGCTTTAGCTGTGGCTCCTTTGGATAGATGAGACTGGCTGAAGCCGAGGCCACTGGCTGCTTGGTGCTGCTGGCCCTGCGTGCGTGTGGTGATTGCTGGGGCTGAGAAAGGAGTGCTAGGAAAACCTAGGAGGTGCTGAGCATGTACGGCTGTTCTTAGTTTTCCCCTGCTCTCTGTTGATTCAGAGCAAACACTCAGGTCCAACTTGACTGGATTCTTCTTTTGGGCCAGAAGTGCCACTGGTTTCCCCAGGCTGGCTTCTCCTTTGAGCTGAAAAGGAGATGCACAGTCCCCAGGCTGCGAGGGGGTTCAGTGGTCCTGGTGGAGCCAGCAGTGCTGGAGGCTTGGAGGCCAGAGGTGGAAAGAGAAGAGGGTTCCTGAGACAGGGAGCAGGGGGTGAAAGAGGCTAGAGAAAAAAATGGCCCATTGTGGCTGCCCTCCTTCCCCTAGAGGAGTGGGGGAAGCCCCAGTTTCATGAAGAGCGGGGGGGAAGGATTCCAGGGGAAATCCCTTCCAAATCTGTTCATCCTGAGCAGGGCAGACACTGAGTCCATGGGGAGCTTCTGCCCAGCTGTGAGAGGGGACAAATCATTCGGTTGCTGCTGGGAGAGAACAAATAAACCCTAGACTCATTGGGCACGCAAGAGGCTGTGAATCGTCTGGGCGGGGACTGGAGCAGCCAGCTGGCCGGAGGGCAGCAAATTCCACTGGCCCAACTTACTAAGGCCGGGCTCCGAGACATGTCACAGCCCCTGGCTGCCTGGGCAACCAGTGGGTCGGAAGCAGAATGCCCAGCTGGGCTCTACTGAAGCTGTGCCCAGTGTGGACAGGGGGCTCAGTCCAGGGCGGGTTCTGGTATTCCAGGGGAAGTAGGGAGGAGCTTCAGTGGAGCCTGGAGGCACGATGGATGTGGAGGATTCCTGGGGTTGGATCCTCTGTAGGAGTGGGAAAGGGAAGACATCCTTGAGGGGTCAGTGTTTGGAGGGTCAGAGGGTGTGATCTATGGGAGGGGAAAGTATCATCCTGGATTCTATTCCCAGCTCTGCCAGTGGCCTACTGTGTGACTTTGGATTAGTCACTCAACCTCACTGGGCCACAGTCCTGTCATCTGTAAACATAGGGACGATTCTGCCTCTCCCTACCTCATAGGGATGTCATGAGGGTAAAATAAGTGCTTTGGAAAAATAAAATTACTATTCAAATGCAGGTTTGTTTGGGGCTTTTTCCTTTGTATTAGAGGGGTTGAAACCATGTTGACAGAATGGAAGAGATCGCGGGCTGCACTGGCCAGACATCTGAGTGGGAGGGTGGGAGCAGAGTCTGGTTGTGAAAGCATTTGCATAAATGTGATATGTGTTTACATTGACTATATTGTGGGGAAGGTGAGGGATAAGTGTGGCTCACAATTGCTGCCTTGTACTCCCCAAGTGCTTAGTACAGTGCTCTGCACACAGTAAGCGCTCAATAAATACAATTGATTGATTGATTGATTGGAACAAATAGTCTCAAGATAAAGATATAGTGGCCACAGTAGGGGCAGAGAAGATGGAAGCATGAGGAAGTCAGTAACCAATCCTGTCCTCAAAATGAGGCAGTGAGGCATGGGACACATGTTCCCAATTCTCCCTTCTCTCCTCTTCCACCCCTCCACTTCACTCTTCAGGTCACCCCCTTCACTCCGAGAGGGGAGGGGAGGGGACCCAAGTGGGAAGCTCCACATTCTGGTGGCTGAGCATATGTACACTTAGAGTTGTCCTTCATATTCAGTTCATCACTGACAATGAAGATCGTGTGTGTGTGTGTGTGTGTGTGTGTGTGTGTGTGTGTCTGTCTGTCTGTCTGAAAAGGCCAATGCAAGATCCACAATCCCAGCCCTATAATAGGCTCACCAAAAGGTTGTCACTTGTGCTTATTGTTTGCCACGACTGGTGCCGTTTTCTCTTTTTCTCCCTTGCCTCTCTTTCCATGCAAACTTTTGTGCAGAGTTACTCCTTTCTCGATGGCCGCGTGCTGTCATAAGCTATTGCCTCCCAGTTTTGAGCTGGGATGCAGCATCGTCGGAAGTTTTATCACATCTTTGAAATGCTTCCTCTGCCCTCTGTGCTTTCTGATGACCAATTTCAACTTTCCTTACAGCAACTGTTTGGGTGTCTTGCTGTCAGTCATTTTCCTCAGGTGTCCCACCCAGCATAGTTGTGTTAAGGTGAGCATAGCTACAATGCTAAGAGACTGACTTCATTTCAGAGCTTCATTCTTCATGGGGGGCTGAACATCTAGACTGTGCCGACCATCTCACCACCGGCCCCATTCTCTTCACCCATTTTTCTCCCCAGCGATGGTTCTTTCTTACCCTAGAAAACACTTGCCCCATGTCTTCTGGACAGAGCTGGTGGCTTATTTACAAAGTGACTGCATTCTTCTAGAAATTATCCAAATAGCCTGCTACCCCAAGACTCCTTATCCCTTCTCAGGAGGAGGAGGAGTAGGCTGTTGCTTTCAAGTACATCTTGTTGCCATGAAAGGATCCGGTTGGGAAGTCCAGAATGCAGCATAGCCTAGTGGATAGAGCACAGGCTTGGGAGTCAGAAGGATCTGGGTTCTAGTTCCGTACCCACCACATGTCTGCTGCATGACCTTGGGCAAGTCACTTCACTTCTCTGGGCCTCAGATACGTCATCTATAGAATGGGGATTAAGATTGTGAACCCCATGTGGGACAGGGACTATGCCCAACCTGATTTGTTTGTATCCAACCCGGTGCTTAGAACGGTTCCTGGCATATAGTAAGTGCTTAAACAATACCACAATTATTATTATTATTGTTGTTGTTAGTATTAGCCGATGGGAATTAGCTCAGCTGACTGACCCGTGTCTGCCTCTGTCTAGACCAAAGAAGCCCTCTTCACCATCCTCCATGACCTGCGGCCTGAGGACAACTTCAACATCGTTGGGTTTTCCAGCCGAATCAAAGTGTGGAAGGACCGACTGGTGCCCGTCACACGCAACAGCATCAGGGATGGCAAAGTCTACATCCACCATATGTCCCCCAGTGGAGGTAGGAGAGAAGCTTGCAAACTGCCCAGGAAGCAGAGGCAGGCTGTTTGCGGGTTTCCTCAGAGGTTAGGCTGAGGTCCCTAAAGTATCATCTGCCACTCTGGTCCTTGGTGTATTCCCCCAGAGCCAGCTGGAGAAGGTTTTTTTTTCTTTTTTTTAAATGGCATTTGTTAAGCACTTACTATGTGCCAGCAGCAAGCAGCCAGTAGAGAAGCAGTGTGGCATAGTGGAAAGAGCACAGGCTTGAGAGTCAGAGGTCATGGGTTCTAATCCTGACTCCACCACTTGTCAGCTGTGTGACTTTGGGCAAGTCACTTAACTTCTCTGGGCCTCAGTTACCTCATCTGTAAATTGGGGATTAAGACTGTGAGCCCCACGTGGGACAACCTGATGATGATGTATCTACCCCAGTGCTTAGAACAGTGCTTGGCACATAGTAAGCCCTTAACAAATACTATTATTATAATTAATGGCCTTGGCTTCAGCCTGGACTGCATTAGTCAGGCATTTATTTTCTGAAAAGAAGCAGGAAGTTCCTTGGATTCTGACTGCAGGAAGGGACCTCCACACCCTCCTGCCTCGGTCCCCATCCAAGGTGGTCAAATAAGCCCAGAGGAAAGAGCCAATGGGTCCAGGGAGGCTCCCCTGCCTTCTCTCATCATCCACAGACAATGAAGCCACGTACTAAAAGAGGCCACGCAGGGGAGGAATCGGGGCTAACAGGATGCCCTGCTGTTCTTGAGCTATGGTGTTATTGCTTTCGGAAGGCAGTGGGACCTGCCTGGTTCAATAGTTGTGCAGTAATTACCCTTGGGGGAATGGAGCAGAGCAGGAACAGAGCAGAGCAAGCCTGTCCTCTGGTGGGCCTCTCTGCAGTGCACACTCCTGAAAGGTTCACACTCCTGAAGCCGATGTGCTAACTGTCCAGATTCACTTCTGATGAATTGCTGCTTAGGGCACTGATTTTTGGCTGGGATCCTGCCAAGTCCAACGTGGAGATAAACTGCTTTCCTGGATCATGGGGAAATTGAAGGTTATTCCGCCGGGGTGGGGGTGGGGGGTCATTTAACTTCTAGGTGTCTCAGGATCAGCATCTGTAAAATGGGAATTACACACCTGTTCTCCCTCCCTCCCTTTTAGACTGTGAAGCCCATGTAACACAAGGACCTTGGTCTGATCTGTCCCAACACTTAGAGCAGCACATGACACAGAGTAAGCGTTATAATTATTCACATCAGATTAGAGAAGTTTGATGGCTTCTTTGGAGACTCCCAAGGTCCTTAAAGACGCTTTCCCGAATCCCTTATCTTCCTCCTCAGTTTGCCTTCATCTCTTCCCTCTTGGAGCGGGATCAACTATTCACCAGTATTAACTAGCTCCTCCTCTCATTGAACTCCCTGCACCTGACAGTCCTGGTCTGAGCCTGTTTTCTGCATCCCTCTTCCTCCTTCCCAAACCAACTCCTTGAGGTTTGCCACAAAGAACTCTCTCCATTCTTTGGAAGACAGAGTTCTGGGAAGCTCGGCCAAGCAGCCACTAAGTGGAAATTGAGTGGATTGAGCCCACTGATTCACCGTCTGGCCAGGCACCATGGTTTCCTTAGTGTTACAATAATGATGACAACATTTATCAAGCATTTACTATTCATTCATTCAATCGTATTTATTGAGCACTTACTATGTGCTGAGCACTGTACTAAGCACTAGGGAAGATATAAGAGAATCAGATGGGGCCTAGTCCCTGCTCCACACAAAGCTCGCAATCACACAGATAGGGAAAGTAGGCAAATTATCCTTATTTTACAGATGAAGAGACTGAGGTCCAGATAGGATAAGCTACTGACCCGAGGTCACACAGCAAGTCAGTGCCAGAGATCTCCTGATTCCCAGACCCATGGTCTTTTCCAGTAGACCATGCTGTCATCTCAAAGAGGCTTCCGAGGAGACAGGATGGCCCACTTATCCAAGAGCCAAGGCTCTGAGTAGATGGAGCTCAGGGTCCACAGTCCTGGGGGTAAAAGAAATCGGTCTGAACAGACACTTTCCTATTCCTTTTCTGTTTGGTTGTCAGATGCCCCTGTGCCCAGGGGTGTGTAGTGGCAGATGGATGTGGGGAAGAGGTTGTAACTTGGAAGAGAGGGCAGAGTCACCGTTTAGCAAATCTTAATCATCTATGGAGGCTGGGGTGGCGCAGGGGAAACACAAACAGCAGGCTTAAAGGAAATCCGCAGAGAAATCCCAAGTACCGTCTCCCTCAGCCACTACCTCATAACACAGCGCAACCATCAGTGGCCAGGCTGATGACAATTCCCCATTTCTCTCTGACCCAGCCTGCCTTCTGGTGGAGGTGCCCACCTGCAGCATGGTGGCAGGAAGGCCTGAGTGAGCAGGGAGGAAGGCCAAAAGCCGAGGGCCCAGGTGGTGAAGGGTTGACTCGATTGGGCCTCCGTGGGCGAGGAAGCCTAAGGTCAGACTGACCGCGCTTTGCTTCCGTGTCCCGCAGGCACCAACATCAACGGGGCCCTCCAGACAGGAATCCGATTGCTCAATGACTTCGTGGCCCACAATGACATCGACGCCCGGAGCGTGTCCCTGATTGTCTTTCTGACAGACGGGAGGCCCACCGTGGGGGAGATCCAGACCCCCAAGATCCTCAATAACACCAAGGAGGCCACCCGGGACCGAGTGTGCCTCTTCACCATCGGCATCGGTGACGATGTGGACTTCAAGCTGCTGGAAAAGCTATCCCTGGAGAACTGTGGCATGACCAGGAGGGTTCAGGTGGAGGCCGACGCAGCAGCCCAGCTGAAAGGGTGGGTGGTGCAGTTCTCGCTGAGCGTGGTGGCATTGATTGGTCTTTTTTTTTTAATGGTATTAAGTGCATCGATCGGTCTTTGTTTTAATGATATTTAGGCACTGTATTAAGTGCTGGAGTAGATACAAGCTAATCAGGTTGGACACAGTCCTTGTCCCACATGGAGCCCACAGCCTAAATCCCAATTTTTCAGATGAGGTAACTCAGGCATAGAGAAGTTAAGTCATGGGTTCAAACCCTGGCTCTGCCAATTGTCAGCTTTGTGACTTTGGGCAAGTCACTTAACTTCTCTGTGCCTCAGTTACCTCATCTGTAAAATGGGGATTAAAACCGTGAGCCCCCCGTGGGACAACCTGATCACCTTGTAACCTCCCCAGCGCTTAGAACAGTGCTTTGCACATAGTAAGTGCTTAACAAATGCCATCATTATTATTATTATTATTAAGTGACTTGCCAAAGGTCACATAGCTGGTGTTAGAACCCGGGCCCTTCTGACTCTCAGGCCCATGCTTTCTTCTTGCTGAAGGATGTGAGTCAGAGCAAAATGGAGCCCCGAGGTCCTGTGGAGGCTCTGCCCATATACCGCTCCAGGGCTCAGCCATGAAGGAAGGGGTCTGCCCTTCCTTGGTTGGGTGCTTAGGAAGGAGGAATGCATCGAGCACTGTCGTAGATGCTTTGGATAAGGTGCTAACAAATGGATTCAGATCCTGCCCTCGGGGGTTAGTGTCACATTAAAATGAGTCAAAACACACCCAAACCTTCAATCAACCAACAGTCACAAATACATTAGATTTGATTCTTATGAGGCGCGGGTGATGGATGGTGTGAAGAAAAGGTGGGATTAATTGTGGAAAACTTCCTGGAGGAGGTGGGTCTGGAGCATCAGTCGAGAGGGGGGGCCATCATCAGGCAGAAACTCCTCACCCTGGGCTTCAAGGCTCTCCATCACCTCGCCCCCTCCTACCTCACCTCCCTTCTCTCCTTCTACTGCCCAGCCCGCACCCTCCGCTCCTCCACCACTAATCTCCTCACTGTACCTCGCTCTCGCCTGTCCCGCCATCGACCCCCGGCCCACGTCATCCCCCGGGCCTGGAATGCCCTCCCTCTGCCCATCCGCCAAGCTAGCTCTCTTCCTCCCTTCAAGGCCCTGCTGAGAGCTCACCTCCTCCAGGAGGCCTTCCCAGACTGAGCCCCTTCTTTCCTCTCCCCCTCGTCCCCCTCTCCATCCCCCCATCTTACCTCCTTCCCTTCCCCACAGCACCTGTATATATGTATATATGGTTGTACATATTTATTACTGTATTTATTTATTTATTTATTTTACTTGTACATTTCTATCCTACTTATTTTATTTTGTTGGTATGTTTGGTTCTGTTCTCTGTCTCCCCCTTTTAGACTGTGAGCCCACTGTTGGGCAGGGACTGTCTCTATGTGATGCCAATTTGTACTTCCCAAGCGCTTAGTACAGTGCTCTGCACATAGTAAGCGCTCAATAAATACGATTGATTGATTGATTGATTGATCAGTCGGATGTGAGGCCTGGGTGAGGTTGGGGTGGCATTGAGTCACCCGAAACACACAGGCTCACCACCACTCGTGCTGACAAGTCCGCTCCCTTCCAGGTTCTACGATGAGATTGGGACCCCATTGCTGTCAGATATCCGGGTGGATTATCCCGCCAGCTCAGTGGAACATGTCACCAAGAAGCTGTTCCCCAACTACTTCAATGGGTCAGAAATCGTAATTGCCGGGAAGCTGGTCGACCCCACCCTGAACACCTTGCATGTGGAGGTCACAGCCAGCAACAGCAAGAAGTTCGTCGTGCTGACGACGGATGTGGCTGTGGGGGCCCCGAGGGGGAATGAGGTTTCTGGGGCGGCGCCCCGCGCCGAGGCCGAGGGTGGCGAGGACCCGAACTACGTCGAGAGGCTCTGGAGTTACCTCACCATCAAGGAGCTGCTGACGGCCTGGCTGAAGAGCGACAACGAGCAGGAGAGGGCCGATTTGATGGAGCGGGCCCGGGCCCTCGCAGTGACTTACCATTTCCTCACCCCGGTCACCACCATGAAAGTCAGGGAGACGCCGGCTCAGGCTGGGAAGCCTAAGGAGGCTGGCGGTGGTGGCGATGCCGCGGCGACGGGCCCCGGAGATGTGATGCAGAGCTTACACGGGCAGGACGTGCGACCGGGTAAGATACGAACAGGCCTCAGTGCCCTGGGGACCTCGGGTGGACCTCCAGATCGCAAGACTGTTCTTGCTTTGGTTTCCGAGACAGGGTCTGCTTAGATGTGGAGAACCAGGAGAAATCAAGACCAGAAAGTTTCTCGGCCGGGGAGCGATCAGTGACGCGGTTATTTCAGATGGTGGGAAATATGAGTAATCTGGGACAGAGTGTATTTTTAGGTCTCAATTATCCAGATGATTTTGAGGGCGTAGATGATTTTGAGGATATAGGGTCTGGGTTCATACCCAGGCACCGTATTGGGTTAAAGTTGGTCATGTCTCCCTGCTCCTCAGAAACCTCCAGAGGTTATTTATCCATCTCTGCGTCAAACAGAAACTCGTCATCACTGGCACTCAATCAGCAACCTTCTGCTTCACTCACAGTAATAGTGACTCTCTCCTCCCTTCCAGGCCCTGTCCTCAAGGAAAAAGGAGGCCCAAGGATTCACATTTCCAAAACTTCAGGTATGGAGAATTCAGACAATTAGCTGCTCCTCCCTGGGGTGGGGTGGGGTGAACTCCTGGGCCAATCTCACTCCCTGGGATGGTCCAACCAGGATCCCATCTGTCTGCCCACCCCCGCCATCGACACTTCCTATGCTGCACAGTCGTAAATATCACTGGAAAAAAACCTCCAAAGAGGACTCCATGAAGGAGAACCACCACACCAATGGGGAAAAAACCCAGCACTTTTAGAGAACTGTGCAGGTTTCTGCAAGCCTGTTTGTTTCAGCCCTTGTATTAGGCCCTTTTCCAGCATCCATCTTATAAATAGCCACCAGTGATCCTCAAATAGCTTCGGCCTTGGAGGGGAAGAGTATAACGGCAAAGTCATTGCATCCCTTGGGGGTAAAGGCAAACTGTCCTAGTTTTAACAAAAAGCTAAACAGAATGCCTGCAGAAGGAGATTTTTCCTCTTGGAGGAGTATGGATCTGTATACCTGAAGGGTTTTTTTCAGTGTCGTACTGATTCCACACAAAGTCAACTGAGCAAATTATAAAGCCTAGGCAGTTCTGTAGATCATTCTTTCCAAGAAGTTGACTCTAACTTTTAGACACATGCCTGTGAAACCCGCCGCCACCCCCAACACACACATATATCTGAATGTTTGAAACTCTCCCTTTTGGAGAATCAATGCTAGTAATGACTTTCAGATTTCTTATGAAAACAATCCGTCTCTCCCCATGAAATATTGGATAGGATTTGTGTCAAAAATGCGCCAAATAAGCAGATACAAATCACTCCCGCAGCTTAAAAGGAGAGGTTCTGATTATGTAAAGGGAATTCCAAAGCACATGCTAGGAATCTGCCAAACTTGTGCTTCTGAGACTTCAGTTTCTCCAAATTCCAAGTAGCCAGATCAATGATTCCCGCTGAGCTGAGAACCCTTCACAGACACTGCCACATTCTTCCAGGGCCGGAGCAACTCCTCAGGGGGAAATTGGCTATACTGGAAAGTCTCCGGTATTCTTGGAGCAGGCAGTGATTTGTTAAATGGTGGTGTGAGGACCTGGCCCTCCTGGTGGTCAACTTAGCACTGGAGGGTAGCCCCTTAGAGACAGGTCCAAAAGGCCAGACAGCCCTGGCCAAACTGAGAGCCCCTTGAACAGATAAATCAATAAGAAAAGAGACCCAACCAATGGAGAAGACTCTTCTTACTTGCTGAGATGTCCCTCTCCCTCCTCCTTGCCACCTCTGCCCCCCAAGCCCCAGATCCCATCTGAGAGTAAATTTGGTTTCATTTTCCACTGTGGCAGCGGACGGAGACCCTCATTTTGTAGTGGATTTCCCCCTGAGCAAGCTGACGGTCTGCTTTAACATCGACGGGCAGCCGGGAGACATCCTTAGGCTCGTCTCCGACCACCTGGGCTCCGGTAAGTGGGCGGGGGGGGAATCGGGCATTGAGGGTATCTGTTTCTGTGAGCCCGTTGTTGGGTAGGGACCGTCTCTATATGTTGCCAACTTGTACTTCCCAAGCGCTTAGTATGGTGCTCTGCACACAGTAAGCGCTCAATAAATACGATTGAATGAATGAATGAATGTAGTCAAGAATCTGACCCAGTTCTGCCATTAGTTGGTAGCTCTCTAGGGGCAAAGCCCATGGTTTCTCCTTCCTCTGTAATTTCTTTTAAGCCCCAGTGAAGGGCTTGCCCAGAGTGAAACCCCGATGATGGCTGAGTGATAATTGACTGGCAGATGCCTTCCCTGGTGGCTGTCAGAATCCTAATTTTGGCAGCCAGGAGCCTTGATTACCTAGCTCCCCTTCCAACCCCTCTCCCCTCAGCTTCCACATCTGTAAAATGGAACTGTGGATTGAGGAGCTGTGTGGCTTATTGGAAGGAGAACGGGCCTGGTCATCAGAGGACCTGCATTCTAATCCCACTCTGCCAGTTACCTGCTATGTGACCTTGGGAAAGTCACTTAACTTCTCTGTGCCTCAGTTACCTCATCTGTACAATGAGGATTAAATACCTACTGGGTCTTGTCTCCTTGTGAGGTGTGACCGTGAACGGGGAGCTGATCGGAGCCCCAGCCCCTCCGGGGGGCCACAAGAAGCAGCGCACCTATTTCAGCACCATCACCATCCTCATCAACAGACCGCGGAGGTGGTACCTGGAAGTCACCCCCAGCAGGGTCGTCTTGGACGGCGGGGACCGGCTGGTCCTCCTTTGTAACCAGAGCGTGGCCGTGGGCGGCTGGGGGCTGGCGGTGTCTGTCTCTGCCAACGCCAACGTCACGGTGACCATCCAAGACACCATCACCTTCGTCATCCTCCTCCACCATTACAAGAACCCTGCCCCCTACCAAAGGAACCACCTCGGCTTCTACATCTCTGACAGCCACGGGCTCTCGGCCGGCTGCCACGGGCTTCTAGGTGAGGAGTTGAGAAGGAGCGTGGCATAGTGGCTAGAGCACAGGCCTGCGAGTCAGAAGGTCATGGGTTCGAATCCCAGCTTCGCCACTTGTCTGTGTGACCTTGGGCAAGGCGCTTCACTTCTCTGGGCCTCAGGTACCTCACCTTTAAAATGGGGATTGAGACTGTGAGCCCCACTGTGTGCAACCCGATTTGTTTGTATCCACCCCAGCATTTAGTAAAGTGTCTCACAAATAGTAAGCACTTAACAAATACCATAATTATTACTTATTATTTTTAAGGAGTTGGGTTTCTTGTCCCATATGGCCTAAGTGGTCCAGAGATTTAGCCTTGAGCATTGTGGACCAGCGGAACCTAGTGAAAAAAGCTTAGGCCTGGGAGTCTGGAGACCTGGGTTCTAATCCCGGCCCTGCCAGTTGCCTGCTGTGTGACCTTGAGCAAGTTACCTAACTGTTCTGTGCCTCAGTTTCCTCATCTGTAAAATGGGGACTAAATACCTGTTCTCCCTCCCCTTAGACTATGAGCCTCTTGTGGGATAGGGATGGTGTCTCACTGTTTTATGTATCCCAGTATTTGGCATAGGGCTGGGCTCATAAGCGCTTATTACAGTGCTCTGCACACAGTAAGCGCTCAAATATGATTGAATGGATATAAGTCCTTTTATTGGTATTACTAGCATTGTTATAGTCAGGGAAATACTGTCCATTAATGCTTTCTATCTGGGGAGCCAGGCTGGGTTGTGAAACCCTGTCCTTACAGGTTGGGGTCCTGAGAATGTAAGAGTCTCCTCCCCGGGACCATCCGGTCTTTCCTTACATCCACTTACGTGGGTGGGAATGTACAGCCAGAATCCATACCATTTCCATCTACTAACCCTTCCTAAGTCTATTACCCTGACTTTATCAATCAGTCCATCACTCAGTGGCAGTTATTTTGTTTATTCAGACAGTTTTGACACCTGTCTATATGTTTTGTTTTGTTCTCTGTCTCCCCCTTCTAGACTGTGAGCCCGTTGTTGGGTAGGGACCATCTCTATATGTTGCCAACTTGTACTTCCCAAGCGCTTAGTACAGTGCTCTGCACACGGTAAGCGCTCCATAAAAACGATTGAATGAATGAATGAATACTATGCATTTGGGAGAGTATATAATCTTGGCTCACAACTTTTCTTGAGCCCTTCAAATTTTCCCTGGAGTAGAGCTAACCTTTGGTTACATTAGTAGTGTAATGATTAATAATGCTATTAATGATAATATCTCTTTTGGGGTCCTACACTTTTCCTAGCCCACTTGCATATCAGTGATTTCATTTTATCCCCTCAGTATTCCTATGGAAATTGTGTCACAGAGAGGTGAAGTGACTTGCCCATGGTCACACAGTGCATCAGGCCAGAGCTGGGACTAGAACCTAGGTCTCCAGCTCCCAGCCCTGTCTCTTAGGCCACTGCTGCCTCCCTTAAGTAGCATAGTGTGGACTGCTCGTCCTTGAATTTCCCCCACCATTCTTGCACCTGAGGACATTTCTTACCCACCCAAATTCCTACAGTGTCAAATTCTGTGCATCCACCGCCCACTGGGTGTAGGTGCATTTCCCTTTCCAAGCCCCAGACTCAGAGACCCCCATCCCAGTTCACCAGGCAGCCTCCTTCCCTCTCCTCACGTGGCGCTTATGCCTAGCCCTCTACTAAGTGCTGGGATTGATAAAAGATAAGGAGATATGACAGTGTCTGCCCCGGCAGGCTCACAGTTGAAGAAAGGAGAACAGGTATACAATCCCCATTTTACAGATAAGAAAACCGAGGCCTAGAGAAGCCAATTGACTTGCCCAAGGCCCCAGAGCCGTGCTATTGCAGTTGGATTTCTTCCAATCGATCTATAGTATTTAACACTTACTATGTGCAGAGCACTGTCCTAAGCACTTTGGAGAATACAGTACAACAGAGTTAGCAGACACAAGGAGCTTACAGACATTACTAGGAATCTAAATAGAATATAATACATATCTGACTTGCCCCACTCCATTTCTGCTCTTCTAGGTCAGTTCCTGAACCAAGATGCGAAACTTATCCAGGCACAGCCCCCCGACCCCGCCAGCCCGCAGGGTGGCCCAGGCTCCGAGCCCATCCTCCAGGTGAACGGCCACAGGGTCCCAGTGGTGTGGAAGCAGAGGAAGATCTACAACGGAGAGGAACAGGTCGACTGCTGGTTTGCCAAGAACAATGCGGCCAAGCTGATTGATGGGGAGTATAAGGACTACCTGGCAGTCCAGCCCTTCGACACCAAGACCAGCTTTGGGGATGGGGCAGCCGACAACAACCTTTGAGATGTGCAGCCTGGGGGGAAAACAGGTGGCAAGGTGCCCTCGCTCCACCCACCCCCCACCCTCCGGGGTCGCCACACCATGGGTCTTCCTCATGTTTAACCTCCCGCCGTGTCCCGGCTACTTCCTGGACCTCCCACCTCTCCCCTCCCCCTGGCAGCAGCCCCGGTGATGTACTAAACAGATGCCGTGGGGCAGCAGACTAAATTGTCCCCACCCTGCCGTCCCTGCCCCAGCCAGACAACGGTGAGGACGGAGCCCACCGGGGATCGGGTCCCCAGGGTAGTGAGCACAACTGAAACCAAAGCCTGAGCACCACTCCCAGTTTGCACCAACTGCTCATGTTGACCTCAAATGACCGGCATCTTCAACTCTGCTCCTTGCCTTTCAGTGGCGGCTCCCCGATCCGGTCCTGGCACCCAATTCCTGATCTGCCCAGGCCCTCTGGGGGCTAGAGGATGGAAGACTGGTGGTGTTCCATCCAGAGGAACTGGCTCCTGCTGTAGTACCTCGTTATAAACAAATTACTCTGTTTCCACTGAAAAAATCATTTAAGAGAATGGATCTGGCCTAAGGAGGGATGCCCATCCTAGCCTCCACCCACCTCAAAGCTGCTCAAATGGGCTGGGCTATTCCCCATTTGTCCCCCAAGAAGGCCCACGTGCAGATCCACAGTAGAATGGGCAAAACCTGCTGCCTCTAGATTGAGGCTTGTGCAAAACCCTGGGCCACTGTCAGTCGGTCATATTTATTGAGTGCTTACTATGTACAGAGCATTGTACTAAGCGCTAGGGAGAATACACTATAACAAGCTCCCACCCCGAGGGCCACTGCGGAGGGCTGTAAATTGCTCTGAAGTGGGGGAATCGCCTTCTAGCAGCAGGTGGCCAAAGGGTTAACCTGCACACTTCCAGCAGAGAGCCAAAGAACCAGAAAGCGCTTTCACAACCCAGGATCACTTCCAACATCTCCTCACCACGCCTTACTGAGGGGTCAGAGGGAGGTTGTGTCCGAGCATTTCAGACCCTCTCTCCCGGCTCCCAGCTCTAAGCAGGGACTGGTGAAAGCCCAGCGCCCCATCTAAGGGAGCAAGATACAGTAGTCTCACGCAAAGGGGGAGGGCCAATCCTCCACCTTCCTCTTTCCCCAAACATTTGCCAACTTCCTCTCAACCCTGTACCTCCTCCCTCTCCTGCATGGCTGGCTGACTGACAGCACCCTAGGGAAGCGGATGGCTTAGGGCATTTAGAGTGGGCCAGAACCAAGCAGCAGGGAGCAGGCTGGACTCTGTCCAAACAGATTTCACTGTGCGTGCCTCCCTTGATAGAGAAACACAGAGAGAGAGAGAGATTCCTCCCCCTACCAAGAGCCCTGCCAAAGTGACCCTTCCTTTAGGTGGGAAAACACTCTGCACTGAGGGCAGAGGGAGCAGGAGCAAGTGGGTTAAAGGCCCTTCCCTGAGGGAGCAGCTGAGCCCTGCAGGCTCAGGCCTCTCTGTCTCTCACGCTCCTGGCAAGGCTGGCTGGGACCAGTTTCTCACTCCACCTAGCTCCCCGGCTCAAGCCCCGCTGGCTCCCAGACAGGCGGGACTACATGGCAGAACTTCAATAACTTGCAAGTGGGGGCCTGGGAAGTAATATGGACTTCAGCTGAACTGGGCTTGGACTAGCTGATGTTTTTAGGAGAGAGGCCCAGGACCTCTGGTTGGCTGAGGAACAGTAGTTTTTGGAACTTTGCACTACTGAATAAACTGATATTGGACTTTAGGGGACTGTACCCCAGGTTTAGGCTCTTGGGCTTTGTAAGCCAAGCTAGGCCTGGGATAGAGTAGAACACACCAAAGCGATCTCAGAGAACACTGGCACCTGTGGATCCTGGTAGCAGCAAGGCTAGAACCCTTCTCCCTCTCCCCTCAAAGTCTATACACCCAGACTTCCTATCCCATCCAGAACGTTTCAGCTTCTACTGGGACTTCAGAATTCCTCCTGGCATGCTAATCCCTTTTAGTTCCTTCCCACTCCTGGCAGAGGGCACTAGGCAGCTTGTGTCTTCAGCAGCCATAGCAGTTCAGATTCAAAGTGGTCAGACATTGGGGAAATGCCCCCCTGCCCTATCACATTCCTTAGGGACAGGCTGGGTGCCATCGTGGGTGAGCAGACTGGTCCCAGAGTTGTCCTCAGGGAAACTTTTGGAGCAGGGGCAACGGGGCCAACTGCCCAAATTTAGCCAACTATCCCAGTCTCAGCAGCTCAGGTCCTCCTGAATCCATCTCTTCCTCCTCCAGGGCCACACCCCATTTGGCAGCAGGCACTGATCCTGTTTAGGTAACGGCGGATGCTGTTAAAGCCCTGAACCTCCAGCCCTCATCGAAAGGCAGGAAAAAAACAAATAAAAAACATTGGAAGACTCACCAGGACAGGGGCCACTCCATTCTCTGCATAAGAGCCCCATCCCAATAAACATACTTTACATACCAGTCACGTTCTTTCCTTGGCCCAAGGAAGCCTGGTGGAGAGAACATGGCCCAACCCAGTGAATAGGCAACAGTCACAAGGGGGAGAGAGCTATAATAACTTCATATGGAAGAGCTTAATCTGACTGACAGCACAGAGAGAGGAATACAGATGTTTTTCAGTACCAGCTTTGCCTGGGGCTGCACCCAACCCCAATTCCCCCTCACAGTCCTCCAGTGTTGCATTTGCACAGTCCTTAGAGAATGAGCAGCTGGTGGTCTCCACTGCTTAATAATAATGGTATTTGTTAAGCACTTACTATGTGCCAAGCACTGTTCTAAGCACTGGGGTAGATACAAGATAATCAGGTTAGACCCACAATCCCTGTCCCACATGGGGCTCACACTCATCCCTATTTTACAGATGAGGTAACTGAGGCACAGAGAAGTAACTTGCCCAAGGTCACACAGCAGACATGTATTTCCTAGCCACCCCAGGAGGAATCAAGAAAGAGAGCCAGTCTCCTTTTTCTCCATGCCCAGAGAGTCACTTCCTAGACTGATGGGGGTAGACCACCAGGCCACTGGGGAAACATTCATCAGCTGTTGCTTGTACAGGTGCTCTCATGGCTAAGATTAGGCCTTAGCCCTGGACCTGTTCTCTGTCAAAGGGCATCCTGTACTGAGGGATATTTTCTCTACTCACGTAGGTGTCCTGGCCCCAGCCCCCACAACAGGCCCGGGGGAGGACGCTGCTGCCACAGCTCTTCACACGGACACCTGTCTTACTTCAAATGTTTATTACAATCTGTACAAAAAAAGTACCCCCCTCCCAGAAACCCAGTTCATTAGGATACAAAGAGTTCAAATGCCAGGGATTTTTGCATTTTCTTAAATAAGTTAGAACACCAGAGATATCTTTGAGACATCTGTGCTTGTAAAAGGCAAGAATGTCAGGGCCCGGCCTGGCATTTTCAGAAAAATAACAGTTAATGTTAGGGCTTCACCCAGAACCCTGGTTCTCTGAAGGCACCATCAGCTGGCCCCTCTCAGGGCCTGCAGGGAATGTGCCACTGCCAGAGGCCAGGAGGGGTGAACCAGAGGGTCCCGGCAGAGAAGGAGCTGTGTGAGTTACCGAGCACATCCCCTCCCCACTTCCTCATTGCCTCCGGCCCCAATCCTGAGCCCTTCAGTTAGGTCGGCAGCTGGCTGCAGTGGGGAGGAGGCTGTTCGTGGCTGAAGGTATCTTTTTTTGACACCACCAGACAAGAGTCCTTCCCTGCAGCCTCCATCCCAACCCGACTGCTCTCACTCCTGGGGAGCGGCCCTAGCCGCCGCTGGCCCACGACAGCATCACTGCCGCCGCCTGCAGCTGGCGTTCTCAAGGCACAGTCGGCCGGCCACCTGAGCCCTGCGGCTGGTCCCTGTTCCCGTCTCCGTTGCTTTGGCCTTGGTCACCGCCAGCGGGATGCCCCTCCGCTCCCGCCAGATTGCCACCAACTCCACGTCGGTCCATGGCCAGTTCTGAGCTGAGCAACACCTGAGGAGGGTGGAATCAGAGCAAAGGTCATGAGTGAGACCAGATGAGGTGGGTAGGAGCAAGGGGGAAGGTCCCGAACATAAACCAAGATGGATGGAAAGGCCAAGGGATTTGCTCACCCAATCCCCAATCAATCAGTTGTATTTGAGCACAACGCTGTACTAGGTGCTTGGGAAAGTACAATAAAACAGAGTTGGCAGAATTATTCCCTGACCACAAGAAGCTTAAAGTCTACACGGGGAGACCAGTACTTTTCCAATCATCCAACCAGAAAAATTTGTTTCCCAGGCAAAAACTTTCTGCTCTAGCCTCGGAGGGCAAATTTCAAGCTAGTCACACACATTAAACCTCCTGCAAAGGTAGGCGAGGGGATTTTTTTCCAGCCTGGAATGGCGGCTCCATCCTTCCACCCCCTCACTCCTCACCCCTGACCCACCCAATCTTACCCCACTGAACTTCCCACCAAACACTCCTGTTCCTGATTTTAACCCTGCCTACCTCTTTCCTTCATCATTTCCCACTTTGGGCATATGAGGAACCTGTAGGTAGTCCTGCCTCTTCCCCCAATTTAGGTGCTTACTGTGTATCAAGCACTGAGGTAAATACAGCATAATCAGGTCAGACACAGACCCTGTCCCACACTAAGCTCACAGTATAGGGGGAGAAAAAACATATTTACTTCCCATTTTACAGATGAGGAACCTGATGCACAAAGAAATTAAGTGGCTTCCCCAAGGTCTAACAGAGGGTAGATGGCAGTCAGGATTGGAACTCAGGTCTCCTGATTTCTAGCCCATGCTATCCCTTTGAAGAGGTACCCAACATGCCAAATTTGATTCTGGTTTCAGGCCCGGGACAGATGAATCTCTCAGCTAAAAACAATATAGTAAAATTGGCCTGATTAATTAAGCATGGTACACGACATACAGGCAGCCTAGTTTGCACACAGGCAGCTTGAAAGTGTTCATTTCATGGTCTAATGGAAAAAACCTGGGTCTAGGAGTCAGATGGCATAGGTTCTAATCCCAGCTCTGCCATTTGCCTCCTGGACACCTTGGGCAAGTCACAACTTCTCTGGGCCTCAGTTTTCTCATCTATAAAATGGGGATTCAATACCTGTTCTCCCTCCTACTTAAACCATTTACCCCATGTTGAACAAAGTCAGGATCCAATCTGCATATACTATGGCAGCCTATTGTTTATGCATATTTGGCACATAGTAAATGCTTAAAACAAATGCAATTATTATGGGAACAGAAAGAGGTGACAGGTTATGCAATTTTTTTTTTTTTTACCCCTTCTGATTTTTTCTCTCCAAGTACCTTTTCCCTTCCAGTAAATAGTTTCTCTCCCAGACCTCTCTGGAAAGTCCAAGAGAAGCAGGCCCTATGATTCCTCCCCTAAGATGAAAAAGTCTTGCCCATATAGCACAGACCTGGGAGTTAGGGGACTTGCATTCTAATCCCAGCTCTGCCACTTAATGCTTATTGTATTTAAGTGCTTACTCTGTGCCAGGCACTGTACTAAACACTGGGGTGGATACAAGCAAATCAGTTTGGACACAGTCCCTGTCCCACATGGGGCTCACAGTCTCAATTCTCATTTTACATATGAGGTAACTGAGGCCCAGAGAAGTGAAGTGAATTGCACAAGGTCACACAACAGATAAGTGGTGGAGCCGGGATTAGAACCCAGGTCCTTCTGACTCCTAGGCCCATAGTTGATTCACTACGCCATGCTGCTTCTCTAAGTACCATCACTCCTCCTCCACCTCCTCAAGGAGCCTGGATGTTAGCCCCACCTCTGCCACTGACTAGCCCCCAGACCTTAGGCAACAAATCCAGGACTTAGTTTTGCCACCCCTCCAAAGGAGTACACTAACAACTTCCCTTCCCCCAGCCTCCCAAGAATAATGCAGACGATTGGTGCGAAGTGTTGGAGGCCCTGGGAATCGGCATCCACTGGGGGTGGGCTGTGGTTGCCATAGTTAAGGATTTTTCATTCATTCATTTAATCGTATTTACTGAGCACTTACTGTGTTCACAGCACTGTACTAAGCGCTTGGGAAGTACAAGTCAGCAACATATACAGACGGTCCCTACCCAAAAACGGGCTCACAGTCTAGAAGCAGGAAACAGACAACAAAACAAAGAGAGAAGCAGCCTAGCATTGTGGCTAGAGCCTGGAGTCTGAGAGTCAGAAGGTCATGGGTTCTAATCCCAGCACCCTGCCTGCTGTGTGACCTTGGGCAAGTCACTTCGCTTCTCTGGGCCTAAGTCCCCTCGTCTGTAAAACGGGGATAGAGACGGTGAGCCCCATGTGGGACAGGGACCGTGTCCGACTCGATTTATGGGTATCTACCCCAGTGCTCAGTTTAGTTCCCGGCACTTAAGTGCTTAACACACGCCGCAATTCTGACAATTATTAGAGAGAGAGGGCGGGAGGCTGGGGACCTGGATGGGAGGGGGTGGGGGGTAGCAGGGGCCAGGTCCTGTCTCGGTCGGCCAAACCACCCGAGGGGCGAGGGGTCTGAGGGGAGGGGAGATCTCCTCACCTGATACTCTTCCTCCTTGCGTCCTCGCAGACCCTCCACAGCCCAACTGCTCTGCAGGTCAACATCGTCGTCTTTCTTCTGTTTGTATTTCCTCATGATCAGGCTGTCCACCACCCAGAACATTATGGCCTTGAAAAGGAAGTTATCCAAAGTGAATTTTACCACCCTTTGGACACATATTAATTTCAGTCCTACAGGGACTGGTTATGCTGTTATCTCTCTCTTTCCCCCACTCCATTCCAAAAGGAAACTAGACTGGGGTGTCCACCTCCCAACACCTCCTTTTTTCCTGTGAAGCCTCGGGTAAGCTGAATTTGCATGTCACCAGACCCACTGTTCCTGGGTGGCCTTTACCCTAGTGGACCCCACTCATGTGATGAATTCCCAGCTGTTGGGGACCACAGGAGTAGCTCTGAGTTGAGAGAGAGAGAGAGAGAGAGAGAGAGAGAGAGAGAGAGAGACCAAGCAGAACAGTAGCTACAAAGTCCACTTGTTCCAATCCCCACTGTAATGAATGGGGAGAAAGGAGAAAATATGGCTGGACAGGGCTCCAACTCTGGCCCTGCTGCAGGTCTTGGAGCTCCACAATCTGCGGAGCAGCCTTTGCAGCCACTTCATCCCCTGGACCGGGTGCATCATGAGGTGGGACAAGGGCATGCCCCACTTGACATACCCCACCCTCCCCTCTGACTGCAGGGGGGATGAACTAAACAGTGGCCCCAAGCAGAGCGCCACATCTGCTCTCCAACCCCCGCCTCCGGGCCCTGCGCAGCCAGGCAGCTCTCCAAAGCCATCAGAGGTTCGGGGTCGTTCACAGGGCTCCAGGAATTGGGCAGGGCACATCCTCCAACAGCCTCTAAGACGCCACTTAAGCACACAATCCTTTAGAAGAACTTCCACCAGACCATCTGGGGCTCGTCTCTCTCGCTCTCCCTCCTGGAAGAGTGCAGTCTTCTGCTGCTTTCAACTCCCTCCCCCGGAGGAAATCCAACCTCTGGCCAACTCTTCCTCTTCGGAAGGTGCCTCTGTCTCTCTCCCATCTAAAAGGCCATCCAGAGTTGTTTTGCCCTCCTGCCAATCCTGTCCCACGAGGAAGGGCCCAAGATCATCCAGAGCCCAACCAGCATCCCCCGCACTCACGTTGACTATGAAAGGCACAATGAGCATGACCAGGATTAGCTCCAGCTGTGGGTCCGGGATGTAGTCCAACAGAATCTCCTGTAGCTGAAAACGGGAGAACATTGAACCCCAAGTAAGCCAGGGGGAGAGATCAAACCGCGCCATCTGCCCTGGAGAGGAACCCACCTGACGGCAGCGTTTTGCCACTACCTGTCCTTGGCCATAGTCGCCCCTGGCTTCTCCCACTGGCCCAGCTGCCAGAATAGTCAGTCAGTCATATTTATTGAGTGCTTACTGTGTGCAATTTAACATTATAACATACACATTCCCTTCCCAAAATGAGCTTACAGTATAGTGGGGGAGACAGACATTAATATAAATAAATTATGGACATTCAATCGTATTTATTGAAAGCTTATTGTGTGCAGAACACTGTACTAAGCACTTGCGAGAGCACAATGCAACAATTAACAGACACATTCCCTGCCCACAATGAGCCTACAGTCTAGAGATGTGCATATGTCCTGTGGGGGTTGGTGGTGGGGTGGCAGGGAGAGAATGAATAAAAGGAGCAAGTCAGGGTGGCACAGAATGGATTTGAGAAAAGGAAAAGAGGGCTTAGTCAGGGAAGAACTCTTGGAGGAGATCTGCCTTCAAAAAGATTTTGAAGAGGAGAAAGTAATTGTTGGATGAGGAGGGACAGCTTTCCAGGCCAGATGCAGAAGAGGTCGGCAGCAAGATAGACGACATCAAGGTAGAGTGAGAAGGTTAGCTTTAAAGGAAGGGGAGCAGGGGAAGCAGGACAATGTATGAGGGGGAGCATGGACTCATGCAATGAGATGGCAGGTGTTTGTGTTCTTCAATGACCTTGCATTATGGAAAAATCATCTTCTAGGAGCCAGTGATTCAATGGGCACCAACGGGCTGCGGCGAGAAGGCAGCATGGCCTAGTGCCACGCTGGGAGTCAGGAGAACTGGGTTTTAATTCCAGTTCCACCGGGTTGCCTGCTATGTGACCTTAGAGGTCATCTAACTTCTCCAAGCTTCAGTTTCCTCATCTCTAAAATGGGGAGTTAGTATTTCCCCTTTAGACTGTGAACCCCATGTTGGGAAGGGAATGAATCTGGACTGATTGTATTGTATCTACCCCAGCGCTTAGTAGTAATAATAATAATAATAATCATAATAATGATAGCATTTATTAAGCGCTTACTGTGTGCAAAGCACTGTTCTAAGCGCTGAGCACTGTTCTAAGTGCTGGTACAGTGCTTGACACAAAATAGGCACTTAGAGAATGTGTCTGACAACTCTGTTGTATTGTTTTCTCCCATGCATTTAGTACAGAACTCTGAACAGAGTAAATGCTCAATGAATTTTATTGATTGATCAACCAATGCCATTATTATGGTTCAAAGATACCACCACGATGGACATTTCTGTTACAAATTCTACATTACTGCTACGTCGACTGCTTGCAGAATGTTGTAAGCCTGCACTACTCAGTGGTATTTTACTGTCTGAAGTACTGTCAAGTTCAAAAACTGCAAAGAAGCTCAGAGCCTTGGACTGGGAGCACAGAAGGTTGAGGCATAAGCCAGGAAGCTAGGCAGCGTCACACAACTGACTCCACAGGTGTACCTACACAGTCCTCTAATTCCCCAGATCTACTTGAGCCAACTTGTGGTGTGTGCTAGATCCAAATAGACTTGTGAGGTGGGAAGAACGTTCCCTGATACTGCCATCATTTTCCAAGCAAATCAAGTAATGAAAACATGGATTATAGCACATTCAAACAATTAGTACCAGTCAGCAGAAATGCCTGGATCACAGTGTTGAGGAAAAGTGTGAATAACCAAAATTCACGGATAATCCCCCAACCTCCATTTAACTAACTGTTCCTACTCCTTCGCTCCTTCCCCAGGCTTTTACCTGAACTGCAAACAAGGAGCAAAAATGCACTGATTTGAGTTTTATCTCCTTCACCATCCAGCCTGTCTCCTCCAAGGAAGCACTCAGAGGAGTGCCGTCACACGTCTGCAGCTCAAACCAAACGTCAAATCTCAGGGCCCCATACCCCCCACCCCCTCGACACCGCAGGGGAGGCCGAACTTCGCTCCTACCTTGGTCCAGCCGGGAACAAGAAGCACAAGGCTAACAGCCGTCTTCTCGAAGACCATGATCAGCAAGTAGAGCATGCACTGCCCAATCCAGGCCGCTGCTTGGGGAGGGTCCCCTGGGGGGGAAGGCAATGAAAACAGGTGCACCTTGAGGGCAAGAAACATCACTGCTCTGTTTGGAACTCTTCAAGTGCTTAGCACAGTGCCTTGCACCTCGGGGGTGCCCAGGCGATAGTATGACAATGACCCCAGTGTGGCAGAATAAATAGCAAACCATAAAGAATAATTTGAGGTCCGCTCCTGAAGACCATCAGGATGCTGAGTCCTGAGCACTTTGGAACCATTCTACCTGGCTACTGGAGACGTCTGATGTTCCTACTGCACATATCTGAAGCATGAGAAAGTGTCCGCCTGCTACTGCAGTCCCTATCTGTCCCTACTTGAGAAGGGATTAAAGCAGGCACCATTTTCCGTAAAGCCATCGGGTATCTTTCACTGCAGTCCAGAAAGATTGGAGGTGAGCACTGCCTTGCAGGGATCTCTAGGTGGTGAATCCCCAAAGGATAGAGAAAGAGGACCTGGCTCAGGGAGCCACCATTTTGTGTTCAAGTTGGGAAATCAGGACCTCCGTTCACCAGAAAAATCCCTGAACTCGAGAAAACTCCTTCTCTGAGTCGAGAGGCGGGCAGATCAGGTAGTCATCAGGCACTCACGGTGAGGAGAGGCTAGTAGTGACAAAAGATCTAAAAAAGGGGATGGGGGCTCTGTTACCCAAGGCTTTCTGGATAATGCAATTGGAAAATCAACACTCATTAAGCACAAATGAGGCTATTACCTCTGACAGGTTACAACTCAAACAATAATTAAAAGCACATTTCCAGAAGCTTAGATACTATGTAATGCATCCTCATTATCCCACAGAAGAGGTCTCCACAAAGACCCCAACAGGCATTAATTAGCTCTCCAGGAATTTCCCGATTGTCATTTGGCATTTTAATCTAATTTTCCTCACTTAAATGAAACAGAATCCAGCAATAACTCCCTCCACATTCTCCTCTATCTCCCCATTCTTTCAACTCTTAGTAATAAGGCCTTTCTCCAGGAAGGCAAGCTCAACTCAGCACTTACACCTGGTTTCTGTCTGTGTGTTCATTGATAAATTCCCCAAAGTCTCCTGGACCTTGGAAACTTCCCTTTCCCCACTGCCCAATCTGCTCTGAGTAGACAGAAGTGGCTCACCCATTTCTAGCAGTCAATGATCTCAACACACTAGACACCCCGTTTTACAGATGGAAAAGCTGTGACCCAAAGAGATTGGTCATAGGAAGTAGCAACAGGGCTACTGATCAGGAAGCTCTAATGATAACTACCTGTTGCTTTCTCATTATTACCATCTCTTTCCCTCCATGAGGCCCAACTCCACTCTCTGTACATCCTTTCCCAGCCCATGCCATACACAGTGACAACTCCCTTATCAAATGGAAACACATCTTGTTTACCTCAGTTGGCTCACTGTCCACACAGGGATCTCACAGCGAGGGAGGAATGTGGAACTGACTGAAGCTATTTCTAAGAGCTCAAGTTGCTTGTTAAATGCAAGCCGGTTGCATCAGTGCTAGATAAAGGGTGAGGCAGGCTGACAAGCAGAACTATCTAAACGGCAAAGGGAAAGCAGAAACGCCAGCTAAGTCAATCTACTTGGGGTTATTCTTTCCTTTACTGGGGCATACGTGGGCCTGGCTCTGCAGAAATGGAGGGAAGGACCTCAAGGTGAAAACAAACCACTGGTCACCTGGATCCAGACAATGGACATTTCCACAGGCAGCTCAAAAATCTCCACAAACAGAATGGGATTTGCAAACTAAGAGACCTGAATGTTTTTCAGTGACCCAGGTTATTCCTAAGGATGAGATGATTATGATATGTTATGCACTTATTGTGTGTCAAAAACTGTAATAAGCGCTGGGGCTGATACAAGATAATCAGATTGAGCCCAGTCCCTATCCCACTGCCCACAGACCTTCAGACACAGCTAAAGAAGAATTTGGGTCTCATCACCTTAATAACCAATCAACCAATGGAAATGATTTCTTACACTTAGAACACTGTTCTAAGCACTTGGGAGAGTGCAACAGAGTTGGTAGACATATTTACTGCCCCCAAAGAGCTTACAGTCTAGAGTCTAATAATAGTACTAATTATAGTAAGTGGTATTTGTTAAGTGCTTACTATGTGCCAAGCACTGGGGTAAGGGCTGGGATGGATACAAGATAATCAGATCGGTCAGAGTCCCTTTCCCTCATAGGCCATGGTCTCCTAATTCCAGACCTTAGAGTTTTGGAAGCTCTTAGACTTGTCTGGATTGAATGAGGCAGTAGACAAACAGATGACTTCAGCTTCTTTGGCAGTTTTCTCCACGGAGAAAATGATCTAGAAAAGATGCATCTGCCCACACTTGTCTGCAATCAATAGCCAAGATGGATTTCATGACATTAATTTATTAGGTCATTGGCTTCTTCCTTCCTAGCAAGGGTCCTCTCAGAGCTGGATAAAGGAGGGTTAGAGGTTCTACAGACGCAGGACAGTAGAATGGGCAGTCTGGATTTTAAAGGTCGTTTCTTCAAAGGATCCCAAAGCACTTCAAGTTCTGCTCATCGGAAATCACCAGCCCCATTTAACAGATGTGGCAAACAGAGGCACGGGGGACAAATGGCCACAAACCCCCACTTGGGGATGGTAGAGCTAGGATGAGAACTCAGATCTGACTTCCTCAAGTGCTCTCTCTCAGACAAAACTTGCCTTCACTATAAAGTACAAACAAAGCCCGCTAATGAGAAATCAATAGGTTGGTGAAAAATGTCCAAACTGGTATGTTCCTCCTGTACTTGTTGAGGCCAGAATCTCCTCCTGTGTCTGGCTCTGGCACCCATCCGTGACCAAACGAAATGTGGTGGTTGCCCTGGGGGCAAGGAGAGAGCTGCCTGCTGGGTTAAAAAAAAATCATTGCTCCAACTCAGGCTCTGAGTCAAGTGGGCATTTTCCTTCCAATCCACTCCAATCAGACTTGTCCCAGCTTTTTTCTAATGCTTCTGCTGAGCTTCTCAGGAAAGAAGGCAAGCCCGTCACTTGACTGGCATGGCTGCTTCTCTAATTGGGAGCAGGGTGACCTAGAGGAAAGAGCTTAGAACTGGGAGTCAGGAGACCTGGGTTCTAATCCCAGCTCTGCCCCTGGCCTGCTGGGTGACTTGGGGGCAAGTCATTGAACCTCTCAGTTTCTCAACCTTTAAAACAAGGATAAGTTACCTGCTCTCCTTACCTGTTAGATTGTCAGCCCCATGTGGGACAGGGATTGAGTCCAATCTGATCATCTTGTATTTACCCCAGCACCTGGCACTGAGCTTGGCAAAGAGTAGTACTTAATAAATACCATTAAAAAAATTCAAAACCATAACCTGGCCATCAGGGAAGGGAAAATTTTGGGAAACTGCTGCCACCTCTACTGTATTCTCCAAAGTTTTCCCAGCACTTACCGTATTCTCCAAAGGTCATCAAGGTATATTCTTGGCGTTCCACAATCCAGGACACCACCTTCACTCCAGCCCAGATCAAGAACATCCCCAGGGTGGCATCCAGGAGGAAGTTCATTAGGTAACTAAGAAGTGAGGCAGAGAAGAAACATTAGGCACATTAAGCACTCCTTGGCACTCCTTGTAACCCTCCTTTTGCTGGGAAAAAACATGGAAAAGCAGTGGCTACCTCCTCTTCATGCAAAGATCTCTCCCAAGTTAGCCCTGGGAAGATTAATTCAATGTGGAATCTTGTATTCTCAGAGGCATCATCATCATCATCATTAATGATGTCTACTGAGCACACTCCCCCTCTAGACTGTAAGCTTATTGGCTCATTGTGGGCAGGGAATGTATCTACTACTCTGTTATACTTTACTCTCCCTAGTGCTTAATACAGTGCTTTGCCCATAGTAAGTGCTCCATAAAAGATTGATCGAGCACTTCCTGTGGACAGAGCACTGAACCAAGGGCACAGTGGAAGGAGCACAGGCCTGGGAGTCAGAGGATATGGGTTCTAATCCTGACGCCATCACTTACCTGCTGTGTGACATTGCACAAGTCACTTAACTGCTCTGAGCCTCAGTTTCCTCATCTGTCAAATGGGGATAAAATACCTGTTCCCTCTTTGCGACTGTGAGCCCACTGTTGGGTAGGGACCGTCTCTATATGTTGCCAACTTGTATTTCCCAAGCGCTTAGTACAGTGCTCTGCACACAGTAAGCGCTCAATAAATACAATTGATTGATTGATTACATCTAAGCAGCATTATATCTAGCAGCATGGCCTAGTGGACACAGTATAGGCCTGGGAGCCAGAAGGACCTGGGTCCCAATCCCAGCTCTGCCACTTGCCTGCTGTGGGACCTTCAGCAAGTCACTTAACTTCTCTGTGCCTCAGTTACCTCATCTGCCAAATGGAGATTAAGACTGTGAGCCCCATGTGGGACAGGGGCTGTGTCCAACCTGATTAGCTGCATCTACCACAGCTCTTAGATCAATGCTTGACACATGGTAAGTGCTTAATAAATGCTATCATTATTACTACAATCCCATCTATCCCATTGCTTAGTACAGTCCTTGGCAATAGTGCCGAACAAATATGACAATTATAATAACTATTATTATTTAATTTTTAATTTTTTTATCAGATACTGAAATCAACTTGAACTTTTCTTAAAATGTTCATGGACTAGGAAATGTTATGCCTTCTTCACATAAGTATATTTAGAAAAAAACTTATTGTCTTAGTCCCTGAGAGACCAACCAACCATGGTGGAGAGAGACAGGGTACTGATTACAGATTCTCTTCTTGCTCATAATTGCCTCCTGAGTCAGTTTCCACCCACAACCCATCTGGTGAAAGTCAGATAAGCACAAACCCAGCTCTTTTGGTTCCAAGGACAACTACCCATCTCCCGCCCAGGGAGGACAGCTATACTCACAGAGAGCAGGGATCCTTTTCCGTGAGATCTGATAGGTAAATATTGGTGAAGTGGATGAAAAGGGCTCCAATCGCTTGCTTGGAGGTGTCATAAAACCTAAAAACACAGCATCTCCAGCTGCATAATTGTGGCCTCCCAGGGGGGTCAACAATTTTGATGTCACATGTTTCTAGGCCACATCACCCCGGCCACCAAGGAAGAGTTGTGAGTCTGAGCCTGGAAGTCCAAGTCCCTCTGAGGCTCAAATTCCTTCTATGAACTTCAAAACATTTGTCCTAGTGGATAAAGCAGAGACCTGGGAGCCAGAGGACCTGGTTTCCAATCCCAGCTCCACAACTTGTCTGCTGTGTGACCTTGGACAAGTCATTTCACTTCTCTGGGCCTTGGTTACCTCATCTGTAAAATGGGGATTGAGACTGTGAGCCCCATATAGTACAGGGACTGTGTCCAACCCCATTTGCTTGTATCCACCCCAGCGTTGAGTATAGTGCCTAGCATAAAGTAAGCACTTAAATACCACCATCATTATTATCATTATTATTAATAAAATGAGGATTCAAACTTGTTCCCCATCCTACTTAGACTTTGACCTCTATATGGGGCAGGGACTGTGCCTGACCTGATTAACTTGTACCTACCCCAGCAGTTCCAACAGTCCTTGACACATAGTAGGCGCTTAACAAAAACCACAAAAAAAATTAACATGGAGTTTTCAAAGTTCTAAGACCCAGCCCACAAAATTCTTCAACTCAGGATAATGCTTCACAACAGGATCCCAGCCAAACAAGTCTTAAATCAAAGTAGTATGAACAGTAAAAGAAGAAAGTATACTTTAATTTTTTAAATTCAAAGAAAAAATATCTTCTCCCACCATCCATAATAATTTGAAATAAGAAAATTCACTCAGTTGTGGCTCTGGCAAGCCTGGTCCATTTCAAAATTATGCTGGGATTCTTGCAAATCCCTTCAGTGACCTTTCCTGCTTCCTGGGAGCAGGCAGGCTTTGCAGTCAGGGTCAATTCATTCCTTCAGAGAATGATTTTAGAAACTGTCCAAGGAAAATGCATCGAATCGACTCCCCACTTCGGAAGCAACAATACTATTTCAAAATGCCACTGTTCTACATAAAGAAGGGGGATTGAGCTTCTAAACTTTAAGGAAAAAAGGGCCAATCTTCCCCCGCCTCAATTTCAAGAATGAAGACTGGCAGACTCTCACCATATCCTCCAAGGACGCCTTTCTTCTTCTGGTTCCTTGAAACGTTTCACTGGGAAGCAAAGAACCAGAGGTTAGTGTGCTGCTCCTTTGGGGCCAGGTTTCCCATTGTAGGAAGGCTGCCCCGCCGGGAGCTGGTCAAAACCCGGTGCTTGGAGAATTTGGAACCTGGATGAACCGAGCCTTCCCTGCAAGGCAGCGGGCACCTCCCTGTCCAAATCCGGGGCATCTGTCTCACTGGAGCCAGGCCTAGGAGCTACACATCGAGAGTTGAAAGCATGAGAGCTGGGTTAACGTGGTCACAATCAATTTCTGAATTCAATCCTTAATATTTATTGAATGCCTTGGGTGGTGGCACTTGGAAGAGGACAACAATAATCAAACAGTGGTATTTGCTGAGCACTGACCGAACAGCACACCGTGCAAGATATACCTTTCTTCCCCTCCAGGAACTTACAGTCCTTCAGTGAGAAACAAAAAATAATTGCAGGCCACTGGACTGTTAGATACTTGAGGGCAAGGATCTTGTCGACTAATTCTGTAGTATTTTCCCATGCACTTAGTACAGTGCTCTGCACACTGGAGGGGCTCAATAAATACCACCAATTGATTTATTGGGAAAGCCAGAAGAGAAATGAGGATAAAATAGGAAGCAGCACAAACACCTCAAAACAAACAGATGAACAGACATTAAAAAAGTGGTTTATTCAGAATTGTAGACCCTCCCTAAAGAGGAATTTTTTTAAAAAAATCACTGACTGCATCTAGAGTAGATGTGTCCAGAAACACTTTCACCCAAAGCACAGGCTGGTTTGACTTAATGTGGCTGGTTTCTCCATTTGGTTTTGTTTCACTTGGTGGTGCTGGTGCATTTAAAGTCAACTGACTTTCCAAAAGGCAAAATTCCATCCTGATGGCAATCTCACTTTTCCAATCTCTGGCCTGGTACCTAACCTGGTACAGGTTATCATCACAGAAGCAGGTTTCCCTCAAGAACAGATAAACGGTGATGCTTGGCTCCCCCTCCAATTCCTTCAAAAATCTAAAGTTTCTCTTTGATGTCTCCCAGAAACCAATTCTGCCATTTAAGGATTATAAACCCCAAAGGCTGGAAAACTCCAAAGGGAGACTCTATTCACTGATTTTTCTCCTCACGTGGCTTCTCTGCTGCGTGGCTGGAGTTTTTCAAGGCACAATCTTTTGCTTCCATCTGTCTGCCTTAAGTTCTTCCTGTAGTTATCCCTATATTCAATAGTAACTTTTCAGCTGTTTGGGCAGCCTCTGGCTGCGAGGCCCCAAATTGGACTTCGGGCTCAAACAAAGTGCCAGGTAAGGAATCAACACAAGCCCATCGAGCCCTACGATCAGAATTTTTCTGGGCATAGCCCCTACTCAGCTGGCCCAAACAGTCATCCTGGATGGGCAGGACGAGGGAGTGGCTGCTTACATCTACAGGGTGGCTCAGGCGGCCAATAGAGACTGGAGAAACCCTCAGGTTCCTGGCCATAAAATAGGGTTATTTTCAAAAACATCAAACACAAGGGAAGCAGCATGGCCTAAAGGACAGAGCCCAGGCCTAGGAGTCAGAAGAACCCGGGTTCTAATCCCGGATCCTCCACTAGTCTGCTGTGTGACCTCGGGCAAGTCACTTCACTTCTCTGTAACTCAGTTACCTTATCTGTAAAATGGGGATTAAGACTTTGAGCCCTAAGTGGGACAGGGACTGTATCCAACCTGATTAGTTTGTACTTACCCCAGCATTTAGAACAGTGCTGGACACATTAAAAATGCTAAACAAATATCATCATCACATTTCATGTTTACAAAATGCAGTGGTAGCCACTTCTCCCAAGTACATTTGAATATGATAATAATAGTAATAATGGCATTTATTAAGTGCTTACTATGTGCAAAGCACTGTTATGAGCTCTGGGGAGGTTACAAGGTGATCAGGTTGTCCCACGGGGGGCTTGCAGTCTTCATCCCCATTTTTACAGATGAGAGAACTGAGACCCAAAGAAGTTAAGTGATTTGCCCAAAGTCACACAGCTGACAATGGGCAGAGCCGGGATTTGAACCCATGACCTCTGACTCCAAAGCTCGGGCTCTTTTCCACTGAGCCACGCTGCTTCTCTGATCACACTCGCTCCCTCTGAAAACTGGCCTGCATAAATAAACCACTAAATCCCCCATAATGCTGGCTTCTTCACTCAATCCAGCAAGAGAGATGCCCAGCATGTTTTGTTTGTTGGAAAAATAACCATGACACCATCCAATCTAAATACTACCCGTGACTGGAAGTCTAAGGGCTTTGTCCTCCTCATCCAACATTTTCCTCCAAACCTGTCACGCTCTCATGCACGCATGCAGGATTATCCCAGACCTTGGGAAGAAGCAGTATTTTCCAAGTGACAAATGAACACTCTTAAAAACTTGGCTAAGTCTTCTGACTAATGGTGGGCCGGCTGAATGTGACTGCATCTCTTCTGGGACACCCCAATCCTTAGTCTCTCCCTTGCATGCATGCCCGGAGGCCAGACTTATTAGGATCATGGAGAGGAAATGGAGAGGTTGGCTCAGAATAAATTGGAAAAGGAAAGGATCTGAAATGTATATCTGGCTTCTGTTGGAAACTCCCAACTCCCTGACTTCCCTTCACTCTGTCCTCATGGCAGTTTGGATGGATCCAACCCCAAAAGGGTTAGAGCTGTCTCACCCTCGATAGAAGCACTAACCACCACCCAGGATGTTCCAAACAATTCTGGGTCGGGCGGGGGGGGCGGTCCCAGGATGTGCCAAATGATTCTGGGGGCTCCCAGGATGTCCAAACAATTCTAGTAGGGGTGGTTATCCAACCCCCAGGCCTGTGACCTTGCTGCCTAACAATGATTGATTGACTAAAGGAAATTTGACAGGTAGGAAAAGGGCAATGGGAAGTACAGGGAGTAGGACATTCATTCATTCATTCAATTGTATTTATTGAGTGTTTACTGTGTGCAGAGCACTGTACTAAGCACTTGGGAAGTACAAATTGGCAACATATAGAAACGGTCCCTACCCAACAACAGGCTCATGCTGTTTAGACTTGGCAAGCAGCACTGCAGTGGTGGGGAAGATTGTACATAGAAACCACCAGGAGAGAAGAATTAAGAAGAGCTGGAAGTCAGAGAATAAGGAGAAAGGGAACAGAAACCCCAATCTTCTCATCTACAACATTTAAATTTAATTTTTGACTGTCTTTCTCCCCCATTAGCTTATCAGCTCATTAAGGGCAGGAAATGTGCATCTTGTTTGGGTTACCTTCTCCCAAGCGCTCAGTCTGGTGGCTTTAGACGTACTAGATGCTCAATAAATACTATTGATTGATTTCCAGGACACTAAGTTATAGTTTATCTTATCAAATGAAGGATTGTTTTCTGCAAAGTTTTTTCTATCTCTAATTAAGAGTCCCAACCCAAAGATGACATGGTACTCTCATATAACTGAAAAGAGCTCTAATAATTATTATTTTTGTTTAAATACACTATTTTTGGCAGGAAAATTTCCAATTGCATTCTGGAAGGAGTTAGTGTCTGAGATCCTTCTGGAGTTGGGGTTTTCCCTGGCCACCCAGTTTCTCCCCTTGGTAATCAGGTGATCATGAGAAGCAGCATGGCTTAGTGGCAAGAGCACGAGCTTGGGAGTCAGAGGCCGTGGGTTCTAAATCTGGCTCCGCCACTTATCGGCTGTGTGACCTTGGGCAAGTCACTTAACTTCTCTGTGCCTCAGTTACCTCATCTGTAAAACGGAGATTAAGACTGTGAGCCCCACGCGGGACAACCTGATTACCCTGTATCTACCCCAGCGCTTAGAACAGGGCTTGGCACATAGTAAGTGCCTAACAAATACCATCATTATCATATTCATCGCTCATTCCCTTCATATCAATTCTCTGATCTGGGTGAAGGAGGTGAGGAGGGAGTGCTGTAGGGGAGAAGAGACACTTGGCCCTCCAAACCCTTTTCCTTCCTAACGGCCAGCCAACCTTCACATCCTGCAGAAAGTTCCCTTTGAAATTATTTTCCAGTCCGCCGGGTAAACGGACACCACAGTCCTTTCTCTTGTGAAAACATTTGTCAAGGAATCTTGTCCGCAACTTTCCAAAGTTTGGCTCAGCCCAGGGTTGGATAGACTGATCGATGGTGCCATCTACTGTAGGAACAAAACAAAACTATCCCAGAAAAGGTTCCAGGGAGGAATTTAGGGGAAAAAAAATGCATTTTTTTTCTGCAACCAAAGATGATTGTAGTGTCAGAATTAATCCATGGGCTGGACTTCCCCATGGTAATAATCATCATCATTATGGTATTTGCTAAGCACTATGTGCCAAGCACTGTATTGTCTTCAGAACTTATCCTTTAGTTCCTAGTCCTACACGATGAAGGATTCATTTCCATCTTGGCAAAAACAAAGACCTTTTTTTCCCAAGCCAGAGCTAAATATATCCAATATACTATTCACATCTTAAATCCAAGGTTTCTGCAGTAAAATGAAAATACAGCATTGGAAAGAAAATCATAATTGACTATAATGAAGTTTCCAGTGCAACACTAGAGGAACCCAAATTCCAAGATCACTGTGAAGTTCATTCATTCATTCAATTGTATTTATTGAACGCTTACTGTGTACAGAGCACTGTACTAAGCGCTTGGGAAGTACAAGTCGGCAACATATAGAGACGGTCCCTACCCAACAAGGGGCTCACAGTCTAGAAGGGGGAGAAAGACAACAAAACAAAACATGTAGATAGGTGTCAAAATCGTCAGAACAAGTAGAATTAAAGCTATATGCACTTCATTAACAAAATAAATAGAATAGTAAGTATGTACAAGTAAATAGAGTAATAAATCTGTACAAATATATATAAGTTCTGTGGGGAGGGGAAGGAGGTAGGGCGGGGGATGGGGAGGAAGAGAGGAAAAAGGGGGCTCAGTCTGGGAAGGCCTCCTGGAGGAGGTGAGCTCTTGGGCTTTGAAGGGAGGAAGAGAGCTAGCTTGGCGGATGTGTGGAGGGAGGGCATTCCAGGCCAGGGGTCGATGGCGGGACAGGCGAGAATGAGATACAGTGAGGAGGTTAGTGGCAGAGGAGCGGAGAGTGCAGGCTGGGCTGTAGAAGGAGAGAAGGGAGGTGAGGTAGGAGGGGGCGAGGTGATGGACAGCCTTTAAGCTGAGAGTGAGGAGTTGTCACTTCCCTGACTGCAGGACAAAGTCCTGGCCTGAGCTCCACAAATCACGAGGGGGAAGAAGGAAAGGGAGGAAAGGAGGTTGGAAGGGTAAGGCTTGGCCCTACAAACCCATTTTCCTTTCTGCGGGTGAAAATGATTTTTAAAGACTGTGCCTTGCTGCTGATCCTGCTCAAAAGCTCTTGCCCGGCTGCAGACGAGTTTCAAAGCTGCCAAAAACCACAGCTGAGAATGAGATCATCTGAGCACTGATACAGCTACTCCTCCAAACCCTTCCCACTCACACTGGCCTCACCCACCACGGGAAGTGTAGGCCATTCGAGGTTCTGGAGAGCTGTGAGGCCATTACAGGTTTTGAAGGGTGTAAGAGGTTTAATAAGAACCACATGAATTTCCCAGAGGTCCACTGGAAATTACCCAAAGGTTCCAAAGCATTTTAACATCTGCAATCTATGAACCAATTGATTACACTTCCTTTTAGAGATTATTGAAATGCAAATACAGGTTTGCACAATGCAGCCAAGACTTTAGATCCTGCAGTGATCTTTTCTCTCTCTCTCTCTCACACACACACACACACACACACACACACACACACACACACACACAAGTTTCACTGTCAGTGGTGTCTTCTTTGCGTATGGATACCACCACAAATGACAACTTTTCACTGTGTGCAGGGGCAAGAAGGGGCAAAGGTTTTTGTGTGTGTGTTGGTGGGGAGGTGAGGAATCAAGATAAGAGATGGGACAGAATTTAAAGAATTAACAGGGCAGAGAGTCATTTTGGGGGGTCTTTTTATTCATTCATATTTGTGAGCACTTATTTGGGGCAAAGCACTGTACTGAACAGTGAGCCCCTTCTAGAGTGAGCCTCCCCCTTCTAGACTGTGAGCCTGTTGTTGGGTAGGGACCGTCTCTATATGTTGCCAACTTGTACTTCCCAAGTGCTTAGTACAGTGCTCTGCACACAGTAAGCATTCAATAAATACGATTGAATGAATGAATGAATGAACAAGAGTACAATAATAACAGACATTCCCTGCCCACAACAAGCCTTAAAGGGAAACTCTCAGGTCTTATTCGAGGCTAGGTTTGAGCAAGTGTAGATTCAACCTACCCATGTGGGACAGGGATTGTCTGAATTGCTTACGTTGTGTTGAAGCAGCATGACCTGGTGGACAAAGCAGCGGACCTGAGTTCTAATCCCAACTCTTCCACTTGTCTGCTGTGTGGCAAGTCAGTTCACTTCTCTATCTTCTTCTACTTCTCTATGCATCGGTTCCCCCTCATCTATAAAATGGGGATTAAGAACGTGAGCCTCATGTTGGAAGTGGACTGTGTCCAACCTATCTTGTATCTACCCCAGCACGTAGTACAGTGCCCGGCACAAAATAAGCACTTAAAAAAATCTATCCCAGTGATTACCACAGTGCTTGGAATTTAGAAATTTTGTTTTTAATAGTATTTGTTAAGTTCTTACTATGTGTTAAGCACTCTAAGCACTGGGGCTGATATGAATTAATTAGGTTCTTAGCAACCACTGTTATTATTATTCTTATTGTAAACAAACTGTTGAGAGAAAGAGCTATAGTTCAGTCATATTTATTGAGTGCTTACTGTGTACAGAGCACTGTACTAAGTGCTTGGGAGAGTACAATATCAGATTAAAACAGGCAAATTCCCTGCCTATATACTTATTGATCAGATGTCTTATTCATGACCCTTTTTTTTTTTAATTTCCATGGAAGTCATGTTGATTCTTCCTTACAGATGAGGAAACCGAGATTCAACAATGTTAAGTGACTTGCCCGAAGTCACACAGCAAGCTGGTGGTGGAGCTAAGAGTGGAATCTGTGAGTGGAATCTGTGTCTCCTGACTCTCAATCCAGTGGCTACCTATCTCCCCTCCAGTCCCTCACAGAAGCAGGGGAACCCTGCTCCCTGGAAGGAGGGTCCGGGGTTGAACAAGGGGAGGGAAGGGCAACTACCTGTTTGATGGCTCCATGTCAACCCACACTGGCCTGATTTGGGCTCAAGGATTCAGGCAGGGCCAGGCTGAGAACCCTCTGCCCCTCACCCCCCATCCTGGCCCCAGGGTGTAGAGCTGGCAATCCAGCCAGGAAAAAATGACAGATTAAGAGGAGAGAGGTTAATGGCCTACACCTTGTTGAGCAGAGTTTACCACACCTCATTAGATGTAAAGGAGTTAAGAGAGTTATCTCAGAAGGGTAATTATCAGAGTCAGTAAGACTGCTGTATTAAAAGATAAGAGTGAGTCTCAGAGAAATAATGAACTGCCTAATAGGGCATCTGGGGGCAGAGCTGTCTCGTTGTGAAAGCCTGGAAAGCCGGTAAGATCACTAGAGTCCCACAGAGGCCACCTCCAGGGTGTTGCCCACCCACCCTGGGGCCCTGGGAAGCAGAACATTAAGGAGAGGACTGGCTGAGGGGGAGGCAAGGGACCCAGAGCCAAGGCCCTACTCTGCCAGTCATCTGCCCTAAGACCCTGGGAAAGTCACTTAACCTCTCTGGGCCTCAGTTTCTTCACAGACTGTGAGCCCACTTCTAGACTGTGAGCCCACTACTGGGTAGGGACCGTCTCTATATGTTGCCAACTTGTACTTCCCAAGCGCTTAGTACAGTGCTCTGCACACAGTAAGTGCTCAATAAATACGATTGATTGATTGATTGATGTAAAATGGGGATAAAATATCCTCAGACTGTGAACCCTGTATGGAACTGGGATTGTATCCAATCTGATTATCTGAATCTGCCACTCCAGTGTTTAGCATGTAGAACACACTTAATAAATACCATCATTTCCAAATCCGTTTCAGCAACTTGATGGTTTACTTGGTAGTATTCTTGGAGACCAGCCAAGATTTGCACAACAAAAGTTTTATATGTATTTCCATTATTTTGGTGAATCAAAGATGTCCTGTAGGACATACAAGATAGTCCCTTGTTTCTGTGGTAGTTTCACTGCCCACTCACTGCTGCCCAAGTATCTTCTGCACAGCTTTTCCTAATGAGTGACCACTCACCCAATGGTATTTAAGTGCTTACTCTGTGCAGAGCACTGTACTAAGCATTTGAGAGAGCACAGTAGCCACTGGAAAACATTTGCAAAAACATTTCTGCCATCAGAGAGACGCAAGGTGTTTTTCAAAATGTTTATGTGGCAGCTAAAAAGAGTTTGCGAGAAGACTTGAAAATCTCCACAGTGGGTTTTTGTTTTGCCGAAGCAGATAAAACTTTCTATAGTGACCATTTATTTTTATTTTTTCAGGATCTATGCATTCATCCAACTATACTGAGCCATGGAGTGTCCTTCTAGAAGGAAAGATTATGGGACTGGGAGTCAGGAGATCCTGGGAGAAGGGACTAGAATCTAGGTCTCCTGACTCGCAGTCCCGTGATCTTTGGAACCTCCTTGGCTCAACATAATTGGACAAATGCATATATCCTGAAAAAAAATAATCAGTGGTAATAATAATAATGGTATTTGTTAAGCTTACTATGTGCCAAGCACTGTTCTAAGCTCTGGGGTACATACGAGGTAATCAAGTTGTCCCATGTGGGGCTCACAGTCTTAATCCCCATTTTACAGATGAGGTAACAGGCACAGAGAAGTGAAGTGACTTGCTCAAGGTCACACAGCAGACAAGTGGCGGTGGACAGGATAAGAAACCAGGTCCTCTGACTCCCAAGCCCGGGCTCTTTCCACTAAGCCATGCTGCTTCCCATGGTCACTTGATAAAGTGAATCGACTACAGAAAATTATATCTCTAATAGCACTAGTGGAATTGTTCTTTGTGGAACATGGAACCAAGGCCACGAGACAAATTATTTTATTAATGATGTGTATATAGCTATAATTCTATTTATTCTGATGGTATTGACACCTGTCTACTTGTTTTGTTGTCTGTCTCCCCCTTCTAGACTGTGAGCCCGATGTTGGTTAGGGACCATCTCTGTTGCCAATTTGTACTTCCCAAGTGCTTAGTACAGTGCTCTGCACACAGTAAGCGCTGAATAAATACGATCGAATGAATGAATGAAATTATTTTGCTTCTTGTTTTTAAGATGGGTCTTCCACTATGTGCAGGGGAAGGGTCTCCACAGAGACAAGAATACTTGCGGATCAGCCCTATGCCACTGAGTAGGGCTTTTCCTAGGTAAGACTCCACTCTAACTTTCCTCCTAAACAAGGCTTTGCTGGCTTGCTCCCCTGGGGATTCATCTCATTCCTCATTGTTTTGGAGAACAATGAAAGGAAGAGATGGGCCCAGCTGTTAGAAACATTTTGAAGAGTGACGCCTGCTCAAACAAATGGAAGGGGCTCTGTCAGGCATCTGCCTTGGGCAGGAAGACAAGAGACTATGTCAGGTGACCCTCACACAAAAGGGGGCTTGGTCCTCCATGTCCAGAAGAGTAAGCAACTCTAAGTAAGCCCCTCGATTTTGAAAGGGCCAAGAATTCAAGGGATGAATGCTTCCAAGAAGCAATTCCCCCACAACCAAACCCATGGATGAGTATTTCCAAGAAACAATCCTCCCCACCAAACCCATAGATGAATGCTTCCAAGAAATGCACCGCCCCACACACCCACACACACACACAAAAAAAGGATAAACACTTCCAGGAAATGACTCCCTAAAGACCTGGGTTCTAATCCCAGCTCCACCACTTGTCTGTTGGGCAAGTCACTTCACTTCTCTGTGCTTCAATTACCTCATTTGTAAAATGGGAATTAAGACCGTGAGCCCCATGGGCGACATGGTCTGTGTCCAACTTAACTTCTATCTACCCCAGCGCTTAAAACAGTGCCTGACACATAATAAGCACTCAATACCACTAAAAAAAAAATCCAAGGATGAATGGCTCTATCGTTTCACCATTTTTTTCCCATAGGATGGATGACCCACTGGTTGTCCATGGGAGGAGGTGAGCTTCAGGTTGGAAATGAGATAGGATCCTGGCAGAGGAGAGAGTCAGAGAGCTGGAAAGGATCTCAAGAGGTCAATTTAGCGAGCCTCCTCCTCTAGGCAGAGGATGCCTAGATCAACAAGAACAGATGAAAATATGATGGACACCCCACCCTCCCTCCACTTCTCCCCACCAACACAATTCGACAGGGAACTATCTAGTATTTCAAAGCAGCAAGGATAATAGTGGGCCAACAGAAACCCCCAGGTGTAAGTCAGGAGTTTTGAAACAACCAACATCCATCCTACAGATAGCTTTGAGAGGACCGGCAGGGAGTGCTAAGGAGAGACTTAGCAGTGGAGACCCAGCCTCTCCTTGGTTCTTCAGAGGGGTCTCTCCCCAGCTTGGGAGTGGGGTGGGGAGAGGCCATTGCTGGCTACCCACAAGCAGGTTTCTCACCCACCCTCCTACTTGTCCTCCCTCAAACTCTCCAGATAGCGCTCTGCCCTCCCTCTACTGCTTTTCCCTGTTCATCAAGCTTTCCCTCTCTGGATCCCCAGCTTCCACTTGCCCTTTCTCCTTTCCCCCACAATGCCACCATTGCATCTGTTTCCAGGATTAATAGACAAAGCGGCAAAGACGATAGCCTTTAACCACCGGTTTCTTCCAAGGCCTCTGGGTTGGGAAACATGCCTGCCTTGACTCTGTGGAAACAGCACCAGTTCATGTAATAATATTTCACGGGTCGGGTGGGCGTGAACAGCGTTTGATGCTTTTAACGCCCACTGCTTCAGTAAACAACATCTCTAAGGAACAGTCCACGCTGACTCTGCCATGGGGAAGGGGAGGGAGAATACAAGGGCCAGAATTCAACGTCTGGATGACAAGCGAGGCACTGTCAGCGCTGGGGTATCGTCCCATATGGGGTGAGTTCCTTGACCCAGCCTTTTGTGAATCTCTGTGAATGGGAAAAGGTTCCCTTTGTTCCAGCGCTTCCTCATCACAAACCGAACACAAAAACTACCCATCTGTTAACGCAGCAGAAGGCCCTGTCTGTCTCCTTGGCCAGAACGGAGCTTCTATTGACCCACAACATGGTCGGATAGCAAAGTTGAAACCTGACATTCCCCCATCAGACTGACCTCTCCCCATCCACTCCATGGAAGACATCGCCAACTTATCCCAGGGCAAACTCGGGTTCTTTAATGGCAAAGGCAGTGTCGTTGGATTTTCCTCCACCCAACCTCTCCTGGAGCTCACCTTTTCAGCCCATCATCTTTTCACAGCCCTCAAAACTCTACCAGAAACCCAGCTCCTCCTTGGCTTCCCCTAGGAAATGGTCAACTTGGGCAAAGGATCATTATTAAGTTAATGCCAGCATTTGAGAGCCAGGAAGAAATAAATCTTCCCTCTTAATTGACAAGAGATTATTAGAATAATACATTGTTTTGTTTACTACATGCTAAAAAGGATGCTGAGAAACCAGAGAGGATTCAGAAAAGAATTAAAAATATGATTAGAGGGACAGAAAAGTAACTATTATAGTTAGGAATTGGGAGTCTTTAGATAATCCTGAAAGGGTCTCATCTCCTTATAGACCATTAGTAATTTTAAGAGGTTGCTTGCCAGTTCATTTCTACAGAAGACAAAAGTAGACTAAACTGCAGTATCGAGCATGCACCGAGTGCAAAACACTGTACTAAGCACGTAGGGAAGTATAACAGCAGAAGAAGACGCACTCCCTGCCCACAAGAAGATTACACTAGCACATTTTGTAGCTACCCCAGTGCTTAATTCAGCATTTGGCATTCATTCATTCAATCGTATTTATTGAGCGCTTACTGTGTGCAGAGCACTGTACTAAGCGCTTGGGAAGTACACGTAGTCAGTGCTTAAAAAATACCACAATTATTATTATTTAGAATTTCTTGATTTTCCAGTCAATTAAACCCTGGCACCGGCTATGGTGGAAGGCACCGGACCCAGGAATAGTGGCTCTGGAACAACACTAGGAATATTAAAAATGAACAGACGACCTCCTTCTTGGATAGTTTAGACACAGGAGACCAGACTAAGCCCCTTTGATCTTTTCCACTGCTACACTTCTGAATGCAGTCCTGGAGAACTTTGCGCTCTCCGGTCCTCAGGGGCTGAAGGCAAACTCTTGGGAAGCCAGTGCCACCGGGCAGGGACCAGAAGGGGCCAGAATTCCAACCTGCTGCATCACTATGCATCAGAGAGGGACGGCTGTGTTTAGTGGGGTGATTCCCTGGATCCACTGAAGCACAGTTTGAAACAATGCGGCATTGCTGTTGTCAGCTGGGGGGCGGCAGCTGCTGGCTGAAAATGCTGGCGAGCGGCGAGCGGCAAGAAGGAGGCCCCCCGTTTGAGAAGCAACGCACCATCTGCCAGACTAAAAGGCTCTTTAAAGTAGCCCTGGAGAAAGGGGAGCGATCCGTGTTGGCTGCAGGTTCGTTCCGCACATGCGATCGCCATGGCGAGGAGTTCAGGTTACAAATGGGAGACTCTACCCCTACTTCCTTTACCTTCTGTGCCCTCTATGCACTTGGATCTATTCTCTTTCGGCACTTAATCTTCACCCCCTCCTCAGCCCCACAACAGATGTACATATCTATAATTTACTTTAATGTCAGCCTCCCTCTCTAAGGTCCTTGTGGGTAGGTAATGTGTCTACCAACTCCGCTGTATTAATAATAATAATAATAATGTTGGCATTTGTTAAGCGCTTACTATGTGCAAAGCACTGTTCTAAACGCTTGGGGGGATACAAAGTGATCAGGTTGTCCCACGTGGGGCTCACAGTCTTAATCCCCATTTTACAGATGAGGTAACTGAGGCTCAGAGAAGTTAAGTGACTTGCCCAAGGTCACACAGCAGACATGTGGCGGAGCCGGGATTCGAACCCATGACCTCTGACTCCAAAGCCCGTGCTCTTTCCACTGCGCCACGCTGCTTCTCCTAAGCACTTAGCACAGTACTCTGCACACAGTAAGTGCTCAAGCAATACCAGTGATTGACCATTTAAACTGCCTGTAGGGTCCAACCTTTACAATTTTACAATCACTCACACACCCGGGTGGAATTCCACTGGCAGTTTTGTCTTCAAAAGTAAGGTGAAGTGCTTGCAATCTAGAAGGGAGTAAACAGGCACATAATCAAGCGATGATATTAATTGAGCACTTACTGTATGCAAAGCCCTGAACTAAGCACTTGGGAGAGTACAGTAGAGTAGGTAGACCTGATCCCTGCCATAGTACAATCATTTCAATTCCAAAATTAACCATGTAAAATGAAGTTAGTCATGGTTCTTGGAGAGAGGAAGGGATCTGGACACAATCTACGCTAAATAGATCTGCCCTTACCTTTGCTAAACTGAAATGGCACTCAAGTAGATAAAATACTTCAGAGGTTGAGGAGGAAAGGGAAGGGAGGTGTTGAAGCCAAAGTAAATTATGCAGTGTTATTTTGAAGTGGAAGAGCTCTTTAAAAGTGTCCATATGGACAGGGATCAAGTCTACCGACTCGGTTTTATTACACTCTCCCAAGTGCTTAGTACAGAGCTCAGCTCACAGTAAGCGCCCAATAAATACCATGGATGATTGATTCAACAAAGCTATTGCTAAAAAGCACTAAAATGGGAGGCTGCTGAATTAGGTTTCCTTTTGTTAGGTTAAACACACTTGGTAGAGGTTTAATTGCTAAGTTTCTTGAAGAATGGGCTTCAAATTACTTTGCACTCTCCTTTCAGAGCTTAACCCCTTAACGCAGGGAGAGAGAACTCGATGGAGTTAATAAGAGGCTTTAGGAAAATTCAATTAATCAGATTGTCAACTTCTTGGGGGTGGGGAGGGGTAGGAGAGGGGCAATTGTTCCTCAATTTCACCCTCTTCTCCTACCCTTTAATCAGCCTGTCAATCCCCACTTTCTATTTTATCTTCCCTCAAATGGCTAACAACCTCTCATTGTTAAGCCTGAACATACACTTCTGTCACAGTTTTGAAAACTTTCGCTTAGATCCACTCTTCCGCCCACCGTGAATGTCCTTACCATCTGTGCCACTCAACCCAAAGAGCTACAGCCTCATTCTTTCTTCTCAATATAACTCGATCATCAATCATGGTATTTATTGAGCACTTACTGTGTGCAGAGCACTGTACTAAGCGCTTGGGAGAGGTACAATATAATAGAGTTGGTAGGCATATAGCCTGCTTACTCCGCACCAACTTTTTTTACTTAGTTCCACCTCCGGCTTATAAAACAAACAAGCAGTGTGGACTAGTGGGATGGACATGAATCTGCAAATTAGAGGACCTGGGTTCTAATCCCTGCTCTGCCACCAACCTGCTGTGTGACCTTGAGCAAGTCACTTGGCTTCTCTTGGCCTCAGTTCCCTGATTTGCAAAATGTGGATCCAATACCTGTTCTTCCTCCTACTTGACTGTGAGGCCCATGTGGGACCTGCTTATTTTGTATCTACCCCAGTATTTATTACAGTGCTCCGCACATAGCAAGCGCTTAATACCATTACTAAAACCACCCACCCACCAAAATGTGTTAATCTTATCCCATCCTCCTTCCAAGAAGTCTCAGGACTGTGCCCTACTGAAGGATCTAGTATCAACCCCAGCCTGCAGCACATAGTAAAGCACTTAAATGCAGTCTTTTAGAGTGTGAGCCCGTTGTTGGGTAGGGACCGTCTCTATATGCTGCCAACTTGTACTTCCCAAGCGCTTAGTACAGTGCTCTGCACATAGTACGGGCACAATAAATACGATTGAATGAATGAATAAATGCTACAGTTATTATGGAACACTGTGAGATTATTTCTTGATTTCTAGGACTCAACAGCTAAAGAGCACGGGCTTGGGAGTCAGAGGTCATGGGTTCAAATCCTGGCTCCGCCGATTGTCAGCTGTGTGACACTGGACAAGTCACTTAGCTTTTCTGTGCCTCAGTTACCTCGTTTGTAAAATGGGGATTAAGACTGTGAGCCCCACGTGGGACAACCTGATCACCTTGTATCCTCCCCAAAGCTTAGAACAGTGCTTTGCACATAATATGCGCTTAACAAATACCATCATTATTATTATTAAAAACTGACAGTTCTATTTGTTCTGTCGACTTGACACCTGTCCACATGTTTTGTCTGTCTCCCCCTTCTAGACAGCGAGTCCGTTGTTGGGTAGGGAACGTCTCTATATGTTGCCAACTTGTACTTCCCAAGCGCTTAGTACAGTGCTCTGCACACAGTAAGCGCTCAATACGATTGACTGAATGAATGACGGGGGTGGGGGGGCCTGTTCCCTGGAAGGGTCTGCTACCACAGGTAACTTATTACACATTCCCGCACAAACAACTGTATTCAGTCCTCACAGGTAACAGTTCCCAAGCCACAACTTCCAGAACTTGGGAGGATTTGGGAAAGGAAAGTTACAGAAGTTGTGGAGTTGTGGGCTTGGACACCCAGGGGCAGGGGGGACCGACCCCGGCCAGGCCAGCTACGTGTCGCCCATTCATTCATTCAACCATATTTACTGAGCGCTTACCGTGTGCACAGCACTGTGGTAAGCGCTTGGAAAGTACAATTTGGCAACAAATAGAGGCAATCCCTACCCAACAACGGGCTCACAGTCTAGAAGCGGCATAGCCTGATCTTGGGCAAGTCACTTAACTTCTCTGTGCCTCAGTGACCTCATCTGTAAAATGGGGATTGAGACGGTGAGCCCCACGTGGGACAACCTGATGACCTTGTATCCACCCCGGCGCTTAGAACAGTGCTTTGCACATAGTAAGCGCTTAATAAATGCCATTATTATTATTATTATTATCATTTTGACCTTGCATCCACCCCAGCACTTAGAACAGTGTTTGGCACCTAGTAAGCGCCTAATAAATGTCATTGTTATTATTATTATGACCTTGTAGCCACCCCAGTGTGTAGAACAGTGCTTGGCACCTAGTAAGCGCTTAATACATGCCCTTATTAATATGACCCTGTATCCACCCCAGCGTTTAGAACAGTGCTTTGCACCTAATAAGCGCTTAATACATGCCATTATTATTATTATTATGACCTTAATCCACCCCAGCGCTCAGAACAGTGCTTGGCACCTAGTAAGCGCTTAGTAAATGCCATTATTATGACCTTGTAGCCACCCCAACGCTCAGAACAGTGCTTGACACCTAGCTAGCTCTTAATAAATGCCATTATTATGACCTGGTATCCACCCCAGCGCTCAGAACAGTGCTTAGCACCTAGTAAGCGCTTAATAAATACCATTATTATGACTCTGTATCCACCCCAGCGTTCAGAACGGTGCTTTGCACCTAGTAAGTGCTTAGTAAATGCCATTACTATAACCTTGTATCCACCTCAGCGCTCATAACACTGCTTGGCACCTAGTAAGCGCTCAATAAATGCCATTATTATGACCTTGTATCCACCCCAGCGCTCAGAACAGTGCTTGGCACCTAGTAAGCGCTTAATAAATGCCATTATTATGGCTCTGTATCCACCCCAGCGTTTAGAACAGTGCTTTGCACCTAGTAAGCTCTTAATAAATGCCATTATTATGACCTTGTATCCACCCCAGCGCTCAGAACAGTGCTCGGCACCTAGTAAGCGCTTAATAAATGCCATTATTATGGCTCTGTATCCACCCCAGCGTTTAGAGCAGTGCTTGGCACCTAGTAAGCGCTTAATAAATGCAATTACTGTGACCCTGTATCCACCCCAGCGTTTAGAACAGTGCTTTGCACCTAGTAAGCGCTTAATAAATGCCATTACTAGGACTCTGTATCCACCCTGGCGTTCAGAACAGTGCTTGGCACCTAGTAAGCGCTTAATAAATGCCATTATTATGACCTTGTATCCACCCCAGCGTTCAGAACAGTGCTCGGCACCTAGTAAGCGCTTAATAAATGCCATTATTATGGCTCTGTATCCACTCCAGCGCTCAGAACAGTGCTTGGCACCTAGTAAGCGCTTAATAAATGCCATTACTATGACTCTGTATCCACCCCAGCGTTTAGAACAGTGCTTGGCACCTAGTAAGCGCTTAATAAATGCCATTACTATAACCTTGTATCCACCCCAGCGTTCAGAACAGTGCTTGGCACCTAGTAAGCGCTTAATAAATGCCATTATTATGACTCTATATCCACCCCCAGCGTTTAGAACAGTGCTTTGCACCTAATAAGCGCTTAATAAATGCCATTACTATGACTCTGTATCCACCCTGGCGTTCAGAACAGTGCTTGGCACCTAGTAAGCGCTTAATAAATGCCATTATTATGACCTTGTATCCACCCCAGCGTTCAGAACAGTGCTCGGCACCTAGTAAGCGCTTAATAAATGCCATTATTATGGCTCTGTATCCACTCCAGCGCTCAGAACAGTGCTTGGCACCTAGTAAGCGCTTAATAAATGCCATTACTATGACTCTGTATCCACCCCAGCGTTTAGAACAGTGCTTGGCACCTAGTAAGCGCTTAATAAATGCCATTACTATAACCTTGTATCCACCCCAGCGTTCAGAACAGTGCTTGGCACCTAGTAAGCGCTTAATAAATGCCATTATTATGACTCTATATCCACCCCCAGCGTTTAGAACAGTGCTTTGCACCTAATAAGCGCTTAATAAATGCCATTACTAGGACTCTGTATCCACCCTGGCGTTCAGAACAGTGCTTGGCACCTAGTAAGCGCTTAATAAATGCCATTATTATGACCTTGTATCCACCCCAGCGTTCAGAACAGTGCTCGGCACCTAGTAAGCGCTTAATAAATGCCATTATTATGGCTCTGTATCCACTCCAGCGCTCAGAACAGTGCTTGGCACCTAGTAAGCGCTTAATAAATGCCATTACTATGACTCTGTATCCACCCCAGCGTTTAGAACAGTGCTTGGCACCTAGTAAGCGCTTAATAAATGCCATCACTATAACCTTGTATCCACCCCAGCGTTCAGAACAGTGCTTGGCACCTAGTAAGCGCTTAATAAATGCCATTATTATGACTCTATATCCACCCCCAGCGTTTAGAACAGTGCTTTGCACCTAATAAGCGCTTAATAAATGCCATTACTAGGACTCTGTATCCACCCTGGCGTTCAGAACAGTGCTTGGCACCTAGTAAGCGCTTAATAAATGCCATTATTATGACCTTGTGTCCACCCCAGCGTTCAGAACAGTGCTTTGCACCTAGTAAGCTCTTAATAAATGCCATTATTATGACTCTGTATCCACCCCAGCGTTTAGAACAGTGCTTGGCACCTAGTAGGCGCTTAATAAATGCCATTACTATAACCTTGTATCCACCCCAGCGTTTAGAACAGCGCTTTGCACCTAGTAAGCGCTTAATAAATGCCATTATTATGGCTCTGTATCCACTCCAGCGCTCAGAACAGTGCTGGGCACCTAGTAAGCGCTTAATAAATGCCATTACTATGACTGTATCCATCCCAGCGTTTAGAACAGTGCTTGGCACCTAGTAAGCGCTTAATAAATGCCATTACTATAACTTTGTATCCACCCCAGCGCTCAGAACGGTGCTTGGCACCTAGGAAGCGCTTAACGAAGCCGATGATGATTATTCTCCGAAGACTGGAGGGGGCCGAGGCCCTGGTGCCGGCACTGGGTCCCCTCGCTGGCCCCCGGCCTGGGGGGGTCCCGGCGTTACTCACACATGAGGGTGCTGAAGGCCACCAGGGCCAGGAGGGCTTGCAGGGTGAGGCCGAAGCGGTCCAGCAGCGCCCCGGAGTCGCAGCCTCGGCTCAGCGGGGCCATGGGGGCCCGGAGGACGGCCAGGAGGAGGAGGACCGGCGGCGGCGGCGGCGGCAGGAGGAGAGGAGCGGGGTCCCCCGGGCCCCCCTGTCCGCGAGGGCACGCAGAGGAAGGAGGGGGCCGTGGCTGGCGAGCGGCAGAAGAAGCGGCGTCCCCGGCCTGGGACAAAGAGAAAAGTTGTGAGCAGCCGGGGGGCCGGGAAGGGACCCTCGAGGTCTCCCCGGCTCCGCCCTCCAGCCCCAGAACCGGGGGAGGGGGCGCCGCCTCACCGACCCTCCAGCTCGGCTCGGCTCAGCCTCGCCCTCCCCCCAACCTCGGACACCCTCCCTCCCTCTCTCCCTCTTTCCTTCCCTCCCTCCTTCCTTCATCATCATCATCGATCGTATTTATTGAGCGCTTACTATGTGCAGAGCACTGTACTAAGCGCCTGGGAAGTACAAATTGGCAACATAGAGAGACAGCCCCTACCCAACAGTGGGCTCACAGTCTAAAAGGGGGAGACGGAGAACAAAACCAAACATACGAACAAAATAAAATAGACTAGATATGTACAAATAAAATTAATAAATAAATAAACAGAGTAAAAAATATGTAGAAACATGTATACATATATACAGGTGCCGTGGGGAAGGGAAGGAGGTAAGATGGGGGGGATGGAGAGGGGGACGAGGGGGAGAGGAAGGAAGGGGCTCAGTCTGGGAAGGCCTCCTGGAGGAGGTGAGCTCTCAGCAGGGCCTTGAAGGGAGGAAGAGAGCTCCTTCCTTCCCTCCCTCCTTCCCTCCCTCCTTCCTTCCCTCCCTCTCTCCCTCCTTCCCTCCCGCTCTCCCTCCTTCCTTCCCTCCCGCTCTCCCTCCCTCCTTCTCTCTCTCCCCTCCCTCCTTCTCTCTCTCCCCTCCCTCCCTCTCTCTCTCCCCTCCCTCCTTCTCTCTCTCCCCTCCCTCCTTCTCTCTCTCCCCTCCCTCCCTCTCTCTCTCCCCTCCCTCCTTCTCTCCCTCCCTCTCTCTCTTCCTCTCTCCCTTCCTCCCTCTCTCCCTTCTCTCTCTCTCCCTCCTTCCTCCCTCTCTCCCTCCTTCCTCCCTCCCTCCTCCCTCTCTCCTCCCTCCCTCCCTCTCTCCCTCTGTCCCTCCCTCGGCCTAGTGGACAGAGCCCAGGCTTGGCAGTCAGAAGGTCATGGGTTCTAATTCTGCCTCCGCCACTTGTCTACTGTGCCACCTTGGACAAATCGATTCATTCATTCAGCCGTATTTATTGAGCACTTACTGTGTGCAGCGCACTGGACTAAGCGCTTGGGAAGTACAAGTCGGCAACATAAGCGCATTTGTTAAGCTCTTACTATGTGCCAAACACTGTTATAAGCCCTGGGGAGGCTACAAAGTGATCAGGTTGTCCCACGGGGGGCTCACCGTCTTAATCCCCATTTTACAGATGAGGTAACTGAGGCACAGAGAAGTGAAGTGACTTGCCCAAAGTCACACAGCTGACAATTGGCTGGGATTTGAACCCATGACCTCTGACTCCAAAGCCCGTGCTCTTTACACTGAGCCACGCTGCTTCTCAAGTCAGCAACATATGGAGACTCTCCCTACCCAACAATGGGCTCACAGTCTAGCTTTGCTTCTCTGGGCCTCAGTGCCCTATGCAAAAATAGGGATTAAGAGTGTGAACCCCACGTGGGACAGGAACTTTGTCCAACACAATTATCTTGTACCTACTGCAGCGCTTATCACATAAAAAGCACTTAACACAATACCATTTATTATTATTAATAATAATGAGCATCTGGCACATAGTAAGCACTTAAATGCCATAATAATAACAATCATTATTAATAAAGAGGAGTGCCTGGCACATAATAAACACTTAACAAATACCATAATTATTATTATTAATAAAGAGGAGTGCCTGGCACATTATAGACACCTAATAAATACCGCAATTATTATTATTATTAAAGAAGAGTGGTCGGCAGGGTCAGGACTTCTCTGCTTATCCTGGGGGCCCCCTTTCTGACCTGCTCGTGGCTTTCAGCCCTCCACCCCAACCCAACTAGATGACAGACCCCTACCCTCCACCTGACATCTCACAACCTGATTTAGACACAAAAATTCCTTCATTCATGCCGGCAAGGGGGCTGGGGGCATGACTGTTTATTGCTTTCGAAGAACTAGGGAAGGCTACGTATAAAAAAAGCCAACAAAAAGGGCCAGGTTGGCAGAGAAAATGACATGCAGCAACAAAGAGGTGCCCTCCTTCTCCAGCCCTTCCTTTACTGCTCTGTAGACCCTCCCCATCGGCCCCAATTGAGTAATGTAATGAGCAACTCTTTAGAATTAGAGAGGTGGAGGACAATTTTGGTCACAGATATTAAATTGGAGGGCAGAACCCTAGGAGATTGTCTTTTCCTTCCTCATTCAAAGCGTCCTCACAGTGTCAAAAATATAAAGTGTCGGAAGAAAAGAGGAGGAAGTCAAATAAACTGTCCCACTCTGCCTGTAATTCCTGATATTTGTACCTTGGGCCTCCTTCACTGGTCCATCTGGTTGAACTGTTATCCCTTTCCTCACCAATTCAGAGAAAAAAGGAGTGTGTGGCTCTACACAAGATGTCAAAGTAGAAAGCCTGCCAGACACCCATGATCGTTTACCAAGAATCCAGCAGGGGCATCAGGGGTCTGAGTATGTGTAATATTTCTATTTCTTAATTTTTCTTAATATTCATTCCTCTAGAAATCCACCTTATCTACCTTACTAGTTCTTGCCGCCTTTAGTCGTTCTCATATTTATTTCTCAGATACTGTAACACAGTGTAATTGTTGTGGTATATGTTGACCTTTTACAATGTGCCAAACCCTGGGGAAGATAAAATACAGTCAAATTCCGTTATACTGACCATGTACCTAAAATACAGAAATATTATAAGGCCAAAGACCAGGAGGAGGAGTCTCTTGTAAGCTGGAAATTCTTTTTCAATCCCACCCAGGTGACAGGAGCTGAATTCCACGTGGGAAATTGAAACGCCTAATGGACTTACAGGTGTGATGTGTTTGCAATCAAGCTGCTGCGATTCAGGAGAAAGAAGCTTGTGTGGCTTCAGGAGGAGAGCTGTGAGAGCAAGTAGTCCAAGAAATCAGCTACCAGAGGGGAAGCAGCAGATTGTAGAACTGCTACAGCCAGAAGTGGACTTGCAGTAAGTACAGGGCAAAAGGATGTAGAGGGAGGGGAGGAGATGTGGAGGGGGGTTGTTGTAAAATATTTAGGAGGGTAGGTATTAGGGTTTTTAACAGCATTGGCCTAAGTATGAGGGAGAGAAACTAGACAGAAATCCTAAGCAGTGCTTTGTTGGGGTTGGGGAGCCTGGGAAAAGCTGTGGTAAATCCAAGGAGTAACTCGTTCTCATTGCTGCTGCCATTTTGTGAGCTGCTATAAGTGAAAGCAGCACTTTTATGGGTCCTTCTCACCTGTCAGGCCAGAGGCTAAACTTGTGGGACAGATGGCCACATTAGCTTTCTGCCCTGCCTGGTTCACTTCTGTCTCTGATTCTTTTACTGTCTCCTCGCCAATCCTCTTCCTCATCTCCCCTCCGGCAAACGCTGGAATCATTAACTTTATTTCCTTCAATTCTGCTTCTTGAAAATTCTCTCCCTCCAGCCATCTCACTTTGGACTTCACACTAGCTGGATACTAAGTGTGAAGCCACCGGTGGGGGCTCAAATTTTAACCCCCTAGAAAACCCAAACTAGTTTTCAGTTGAGTAGAATTTCAAGTTGTATTCAGAAATAAAATGAATAATGGTATTACCCATCCACAGCCCTACGGGGCAGTGCAATAGCCTGTTTAAAACATATCTTTAAACCTCTAGGCGGCTCTCACAATCCAAATGTAGGGGTGTTATCTATGGGAAAGGGGTGTGGAGACTTTTATGGGGGTCATCCAGATTTGCAGCTCAGAATACAGCCCCTGAGAATTCAGGTATTCCACCCAATGTACATATTCTAGCCCAGGAGTAGGCAAGGCTTTCAGTTCCTCCCTCCTGACTCCCCACATCTGCCAACACGATGTGCTGCATCACATTCCAGCTCTTCCACTTGTTTGTTGTGCCTTTCTCACAAGTAAAGTGAGGATTCAGTACATATTCTCTCTCCCTCCCTCTTCTACCATGTGTCCCATGTGGAACAAGGACTGTATCTGACCTGATTATTTTATTTCTAGACTGTGAGCCCGCTGTTGGGTAGGGACCATCTCTATATGTTGCCAACTTGTATTTCCCAAGCGCTTAGTACAGTGCACACAGTAAGTACTCAATAAATACAATTGAATGAATGAATGTCTACCCCAGCTCTTAGTGTGGTGTTTGGCCCGTAATGAGTGCTTAACAAATATCAGCATTATTACTGTTCCCCTGCTGCCTTAGAGTATCCTTAATTGCAGAAAGACAACAGAAGTATTTCTTGAAGAAATAGACGAGGTGCTTGGGGTTTTATGTGAAACTGAATTTTAGTTGGGCCCCTGGTTCTTTGTACACCTGTGAGAAAATGTGCTTATTGCTTTCACCTGTTAAACTGGGATAATTATTCTTATTTACCTCATGGAGTTAGAATTACTTGCCAAGTGTTTCCTAGATGTTAAGCTCCAAATGCTACATAAATCGAAAAGTAAAATGACTGGGGGCAACTTTCTCCTGACAATCTTGTTTCCAAGGTAGATTGATTTCCAAAATAATGCTGTTCATAAAATTAGATGCCCCTATCAGGTAAGGGTAGGGAAATAGAGATAGAACAAACATGGACAAAGTTGCATTTTTTTTGTGTGTGTGTGTGGGGGGGAGACTCTGACATGAAGCTGGCTATTACACTTTCATAGAAAAGTCTCAGACCAGTGCACCTTTTATGTTCTGTGGCATCTTGAAACTACTACTTAGGATTGGCCATCTGGTTCACGCTAGGAGCCTCTCATATTTCACAACAATAGCATCCGAGAAGGTAGTTTGTAGAATTTCCGCTGTTCAAGGGCGCCCTTTTCTGAGAACCTTTTGGCATGGTGTCAGCATCTTTGGCCACTCGCCAATAACTGCGAAGTTGTTTGCATTCTTGTCTCTGAACACTGGAGCTGTGACACTGTCGGTGCAGTTGGTTTTCTTTAGTGGGGAAAATATCCTTCCCATTATCTCTCAAACCTCAGAGTACTGGCTGCTCAAGCCCTGACCCAGAATTACATCTTAGTCCACAGGCTACTGAAAACAGAGGTAATGACTGAAATGTAAATTTAAAGACGCTAAATACTAGGAAAGCATCAAACTATTGACACATCTCTATGGATAAGCAGCAGCGGGATCCTGAAAGCGGAGGATCTGGCTTTCCCAGCTCTGTTGCTTGCTGTGACCTTAAAACAAATCACTTGTGCCTCAGTTTTCTCATCTGTAAAATGGGGATTTAATACCCATTCTCCCTCTTAAACTGTGAGCCCTATTTGGAACAGGGACTGTGCTTGGCTGTCATATCTATCCCAGTGTTTAATACAGTGCTTGGCACCTTGTAAATGCTTTACAAATATGACAGTAATATTGTTGTTATAATTATGGAGTGAATTTATACCGCAAGCACCAAGAAAAGAATGTTGGGGGGGGACTGGGAATTTTCCTACAAATTTGAGAAGGCCTGTCACAAAAGATGACCAGCGGGGCTCTGCCCTCATTGAGGTTAAAACTAGTATAAATTGAAACTAGTAAAACTAATATAAATTACCTACAGCTGTGGAGGAGCTGAAGTTGGCTAGAACTAAGGATGGGAAGGCAGCATGGCATAGTGGAAAGGGTTTGGGACTGAAAATCAGGCAAATGATATTAAGCATTTAGACTGTATGCATCCTCTCAATCCTCATTCTTTTCAAGAGGGATTTAAATATTGAAAGGTGGGTCAGAGGGTTTTTACTTTAGCCAGAAAATAGGCAACAGCCAACCATTCCCACCAGAGACTGTTCTTGCTTCCTGGCTGCCATGTTTACTCCCTTGCCCCATGTAACAGTAATAATAATTATAGTATTTGTTAAGTGCTTACTATGTACCAGGCACTGTACTAAACACTGGTGTGGACACAAGCAAATTGAGTTGAACCCAGTCCCTGTCCCATATAGGACTCACAGTCTTAATGGCATTTTATTAAGTGCTTACTATGTGCAAAGCACTGTTCTAAGCACTGGAGAGGTTACAAGGTGATCAGGTTGTCCCACGGGGTGCTCACAGTCTTAATCCCATTTTCCAGGTGAGGGAACTGAGGCACAGAGAAGTAAAGTGACTTGCCCAAAGTCACACAGCCAACAATTGGCGGAGCTGGGATTTGAACTCATGGCCTCTGACTACAAAACCCATGCTCTTTCCACCGAGCCACGCTGCTTCTCTTAATCCCTTAATCTTAATCCCCATTTTACAGATGAGGTAACTGAGGCAGAGACATGACTTGCACAAGGCCATACAGCAGACAAATGGCATATCCAGGGTAAGATCCCATGACATTCCTGACTCCCAGGCATGTGATCTATCCATTACAGCATGCTGCTGATCTGTGTAGGGAGAACTGCCTCCAGGTAGGTGGTGACTTGGTTCTTAGAGAGGCACTTTAAACCCAAGAGCCTTCAATATGAAGTTAGGACAGAAATAGAGTGTATTTGCCCTAACCTTGACTTCCATCTGGCTCCCAGAAAGAAATAAAAAATTTTAAGGCAACAGTAAATTTCAAACTCTATTCTGACCGCTATGGTAATGACAAGGTGTCATTCTTCCACCAAAGATTTAGATGTAGGAAATTACATTTTGCAATGTTTGACTTTTAGTTGGCTACCTTGTTGATCTTTGTTCACAAGACTAAGCAAAACTAAGCATTTTTCTGTCAAAGATAATAATGGTGGTGTCTGAGTGCTTGCTGCATACCAAGTGCTGAGGTATATTACAAGATAATTAGGTTGAGTCCACATGGGGCTCACAGAATAGGTGGAAGAATGGGTATTAAACCCCCATTTTACAGATGAAGAAACTGAGGCCTAGAGAATTTAAGTGACTTGCCCAAGGTCATACGGCAGCCAAGTGGTATAACTGGGATTAGGACCCAAATCCTTTGACTCCAAGGACTTTGCTCTTTTGCATACTACTTCTCTAATCATTATACTTCCAATCAGATCCCTCCTGCTTCCTACCAGTACAGTATTTTAAGACTACTCCTGGACCCCTCTTACCAGCCCATTCTGCTCCTCTCTTGTCCCTCTCCCCTCCTCACTCCCAGACCATACCTCCTACAGATAGCTTCCCAAGTCTGAAATTGTGCCAGCCACTCGAAGTAGCACAGGCTGTGAAACCAAAACCCATTAGGCTGGATCTCAAGCAAATCAGGCTGTAATCCAGCAAAAATTGCAGTAAATGGTCACTGTGCTTGTCGTTCAGGCCTGTTGGCCAAGTGAAGAATGGAGACAATTATCCAGATCAGTCAAGCACCGAAGTCCTCTTTCCCTGGATATATCCAGCTAAGGTCTGTTATCAGAGTGGCTAGCCAGCTATGAAACAATAGAACACAGGAGGAAACAGAGACTTTGCAGTGATGGAAACAGGGGTGTGATCTTCCATGTTCTCTATCTGTCAGAGAGCCTCAGTCAGGGTAGCTCCATGAATTTGAATTTGGTCCTCAAATCCCATTTCTTTTGCTTTTAAAGATATTTTTATTTATGCCTCAGGACCTAGAAAAGCTGGACAAAAATACTTCCCAGGTGCCCAGAGTATTAATTTCCTCCCCTCCCATGCGCCCCCAAGAACTGAGAGGGCAGGATTTCTTCAGGCTCCCGTTGCTCGCTGCCATAAGATGCATAATCACAGTGACTCTGCTGAGGGTAGAGGGAGTGATGCCTGCTTAAAGTCTCTTTCTAAACGTTTTTGCAGGCCTGAAGTCTTTCCGAAACAAGGCATCTTTGCAGATCGAAGACCAGGATCGGGATTCACCCAGGTTCCTGCTTTATATTTTTCTCCTTGCAAACATTTTGATGAGAGTGTAGACATTTCATCCATTCGTCATTCAATTCATTCCCTGTGGATCACCAGATTCCTGCTCCTCCCTTTTTCATGATTGGGCCTATTGAAAGAGTGAGCAAGAGTCAGACATCTAAGACAAGGTCTTGTCCGACTCTACTCCTTAGCATAGAGTAGCTGTATTAGTTGAGGTGGAGGTTTGAAGGTACAAGAAATAAATCTGATGCCATCCTTCCATAAAAGGAGGAGGGTAGAAGATCTCAGTGGGAGTCAAGGAGTCAAACCTCAAAAAATGGCTAGCGGGTATAAGCAGCCATACCTCCATCATTCAGTATTTTTTTTTTGTCCTTGTTAAGTGCTTACTAGGTGTCAAGCACTGTTCTAAGTACTGGGGTATCCACTACTGTAGTGGATACAAGTTAATCCAGTTGGGCACAGTCCCTGTGCCACATGGGGCTCACAGGTTAAGTAAGAGGGAGTAGGATTTAATCCCCACTTTACAGATGAGGTAATTGAGGCACAGAGAAGTTAAATGAGTTGCCCAAGGTCACTTGGGAGACACGTGGCAGGGCCGGGAGTAGAACCCAGGTCCCCTGATTTCCAGGCCCATGCTTTTTTCACTAGGCCATGTTGCTTCTCAAAACCAGTATTCTTTTGTGTTACACAGGGAGTTTCTTTGAGGAACTAGCAGGAATTCTGTTCACTGTAGATCCCTGCTTTTAGAGGGTATTATTAAGAAGCATTATTAAATCAGTGGTGATCTCTCTGGGTTTGTTAGTACCCAGGGACAGTCTGCCTGGAGCGGTGAGGCCCCCGTTGGCTGTGCCCTCTGATCCCTGTTGAGCTGATATGTTTATCGTTATGAATAAGTTGCTTTTGTAGTGTTTACATGATGGTCTTCTGTTTTGTCTCTCCTCCCTTGCTTCTATTGTGAGCCCCTGTGGGCCACAGGTTGAGCCTTAATTAGATCTTGTGTTTTCCCCTGGGTTTAGAACAATGCAGTGCACATGGGGAGAGCTTAATAGTAGTAATGATGACCCTAGAAGACCCCCCCAACTCATATAAATTCTCTACCTATGTTTTCTTTCTCCAAAGGGGGTTCATGTCCTAAAATGGTTGGTATTTGCTGTCTAATGACACCCGAGAGGGTCAGCTATTCTCTATCACACACCCAGGTTTGCGGCTGAGTTAGAGACGGCTGAGGAGCGATGTGGCCTAATGGAAAGAACATGGGCCCGGGAATCAGGGTTCTCCCCACTGAGGGGTTCTGTGGTTCTCTCCTGCTGACAGCTTCTTCACTTTTTATACCCAAAGGGGATAGTTATGAAGCTGCAGTTGTGTAGCTTTACTCTCTGCTTCTGGACATCTTAGCAAGCAATAGCTTGGCAGTTTTATTGTATTGTGTTTTGCCAGGGGATGGAGAGAGAACTGCCAAATGCTTACAGGGCCAGGACCTGCAAGGGCTGCCAGGGGCCACCTTACACAGATCTGAATTTCCACCTTTTGGGGACAGGCCCCTCCAGAGATTAGAAATATTCCTTTAGGCTCTGCTCTGGGTAGACCCTTCCAAAGGAAACATTTGGCCTCCACAAGTACGAGCTGCCCTGTTTCTCGACCTCTGCCTTCCAAAAGACATTATCCTATCGTGTGACCAAAAGAGCTCACTTCCTCAGGGACACTACCATCGCCAACTCCTCTCTAAGGGCACATCTCTCCCCTCCCCTCACCCCAACCAGATCCAACATTTACGTACCCATGGCTGAAGCAAGCAGGGTTTCCATGGTGAGCAAATGGAGATTGTTTTCCAACTTGAGATTGTTTCACTCAGGTCCATATAGGTGAGAAGGAGAATTGTTTGTCTCAATCACTCCTCAGAAATTCACAGAGCAAGTCTGTGGTTCTCTCCTGCTGACAGGTTTTTCACTTAAATCGTGCCCAGAGGGGATAGTTATGAAGCTGTAATTGTGAAGATTTTCTCTCTGCTTCTGGATATCTTATCAAGCAACAGTGTTGCTGTGTGTGTGTGTGTGTGTGTGTGTGTGTGTGTGTTTTGGGGTTTTTTGTTTTTTTTTTTTTTTACTGGGAGTGGAGTTTGGTGTAGAGAGAACTGCCAGATAATTAGGCTTCGCATCCTTCCCTCCCTAGATTTCTAAGAATATATTTTCACTAGACCTGCAATTTGACATAGCTTGTATCCCCCTTTTACTCTTCTGTTTCCCCACAAAAAAGGGGAGGCAATGTACTCTAGGGGATTGGGAGTAGGAAGACCTGCATTCAAGTCCCTGCTCTACCACTGGCCTGCCTTGTGACTTTGGGCAAATCATTTAACTTCTCTGGACCTCAGTTTCTTCCTCTGTAAAATGGGGATGAGAGATTGAGAGCCTCATGTTGGATCTGACAACCTTGTATCTATCCCAGTGCTTAGCTCATAGTAAGTGCTAAAATGCCAAAATAATAAAAAAAGGGGATGGGATGAGTCCTCTGTAGTTCTTTGCTTCTGGTAGCCAATGAAAACTCCTATTCACTGCTCTTATTGGGTTCATTTGTGCCTTTATTTTCTATAAGTATGTAAGATAGTACCCAGCTGAAAGGCAACTTCTTTAAAAAAGTGATTCTTGCTGAGCACTGTACTAAGCACTAAACTTTTCAAATGAATCTATGAAACCAAGACAACTGATGCTCCTCATGATTAGTCATAATAATAACTGTGGTATCTAAGCACTTACTATGTATCAAGAACTGTTCTAAGTGCTAGGGAAGACAAAAGATAATCAGGTCAGATACAGTCCCCTGTCTCACACAGGGCTCACAGTCTAAGTAGGAGAAATGTCAAGTATTGAATCCCCATTTTACAGATGAGGTAACAGGCCCAGAAAAGTTAAGTGATTTGCCTATGGTCACACAGCAGGCATGTGGCAGAGCCTGGGTTAGAACTGCTACTTAGTAGTAGTGGTGGTATTTATTTGGCATCCAGTGAGTGTAATGCACTGTGCCAGCGCTTGGGAAAGTATAACAGAAGCATAGAGACAGTGGGCAGTGTCAAATTCACCTTGTATATTGTTTAAACTGCATATCATTTTGGCCCCATGCTTTCTCAGGCTTGATGGATACCATTTTATCACGTACGATCCCTGCTTACCATCTATATGAAAATATGGGAAGAAAAAGCACCTTCTTGTTATTGGAACCTGCTGCTTAGAAACAGTTATTTCAGGCAACAAAAATGACTGAATTTTCCGGCTGTTGGAGCTTTCCGAACCCAATGATGGTTAATCCTAATTGGCTACTGCGCCGATGCTTTATAAAACCCATTTTCTGACAGAAGTTGTGTATTACTGGAACAGATCCAGAGAGGTGGGCCCCAAAGTGGATGTCGGAGAATGTTAAATGGCAAAAGTCATTATTTTTCTGCGACTGTGATAGTGTCACTGATACCCTGGAATCATAATTCTATAACCTTCCTTAGAGCTCTCAATGTGCACACACCTGTGAGTTATGTTTTATACTATGTCGTTATGCTGCTTTGTCTTGCCCCTGTTATTTTGTAAGCCCTTAAGGGTGGGGACCTAGTTCAGCCTCTGAGCATGAGGTCACTTAACTACATACAGAAAGGCCCAAAATACAGAGCCCCATTCAACAAGTTAATGCTACCTGTGTAATGGAACACTGTTCTTTGCTGTAATGAACTCAGAACACAGATGAATGGTAGGCAAGGTAACCAACCTGCTAAGCTTGTTGACATAAATTTAAACTCATACTCCCAGCTTGGGTGTTTTTCAACCACTCTTCTGGTGAGGGCTCAGAGAAGGGAGGAAAAAAACCCCAAAAGCTTTAGTTACTTTCCCTAAACCTGGCCTATTTGTTATCTGTTCATGCTCTACCACTCCCTTGACTGTGTTCAGAATGTCAGCTCCTGGTGGGCAGGAATCAAGGGGGTGGAGGGTTTGTGTGTGTATGTGAAGTGACATAGAAAATTCTGTAGGCACTGAAAAGAAAATGGAAGCAGCAATCATGCCCCCTTTTCTAGCAAAGACTTTTTTTTTAGTGTTTCTTGTCTTGTACAGAAAGCCATACAACCACAGTAAGCAGCTGAAGTAAGATTATGGGGTGAAAGGATATTAAATTTAACTCCAGGTGTTTCCTCTTTCTCTGTACAGGTTTAGTTCTGGTAGTAAGAAATCTGCCCCTGGTGGGATTTTTTTGGGGGGGTATTGTTCCTGAAAGCAAATGCTTCCAAAAGTGCAAGAAGCATGTGAGGGGGAGGAAGCAGCCTGGCCTAGTGGAAAAAGCATGGGCCTGGGGATTGGAGGATCTGGGTTCTAATCCTGACTGTCATTTGCCTGCTTGTGTAATATTGGACAAGTTGCTTAGCTTTTCTGTACCTACATTTCCTCATCTGTAAAATGGAGATTAAATACCTGCTCTTCATCCTACTTATGCTTGTGTGACAGGAACTGTCTGACCTGATCATCTTGTATCTCCCCAGTGTTTAGCACAGTGTTTGAGACATAGTAAGCACTTAACAAATACCACAATTATTATTCAGTAGTGAAAAGGGAGGAAGGAGGGAGAGAGGTGACAACTTTGGGAGAATGGACTCCGGCAGGCTGATAGGAGAACAAAGAGGTGGCTTTATGAGGAGTTGAGAAAGTGGGACCAGTAAACTTCTTAGACACCTTCTATGTTGAAAGAAGTAGTCTCAATTTGCAGAATTGGAGGAGGCAGCAAAGGTAAAACAGAGGGGAAAAAATTCTTCCTGCCATTCCCCCAATTTTCTTGGACTTTGCCTACCTGCCGATTTTAACTGGAAATTGGGAATAAACAGGCAGGCAGAGTTGGTGGAAAAGTTCATTTCTCTAGTAGTATCCCTCTAACTTGGAAGGTTTACCTGATCCCAAAGTACCTGTTCAAAAGAGTAACTCAGTGCTACCTTGACATACCACATTATGAGTTAGAGTGCTCATTCTGGTCAGGGAACCAACTCTAGTATTGTACTGTCCCAAGCACTTAGTATGATGCTCTGCAAACAGTAAGCGCTCAAGTACGATTTGATTGATTGGAGCATAAATATACTTAATGGAATATTTTTCCACTCAGCCCGTCTCACTCAGCAAATACTGGCCTTTAAGTCTTGTAAAATGCCCCAGGCTCCTTACTAGGTTTCAGGGATGGTTTTTCAGTGGGAAAAATGTGAGGTTTCGAAGATTAGGTCTCCGGGTTATTTAGGTAAAAGATGTTCTGAAACCGGTAACCTAAAATCCAAACCTTGCAATTCATCCCCATGGTAATAATCCACTGTGTGACTCCTGGAGAACTAACAACATTATTAATCACTTGCACATTTTTTCACTGTTTTTTAAAATTCTGCAGAGACAGCCTTAACCTTACAGAGCAGTGAACTGCATATACACTGCCCTTTTATTTGAAGATGACACTTTTGGGTTTTTTTTTGGGGGGGTGGGGTAATTTAAGTGCTTACTATGTGCTAGGCACTGAACTAAATGCTGGGATAGATAAGTGATAATTGGGTTGCACACGGTTCCTGTCCTATTATAGGGTGCTCAGTCTTAATCTCTGTTTTGCAGATGAAGTAACTGAGTACAGAGAAGTTAAATGACTTGCCCAAGATCACATAGCAGATAAGTGGTAGAGCTGGGATTAGAACTACCAGGCCCATGCTGTATCCACTAGGCTATGCTGCTTCTCACTATTGACATTGAGAGTCTATCTTTTTGCTCAAGACCACAGCTCCTCCACTCTCCCAAGCCCTCCTGAAGCCCCACCTACTCCAGGAAACTTTCTCTGATTCAATTAATAACACGCCAGCCACAACAACCCAAGAGAGTGAATATTCATCTTCTGTGTATTCTTCCCAAGCGGTTAGTGCAGTGATTAGCAGTCAGATGCTCAATGAATACTACCGAATGATTGATAAACATGACTGATGCTTCTCTCCACTCTGGGCACAAAGTCCATTTTTGCACCGATTCATTTGCCACCAAATGAAAAATTGCTTGGGAGTCAAAAGGGCCTGGCTTCTAATCCCAGTTCTGTCATTTGTCTGGTCTGTGCCTTGGGCAAATCACTTTACTTCTTTGTGTCTGTTACCTCATCTATGAAATGGGGATTGACTGTGAGCCCCAAGTGTCCCAGGAACTGCGTCCAAACCCGATTTGCTTGTGTCCATCCCAGTGCTTAGTACAGTGCCTGCTACACAGTAAGCGCTAAATACCACAAATCAATCAATCAATCAATCGTATTGAACGCTTACTGTGTGCAGAGCACTGTACTAAGCGCTTGGGAAGTACAAGTTGACAACATATAGAGACAGTCCCTACCCAACAGTGGGCTCACAGTCTAGAAGGGGGCCTACCCTGAGAAGCAGCGTGGCTCAGTGGTAAGAGCAGGGGCTTTGGGGTCAGAGGCCACGGGTTCAAATCCCGGCTCTGCCAGTTGTCAGCTGTGTGACTCTGGGCAAGTCACTTAACCTTTCTGTGCCTGTTACCTCATCTGTAAAATGTGGATTGACAGTGAGCCCCCCGTGGGACAATCTGATCAGCTTGTATCTACCCCAGCGCTTAGAACAGTGCTTTGCACATAGTAAGCACTTAATAAATGCCATTATTATTATTATTACCCTAGCACTTAGTACAGTACCTGGCACATAGAGCTTAACAAATGCCATTAAGAAAAAATTCCCAAATGCTGTAATCCAAATGACCACTAGAGGGCATGGAATTCCTGGCCCATAAATTCCGTAATGACTATTGTACCGTATTGTCAGTGATATGGAAATGGTTACTCCAGTAGTGGAGAAACAGCGTGGCTTAATCAATCAATCGTATTTATTGAGCAATTACTGTGTGCAGAGCACTGTACTAAGCGCTTGGGAAGTACAAGTTGGCAACAGACAGAGACAGTCCCTACCCAACAGTGGGCTCACAGTCTATAAGGGGGAGACAGAGAACAAAACCAAACATACTAACAAAATAAAATAAATAGAATAGATATGTACAGGTAAAATAAATAAATAAATAGAGTAATAAATATGTACAGACATATATACATATATACAGGTGCTGTGGGGAAGAGAAGGAGGTAAAATGGGGGGACGGAGAGGGGGACGAGGGGGAGAGGAAGGAAGGGGCTCAGTCTGGGAAGGCCTCCTGGAGGAGGTGAGCTCTCAGTAGGGCCTTGTGAACAGAGCACGGGCCTGAGAGTCAGAAGGACCTGGCTTCTAATCCAGGCTCTGCTACTTGTCTGCTGTGGGACCTAGGGCAAGTCGCTTAACTTCTCTGTGCCTTGGGGATTAATACTGTGAGCCCCATGCGGGACATGGACTTGTCTGACCTGTTTAACTTGTATCTATTCCAGCACTTAGTACAGTGCCTGGCACATAGTAAGCGCTTAACAAATACCATTAAAAAACAAAGCCAACTCTGACTGTTTCCTTGTTCACTATCCGCTGCTTTCCCTCCTACTTACACTGTGATCCCCATGTGGAACAGGAACTGAACTGGACTTGATTATCTTGTTTCTACCCTAGCACTTGGTATGGTGCTTGGACCATGGTAAGCACTTAAATACTGCTGGGGTTATTATTATGGTATTCAGTGGGTTTTGCTCTGGTGATGCCACAAACTCCCTATTCTAGGTCCCTCCCCCATCTTTTCTAGCCCTGCTCATTACTGCTGAGTGGGTTTGTTATTTGTAGTGTGGAACTTGCCACATCAGCAGAATTGAAATATGATGGTGAGAGTCAGGTTGGTCTCCAACATCCCTGGGGACTCGTTGCATGCTAGGCGAGGCAGCTAGCAGCTGACAGAAACTTTCACATGTCCCCTCCCTTGGCAAGAAACAGCTGTCGTGCTCAGACCTGCTGGACTCCTCCTCAAGTCTACCGAGAAAGTAATTAGAAACAGAGGTGAGACTGGTATACAACCCAAGGCCTCTGCAGCCAGATCATTTCACCATAGAACCATAACACAAATCCCTTTAACTGGGAGCCCCATGAGGGGTAGAGGCTGTGATCTGATCATATTGCATCTAGCGAAGTGTGGAGAACCTAGTAAGCTCTTAATAATAATAGTGGCATATTTGTTGCTTGGTCAGGGTTTTCCTAATTTGGTTCAGAAATGGCACTTGGAAAATTGGTCGTGATGCTTCTCTGTCTTTCTGATCCAGATGCTTCCTGGGAACACATTTTTACCTTTAACTGCTAGTACTACTGAAGATTCACTTAAAGTGCTGAGGGTAGATGGTATTTCGATGGTAGACGATTTTGACACGTGTCTACATGTTTTGTTTTGCTGTCTGTCTCTCACTTCTAGACTGTGAGCCCATTGTTGGGTAGGGACTGTCTCTATATGTTGCCAACTTGTACTTCCCAAGTGCTTAGTACAGTGCTCTGCACACAGTAAGCGCTCAATAGATACGATTGAATGAAATGACAGACTAGGTTAATAGAGTATTTTCTATGTCTTTGGAAAACAAATTTCTTCAGCACATGTCAAAATCTCTGTCACTGAATGTCAGTAGCCTGAAGGAGAGTTGGTGTAGTTTATATTCCTATCAGAATTCTTACTTTCCCACAGCAAAGTTTCTCTGAAATTCCACCTAATTTTAGGCCTGTAGACTGAGAGCGTATGCTAACTTGCATTTCTCTCTCTCTCTCTCCCTCTCTCTCTCTCTCTTTCTTTCTCTTTCACTTTTTGTGTATGAATATGTGACTATTAGGGGAGGGGCTATCCCACTGACAACAGGACTGTATTTGAGTTGCTTTTCCAGTAATGGTGTACAGTAGGCCCTCCACGTTCTCCCCAAAGCGCTTAGTAGAATGCTCTGCTCAGAGAAAACATTTAATAAATACTATTGATTGATTCTCTCCTTGTGCCCCGGTGACTTAGAAGCATGCATAGTAAAAATAATTATGGTACTTGTTAATCACATACTATGTGCCAAGCTCCGTTCTAAGCATTGAGGTAGATACATGTTAATCAGATTGGACAAAGTCTCTGTCCCACATGGGGTGCACGCTTTTATCCGCATTTTCCAAATGAGGTAACTGAGGCAGAGAAGCTAAGTGACTTGCCCAAGGTCACACAGCAGCTGTCAGAGTTGGGATTAAAACCCTAGAGCCCAGATCCTTCTGAATCCCAGGCCTGTGCTCTATCCATAAGCCTTGCATGTATTAGAAGATGGCTGATTGGGGTAGGGTGTGTCCACTGTCAGTTGAACATATGCTTGACTTATTTTTCCAGTACAGGGGATGGTGTGCACTGAGCCAGGCACATATTCTTGCACAGTCTCCCAGTAGTTGGCAGTAAATTGTTAGCACTCACTGTGAGATAGCAGATTAGGGAGTAAGGGATTCAGTCCTAGCTAGACTAGGCCTTGTTGAAAAGATAGTTCCTGACCTCATTTCTGTGAATTCAGAATTGCCATTCTTGTCCCACTGGGGTTTGGTCTGATATCCGATGTATGTGCTACTCTGAGAAGTAATCCAGGATTACGGTTTATAGATCTGGAAAGGGAAGTCCATCAGAAAAACGGTATTAGCAGCAGATGAGTTGGCTGGCCCAGCTGACAGACCCTCGATTTCAGATACCAAACCCCACCTCCAGGCAAACCAACAGGGCGACAACCAAATCGAACAGGGTCTTGCCCTCAGGCTTGCCGGTTTGAGTGGAGTCAAAACTCCTCCTTTTCCTCATTAGCCACCCAGTAATGAGAATCAATGGCTTAATTTGTACCTGAGCTCCTCAACCTGCTGCATGTGGGAAGAGGCAGGGTTTAGCCCACCTGGTTGGCAGAGAGCCACAATGGGCCCAAACCATCAGGAGCTGTGGTGGAGCCCACATCATTTGTGGTATGTGCTGAGCATCTTTTGAGTGTGAAGCACTGTTCTAACCACTTGGGAGAGTACAACAGAAACAAGGCCCCCTCCAGGAGTTTACAATCTAAAGGAGAAGAAGGACAGTCAGATTATTAGTTTCAAACAGTGGGAGGAGGAAGTAGCACTTAGAACAGTGCTCCCCCTTTTAGACTGTGAGCCCGCTGTTGGGTAGGGACCATCTCTATATGTTGCCAATTTGTACTTCCTAAGTGCTTAGTACAGTGCTCTGCACACAGTAAGCGCTCAATAAATGCGATTGATTGAATGAATGAATGAACAGTGCTTGGCACTTAGTGCTTAACAAATGCCATCATTACTATTGCTTAGGCTATAATGCAAATGGATCAGGATGGAGTAACTGAATTAAAAAAAATGAATGCACTAATAAAACTATACCTAGGGTCCAGAAATGATAGTGTTTCTACTCCTCATCTCCTCCGCCCCTATTCTCATGGGTCTTGGCCAAGCAGTTTCACTTAGCCATGGGAGAAGTCCTATTTTCTGTCCCACTCCCTCAGGACCTCTCCCAGGTCTTGTCCAGACCCAAGTGCACCATTGATTCAGGACATGGCCTCCAAGAAGAGAGGTCATATGGGGAAGAAACTGTACCCTGGCTTTTAATTCATTTAATTCATTTTAATTCGCTCTCCTGGTCCAGGATTTCCAAATGGAGTACACATGCGCTTTGGCTTCAGTGATCCCCGTGATTTCTGGCAACATTCCCTGTGGGTGTCTGTGGGGTTGCCCCAGCTTTGATTCTTGGCTCAGTGGTTTGAGTAGCTGCTCCAGCGCTCTCCTCCCTCTCCACCTTCTCCTCCTTTCACCATAACTGAGAAATGATTTGGGATCCAGTCTTCAGCCTGTCAGAGACAGAGAAAGTCTCAGACCTGCTCTCCTGGGACTTTTTCAAGAAGGAACAATACCTCTGATTAACCTAACAATCCACTAGATGACAGCATTTCACACAGGCATGAAAACTCTATCGAGATGAATGCTGACAGCATGATTCCGTCCCACAGAAGGGAAGTCGGATGAATTCCATTTTGTGACTGGTCCCTGGGCTCATGGTGGTGGTGTGTAAAGTATCTGGACTGGAGTTTCCCTTCCATCTCCAAAGAAAGCTAAGGGAGAAACATTTGGCTCTGTCTTTACTTGGCTGGTTTTCCCATTACCATCAGCTAAATGTTGAATCAGGTCTTAAGCAGAACCAGGTGAGAACAAGACGGAGGTCTGAAATGGTTTCAAAATGGGTTTCTTTCTGAGTTCCTTTCTCTCCTCTAAGCTTCCCCCTTCTCACTTCCCCTTCCCTCCCAACCGCAAAAGAAGGCCCTGTCAAATAGAAATTTTGAAAATGGTGGTTGTTTTCAGGCGCACCTCAAATGTCAGAAAACTAGTAGGATTGATTTGTTTCCAGTGAGCCCGCTGTTGGGTAGGGACTATCTCTATATGTTGCCAACTTGTACTTCCCAAGCGCTTAGTGCTGTGCTCTGCACACAGTAAGCGCTCAATAAATGCGATTGAATGAATGAATGAGCATGTGCTCTCTCTCTCTCTCTCTCTCTCTCTCTCTCCCTCTCTCCCTCCCCCCCCTCCCCCTCTCCCCCTCTCTCTCCCCCTCTCTCTCCCACTCTCTCTCCCCCTGTCTCCCACCCCCTACCCCACCCCACAGTAGCCACATCCAGATTTGGCCCCAGCCTTTGGTATTAAAATTTTGAAAAATCGGCCTATGATTCTAAAAGTCCCCTGGACACCTACACAGAGTTGTAAAGTCAGATTACCATAGCCACCCCAGTGAAGTAAGGGAAACAATATAGGAGCTTTTTGTGCAACATAATGCAGCATGTAGAAGAGTTGGGGTTCTTGGTTCAAGAGCAGTCTCTGGCAGCCCAGGGCTCCACTGCCCACTGGGACCAAGAGAGCCAGACGGAGAAAGAAAGGGATTTTACCATAAACTGATACACTCTGGTTCGCCTTCTTAATTAGTGCTAGGAAAACAGCGTTGAGCAAAAGAATGCTTTGTGAAATAGTTTCCCATAGGAAGCAATGAAAAGTGTATTCCCAAGATCCAAAGAATTGGCCAAAACAGCATAAATATATTCACGTGATAAAAATGCATGCCAAATAGAGTTAATAACAATTTACATGATTAAGTAGAAATAAGAAAAGATTATGAATTTAAACAAATGTTAATAGACATGCACATAAGGAAAATCCATTATTGTCATCTTTGCTGTCCCCAACAAACCAAAAGTTTGGGTTATATGATGTTCATCGGAGTCCAAACACTTCAGCACATTTATCTGTGAGACTTAATCTTGAGATTTTTTTTTTCTTTTTCCCTGGCAAGCATAGCTAGCGTGCCATGCTTCAAGGACAGTCATTCATGCATTCAAACATATTAAGAGCTTACTGTGTGCAGGTCACTGTACTAAGGGCTTGGGAAAGAACAATAAATAGTGACAATTCCTGCCCACAATGAGCTCACAGTCTGGTGTGGTGGGGAGACAGCTATCAAATACAAAAATATAAAATTACAGATATATACATAAGTGCTGTGGGGCTGGGAGCAGGGGGGGGAGAACAAAGAGAGCAAGTTAGGGTGAGGCAGAAGGGAGTGGGAGATAAGGAAAAGTCACGCTTAGTCTGGGAAAGCCTCTTGGAGATGTGCCTTCAATAAGGTTTTGAAGGTGGGGAGAGTAATTGTCTGTCGGATTTGAGGAGGGAGGGCATTCCAGGCCAGAGGCAGGATGTGGGCCAGGGGTTCACTGTGAGGCAGGTGAGATCGAGGCCCACTGAGAAGGTTAGCACCAGATGAGAGAGGTTTTCAATATTATGGCCAAACCCAGCAGGGTTCTGTAACAATGCACAGAAGGCTTTTGTGTGCTCAACACACAGTATACGTGTACTCTGTTCAGAGCACACACGTGGCCAGACCAACACATGATCTTGTGATTGGAGGGGCTCTATGGAGTACTGGCATTTAACTTCAATAGCACCATCATGATAATGCACTAAAAGAAGAGCGCTGTGGGGGTGGATGAAAATAGAGAAGCAGTGTGGCCTAGTGGAAAGAGCCTAGGCTTGGGTGTCACAGGACGTGGGTTCTAATCCAGGCTCTGCCATTTTTCTCCTGTGTGACCTTGGACAAGCCACTTAACTTTTCTGTGCCTCAATTACCTCATCTGTAAAATGAGGATTAAGACTGTGAGCCCCATGTGGGACAACCTGATTACCTTGTATCTACCCCAGCGCTTAGTGCTTGGCAAATAATAAGCGCTTAACACATACCATTATTGTTATTATTTAGGACAAAAACCTTAATAGCAGGAACACTTTCCTAGAACAGGAGGAAATTCCTATTTCAGTGGGTGACACCTTGAGTGGGAGTAGAAATATGTACGTGAGATAGTTATTAATGTCTGTCTCGCCCTCTAGACTGTAAGCTTGTTGTGAGTAGGGAACATCACTATTGAATGAATCTTAGAAAAGCTAATTAAGCATCCCTGTCCCTCCATGTGTTAGTTTGGCTTCCTTCACACAGCTGTCTCCCAACCACCAGATCCTCTCATCCCCACCCTCCCTAAGTCCCACCTGGTGTGAGAGAAGACTGACAATTTTGGACAAACTGAGGTTTGAGGAAGAAGGGTGCAATCCCGGCTCTGCCAATTGTCTGCTGTGTGACCTTGGGCAAGTCACTTAACTTCTCTGTGCCTCAGTTCCCTCATCTGTAAAGTGGGGGTTAAGACTGTGAGCCCCCATGGGACAACCTGATCACCTTGTAACCTCCCCAGAGCTCAGAACAGTGCTTTGCACATAGTAAGAGCTTAATAAATGCCATTATTAACAAAAATTGGTTAAAATGGCTTTCAGTGGTTGTTGTACCAGTTGTGGCTACTCCAGACTTAGCTCCTTTTTTTTTTTTCTTGGCCCAGGTCCTGTGCTATTTCCAGACCTCAGTATGCAACACTGAAGCACTTAGATGGTTATAAAATTGTTGTTTTTTTCCAGGATTCATCGGCAGGCCAATGATGGCAGCTGCCTGGAGACCTCCTGGGAATGATTCTCTCTTTTGTTCCATAATGGAGTTTCTCTTCAGAAATAAACAGAAACTCTGCACCATCTGGGCATTGTAGTTCATTAGACTCCTAGTTGTTCTGTTTAAAAATTTATCGTGGGCTCCGGGCTATTTTAAAGCAGTTTCAGTACTAGCACATGAGAAGCAGCATGACTTAGTGGGAAGAACACGGACGTGGGTTCTAATTCCTCTCTGCCGATGGCTTGCTGTGTGACCTTGGACAAATCACTTGACTTCTCTGCTTCCTCATCTGCAAAATGTGGATTCAATACCTGTTCTCCCTTTTACTTAGACTTTGAACCCCATGTGGGACAGTGACTACATCTGACCTGATTACTTTGTATCTGCCCTAGTGCTTAGAACAGTGCTTGACACATAGTACTTAACAAATACCATAATTACAATTATACCAGCATTTGGCTGTGTTGTCCTGTGACTTGATCTGAAAACTCTCGTTTTTCCAGTGCTGACCTCCATCTCTGGGAAAAGCTGAAATGTGCATAGGCTGCTGTGCTGAGCCAGACACTGGAGAGATTGAGCTGGGCTTTGTGAGTGCCAATTAATGAATGTTTGCACTGCAAAGCAAGGCATACAAGCCCACATACAGCTGCTACCTCTGCTGGGTACCAAGATGATTCTCAAATGAGGAGCTGGTCAGGTTGGGCATCATCAGTACAGGGTACTGACATGGAAATATCTCCCGTATCATAGGGGAGCACTGTACTAAACGCTACCACTCAGTGCTTAGCACAATGCTCTGCACACAGTAAGATCTCAAATATAAGTGATTGAGAAGAGAACTCTTGGCTTCCTTTCCTCAGTTGTGATAAGGAAACTGGAGACAGCCAACTGGTAATTCTTTTTTAATCCTGGTTCAGGATGGGTTTTTTAGGATATTTGTTTATTATGTCAGGCACTGAACTAAGTGTTGGGTAGAAACAAGCTGATCAGGTTGGACACAGTCCATGTCCCACATAAGGCTCACAACCTTAATCCCCATTTTACAGGTGAGGGAACTGAGGCCCAGAGAAGTGACTTGCCGAAGGTCACACAGCAGACAGGCAGTGGAGTCAGGATTAAAGCTCAGGTCCTTCTAACTCCCAGGTCCTCACTCTGATCTGGTTGGCTCTCTTGAATTCCACAAGCTCCAGGGAGCCCACTCATCCCAGCTCTTCCAGGAGCAACCCTGGGCCTGCAGGTGGGCAATATGACCACCTTCTCTCCCCAGAGGAAGCCTATTGCCACCTCAATCTCCCCAGATCCCGGATAGATAAACCATTACTCTGAAACCTCTCTTAGTCACTGGAGAACATATGTATGTTTTTAATTATGCATTTATACATGTCTCTCAACAACCAATTATTTGTCCAGCTGTTTCACCCTGATGTATTCCTACTGCTTCCAGATTTATCTTTGCTCTTCCTATGGCCTTCACTATCTGTAAAATAATTAACTGCCTCTGCCATTGAACTACAAGCCATCTGAGGGCTGGGAGTGGGTGTTTTGCTTCTGTACCTTAAGTCCCAAGCACTTAGTCCAGTGCCTTAGCCTCAGTAGATACTTAATAAATTCTAGGGATTGATAATGGCTGAGTTAAGAATGAAGTCTGGATGCCTGAGTTTAAGTCTGGGCTTCCTTCTCTGAAGCTCTTACCTCAGTCTTCCAATTTTTCTACCCCAGAGAGGCTGGAATAGAAGAAAACATCCAGAAAGAGCATTATGTCACACAGAGAAAATCTGAGGATTGTCTCCTCCTTCTTTTTCTACAGTATATTTGTCAGGGCAGTGCAGTAATAGGCACCATGAAAAGGAGTAGATAAGGTTATTTTCATGTTATTAGGACTTGAAAATGGAATTCAATATTTCTTTTTTTCTGAATCCATGAGCAGGAGTGCTTCAACATAGCTTTGCTCCCCATTGCATTTTTCAAACATATGTTGTTCCCAAACACACTGTCAAAGTTAAAATTAAAAGACCAAATAGCATACATTATAGGAAGGTATTTGTTGTAAAGAAGTGTATAGTCTGCAGTTTAATGGAGAGAGCAGTGAAATGACAGAAGTAGAAAAAATATATACATTTATTTTTAAAAAGCAATGGAAAAACTCCCTATTTCCTAATGGAAATCTGAGAAGGGAAATACATTTAATGTAAATTACCGTAACAAAAATACTGGGTTCCTGAATGATGGATCAATAAAAATAATTGGGGAAGGGAAGGTCACGGCGTCTTCAGACGTTCACTGGGTTTAAAGAGAAAACTGTCTCACGCTGTTATCCCCCAACATTAACCTCATTGTGAGCCGTTTTCAGTGCTGAAGAAGGCAGTGAGGGCACTTGAAATAAATGTTTTGGGAAGAATGCAAGTAGAATTTATTTCCATTTCATTGCCATCACTACTGAGTCCTTTAGGTTATCTGGCAAGCCCTTGCAATCATTACATTGTAAGTTCCTTGTGTGTGGGGAATATACCTTCTGCTTTTTTTTGGTATTTTCCAACTGCTTAATACACTGTATTGCACTCAGAAGGGGCCTAGTAAAATCCCACTGCTACTATCACTACTGAATGATGCATAATAAAGAGTTACAGGGTCATGTTCTTGGGGTTAGTTCAACTGCTGGATAATGAGGAGAATATGCCTAGTCGGGAAGCCCTAGATCTTTTAGAACAACTGGTTCTTGAGAACTGCATCTTTAATCAAAACATAGAACAAATAATAAGGTATTTGTTAAGCACTTACTATGAGCCAAGCACTAAACTAAGCAGGTGTGGATACAAGTTAGGTCAGACACAGTCTCTTTCCCATGTTGGATTCACAGTCTAAGTAGGAGGGTGAATGTGAATTGAATCTACATTTTACAGATGAGAAACTTGGGGTTTAGAAAACTTAAATGATTTGTCCAAGGTCTAACAGGCAAAAGACTGAGCTGAGTTTAGAACTAAGGTTCTCTGATTGTGAGCCTCACCTTAAGGGATAGGGGCCAAGGTTAATTCCCATCTGTACGTTCTCTCCCAGCACTTAGTACAGTGCTTTAATGCACAGTAAGTGCTTAATAAATACTATTAAATACTACTAGAGAAGCAGCGTGGCTCAGTGGAAAAGAGCACGGGCTTTGGAGTCAGAGGTCATGAGTTCAAATCCCAGCTCCACCAATTGACAGCTGTGAGACTTTGGGCAAGTCATTTAACTTCTCTGTACCTCAGTTACCACATTTGTAAAATGGGGATGAAGACTGTGAGCCCCCCCGTGGGACAACCTGATCAAGTTGTAACCTCCCCAGCACTTAGAACAATGCTTTGCATGTAGTAAGCGCTTAATAAATGTCATCATTATTATTATTACTATTACCACTACAACTCTGACTCCCAGGCTGGTGCTGTTTCCAGAAGGCCACATTTTCTCTTTGGAGCAGTGTTATAAACAGAGGATTAGTTTCTGAAGAATAGATATGCTATTTTTACCTAAATTACCGAGTTTTGTATAATGACTTAAATTGCAGGTGAATAATATACTTACATTACTGCAACTAGACTGTAAGCTTTTTGGGGGTTAGGGAACATGTCTGCTAACTCTGTTGTACTCTTCCAAGAGCTTAGTACAGTGCTCTGCCCACAGCAAATGCTCAATAAATATCATTGATTGATATTTATATTGTCAGAGAGGTTCCACAAACTGGTAGGTGGCTTTTCTGTACTGGAAAATAAGTGGATGAATTTTTTTGTTTTTCATAGTATTTAAGTGCTTACTATGTGCCAGGCACTGTGCTAAGCACTGGGGTAGATACAAGCCAATCAGGTTAGACACAATCCCTGTCCCATATAGGGCTCGCAGTCTTTAATCTCCATTTTACAGATGAGGTAACTGAGGCACAGAGAAGTTAAGTACCTTGTCTAATGTCACACAGCAGTCAAATGGCTGACCAGAATTAGAACCCAGATCCTCTGACTCCCTGGCCCAACTTGCCACTAGGCCAGTCTATCTAAAAATTGTGTTTTTTTTAAAAGTTTTTATTCTGAGCCAAGCACTGAACTGAGCCCTCTAACTTCAACTGTGAGCTCCAAATGGGACAGGGACTGTATCCAAGTGTGTGCTTAGTACCTAGCAAGCATTTGGTAAATACTATATTATTATCGAGCATCAGGGTAGATACAATATAATCAGGTAGGATCCAGTCCCTCTCCCACATGGGACTCACAGCCTCCTCTGCTCTCTTTAAATATTTCTCACTTCTTTCCCACTCTTCCTCATCACAACTTTTAAAATGGTTTCTCCCTTTTCCTCATAGCTCCCTTGAGACTTCATGAGGATTCCGGAGCTAGTGCCATAAAGCGGGCTAGTCTTGTAATGTCGAAACTTACATATCGGAAAGCTGAAACTGATAGTGAATTTAGTGTCTTAAGTTGACTACCTCTAACTCCAATAGAATTCTTCCCTACTGTTTCAACAACCAAGAGTTTGATCTTCTTTGGAAATCATGCACTAAATCCAAAGCACTTTCTGATAAAAGGCGATAAAACCACAGAGGGCTTAGGATAAGGGAAACTTTCAGCATAAAAAACAGGAACTTGAGTTGACCCCGTGAGTAATGGGTATATACTCATGATTTCTGATTGATTTTTTTCACAGTGCAATAATAATAATAGTGGCATTTATTAAGCGCTTACTATATGCAAAGCACTGTTCTAAGCACTGGGGAGTTTACAAGGTGATCAGGTTGTCCCACGTGGGGCTCACAGTCTTAATCCCCATTTTACAGATGAGGGAACTGAGGAACAGAAAAGTTGTGACTTGCCCAAAGTCACCCAGCTGACAAGTGGTGGAGCTGAGATTTGAACCGTTGACCTCTGACTCCAAAGCCCATGCTCTTTCCACTGAGCCACGCTGCTTCCCCAACTGTGCAGTGGTGCAACTGAGGCAGCAGTGATCGAAACCACCAGGGAAGATGATGGAATTTATGGGTATCTCTGGCTGGGAAGATATAGAAGTAATAGTAATTATTAAGCATCTACTGTTTGCAAAGTATTGTACTAGGAGCTGGCCAAGAATAGCATGCATAGGAATTAGACATGGTCTCTGACTGGCAAGGGATTCTTAATAAGGTGGGCATGAAGAACCAAGACTCTAAGCTCTTTGTGGGCAGGGAATGTGTCTACCAACTATGCCATTTTGTACACCCCCAAGCACTTGGTACATTGTTCTGTCCACAGTAAGCAACAACTACAATTGATTCATTGAAATGATGCAGAGCAAGGATAAAATAAGAAAAAAGAAAAGCAATAGGGCACTGGGGCTGGAGGAGCCAGGTTTCAGGCTCCTTACGGCTCAATCCAAGTTAGGCTCACAGCTGCAATTGTCACTTGGAATTTATCTTCCGTGGTTGCTGAGTGTTGTTAAGAAGCCAGAGCGGCTTCTCTGCGTGGACCTGGAGAACACTTCCGGGTCCTGAGAGAGGATGCAGGGCCTGTAATCTTGAGCAAATAACTTTTTTTGAGGTCAAGGAAGCCTCTCCCTAAGTCTCGGGTATACCCCAAATAGGATCATTCTCCTAGAAGATTGTTAAACCTTTGGGGCTCCAGGAGGGAATGGAAATAGCTGGATGGTCAAGTGGCATTTTCACCCAACTATTTGTTTTCTTTTTCTAAAATTTATATAGCTGTGGAGAGTGGGGGGAAAAGGAGGTGATTGAGAGCACACCTTATTGGGGTTCCTCATGAATGATAAAGAGTTGGAGCAGTCAGAGAGATGCCTAGGAATAGGATGGGGAAGAATTTAAGGGACTTTGTTCCCTGGAAAACCTTTTATCTGCCTTTAGCCACTAGGGTTCTGTAGAAGCATGAAGAAGTCAGGCTGAGGAACCCTGGAGAAGAGGTCTTTTACGAAGAAACATCCTCTGAGCTCCAAAAAGTTGAGGTGCTCGTGAAAATGAACCTAGGGTCCTCTTAAGGATGAATTCAAACTTCTGGGATTTTAAAGAAATAATTATATTTTTATTTCAAATGATTTCATTGTTGTTTGTTCCTCCCCAGCCCCTATAACAGGTCTGATTAATTAACCTCATTTCTCAAGAGAGGAAATGGAGATGCAAAGAAGTGAAGTGACTTGTCAGGGGTTCCATGATGTCAGCAATAAAACCAGATTTTGGAACCCCCAGCTCCCCAAGCCCCCAGCTGGCTGCTTCACCCCCTGAACTGCCTGGCTCTCATGCTCCTGGACTACCAGGGCCATGGACAGGAAGCCAGTCAGACTTGGGAAAATTCTCTAAAGATCTTCTGCTGCAGGGGATTCCAAAGTCTTTTTAAACAGCACCTGAGCTTCTGGCTCTAGCACATCCCTACCTAAAAGGTTTTGCTTTTGGTTCCTATGATAGAAAGCTTGGATGGAAATAATGATTATTATGGTATTAATTGAAGGCTTATGATGTGCTGAAGCACTGTGTTGACCACAGGGGTAGAAACAAGATAATCAGATCAGAAAGAGCACTTGATCCACATGGGGATCTGAGAGACTGTGTCTCTTATCCCAAATTTTCAGAAGAGGAAACAGGCCCAGAGAGGTTTAGTGATTTGCCAAGGACACACAGCAAGGCCAGTGGCAGAGCTGGGGTGAGAAACTGAGTAGGGATACTATAAATCATTATTGCCCATAGTAAGCACTCAGTAAATACCATTGATTAATTTACATTCAGGAAGTGGTCTGACTATTAAATAAACGTACAGAAACCTCCTGATAAATCTAAAACCCAAATGTCAGATGCAAATCCCAGAGTTTTAGTGCTCTAGATCACAAGCTTCTCTCTAGATGTAAGTTTATTGTGGGTAGGAATGTGTCTGTTCATTGTTACATTGTACTGTCCCAAGCACTTAATACAGTGCTCTCTGCACACAGTAAGCGCTCAATAAATGCAATTGAATGAACTCTAAAAATAGAAATTCAAACTTTTCAGAGACACTGGGGCTGGGTAACTGGGCTCAGGGTCACAAAACAAGAAGAGGAAGAAACCACAACCACCCTTTCTGTCCTTAGTCTTGCTCAGCCTCCTCTATCCCGCTACTCACCCTGTCTTTTCTACTCAGCTACCCACAGGGTAGACAGCGAGTATTGCTTATTCTTCTCCTCCTTCTCCTCCACTCATCCCTACCCTGCTCAAAGAGGTGGATCCCGGGAAAGGGAGTGGAGGGGAAGGAAGGACAGACTGGATCTTCTGCCCACTGAGCAGGTGTGAGGGGACTAGATGGGGAGAGAATGTCTGCCAGCACCTAGAGAGTTAAATCCCTGCACCAGGCCCTCTGTGGTCAGAGACAGCTAGAACAATGCAGGTCCTGTTGGATATTCCAAGACAAGCAGAGACCTGTAGTCAATCTTATCTCACCCCCTGGGCTATAACAGTTTCTCTGTTCCAGTATTTTTAGGCTCAGAGAGGCTTGGGCTATTTATTATACACCGGAGGCCACTAAAGAGGCTGACGGCTAAAAGGCTGCATTTTCTGGGTAACAGAGCCACAAAGAGTGCCAAAATCTAAGGAAATCATTTTCAACAAACTTTGCAGAGGAGTTGGGGCGCCAGGGGGCACGAGGGTGTTTGAGAAAAATCACCTCAAAGAGCTGAGCAGAAAGCATCAGACCAAGTTTCTCCAAGGCTGTTGGGAGAATTGACCAGGGGCTAGCTCTCCTAATAGGAATGGTGGACATGTAGCCCCTGCCTTTTCTCCAATGTGAAACGACAGCAGTTGTTTCAGGAGAGTGGAGAGGGGTCGGGATCTTATTTCACTACCTGTCTTAGTTGATTCTGCATGAGCTGCCTCTTAGGATTGATTTATCTCCCTAACTGTAATCCCGTTGCTTAGAAAAGCCCTTGGCAAGGGAGCCAACTGAACAGTCACCCAGATGTGCTCTGAGGGACAGCTTAGCAGTGCAATGACCTTGGAGCTAAGGATCCCAATTTTAAAGGCCAAAACTGTGGAAGAATGGAAGTCAGAATTCCTGGATTCAGTCCTTTCCTTTTGCTTTGAACCTCTATGGGGTGAGTAGGGATACTATAAATCATTATTTTGATGGTATTTGTTCAGTGCTTACTGTGACCAAGGACTGAACTAAATACAGTGTAAGCAGATCGGACACACCCCCATCCCACATCAGCCTTACACTGAGAGAGAAAACAGATGTCTTTGCTCCATTTTTACAGATGAGGAAACTGAGGCCCAGAGATGTCAAGTGACTTGCCTAAGGTCAGACAGCAAGCAAAGGATGGAGTCGGGATTAGACCTAGTTCCCAGGTCCATGCTCTCTCCACTAGGTTGCTAGTTGGGTGATAACTATCCTGCAAAAAGTTTTTATTGCCCTGTTAATAACCACAAAAATTGCTCTGTTTACAGATCCTAGAGCAACCTGGGAACTCCAAAACAATGGAGCCCAGTATCTGTTTCTCACCCAGGAGACAAATGGCATCTGCCTTCCTCTCCAGGTCCCCGGGTCTTGCTACCATTGTCTTCCATAACTTTTGTACTGAGAACATCATTCCTGCAAAACCAAGATCAGCATGGCATGCTTTCTCAGCACATATAAACTGTTTTCATTTATTTTTGTGCCTTTTAAATTTTTTTTTTTTTGCCATTTTTCAAGTAGTCAATGGTATTTGAACTCCTACTATATGAATGACCATTTAGTCTCTAGCATCTGTTGGATAATTTATATTGTTGGGCATGAGGGAACTGGATCTGAGGTCTTTGGACTCTCTTCCTGTGCTCACTGTACCAGGTGAGAGAGATTAATAAAGGTCACTGTGGTCCAGCAGACCATGGGGGTCTCTTCAATGTCAATTTAGTCAATGATATTTATTGATCACCCACTGTGCGCAGAGCATTGTACTAAACACTTAGGAGGGTACAATAGAGCTAGAAGTCATGATACCTGCCCTTGAGGAGTTTACAATCTACCTCCTAAAATAAATTACAGGCAGGAGGAACCAATGATGTAAATATATATATATGTGTGTGTGTGTGTATACATCTGTGGGAAATGGAGGGGGAGGGATGTGAATACATAAGTACTTGGGTGACACAGAAAAGGCAATGTGACAGATATCAAGTGAGGAAAGAAGAGATTAATCATTAATTTAAATGTTAACCCAAGCAGCCCTCCTAACTTGCCATGGGAATATGGTTGCCTCAGTTTACCTCTCCTAGGAGTGAGTTTTCTCATTTTATGAACAAAGGACCAATTCACTTACCTCCCTTAGCACTGAGGTGAAGAATAAACCATAACTGACCAAGGAAATTGGATGTACAGTGTTATACTGTTCACTAAAAATTAAATGATCATGCAGGGCATGTGACTGGTCAGCCTCCGTTGTACTCTCTCAAATGCTTAATGCAGTGTTCAATTCTCAGTGCAGTAAGAAACTACTGATCAACTATTTGGCTATTCTGGGTATTTGAGCTTTTGTATTTTCAGTTATATTTATTGCTTTTCCAGTAAATTACAAGACTGGAAAAATCTTCAAGCAGTATAAAGCTCTACTTTTGGCAAAGCTGTATACTGTTCAACCTCTATTTTATCATGGTATTCTTTGATAGAGTATGTCATTTGTCCTTTATAGAATCCTTAGGTACAGGGACTCAAGGGTAGAGAGCTAGTATGCAGAAAAGACAAGGCAAGAGCAGACATCTCAAGATTTCCTGGATGACTGAATTTTCTTCATGCATTTGGAAGCACAAATTATCTCTGTAAATGTAAATGGCAAAGCAAACTTCTGTTGTATTTTCTTATTTTCTTGCTTTTGTGCAGTGCACTATGTTCTGTGGATACTCATTAATTAACATTACTACTAATATGTGTACCCAATGCTTTCCCCTGCCCAAAGCACAGTATGACTTCATACAGAGAAATATATCAATAAGAGGGTCCCGTATTAGAACTGTAATCATAAGAGCAGGGTACACATGTCTGGCTACTGTTTTACTCTCCCAAGTGATTAATACAGTTTTTAGCACTCTGATACTCAATAAATGCCATTGATTGATTTTGATTATGCATTTTTTGGCTGTGAAAAATACCATCCCAAGATTCTCGTGTTCATTCTCAATCAGTAGTATTTATTGAACAACTTTTGGGTGCAGAGAAACCACTGTACTAAATGTGTATGACAGTAGGATACAGGGAAGAGATATAATCCCTGACTTCAAGGTGCTTTCAATCTAAGGTGGAGACAAACACAAAATAATTTACAGAGAGGAGGAAAAAGGGAATGGAAAGATGAGTAGGTGAATACAGTGTGTATATATAGGTAGAGTGCTTAAATCAATACATGTAAATGCTACAGGTGGCTAAGTGCAAAAGTGGTGCAGTAATCAATCAATATTTGAGTGTTTACTCTTTGCAAAGCATTGTACTAAGTGCTGGGAAGAGTACAATAAAACAATGTTGGTAGACACGTTTCCTGCCCACAGCAAGCTTAAGGTAGTGGAGAGAAGAAAATTAATTGAAGAAAGCCTCCTGGGAGTGGTGGGATTTCAAGAGGGCTTTGAAGCTAGGGAGAACAGTGACTAGAAGATGTGAATTGTGGAGGGAGTTTCAGGCAGAAGGAAGGGCACAAGCAAGGTGAGAGTTGAGAACAAGACACAGTGAACTGGGGAGCATGGGAAAAGTGGAGAGTGAAAGCTTGGAGCTGATGAAGAGAGCTGATCAGTAAGGGCCATCTCCAAGGAGATTGCAGCCTCGATTGATACTAAACTTTGTTGGTTCACCTGGGCAGACATAAATGCTAATCTTTCATTTTGAGTGAGGGGGCGTGAAGGGAACTGGGATTTAGGGATAACATAGACTGGGAGGGGTCAAGCTTTAAAGAGGTAGCAGGTCTGAAGACCTCCATCTTTTGTCTTTTTGGCCTGGGCTGGAAACCAGAGACTTGGGGTAAGTGAGGCTGGTAGTTCAATGAATCAATCAAAGGTACTGAGCTCTTCCTATATGCAGACCCCTCTCAGGATCGCACCTGGAGAGTTTCCAGTACTCTACCAGTCCTGGCTTTGGGATGGAGAGTCAAGCAGAGGCAGAGAAGCAGCATGGGTAGTGGAAAGAGCCTGGGCTTGGAAGTCAAAGATCGTGGGTTCTGATCCTGGCTCCGCCACTTATCAGCTGTGTGACTTTGGGCAAGTCATTTAACTTCTCTTTGCCTCAGTGACCTCATCTGTAAAATAGGGATTAAGACTGTGAGCCCCACGTGGGGCAACCTGATTACCGTGTATGTACCCCAGTGCTTAGAACAGAGCTTGGCACATAGTAAGCGCTTAACAAATACCATCATTATTATTATACCCATTCCTTTCCTGGCTTGGGCAGTGGCTAGCGAGTGGAAGGCAATCTGTTAGAAGTCAAAACTCACCCATGCTGGGCAGCAGCAGCAGCATGGGAGAGAATCGAGGGCAGTGACTCAGGTTTACTATGCGGAAGAAGGCAATGGTAAACCACTTCCATATTTTTGCCAAAAAAACTCTATGGATGTACTACCAGAATGATTGCAGAGGGGGGCATTCTGGGAGAGATGTGTCCGGGGAGTTGCTATGGGTAGGAGATGACTCAACAGCAAAGGACAAGACTATATGCAGAGCACTGTACTCAGCACTTGGGAGAGAACAGGTAGGTGTGTTCTCTGCCCACAAAGATCATACATTCTAAACGGGGAGACAGACAAAATAAATTATGGCTATACATATAAATATGTGCTGTGGGACTGAGGGTGGGGTGAATATCAAGTGCGTAGAAGATACAGATCCCAAGTTCATAGGCAACAGAGAAGGGAGAGGGAGAAGGAGAAATGAGAGCTTAGTTGAGTTGACTTCAGCTAAAACCACTGTGGGGGCTATCACTTCTCCCCGCTCCACAAGGAGTGTTTCCCCGTCACCTGGCTCTCAGAGGTGGGTGATACTTTTCGGAGTGACTGCGGAGAGGCAGGCTACATCTGCAAATGGTCAGCCAAGTCTTTGGTATCATTCTTGAGAGGGACAATAAACCTCCTTTTTTAGGGTTTGCTTTTGAGATGGTGATCCTTTTCCTTGACTGCTTCTCTAGTGGTTATTTATTATTCTCTCAGACTTTCAGAGATCCAGACAGGAAAGAATAACTCAGCTTTCACCTCTCCTCCTCCTTTCTGGGTGCTAAGTGCTTTGAAAAATCAGAGTGACCTAAGGAAACAGGAGAGGAGATATTAACGGGGGAGATGGAGGGAATAGCTGGTCTGGGCATAAGAATCATTTTTCATGATGCCTCCACTTGGAGTTTTTCAGTGGCAAAGACTGATGTGATGACTCAGTTTGCTTTTATAGACTGAAACCTTTGTGAATTCCACCGGTGAGCAACAGATCAATCACTGCCCAGAGAGGTGAGGGGAAAAAGCCATTTCCTTTTCCGAGTCTCTAATCGAATCGACTTTTGTAACCCAATCACATAAATGACGGTGGCCAGTAGAAACCAAGCAACTGGTTATGTTGGAAATTAGGTAATGATCAAGATGGGCTATTCTCACTGTGGCTCAGGATCTGTAACTAGGTGCCATGAGATGGTAATGTCCATTTTGTTCCTTTTTTTGTGTTAGGGTTACAAGCTTAGTGGGGAAGGGAGTGCAGGAGAGGGGACCAGCAAATGATTTTTAAGATCTGCAAGATGAGGCTGGGCTCTGGCCCTGCTTTAAAACACCCAGATCCCTTTGATTCTGGTGGCCCCAACATTAAGGCATTCCAACATGGACTCAACGACCCAGTGTGACAAGCTGGGGTTCGGGGCTGAGGAGAAACAGGCTCCAACAGGCTGCTTGGGGAATGAGTGACAACTCTTGAGCCCGCCTCTTCCAAGCCGTTGCCTGGCTCCCGTTGTGCTAGCGAAAGGGCTGATTTCGTCATGCTGGGTCTTATGCTGGCTCTTGAGGAGTGGCAGCAAATTTCCACGAAAGGTGTTTTCTCCCCACTCCGAAGTATTTGTGAGGTTTTTAACTAGAAAATATGTCCGTGGCCTGTACCAATTCCCATGTTAAACACCCGCCTTCATCATTCATTTTTATTACTCTGTCTAAACACAGACTGTTTCAATGAAGGCCGTTTTACAGCATACAATAAAATTGATTCATTACTCATTTTCCTCTTATTATCTTTCAATTGCTATAGCTCTTGATGCTGTTTAAAGTGGACATTAGGCTTTGGTAGCCAATGCATTACAGTAACACAATTGATGATAACACTTAAAGCCCTCGAGCTGAGAGACAAGGGAGATGCTCTCTCCCCTAATCCCTTTTGTGCCGTTCAGCTTTTCATCACACTTATTCTAATTTTGTCTCATTATGCCACCCATTTTTCACAGGAAATTCTTCCCTCCCTACCCCGTATGATGCCTCCTTGTTTTTCTGCAATAGCCACAGGCTCCACTTGGGTGCCATAATTGCCTTTTAGCAAAATCAAAACAAAAAAATACCTCCCCACATTCACAGTTCTGATGAAGTAGGATTTCTCCTGGGACGGGCGGCAGCAGCCACCGCTGAAAATTAAGTCCAGAATTCAATTCCAATGTAGGTTGGAAGCAGTGCTGTTTTGGCTGGTTGACAGGTGGTTCTGTGGCCATCCAAATTTGGGATTTGAATTGAGTCCCTACATTTACCGCCTCTGAGATTACCCTCCCTCTGGCCTGCCTCTCCCTTCCACTAGTTGACCAAGTATTGAAAGGGAGCTAAATGTCTTACTCTCCCCTGAACCTGCAGGCTAAAGAGGGTTTGCCATTTAAAAGGCAATAAAACATTTTTCAGATCCAGATTACAGATGAATGTTATTCCTAGTAGTAGCATGTATTGAGCACCTGGAGTGGCACCCTGTACTTGGTGCTTGGGAAGGACAGAAAGTGCTCACATTCTTATGGAGGAAGACAAAAATAAAAATATTTACAAGACTAAAAATATTGAAATCATTGAAGACTCTTAAATGCCTGAGAGTGAAGGAGGGTGTAAATAAGTTTATAAGTTTATAATAAGTTTACAAGTGCTAGAGCTGTCGTGCTGGTACATGCCTCAAAATCTCCCTTGTGAGCTAAGGAGAGGGCACCAGGTGTTCTTTCCATTTTACAGATGAGAAAATTGAGGCCCAAAGATGAGCCCTGGGCTTATCCAAATTGATAGCAGAACATTGGATCGCTCCATGGCCCCAGATCCCATTACCCCCCCCCCAGGCCCACCTAGGGTTCTTGGACTTTTTGCAGTGGAAAAGTGAGTTTGCGTTTGCTCTGATCACACAAAACCCTATCACAGTGCTCCAACCACCTTTCCCCCGGTCCAGACTTGTAATTTTGTCTGTGCTCCCACGTACCTCGCTTCATTTGCACTTACCTTCCTCACCAAATGAAAGGTTGTTGAGGGCAGGGACCTTTCCATTTTGGTCAGGGACAGAGAGGAACAGGGGCATGAGGCAAAACCAGATTTCCTAGCCAGAGCAGCATAATAGGTAGATTTGATGAGATTTTTAGGGGACTATAGCTTTGGAGTTGTCTCTTCTGGCCAGAAAAATTGAAATTGATCAACCTTGCGGAATTTCAGAAAGCCTGTCAGTCCACCTCTTCCACCCCCAACCCCAGCCTCTGTAGTTGAAGTTTTTCCATGGAGACAGGTGAAATGTAAAGACATTCACATAAACTGAGCCAGCTTTTTCTCTGCTCAAAAAAGTGCCCAAAAATTGATTTTTGGGTCTGCATCAGCGGTAAGAGTGCTGTGCACGTTAATCTTGGAGACTGGAATTGGGAATTCTGAAAAGCTGCTGGTTGGGGCAGGATGAAGGTAGATCTTGAAAAATGAATCCTCTTTCCCCTAATTGATCTGTTCCTAATTGCCCTCCTGCTAAACCTGGTTTTTAATCCCTATTTTACGGATGAGAAAACTGAGGCCCAGAGGTGTTAAGTGACTTGCCCAAGGTCCTTCAGCAGGCAAGTGGTGGAACTGGGATTAGAACCCAGGTCCCCCAACTCCCAGGCCTGTGCTTTTTCCCGGCAGCAACATATTTATATGAAAACAAATAATACACATAAGGTCTAGGTATCTGGGTAGTTGAGCGGGAGAGAAGAGAGCATGAAGGTCATGGGAGGTCCAGAGTGAGGTGAAGTCAGTTGGGATGAATCTGGAACAGATTGATCTAGGGAGTGTAGCAAAAATTTTTGGTGGATTTGGAAGAGAGAGTGAGAGAGAGTGTTTCTGTTTCTAGAGATTGGATTTCAGGAATGGACTCTCCCACATCCGAAAAACAAAAATGCCTCAAATTCCAGAGTCAACATAGAGTATCATTCAGAATGTGGATGGAAGTAAAGCCCTCCTAAGCAGCTAGTCTAACACTTTTGATAATGTAGTATATGCCCAACCCAGCAGACGAATACTGGCTAGTGCTTCAGTTTCTCTTTTTGATGCACGCACCAAAAGAGTCTATGGAAAATAGGTCAGTCGATTTCCTGAATGCAACAGAAATGTGAAGACAAAGCTAGACTGTTTGAGAATAAAATAAGGATTGAAATTCCACAGTATCCTTACCTGCTTAAGTGTTTAAGCTTTAATCATCAAATGGCGGTAATGTATTTATTTAGCACTTACTATATACTAAGCTCTGCAGTAGATACAAGGTTACCAGACCAGACACAATCCCTGTCCCACAGCAGGCTTCACAATCTAGCTTACCCCATTTTATAAATGAGGAACTGAGTCCCAGAGAGGTTAAGTGACTCACTCAAGGTCACCCAGCAGGCCAGTGGCAGAGTTGGGTGTAGAACCCGGTTTCCTCACCCCCAGTTCTGTGGTCTTTACACAAGCCTTAAAAGCTGGAACTACCGTGTCCCGCGGACAGGTGCTGGGGCTTCTCAGCCTCAGTTTGAATTCATCCTGATTTGCGCCTTGTTACACTCTGGTCATGAAATTTTATCCCCTAACCTTGAGTGTGTCCCCTCTCTCAGTTCAAACATGCAATAATAAGTTGGCCTTTTTTCCTTGCCTTTTTGGATTCCCATTTGGAGCTGGAGTTGGTCCGATTTTCTAGCCTGTCTGCAGAATGCTGCTTGCTGCATATTATGCATCACTGTCTTTGTTTATGCTAATGTAATAAACTCTCCCTTGTGAGTTCTGGCTAAACATGGCATTAAACAGTCAGCAACAGATTCAATTATTTTACCAGCAGGAATGACGTGTTTACTTAATCTCTCTTTTAAGACACTGCCATGCTGAGAAAGGTGTTTGATCCAGGCTTCTTTTTGAAAGCATCAGGAAGTCACCATTGTTAATCAGATCACACAAAGATGATGGCTGGATGGTCTGTCAGCTGAGTTGACTTTGGCCTTGTAAAATTGGGAAAAGGAGTTCCAGGAAGAAAACCATGCAGTAACCTTACACACATAAGCGAGGGAAGGCTAGTAAAAAGTGTACAGGACGGGATGGGCAGGGATCATGTCTTTTTTAATGGTACTTGTTGAGTGCTTACTAAATGCCAGGCATTGTACTAAGTGCTTGGATAGATGCAGGCTAATCAGGTTGGACACAGTCCCTGTCCCACATGAGGCTCACATTTTTAGTCCCCATTTTACAGATGAGGGAACTGAGACCCCCAAGAAGTGAAGTGACTTGCCCAAGGTCACATAACAGACAGGTGGTAGAGCCAGTATTAGAACCCAGGTCCTTCTGAGTCCCAAGCCTGGGTTCTATCCATTAGACCATGCTGCTTACTAACTCTATTATATTGTATTCTCTGAAGCGTTTAGTCCAGGGCTCGGCACACGTTAAGTGCTTAGCAAATACCGCTGATTGATTGATTCTAATTCCAGCTCCACCACTTGTCTTCTGTGTGACCTTGGCCAAGTAGCTTAACTTTTCTGCAACTCAGTTTCCTCTTCTGCAAAATGGGGATTAAAATACCTGTTCTCCCTCTGTCAGACTGTGAGCCCATTGTTGGGATAGGGTCTGTATCTGATCTGATTGTATTGGATTTATCCCAGCACTTTGCACAGTGCTTGGCATTTAGTAAGCACTTAACAAATACTGCAATCATTATTATTTATAAGTGAGGGGACAGGGCCCCAAGCTGACTCTATCTCAGCAGGTAAGGCTGCCCAACCCAGGCTCGGTTCCATCTCGATGGCATGTGTTCGGTCAGAAACCCCTTGGACATAAGAGGTTCTGGGCTCATTCTACAGGGCCAATTTAGGGAGAGGAATTACTGTCTTAATCAATCAATCTATCAGTGGTCTTTATTGAGTACTTACTATGTGCAAAGCACTGTACTATGTGCTTGGGAGAGTACAACAGAATGTTCCCTGCCCATAATGAGTTTACAGTCTAGAGGGGGAGACAGACATTAATATGAATAAGTAGGTAATTTATAATATATAAAAGATATGTGCATAAGTGCTGTGGGGTTAGGGTCACAGATCCAGTGTATATGAGAAGCAGCGAGGCCTAGTGGCAAGAGCCTGGGCTTGGGAGTCAGAGGACATGGGTTCTAATCCTGGTCCCACCAATTGTCTGCTATGTGACCTTGGGCAAGTCACTTAACTTCTCTGTGCCTCAGTTACCTCATCTGTAAAATGGGGATTAAGACTGTGAGCCCCACATGGGACAACCTGATCACCTTGTATCCACCCCAGCACTTAGAACAGTGTTTGGTACTTAGTAAGCGTTTAACAAATACTATCATTATTATTACTAGGAATGAGAGCAAATCGGGGAAAAGAGGACTTAATTGGGGAAGTCCTCTTGGAAGAGATTATAAATCATATTTATTGAGTGCTTACTGTGGGTAAAGCACTGTTCTAAGCCCTTGGGAGAGGAGATGAGACCTAAACAATGCTTTGAAGGTGTAGAGAGTGGGTGTTCTGGCATATATGGAGGAGAAGGGAATTCCAGGCTAGGGGGAGGACATAGGAAAGGGGTCAGTGGTGAGAGAGTTGAGATCGGAACACAGTGAGTAAGATGATGCTAGAGGAATACCAGGAAATAAGTCCAATCTTTTACCCCATCTATAGAAAAAGTCTCATTCCAACCCAGAAGTGGAATCCCGGGTCAAGCGATCTGCTCAAGGCACCAAACCTGTAGTGCCAGACATGTACCTAGCCCTGCCAGCTAGCTCTCCAAGGATTAGCACAGCCATGTACATTCATTCATTCAATCAATCATATTCATTGGGTGCTTACTGTGTGCAGAGCACTGTATTAAGTCCTTGGGAGAGTACAATACAACAATAAACAGATATATTCTCTGCCCACAACGACATACCCTCCATCTGTTTCACACACACACATCCACCACAGACGCACATTCACCAGAGCCTCTAGATGTGGGCTTGCAAGAGCCACTGAGACTAGAGGGTCCAGCCACTGCTGCCATGCCGGAAACTAGAGGGGCCAGCTAGATGACCACACAACCTCTCAGTCCCTAACCACTTCTTCAAACAGGGATATCAAACCCTCAAAATGGGAGGAGGGGGGAAACACCCTTGTTTCTGCCACACTGTGGAGATCAGCAAGTAGAAAGAACAGATCAAAAAGATCAAAAACCAGAGAGGCAGCATCGAGGAATTTATTTTGATTTATTCTGACAGGAACAGTTTATCTTAGTGATTGAGGAAACACTTCATAGTAGGCCAGCATTTATTCTTCAGTAAACAGACATTTGAGCACGGAATTCTTAGCTCTGTGAATTGCATGGGAACTCAGAGCTATTGAATCTTGGTGGAGAAAAGAATGGAACAGTTCTTCTAGTTGGCATATTAAGGAAAAGAGAATCAGAAAGAATTTGCTCTGGCATCTTTGGATGGTGGTATTGTCTTTGATGGTTCAGCTCGTTGTTCTGTCAAGGGGGCTGAGTCAAGGCTTGAGTTCTATCATTCCCGAACAACATTTACCATCCAGTCCCTGAATTATCACAGTGCACTGCTGATTCCTCTAGCCTCACGACCTCCAACCCTCCAGGGTAAAACCTCTGGACAGCAATTCATAGCGGGGAGACTAAATTAACATTTCTAAAGAGGCCTTATGATTCTTCCCTAAAAAGAGTCTTCATAAGGGAAAACTGTTTTGTATTATGAGGAAAAAAATAGAGAAAGGTTGTTGATTTCAAATATTGTGGAAGCTACTGAACAATCAACAAATACCATAGGGATATAATTATCTCCTGAAAGATAGAGTATACAGCTAGACAGACTATAATACAGTGATGAAAGATATATTAAAAGGGAGTTTGATGAAGCCTCCAGGGCATTATTCCCAACTTTGGAGGTAAGACTGCAGCATACTCATATTGGAAACCAATCCCCTTCCCCATAAAGTCAAATCTGATCCAAAACACCCAGGAAGGAACAATAACTGAGTTAATATGCTGTCTGAAATGTCAACACCTTCAGTATTTTCTCCTTGGCACTAAAGCTGGTCTTCACATCTGTAATTGGGCAATTCAGATGGAATAATTCTGCTTTTGCCGCAATTTCTCAAATGAGGGAAAAAGGAGGAATTTGGGGGCTTGAGTAGTCTAGGTGGGCTGTCTACTCTGTCCCACTTCACCAGGTAATTATCACCTCTACCCTCACACTATGATGTGCAGACTTGTAAAGGATCTTGCAGTTTAGAAATGATCTTCAGTGCCTGTGTAGACAGCATTATATTTTCCAGGGGTGATTTTTCTTGTTTCGGAGTAGAAACACACTTCATTTTCACTTCACTTGTCAGCTGTGTGACTTTGGGCAAGTCACTTAACTTCTCTGTGCCTCAGTTACCTCATTCGTAAAATGGGGATTGAGTGTGAGCCTCTCATGGGACAACCTGATCACCTTGTAGCCCCCCAGCACTTAGAACAGTGCATTGCACATAGTAAATGCTTAACGAATACCATTATTATTATTATTATATCAGATAGATGCAGTCCTTGTTCCAGAGGGGCTCACAATGTAAGAGGTAGGGAGGTGAGGAAACTAAAGCCCACAGGGAGATTAAAGGAGGTTGCCCAACAGACCAGTGCAGAGTAGGTCTAGGACCCCAGGTCTCATGATTCCCACTCTTATGCTTTTTCCACTAGGCCGTGTCACCCCTACCTAGAAAAGTTGTCATGCCGGTACCTTGGTGGCCTGCCTCCTCTTCCAGAAAGCTACAGAAACCGCCTGTGCTTGTACCTCTATGCCATGGTTATCAATTCAGAGTAATGCTAACAAAACACCCATCCCCTCTCTGCCTCCGCAGAGCAGAGGCACTGGTGATAGGGAGTAAACCAGATATTGAAATGCAGTTGTGCCCAAAGGAATCATGGTTGGAGCCAATATGAGAATCCAAGAAAACCTGATTTCTAAAACTGATTTCCAATCATATTCACCCCCCACGCCTCACTTCAAACTAACAAGGATCCACTCTTTTCTGTCAACCACTGTCAACCATTATTATTGTTAAGCATTTAGATAGTGATTGAAAATTTTCAATATGCTTTTGAACACTAATTAGCCATTAACCATTGACAGGTGGTTAGTACCACATTTTCTTTCACATCTGAAATTGATGTGACTGATCCATGGATGAAAATGTAAAAAAAGCTCTTTTTTATCCTCCCAAAGAGATAGACTTTTTTAAAAAAATCAAATGCATTACTGGTTTGAAATGCTGCTGGGAAATCAATTGAGAAATTAAAATGAGTGATAATCATAGTGTGCCACTCAGGTGGTGCATTTAACATACATATTTTTAGAAGTGGATTACTTTTTAAAGATTGTTGTAATTATGGTATCACAAGGAAGACAGCCTAAATCTGTTGTAGGTGAGGGTGCGGATGGAAGGATACTTGGGTTTGGTAATTTTGTTCTCCTTGGCCTGCCTCTTTGCAGGATATGAACCCCAGACAAATGCCATTTGCCCAAGAAACTACTGATTTTTCAGACATGAGTGGGGCAGAGCTGTCCAGTTCAACTTCCTACCCAGAGACTAAAATGACCTCTCCTCCTTCCTTTCACCTTCCCCTCAGCCAGCTCAATCACCTGTGACCCTTCCCAGCCTCCCCTGGTGTCATCTGAATATGCCCCCGCAATCCGCTTCAGTGAGAATGTAAACACTGTACCGCAGTGTTCCTTAATAACTACCATAGTTTATTCCACTGCCTAATTAACTAGCTGTTCCCCACCCAAATAGTTTGAATTTTCCATTTTCTCTCCCAGCACTCCTTGTCTTGCCCGCCCATGAATAATTCCCCTCCCCATCAAGTTTCCTCCTCAAGTGTTTATTGTGTGCTTTTTGCTGCCTCTTTTGGATGCTGAACACACCGAAGGTTTTAATGAAGGCCACAAGCGTGGAATAGTGAAGTCCAGAACACCTTTATTTGGCACAACAGAGCCCAGCATTTATACAATGACTTCAGCACCTCCCCCCTAGTCACTTTTCCCTGGGCTCCATTTTTATACTCTCCCGATACCCAATTAACACCCCATTAAATCACAAGCCTGCAGTGTATTTGCAGTATGCTTCGCTTCAACCCCTGGTTGCTGCCTTCATCGCAAATGAGACAGTCCCTTTGGTTTTCAGGTTAGGGAGTAGAGTATAGAGCAAGGAGCTGCCTGTGTGTAAGTGTTCTCAGTTCTGCTCCGAATCCGAAACAATCCCCTTCACTCATCAATCAACCGATCAATCATTTGTATTTATTGAGCACTTCTTTGTGCACAGCACTGTACTTAACTCTTGGGAGAGCACACTATAACAGGTTGAGACTGAAAGCTCATTCTGGGCAGGGTACATGTCTACCAACTCTGTTGTATTGTGCTTGCCCAAGTGTTTAATACAGTGTTCTGCACACCTTAAGCTCAATAAATGCCACTGATGATAATTATTATGGTGTTTGTTGAGCACTTACCATGTGCAAGCACTATTCTAAGTTCTGGGGTAGATATAAGATTATCAGTTTGGACACTGTCCCTGTCCCGCATGGAGCTCACAGTCTAGGTAAGAGGGAGTAGGATTTAATTCCCATTTAACAATCAAACAATGGTATGTATTGAGCACTTACTATGTACAGAGCATGGTATTCATTCATTCAATCATAGTTATTGAGCACTTACTGTGTGGAGAGCACTGTACTAGGCACTTGGGAAGTACAAGTTGGCAACATATAGAGACGGTCCCTACCGAACAGCGGACTCACAGTCTAGAAGGCGGAGACAGACAATAAAACAAAGCATATTAACAAAGTAAAATAAATAGAATAGTAAATATGTACAAGTAAAATGAATAGAGTGAAAAATCTGTACAAACATATATACAGGTGCTGTGGGGAGGGGAAGGAGGTAGGGCGGGGGGGATGAGGGGGAGAGGAAGGAGGGGGGCTCAGTCTGGGAAGGCCTCCTGGAGGAGGTGAGCTCTCAGTAGGGCTTTGAAGGGAGGAAGAGAGCTAGCTTGGCGGATGTGCGGAGGGAAGGCATTCCAGGCCAGGGGGAGGACGTGGGCTGGGGGTCGACGGTGGGACAGGCGAGAATGAGGCACGGTGAGGAGTTAGTGGCAGAGGAGCGGAGGGTGTGGGCTGGGCTGTAGACAGAAAGAAGGGAGGTGAAGTAGGAGGGGGCGAGGTGATGGAGAGCCTTGAAGCCGAAGGTGAGGCGTTTTTGCCTGATGCGTAGGTTGACTGGTAGCCACTGGAGATTTTTAGGAGGGGAGTAACATGCCCAGAGCGTTTCTGCACAAAGATGATACGGACAGCAGCGTGAAGTATAGATTGAAGTGTGGAGAAACTGGAGGATGGGAGATCAGAGAGGAGGCTGATGCAGTAATCCAGTCGGGATAGGATGAGAGATTGAACGAGCAGGGTAGCGGTTTGGACGGAGAGGAAAGGGTGGATCTTGGCGATGTTGCGGAGGTGAGAGCGGCAGTTTTTGGTGACAGATTGGATGTGAGGGGTGAACGAGAGAGCAGAGTCGAGGATGACACCAAGGTTGTGGGTTTGTGAGACGGGAAGGATGGTAGTGCCGTCACCAGTGATGGGAAAGTCAGGGAGAGGGCAGGATTTGGGAGGGAAGATAAGGAGTTCAGTCTTGGACATATTGAGTTTTAGATGGCGGGCAGACATGCAGATGGAGATGTCTTGAAGGCAGGAGGAGACATGAGCCTGAAGGGAGGGAGAGAGAGTAGGGGCAGAGATGTAGATTTGGGTGTCATCAGTGTAGAGATAATAGCTGAAGCCGTAGTAAGTAGTAGTAAGGCCATGGGAGAGTGCAATACAACAGCATTACTAGACACGTTCCCTACCCATAATGAGCTTACAGTCCTCTTTCCAGGAAACTGAGGCACAGAGAAGTTAAGTGACTTGCCCAAGGTCACAGAGCAGTTAAGTGGAAGTCCTCTGACTCCCAGGCCTGTGCGCTTTCCACTCACCCATCCTGCTTCTTATGATAATGATGATGGTGATGCTCAGGTGGTTGTGTTTGAGCACAGAGTATAAGTGATGAGGAAAGGAGTTCTCTTTCCCCATGAGCTCAGTGGAAAACTTGGGACTCTAAGGCCACATTTTTACAAAGCTGAGTGAAAGAATTACTAAGGCAATTATCCATTTTTTGAGTTAATTACCTCCATTCTTCATTTCGCTTTTCTGGGAGGAACCTGGCTGAACTCCGTGAGTTTCTCTGAAATTGAATATTATTATTGCTTATTAAGCATTTAGGAGCATAGTATTGCTTATTATAAGCATTTACCATCTGTCAGGTTCTAGCTGTGGCCTAAGCTCTGCATAGGAACAGAGAGGAATGTGGGGAGAGAGGAGGAAGAGAGAAAAGGGGGTGGGGGGAAAGAGTATGTGTGTGTGTATAAAACACTTCACCAGTTCAGTTTTCCCTTCTTGTCTTTACAGTCAAAGAGATGGAAGGAACTGTGCAAACTGTGAGCCCCATGTGGGACAGGGACTGTGTCCAACCTGATTAGCTTTCATCTACCCCAGCACTTAGAACAGTGCTTGACACCTAGTAAGCACTTAAGAAATACCATAATCAATCTCTGGAGAACCTGGGATGTCTAAGGCAGGCAACCAATGGAAGTGGGCTGATCCTTATTTATCAACTTCCTTCAGAATTTGCTCCCACAGTTTATAAATGTATTCCTGAGTTACTCAGATTGGCAGCGACAGTCCTCATCCCCTTGGATAACTGTGCAAACCAGCTTTGTGAAGTAATGGAGACTTGGCCTTGGAGTTGAAATAATGTCAGCTGTTTGGAAATTGCCCTTTTGCATTATTACTGTGAGACAGCAGTGGTTAGTTCTTCCTCTCAAAGTGTTGACACAGGAAACAGGAAGTGAAACATGCTAGATCTGAGCTTGTTACTCTGCCTCCCTGTTTCTTCATGTTGACTGTATTGTTCAACTTCGGTCAAAACTCAATTATCCGGAAGGCACAGGACCAAGAGTAGGGTGGTTACCAACAGAGGGGATTGCTTTTTTTTTCTTTTCTTTTTATTGAAATGTGGGTTACACTGACTGCATCTCCTGTAAATGATGAAATTAAAAGTTGGGAAAGTCTCACAGATTTCAGGTGCTTCTTCCCTCTGGTTGGAGTCGAGCCATAGATACATTAGTGTCCATTTTATGTTGACACAGAACTTTGAAGTAGAGTACAGTGCTCCACCTTCTATGAGCTCATTTATGCTGCAGTGTCCCTGGTCATGTACAACTGAGGAATTTCTGGGCTAAATTACAGTAAGTGGCCTTGTGCCTCATTTCTGCTGAGTCTTCATTCGAACTTGTCTTTTCTCCTTTGGCTTAAAATCTTTCGGAAGCATTGTTTGAGAACAGAGATTATGCCCGCCAACTCTGTTGTACTCTCCCATGTGTTTAGTGCTCAGAAAATACCATTGATTAATAGATTGATTCATTGTACATGTACTTACTCCCCTCATCTCTTTGGTAGACAAGAATGTCCTGGGCCCACCCAAAAAAATACATATATATATAGTGCCTTTTCACAGAGCTCAAAAGACTTTATTCAGTTTAGTAGTAGTCATTGTAGTAATAGTATTTATTGAGCATTCTCTGAGTGCAGTGCACTGTACTTAACTCTTGAAGTATGAAGCAAGTTGCTCACAGGGAACTTAAATGGCTGGCAATGCTGGGCATGTGTACCAGGAGGGCAGGCCCCAGCCAACTGGCTGGCACACCCCTGAGTTGGCTGCACATGTCGGTTCCTCATCTTCTCCAGTTAGGACTGCAGGTCCAGAGCATCATGCCATCATCCTGGATCCTCTGCTGTCAGCAAACCTTCCCCATGTCCAGCAGAGCTAAAAAGCTGTGGGGTGGGGCCTACCTGTGGGACGGAGAGGGCACGAGGGACTGTTGGACTCAGCAGTGCTGGTGAAGGTTGGTGACTGAAACAGGTCTCTCACAGTCAATCAATCAAGCATATTTATTGAGCACTTACTGTGTGCACAGCACTATACTAAGCACTTGGGAGAATACAATATATCCGGGTTGATAGACATGTTCCTTTCCCACAAGGAATTTACAGTCTAGAGGGGGAGACAGACATTAAAGTAAATTATAGATATGTACATAAGTGCTGTGGGACTGAGGATGGAGTGAATAAAGGGTACAAATCCAAGTGCAATGACAACACAGAAGGGAGATGGAGTAGGGGAAATGAAGGCTTAATTGGGGAAAGCCTCTTGGAGGAGATGTAATTTTAGTAAAGCTCTGAAGGTGGGGAGAATGATAGTATGTCAGATATGAGAAAGGGTAAGTTTCAGGCCAGAGGAGAGGGACATGGTGAGATAGATGAGACTGGGGTATAGAGAGCAGGTTTGTGTGCTGGGTTGTAGCAGGAAATCAGCAAGGTAAGATAAGAGAGTGCAAGGTGATTGAGTGCTTTAGTACCAATGGTAAGGAATTTCTGTTTGACGTGGAGGTGGATGGATAACCACTGGAGGTTCTTGAGGAGTGAGAAATTATGGACTGAACTTTTTAAAAAAATGATGTGGGTGGCAGAGTGAAGTTTGGACTGGCGTATGGAGAGAGAGGAGGCAGGGACGTCAAGCAGGAGACTTATGTAGCAAGCATGGTGGGATATGTATTTGTAAAATGGGGATTAAGACTGTGAGCCCCACGTGGGACAACTTGATCACCTTGTAACCCCCCCAGTGCTTAGAACAGTGCTCTGCACATAGTAAGCACTTAACAAATGCCATTATTATTATTATTATTTATGTATATTAATGTCTGTCTCCTCCTCTAGATTGTGAGCTCATTGTGAGCAGGGAATGTATCTGTTGCTGTATTGTACTCTCCCAAGTGCTTAGTACAGTGCTTTGCACACAGTAAACACTCCATAAATACAATTAAATGAATGAATGATAGGATAAGTGCTTGGATAAGCAAAGTAGCAGTTTGGATGGAAGGAAAAGATGGATTTTAGTGATGTTTAAAGATAGAACCTACAGGGTAGATTGAATATGTGGGCTGAGTGAGAGAGATGAGTTGTGGATAATGCCAAGGTTATGGCTTGTGAGACAGGGAGGATAGTGGTGTTGTCTACAATATGCTATTCTTTCACCCATTATCACTAGACTCCCCACTACCGTGCAAACAAAAACACCTGGTTGCGCCAGGCTCGAGACAAGCTGAAGGCCTGTTTTGATCCATTTCATTAGTAAAATGCAACTTGTTGCTTCCAATTATATCCAGTGGACACTTCCACCCAGAAGATATAAGCATTTTATTAAATGTTTTTCATTATCCAGTATCAATCCAGATGACATCGATTTTAAGAAGCAGTGTGGCCTAGCAGAAAGATCACAGACCTGGGAGTCAGAGGACCTGGTTCTAATCCTGACTCCCCCACTTATCTCCTCTGTGACCTTGGCAAGTCACTTCTCTGTGCCTCAGTTTCCTCATCTGTAAAATGGGGAAACAGTGCCCGTTCTCCCTCCCATTTAGACAGGACAGGGACTGTGTCCTGATTAACAGACATCTACCTACCCCAGTGCTTGAGCTAAAGTAAGCACTTATTATCATTATTACTATATTATTATTACTGTGCCAAACTTCCAAAATTGAAATTAAAATCTATTATGCTTTTAAGGGCTGATAAATATTAAGCTGAGAAAAATATAATCTTAAAGTTTTGTTGAAACCAAAGCCTTTATGGGTGATTAGTAGCATTTCATTTTTAATTCGTCTTTTTAGTGCCACATGAGTTATTAGAATTTTGATAGTTAACCACAGCCTGGTTTTCTAGCTCCTGTCAAAGAGTTTGCCCTTGCAGCTCTCAATAAAAGGAAGTCATAGGAGTTCAAGTGCAGAGAGAGAAAAATAACCAGAAGGAAAAGTGGGTAGGGATGGAACTGCTTAGAAGGAAAAGATACAAAGAAATGATAGGAAATCACAGGATTGAGCAAAGAACAGGGCTTGCAGGTGATCTTAACTACCTGGCTATGTAAACTCTTTAAAGCAACCATCTTAATCAATTATTTAAAGCTTCAATAGGTGAGCCCTCAATTGTTGAAGTAAATAACTTTGGTCTTTAACCTCCTTGACTGTCAAAAATAATTTCCTTATATTTATCTTACACTTACTTTATTCTTGCTCAAAGTCCTTGTTATTTTTCCAGTCACTTGTGGCCAGAGTTGAAAAGATCGATCCTATTTCTCCTGCTCCCATAATTGTCTTCTTTTCGGTGGACTTCTTGTCATGCTGCTTCTTAGACTGTATACATCTAGGGCTTTCAACTATCTCTCCTTGTTAAGTTTTTTGAATCTTTGAATATTTTTGTAGTTCTTTCTACTCTCCCCAATATATCTATTCACTTCCCCAAATGCTCTCGCTGATAATCAAAACTTTGTGATTTCCAGACACGGAAATCTCCCCAGGATGGTTTACATAAAAGGTATTGCTCACAGCTTCAGATTTCTTCCCTTCTGTAATAATAATAATAGTATTTGTTAAGCACTTACTATGTGCTTATCAACCGTTTGCACTTACTATGTGCTTATCAACTGTTCTAAGCACTGGGGTAAATACAGAGTAATCAGGTTGTCCCACATGGGGCTCACTTTTAATCCCCATTTTACAGATGAGGTAACTGAGGCACAAAGAGGTTAAGTGACTTGCCCCAGGTCACACTTCAGACAAGTGGCAGAGCGGGGATTAGAACCCACATCCTCTGACTCCCCAAGCCCCTGCTCTTTCCACAGAGCCACGCTGCTTCACAAGCTATATTGTAAGCTTGTTGTGGGCAGGGAATGTGTCTGTTATGTTGTTGTGTTGTACTCTCCCAAGTGCTTAGTACAGTGCTCTGCACAACAGTAAACACTCAATAAGTATGATTTGATTATGAGCTACTTTGTAGGACCACCAGGTCTGTATGACCACCATTTTTTTTCTCATCCGTAGTCAGCCCTTTCCCAGTTTCCATTTGTTCAAATAATTCCTCCAATTTTGCATTGTGTCTACATAGCTTGGACTATGTGCTTTTCATCACATATAGAACTGAAAGATGTAGTCCCTTCCTCTGAGGAGTGTAGAATCTAATGAGGGAGACAAGTGAATACAAATTGCCTAATAAACGGTTGATAAGAATAGACTGTAAGCTCCTCGTGGGCAGAGAATGTCTAGTAACTCTGTCATATTGTACTCTCTCACGCATTTAATACTCTGCATATAGTAATCTCTCAATAAATATGACTGATTAGAATGACAGAAGGTATGCACATAATGAAAAACAAAAACAATCTCTCAAGCACTGAGTTCAGTACTGTCCACACAGTAAGTGCTTAATAAATACCATTGATTACTAAATAAATACCCAGATATTTTCATAGTCTCAAGAAGATCAAAGTGAGTGGTGGGATAATGGGATCAAGAAGGAGGGGGATTAATCAGGGAAAGCCTTTTGGGAGAGGGAGATCTTTGAAAGGAGGGAGGAATAGCGTTCAGTGGGTAAAGGGAAAGACATGAACAATGGGTTGGAGACAGGAGAGTTGGAAACAAGGTACGTAAGGAGCAATGTTGGCTAGCGGAAAGAGCATGGGCCAGGAGTTAGAGGACCTGGGCTTTAATACTGGCTCTGTCACTTGCCTGCTACGTGACCTTGGGCAAGTCACTTAACTGCTCTGTGCCTCAGTTTCCTCATCTGTAAGATGGGGATTCAGTGTCTGTTCTCCCTCCTACTTAGACTTAGAGTCCCATGTGGGACAGGGATTAATTTGTATCCACCTCAGCACTTAGAAGAGTGAAGCAGCATGGCCTAGTGGGTAGAGCACGGGCCTGGGAGACAGAAGGAATTGGGTTCTAATTCCGGCTCTATCACTTGTCTGCTGTGACCTGGGGCAAGGCACTGAGGCCCTTGTCCCCCTTAGTACAGTGCCCGGCACATAATGTGTGCTCAACAAATAGCATAGATAAAGAGTATTTAACACAGATTAAGCGAATAAACTCAACAGCAATAATAATAATAATGTTATATGGTTATCATGAGAACGAAGAATGTAAGCTGGGATGTAATGGGAGAAAAGAATGGGTAGGTAAGGGAAAGCCATTGATGGTACCAAATTCTTAACTGATCGCCCTTCTTGTGATGGTTTTCCATCTTTTGCTAAATCCACCTTAGTATGCAAGGAGAGATAAATCAAAACCAAATCAAACATATTAAACCTTTGGTAAATGTGTAAAGGAGCTGGCGTATTGTACCTGATTAATCAATCAATTGTATTTATTGAGCACTTACTGTATGCAGAGCACTGTACTATGCATAGGAGAGTACAACACAACAATATAACAGACATATTCCTTGCCCACAACAAGCTAAGGGGAATGAATTTACTAAGGTAGCGACAGTTTCCAAAGGTACAGAGAGGTTGGTAGGATGGAGGGTATGCAAAAACTACAAAATACAGTCAATTCAGTATTTTTTTCCCTTTTCCACAAGTCAACGGTGTTGACTTAATTACCCATTAACTATCTTTTTTATTTATAGATGAGTCTTTTTCCTTCTATAAGGTTTCCCTCTTCCCATGTTGTCTTGATACCACGAACAACTCGTTTGGCATTTTTCAAGGGCTTGAGTAAACTCAACTATTTCCAGAAATCCTCATCCCTTAAAAACTCCACTCTGTAGCCCCATAGGAAAAAAAAAACCAGGAGCTTGCCTGGGAAAATAGATAAATACTTCCCTAAAGAATCCTGGACTTAATGCCTGAGCCTACTGAGAAGGGGACTGTTTTCAGAAAGCTGTACAGTAAAATATGTTACTCATTTCCTAGAAATAGGTTGTTAGGACTGAGCCCATTTTTCACCACAGCTTCTGAATTTTTTCCAGTCACAGTTTATTATGTCAGGAGATAAAATTTTAATCCCGTCCCCAGACTCCATTATCTCCCACGAGGAAAAAAAAAAACCCAGAAAAAAAAAAAAACCAAAACAAAAAAAACAGAATGAAGCCATAATTTGTCTCCAGTAGATGGCACTGTAAATCCAGGCTTTAAAATTCCAAACTGTACTGATTCTTTAGGGTATTTGACTTTGATGATTATATATCAAAAATTAAATGTCATAGTGTGCCGAACAGCAGGTAGAAGACAAAAAAACATGGCCCTTGCCCTCAAGAAACATACATGATAAAAATAAATGACACCAGGCCAGGCATTGTCAGTACTGCACCTTTAAATCTCAAGTTTAAAATTGGGACAGGCATTCCGCAGATGGGCCAAGTGTTTCCTCATAACTGGCCATCTGATGTGACCTGTTAGTTATTTGGGCCAAATTATCCTGCTTGTCCCTTGGAGTTCCTTTCTTTTGCATTTTGCCAATCCCATTCTAAATATTTACAAAACTTTGACCATGTTTACATGCTTCAATTTACAATACACCAAAACCAGTAAGAAGAGTGTGTATATGTACTGTAAACACACGTACCTACTATATGGGCATGAGATATCTAGGATATGTGCATTTATAACCCGATGACTGTTTTGCCATTAGAACAGGTATCTTCTTCAAGAGGGAAAGAACCGTAACTCTAAATTGGCATATCCACAAGTAATCCAACCCAGAACTCAACCATCCCATCTCCTTTAAGTGAGCCGTATGCCAATCTCTGTCTTTTATCATTCTCAAAGTCCTTCAGTTTATGAAAAAAATACTAATTCTGAGTCTCCAGTAAAAGAGTTTGGAATGGATGTGAGATTCAGTTCCTACTAAGCCTAGAGACACAGTCAGTACCTAAAGTAGACCAAGGGGCCAGACAGACAGACAGACACACACACACACACACACACACACACACACACACACACACACACACACACACACACACACACACACACACACACACACACACACACACACACACACACACACACACACACACACACACACACCCCCCCACCTTACATGGCCAAGAAGAAAGCCCACACCAAGCTGGCCATGTAAAGGCCACATTCCCTTTCCTGGGATATATGTTGCCAACTTGTACTTCCCAAGTGCTTAGTACAGTGCAGTAATCGCTCAATAAATATAATTGATTGACTGATGGGCAGCCTGCTGTTGGACAGAGGGAAAAGAAAGGCTTAAACTAGGGGTAGAAAGGAAGAGGAAGGAGGAGGCTTGAGGAGGACATTTGCAGGGACTCAGATCTGAACTGTTTCTTGGGGATTTAGGGGAAAGTACCCTTGGTTCTTGGCCTGGGGAAATGGGGAACAGAAACCTTTTATTTTCCTCCCGCAGAGCTGAATGTAGAACGCTAGTGTCAAAGGGAAGATGATAAGGTCCTGAAATGTTAGGGATGGTATTAGAACACTTTGGAGAGTCGATTTTGTGCTAAGCTAGAATTAGTAGCAGATGGAACTATCTGCTGAGCCATTATGTGCATTAAGAACACATCCCCCTTATGACATTTATCATTCCTGTTGAGGAATGATAACTTAGGAGTGGCACTGCCATGAGTGAGTTGTTCTCATTCTCCCCAGAGAGTGAAGATTAATGTCATAAGAGATCAGCTATCATGTATCTCTTATATATGTGTATTGTATAGATGGTGTTTTTCTCTCACTCTTGGAGTAAGGAAACCATTTGAGGTGACGCTTGCAAAGAGCTGGAAGGTGTCCCAAATTGGTGAGAAATACACCTTAGGTGGTATTTTGGTTCTTTGAATAATGTGTGAATAGTTAATAGAATCACACAAATAGCTACAGTGTTTAGCAAAAGGTGGCACTACCCACCCTGTAGCAGTCCAGTGCTTTCCTAGAAACCGCAGTCCTGCACAGAGCTGCTGCACTATAGATGGTGTGACATCATCATTGTCCTCAACACTAAGACTAAAGAAGGGCTTGAGAATGAATTGCATGTAGGCGGTGAATAAGTGATGTCAAAGTAGAAAGCACACAGGACTGGGAGTCAGGAGACCTCGGTTATGATTCCAGTTCTGCCACTTGCCTATTGTGTAACCTTGGACAAATCACTTGACTTCTCTCCCTCCATTTCCTCATCTGCAAAATGGGGATTAAATATCTGTTCTCCTTTTCCCTTAGACTGTGAGACAGGGATTGTGTTTGACCCGATTATATTATATTCAGTACAGGATAAACCATATAGAGGACCTGGGTTCTAATCTTGGCTCCACCATTTGTTGTGTGACCCTAGACAAATCACTTACTGTGTGTGTGCCTCAGTTACCTCACCTGTAAAATGGGGATTAAGACTGTGAGCCCTATGTGGGACAGGGATTGTCTCCAACTCAATTATTTTGTATTTACCCCTCTGCTTAGTACATAAGACTCTAGACTGTAAGCTCATTATGGGCAGGGAACATATCTGCTAATTCTGTTGTATTCTACTCTCCCACACACTTAGTATAGTGCCTGCATATAGTAAGCACTTGATAAAAACCATTGATTGATGGTAAGCACTAAACAAATATTTAAAAAGCCCTTAAATATCACAGTTACTATTATTGTTATTAGTTTGGATAAAAGTGAAATAATGGTGTCAATTTATGGGTGTGAATATTGATGCTAAGATTTAGGGAAAGCGTAGAGGGATTTAGTGTCATTAATCAGGGGTTTGCTTGGCTAAATGACCTTGTATCTAAATGAAAATAGAATTCCTTCGGTAGAGTGTATTGTTTCTTTTACTTAGGAAAAGCCATCAGTGAGCTTCGACTGTGCTTTTCCTATGGCCCCATCTACTGTTCTTTCCTCTTTAATTGATTTACTTTGGCTGCTACCTTGGGATGTCTGTATCCCCAATGTACCTCCTTATGAAACAAAAATGAAAGTTGGATCTCTTGTGTTTCATAAAGTATTAGACAGGAAGAAGGATCCATTGTAACAAGCTCAGAGAATTCTCTTACAGTGTTCACTTTCCTAATTGAGGGTCTTAGAAAAAGGAGATTGGAAAGAAATGAATACCAAGAGATTCTCAAGTACTATAGAATGACTTCAGACATGGTGGGGGGAAAAGGAAAAGGGAGAGCAGGAGAGAGGGAACAAAGGAATAAATGAACCGCCAGGAACTTTCATTTGTTAAATGGAAATAATCGCTACATACAAAACCAAAATAGATGAATTGCGGGGTGGAAAAGCTGAACTCGGTGTTCTTTAGAGCATCCCAAAGCTCACTTGGCATATCTTCATCCTTCACCAGGTAATCCACTGTGCTGGATACCAACTTCCTAGGTCAGCATGTTAAAGCAGAATGTATTTCTTCCACATAGTTTTGGATCACATGCTTGCTGTGTGTGTGTGTGTTTGTGTGAGACAGACTCTGGACTAAAAGAGGCATTCAGATCACCAGATCGGTACCTTCTGGTGGATGCTACCCTGAGATTCTCCAACTGGGAATTGGGATGCTTTTGCCTATCATTCAGTTGGGTGACCCAGATCTCTAGGCGCCACACACCCTTTGGAATTGGAGATGGGGAAAAGGAGATTTGAGGCAGGCTGCTCGATTCCCGCCCCGTGGGATAAAGTCTGGGCGATCTCCTTCTCCTGCCCGATCCCTCCCTGGCACAGGATAGTAGCGGGGCAAGAGGGGGAACCAGGGGGCAATGCCAGGGGGCAGCTGCCAGGACTGCTCAGGAGCCGAGGAGGTGGAAGCCCCGTTCGTGCCTCTCAAGGAGATGGCGAGAGGGCACTTGGAGCGGGTGGTTTCCCAGCCGGGATCAGCATGCGGGAAGTCATTCATTCAGTTTGTATTTATTGAGCGTCTACTGTGTGCAAAGCAGTGTACTAAGCCCGCATTGGCCCGCCAGTCGGGGTTGAGGTGGGGGGAAGGGATCCCCGGGAGGAGGAGGAGAAAGAGGGAGCGAGGGCTGGCTTGGACAATAAATGGCAAGTCAGGGACGGCTCCGGGCGGTTAGGACACCGTTTACTCATTCATTCATTCACTCAATCGTATTTCATACCATTAATGAATGAATCGAGCCCCTACTGGACGCAGAGCGCTGTAGTAAGCGCTTGGGAGAGCACACTACAACAGTGACCAGACACATTCAGCAGCAGCGTGGCTCAGTGGAAAGAGCCCGGGCTTGGGAGTCTGAGGTCATGGGTTCTAATCCCGACTCTGCCGCTTGCCGGCTGTGTGACCTTGGGTAAGTCACTTAACTTCTCCGTGCCTCAGTGACCTCATCTGTAAAATGGGGATTAAGACTGTGAGCCCCACGTGGGACAACCTCATTACCTTGTATCTCCCCCAGCGCTTAGAACAGTGCTTGACGCATAGTAAGCGCTTAACAAATACCATGATTATTATTTTGGGCTGGCGCCTGGTGCAGAGGAGGTGCTTTCAGGCAGGGGTGTCCCCCGACTCTGACAGATCCCGGGTGTCCCTTGCTCCCGACCCCCAGCTCCGCCCAGCTGGCATCGAGAAGCAGCGTGGCCCAGTGGAAAGAGCCCGGGCATGGGAGCCCGAGGTCATGGGTTCAAATCCCGGCTTCGCCAATTGTCCGCTGTGTGACTTTGGGTAAGTCACTTCACCTTCTCTGGGCCTCAGCTACCTCACCTGTAAGATGGGGATGAAGACTGTGAGCCCCCCGTGGGACAGCCTGATCACCTTGTAACCTCTCCGGCGCTTAGTACAGTGCCTTGCACATAGTAAGCGCTTAGGGACCGTCTCTATATGTTGCCAACTTGTACTTCCCAAGCGGTTAGTACAGTGCTCTGCACACAGTAAGCGCTCAATAAATACGAATGAATGAGGTTGTCCCACGTGGGGCTCACAGTCTTCATCCCCATATTTATCTATTTACATATCTATTACTTTATTTTACTTGTACATATCTATTATATTTATTTTACTGTGTCAATATGTTTGCTTTTGTTCTCTGTCTCCCCTTTCTAGACTGTGTGCCCACTGTTGGGTAGGGACTGTCTCTATATGTTGCCAACTTGTACTTCCCAAGCGCTTAGTCAGTGCTCTGCACACAGTAAGCGCTCAATAAATACGATTGATTGATTGATTTAATACATGCCATCATCATCTTGGATTATCCCGGGACAGTTCTGGCGGCCGCTCCGTGGGTGCCAGAGGGAGTGGGGGGGTCAGACGGGGCTCCCCGCTCTCCAGCCTCGCCCTGTCCAAGGTCCAGCACGGTTCGGTCAGCTAATGGGGGGCGGAGCCCTGACCTCCCCCTCCTCCCCAGCCCCGATCCCCTCGGGGTCTCTCGTCCGCCTGTCAATCTTGCCCCGGGGTCAGTCAGCAGCGGGACCGCCTGCTCAACAACTTCAGCAGCTGCGGATGCTCCCCCCGCGCCCCGGGAGAAGGGGATGGATGGCTGGGTAGGGGTGGTCTCTCTTTATTGCTGCACTGAACTTTCCAAGCGCTTAGTACAGTGCTCTGCACACAGTAGGCGCTCAAGAAACATGAATGAATGAGGAGCTCCTTATAACCGGGCCAAGAGTCACTCCCGCCTCCACGCTGACCTCCTAGGAGGATCCCCCCCCGCAAAAAAACCCGCTTTCTTCTTTTGCAGCTGAAAAAATAAGAAGAAAAGGCACCGCTTCACTCCCCCTTCGAAAGCCTTACCGAAAGCCCGAGGCTAACCCCAAAGGCACTCTTCTTTTAACCCCGCTGCCCCATAATGATCATAATGGCATTTAAGCGATTCTTATGTGGCAGGCACTGTACTGAGCACCATGCCGCCGCGCTCGCCCCATTCGGCGGGCTGCCTTTGAGCCCGTCAATGCGCGTTCATCCATCAGGGCTCTGACGGGGGGGCGTTAAATGAGGGGTCCCCCCCCCCAGCTGCTCTTAATGGCCACGGACCCGACTTCGAATGAGGGCCAAGATGCTACGGCGTTGGGAAGAAGCCACTCCGCCCAAAATCGCCCATTGCAACTTTTCTTCTGCCCCCTCTCTCTAATGTTTCAATTCCACCTCCCTCCCCACCCCCCAGCCTGCTCCCCCCCACCCATCATGTGCCACTTTCGGGTGGCATTTCCTCCCAGTTTTTATTGCACAGTTTCCACCCCAGCCTCCCAAGAAAACGAAGAAAAGAAAAAAAAAATCTCCTTCCAACCCCCTTCCCCTGCCCCCTAAGGACTGACCCTCATCTGCCACCCCACCCTCCCAGAAGGGTTTTGTTTTTATTAAAACAGTGGGTGCCCCCTCCCCGCTGATTTTAAAATTTCGGTAACGCTCCGTTTCCACGGGGGAGGGGGGCAAATGAATATTTAACGTAATTGGATTGTCACCGTCCATCAGCGAAATCGCATCGGGGCGACGCGCGTGTCCGGCCTCTCGACCGATCCACGAACTATATAGAAGGATTAAAAGAAGGAGCAATAGGTAAAAAAAAAAAAAAGCCAATCTTCAAACCGAATCTATCGGGCTATTGTCCCTTACCGCGCGTATGTGACAAACTTTCTGCAGACCCTGTAATAATGTAGGGGAGCTGCAGAAAAGCAGGAGGGTGAGTGCATGGGGGGGCGGGGGGGGTGGAAGGCGGGTGGAAGACAGCCCAGATTGCGACGCGGCTTAATTGGCTTAAGAAATTTGGCAACCGCTGGAAAAGGTCATTGAAGGAGTTGGCTGCAACAAAAATCATCTTAAAAAAGAGTGCTGGGCATGCGCAGAGCGAGGATGCCATATTGGAATGAGTCTGTAGTGAGAGAGGGAGAGAGAGGGAGACTGACTGATCGCCTTTTCGCAACTGAGTAAAGAGGGGGGCTTTGCTATTTTAGACACTGGGGGGGAAAAAAAAACTTCACCCAGGTAAGACACCGCCCCGAGCCCTGGTTCTCGAGGCTGTGCCCCTCCAAGGCGGTCTTAGGCTGGCAGGTTGGGTGCGCCGCTCAGCGCTTTTTTTCCCCCCAGCTGGTAAAAGCTTGGGCAAAGAGGGAGGGGGAGGAAAAGAAAAGAAAAAAAAAAGCGGGGCGGGGGGTAGGGGGGGAAGCCCACCGTGGTTAATGTGCGTGTGAGCGTCGGTTGCATGAGTGCGCTTGTTTCTTCTTGGCTCTCCCTCCCCTTTTTTTTTCATTTCCCTCTGAAAAGCAGCGGTGTGTGCAGGAGCAAGTAGTTGCAAAGTGTTCGCCTCGTCTTGCGGATTGCGGTTCCCGCACCCTCCGGCCCCTACACCTTTCCTCCCTCTTTTCCGCCCAGCCGTCTTCTTCCCCACCCGGGCTCTCTACTTCGGTGGCGGTACGTTCGGTTTTATCCTTTTTCTTTTTTTGAGGGGGGAGGGGAGGAAGGGAAAGAAGGAGGGGGGGTGATTTATTTTTTTTCCTGAGTTGCCCTTGGATGGGTTTGCAGATGCATCGAAAATGAAGTCAGCCTCGGCTGTCGGAGGGTGCCGAGGATGGCCTCCCCTCTTTAAGTGAAATCCTGTTATTTGGGGGCTTTCCTACTGTCGAGGCGCGTGTGACCGCCTTTCGAATTTACTGGACGGATCTATTTCGGGAGTTTATTTTATTTCTGGGCGAAATCCTGCCGGCGGCGTAAACTGTTCCGGAGAGCTTTCTTTTGGCAGGGGTGGGGGTTGGGGGGGGGGGGGGCGCCGAAGTGGGAGAGAGAGCTGGAGCCTGATCCATACATGTTTCCCTCCGGAGCTTCACAACTGCGGTAAATGAATATTTATAAACCGTGTCAGTTTCAACATGGCGGGCGAAGGTGTCTTTTAAAAACTGAAAATAAACAGTTTGAGGTGGGAAAAAACCCCACCCGGGCGCCTACCCTCTCGGTTCCAGTCTCTTTTGTTGGCCAGGACGGTGCTTTAGCGAATTAAATGAGAAAGGGAGGAGGGGGGAGCCTGCTCTAATTTTTTCCGCGGTTTAGATCCTCGCCGTTTGGTGTGTAAAGTCCATTACGAGAGGGAGAGAAGGGCAGCGAAGTACACACTGCTTTGCGCGCGCGCGCGCGCTTGTGTGTTTGTGTGTATATATGTATATGTACGGAAACATACATGACTTGTGTGTGTGTGTGGCGGGGAGGAGGGAGAGTGGGCGGGGGGCGTCGAAGTCGGAGTTTAGTGCGTTTTGGAACCAAATCTCTCCTTTCCCGGACGTGCCAAACTGCCGACACGGTGTGAGAAATACACAGCGACAGATGTAATAATGTATTTTTTTTGTTAACCCGAGGCGAGCTTTTTGTTGTCGTTGTTGCCCCTCCGCTGTCAAAGTCTTTCGGAGGATGGCGGTGCCTGAAAGGACTCAACTGTCCAGGGGATCTCGTGGTTCGTTCGTGTTTGGGGTTTCTTGAGCGGGAGGAGGAGAAGGGGAACGGCGGGGAAGTGGTTTGGGAGGGAACGCGAACCGCGAGGGTCCTCCCGCCCCTTGGGCTGGCACCTTTCGGGCGGGGCGTCGCCGGGGGAAAGGTGTGTTGCTGGAGGAGCCAGCTGAGCTCCGGGAACGTTTTGTTTTAGGGAGATGCGGGTTGGGGGGGGAGGAAGGGCCGGTGGGTGGGTGGGTGCCTGCCTGCCCTGCCAACCTGCCTGCAGAGAGGAGGTGTGGGTGCAAGATGGGCAGCGGGGCACAGAGTGGAGATGGTTTCTTTTTTTTGGGGGGGTGGGGACGCGAAGGGCAGCGTTGTCACCGAAACGGGAGCGGAAAGTCGGGTGGTGGTTGGTACTAGGAGGGGAAATCATCATCATCAATCGTATTTACTGAGCGCTTACTATGTGCAGAGCACTGTACTAAGCGCTTGGGAAGTACAAATTGGCAACATATAGAGACAGTCCCTACCCAACAGTGGGCTCACAGTCTAAAAGGGGAAATGGGGAGGGGGCGCTGCTGCCAGCTACCCCACCGGTAGGGGGCGCCAGCGGGAAAAATGCCCCCCCCCCCCCCCCCCAGCTGCCGGGTTGACATTTTTCGGTGGCAAGGGCGTCCTGGCAGCCCGCTCCCCGCAAACTCACAAATTTAGCCAAAAGGTACGCAAATTTATCGGAATTTTTTTTTCCTTTTTGGCGGGAGGAGACATGCGGTTCAGCAGCTTTTTCTGGACATTTTCAGTGCGTCGAGAGAGGGAGGAGTTTAAACTTTCCCCCCCACCGTCTCTGCTTAAAGGGATGCTTCATTGTTTTGGAGTGCCTACATATAGTTGAGGTGGGGGGGGGGGGGGGGGAAGGGGAGGTAACCCCAACCCCAGCGGGGAGGTGGAGGTGAGGGGCGGTCGAAAAGCGTGCCTCGCCCTACCCTTTTACAGTAGCACCGCCTTCTTCTCTGTACTCTTTCCTCCCTCTCCCCAGGAACCCATCGCTCAGGGCTGGGGGGGGGCGGGGGGGGACGGGGACGGGGGAGGGTCTGGTAAAGTCGCCTAAAATGGCTCTTTGCTCGTAAACCGCATTTTCAGCCGGGAAACCTTCCCCCTCCCCCTGACGTGGCCCACGACCGGCCCAGAATTTAGTGTCTGCCTTCGGCGTGAGCGGCGGACGGGAGGGACGGTCCCCGGCAGAGGAGCAGCCACGACCCCATTTGTGTGTATTTTCCGCCCCGGCGCGGGGGGAAAGGCCCGAGAGAAACCAGAGCAACAGGCCCACCCACCGCCCCTCGCCCCACGGTAGCCATAAAGGCAGCGTGCCCGGCCGGGGCGATCGCCCTGCCATCAGGAAAGGAGGAACGTGATAATAATAATAATGTTGGTATTTGCTAATCGGTTACTATGTGCCAAGCACTGTTCTGAACGCCGGGGGGATACAGGGTAATCAAGGTTGGCCCACGTGGGGCTCACAGTCTTGATCCCTGTTTTGCAGATGAGGGAACTGAGTTACTATGTGCCAAGCACTGTTCTGAATGCCGGGGCGATAAAGGGTAATCAAGGTTGTTCCACGTGGGGCTCACAGTCTTAATCCCCGTTTTGCAGATGAGGGAACTGAGTTACTATGAGCCAAGCACTGTTCTGAACGCCGGAGGAATACAGGGTAATCAAGGTTGTCCCACGTGGGGCTCACAGTCTTAATCCCCGTTTTGCAGATGAGGGAACTGAGGCTCAGAGAAGTTAAGTGACTTGCCTAAAGTCACACAGTTGACAAGTGGCGGAGCCGGGATTAGAACCTATGACCTTTGACTCCCAAACTCGGGCTCTTTCCACTGGGCCCTTCTGCAGCGCCAGGAGGGCAGGCTTTCCTCCTCCTCCTCCTCCTCCCCCGAGGGCCCTCGCACTTGACTTGCTGGAGTCGGGGCGGCCGCAGGTGGTTTGATGCGGGTTCCGCACTGGGGATCCGAAATTTCCTTTTCGTGTTGGCCCCCCAACCTCTCCCGGGAGCCGGTGGACAGCGGATTAGGACCGGTTGTGTGTTGTCCCCGACCTCCGGCCTGCCGCCGAGACCAGGTTTGCAGGGAGGCCCCCGCTGCCTCGAATGGTTCATTTTTATCAAGGGCGCAGGGACGTTGGCATCGGAGCCCGGGAACCCCTTTAGTGCCAGTGGCCTGGCACATTCTCCACGAGGTTGGGGTGGGGACCACGTGGGGGGGGCACGGGGCACGCAGACCTGCTCGCCTTTGGCGACTGAGCCCCTTCCTTCCTCTCCCCCTCGTCCCCCTCTCCATCCTCCCCATCTTACCTCCTTCCCTTCCCCACAGCACCTGTATATATGTATATATGTTTGTACATATTTATTACTCTACTTGTACATATCTATTCTATTTATTTTATTTTGTTAGTATGTTTGGTTTTGTTCTCTGTCTCCCCCTTTTAGACTGTGAGCCCACTGTTGGGTAGGGACTGTCTCTGTATGTTGCCAATTTGTACTTCCCAAGCGCTTAGTACAGTGCTCTGCACATAGTAAGCGCTCAGTAAATACGATTGATGATGATGATGAAGATTTGGCCGGTGGATGGCTGTTGGGAAATGCATTCTTGGCTGCCGTGGCCGGAGGGTCCAGGGTGGCCTTTACTTATTTATGGAGCTATTTATTTTCTCTTTGAAACCTTAACTCCTGGCCCGGCCCGTGGAACTGTTAACCCGCTGGGGCCAGACCGCGCTCCCAGCCCCGCCGGTTCTCTCTCCCCGAAGGGAAAGACCGAGACCCTCGATCGCTCAAACGGTGGTATTTATTGAGCGCTTACGGTGTGCGGAGCGCTGTACCAGGGGCTTGGGCAAATGGTCGGTGCGGGGCAGCTCCGCAGAGTGCACCCCGAGCCCGGGTTGCCGCCGGGGAGCGGCTCTTTGGGGGGAGCGGCCGGGCCCGCGGGGCGCTTAGGAGAAGGGCAGCGCGCACGCGCGGCGCGGCGCGGGGCTGGGGACGCGCACGCGCATCCCGCGCGTATTTCGCGCGGCTCGGCTCGTGGGCCCCGCCACCAAGGCCGGAGCCGGGCACTCCCGACGCTCCGCCCGGATGAGGAAAAGCAACCTGCCCTCCTCATTCTTTTCTTTTCTTTTTCTTTTCTTTTTCTTTTCTTTTCTTTTCTTTTCTTTTCTTTTCTTTTCTTTTCTTTTCTCTTTTTCTTTCTTTCTTTTTCTTTCTTTCTTTCTTTCTTTCTTTCTTTCTTTCTTTCTTTCTTTCTTTCTTTCTTTCTTTCTTTCTTTCTTTTTCTTTCTTTCTTTCTTTCTTTCTTTCTTTCTTTCTTTCTTTCTTTCTTTCTTTCTTTCTTTCTTTCTTTCTTTCTTTCTTTCTCTCTCTCTTTCTCTCCCTCCCTCCCTCCCTCCCTCCCTTCCTCCCTCCCTCCCTCCCTCCCTCCCTCCCTTCCTCCCTTCCTTCCTTCCTTCCTTCCTTCCTTCCTTCCTTCCTTCCTTCCTTTCTTTCTTTCTTTCTTTCTTCTCTTTCTCTCTTTCTCTCTTTTTTCTTTCTTGCTCTCTTTCCTTGACTCTCTCTCTTTTTCATTCTTTCTCTCTCTTTCTCTCCTTTCTTTCTTTTCTTTCCTCTCTCCCTCTCTCTGTCCCCCCTTCTTCCTTCCTTCCTTCCTTCCTTCCTTCCTTCCTTCCTTCCTTCCTTCCTTCCTTCCTTCCTCTCTCTCTCTCCTTTCTTTCTTTCTTTCTTTCTTTCTTTCTTTCTTTCTCTCTCTTTGACTCTCTCTTTTTCATTCTTTCTCCGTTCTTTCTTTCTTTCTCTTCCTTTCTTTCTTTCTTTCTTTCTTTCTTTCTTTTTCTTCTCTCTCTCCTTCCTTCCTTCCTTCCTTCCTTCCTTCCTTCCTTCCTTCCCTCCCTCCCTCCCTCCCTCCCTCCCTCCTTCCTTCCTTCCTTCCTTCCTTCCTTCCTTCTTTCTTTCTTTCTTTCTTTCTTTTTCTCTGTTCCTTCCTTTCTCTCTTTCTCTCTCTTTCTCTCTCTTTCTCTTTCTCTCTTTCTTTCTCTCTTTGACTCTTTCTCTTTTTCATTCTTTTTTCTCCTTTCTTTCCTTCTTTCTCTCTCTCTTTTTCTTTCTCTCTCTCTCTCTCCCTCTTTATCTCGCTCTCTCCCTTCCTTCCTTGTCACAATTCTGTATTCTCTGCAGCTGCCTGCCCTCCCCACCTTTTTCTTTCTTTTTTGTCGCCACAGTTCTACAGTCTTTGGGTCTGCCCCCAAGGATCTGTTCATTTCTCCACCCTAACTCTGGGCTAGGATGAGGTCTCAGGAATTGTATCCTGATTCCCTCTGCATTAGGAATAGAGACTTAGCTTCCTCTTTTTTTAAACCCCCTCCCCTCTGTTTTGAAGGGTTAGGTGGTGCAGTAAAAAAAGAATCCTAAATTCCACATCTCCCTAGGGAATTGAGGTTGCCTGGCCAAACTTACCTTCATAACAAATGGTCAGAAAAAAGCATTAAAATCTTAGATACCAGGAGATGTCAACCCTACTCTAAAGATGAGTGAATATTCCCAATTGAATGTGAGTCTCCCAGTTGTCTTTATAATAATAATAATGATGATGGCATTTGTTAAGCCCTTACTATGTGCAGAGCACTGTTCTAAGCACTGGGGAGGTTACAAGGTGATCAGGTTGTCCCATGGGGGACTCACAGTTTTAAACCCCATTTTACAGATGAGGTAACTGAGGGACAGAGAAGTTAAGTGACTTACCCAAAGTCACATAGCTGACAAGTGGCAGACCTGGGATTTGAACCCATGACCTCTGACTCCAAAGCCCAGGCTTTTTTCTGGAAAGGTTGTGTCTTTAGAAGTGCCAATATACCTCATTATTCATTCAGTCGTATTTATTGAGTGCTTACTGTGTGCAGAGCACTGTACTAAGCGCTTGGGAAGTACAAGTTGGCAACATATAGAGACGGTCTCTACCCATCAGCGGGCTCACAGTCTAGAAGGGGGAGACAGACAACAAAACAAAACATATTAACAAAATAAAATAAATAGAATAGTAAATATGTACAAGTAAAATAGAGTAATAAATATTACAAACATATATTCGGGTGCTGTGAGGAGGGGAAGGAGGTAGAGCTGGGGGGATGGGGAGGGGGAGAGGAATGGGGGGGCTCAGTCTGGGAAGGCCTCCTGGAGGAAGTGAGCTCTCAGTAGGGCTTTGAAGGGAGGAAGAGAGCTAGCTTGGCGGATGTGTGGAGGGAGGGCATTCCAGGCCAGAGGGAGGACGTGGGCCGGGGATTGACAGCGGGACAGGTGAGAACGAGGCACAGTGAGGAGGTTAGAGGCAGAGGAGTGGAAGGAGAGGAGAGAAAGAAGGGAGGTGAGGTAGGAGGGGGCGAGGTGATGGAGAGCCTTGAAGCAGAGAGTGAGGAGTTTTTGCCTGATGCGTATGTTGATTGGTGGCCACTGGAGATTTTTGAGGAGGGGAGTAACATGCCCAGAGCGTTTCTGCACAAAGATGATCCGGGCAGCAGCGTGAAGTATAGATTGAAGTGGGGAGAGACAGGAGGATGGGAGATCAGAGAGGAGGCTGATGCAGTAATCCAGTGGGGATAGGATGAGAGATTGAACCAGTAGGGTAGCGGTTTGGGTGGAGAGGAAAGGGCGGATCTTGGCGATGTTGTGGAGCTGAGAGCGGCAGTTTTTGGTGATGGATTGGATGTGAGGGGTGATGGATTGGATGTGAGGGGTGAGCGAGAGAGCAGAGTCGAGGATGACACCAAGGTTGCGGGCTTGTGAAATGGGAAGGATGGTAGAGCCGTTAGCAATGATGGGAAAGTCGGAGAGGGCAGGGTTTGGGAGGGAAGATAAGGAGTTCAGTCTTGGACATACTGAGTTTTAGGTGGCGGGCAGACATCCAGGTGGAGATGTCTCGAAGGCATTCACTTTTGAGAAAGAAAATGTAGCAGAAAAATTCCAGTGCACTATTTGTATTTGTCAGATGGAGTTTTTGACAGAATCTGTACTTAAAGCTCCCACTAGACTGTAAACTCATTGTGGACAGGAAACAACATCTACAGATTATATTATGCTATACTCTTCCAAGAGCGTACTATAGTGCTGTCAATAGAGTAAGCACTCAATAAGTACGATTGTTACTATTAAGCCATTATCTGGGAAACCTAGGGGTAGAAAGGAATTCTTCGTGGTATTTGAGCGCTTACTGTGTGTACAGTACTGTATTAAGCGCTTGGGGGAGTACAGTATACCAGAATTAGCAGAAACATTACCTACCCATAATGACCTTACAATGAAGACTGAAACCTGACTGTCCAAAAAGAGTTAGGACAGTGCAGACACAGCTTTGGGCTACTCTCTCAATATTCCCTCAGGTGTTAATTCTAAGGTGGATGGGTAGAGAAGTATATTTCCTTTTTTAAAACTGGGGGAATGACTTATGTGAAAGTTAGGTTTTATATATCTATGAAACTGGCCAGACAATGGAAGCTCTTCGGCACAAGAAAAGCCATCAACTTTTGAAACGCAAGGCACCTGCTAAAATTTTAGTTGGTGCTGTTTTTCTCTAGTGCTCTACATTCCAGCAATGTGATGTGGGTGTTTATTTCACCCTCTGGGAGGATGCATCAGCTGAACTGTGAGGTAGGCTTATAGAGGGATTAAAATAGTGTGATTGAGTGTACACAAATTTGTATGTCAGCAAGACTGAATGAAGTGTCAGTGCTGCTTAGATTATCAGGTGTTGGTCAGTCTGCACTATTGTTCCTGTAGGGTGTCTTCTTGTACTCAAGTGTGAATAGGGAATGAATGCAGGCAGCCAGCATAGAATCATATGTGAAAGTGGGACTTGTCTGATATGGTTCAGTTCACACAATCCCAGAGGTGGATTGGCAGGAAAGCACCCAAACCAGGCCAGACAAATGGAACCTGCTGGAAACCTGTTCTTCTGCTGAAAAGTCTGAAATGATTCTACATTCTTCATTCCCACAGTTACCAGGCCTTATTCTCACTCCCTCTACAAAGCTTTTTCATCTCTTGCCAACCCATGCGGTGATATTGTCCTGGGGAAATATACACTGTGTACTCATTTTGTTTCCATTTCCCTGTAACCAGATGTTTATGGGTAGACTAATGTATGAATTCTTGGGATAATAGCTTGGGTATGACATGCCATGGCCAGGACTCCCGTAAAATTATTAGCTAAAACCCCAAACGTCTGACACCTAACTACGGGAGTTATACCACTTCCAAACCTTTCTTTTTTTTTAACCAATCCATTTTCTTTTAGCCTAGCTTCTATCATAAAGATCGAAAAATGTTTTTTGAAAGCATTGGTTCCCTTGGTCCACCATAAATTGCCAGTAGTGTTGGATATGTGTTCAATTGGCAGCTGTCTACAAAGCTGCAATCATTAGATTTGACTTTCCACATAACCATTCTCATAATGAAACACCTTGATAACTCTTTTAGAGAGGGAACTTTTTTTGAATTTCCCTGTTTCGGCCTGTTTTGACATTGATAAGACTGACCTATCTGTCTAGGTGCAGTACTCCAGAGGGGTGATCTGCTATAATAAAGCATCCAGTGAATTTTGCAAAGTAGGGCAAGGAACAAGTGTTGCAGACTATAGCTACTGAGAAGACTCAGAGAAATGCAGTCTAATTCTCTGGGGGATATATTTTCATCCTCTGATTTCTCCCAGGGAGTCTCACAGACTGACAGAAGTATCTTTGGGGAAAAAGACAATGAAGTCAAGCTCATCCACACTCATCCTCTTAGCAAGGTGTATGGATCGGCTTGGTTCCATTGTCTTTCGTTTCAGACAAAATTAAACAAAGAACTGAGTCATCAGAGAACATAAGAAAGATGAGTCTCAATTTCTTGTGTCACCAAGCCTGGCTGCTTGCTATATGAATCTTGCATAAGTTACTTTAACCACTTTACCATTTGAAACATATGCCTAGTATTTCTTAACACTAACCTGTGTCTAGTAGGTATAAGGATTTAATGAAAATAATTCTAGATTTCATTTGAAAGTACAGAACTTAGTAGCAGTGTAGTAATTAATTATTCCATATTTCTTGCTTTGATATGCAATGCAATGCTGTTCGCCCATGTTAGGAGACTGTTTTATGGTTTAAGTTTAAAGAACTTCATTTTTGGATGGAGTCCTTAACACAATGTCCTGATCAGTTTGATTGCAATCGGAAGCCAGAGATGGGCATTTCAAGGCAGTCAGCGTCGGTTCTCACTGAGCCTACAAAATACAAGGGAAGCCATTGATTGAATAAAAATAATCATCTAGACTAGGCTGGAATGATGTTCCCTTTTATGTGACCTGAGAAACTTTTATCAGTGGCAGAACTGGAAAACTGATTTTGAAAAGGCCGACTAACGAATGGCAAAGACACATCAGAATTTTGGCCTTTGGAGATTTTGAAGGACTACAATTTCTAAAAGGCCATTTTTTTTGAAGAGTGTTAACTATTAATCGAAACTGATTTCAATTTCTTTGAGGGTGAGAAAAACAGTGTGTGAGATTCAAAATGTTGGAAGAAGTGAGGAGTGGAAATCAAAAGACACTGTCAAGGGGTAGGGACCTTTCATTTCCTGTTTTTAAAAAAGCATTGGCAGGAGATGAGAACAGATTTTCAGATTTAAACTTGTTTTTTTATTTTTTTTTCTGATCATGCAAAGAAATCTATTGATAAAAAACAAAAGCTTCCGTTTATGTTAGCCCAACATAAACACTATCTCGTGCTTGCTCCGTTGGCTCATTGGTTGTTCGAGACTCTATTCCCATGCTAGGACAGACCTCCTGCTGTGATGTTGGTAAAGCAAAGATCCTTTACTGTGTATGAGCGGAAGTTAGTTTTTGCTTGTTTCAAAGCACAATAGAAAGATCAATGTTTGTCAAGTAAAAATAGGATTTTAAGAGATACTGATTTAAGAGAAAAGTTTCTTAGAGGAGGTGCTGAAGGCAACAGAAAATGACAAGGTCCGTCAATTAAGCAAGACACAAGAAGTTTTTAAGCCCTGGTTTTGGTCCTTTGCTTTTTGGGGGATTTTTGGTAAGTCCCTTACTTTTGGGTTTTATTGTCCCAGGGATTGAGCTCTGAAGACCAAATGGAGTGAGTTAGCAGGGTTTCTCATCCTCGAAGTTTGGGCAAAATTGAAGTAATCTTTGTAAATTGCTCTGACAGCCTTTAAAACAAGTTTAACTGTCCTGAATCACAAAGATAAATGCCTTGGAAGAAATAGCCCAAGATTTCAGTGGAGGGAAAAAATAGCCTTTAGCTCTGCTACAAGGAACTTTGAAATTGCAGAAGCAGCAGTTGTATTCTCAGTGAGTCATTTTTCTTCACCCCCCCCCCCCCCCCCATAGATTAGAAAGGATGTTTCCCTTGGGGGTTTTTTTTCTTTCTAAATTTGTACATCCACAGTACTTATTTTGTCTGTGTACTAAACAAAAACATTCCCTGAATGTTCAACATAAGAGAATTTGTCACTTGATATAAATGGTGGCAATTGATGCGTGGCTTAGGTTGAAGTTCTTAAATTAAAAAAGATAGACATTCATAAGCATTTGTTCCTAACCGCCTTGCAGTAGGCACTCTGTCTAGGAGAGACAAGTTACTTTTGTAGAGAACTGTTTGAGAGGATTCAAAACATGGAGTATTTTAGAGTCCTCGGCAACAAACGCTTTGGAAAATCTGTGTGAATATACAGGAATAGGTGGTCCCAGTATTTAGGCTGGGCCAAGGTTATGTTGGCATATGAAACCAGGGGTGAGTGGCTTGTTTATCCACCCTCCAAGGCCCAAGAGGCGGTGGGAAGAAGTCCACTAGGATGAAGAGAGGGAGGACAGAAAGGAAGGGAATATGGAGATAGTCTGCCCACATGCAGCTGATGGAGGGCAGGTGTGGCTGCTGCAAAAATCTGAAAAGGCTGAACATTTTTGCCAGCAGCCAAAGGATGTTTATTGTTCTAGCCATTGTAACCATACTATAGAGGATCACATTTGTTTTCAGATTAAGATTACAAGAGTAATTATGTTTATTATTATAGACATATCCATGTTTATTATTTATTTAAACATCAGTGTTTACTATTGTTCTACTAGCCATTGTAACCAATTCTAAAGGATCACATTTGTTTTCAAAATAAGATTACAAGAGTAATTATGCAGTCTTTCCCTTTATGTCCTCTCTGATTAAAAAGACTCCAAGTGATAGATAAGGGTTGATGAGTTTTGCTCAGTGGGAATGGCCTAATCCTCTTCCCTCTCCCAACCTTGCCCACCCTTTCCCCCCGACTAAGAGTAAGCCCTTTGGAAGAAGGAGTAGAAGGCAGACAACACCCTCTTCTGCCACTCTGTTGCTGATCTCTGTCCCCTTTTCCAGTTTTAAGTGCCAAGGGTATCAATCCTCGAAATCGTAAGTACACTGTGGGTGGGGAATGTGTGTATCAATTCCGTTATATTGTTTTCTCCCAAGTGCTTAGTGCAGTGCTTTGCGAACATTAGGTGCTCAGTAAATATGATTGATTGGTTAAGAGATAAGAAACGTTTGTACTTATAAAGGGAACCCTTGTTCTCCATTTATAGCAGTGAAGGGGCACAATGAGTACTTTCCAAGATGGTCCACACCCCCGGAGGGATGGGGCCTGTTTGGAGGCATTGCAGGGCAGCCCCTTGGAAGGGATTCCAGGGGTGGAGCTTCCTGGCTCCCGATCTGATGATTGGGGAGGACTGCAGGGGTGCTGCCGGGTAGCCCGGACCCACTGCTCTGATGGCAGCAGTGCCAGCGTGCCAGTTAAAGCGGCAGAGTGCGACTCGCGGAAGTTCAGTATTGAAACTGACAGTTTTGAAGGCTCCTTCAAGCCCCCACGGTGCGGTGTGTCTGATTCCTGCCAACTTGATTTTCTGTGAGTTTCTAAGAGGGGATGTGAATGGTTTGGTCGGATGCTGGTCTTTGATACCAGCTGACACTTCTTGGAGTACCTTTCATCCATCAATCGATCCTTGGAATTTATTGAGTTCTTACTGTGGGCAGGGCACTGTACTAAGCACTTGGAGAGAGTATAATAGAGCTGGATATGATCCCTGCCCCAAGAAGCCTAAAATCTAGTGGGGGAGACAGACATTAAAATGAATTACTAGTACGGGAAGCAGTAGAGTATAACCTAAGTGCTCTGGGGTGGGGTGGGATGAGTATCCAGGTGTTTGGAGATATGAAATCATATGCAGAGGGGAGGGAGAATACCATGGGGAGATGAGAGATTAGTTAAGGGAGGCTTCCTCGAGGAGATAAGATTTTAGTAGGGATTTGAAAATAGGGAGAGTAGTGGTCTGTCGGATATGAAGCAGGAAGGAGTTCCCAGCAGGAGAAAGGGCATGAGCAAAGTGTGGAAGATGAGGAAGATCAGCTGTTCCTATCCCCTTGCGCTGTGAGCTCCTTACCAATTTCATCTTACATTGAAATGCAGCTGGTTCTGCAGTTGAATGTGTCAGCACCTAATTTTGAGACAGTGAATTGAGGGACAATCTGTCCGTAAGGGCCACCTGGCAACCCTCTTAATGGCCATCAACAGCAATTGACTGAAATGGTCAGAAATTCTTAAAGGAGGGAAATATTGAGTAATTTTTTTCTTTAAATTAACCCCACTTAAGTCCCCACCTTGGGGTAGCTCGGGAAACCTGGGGAAGTTGACTGGATCAGTGGCACCGATTGAGCGCTCCTTGTGGGTGTATCCAGTTGGCTTTGTGCTAATGGAAGTTGCCCAGTTCTCCACTGTAGCATCCGATATTCAGCCCTTCAGACTACAGGGCCCCAAAATGGGCAACAGATGCCGTAGATTCAGCTCACGTGTATAGCACCCTCGGACCCTGGTGTCGATTCCTACACCACTAGCTACTCCTCCTGCAGCTTCTCACTGGGGCTTGCAGCTGATTGTGGGGAAAAAAAAATTAGCATTGCTTGTGCTGGGGCAGCAATTTGTGTCAGATTTCAATCTATTTGGAGTGAAAATTGATGAGGCCAGGATGAAAAATGGGGAATAAATTGCTATGCTAATCAAGGTAGTCAAGCTCCAAACATATGGTGGATGGTGAAATCCCTTGAACCTCTTGCCCTCAAACAATCAGCTCCTCCTGCTTGACAAGGGAATGAGGCCAGGACCCTTCCTTTCCTGGAAGCTGGAGAGTTGGAAGGATGAGAGTGTGGTGGATGGCAGGCATTATTAGCAGAGTGATCTGGGTGTCAGGATATGGATAAAAAGAGAAACTAGCAATAAGGGTAATTAACACATTGCTTTTCATCTTCAAAGCCATTTGCAAACAATGGCCCTTGAGGTGCCCTTGAGGGAAAGATGATGCTATTTGCATATTACCCAGGAGGAAACTGAGGCAGGGAAATAGAGAACTTCCCGAACTTCTTAAAAAAATCTCCAGCAGTGTCCTCTTAGATCTTCCAGTCTGACTTAAATTCTTTTCAAGGCTCTTTTCCCAGGCTGCCGTTTCTGGGCTCATTTTAAATTTTTCGAAGTGTGAAATAAAGCAGTTTTCTCAGTGATGTAATAATAATAATAATAATAATGGTAATAATAATAGTGGCATTTATTAAGCGCTTACTATATGCAAGCACTGTTCTAAGTGCTGAGGGGGATACAAGGTGATCAGGTTGTCCCACGTGGGGCTCACAGTCTTAATCCCCATTTTCCAGATGAGGTAACTGAGGCACAGAGAAGTTAAGTGACTTGCCCAAAGTCACACAGCTGACAAGTGGTGGAGCTGGGATTTGAATCCACGACCTTGACTCCAAAGCCCGTGCTGTTTCCACTGAGCCACACTGTTCCTCTGTTATGAACAAGCTTGATTTCTAAAGCCATTTCCTAGATGTGTAGGAATTTCATACCTTCATATTTTGTTTTCTTTCTAGAGGAAATTATTTTTTCTAATTCTTGGTGGGGCGGGAAGCTTCCCAGTTAGGAGGAGACCACCAAACCTAACTGTTTTATCGGTTCTGTAGTCAACCATTCTTCACAAAGTGATTACGGATACAGATTTAATATTGATTTAAAAATTCCCAGTTTTCAGTGAAACTTTTTTGTAAGGGGAAGTTTTGACAGTTGGCAATAGGAGAGGAACATTGAGAATGGATTGCTTTGTTTTTGCTGGATACCTTTCACTGATCGGGGACAGAATATGACTATGAATACAGTCTCTTTGAAAGAAAATATGAAATTTATTTTACTTAAAGGATTCAGGTCTGACTTCCACAGTGTAATGTCGTGCCCTTGAAATGTCTCATCATTTTCTTATTATTTTTGCGCTAGTACTGTAGCATAAAATGCCTCAACTTTGAACAGTTTTGAGAGACTGGATTGATTTAGTATTTCTGCCATTTTTGCTCCAAAGTATTGGGTTCAGGCCAGCACCCGTAAGGATGTAGTTTCTGAGGACAGAGTGAGTGGGAAATGGACTTACCTGCAGCAGGAAGGATCAATTAATTAGTGATAATTATTGAATGCTTACTATGAGATAAGCACTGTACTAAGTGCTTGGGAGACTTCAATGCAACACACTTGGTAGTTGCAGTTCCCTTGCCCATTGGGAGCTTAAGGATTAGAGGGGGAGACAGACATTAAAATAAATTATGGATGTATAAGTGCAGTGGGCTGAGGGTGGGGTGAACATTAAGTGCTTAAAGGATTCTGACTCAAGTGCCCAGGCAAAGCAGAAGGGATCAGGAGTAGGGAAAATGAGGGCCAGGATTTTGGCTAGAGGGAATGGAAAAATTTGCTGGAATGGCTGAGGAGACTCCATCACTGGAGATCTTTTTAAATAGAAGATCCAGGATCATTAAAGCATGCTGTGGACAGGGAATGTGTCTGTTGTTACACTCTCCCAAGGGCTTAATATAGTGCTGTGCACACAGTAAGTGCTCAATAAATACAACTGAATCAAAGGTGCAGACTGTCACTCTTGCTGCATACTGTAAGGTACTGAGAGCTCACCTCCTCCAAGAGGCCTTCCCAGACTGAGCCCCCTTTTTCCTCTCCTTCTCCCCATCCCCCCACCCTACCTCCTGCCCCTCCCCACAGCACTTGTATATATGTGTACAGATTTATTACTCTATTTATTTTACTTCTACATAGTTACTATTCTATTCATTTTGTTAATGATGTGCATATAGCTATAATTCTATTTATTCTGATGATTGACACCTGTCTACATGTTTTATTGTCTTTCTCCCCCTTCTAGACTGTGAGCCCATTGTTGGGTAGGGACCATCTCTATATGTTGCCGACTTGTACTTCCCAAGTGCTTAGTACAGTGCTCTGCACTCAGTAAGCACTCAATAAATACGATTGAATGACTGAATGAATAAGCCTGCTCAAGGGTGGGTTCCCTAACAAATACGGTTATGTGAGTCTCTACATGCTTTTGATTAGATGCATTGTTTACCCCTCCCTCAGACCTACAGCACTTATGTACATATCCGTAATTTATTTATAATTGTGCTTGTCACACCATCTACATTGTAAACTCATTGTGGGCAGGGAACGTGTCTACCAACTCTGTTACATTGTACTCTTCCAAGCGCTTAGTAAAGTGCTCTGTGCACAGTAGACTGATTGATTGTTCTCATAAATCCTAGTCAAGGGTCCCTAGAGCAGTGATCCTCAGATGGAGAGAGCAAGGACCAGGGCTGGGGTTGGCACAGCCTCTTTTTAGTGAAGTCTAGTGTGAGCAAAACTAAATTAAAGTGAATCGGGAGGGCCCATGTTGGAGCTTAGTGTAGGGGAGAAAAGGCTCAGCCCTTATTCCCCAGGATCTTATTGTGTAATTAGGGACAAACATAAAATTCCCATATTATAGATGAGGACACTGAGGCCCATAGAGGTTAAGTGACTTTCTCATGGTCACACAGCAGGCAAGTGGCACAGCGGGATTAGAATCTAGGTCCTCTCTCAGAATTAAATGGAGAAGTTAATTAGCAACTATCCAAGTAAATACTGCAAATGCCTGGTGGACATTGAGTTTTGTGAAGGATCATCATTTTGCCCTGTCAGAATAACGTGAGCATTTCAAGATTTCAACTATGCCACTAAGTAAGATGTCTTTCTCATTGGTATTTATATTGTTACCCTTGAGTTCTATTTAAATGATTGATTTTATGCATTTAAATTGATGTCTTATTTTACAGTCCCAGTTTACCTTTCTATACAGTCTAGTTAAAGGCGAATGTATAAATATCTGAATCACCAAGGAACCATAAAAGCTTCAGCAAAACTTTTTTATTCCCTAATAAGTGTCATGTAAGCCGTTGATATTTAGCTGATTTATTATTGGTTGTGTTTATGGAAACTTCCCAGCTCCTGTCTTAGAGAAAACTTTGTGTTTGATTCCCCCTCCCCCACCTTTATTTTCATGTATTTATATTTTGGTGGGGGGAGTAAGTGATTTTTCCCAGATTTTCAGATAATTAAAAAAGAAAATTCACTGGAGATGACTGATGCTAGTTTGGCTTTTGGAAATGGGGTTGATAGAAATGCAGCCGATTCGATCAAAATCCAGTGGTTAGTGAGGACCCAAGATGAAAGAGTTGCCGAGTGTTATCGGGGAAACTGTTAGTTTTTGAGCACTTACTGTGTGAAAGTTATTGAGAATTGGTGTTGGGAATGAGTTGATTTACTCTGAAAATCTTGGGGAGCTACTGGGAAATGATTTGATGTTGATGGGCCCCGGCTAGACCCAGAATGCTGGCTCTATGGATTTCCTCACCTATTTCTTCCATTTTAAGTGATCTTCTCCTCTCCTCCTACACAGCTCCTATTCCCCTCCCCCCAAACCTCTCCAGTTTTAATAATAATTTTGTAATAATATAAGATTAATATTTGTTAAGTGCTTACTAAGTGCCAAGCCTTCTGTTAAACAGAAGGAGTAGATACAATTCAGTCAGATCAGACACAGTCCCTATCTCACATGGGCCTCATAGACCGATGGAGGGAAAAAAGGTATTTATTCCCCATTTTACGGATGGGAAAAATGAGGCACAGAGAAGTCAAGACTTGCCCAAGATAACACAGCTGGCAAGTGGTGGAGTCAGGACTAGAACCCAGGTCTCCTGATTCTCTGTCCTGTGCTTCCTGGGTCAAGCTGCAGTTTTTTGGTAGGGATGATCCACGTATTTGTTTTTCATTCTTCTCTCTCTTTGACTAAGTGCTTGGGAGAAAACAGCCCAATAGAGTTGCTAGTCATGATCCCTATCCACAAAGAGCTTACAGGTTAGAATAGGAGATAGACATTAAAATAAATTACAGGTAGGGGAAATGAGAGTGTGAGGATATGTACATTAGGGCTATAGGGCTGGTGTGAAAATGAAAGGCTTAAGGTGTACATATCCAAGTACAGAGGTGATCAGTCAATCAATAAATCTTATTGAACACGTACTGTGTATAGAGCACTGTACTAAGTGCTAGGGAAACTACAATAGAACAAACACATTCCCTGCCCACAACGAGCTTACAGTCTAGAGGAGGAGACAGGCATTAATAGAAATAAATTATGGTTAGGTACATCAGTGCTGTGGGGCTGGTGGGGTGAATAAAGGGTTGAATGAGAGAGACGAGTTGAGGATAGTGCCAAAGTTACAAGCTTTTAAGACAGGGAGGATGGTGGTGCTATCTGTCATGGTCCTCCCCTTTGGAAGCACAGTGCTTGGTACTAGAAAGCGCTGAATGTAGTAGCATAATTATTATTAGGAAATTAGCATTGGTTTTGGTAATTCTCAATACCTGCACTCAGAGGGTAGCAAGGTAAGTCATTCTCATTGGAACTTCCAGGCTCTATTGGCATAAGAGGCACTGTTGCCCAACTTCTGGGTTGGCCGTGGCTCTTCTGCACAGGCAGTGTTGCTCCAAGTGGGAAGTGGTGGCCTCAGAAACCTGGGATATCTGTCCTGCCAACCTGGGCACTGCATGCCATCATCTCTTCATCCCCACAGGGCACCGTTGGCTGTGCAAGGGAGGGGCACTGGCTTCTGTCTCTTTTTTTGAAGTGTAAAGTGTGTGTATGTGTGTGTGTGTGTGTGTGTGTGTGTGTGTGTATTTTCACATACAGTTGTATATTTACATGCACATGCAGATGGCATTTGAAGACGTTTTAAATGATGTCATTTTGTTTTATGAATTTTAAATTAAAGTTTTGATTGTGAACTTGCTCCTGAAGCCATTTATTCTTTCACGAAAGGCCTCCTTTGGTGCCACTTTTGGAGGCCAGCTACTGAGCTGCATGGACACTAAGGTGGACTCATACTAGAACTGCTTTTGTTATGCCTGTCTTCCGAGAGGCAAGGCCGGGGTTGGTTGTTCGATGAATGCCCTCGATGCATGCTGGGTGAAGGGGACGTGTTTGGATCCATTCTCCTCCAGACATCCACCGCATCCGCCCAGACAGTCCTGCAATGTATTTTCTTGCCCTTCCCTCTGAGCTTTCTCCGTGGCCATTGTTTGGGTAGATGTTGCAGTGGCCTGTTGCGGTGGAGGCAGAGGCAGGTGCTTGCTCTAAAGTGGGCTGGAGAGGGTGAACTGGGCCTAGAGACTCAGGGCTGCGTAGGTTCCTGCTGCTCTGAGCTGATCATACCCTTAGTGGGGTCCTGCCTGGTGAATATGACCCTTTAATAAGTCCTTTTTTCCTGTGGAGCTTGTGGTGATTATAATGTTTCATAACGTCTTTTCATCAGGAATCTCCTGAATGTTCCTAGTGTCTTCCATTTTATTGATTTATGAGTTTTCTTTGTCACTGCAGTAGCTATCTTTCCAGATAGGTATTGTAAAGAAACAGCGCTTCGTGTACCCCTTACGTCCCACAACAGGAGCCATGTCTAATACCCACCTGTGTATTCTCTCCCAGGGCTTAGTACCATGCTTTGCACAGAATAAATGCTTAATAAATACTATTACTTCTACTGCAACAGGGTGACTGACCCTCCTCATCCTGGACAGTCCAGTTAATTAGTGTGAATAAAAAAAGTCAGCATCTGTCCAAGAAGATCTTGTCTTCTTTATGTTGTTACTTTACTAGTTAATGCTGGGTCTGCATGAGGCAAAGGTTTTTAAGCTGTTTGACTGGAAACATCTAAGAGTTCTTCCCTCTCTCTCAGATTGTCTACATGGAGGCTTTTGTCTGAAAAATTCCCCTCAGTTAAATGGGAATAAATGCTTGGAAACAAGGTAGAAACCCAGGGGAGAATCAGTTTGAAAGTCAGGAGATCTGGATTTAAAGCCCAGCTGTGCCACTGGGTTACTACTCTGTGACCTTGGGCAAGTCACTTAACCGTTCTGAACTTCAGTTTCCTCATTTCTAAAATAGGGATAAAGTAGACTGTGGGCCCTGTGTAGTTTAGGGACTATGTCTGATTTCAAACCTTATATCAATTCCAGTGCCTAGCATATAGTTAGCGCTTAGTAACTAGTTTTATTTATTGAGTGCTTACTGTGTGCAGAGTACTGTAGAGTACTCTGAGAAGCAGCGTGGCTCACAGGAAAGAGCATGGGCTTTGGAGTCAGAGGTCATGGGTTCAAATCCCGGCTCCTCCAATTGTCAGCTGTGTGACTTTGGACAAGTCACTTAACTTCTCTGTGCCTCAGTTACCTCATCTGTAAAATGGGGATTGAGACTGTGAGCCCCCCATGGGACAACCTGATCACCTTGTAGCTTCCCCAGTGCTTAGAACAGTGCTTTGCACGTAGTAAGCACTTAATAAATGCCATAATTGTTATTATTATTACTGTACTAAGTGCCTGAGAGAGTACAAAATAACAGAGTGTATAGGCATATTCCCTTCACACAAGGAGTTTACAGTCTAATAAATGCCAATCTTATTGTGTAGGCCCAGGTTCAAGGCAGAATTTCTTCTGCCATGAGGCCTTTCCAGTCATTTACTGGGAAATTCACATAGCATCTAGGAGATAGGGGTGAGTGTTAAGAACTCCATTTTGACAGGATGACCCTAAAGTGCATTCATTCTTTGTCATATTTATTCATTCATTCATTCAATCGTATTTATTGAGCACTTACTGTGTGCAGAGCACTGTACTAAGTGCTTGGGAAGTACAAGTTAGCAACATATAGAGACGGTCCCTACCCAACAGCAGGCTCACAGTCTAGAAGGGGGAGACGGACAATAAAACAAAACATATTAACAAAATAAAATAAATAGAATAAATATGTACAAGTAAAATAGAGTAATAAATATGTACAAACATATACATATATACAGGTGCTGCGGGGAGGGGAAGGAGGTAAGGCGGGGGGGATGGGGAGGGGAAGGAGGGGGAGAGGAAGGAGGGGGCTCAGTCTGGGAAGGCCTCCTGGAGGAGGTGAGCTCTCAGTAGGGCTTTGAAGGGAGGAAGAGAGCTAGCTTGGCGGATGTGCGGAGGGAGGGCATTCCAGGCCAGGGGGATGATGTGGGCCGGGGGTCAATGGCGGGACAGGCGAGAAAGAGGCACGGTGAGGAGATTAGCGGCAGAGGAGCGGAGGGCGCGGGCTGAGCTGGAGAAGGAGAGAAGGGAGGTGAGGTAGGAGGGGGCGAGGTGATGGAGAGCCTTGAAGCCGAGAGTGAGGAGATTTTGCCTGATGTGCAGGTTAATTGGTAGCCAATGGAGATTTTTGAGGAGGGGAGAGAGATGCCCAGAGCGTTTCTGCACAAAGACGATCAGGGCAGTGGCGTGAAGTATGGGTTGAAGTGGAGAGAGACAGAAGGATGGGAGATCGGAGAGGAGGCTGATGCAGTAATCCAGTCGGGATAGGATGAGAGATTGAACGAGCAGGGTAGCGGTTTGGTTTTATTGAGTGCTTACTGTGTGCAGAGCACTGTACTTAGCTCTTGGGAAGTATAAATCAGCAATATATACAGACGGTCCCCACCCAACAATGGGCTCACAGTCTAGAAGTGCAGAGTGATATGTCCAAGGAGGCAGAGTGGGCTAGACAGGATTGATGGTCATTGAATCGTGTTTCCTCTACCCTAAATTGCCTTCAGGATAGGAATCCCAGCAACAGTGTCAATTGACTTGTTTAAAGCACATTAAGTGCCCCTGACCAATTGTTTGGTTGTCCTCTAGGAACGTCTTACCTCATGATGAATTAGGAAAGGAAGAGAATTTATCTTCAGAAATGGAGAGCAGTGCATCCTTGAGTACTAGCGTGCAGAACGATTCCCGCCCAGCCCTGGAGAAGTGTCCCAGTCCAGCCAATGGAACCAGAGAAATGGATTCAGGTGAGCTCTCACTCTCGAGAAGATCTATATCTTTGGAAAAATCTGTAAGAAATTTAAGGGGATGGGGAATTGGATGGTTTGGATTTGCAATAAAGCATTTTTTTCACTCCAAGTAATCTAAACTCAAAAAAGAGCCATGAATTTAATTTTTAATATTTAGCATATGAACAAAATGAGGTTTGCTATATGGATATTTGCTTAATCCCTTCATGGTGTATCTAATCAAGAATTACAGCATCTATTAAACAATAAATACATACAAAGGCAGCACAACTGCCAGGAATCACTCAAATTTTGTACCACATGGAGTCATTTTAAAATAATTTATAGATTATTTACAAAATATTGGGCTCAACCATAATGTCACCCAGAACTGGTGATATTTTAATCTGTTCAAATTTGGAGAGAATGCCAAAACATTCAGTCTTCTAATGCCTTTGAATTCAGCCAATGAAATTCCTAAACCTGCATTCCTTTAAGAGCCCCATAGAATTTCTTTAGAAGCGACTTGAGAACTTGGAATGGTTTTAATAGAATCAGCTTTGTCTGGTTTTGTTCGTAGATTATTGCTATTATATTTCGATGAGGTGAGTTCTGTATGCCTGCATGAATATATTTTTTTAATCATCCTAGATTATATTAGTAGGTATTAACTTTCCAGTCAACTGTATGTTTTCCTGATGTCTTTAATTGTGTTGTAGCCTATAGTGGGGTTTCAGTTTTTGAGCCCCATGAGCTTTGACTATGTCTCCCTAGCATATGGACTCCAGTCATTCCCTTTCTGCCACTGGGCCTCTGTCCCATAAGCTTTTGAAATTTGGAAGCCATCTGGGACATAAACCCTTCTTCCATGGTCCTCTTCCTTTTCCGAAGTGGTCATCATCGTTCATTTTGACCTCTCGTCAGAGAAATATTCCTACTTTCCTTCTGTTCGGGACAGTCCCTATGTATTAAAACAACCCTTCCATAAAGCACTTAAGAGCACCACACAGAAGTCAGTAGAATCAGGCCCTGCACATTTCTTTCCTTTCCTGCTTGTTTTCCTTCCTAGCTTACTGCAATGAAGCTGTTGTTGAGTATATTTATGTGGTTGAGGGTGGTAATGGTATTTATTGAGACTTGCTGGGGCTCTGCCATCAGTGCAGAAGGGTTCCCCCCCACCCCAGAAGAACCACTTAGGGCATCTTGCTTAAGTGGAGAGGCCCAGCAGGCCTCCGAGTAGCCAGCTTGTGAGATGTGATGATGGTGAAGGTTGCCAGTGGGTAGTTGTCTGCTGCTTGATGGCCCTAAGGGCACAGTATCAGCCCTATGCTGGAGTTACTGTGGCCATATGTTTACTTAGGAGTTTTGCAAGCACTTCCCAGTCTATTTCAACAGGGCCACCTACTCACTTGCTGCCCCCAAGAGGGAGGGGACGAGGGCGTGCCAATGGCACCGGGCCAACTTCTAGCACCGTAATCACTGCGTGCATGTTTTCGGCCACAAAATGTTCCTGCCTGGTCTGGGGCTTATCTGTTATTGATGAAAGGGAATTCCATCATTTACTGAGCCTCCACTGGGATGCAAGGTATTCATTCATTCATTCAATTGTATTTATTGAGCGCTTACTATGTGCAGAGCACTGTACTAAACTCTTGGAAAGTACAGTTCAGCAATAGAGACAATCCCTGCCCACAATGGATTTACAGTCTAGAAGGGACTGTACTGAGTGCTTGGGGAGGATAAAGTAGAAATATAACACAAATTCTCCGCCTGCCTAAAGCAAGCTGTCACTCTCAGTGATTGACTGTGGTAAGGTGTTTCTCAAGGTTACAGACCATGGCCACTTTGCTCACTTGTTTCCCCATCATCTCTGCATCTCTCCTTTGAACGTCGGAGTCCTTGCCATTTTCTGAAGTTTACTTCCTTAGTGGAGCAGGAGTCCTAAGACTGTGTGAAAGCGATCCTTCCCTTTATGATTTCTGCCTGGTCAACTTTTATCTCTCGCTTCCCGGATTCATGGAGCCAGGGGGACATGTATGTGAAAGTGTGTGAACATTTTTAAAAAGAAGAGATCTTTAAGGTATCGGAACTCTGAAGTGAAAGTTGCTGTATGAGCAGAGGTGGAGGCCTCTGGGACAATAGCAAAGCTCTGATCAGCTCTCTGAAAGTGGCTCTGGGAGGCCGGAAGCAGCCAGACAAGGGAAGTTAAACCCTCTCCCCACCACACCACTCCAGTGCAACTTGGGACTTTCTCTTAGGAAGAGGATTTCTTCAATCAATCCATGGTATTTATGGAGCACTTACTCTGTGCACAAAACACTATACTACATACCTGGGACAATGCAGTATCTTCTGCCCCTCTAATGGGACTATCCTGAGGCTTTCTAAGGAGGGAATGATTTTTAGAGTCTGAAAAATGAATAAGCTCAAAACTGTGTAAGTGATTTGATATAATGTGGTGCTAAACTGATATGCCGGAGTTCTTCTGGATTAATTATTTCTGTTCCTTATTAACATTACATGTCTAAACAGCATGCTTGGGCTAACAATCTCTTGTCCCATGGATTTACAGCCACAATCAGACTGTACTCCAAAGTCAGTCATTCAAAAAAGACACTTAAAGCACCCATGGTGACTTGTAAACCAACATGAGGGATTTTCTACAGCAGCTACAGAATGGTTGAAGAAATCCAGGACTCTTTGGACACCTACCAGACTAAAGACTTTTCGGCAGTGCTGCAAGTGAATGTATGTGAATCGTAAAAACCAGATTGGCCTCGCAGCAGAGTGAAGGCGACTCTGCTTTTGATAACTGTCAGAGAGCGAAGTCTTAGGGATGAAAGCGATGCTTCAGTAGTCTCTCGATCTTGCCATTCACGTCCTTGCAGTTATGTAATATGGGTGCCCAGAGCCAAGATGCTACAATATTGAAGAAGTCATTCCAGAATCAGAGCAAAGAGCAGGAAAGTCTCTGGAGCTGATGGGATTTTTCAAACTGGGGGGTAAAGGACTCTGTAGACCCCAAGCGATGGGGCTGGCCTGGACAAGGAGCGCCCGCTTCTGATGGCCGCAGGCCCCGAGAGCATCACATCGGGACTACTGCTGGGCTTGGTCTTCCTCTCTCTGCCTGATTCTGTTTGGCTGCTCATCTGTCCTGTTAGATTGTAAGCTCATTGTGAGTAGGGAATGTGTCTATGTTGTGTTGTACTCTCCCCAGCGCTTAGTACAGTGCTCAACACACACTAAGCACTCAATAAATAGCACTGATTGATTGCAGGTACCTTGAGGGCAGGAATTTTCTTTGATTTGTATCAGTTGTTCCGAGGCATTCCCAGAGAGTAGGCACTCAGTAAGTGCTGCTGCTGCTGAAGATCCATAAGTCTGACAGGTAGATAGAGGGCGAATGGGCCATATTCTTTCTCCAAATCCTGGAATTCAGTTTGCTCTGGGATCACTTGGGGATTGATCCAGGAGCTCCAGGCCCACCTCATGTGGACCCAGAGCTCAAGGGCAACGTAGAGTTGAACTGACTATAGGGTTGTTGGTAATGGAACCCTCTTTATTGTAGAGTGGACAACACTCGCCTCCCTGAGAAGTGTCCGAGGTTTCAAAGACGTTACCACACCATTGTTAGCCTAAAAAGAAGAGAAAGAAACGAAGGCATATCAGTTCTCCCAATGGCTACCAAGATCTCAGTGGACTGGCCCTCTCCCATCATATCCCCTGGGGACAGCTGGGATCTTGGGGCTCTTGTCCCCATGAGGTTATACCCCAGGTCACTTGCGAATAAAAGCCCCAAATCTCATTATCGCCAAAATAGTTTTCCCCTTCTGCCCCATCAAATATTTGATCACAGTTGTTAAATGAACTGATTTCATTGCCTCTGTCCTCCTTCCCCATGTGTCCTAAGCAGAGCTACTCGTGAATAGTGAAATTTCCAGAAAGCATATGTCAGAAGGGGGCTAGTCCTTTCGAGAATAGTTGAGAGTTGATGTGTGGGAGAGAATTTATAGCTGTAGATAGTGTGACTAATGACGAGATTTTATTTGTGGGTGAGATTGGTGCTGAAGAGACCAATGTGTGACACTATCCCTTCTGCATTGGGTGCCTATATAAAGATGGTCCCTGACTGCATTGTTGCATTTACTACACACAGTGCTTGGGTTTTTTTTTTTTGTTTCTGCCTCTAGGTGTTGCAATCCTCTCAAAACCCGAGTCAATAAGTGAATCAGTCAATCAGAAGTATTTATTGAGTGCTTACTCTCTGCAGAGCAGTGTATTGTGCAATTGGGAGAGAATTCCCAGCCTCAGGAATTTACAGTGTAGCATGGAAGACAGATATATAAATCATTTAAAAATAGGAGGAAGGGGAAAAAGGAGGTATGTCTATGAGTTAAGTGCTTAAATAATAGGGGATGTAAAATGTATGCAAATAGTATGGGAGATTGTGAGTCCATAAATGGCACAGAAGTGCTGAAGTGGGCAATTGGGTGAGTATGATCCGGGGAAATTAGAAATTAATTGGAAGACCTGGCACAGTTGTGATTTCAGAAAGGCTTTGAAGAAGGGTGGGGAGATCTGTGATCTGTCGTATTTGAAGACACCAAGATTTTCAGTCAGGCGTGAGGAAAACTTTGGTGATGGGAGAGATGAGAACGAGGCACATTGAGTAGGCCTTAGAGAAATGAAGACAGTGCATTGGGTGTAGTGGAAGAAGATGACTTGCCCCCTCCAGTGCTTAGAACAATGCTTGGCACATAGTAAGCGCTTAACAAATACCATCATCATCATTTCTAATAGTTATGTCTTTTATTGGTTTCCACTCATTCTTTGCTCTGCCATATGGATGGCTTTGGCTTTTCTTCATTGAATCTTCAAGGAGTTTTTTCTGGTTTTACAGTGTACCCACCTGAGTTCACCATTCAGAAGTTGCTGGGAAGTCGTGCTGTCATCCATTCTCTTCACCAGCCTCACCCAGTGATGGTGTAATGCAGGGAGCATTGCTTTGATGTTTGCTAGTGGACTAGCAAATTAGCCAAACCACGACTTCATTGTTTATGATCCTGTCTTGGCATGTGATGTTATACGTATCACATGGAGTAATCTGCACTGCCGCACGTCCACTGTAGGACCTTGGGCAAGTCACTTAGCTTCTCTGGGCCTCAGTTGCCTCATCTGTAAATTGGGGATTTAGAGTTTGAGCCCAGTGTGGGACAGGGACTGTGTCCAACCCGATTAACTTGTTTATCTACCCCAGCGCTTAGGACAGTGCTTGGTAAATAGTAAGCACTTAACAAGTACCATTATTGGTATTAGAGGGAGCTGATGGAACATTCTAGAAGTTGGATGCAGTATCTTCAGTGGACCAAATGGCTGCTCTTCAGTCCTTCACTTGTGTCTGAATTTTGAAGACCCATCATCTCACTGGACAGGAAACCAGCTCAAGAAGGCCAACTTTTGTTTTTGTTTGGTTTATTTGGTTGAGGTCAGGGTGACTGTCTCTTTATATCTTCTTGCAACATAGATAATAATTTGCTGCCTAAGTAGCAGAACTGATTGATGACATTCAGGTCTGTGTCACTGAAGGAGATCCTTGGTTGTGCGTAAGGATTTCCAACAAGAGAAGGAAACAGAAACAAATGTATGTACCCATAGTCTGCTATGATACAGGATTTGCTTGCCTGTATTCCTCTGGGACAAATGATGGTTTCCATCAGGCCTAAGAGCCTGCAGATGAAACACTGGGATGAGGGAAAAATCCTTCCCACTTTGCTCATAGGACCTCCAGGCTATTTTCCCCCTCTGTGGTGCTGGCCATTGCTACTGGTCAGGCAGCTGCTGTGATTTCTGACAGTGATGGTTCCAATGAAACAAGATTTCAGCCGCAAACAATGGGCTCTGAATCACGAGAATGGCTCCTTCCCCTCACATATCTTGGCCTCTTTTTCTTAAGAGAGCTCAAATAATAGTTGGGATCAATAACTGACCACCCAACTCCTGTAAATGAAATAGGCACAACATAAAATTACTCCTCATCTCGGTGAACACTTGGAGTACGTGACTGGAATGAGCACAAACAGATGAGGGAGCCTAGGAACAGAAGGCTCTGCCTCCAGCTGACTGAATCAGCAGTCTGATGATCGCAAGAAGCACAGAACAGGGAATGGACTAAAATACTGCTTTTGGACCTCTCAGTTCCTTTCATTTCACAAGCAAAGCACTCTGTTGACCCAAGAATAAGTGGGTTCCCTGACTATTTTCTTACAGGCCCCTGCAGGGTAATTTTCTCATGAAGTTGGTAGGTAAAATACCTGGTAAATTGTGCCTGGGTGTAGCGGGGAGCGGCAAGATGAGAAGAAACAGCATCAGAGACTGAGAGAGGCAGTGTAGCCACTGAAAAATCACGACACTTCTTGGTTCTGGCTGGGACGGGGAGATTTTTGAAATCCTTTTGGGGAAGAAAGGAACATCGTACACTGGTGCATCTCTCATTTTGAGATCTATTATTGGGCATCCTTGGGGTTTCTTAAATACTTTCATTCAACTCAGACTATGGCTAGGGGGAGTGGCATCTATCTTCCAGTCGATTCTATCCGGCCCATCACCGTGACTGGAGAAAGTGGACACCTATAGAATATCAAGTTTCTGGTGTTTTCATAAGGATTGTAAATCTGTGGGAGTGCCCGGAAGGGTTCTCTGTATAATAGCACCATAACAATTTTATCGATAGGCATTGTGGAGGTCAAATATTTTATGGGAGCTGCCCTCAGCAGCTTACTGAAACACTTTAAATAGCCCTTCAGCCTAAGTAATATCAATCAATCAGTCAATCGTATTTATTGAGCGCTTACTGTGTGCAGAGCACTGTACTAAGCACTTGGGAAGTACAAGTTGGCAACATATAGAGACGGTCCCTACCCAACAGTGGGCTCACAGTCTAGAAGGGGGAGACAGAGAACAAAACAAAACATATTAACAAAATAGAATAAATACCCTTCTCCTGGACAGAGCTGACTTCAGACATTTGGCTGTGGGGGAAAAATTTTGACATTTCCTTCTGTTCAATATGATGCCAATATGTGACCTTTAATGCATGGAGTATCATCATTTTGTGGAAGTCTTTCCAAGACCCCTTCAATCAGGAGTGTTTCTTCTTGGGGTGCAGTGTGGAGAAAACACCCTTGACCCGCTATTCCACTTATCGAAGAATTATTATGTTCCATCAACATGAGCTCTGCTTCTGAAAGATGGATACAGACTGGGCACTTTGCTGCCCAACTGCCCTCCTGGCTGCCATCTTTAATGGTGCGCCCTCAGGCAGTTGCAGCACCACGATCCCTCCTTTTTGATGCCTCATTTTGTTAAACCAGCATCACCCAAAGCCGTGGCCCCGCTGTAGGAAGGCTGCAGAGAGATTTACTTATAATACTTGCCACATCAGCAATGGCAGCACAGCAAAGGGCAATCTAAAATTACCGTTGGGTGAGTCCGTGCCTTCTCTGCCATACCCTCATGCACAGAGAGTGGTTTCTGCCATTCTGCTCGTTGAACAGGGAGGACTGCTGTAGGTATATGGCGCCATTTAGAGAACTGATCTAGAAGTATAGAGGATTCTTTTCCATCCCTTTCTAGGAAGTCCCCATGTCAGCCTGCTGTCTTCTCCTACTCGATTATAAGCACCTGGAGGGCGGGGGTCAAGTGTGTTGCTTGTGGGGTGCTCCATCACATACTTAGTAGCACAATGCTCTGCAAACCCCTTTATTATTCTTAAATTCTGTTATTCTGTTGATAACATTTTATTATCCATCTCTCCTTGTAGACTGTAAACTCCTTGTGGGCGAGGATTATATCTACCCACTCTGTTGTTTGTACTTTCCCAAGTGATTAGTATAGTGCTCTGCATACCATAAGCACTTAGTAAGTGCCACTTATCGGTTGATTGATACCCTTGATGGTATTATGTGAAGGCTGGAAAAGATCCTTGGTACTGAAGTGGTCAAAACTTGTTCAGGATTATTCTGCTGATACCTTCCCCATGCCATTTATTTTTATGCAGTTCTGCCACCTGGAAACAGAGCCCAATAGAGAGGAATTTTATAGATAGGTAAAACGAAACACTCCGCTCCCCCGGTTTCATCTGATGTTCTTCCCCAAATCCTCGAAAGCATTCCCACTGAGGCCATTGTCAACTTTCTCAAGAGATCCAGGAGTCAGTCCCAGTTCTTTGAAATCAATTAAAATTCCCTTTCTCAGTGTTCACTAAGTTCTTCTGGTTTTTAAAACTGAGAGCCTCAGGGCTCAAGTACAATTGAATAACAAAGTCCTAAAATATGTAAAAACCAACAGGGGGCCAGAGATGACTGAAACTTAAGGAAGAAATAACTTAAGAATATGCTCATTTTTCCCTTCCTCCTCCCTGCCAATACCTAGTTCTTTATTTGAGTAATGATTTCTAATTTTTTTGAATTTATATTGGCTGAAATTGGCTTTTGAAAAATTTAGTACGTTGGAGCCTTCTCTCTCTGCGTTTCTCTTCCATCCGTCTTTGATCTGTTGGTTCATTTTTGACATCCTATATACCCCTTTTATCACCCCCACCCAAATCTCAGCATCCAATCCGAGTGGTTTTACTTCATATTCATGTCAGAATATTCTGATCCAAGATATAGTTTTTTGTTCTCTAAAGCTGGGGCCTAATGAAGAACACAGGTAAGTGGGGGCCCTGGCCACTGTTTAAAGTGACTAACATTATGCTCTATGGCAGTGGAACACAGTATTTTCTTTAGAGGGAAAGGGCCCTGCCGAATTTCTTAATTTCATGTATAGGGGTTTTGAAGCCAAAATTATGAGACCTGAGTTTACGTAGTGTCAATGACAAAAGTTGTGTGCCAACGCGTCAGTGTCTGGCCATTGAGGATGATGCCCGCTGGAACTCTTGCTCCTTGGGAGGTGTTCTGTGTTAAAGATGCAAAATCTCTGTTCCGGGGACAATCCTACAGTTACGCATGGTATGCTGGACAAGGCAGTATGCTGAATGTCAGCAATGCCAGATTTGAGTTTCACATTTTTCCCACGAGGGGCTGCTTTTGTTTCTCCTCTTTTTAGTTTGCATGTGAGCTTTTGCGGAGAAGCAGCGTGGCTCAGTGGAAAGAGCCCGGGCTTGGGAGTCAGAGGTCATGGGTTCAAATGCCGGCTCCACCACTTGTCAGCTGTGTGACTTTGGGAAAGTCACTTCACTTCTCTGGGCCTCAGTTACCTTATCTGTAAAATGGGGATGAAGACTGTGAGCCCCCCGTGGGACAACCTGATCACCTTGTAACCTCCCTAGCACTTAGAACAGTGCTTTGCACATAGTAAGCACTTAATAAGTGCTGTCATTATTATTATTATTATTATTATTATTATTACGTGGAGTTTGCTGAGGGGCAAACTTTCTGTGGCTAGCTGCTCCCCTGATTCCTCTGGGTGCTATCCCGATGTGTGGTTACACTGTGTGATCTAGTGGAAAAAGTACAGAGTTTTGGGAGTTGGAGGACCTGGGTTCTAATCCTGGCTCCTCCATTTACCTACTGTGTGACCTTGGACAAGTCACGGAACTTCCGTGCCTCAATTATCTCATCTGTAAAAGTTGGGATTATTATTAATTATTACAATTATTAATTATAATTAAATATTTATATCATTCATATCGAATAATTAATAATATTAATAATATTAATAATAATGGCATTTGTTAAGCACTTACTATGTGTTAAGCACTGGGGAGGATTCAAGCTTATCAGGTTGTCCCATGTGGTGCTCACAGTCTTAATCCCATTTTACAGACGAGGTAACTGAGGCACAGAGAAGTTGTGACTTGCCCAGAGACACACAGCTGACAATCTCTACGCTGATGACACCCAAATGTACATCTTTGCCCCTGCTTTATCTCCCTCCCTTCAAGCTCATGTCTCCTCCTGCCTTCAAGACATCTCCATCTGGATGTCTGCCCGCCATCTAAAGCTCAGTATGTCCAAGACTGAACTCCTTATCTTCCCTACCAAACCCTGCCCTCTCCCCGACTTTCCCATCACTGCAGATGGCACTACCATCCTTCCTGTCTCACAAGCCCGCAACCTTGGTGTCATCCTCGACTGCTCTCTCGTTCACCCCCCACATCCAATCCGTCACCAGAAACAGCCGCTCTCACTTATGCAATATCGCCAAGATCCGTCCTTTCCTCTACATCCAAACCGCTACCCTACTGGTTCAATCTCTCATCTTTCCCAACTGGATTACTGCATCAGCCTCCTCTCTGATCTCCCATCCTCCTGTCTCTCCCCACTCAGTCTATACTTAATGCTGCTGCCTGGATCATCTTTGTGCAGAAACGCTCTGGGCATGTTACTCCCCTCATCAGAAATACCCAGTGGCTACCAGTCAACCTACACATCAGGCAAAAACTCATCACTTTTGGCTTCAAGGCTGTCCATCACCTCGCCCCCTCCTACCTCACCTCCCTTCTTTCCTTCTGCAGCCCAGCCCGCACCCTCCGCTCCTCTGCCGCTAACCTCCTCACTGTGCCTTGTTCTCCCCTGTCCCGCCGTTGACCCCCAGCCCACGTCCTCCCCCTGGCCTGGAATGCCCTCCCTCCACACATCTGCCAAGCTAGCTCTCTTCCTCCCTTCAAAGCCCTACTGAGAGCTCACCTCCTCCAAGAGGCCTTCCCAGACTGAGTCCCCTCTTTCCTCTCCCCCTCCCCATCCCGTCCTACCTTCCTCCCTTCCCCACAGCACCTGTATATATGTTTGTACAGGTTTATTACTCTATTTTACTTGTACATATTTACTATTCTATTTATTTTATTTTGTTAATATGTTTTGTTTTGTTGTCTGTCTCTGCCTTCTAGACTGTGAGTCCACTGTTGGGTAGGGACCATCTGTATATGTTGCCAACTTGTACTTCCTTCCTTCATTCATTCAGTCGTATTGAGCGCTTACTGTGTGCACAGCACTGTACTAAGCGCTTGGGAAGTACAAGTTGGCAACATATAGTGACGGTCCCTACCCAACAGTGGGCTCACAGTCTAGAAGGGGGAGACAGAGAACAAAACAAAATGTATTAATAAAATAAAATAGAGTAAATATGTACAAATAAAATAGAGTAATAAATACGTACAAACATATATACATATATACAGGTGCTGTTGGGAGGGGAAGGAGGTAAGGCTGGGGGGGATGGATGGGGAGGAGGGGGAGAGGAAGGATGGGGCTGAGTCTGGGAAGGCCTCCTGGAGGAGGTGAGCTCTCAGTAGGGCTTTGAAGGGAGGAAGAGAGCTAGCTTGGCGGATGTGTGGAGGGAGGGCATTCCAGGCCAGGGGGATGACATGGGCCGGGGGTCGACGGTGGGACAGGCGAGAACGAGGCATGGTGAGGAGATTAGCGGCAGAGGAGCAGTGGGTGCGGGCTGGGCTGTAGAAGGAGAGAAGAAAGGTGAGGTAGGAGGGGGTGAGGTGATGGAGAGCCTTGAAGCTGAGGGTGACGCTTAGTACAGTGCTCTGCACACAGTAAGTGCTCAATAAATACGATTGAATGAATGAATGAATGAAAGTAGAGGAACTGGAATTAGAACCCATGATCTCTGACTCCCAAGCCTGTGCTCTTTCCACTAAGCCAAGACTGTGAGCCTAATGTGGGATAGGGGCTGTGTCAAAATTGAGCATCTTGTATCTACCCCAGTGCTGTGCTTAATATAGTCCGTGGCATAAAGTAAGCACTTAACAAGTACCATAAAGCAAGCACGCATGCACGCATGTACACACACACACAAACACACACACCCCACGCACACACACCCCGAGAAATTTTTATTTTGATGATTCCCCTAAGTACCAAATGCATTCTGGAGTGTTTTAAGTTATTGATTAATCCAGGAAGACTTCCTGGAGGAAGTTGTCCCTTACTAGGCCAGTCTTCCTTAGAATCCTGCACTTCTATGCTTTCCTTACCGCTAAGGCATTTTGGGAATATTCCAGGGTGATCCATTTGGGAAGTTCCAAAGAACACATCAACATAGAGGAAAAACATCACTGTCTCACGTATGAAGCATGGCGCTCTCTATCTGCTCCACAGATCAGTCTTGGGGGACCCAATCAAAGCTGTATTATCTGGTCCTTTGGCTCGTTTAAAGGTACAAGAACAGCAAGCAGCTACTCCCTTGATGCCATCAGGGCAATTCGTTATAATACCAAGTGTTTTCCAGACTGGCTTTGGAGCTAACACCACTCCCTCTTTCACTGTGGAATTAATACCTTTCCTGGCTTTTGTTTTTGAACAGATGAAGGTTCAAGCATGGAGGACACTGATTTCAACTGGGATGAATATTTGGAAGAAACCGGTGCAAGTGCTGCTCCTCACACTTCATTTAAACATGTACGTTCAAGCCTTTTTTTCCCTGCTTGTCCCCTTCCATCCCGTAGAGAATCAGGCCAAGCAGCATTACACCGGTGGAGGACAATAGGAACACCAGGGTAGGCAGGAACTTGTAGGAAGCACAGAGGCCTAGGTGCTAATGTGGAGGGGCAGAGAATCAGGCATCTGTGGAAGTCTCTGCACACTCACTGAGGCTTCAGATCTCAGGGGCTGCTTGGCTCAAGCGCAAATCCCTCACACATACAAGACCTCGACTCCATCTGGAAGTGAGGCTGGGTTGGTGCAGGCTTCAGTCCTGGAGATCGAAGTCTATACCGGTTCCCCAAATTTATATCCACGCAGGGCTGTATTTTGAGTTTAAATTTAAAGTAGTATGATCTTGTCCTAGGGGGAGTGGGTTGCCTGTGGGATGGCAGGTGGGGTCAGACATCCCCAGTTCCCTTGGCATTTTATAAACTTGCAGTGGAGGCTTAGTGTTTTCATGAGATTGTGTTTTTTCTGGCCCCAGAGTCTGTATCCGAGCTAGCCCTAGTCCTAGTCCTCCTTTTTCACCATCCTCGGTATTTAAATGTAGTCTTTTAGCTGGTGTGACCCAACTTTGGCAACAGATTTGAATTTCAGGCCAGAGGTAGGAGGGGAAGTCAAAGTGAGTTAACTGTGATCAGAAAAACCTTTGTAAAGGGAATCTTCATTAACTTGCAGAAAGCAGCTCTTATTTAGCGTAACCAAACCAGGAAGTGTGACTAATGCTTTGGCTGTTTGCTTTTCGAATAATTTTTGGTGTATATTCAGTCCAGGATAAACCTCAGGAGAAAGTACTGTCCTTTCCCAGAACTACTGATGCTAAAGAACTAAATAAGTTGGACACGAGCACTGTAAGGATTTAGGGTGGCAAATTCCTGTACATTACTGGAGCCTTGTAGATTGGTTCATAAAGTCCTGGGTCCTACAGATAGTTGGTAGGCTAAAACTTCACTACTACTCATAAATGGCATTTATTAAGCATTTGCAGTGTGCTACTTTCTGCAAAATTTGGCCTGGACTGGATCCCACATTGGTCTTTTCAGCCACAAATGCACTTGCAGGTGAACTTCATGTCTTCATCTATTACAGAAAACAAGTATATCTATAAATAGTACTCCACAAACATTCTGTTAAAAAGCTGGGGTAGATACAAGATAATCAATCAGGCACAGTCTCTGTCCCACATGAGCCTCATCATTTAAATGGAAGGGAAGTAGCATGGCCTAGTGGATAGAGCACGGGGCTGGGAGTCGGAAGGATCTGGGTTGTAATCCTGGCTCTGCCACTTGTCTACTCTGTGACCTTGGACAAGTCATTTCACTTCTGTGCCTTAGGTACCTCATTTATATAATGGGAATTAAGACTGTGAGCCCCTTGTGGGACAGGGACTGTGTCCAACCTGATTAGCTTGTACCTACCTCAGCGCTTAGAACAGTGTCTGGCACATAGTAAGTGCTTAACAAATACCATTAAAAGATAACAGAGGGAAGAGCAGGCATTTTGTCTCCATTTTACAGATTTGGGAGCTTAGGCAGTAAACAAATTCTCCTCAGTGCAGCATGTTTTGGGTCTGACTAGGTGGAAATCAGCCTGCAGAGCAGCTTCCAACCGGGGATGAAGTTAGAAGTGGCGAATAAGAACAATTCGGACACCTACTGGGTAGCCACCATCATCACCACCTGCGGGCAGCTTCTGCTGCTGCGTTACTGTGGTTACGGAGATGACCGCCGGGCCGACTTCTGGTGTGATGTCATGACGGCCGACCTCCACCCGGTAGGGTGGTGTACGCAGAACAACAAGGTGCTCATGCCACCAGACGGTAAGTCCGTGAAAGTCTCTGAATCCCGGCGGCCGGGTGCACTTCCTTTTCCGGGAACTTGGCTTCCCGGCTGCGTCATCCCGGTCCTTTCTAGAGAGATGACTTCTGTCGGGTGAATTGCAGCTGGAGGTGTGCAGTTGGGGGAAAGAAGCCAGGGAAGGGCCTTCTTAATTTTCTCTTTTAACTGCTGCAGTATTTCATTATTCAGAGGATCCCTGGGAAAAACAGGATCCCTTTTAGATGTCAGAGTCCTTCCTGACCACTTAGCCAGCAGTGACCTTTTACATATAAAAACATTTGAGTGTAAAATTCAAGTTGTGGGGTTTTTTTTGTGGGTTTTGTTGGTTTTGTTGGTTTTTTTGAAGGAAGGGAGGGAAGAAAGGAAAACTAAAAGGGGTACATGCTGAGAAGGCCCATTTTCTCTTCGGTGATTGATAATACCATTTTTCTTTTAGTTGTGATGGTTGACATTTAGTGCCAAAGTGCAGAGCATCTTAAAAAAAAAACTTTGCCTTAATTTGTCTTGCTGTCGGGAGTGGAGAGCGCAGAGAAGGTTGGACAGATATGGAAGCAGTCCAGTGTCACTGACAGAAATAGAAACTCCACCTTCCTTTAGTCAAGTATAAATGAGAGGAGGCCAAACCCCAGGAAGGTCTCTTAGAGGACCATCCCACCTAAATCTTTGAATTGGAATGTGCACGTTTACACACTCAGTTCTGCCCTGGGCCGGTTTTTCATCCTATGCTCTTGGGGAGTGCGAATTAAGGGACCCTCGACCCACACCATGTGGTTGTCAAGATACATCATGGGGTCGGGAGAAGCGGCTTGGTGCAAGCAGGTGACATTTGAGCGGGTGAGTATCACAGCGCGAGTTCCCTCATGTGATCTTCTAAGAGCGCAAACCCCAGGTGACAGCAGAACTGAGTTGCTGACTTGTACTCCCCAAGCACTTAGTACAGTGCTCTGCACACAGTAAGCGCTCAATAAATATAATTGAATGAATGAATGGGTGTTTGTTTATTTTCATGCCTGTAGATTAGAACAACGTCGATTATATCTGTTTGTCTCCAAATCTATTTAATATCAGGTTGGTCTGTATTTGGTCTAAGTAATAATAGTAGTAATTATGACGGTGTTAAACACCAAGTGCCAAGCATTGCACTGAGCATTGGGGTAGATGCAAGATAATCAGGTCAGACACAGAGAATCACACCTGGTTTGTAGACCAGGGCCTTTCATGGTTGGGATGTGCTGGATGTGGCACAACCATAGGGTGACTCTGAACTGGACAGGTGTACATGCAGGACAATGCATATTTTGCTAAAAATCCCGGCCACAAGAAGTAAAGAAAGATTTCCATGTGCCTGCTGTAGAAAGCTGAACAATACAAGTGGAAAGGCTTCAAAATCGCACCATTAATTTTATTTTTCTCATTGAAAATCTATGTCATTTGGATTACAAACTTTGGACTCACAGTCTAATTTGGAGGGAGAACAGGTATTGAATCCTCACTTTACAAATGAGGCAGCGTAGGCACAGAAAATTTGTGACTTATCCAGGATCACACAGCAGACAAGTGGGGGAGCCGGGATTAGAATTTAGGTCTCCTAACTCCCAGGCTGTTCTCTTGCCGCTAAGACCATGCTGTTTCTAAGTACTGTAAGATCTTGTCTTGTATTCACTTCAAATTCACCTCTTGGGTGGTTTGAAATTGGAACATTTTGGAGCACAGCATGTGCATTATAAGGGATTAGCTGTGCTCCACAAGCCAGTGGCTGTCTTGATCTAACACAGAATATTAAATCTGTAAAAGGTGCCAGTGTTTGATATTGTTTCAGTTGGAGCCTGCATGTGAGATTAGATGAGAGAGTGGAATACCTGGGTTTCCAGTTCACTAATCAACCAATTAATTAGCGTGTCTTTTTTGAGATGCCTCACAGTGAATGGAAACCAGATGTGGGCTAAACATGCTGCTTCTCAGGCCTGGGATCAACCTGCTTCTTTTCAGCGCTTACCTTGAATTAAAGGATCCGTACTGCCACTTGAGAACATGGTGTATTAATCAACTCTCTTTCTTACTTGGATGAAAAATATGTTAGCAGTCACAGTTTCAGAAACACCATCACATTTGTAACCTCCTGGCTTGGGCTGTTAGGCAAGACACAGGGCCACTGAATTTGACAGATTCCAAATGAGAAACCGGAAAACTTGTTACAAAACAGTACACCAAAGTGGAACACAGTAACGCAGCACTAATGTGCCTGAAAGGTTTATTATCCTAACAGTAATAAATTAGGCTAATTTGAGGAGGCTTCTATTTTTTACTGCTCTTTTGAGAGGGAAAAAGGTTTTTCTCAGAATTTATTTAGTCGATAATCGATGTGGCCTGGAAGTCTACAGCCAACAAGTAGAGTTATGAAATAGCAGGTCATGGGGCAAGAGCTCTTATTGATTGGCATAGTACAAGATCATTATTACTTGGGAGCAGGGAGCTGCTGTTCTTTATGGAAATGGGTGATCCTACTTTTGATCAGGACACTTGTCTGTGGGGTTTTAAACTTGGTACAGTCAAGGAATGTTGGGGCCCTAGTTCTGCAAGAAGGGGAGTGCCTTCAAGGGCTAACCCGACCGTGGTGAAGGTGTCTGACTGAAAAACCGCTGAAGGTGTGGTGTGAGGTGGACAGGCCCAGCAGGAATTTTAAAAATACAGCTGGGTGTCCTGGGTGGCGGAGACCACCGTGGCTGCCAGGGCTACCATCTGCTAGGTTACAGGACTGCAGGTAGCATCGGCATTATGGTGGGATCACTTTATTCGGTCAGTCAATCAATGAAACACACTGTTGTTTCTCCTCATGCATAGATGGCCCCGGGGGCAGTTGGCTTGGTGGCTACTGGCCCGGACTTTCTGTATGAGCTAGAATAGGGACATGGGTTTGGGGCTGGGGTCTGGATGGTACCAAGAAGAGAGGTTACTGCTGGTAATCTTCTTCCTCTACTGAGTATCTCAGACCTTCCCTCAGGCCAGATCCCCTCCCATCCAACCACCCCAGGACCATTCTGGGGTTGGTTAAAGGGTCATTGTGCTTTCCCAAGCCTTTGCTTGAAGATGGAGGAGTTATATAATTTCAGAAGATGGTTTTGAAAAGCACTTGGAGCTCTTCACATTGCCACATTTTCTTTCATTGCCGCTTTAAATTAATTTAATCTTCAAATTAATGGGAGCAGCAGTTATGTTAAGTGTTATGAGGAGGCAAACAGCATGGCGGCATCTCAATGGCCTGTCATTAAAATTTGATTTTAATCAGCAGTCGGAGACCTCCGTTAAGAAGGATATCTTCCGAGTGGTCCTGGTTTAAGTGGCAGTTTGGTTGTTCAAAGACCAGTGTTCCTGCTTGGGAGATACACAGAACTAATCGGTACTAATCTCTCCTATTTAAAGTATTAAGAAAAAATACTACTAAAGTATCACTAGCTGCTACGGAGGATTAAGTCTTTTATTAGAGGACTGAAATGTGAATGTTTTAGCTTAGTGAATCAATAATGCTTGATTTATTCATCAGCACCTACAGCACTTCCAAAGGGCAGCTGCCAAATAATTATTGTTTACAATGATAATGTAAGGAAATCACTTAATCCTCTGATTTTTTTCCATTGTTACTCATTAAGAGATAATAGTAACATATCACAGGGCTTGGAGGCCAAGTTCTTTCACATTTGGGATGTGCTGGACATGAACCAACCACGGTAGTAGATAGAGCACGGGGCTAGGAGTCAGAAGGTCATGGGTTCTAATCCCAGTTCCACCACTTAGCTGCTGTATGATCTTGGGCAAGTCACTTTACTTCTCTGGGCCTCAGATACCTCATCTGTAAAATGGGGATTGAGACTGTGAGCCCCACATGGGATAGGGACTGTGTCCAACTCTATTTGCCTGTATTCACCACCTTGCTTACAGTGCCTGGCACATAGTAAGCACTTAACAAGTGCCATCATTATTATTACTGTGGGGTGACTTCAAACTGGATAGGTGCACCTGCAGGGCATTCATTCATTCATTCAATCATATTTATTGAGCGCTTACTGTGTGCAGAGCACTGTACTAAGCGCTTGGGAAGTACAAGTTGAGTGCACATCTCGCTAAAAATCCCATCCATAAAAAATAAAGAAGGATTTATAAGGACCTTCCGTAGAAATCCTAGCAACACAAGTGGAAAGGCTTCAAAATCACACCATTAATTTTATTTTTCTCATTAAAAATCTATGTCATTTGAATTGCAAATGACATAGAATTGTTTGCCATTCAGAGCAGAATCACAACGTCTGAAATTAGTTAATATATAACTTATTTGAATAAGTGGATGTTTATTCATGAACTGTTGGGAGAATGTGTGAAGCTGGCCTTATGTTCCAGAGCTTCAGAGCTGCCAAACCACAAAATGATGTTCCAGTACAACTGACCGGTTCATTGTGGTTTTAGTGGAAAGCGGGAATTGATGGGGGTTATTACTTGCAAAGGTGTACTGGGTCCCCGATGGATTGGAGCCCTGTGCCCAAGAGAGTGATAGTTCTCAGCGTGTCAGTGGCATCCCTGGGAATCATAGCCCGTGGACTGGAGCTGAGCTGGAGCTGCTGACTCAGGGCTCAGGACAGCTTCCTGGTGCATTCAGAATCTCAGATGGTGCCGTACGGTGCTTTCTAGGTGCTAGGGTGATTGTCTTAGTAATTAGTAATAATTAATGATTGTGGTATTTGTTAAGTACTTACTATTTGCCAGGCACAGAACTAAGTGCTGGGGTGACTACAAGCAAATCAGGTCCCTCTCCACCTGGGGCTCAGATTCTTAATTCCCGTTTTACAGATGCAGCAACTGAGGCATAAAGAAATGAAGTGACTTGCCCAAGGTCACAAAGCAGATCAGTAGAACCCAGACCTATACTCTAAGCAGTAGGTCATGCTGTTTCTCAGCTGCTTCTTGTCTTAATGGAAAGACGACGAGGAAATTCAAGTTTGCTTATAGGAATGGGAGAAGATTAGTATTTTCCCCTCAAATTCCCTCCTCAAATCCTCCAGAGAGTTAGGAATGGGAGAAGAGTAGTATTTTCTCCTCAAATTCCCTCCTCAAATCCTCCAGACAGTTATTCTTCCCCCACCTTCAAAGCCTTACTGAAGGCCCATCTCTTCCAAGAGAAGCAGCGTGGCTCAGTGGACAGAGCACGGGCTTTGGAGTCAGAGGTCAAGGGCTCAAATCCCAGCTCCGCCAATTGTCAGCTGTGTGACTTTGGGCAAGTCACTTAACTTCTCTGTGCCTCAGTTCCCTCTTCTGTAAAATGGGGATTAACACTGTGAGCCCCAAGTGGGGCAACCTGATCATCTTGTATCCCCCCCAGTGCTTAGAGCAGTGCTTTGCACATAGTAAGCGCCTAACAAATACCATCATTATTATTATTATTGAGGCCTTCCCTCACTAAGCCCCACTTTTCCTCACCTCACATTCCCTTCTGCGTTGCCCTGACTTGCTCCCTTTGCTCTTTTCTCCTCTCCCTGCCCTACAATATTGGTGTATATATCTGTAATTTTATTTATTTATATTGATGTCTGTTTATTTGTATTGATGTCTGTCTGCCCCCTCTAGACCATGAGCTTATTGTTTGCAAGGATTGTCACTCTTTATTGCTGTAGTGTTTTCCCAAGCACTTAGTACAGTGCTCTGCACACAGTAAGCGCTTAGTGAATAGGGCTGAATGAGTGAATTTTCTCTTGAACCTTCAGGGGCAGAAAGCGGCTGTTCCAAGCAAGTTATTGCCAGATGGAGGGGAAGAATGAGAAAACAGGTTCTGAGATCTCATCCTGCTAAGTCTTTGGTAAATTACTAGACCCATGTGGCTTCTGGATTTTCTTTACACACCACACACGTCCGTGGTGAGAACAGTGAGTCCACCAAAGGAGTAATGTTGGGCAGATGACATCTTGGCAAAATTTATGCTCTATTCTGAATGGGTAGGAGGAACGCTTTTTGGCAAACAGTAAGTTCTTAAAAATGCTTTTATTATTATTATAAAACAGAAGGTTCTGGCTCTTGAGGAGCTTATAATCTAAAGGACTTACATTTTATTACCCTTGAATCTCTCAATCAATCCAAATCCAAAGTGTTTATTAAACACCTACTGGGTGCGGAGTATTGTACTAGTACTGGGGGAGGATGGTAGAATTGGTAGACCCAATCCCTACCCTCAATGACTTGCAGTCTGGTTGGGGAGACAGACACTAAAATAAATAATGGATAGGAGGTAGTAATAGAGTAAAAAGATATGTACAGAAAGAGTCTTGGGGACAGCAGGTGTGGTTACGCAAGTGCTTGGGTGGCCTGAAAGTGCGAAGTGAAAGTAGGGGGATAGAAGCTGGGGTGGTTTACCCACAGATCAAGATGTGTGTATTAGGGGAAGAACCAGAAGGAGGTGGGGAGAAGAGGAGGGTGTAGGGGAAGGAATATCTGTTATAGGGATTGCTAGGTCATTTGGAAGCTGCATGACCTCAAGGATAGAGTCAGAAGGATCTGGATTATAATCCCAGCTCTGCCACTTGTCTGGGTGTAACCTGGGGCAAGTCACTTAACATCTTTGTGCCTCAGTTACCTCATTGGTTGCCTTAATGGTAACGGATTAAGTTACCTTAATGGGGATTAAGACTGTTAGCCTCATGTGGGACAGGGACTATGTCCCACCTGATTAGCCTGTATCTACCCCAGTGCTTAGAACAGTGCCTGGCACATAGTAAGTGCTTAACAAATGCCATAAAAAAGGCCTTGTGAGGGTTGTGCTTGGAGGAAGTAGGGATGCATTTGGAAGGGGTTGGGTGAAGGAGAGCATTCCCGTGAAGCACAGAATGGCAAAGAGGAAGGTTAGGTGTCCAGAGAGTGAGGGCACAGGAGTGACTGGTAACACAGAAGTTCTAGGACTTCCTCCATATACCTGTAACCTTAGTTGCCACTTCTGATGGTGTGGGTTCTGATGTTTGCGGGGAGCATCATACCTTGGCTCTTGTTGGGTTGACCCTCTTCTGTTGCCTTTTGAGTGAAATTAGATCACCTCTAATAAGTCAGGTCAGGCGATCCCGTGGGTAGGTAGTTAGCAACTAGTACAGTGCATTGTGCAGTGTAGATGCTAAGTAAACAGGATTAATCAATGGTAATTTAATACTTATTGTATGCCAAACACTGTACTAAATGCTTGGGAGAGTACAATACAGTAGGTAGACACAACCCCTGCCCTCAAGGAGCTTATAGTCCAGCCGACCAGTACTGTTGTCGCCTTTGGCTTTGTTCAGTGTCCCTTTATGGTCACTGGCTTGGCTGTTGCACCTTCAGTCAATCAATCAAGTAATGGTAATGGCTCATTTGTTTTTAGACTTCAGTGCACCTCTTTCCCATTTGGTATCTGTTTCCCAGTTTTGAAAATTGGAAGTCTCCCCATCCCCCTCCCAGCCAATCTTGCAGAAATAGTGGGAAGGTAAAGATGAAGAGGCCACTCCTGCCATTGGCATAAGAGGGAGAACAGCGTGGCCTAAGTAATGTAGGAATGTGTATGATGTCATCTTCCATGGGGAAGGGAGGGAAGGGAGAAGGAGTACCTTAATGGAGTTGGAGGAAATATCTGTACACCCAGTTCTTCTAAATGCCTTCCTTTAAAAACCCTCATTAAGGAAAACTTGCACTGTAGCACTAACTGACATGTTCTGACACTATACACATATGCACGATGGTTTCTTCCGGCCCCACGTCGCATTGCATCCACACCCACGTTGTTAGAAGATTGTTCCCTGATTACCTACAATGTTCTAGCCAAAACACATAAGGAGGACATGATTTATGGCAGAACTGAGTGTACTCAACAGCTGGAAGTACATGTATATACTCAAGAGAAAACTCTTGGGTATCCACCAGTATTTGTATCTGGCAGAACAGATTTGGGGTGCGTTAAAATTGCCAGCCAAATTTTGTTGAGCAAATAGATTTTAAATGAGCTGTGTTTTCCTAACTGTCCAAATTGTTCTGCTAATTTTTCCATGGAAGCCCCGGGAGAGTTATCAGCATCCAAGAAATCTTATGGAGAAGGAGGAAAGAAAGCAGCCGGCTAGTGGAAAAGTCTGCAGAAGGGGCCTTGCAGTTAGAGTAGCCCACAAAGACATGTTTCGTCACACTTCTGGAAGTAGATGCGCATCATTTTCAAACCCTTCACATTTTCAGTGAAACAAGTGTTTGAGCTGATCATTTTAGTTTGGAAACACGAATGATTCAATAAGGAGAAGACACAGTGTGGACCTGTGCCTAGAAAACAGCCCAGTTCCACATCTTATCTCTGGTTCTGTGGTTGTTTCTGCACCAGCGGACTTCTGACTTGATTTTCCCAGATCTCGGTGCAGTCTATTGGCTGGGGCAGGAATTTGAAAGTGTGCTCTTTGGTAACAGGCAGTAAATCAGCAGCTGGTTAGGAGCTTCCTTTTGAGTTATTTTTAATATAATTTTTAACATTTAAGCTCCTAGAAGGGCTATTAGCCCATAGTGAAAATTTACTGCGCCTGAGCTGAATCAAAGCAGAGGCGGTGAACTGTAACTTCTGGGTTGGCATACCGGTGTCGGGTCAACGATTACTAAATGAAAAGGTCCCTCTGGGGTGTAATCTGCCTGTTTTACAGTTTGGAAATTGGAGTCCAGAGAGCTGGGGACTTTGGTTCTGTCACTGCCTTGCTACAAGTGTCATCTTGGGATGTGGGCCAGATTGTGGTAGCCCTGGCAGGTGACCATTTGGAGAAGGCATCTTCCATTTGCGCAGTAAATTTTCACTATGGGCTAATAGCCCTTCTAGGAGCTTAAATGTTAAAAATTATATTAAAAATAACTCAAGCTTAGAACAGTGCTTGGTACTTAACAAATATCATAATTATTATTATTTATTTATTGAGCACTTACTGTATGCAGAGCACTGTACTAAGTTATCATCCTTCATATTTGAAGAAGACCCTGCTGACGTCAAAGGGGTGAAAATAGAATCAGGGTGTCAAATATGGTCCCCGTATCCCAGCACCAATCTCTCACGGGTGTGCCATAGTCTCTCCTTTTTCAGAGATTGCTGTATCCATATACCATGAGGACACCCAGGTGCAACCCTTTGAGAAACCCTGAGATTTTCATGTCAGTGACTCCTGAAGAACCAGTGAGCAGAGCATTTATTTCTTCAACAAACTGAACGTGTATTAGTGTTTTCAGGGTGAATGGCAGATGATCCCAATCCCCAACAAGAATTCCCAAAGGGCCCCTATCACTATGCTTCTTTGCCAAAGTGGCATGTGTTTAGAAAAATGCCATGATTGTTTATTTTTATGATTGCCTCTTACCAACCAAAAAAGCTGTTAGGGATAGTTGAGTAAACAGTACTAATTTTAAAAAAAGCTATAATGACATATTTATACAATAGTCACTAATGGCCTCTAAAAGCCCATTATGGATTACAGAGAAAGTTATGGCCATTTTAAACAAAAATTCTGTAATTATTTTTACACAAAAGACAATAATTGTTCCAAGCCATCAGCATCTGTTGTGCTCATTTCTCAGAAAATTGCATGATGAATTCCTTTACCATTTTGTCAAGCAAAACTACCCTCGTTCCCCCCCCCCCCCCCAAAAAAAAACAACTAACCAAAAAATGTTCCAAAGCACCACCCGGAATTTCAACTCATTTAATTACTTTTGTAGTTAATATTTTTCTCACCTTTCAGAAATCAAATGATAATTTATGTGCTTTGGAGCGTATTTGGTGATAGATTTACTTTGTTTTTTGGCTGACGAATATTAAAATAAAGAATTCAACTCTTTGATGAGTCTTCTTCATCTGAGGATTTAGTTTGTAATTTGTTATCCCAGAAAGAAATTAATTTTAGAACCCTTAATATACACAGGCTTCTAGATTTACAAGTACTGTTAATGGTTCTTCCAGTTCATTGTACGTATTCATGTGCCTTTCGAGAGTGGGTTCTGTGAAGTATTATACAGGGAAGGCACTCAAATAAATAACCAGTCAGCAAATAAATGTCAATTAAATATTCTATTAACATAGCTGGCAGCAGTCTTTATGCATTGAACACTCAATGTTTAGATCAAATTTTATTTTCTGAAACACTTGCTAGTTGAGTTTACCCATTTGAATATTGCAGGAAATCTAACAAAGAACATTTTCTGTTTTAAAGGGGAATACTGATGTGAATTCAATCATATTTATTGAGCGCTTACTGTGTTCAGAGCACTGTACTAAGCGCTTGGGAAGTAGAAGTTGGCAACATATAGAGACGGTCCCTACCCAACAGTGGGCTCACAGTCTAGAAGGGGGAGACAGAGAACAAAACAAAACATAGTAACAAAATAAGATAAATAGAATAAATATGTACAAATGAAATAGAGTAATAAATACATACAACATATATACATATATACAGGTGCTGTAGGGAGGGGAAGGAGGTAAGGCTGGTGGGATGGAGAGGGGGAGGAGGGGGAGAGGAAGGAGGGGGCTCAGTCTGGGAAGGCCTCTTGGAGGAGGTGAGCTCTCAGTAGGGCCTTGAAGGGAGGAAGAGAGCTAGCTTGGCGGATGGGCAGAGGGAGGGCAATCCAGGCCGGGGGGATGACGTGGGCTGGAGGTCGACGGTGGGACAGGTAACGAAGTACGGTGAGGAGATTAGCGGCAGAGGAGCGGAGAGTGCGGGCTGGGCTGTAGAAGGAGAAAAGGGAGGTGAGGTAGGAGGGGGCGAGGTGATGGACAGCCTTGAAGCCGAGTGTGAGGAGTTTCTGCCTGATGCGTAGGTTGATTGGTAGCCACTGGAGATTTTTGAGGAGGGGAGTAACATGCCCAAAGCGTTTCTGGACAAAGACATGTGAATGTGTTCAAGTCTTCTTGTAGAGACTCTTGATTATTTTTACAATTGGAAATCTTTATAAAACAAGCAGATTTTGGATGTTTAGGGAGTACCCAAGCATAATAGCACATTTTCTACTTTCGATTTTTTTTTTCAGGATTCCCAGTCTCCGCTAAATTGGAGGTTCTTTGGGGGACTGCAGTGCAGTAAGAGGGGCCTCCAGGAGGGGTTGTATTCTAGGGAAAGAGCATATTTGTGTGGGTGCTCTGTTATCACCGTAATATTTATTAAGTGCTTACTATGTGGCTTAGTGGAAAGAGCACGGGCTTGAGAGTCCGAGGTCGCGGGTTCTAATCCCGGCTCTGCCACTTGTCAGCTGTGTGACTTTGGGCAAGTTACTTAACTTCTCTGTGCCTCAGTTACCGCATCTGTAAAATGGGGATTAAGACTGTGAGCCCCATCTGTATCTATTTCAGTGCTTAGAACAGTGCTTGGCACATAGTGCTTAACAAATACCATTATTATTATTATTGTTATTATTATTATTATTATTATTATGTACTAAGCACTGGACTAGATACAAAGTAATTAGATTGGTCACATTCTTTGTTCCCCTGACATCATAGTCTAAGATGTCAGGGGAACAAACATCCTATTGCTGTTTTTACAGATGAGGAAACTGCAGCCCGGAGAAGTTAAGTGACTTGCCCAAGGTCACACAGCACTCCAGAGGTGGATCCAGGATTAAAACTCAGGTCTCCTTACTCCCAGTCCTATGCTGTTGCCACTAGACCATGCTGTTTTGCATTTGTTCAGTTTAGGGGTGAGAGTATCCCCCAAGATTCTACCCTCCATATTTCTCCACATTCCCACTCCTGGAGTCTTTCCCTATCTATGATGTATTTCACTGTCTCTTGCCCCCACTAGTTTGTAGGTTCCTTGAGGACAGGTATTGTGCCTACCAACTCTGTTGTATTGAACTTTCCAAGTGCTTAGTACAGTGTTCTGCACACTGTAAGTGCTCAGCAAAAACCATTGATTACGCCTAATTGAGCACTAGGCCCATAGCTCTAGGAGAAGGGAACCAAGGAAGGTACCAAAGGATCCCTTGGTAGTTGAGGCTCACTCATTTTCTCTGTTCAGAAATACTGTGCTATATGAACTGGATTGCAGTCCTGACAGATCTACAGCAATGATCCCGCCTGCTAAGTGTCTCTGGCTGAATCAGATCCCGGTGCTTAGTACCTAGGGATCAATGTGTCTTTAACTGTTTTCCAGATCGACTAAATGTCAATTTCTCTCTCCTCTTAACCATTTGTTTCATTAATTTGCTGTGATTCTGTGAATTACTCAAGGGTTGAGTAGAAGGACCTTTGATACAGTTCCTTGGACTTTTGGGTGAAGACTGTGGGTTGTTAAAGGTGAATGAGGAAGCCTAGATTAGTCTTGTTTACCCAGTAAGGCGGTTGAGGTTCCTTTTATTCAGTAACACACACAGGGGACTTTTGCATGACTCTCAGGTGTTTAGCCAGCAGAACTCTGGCTCTGGGTTATCCATTTATTTTAAGCACAGGCAGAATTGTGTATGGGGTTTTGGGGTGTCACTCTTCTGAGTGTGCTGAAAAGCCCACAGTAATGCTGTTATTCATATATTCTGTATGAGGGCCCATTTTCAAGAGTGGATTCTGGTATTGCGGATAGAATTGAATTATGACACCAAAATATTTGCCTAATTCCATTAATCTTAAGGCTCAACTTTCAAAGCCTTTCCTGTGTAAACCACCCACAAAATGTGGTATTGACCGCTGCCAATTTGCATCTTTACCTTGATGCATGCTGAATTGGACTGACCGTGCTCCAGTATTTCTTTGTTTGTCACCCAGTATTTAATGCATTTGATGTTGTGTGCATGAAACTCACATTGTTGGACCCGCTCTCCAAGTTGGATGGGGTGCCTGTGGGCGGGCCATGGTAATACCATGGATCTATGTAATCGAAGAACTCCTTTCTCTAAACTGTAATTTTGTGTAATAGGATCCTGAAATTTACAATTCAGATCCTATCAGCCAACTATTGACTTAGTTCTTAATAAAGATTTGATATTTTAGAACACATGTCACAAAGGAATTTTAAGGAGGGAAACTGTGTGCCACCAGAATTGTCATGCATGAAACCGCTGGCCTCTTATAAGACTCTGTGTTTTGGGATGTACTTTATGTGTTTTCCAGTTAAGCCTGTTCTCTGTGGTGACAGGGCAATCGAGGAGTAAGTGTTGATTTCACTTTCACTATCCAATCACCTCCTCAGGAAGAGTGATCTTTTGACCACAGAAGAATGTGTAGGTGTGAATCATTTATGCCCTAATTTGCAAAGCCGATTATCATTACTGTTTGTGGCTGAGATGTCAGAACTCCTTATGTCACTGCCAGAAGCTTGTGGAAACAGATTCTGGAGAAATTTAAGCTATTATGCAGACAAGTATTCTGCTTTTAGTTTGAAGTCTGTAAACCCAGCTCCTTATCTCCATTCATGTGTACAAGCTCAGGGCCCTTGTTTCCAAGGAGCAGTTTGCCTGCCTGGTTATCACGTTCATCTTCACAGCTTAGATTTGTGCTGTTGGACTATGTTGGTGTGTGGTTGTAGCATGCAGGGATCTGTTTCTCGCCATCGTGAAGTCAGCCTTTTCCCTTAGTCTGTGGGCGCATTCTACTATTAGTTGGCTACTATTAATTTTTGAAACTGCGCTTCTGAGATAGCGCCTTCCCTATCAAGGAGATGATCAAAGAGGTTAGACTCTTTCCCTCGTCCCCAAAGCAAGGCCTATTAGCTGTTCTAGGTCAGGGTGCACTCTTTTGTACAGCAGTTTGTTAGAACTTTATGATATCTGGAAGGACTGTCTATACCAAACAGCTATGAGAGTCTAGTGAGAAATAGTAATCGTAGTAGTAATTTTATGTTTACTGAATACAGGGCCCTGAATGATCTGCTTGGGAACTGCAGCAGAAACACAAGACACATTCCCTTCCCAAATGGAGCTTGCACTCCAGTGTACAGGGAAGATTCAATGATAGATTGCTGATATTTCATGAACTCTTGCTTATATTTTTAAAGACACTAACAATACCGACCTGTTTAGCTAACTTCAGAGAGATTTGATGCAGGGTTTTTTTTGTTGTTTTTTTTTTTTTGGTAGCAACTGAGCTCAAAAGGTCTAAGGCATGCAGGTTAAGTTCTTGGAGTTGGAGCACTTAGCAGCTAGAAAAGAAATGTGTGAGATTTCTTCTCTGAACTGCTAAAATGCCAGTTCAAGAAGACTCTTTTTTGTAGAGATGCATAATTCAAAATGACATTCTATAGGAGGGAGTCTATGAAAAAAGGAGCCTGGGCAGAGAGGGGCTTTTCAGCCCAGGCAACTGAGGCCAGCAAAATTTCTTTAGGGCCAGGAAGGGAAGCAGAAGAGAAAATGAAATGCCCAGGAAGGTGTGGGCTCAGTAGAACTATGGCCCTTGAGCGATTCTTGCTTTGTTCATTGAAATCGTTGATTAAAATTTATTTCTGAGCCCATGAAAGCAGCCTCTGGGTGCACTTAACTGGGGATAATAATGAGGGGGAAAAGGTATGGGAGAAAGGTATGATCTGTCATTTGGGGACTGGAGGTAGTAGAGTGGCAAGTTTGAAGGTGGAGCCATAATGAGGACAAAACATCCCTAATAAAGGTTTAATTGTGCAGCTAGGAAACCAGTCCCTAGGAGCAAGCAGTGTGTGCTAATTTTTCTATGTAGTAAATTAGCTCTTTGGCCAACTCCTTGGAAAATTTCCCTATGTTCCAGATTGGGCAAAAAGCACTTTCACCACTAAATCCAGTGAAATCCCACTGTAATTTGCCATTGGAAGGCCAGTAATCCCCTTTTGGGAAAACCAGCTTAAGCTCTCTGCCATCCCTGTTGAGGTGGATGGGTTCTCCGAGGAGCACATGGTTGGAGCAGTGGAGTTTCTCCAGAGGAGGTAGTTCTGTTGCATTCCCTTGTTAGTCCTTGAGCTTCTATAGAATTTTATAGGAGTCTAGAATTGGACAAGACCTCACTCATTCAATCAGTCAGTGGTATTTAAAGAGCACTTACTGTGTACAGAGCACTGTAGTAATCGCTTGGGAGAGTACAGTGTAGTAGAGTTGATAGACACAGTCCCTGCCCCATAGGAGATTTTAATCTAGTGAGCTAGACGCTTATTAAAAAAAAAATTACAGATAGGCAAAGCGGCAGAGAGTAAGTGCAGTGGGACTTGGGGATGTCTGTCAAAGTGCTCAAGGGGTACAGATCTGAGTGTAAAAGGTGAAGCAGAAAAGAGGAGGATAGGGTGGGGAGATGAGAGGTTAGTCAGAGTATGCTTCCTGGAGGAGATCTGATTTTGGTAGAGCCTTGAAGATGGGGAGAGTGGTGGTTTGTCCATTCTGGATTTAGAAGGGCTGACTGGGCCAGTTTTCATTTATTCAGGAAAAACTTCTTGTATATCCTAGTACTAAAAGTCTTAGTTGTAACTGTTTCCCCAACCAGATTGAAACCTCCAGGGATCATGTCTAGTAACTCTTTCATACTCTCCTAAGTGCTTAGTATGGTGCTCTGCATAAAGTAAGCTCTCAGTAAACACTATTGATTAGTTGAGTGAGGTCAGCTTTGTTTGGATTGGACCAAGTCAGTCTGTTTCAGCGTACAGTGGAACGTTTATATTTTTCCAATAAATTAACTACATCAAAAACAGTAGTCTTCCAGTATTCCCTGGTGCACATACAGATTGTCGGCTCAGGATCTGGTGCCCATGGGGTTAGTGGCTGCTGGAATCGAATCCTGCTTTGCCTGTGATTTTACTGCTTGATAGGCCCAAGGCACTCACATTCTTTGTCTCTTGGATCCCTCAGATGCCAAATGGAGCTAATAATACGTATGTTTCTCATCGGATTGTTGTGTCGATTAATTAGTTAATGTTTGTAAAGCGCTGTGTAAGTGCCAAGTAGTGTTATTGTGTAAAGGTTGAGCTCCAGCTAATTCTCGTCTAAAGAAACCAGTGAGGAGGAAAGGAAAAGTTAATTACACAGAAAAATGTGCTTTTATGACTCAATTAAAGTATTACTCTATCCCACCTTTTTATTATTTTAAGGCAGCATTTCATTTGTGAATTATTCTGGGCTTTTTCTGTGGCAACAAAGTGGGTTGGAGGTTCATGGGAACTGTAAAATGGTGGCGTTTTCCTGTACTGTCTTCCTGAATGGGCATTTTGTGTGGGTAAGAGGAATAATGGATCTGGATTGTTTCTATTCACTCTGGAGTGATTCAATACAAGTAGAAAAAACATTCACAGTGTGATATTGCTTCAAGTCTTTCAGCCCTTAAAAGTTTTGAATGTAGGGACTACGCATGCTTCAGAACCAAGACGAGTAGCTTAGAAGACAGTAGACCAGGAGCTTTTACCTCTCTTTTTCAGACTTTCTCCTTTGTCATCTCAGAGAAAGGCATGCAGTGCCTGCCTTTGGCCCATTATCTGCAGTGTGACTTGAAAAAGGCATCTTTTTTGCTCAAGAAACAGCACAGTCTATTGTAATGGACCTTAACATTTATATCGCACCCCTCATATGAGTAGAACTGAGTGAATTTCTTTTCTGAAATTAAGTGAGATTTGAATAGCAATTTATAAAGCCCTAGGCAGAGTTCTTCAAATCCAGTTCCCTGGGAAATAAATATTTTGCATTTGAGATTTTATCTGTGATAGGCTGAAAATTTTCCATAGCGACCTTGGGATACACACTGACCACTTGAAGAATGCAGAATCCTAAATTAACAGTGGCCATTATGAAAAGCTACCCAACAAACCACACCATGGAAACAATGGCATGCACTTCAATATGTTAGTTCCATAAAGACCATATATAATGAAATAGTAAAGAATGGTTTATTTCTCACAAGCCCTCTGTTCTAGATCATCATGATCATATAGGTCAGCTCACAGTATAGATTTTTAGGGAACTTGGAAAAAAAAATGCCAGTGAAAAATTCAGCCCCCTCGAAAGGAGGCTTTTGGAGTGAGTTGAAAACAAATGCCTTCTCCCGCAGACCTAGATCAAGTTATCTATTGGGTTGAGTGGGTGGCTGTCCAGAGCATGCCAGCTTTTGGGGAGGGGAAGACATTGTGATAGACTCTCCCTGCTCCATCCCTGATGTTTCCTCCACCATGGCCACTTGTGCTAGGCCAAAATGTGCCCTAGCTACCCCTGCCTGAGAGAGCCCACCTGTGAAAATAGAGCTAGCTCATCTCTGGAAAAATTGGGGAGGGCCAGCTTTGGCCTGCCAACCCCATCGCCCAGATCTGTCCTGGCTGTGGCTCCCAGAGAACCCACCTCGGGTGCTTACGGTATTTACTAGCCTTGCCAAGCCTTGAAGGGGGCTCGCTGAAGAATAATCAGATCAGACACAGTACCTGCCCCACTGAGGGGCTCATACTCTGAGGCAAGAAGAGCAGTGTCTTATCTCCATTTCACCGATCAGGCTACTGACACACCTAAGGCTGTATGGATCTAGAACTCAGGTCTCTTGAAACCCAGTGCCAAGATCTTCCCACTAGGAAGATTTTCCCACTGCTTACCACAGAGAAGCATTGTGGCCTAGTGGAAGGAGCATGAGTCTGGGAGTCAGAGGACTTGGGTTCTAATCCTGGCTCCACCATTTGTCTGCTGTGTGACCATGGACAAGTCACTTCACTTTTCTGTACCTCAGTGACTTCATCTGAAAAAGGGGGATTCAATCCTACTTGCTTCTACTTAAACTGTGAGCCTCATGTGGGACAGGGACTGTGTCCAATGTAATTAACTTGTATCTACCCCAGTGCTTAGAACAGTGCTTGGAATGTTGTATGCTCTTAGCAAGTACCATAATAATAATAATTATTTTTATGATACACTTCCTCCCATTAACAGTGATAAAGAGTCATGAGAAGATTGTCAACCCCTGGTGGAATAACATTTTAGCATGAAAATCTGGGTTGATTGTAATTTTTTTTTTCCTCCTAGAGCACTGTCCCCAACATCCCTGAGTTAGGATTGGAAACCAGCAGCATTTGGAAATCAGTTTTCCAAACAGTTGAGGCCAACACTTATAGTTGGGGAGGCTTGAATTACCCAGATGCTTTGCTAGAGTAGATCCAGCCTGCGTTTCCCCGTTGGTTAAATGAGAGAAGTAATACTGAGATATCCTGCTGAGGAATAACTAATGAACAAACGCAGAGTACTCGGGAAGCACGAAGTAACAGGCATGAAGTTCTATTAACAGGTTTCTAGGGCTTCACATTCCCGGTAGGAATCTTAGTTTGTTATTGTAGAAAGAAAAGTCAGAAGCCTGCACAATCACCACTGCAGCATGTTCCCCGTGCCAGGTGGATCTGACAGCTAGATGCTGGGCCAGCTGTGAATTGCACTTGATTTTTCTCTCATTATACATCATTATGTTGGGCTTATAGTCATCAATTAAGGGTATTGTTTCCTAAAGTAGACCATATGTTCCCGTAGTCTAGGGATGAAGCTGCAATGCAATACATGGAATTTATTCAAGCAAACATTGGAAAAAAATAGGATTTCTTCCTAATGGTGACTAAAAAGCTATTTCTCAGAGAGCAAATCTTGTCCCCAAAGATCCCAAGGCCTCTTTTCCAAGTAACAAAGGAGGTTTTTAATCTTGACATGGAGGGGTTTTCACCAGCGGGAATGAGGTGAAACAGTACTTGTGCCTTAGACCATCGTGCTAGAGAGGAGAAGCTCTCTGTCAGAGGATATGTTGCCACCTGTGAAGGGCTGGACATTTCTTTTTCTTGGGATTTGGCATTTGAATCCTGACCTTGCTGCATCTTGGAAAAAAAGAACAAGTCAGAATCCTCTGGTTTAGACATCTGCTCTTCAGGACCTTGAAGATTATTCTTTAAACTCATATCATATATGCTCATTTAAGTCCAGGGCAGGAGAGCCATCTGATGATAATTATGACATCTGCAAAGGAACTTCATGCCAACCACTGTATTAAATGTTGGGGTAGATACAAGCTAATCAGGTTAGACATAGTCCCTTTTCCACATGGGGCTCATAGTTTAAGAAGGAGGGAAAACAGGTATTTTAATCCTCATTTGACAGATGAGGAAACTGAGGTACAGTCAGAGAAGGTAAGTGACTCGCTCAAGGTCACACAGCTGGGAAGTTGGCAGAGGCAGAATTAGAAACCAGGTCCTCTGATTCTCAGCTCTTTCTACTAGGTGACACTCCGCTAATCCATGGTGAATTGTACAGGTTAGTTAAGGATTTAGCTGATTCTCCCCATTCCTCCTCAGTCTCCTCATTATTCTCATCCTCATATTCATCCTCCTGTTTGTCCTCCATCTCTTCCTCATTCTCGTTTTCATTGCCATCACCAAGCATATTCATTCAATTATATTTATTGAGCACTTAGTGGGTGCAAAGCACTGTACTAAGCACTTGTGAGAGTACAGTGTAACAGTAACGACAGACATTGTGAGGGTCGTGAGGATCTATGCGAGTTCACCAGGTGGGCAGAGGACAGGGTGGTAGGACCTGCATGGGGGGGGGGGGGGGGGGCACTTTAAGGCTTGAGCAAGAGGAAAGCCGCTCTCTCCTCTGAGTGAATGGAAATATGGAATGTACAGTGAGTTCTTATGAGAATACTTCTGTATAGACTCCATACATTTCCCACAAAAGCAGTTCATCCACCAAAGGGCTTAAATGGAATTTGGGAGCTGGGTGTGATGGGGATAATATATCCATTTTTCCTGTCAGAGAATTTGAGGTACAGAAAAAAACGCTATTCAGCCACAGTGGTGATACTGAAATTAGATCTTGTGTTTGAAGATATGGTTCAATGGACAACTATTCCACCATGTTTGTAGGGTGGCAGCATTCTCCTTCTCTAGACTGTAAGCTCCTCATGGGTGGGGAACATGTCTAGTAGCTCTGTTATATGGTTATCCTCCAAGTGCTTAGTACAGTGCCCTGCACACAGCACTCAATAAATACCATTGATTGATTGGTAACATTCTTCCTTTTTAGATGATATCATGGCATCAGAGAGATAGTGATAATGTGAGTTGTAATATTATGGCTGCCTTTACAGTTCTGTGTGTATACATATGTGAGTGTGTGTGTGTGTGTGTGTGTGAGTGTGAGAAAGATAGAGTGAAAGAGAGAGACTGGGTATGAAGGGTTATTTCATTATTTTTTTAATAACCCACTTGCTGAAGCAAGCCAGAGAGTGAATTTGAAATTAATTGCATGGTGAACTCTAAAATGAAGGAAAGATCTGATAAAATCTTAGTCTCCTTTGGATTTATGAGGTGTCAGAGTATAGTAATGATGGAAATAGCTTTACTTGTATTTCTTAACAATAACAAGATACCTAATAAAGATTTGATAAACTCAAGTCCTCTCATCAGAATACCAGAACAAAAGGGGAAGTGTGCAAAGAATATAGCCGAGAAGCTATTAGGGAAAAACAAGAGTTAATCAACCAGCTATCTCTGGGTCTATAGTGGCATTTAGAGTGGTTTTAACTGTGCTGTATTTGTACACAAAGCATGTTACACCTGTGTTTTACTGTACCCTAGATTTGAAAGTGGTTTCCAACATGCTGACAGTCACTCATCAACAGAAGGCTTTCCCAAATGCTTCAGAAGTCTGAAATTAGAGAGCTTTTTTTTGTGTGTGGTGGTTTTCTGCTAGCAGCAAAAGTGTAGTCCTGATATTAATTTTCACTGCTTCTATAGAACTAAATAAACCTTTCTGTTGAGGAAAGGGGTATGTGGAAAGAAAGAGATGGACTGTGGTACCAGGACAAAAGGTGGATTGATGGAGTTCTTGATTATTTAATTTTGTTGATTATAAATTAACCCCCTTACTTAGGCAGTAATACACCCCCTGAGGTTATGTTGTGTTAAGGTTGCCTGATTAAAGGCATGAAAGCCTGTGTGATATATGTCCATAAGGCCACCCCAGTGCTGATTTACTCAGCTTACATGCTATATCCGTATGGGACTAGAGGGATTAATTAGGGCTTGATCGTAAGAAGTCAGGTGATGTAATTCAAATTAATTATGGGAATGTGCTCGGAAAGGAAGAATGGACCTTAAGTAGTTGGTTTTATGAGATGTCAAAATAGCAACCGTGGAGCTGGCTGGAGTCGTTATTTTTAAAAATAATGAGAAATGTAATAAAGTTGGCTGATGGTATCGATTCATCTTGCAAGAGGTACTGAAAAGAGTCTGGAGGCTTGAGCGGAGATGCACAGTGGTAAGAGGGGACCATGCAGGCTATGCCTCATTAAAGCCTCCTCAGGAACTAGGGAAGAAAGATGTGTGACTCCAATACCCTGGGGTGACACACCTCTCCAGGGCACTGGGTTCACGGGGGAGGCTGCCCACATCACCCGTAGTCTCAAAATAAGGCATCTCAAAGGGCACAAGGGAATGTTGGGTGAGTGTGATCCTTGCCAAGCTGGCTCTGCTTCCCAAAGGGCAAGGGGACCCTGCTAGAGTGTTGTGTGTGTGTGTGTGTATATATATGCCTTTATTATGTGTATATTATTTGTGTATATACCTTTATTCATTTTAATGACTGTCTCCCCCTCTAGGCTATAAGCTCATATGGGCAGGAAGCATGTCCACTAATTCTATTGTACTGTACTCTTACAAACACTCAGTACAGCTCTCTGCATATAGAAAGTACTCAGTAAATACGATTGATCAATCGATGTACTGTTCAACTGTACCTCCAATCACTGCCTTTGATTATTTGTAAACATTTTTGTTTCTATCTCCTCTGGGAGAGTGAGGGCTCCTTGTGAGCAGGGAAGGTTTCACTTGCTTGTTTTGTACTTCCCCAGAGCAGTGCACCCAGTGGAAGCTCAATAAATGCTATGACTGCTGCAGCAACTTCTTGGTAGGGGCTAAATGTTGGCTCATTCAGTCTCCTGACCCCTGTGGGCTGGGGAAGAGCTTCATTCATTCATTCAGTCAGTCATATTTATTGAGCACTTACTGTGTGCAGAGCACTGTATTAAGCGCTTGGTAAGCGCTCTCTAAGTTGGCAACTTAGAGAGATGGTCCCTACCCAACAGCGGGCTCACAGTCTAGAAGGGGGAGACAGACAACAAAAGAAAACATATTAACAAAATAAAATAAATAGAATAAATATGTACAAATAAAATAAATAAATAGAGTAATAAATATGTACAAACATATATACAGATGCTGTGGGGAGGGGAAGGAGGTAAGGTGGGGGGGATGGGGAGGGGAAGGAGGGGGAGACGAAGGAGGGGGCTCAGTCTGGGAGGGCCTCCTGGAGGAGGTGAGCTCTCAGTAGGACTTTGAAGAGAGGAAGAGAGCTAGCTTGGCGGATGTGCAGAGGGAGGGCATTCCAGACCAGGGGGATGACGTGGGCCGGAGGTCGAAGGCGGGACAGGCGAGAATGAGGCACAGTGAGGAGATTCACTCTAGGCCTCCTGCCTTAGGTTGCAGAAGCGACCCTTCAGGGTGTCTCGCTGGGTTAGGAGCGAGGTCTGAGTGCTGGGAATACCCAGAGATGGGGTTGTGGAGGTTCAAGATGATGATAATAATAACGTTATTTCTTAAGTGCTTATTTTATGCTAAGCACTGTACTTAGCTCTGGGGTACATACAGGATAATCAGGTCACACACAGTTCCTGTCCAACATGGGGCTCAGAATCAGAGCAAAGGAGAACAGGTATTGGGTTTTTTTGATGATATTCATTAAGCACTTAGTATGTGACAGGTACTGTACTAAACGCGGGGTTAGATACAAGCTAATCAAGGTGGACACAGTCTGGGACTCACAGTCTTCTCCATTTCATAGATGAGGTAACGGAGGCACAGAGAAGTTGTTACTTGCCCAGGGTCACACAGCAGACCAGTGGCAGGATTAGAACCCAGGTCCTTCTGAAGCCCAGGCCCATGCCCTATCCACTAGGCAGCACTGCTTCTCTTCAACTCCCATTGTACAGATGAGTAAACTGAGGCACAGAGATGTTAAGTGATTTGCCCAAGGTCACACAGCAGGCAAATGGCAGAGCAAGGATTAGAACTAGGGTCTTCTGACAGGCCCATGCTCTTTCCATGGGCCCAACTGCTTCTTAAGACTAGCCCTCCAGCAGCCACCCATCTAGTCTTCCCTTGGGGAGGTTTAGGCTGTGTTTAGTGATGGTGCCCAGGGCATTATCAACATCAGTGGAGTGGGCAGGGAGGGGAATGGTAGTGCGTGGGCACATGGATCACAGTTAGTCCCCTGGGTACACCTACTGGAAGACTGGGGCAGTCGAGAGGAATAGCAGGTGGCATTCATTGGGGACCCGGATTGAACTAGATGTGCTCACTCAATCAGTCAGTGGAATTTGTGGAACACTTTCGTTGTGCAGAATACCGTACTAAGCTCTTGGGAAAGTACACTGCAAAAGAGTTGGTTGACACAGTTCCTGCCCAGAAGGAGATTATAGTCTGCAGGGGGGAGACTGACATTAAAATAGATTATGGGTAAGAGAAATAATAGAGTATAAAGATATGTATATAAATGCAGTTGGGCTGGGGTGAGTAACCAAGTGCTTAAGGGGTATTCTGCCAAATGCATAGGTGACACAATGGGGAGGGTGAGCAGGGAAAAAGAGGGCTTAGTCAGGGAAGGCCTCTTGGAGGTGTGATTTTTAGGAGGGTTTTGAAGGTTAGGTAGAGTTGAATATGAAGTGGGAGGGAATTCCAGGCCTGACAGAGGCAGTGGGCAAGGGATACAGAGAGAGTATGTTGGCATCAGCACCTAGAACAGTGCTTTGCACAGAGCGCTTAATCAATGCCATTATTATTATTATTATTATTATTATTATTATTATTATTATTATTATTATTATTATTATTATTATTAGAGGAGTGGGGTGTGTGGATTGGATTGCATAGGAGCAACCCTCCCTCCAAGGGTGGGCCTCAAAGTCCCCGCCAAGCAGATGTCAGAGGGTCACCTAGAGCTGAAGGATATCACTAGGATGCTGGGTTTTCAAGAAGTCCTTAGGGACAAAACATTCCCAGGATGTAGGAAGAGGAGGAGGAAATAAGCGTGGATAGATGTGAAAAGATAGAGAGTTGAAGCCATCCATTTTCAAGGCTGATTGATGGGATTTAGATACGACTCAAGTTGAAGGTTAATTAGAGTCACACAACAAAATTGCCACGCACGGCTTGGAAAATGGAAAGGTAAAAAAAAAACTTTCCTCTGTGTGCTGCAGTGAGATAGCTTTATTTCTACACAGTGTAGGGTGTTATCAGCATTTAGGTTGTTAATATTTGGTGTTTGTGGAATGGCAGAAATGTTCCCAGTTTTGAACCAGGTGCTGAAGAAAACCCATGCCCTAAAGTATCTACCCTTCCTAGGGGTCCTATAGATAACAACAGCAGACAATGAAGTGAGTAAGTAGGCAAAGGGCATCATAGCTGTGGAAATGTCTGCCCTGGGTCTGGGGGCGAGGGGAGCTTCCTCCCTACAGCACTGTCAGATAAATCCTGGGAAGTAAACCCCATTCTGGTGTTACATTGAGCCTGGCGGCTATCACTGTCCTTGGGGCCTCTTTGACTGTCCTCAGTTTACCCTTCCCAAGGGCTTGCCTCCCCTCTCAGCTCTCCACCCATTCTTTCTCTCCCATCCCTTCCTTACCTCAACCTTTTTTGTACAATTCACATTACTGTTATTTCGAAAGTGTTCATTGACTTTAAATTGTCGTACACAACCATCAATCATTCAGTGGTGTTTATTGAGCACTTGTTGCGGGCAGAGCACTGGACTAAGCACTTGGGAGAATTCAAGGGAGAAGAAATGTATTCATCCAGCAAGTGGGTAGATTTAACAAACCTTGGACACCCTTCCTCCAGGCACTGCCAAGAAGCTCAAACATTTGGATCAAAGGGAGAAAAATCTTACCTAGCAGTTTACTCCGATTTCCCCTCCAGGATGGTTGTTCGCTTGTATACACATGAGTAATCCTGTAATAAAATGTGTCAAGTTATTAATTGAAAACAGTGCAAGTAGGATCCAGGGGGAACTGACTATGGCAAAAGGATTCGATGCATTTTGAATAGGAATCCTTCTAAGATGGAATGCCATTTCATTCTCTTTCCCAGGGCAGAAACGGTGGTGTTAGGGGTTGAGGGAAAAGGCACTCAGGAAAACATGTTTGGGGGCTCCCCGCCCCTCCATCTTGGCAGTGGAATGCCAGTGTCTGAACATCAGGGTTCTCAGAGTAAATCATTGTCATTTCTGTCACTGCACAGGGACGGTCACATGTGGCTTGTCAGATTGTTCCCCTCCTCTCCCCACTCCCCTGGAATGTAAGCTCCTTTACAGGCAGGGGATATGTTTTTTCCTTCCATTGTATTTATCCAAATGTTTAGTGCACTGCACCCAGAGCATACTGAGTAGATGCTATTACTACTACCACCACCACTCCTCCTCCTCCTCCTATTATTACTCCTCTTATTGTTAGTCTTAAACACTTTGTACAGTGCTTTGACCCAGTGATAATTATGGGATTTATGGAAAATCTGATGTCTTTAAGGGAGCAAGTTGAATTTTGGTTGGGTGAATTAAGTTTCTGTTTTTCAAGTTGCAGGGAGTAAAAGTCCAGGTTCTATTCACAGACTAGAACAATGGAGAGGCCGGAATGGCTGGTCTGCTAAGGGAGATGATGCATTTTGGCTTGTTTAGCGTATCACCACTGTGTGTGGCGGGGTGGGGGTGGGGGGGGCGGGGATAGGGTTTTAAATCAACACAATATTTTGAAGATTTTAAAACTCGAGATTTGATTTGCATTGTAGGTGTGTACATCCTTTTTTACGGTATTTGTTAAAGCACTACTATGTGCCAGGCACTGCACTAAGTGCTGGGAGTAGATACAGTCTAGTCAGGTTGGACACAGTCCGTGTCCCATATGGGGCTCACAGTCTTAGTCCCTGTTTTGCAGATGAGGTTACTGAGGCAGAGAGAATTAAATAACTTGTCCACATCGTATAACAGACAAGTGGTGGAGCTGGGAGTGGAACCCAGGTCCTCTGACTCCCATGCTCAAGCTGTTTCACAAGATGGGTTCAGTTGCCTCTGCAACTGCCTGCTGGGCATAAATATGAATCCTTTTGGAAGCATTTAAGGAGAGGGCTGTGACAAGTGGCATCTCGGCAGATTAATTTAACTCATGTATTTTATCTACATAATCTGATGGTAATTTATATATCTTCAGTCTAGATAGAGTAAAGCCATTTCTCATTACCAAATTTTTCTTTTTGCCAACATGATGTGAGTGGGATATTGACTTTAACTGAAAGATGGTGATTAATCAAAGCAGTTTGCAGGGAAATCATTTATAGCCAGGGTAGCTGCTCGGATAGCTGTGTTTGCAGGAGTCAATCAAGATAAACCCAGGTGGGTTAATGGCACCTGGATTATGATGATGGGTTGGATTTATTAGCCAGGTTTTCTTCACAATCCTTTAACATTCTCAGCAGCCTAATTTGCAAGTAGAAGTACCCAGACTGGCTCTCAATGACAGAGTGTGCTTCCTTTTATTGTACTGCTTATTAAGTCAGCCCAACATCATCGTAATAGGTTAGCATCACCATAATATCCAGGGGCCTCATTTAGCATAGCATAGCTAAATGTTTAAGATGGCTGTATTTTTTAAAGTGGTGATATTTTTTGGAGGCAGAGTGGGGAGTAGAAGAAAGTCAGGAAAGGAGGGCAGATTAAGAGCCAGACAGAAAGGAAAGAGAAATGGAAAGGTAGACGGGGGTGATAGACAGACAAACTATCCCTATCCCCCAAGATGGTGTCTTCAGTGAAAGGTAGTCAGCACCAGCAGGAAGTGCACAGAAAAGGCTGCTGCTCCCACACGCAGCTGTGGGAATACAGCTCCGGCCATCCGGGCACACAACTTCTGTAGGCTCCTTTAGGGCTGTATGCAAGGTGGCCATGGTGGCTGCAGTGTGCCTAGAGCAGCAGGTGGAAGTGTCCTGGTTATTTTCTCTGTGTGTTTAACTGCTGCGGCTGTTTTTTTTTTTTAATGGCATTTATTAAGCACTTACTATGTGCAAAGCACTGTTCTAAGCACTGGGGAGGTTACAAGGTGATCAGGTTGTCCCACGGCGGGCTCACAGTCTTAATCCCCATTTTACAGATGAGGTAACTGAGGCCCAGAGAAGTCAAGTGACTTGCCCAAAGTCACACAGCTGACAAGTGGCAGAGGCAGGATTTGAACCCCTGACCTCTGACTCCAAAGCCCGTGCTGTTTCCACTGAGCCACGCTGCTTCCCAGGCTGTTGGTGCCTGACCTGTATTGGACTCTCCAGAGAGCCCCCATCACAGGTGCCCCTGTTATCACCTCTCTGGTGGCTGGCAACAGGAGGCTTTGGTGTCCCTCCAGCTATTTTTCTGGTGGGAGGACAGGTGGCCTAGTTTAGGATGATTCTGCCCAGAGTGGGACTCCTGGTCACTGTTCACCTGTTACATGCAATATGAGTCAATTCTCTTGCACAAAATTCACATAGCCTAGGAAGAAGAAAACATTTCATCCCCCAGGGAATGCGTTTTCAGTGTGAACCCCCATGTGGGACAGGGACTGTGTCCCAACTGATTAACTCATATCTACCCCAGCGCTTATAACAGTGCTGGCACATAGTAAATGCATAACAAATGTCATAGTAATTATAGCTCTAATTATTATTGTTGTTGTCCAGTTTCCTGAAGGTGTCAGGATCACCAAGAATGTAGTCTCTGCTGTGATGGAAAAGTGGAATTTGCTGGTAAATCTTATTTATAACAAAGAGTAAGGACCAGGCACATTCCTACTGCATAATTTTTTTCTAAAGAAATGGAAAATGAAAGAAAGTACTGAGTTCTGGTCCAGTCTTACATAGTAGGACTAGAATGTTAAAGAATGTCAACACCCATCTCTCTGTGGTGGGAGATTCCTCTTCAGATTCTTTCCTCCTTTCCCTTCTCTCTCCTTCTCTCCCTCTCCCGTTTCTCTTCTGCCTCCTTCTCCTGTCACAGGTTCTGCAAAATTCCTGATTATCCTAGTCATGGAAATGAGGGGAGGGGAGGGGTGTGAGCAGCATGAGAGTTCAACCCTTAATCAGGGTAGACAGTTTAGACTGTAAGTTCATAGTGGGCAGGGAATGCGTTTTTATTGTTATATTGTAATCTCCCAAACATTTAATTCAGTAACAGCCCAATAAATACGAATGAATGAATGAATGAATGAATGAATGAATCCTGTGTGCAAAGCGCTGTATTAAGCACTTCGAAGAGGGGACCCCCCCCCCCCCCACCCCAGAAGCAAAAGACATGGACCCTGTTTTCAGCTAGCAGAATGAATGTGGTCTATATGCCTCCTTTTAAAAGTAAAGGTGCTCACCTACTTGAGGTAAATTCCCTCTGCTGGCCTGGCTACTTACCTTCAAAGAGTAGCGTAAGATTTGAGCCAGTGGTTTATAAGTGTTTGGAACTCCTTGCATGAGCAAGTTCATTCACTCCATGTCCAGAGATAATAACAATAATAATGATGGCATTTATTAAGCGCTTACTATGTGCAAAGCACTGTACTAAGTGAGCTCTGGGATTGCAGTGCCTTAGCTTTTTCTTGTGCTGAAAATGATTTCACTGTCCATGAGAGAGAAACCAGGAAAGCACCACTTAATTCAGGTCATTAAGATTAGAGCAAGATCTACTTTCTGCAAGTTGCTGTGACTGCTGACCGGATTGTATTATTGAGTGAACGAGGGGTGTGTGTTTGGGTGTGTGTTTGTGTGTGTGTGTGAGTGTGCGTGTGAATAGTGAGTCTGATTTTATTAGATGTAAAAGGGATGTATGTGTAAATAGAAAGCGGGATTTTAGTATTGCATGAACAAGTGTGTGTGTGTGTGTGTGTGTGTGTGTGTGTGTGTGTGTGTATGTGTGTACGTGTACCCTGTTGGGTGAACAAAGCGTGTGTTTGTGTAAATAGAGAAATTGGTTTTATTAAATGAACAGTAGGTGTGTGGGTGAGGATCAATAGCAAGCCCAATTTTAATATTGGGTGAACAAGGGATATATACGTTTGTAAATAGTAAACCCCTTTGAGTGAACAAGTGGTGCATATTTGTATAAATAGTGAACAGGATTTTATTGGATGAACAAGGGGTGTGTGTGTATATAAATAGCAAACGAGAGTGAACAGTATTTTATCAGATGAACTAGGGTGTGTGTGTTAGTGTCAAACAAACCTGATTTTATTGATGAACACGTGTGTGTTTGTGTGTGTGAATAGTCAACATGAACGTCTTGTCTGAGGCTCCTGAGAGTGAAAAGTGCTTCATGGGAATCGTGGAGAGGGAAGTTACTGCTCCTTACCCTCTCCCTTGGGTTCTGTTTGAAGCAGCCTCACTGACTTTCCCACTGCAGCTCAGTGCGCTGTGCATCTTCTGGACAGAAGCAAAACTTCAGGGGTCCTGCGGATGGCAGGGCTAAAGACACCACACTGTCTCTGCCTCGACCCAGGCCCAGGGTGGGGATATAGTATCACCTCCATGCCCTGGGAGTAAGAATGGGGGAAACAGCACTCCTTGCTGGGAGGGATCTTGACACCAATTTGAGCTAGTTCTGCCCTGGGCAGCAGGGAGAATCAAACCCAGAAATAAATATCATCCTTACTGTAATCAAGGCTTAACAAATTTGGAATTTTAGTTTCTTTCTCCAGTAAGAAGACCAGTCAGTCAGTTTGTAGTTTTTGCCTGTGACTGTGTTTGTGTGTGTATGTGCTATGAGTGGCATGTTTCTTTGCTTTGCGATAATGTCAATACCTCTCTACCTCCCACTGCTTGGTTTGCTACTTACCCTGTGATGTCCAGCGAATGGGCCACACAGTGTCCCCAAAGAATCACAAACCTTGTAAAATAAGAAAATGATCATGATCAAGGTCATGATGTAAAATGTCACCTTGCAGGTCCAAATGTTTACCAACCAGTGCTTTTTTCTTTTTTTTTTTTTTGAACCCAGCTACAATGGAATGGGCAGGTCGTTATATGAGGTGAACGGTTTTAATTTGTACTTAGTTGCATTAATTGGTTTTTCCCCTGGGTGAAGAGGTTAGTGGACAGTCTCAGGGCCAGCAATAATTTTTTTTGTATATTTATAGGAGTGATGTGTAGCGCTAAAATGGATGAGCACAAATCAAAAATAACGTTAATCCTTTTACCCCTCTAATTTTTATAAAGGATAAATTGCCTATTTATAAATATGACCATTTGTGAAATCCTTTTATCGTAAATCCAAATTTTGTAAACTGTTTGATCGCAGCTTACAAGTAGGCCTAGGAAGGATTTGGAAAACTCATCCTGTCTCAGTGGAGCCTGCTGCCTCTCGAAGAACTGGCAAATGAAGTAATTGCAATGAATTCCTTTTGTAAAATAAAGCAAGTGACGTGTATTGTTCTGTCCAAGTGAATTACTGTCAGGCAGATATAGTACACTTCTTTTTACGAGTGTAGTCCCTGCTGGGCAATGTTTACTGAAGCCATTTGCAGAGGGTTCTAGTACAGGAAGACTTTTTTGTGTTTATAGAAATCCCAGAGAGGTGGGACTATTTAGTTCCCTCCCCTTATTGATACTCTCTCCCCACCTGGAGAGGAGAGGTGGAGAGAGTGTCAAGCAGAAGATAGCTAGGTTTGTGTGCCACAGGTGGCAGAGAAATCTTCAAAAAGAACTGAGCTTGGCTAATAGCTTGGATTCAGACATTTGGCATTTCTGACATTGGAAGGAAAAGTCACACTACAATTTGGCTTCCCTACGCCTTTCTTCTTCTTTTTTCCCCATTTACTTGTAGTTTGTATATTATTCATTTATTTAAAATCTCATATATAGAAGCATTATTTCTAAGCATGGTCCTCTGAACTTTTATATCGGAGCTCTGGCTTAATGATTGCATTTATTAAGTGCTTACTATGTGCAGAGCACCGTTCTTGGCTTCCATTCCATGCGTTCCAAATAAATATATTTTTTACTCTAGATAACCAATTGCATACTTATAGTTCTTGTACTGTCATTGTGATTGGTACTTAAAAATCTGGTCAGGTCCTTCAGTATAATTGTCCCTATTTTACAGTGATTCAGAGAGGAATCCAGGGTGAAACAGAATCTGTGGCAACATTGGCATTATAACCCTATGTTCTATAACCTATGTTCTAGCCAGTGACTTAGCCTCATGAGTGGTGTGGGCTTTCTGTAATGTTAATTAATTAATGCTAATTAATTCTCACAGCTTTCTGGCTGAAACAAATGCTGTGGCTGGGACAATATTAATTAAGATTTGGAAGATGAATTATAACTATTAAAACTGAGTTTATTACCAGAATATTTCAACGAAGTGAGCAGAAGAGAGGAGTCCTTTGACTCTTTTGAACCAGAATGGTAACCTGTTGTTTCTCTTTTTTCTCCAGTGAGTTTAAAGTGAGAGGAAGTAAACTTTGACGCACCTGTAGGTTTGGTAGAAGAGAGAACCTTAGAGAAGCTTCAATGCCTAGTGGAAAGAGTCAGTCTTGGGAGTCAGATGACCTGGGTTCTAATGCTGGTTCTATCACTTTCCTGTTTTGTGACTTTGGGCAAGTCACTTAACTTCTGTGCCTCAATTTCCTAATCTCTAAAATGGGAATTCAGTATCTTTTCTCCCTTCTACTTAGGCTGTGAGTCCTATGTGGGATAGGGATTGAGTCCATTTAGTGCAGTTTGGCAAACAGAAAGAGTTTAACAAATGCCACAATTATTATTAGTTCTTTTAACCTGCTAATGGGAAAGGCTGTTAGCTAGTGGAATAGGTTACTCTGAGGTGGGAACCATTGGGAGGACAGGAAAAGGGTCAGCTTAGGGGGAGTTTCAGTTCTGCTGTTATCTGTGGGTATCCCATTTAGTTCCCCCAGGTTAGGGAAGAATTTACCAGCTCTCCTGTTCCATACTTCAGTATGTTGTTCAGTGTGACATCGTGTAGATGTCCAACTGAGGCTCTGAACCTAGAATGTTTCTCCCAGAGACTCCCTCACCTGTCACCCCTTCCCCACGGTCATTATGTTCCCCTCCCATGTCCTTGTTAACACAGGCAACTGAGGCAAGTGCTTTCAGTCTTAACAACCCCTGTCTTGGCCTATCCCCTGCTGCCTTCCCCAGCTGGGCCCCTGGGCAAGCGCCTGTCCCTTGGGGTAAATGCTTGGCAGCAAGTTAGAGTCACTGTCAGAACTAAGAACAGGATCCAGGAATCCGCCCTTTCGTCTCCATCCCAACAGCTACTACGTTGATCCTAAGAATGTACATCCTGACTCGACTACTGCATTCTACCCTGCTTTGAGAGCTTTCCAGCCAGGAAAGCTCTCTATCATTGCCATCCTTTGCTCCCATCCAAAACAATTTGATTATTCATTCTCTTAGTTTCCTTAAGTTCGAATTAGATTAGGGCATCATCTGCCATCCAGGGAACAAAATGTCTGGGAATGGCAGCTGCCAGTAATCAGCCAATCAATCAGTGCTCTTTACTGAGTGCTTATTGTGTGTAGAGCACTGTACTAAATGCTTGGGAGAGAATTCATTAATTGGTAGACACATTTCTGCCTACAGGAATCTTAGTCTGGAGGGGAAGGTAGCTTTGATTGGGTACTCCAACTTATTCCATGGTTTTTAAGGAGTTTTTCACCTTTCTTTTTGCAGCAATTAAAGAGAAGTACATCGATTGGACGGAATTTCTCATTCGTGATTTGACTGGTTCTCGAACAGCACCCGCCAATTTACTGGAAGGTGTATGTATTACATTGTTCTATCATTTCTCTGTGACTCTGAGTTGTTGCGTTTGTACCTGCTCAAATCCTTCAAACCTGAAGGGGAGAGCCATAGATATTGCAATGTCTTTGGGTGCAAGTGACCCTGCTGAAAGTATTTCCCCACTGTGTATCTCCTCCTGAGCAGGGTGAAGCAGATGCCTTATTCTTATGGTAAAAAGCCCCCAAATGAATGACTGAGCCTTAAGCATGTCATCCTGTCCTGCCCACAGAGACAGGTGAGCACCTTCTCACCCACGAGATCAAGCTACTTTTTTCTTGCTGTCAAATTAATTTGTTCCCTAGTCACCAAACAGATTTATGTTCTCATCCATGGTTTTAACCCATTTTTGTCTGGTAATGCAGCGACTTCAATGTTTAGAGGTTCCAATTTTATGGAATGTCAGGATTCCAACATTTGATGCGGAACACACTTTGTAGAAGATACATCTCACCGCATATTAGTAAATAGACTAATGTCCTGTAGACTAGTAGTAGTGCTTGGAACTGTATGTGCTGAACTTTAGATTCTTGGGTTAATCCTAAAGTAAAATATTCACTATAACTGAACCATTTAAACCCTTAGGTAGTGACAATAAATGAGTAAGCCTTTACTTACAAATCAGAGGGGAAATATTTAGCTATGAAAAATATGATTATGGCCATTATAATTTGTAGGAATGAAGTTATACATTGTACTGAAGAAAAATAGCATTACATGGCTTATTTTGAAGCCTAATCATTTTTAGGCAGCATATTCTGACAGATTGTATTCATATACTTACCACATGCCACAAAATAGCTAATCCAGTAATAACATTACTGGGTTAAAATGTGAACCTTTTTTATGTTTTAATTTTTCTTTTACCCAGTTCTCCAGAATCTGTCTTTTAGGAATCCCCTGAAAAGGCAAATCTTTTGGTTCAGTATACTCAGTTCATGAGTAATTAACTATCAGGAAACATCATTCCTTTCCAATGTAAATAACCCATTCTGCTTGGTTCCTTGCTTTATGGATTCAAATAGAAGGGAAGTCTTGGGACTCTAAAACAGTGCTTGTTTTAAGAATAATGGCTTCTGGAAGTGTTCTTTTTATATTATTAATATCTATTAGGTGGGCTTTAGGAACATTATTTTATTAATCCCCATGAGATCCATTTTATTGGGTAAGGAGCCATAATTCTTTCTCTGGATGAGCACACTTTTAGATTGCCCTGGACCAGTGAGGAATAGCACTCTCTTTTAACATTTGAATCATTCAGAAGAAATCTTTACAGAAGGAGGTGTGGGGTTATATTGTGAGAGATGAGCACAAACTGTTATTTTCTGTTTACTTTTGATTTTGTTGCTAGAATGCAGACGTGGGTAAATTAGTGTGTGTGTGTGTGTGTGTGAGAGAGAGAGAGAGAGTGTGTGTGTGTGTGTGTGTGTGTGTGTGTGTGTGTGTGTGTTGGGGGGGGTATATGGAGGTGTGTTGTGTGTGTGTCCCAGGAAGGGTCGGGGGAGGTTGGGAGGGTAAGACTTTCCAGATTGTTTGCAGTACCTTGGATGATGGTGGGACAAAAATGTAATCTTCTGCTGTCATCTGTTTCCATGAGAAGTCTTTAAATAAAGTTTAAAATAAGGAGTTTTGCTTCTGTTTAAACAGCCTCTGCGAGGGAAAAACCCTGTAGACCTCATTACAGTTGATTCCTTAATAGAGCTTCAGGATTCCCAGAACCCCTTTCAGTACTGGATAGTTAGTGTGATTGAAAATGTTGGAGGAAGATTACGCCTTCGCTATGTGGGATTGGAGGAGACTGAATCCTATGACCAGTGGTTGTTTTACTTGGATTACAGACTTCGACCAGTCGGTTGGTGTCAAGAGAATAAATACAGATTGGACCCACCTTCAGGTAAAGGTTGACAGCTGCAGTAACTTTGGAATGACTACCGATTTTTTTTCAGCAGGTGGTAAATGCAAAATTGCAATTTCTCTGCATTTCTCTTTGACTTTGGCACTTGGGAATGACGACGAACACAGAACCGCTGGAAATCCTGAATGGTCTTTGCTGTCTTTTTTTTTTAACTTCTTGGCGATCAGCAGGACCCAGATTGGGGTCTGGCACATCAGCCGGAAGCCACTCTGAAAATGCCCCGGTCATCATCTATGGGTTGGAAAACTTCCTTGACTTTTGTGTCATCTCATGAATGGAAACTCTTGGAAGAAAAGTGTCATTTGACTAACTTGCTAGTATTAATGCTCACTAAACATTATCTAATGATGGTACCTAAGGCGTTGTATAGATTCAAGGAGACAGGATCGTACTTAGTCCCTGTCACACATTGGGCTTACAGTGTAAAAGGGAGGGAGACAGATATTTCATCCCCACTTGACAGGGGATGAAACTGAAGCACAGAAAAGTTAGGTGATTTGCCCAGGGTCACATGGCAGGTAAGGGATGGAGCCAGGATTATTCTCCCAGTCCTGGGCTCTTTCCAGTAGACCTCATTGTCTGGAAGTGATCATCTTTTGAAGAAGATTTCACTCATGCAGTTGTTATGTAGCCAGAGGGATTGCTGAAGTACTCTCTATGTGCAGAGCCTTGTATTACTTAAGGATAGCCATAGAAGAAACGGGATATATTTCTTACCCGTAACAGAGGAAAACACATAAACATAAAGACACAAATGTATTAAAATGTTAGTCACAAAGTCAAATAGACCTAATAAATATATACATATATATATATATATGTGTGTGTGTGTGTGTGTGTGTGTCTGTGTGTGTGTATATACATATAAATATATATGTAAATATATGTATAATATACCAGAAATTGCTGAAAAGTGTAACCAGTGTGACTAGCCAAGTGGGTTAGTCGGAGTAGACCCCATGGACCAGGTGAATTTTTAAAGCAAGCTTTGAAGGAGAGAAGGAAAGGGAGAGGGGTTGAAGAGGCGATGAACCCAAAGCTAATGGAGATCCCAGAATAGCTCAAGGATTGTGAAACCCTTAGACTGGAGAAGAAATGGTTTTGCATTCTGCCTTTCCTCTGCAGAGGTATTATCGGCCTAGAGCAGCTTTTGCAAGCGAGCTTTGAAAGTGTTCACCCTCCATATCTTTCCCATCTGTCTCCGAAGGTAATACACAACCTACTAGTACTCAGGTAGTAACACACTTAAAATCAACCTTCTCTGTTACTGGCACCTGCATGCTGGCAAGTGGCCAGATGAGAATTGTGCCCATTCAGGCTCAGCATCCCACAGCTCTCTGATTCTATCAGTCCTTGGGAGAAGTCTGAAGTAAATTCAGGGGCCTGTGAGAATTAATGGTGCTGGAGAAATGTTATTTTCCTGGGGGTTTGTGGATCTCAGTATTGAGCCAAAACCCGACAGAGTAATTGAAGAAAGAACTGACAGTTGTCCCTGAACATGGATTGTGGTGAAAACTTCAGCTTGAGTAGCTAAATTTTCTGGACTCTTCGTCCAGGTTTTTAACAGAATAAACCCTGGCCTCTTCTCGCTTCCAAATGATCATGTTTGGGTTCGGATTTGTGGAGAATTTTAGAGGTGGAAGATGGCTCTCTATAGCAAATATTGTTTTGGGGAGTATTTAGCAGGAAGCCAGGAAACCCATTTCCACTTTGGGTAATTGTGGAGTCTGATAACAAGCAATCTCCCCAGGCAGGGAAACAAAGGGCCTGTCAATGCTGCAAGTCTTTCTCAAGACAGCTGTGTAAATCTTAACTCAGTATGTAGTTACTTTATAAATCTAGGGGAAAAAAGCAGCTTTTGACTCCTCTCTGAATTATAACAAAGCAAAGAGTTATGATTGGGGCACCTTGTGTTGTTCTTCTAGCTCAAAACACTGTCTTAGGATGCACCCTTATCCAAAGAGATTGAAGTGTCACTGCCCTCTTTCCCAACAGGGTGGTAACAATAATAATAATAATGGTATTTGTTAAGTACTTACTATGTGTCAGGCACTGTTCTAAGCCGCTGGGGTAGATACAAGGTAATCAGGTTGTCCCACATGGGCCTCAGTCTTAATCCCCATTTTACATATGAGGTACCTGAGGCACAGAGAAGTTAAGTGACTTGTCCAAAGACACACAGCTGACAATTGGCGGAACAGGGATTAGAACCCACGACCTCTGACTCCCAAGCCCGTGCTTTTCCCACTAAGCCATGTAGCTTCTCAACCAATGGTATTTATTGATTGGTACTTCAATCTCAATCAATCAGTAGTATTTCTTGAGTGCTTGTGAGTGTGGAGCAGTGTACTTAATGCCTGGGAGAGTGTAAAAGAAATAGGAGACATGATTCTTGTGCCCAAAATCTTATAATCTTAATTTCTGTCAAACTCCAGTCACTCATCCAGTAGTATTTACTGAGCATTTATTCTGTGTAGAGCACTGTACCAAGTTCTGGGTATACTGGGCTGGAGTTACCAGCATCCCTTATATGCTGGACACCTTTTATTATTTGCCAGACATTGATACCATATCCACTTATTCTATTAATCATTTTTGCCCTATAGAGACCCTATAAACTTTTAAACAACTTCCTTTCTAAATCACTGTAACCGTGTATCAGAAGAGGGATGGAAGGGAGACAGAAAGTTGGAGGGAAAGGAGGCATCCATCAAAGACCTTTTTCACTCCAGACATACTACCCTCTATGGTTTCTTTACCAATTTAGTGAGGTGCCCAAGTCATAATAATGCTTTAAATTTATATGGCATTTTAATTTTCTGTGAGGCTCTCACATTACTTGTATTTTCTCCTTCCAGTATCTGACATACTTGCCTCTTGCTATTTTACACGATGAGAGTCTTAGTTCACCTCGCATTGCTGTCTTCCAGGGTTTAGCAGCAGCCTAGAAAATAGAAACTAACATTTCTCTTTGGAGACAAAATGGGAGTGGTCCATTAAAAGGAAGACAACCTCATTTCTAAGTTGTTTTCTGGATAAGGATAAATCAGGACTCGATTCAGTTGCTTAACACTGCCAATAAACACAAATTGACATGGGGCATTTTGTTAAATTACCTGCAACACTGTCATTTAAAAAATTATTTATGCCCCCTAAACAGTGCTGTTTATTGTCCATAAACTTACCAATGTAACTGAAGTGCCTCTATCTAATGAATTGCTCACACACAATATTGCTCATCACTTATCCAAGCCATTAGGGGTTAGCCTACGGTGCTTAGAGTGTTGAAATGCTGAAGAAATGGTTTGTAAAAGCCTCTACTTCTGAAAAGTCACAGTGATGGGCCAGGAAGAAAAATGCCACCATGTAAGTTAAACCTGTCAGCATCAAAAAATGCCACCATGTAAGTTAAACCTGTCAGCATCAGAGAGGTTTTCTGGCCTAAAAGTGAAGTGACTTTTGCCCAGCAGTTGAAACACTGCCGAGTTTATTTACTATCCTCAAAGTGGTGGTGCATGTTGAGAAAACACTTCTGTCAAACAGTACCCTTTGGGCAGCTTATTTGCTTGGCTGGGATAACTGGAGCCTCCCCCTTTAAAATTGCAAGTGTGAGCATCCCCTGAAAGAGTCCAGCTTCTGCTGTGCAGAATTAGATTCCTACACAGAAATGGAAGGTTTGGGAGCAAGAATTGTTCTTTGCTAAACCAGGCCTAGATCATCTGGAGTAGTGTTTTAAGATATACAATCCCCCAAGGCCAAAGTGCAAAGATAAGGAAAATTGGTGAGTGTTTGTCAGGTTGAGAAATGCTCCCTGATGTTTTCACTCCCCCCATAGGAGGACAGAGAAGCAGTGTGGTCTAATGGAAAGAGGTAGGGCCTGGGGGTCAGAAGATCTGGGTTCTAATCCCAGCTCCACCACTTGCCTGCTGTGTGAACTAGGACAAGTTGCTTAACTTCTCTGTGCCTCAGTTTTCTCGCCTGCAAAATGGGGATTAAACATATGTTCTCCTTTGTACTTAGACTGTGAGTCCCATGTGGGATAGGGACTGTGTCTGACCTGATTGCATTATACCTACCCCAGAGCTTAGCACATAGTGCTTAAGTACCACCATTATTATTATTAGATCCAGTGAACTCTTCTGATGAGGTAATCTGCACACACATCTTGCCAAGAACTCAGAGTAAGGGGTGACTCCCATAGTTCTGAGAATCAAAATATATGTCTGTATGCTACAGAGATGACATGTGGAGAATTAAAAATATAGCCCCAGAGGTTTATTGTTGCCTTTTAACTGTGCTTAAATTCATATTCATATCCTAACTCTCAGTCAGAAGTAGTCTAGGTTGATATAGTGATGGAATACATATATCCACTTCCAGTGAATGCTTCAGCAAATCCCATTTTGATAAGATCTTAAATCTGTACAGATTAGAGCATAAAATTCCCCTGCAATTTCAAGACTAGGCAAAAACAGGACTCAACAATTTCTTTATTTTTATTTTCTCATTTAGTCTGCTAACTTGCATTAGTCATTTTTGTACATGCATGTCTTCCTGTGGGAAACCCGTGGTGCATTAACAGCAGCAGTTCAGATGTAAATATTAAACTCATTTGGACAATTTTAATTTACCTTTTTAAGGCTCACACTGACTATATTTAGCATGCAGAGAGTTTTTAGATGTAATAATCAATCTGTGGTAATAACTTGTGACTTCCAGCAACAATAGTCTTTCTAGTATAGAAACACATTAGATATTAAGTTCTTCATCAGTGGGTATTGTTTCCTAGATGATTTATGGCATTTTGGGTAATGAATCACTGAAGGTTTTGCTAATGTGACTAATACCATTAAACCCCCTTTGGAATGCTAACAGAAGGTATGCAAATTTTCCCTGTTCAAGAGCCCTATTAAGGCTATTCTGCTTTTCCAGTGGTATCTGAAGTTGCCGCTAATTTCTGATTGTGATGTCGGCAGTGAACATGTATTGTGAAGCAGGACTGTTTCAGTTGTTGATTGTGTAGTAGGTTGTTGGGGAAAACTAGGGAAGTAACTATTCAGGAGGTAACACATGGAGTCAGAGGAATTTCTTTCAGTCCTCATATCTGTTGGATTTTTGTGTTGTTCTTGATGCAGAAATCTATTCTTTGAAGATTACATCTGAGTGGAAATGTGCTCTTGAAAAATCCCTTAATGATGCTGCAAAGTTTCCTCTTCCAATGGAAGTATTCAAGGTAAGAAAGCTCAAACTCACCTGGAAAAAGAGGGAATGGGGCAGTGATTTTTAAATATGGCATCATTCCAAAACTGTGATCCCCATTTTAAGATTATTCCTCACAGATTGAATGCTACAGAATGGAAAAAAACTCAGTTTTTCTAGTAAATGTCATTCATGCACATTCACCCCCCAGATCACCCTGGAAGCAGGGTTTGGACATTGCTGTGTCAGTGAGCCCCACGGACAGGAAAGGCCAGTATTAGCCTAAGGCTAGTGTACACTGTACATCCTGGGGAGGGAGATGAGGGTGGTGGAGAGGGTGGGAGGCAGGTCAGAATTGTCAACAAGATCACGGTCATTTTTATAAAGCCCAGATCCAAGGTGAAGTCCTGTGTGAGCAGGGAAAAGAAGTGGCTAAATTCATGTCCAAGATTTCACCTGAGCTTCGGAGCCATTCTTTATGAATGGTTTTCCAAACCTCCCAGGGAACACCTGAAAATAAATCCTAGCATGCACACGTGTCCACTTCCGCCCAAATTCCCATTTCAGACACATAACTTGGAAGATTTTTCCCATTTCCATGTTTAAAGGGGAAGTAATGTTTAAAAGTCTGTAAGCATTCAATAATCCTGTATCCTAAATCAGGGATCACATCATCTTGGCTTCAGGCAGCATTTCAAAAAAGAATCTGAAAGTTTAATTGTGGTTTCTTGTCTCCTGCACACCCTATGCTTAATAGGCAGCAGGTTGTATCACCCTTCCCCCTTCTCAACTATATGCTATGGCTGTGAAAGTGTGTTAAATGTTCAGTTGGTTTGAGGTAGAGAGTTGCTCACAGAAGTGCTTGAAGAAAACCCTCTTGATGGGAAATCTTAAAGGAATTTTAGGGTGGTTGTGGTTTTAACACCCGCCAGAGAGTTGGACTGCTAGGAGACAACAGTGTCAAACAGAGCATCCGGGAATGGTGACACTTTTCGGGCAGAGCCATCTGCAAGTCTGTGATGCAAGAGAAATAATCAAAATCCATGCCAGTCACTGCAAATTGCCAAAGCACCATAAAGGAGGATCTAAAATATGTGCAGTGGGAGAGGAGTGGCTAGCCATTAAAATTTCACTGCCCTTAGCTTTATCTTGAAACAAGGGTAATTTATTAATATGCGTGTCTATGCGCACACACATAGGGTATATTTTGGACAGGGAATTCAAGAGACGTGACTCCTTTTGTAGGGCTAATAAACTCTACTGTGCTCCACTGTTTCCGAGAAGAGTAAAGGTGTGGAGATGTTTGGTTTTCAGACATTTGTATCATGTGATATCGTATTTTAATAAGGAAAATTGGTTGAATAGGTGCTAGTTGTGATGTTATGAAATGGACCTCAGCACCCCATCTGTCCTGCAACATGGATCCTTACCCAATATCCCAGTTTTCTCTGATTTCTGTGACTCTTTTGAGACTGGCAGATTTAGAATATGGGGAACATACAATGCTGGGAAACAGCCTGATAGTTTAAATTATTTATGTTAATGCCTGCCTCCCACTCTATACTGTAAGCTCAGTGTGGGCAGGGAATGTGTCTACCAACTCTGTTATATTGAACTCTCCTAAGTGCTTAGAACAGTGCTCTGCACACAGTAAGTGCTTAATAACTATGACTGTTTGATCAATTGATTGATTTTTGTAGGCTAGCTAAGTGCAAAGTGGAGCCAGGATCTCTGCTTTACCTATCCTGTGAGCATGCTTTGTAACCCAATGGGAGTTGCTCAAAACCATATAACTACATTATAGCGCTTATAAAATTAATAATAGATGATTACAAAATATTATGTTTTCTAGGAGATTTAATGAAGAATTGTAATGCATATTCCTTTGAAAATGTTATCCAAAATCAATCCTCTTGAAGTTATGTAATATAATGAAATATCATATAATCCCTTATAAGTCTTGATCCTCTTATTAATGGATTTTGTATTTTGAGTTGATGTGGTATAGTACAGGTTTATTCTTCAGAACAAGGATTGATGAAGAGAAGTTACAAATGAACAAATCCTCATGAAGCCTTTTCTTTTTAAAAAAAATAATCACCGTATTTTCTTAGTTTGAGAGGTCCATATATATTTTCTGCATTGTCTGAATTTTACTTGGGATAATTTTTTGGTAGAAATTTCTAGCAGAGTGAGTCATGGAAGTTGCATAAACTGCACCAGATTCTGCCATTCAGAAGCATCCGTTTCCATAGACTGAGAGACTGTCCTATGAGACTCCCTCAGTCTTTAACTAAGTGGTGCGAAGTGAACACTCCAATTTTTAAGATTTAAAATACTGAAAATTGACCTACCTCACTTGTGAGTGCGTAATGTACTCACTGAAGCTCCTTGTTCAATTTGGGAGGGGAGGAAGGACGTGACGGAGTCTGAAGTGGGAGCAGCAGATGAGGCAGACGGCGAGAGCCAGCTCCGGAGAGCTGGGGGAAAAGGGGCTGAGAATTGGTGAGAGAGGTAGCTTGGTTTTCCACATGCCCCCACCCCCTGGCTCAACTCTCCTCAGCTGAATCTCTTCTTTCAGCTTTTCCCCACAACCCACTTCTCTCCTTCTTGGAACATCTCTCTCCCTGGCTCTCCTTGCGGTAGCAGCAGGTTCTTTGTTGATTGGTCGGAGACTATGGTGCATGCTCAGTATTTGAGATAGCTAATCAGCATCTTTACTAGAAGATTATGATGTCCTTTTGCCATTAGGAAAGTTTCTGCCAACAAGGGTCATTATTTCTCCACAGGACCCTGTGCCATTAGAAACGTTTCTGCCAGCAAAGGTCATCGTTTCTCCATAGGACAACCTATTTCAAGTTCTTTTCACTATGGTACAAGGAATCTGTATTTGGATTGAGCTGTGAATCATCCCGGTTGTGTTTTGTGGTGGGAAAGTGCCATAATGTTCGGCCGAGAGGAGACACACTTCAAATCAGAGGTCCTTTAACGGCCTGAGATGAGCACTGTTTCAGGGCCTTTCTGTTTGTTCTTCTTATGCTTTAGATGGGATGGACATTTTAATGGATGAACCCCTCCAGCCAACAAAGATCCCCACCATATAGAAGTAAGAGCTTGTCTTGCCAGAGTCTGGGTTTTAGCTCTTCCTTGTAACAAGTATGCTTTCAACAGTGCCATGAAGGCACCATCCCCATCAGAAGGGATGCCCCAAAATCTACTCTGGCTGCTCGTTATCCCTTTCTATATTAGAGTGTAAGCTTCTTGGGGACACATATTACTTCTCTGTTAGGTGCTTCTCAAGGTCTTAGTATACAGTGCATTGGACTCAATGGGTGCTCAGGAAATGCTACTACTGCTAGAAGCCATGATCAAAGCCAGAGATCTTTTCTGCCATGGAAAATAGGGATCTGTATTTAGCTACCAGATCCTTTCTTTCTGTACTTTCACCCTCCAGTACTTCAGGGAAAGAAAGAGGTCCTCACCACCAATTCCGTATTTTCTGCAGGCAACTGAAGCATCTTGTATTCTCAGAGGCCAGTGCCTGGCCTGTCCTTTGAAGGCATTTGGAACAAGTCCCAGCTACGGAGCATCTGCTCCAGGGAAACCTCAAATGGACCGCAGTGCAGAGCTGGCTGCTTTGTCAGCCTGGCTGGAACTGTGTCAGGGCTTGGATAAGCTACTGAGGACCAGGCTTTTGTCATTTGAGATAATGACTAAGATGGTGCTTCATCCTCAGGATGAACCGTGTGAGGCCCACCATATCGATCAGTCAGTGGTACTTACTGTGATGTGATCCCTACCCTCACAGAACTTACAATCTAATGTGGGAAAATGGTCATTAAAATAATTCAGTAACACATCAGCTTGGTCAGTGCATGAATGGAGATGCCAAGTAGAAGGTTCCGTAATCCTCACCTCACCTCACTTGTAGAGCTCTCTAGATTCCTTATGCAGTTGTAAATGTCAGGATACTGAGCTGGTTGATGACTGGGCTGCAATTAGGGCAGGGACCTAATGGCTGTAATTAATGAAATCTTAGCCACCTTTAGCAATCCTCTATCAGACATGTACCTGGCTGTGAGTTTTGGCTGCCGTTTTTATTTCCTATTTTCCTCCTTTGTTCATTTCACCCCTTTCCAGAAGAGTTAGTGAAGCCCTTCTCTTGAAAACAGCAGCACCTAGAGTCAGTGAAGGGTTTTATGCTTCTCCCGAGTCATCTTTTTCCTTATAATTTATGTAACTTCATCTTCCCTCTTCCTAGTAACTCCAAACCCACACCCCCCACTTGCTAACCCATTTTAAATTCCAGCTGCTTCCCCGGTAACTGATGTATCTATCAAACAGAGAGTCTGCAAACGAGGAAAAGACTCTCCCAATCTGCTAGCTAATGGAAGCAAAACTATTTTTGTCTCCAAAGGAAATGCAAATACATCAGAGAGAGAAGAAACTTTGTCAAGCCAGTCTCATTAATAAGCCCCCATGTAGGTAGGCGGAAAGAAAGAACATTACTTGAAATGCCACTAACAATCCATTATCCATTTTTCCCCCTTTAAAAAGTGACATCGTTTGAACCTTTGCTATTTTCCCCCTCTGGAAAAATGCAAGAAATCTTGCAGTTTGTGCTTATGAGTCATTTTGTCCCGGTGAAGGAACCAGTAGCTAAACAAAGACAGTCAAGACAACCGTACAGGACTCTCCTCAGAAGACGAGAAACTTGTGGAAACTCATTAATTGTTTTTACTTCTCCACTACTTCTTTACTTTCTAAGCATTTCAGATGGTACATAGAAAGATTAAGAGAGCTAAATGTGCTAGGTATGACTGCATTGTGACCTCTGGTGAAAGCTATGTGATCAATCAAAAATGTGGCCTAGCCGTAAATATCCACATTAAGGGGAGGAAGTTTGAAGGCAGCACAGGGACATGTTAAGGATAAAATGAGGTCGAAGGGTATATGATGCTTCAACAGCAAGTGTCAGACTTTGGAAAGTCACAAGATCACCAGTGGTTGAAAGCAGGTGTGTTTCAGGTGGTAATCCTTGCTCTGTGTTGCCTCCTGTTACCTCAGGGAGGGAGTGTGTCGGTAGGTTAGGTGTTCTAATAGGTGCTTTCTGGCCCAGATTGGGGGTAAAGGTGCTGTTGAACCCTTGGCCTGTGTGGCCCTGCCTTTAACTCGGCCACCATTGCTGTCCCCATCTCTGACTCTCTCTCTAGCCGGGTGTGGTGGAGGGGATGCCAAAGGGACCTCCTGAGATCTCAGAACATCAAGAGTTTGCTCTCTGTAGCAGGTTTAAAGTTTAGCTGCCTCATGCCACTCTTGCCATCCAGTTGAAGATGGTCTCCTCACTGGAGGAGGGGCTAGAGCGGAAGGAGGTGTACGGAAACCGAAAATGCAAACCAATCTGCTAGAGGATATACATTCCTTTTACCAAAAGCTCCAGGCTGATCCAGTAGGTGGCAATGGTGATGGCTCCTTCCCCCTCGAAATTAAATTCCAGCAAGAGGCTGGGCTCTGCAGGTGTCTTCTAAGTGAGTGTGTGCAGTGTACTGTTCAAACCATCTTCTGACAGACACCAACACCCTTAGCTACCATTGGGCTAGCACTGCCTGGACTTTGGGGAGGGGCTCTGGGCTTGTTTGAGTCCCACCAAAGGCAGCCGAGGAAGGCGTTAGTATAGCCATAGTGTGACAGAAATCAATCCAGGGCCCTGCCCTGCTTCAGAAGCCTGTCCAGGGTACAGATAGTCTCCTAGACCTTCCTGTTCCTCAAGGTTGTTTTTTAAAGATGGCAAGAAGGTCAGCCAAGGAAAGGCTAATTGAAGAAGAAAATACCATGTGAAACGATCGATCTTCCCCGAGGCAAGTGAATCAACCACACTTGTTTTGATCATACTAAGAGGTTCAAACAGTATCACCGTAAGATGTGCAGAAGATTTCACGCCTTTGTCTTTCAGGCCTAGACATAAGCATCTGGTGTAGATTTATTCCTTAGGAAACCATCCCTTCTCCCATTGCCACCTGAGCATTTGGAAGAGGGCTAAAGAGGGGAGAGTAGCTCTCAGACAGAGGAAAAAGCTTCATTCCACCTGGAGTCCCCTAAGTGGGAAGAGAAGAAGAGCTCTTTTGGAGTAACTACGTTGTGGTGTTTCTATGGTGACTAGTTTTTGAGATTGTATAGCAGTTAATTACAGTAGCGCCATGAATCCCGGGACCAACATTGCTCCCTGGATAGGCAGGTGAATTTTCTCTCAATTTCAACCTGAGCCATCTGCCTACAGGGCCAGAATTTATCCGAGTCATGTATCTGCTCCTGACCCTCTGGGTGAGGAAAGCACAAACAGTGTTTTGAAGGAAGATTTTGTAGAAAGTTGCAATGATTGATCGATTGTTTGGTCCACTCTGGTGTTCGGCTGTTTTCTGCTTCTGCTTCTCCTGTGAGTGGAGACCTGTGCCGTTGGCAGCATTTGTTGTGGAGTTTCCAAGGCTGAAACAGTTTGGCCAGGGTTACGCTAGAATACACCTCCCAGAGTAAGCCAACCCTCGATGAGAGATGAGCCCCTGGAACTGGCTACTTTTGTGTGAATGAATACTTTTCTATAGCAGAGCATACTTTCTTGTGTTTTGCATTGTGTGGTTTTGTGTGTGTGTGCGTGCTCATGCTCACACACTTACATTCTGTACTGATGTTTTTGTGTGTCCTCAAGGTGACTGGGGCCCTCTGGCTTTTTGGCCTGCCCTGTGGGTCATCTAAACTTCCAACATAATGTATTAGGAGAAGGAGGAAGGAGGGAGTAGGAAAGGGAAGGCAAGATAAATGGCCTCTATGTCACTCTTTCCTCCTGCAGGTTTTTTTTAATGGCATTTTTTAAGCACTTACTATGTGACAGACACTGTACTAAGCACACTGGGGTAGATATAAGATAGGTTGGACACGGTCAATGTCCCTCATAAGGACTCAAAGTTGCAACCCTCATTCTATAGATGAGGTAACTGAGGCACAGAGAAGGTCACACAGCAAGTAGGCAAAGAGAAAGAACCAAGACTAGGATCTGGGTCTGGCTGGAGTGGAGTCCCTGTTGGAGCATCAAGGTCTAGGCCAAGTTCAATGTGTGCCTTGTGTTCTTGTGTAGGTGTGTTTGTACTGGGGAACTAATGTCTTTGCAGTTTCCCGTGTGCACATTTGCCCTCTTAGGCTTTCATTCATTCAGTTCTATTGAGCGCTTACTGTGTGCAGAGCCCTGTACTAAGTGTCCCAGACCTTGAGGTTGTTGCCAACTTGTACTTCCCAAGCGCTTAGTACAGTGCTGTGCACACAGTAAGCACTCAATAAATACGATTGAATGAATGTACATGCCCAAAGCCACCACACTGTTGGCAACACCGCAGCTGCTCCCCCGGTCTCTTTTGGCCCAAAGCCTGGAGACTGTATTGGGAGACATTGAACCTAGCCAAACCTGGGCAGCCTTGGCCCACAGGCCCTTGGGAACCCTGCAGGAGCTCTCAGCTCCTCTGTGGCAGAGGCGTCTCCTCTGTGGCAGACTGGGTTGGCTGCAGGGATCCACAAGACCAGTCTATCTCCTCATTCTTGAGGTGATCCTACCCAGGGGCAGGGTGGTCCAGCAAGACAGGGACAGTTCAAGCGACAGGACCTTTGAGACCTAGTTCTGGCTCTGCCACTGACCTGCTGACTGGCCCTGAGCAGGATACAGCCCCATAAACCCCCTCCATGCCCCATGGTTTTCTCCTAAGTGAGGATATCAATCTCCATCACCCTTGCCATACTCTTTGTATTTCTGCTACATTTCCATGCCCCCAGCTGCATGTGTTAGAGGGTTAGCTTTTTTACATCAGGAAGATTATTTTTCATATCATGGAATGGCGAACCCAATAAAGAAGCAGCTTATTTTTCTGACTTGTATTGGGGGTGAGTTGATGTAGTGAATGTTAGACTATTTTGTGAATTTTTGTGTTCTGTTTATTAATTTTAATCAAATGAGGCCAAGGGATAGTTAGGACAATAGCAAAAATTTCATCTAGCCTACCTGAAATTGCACTGGGAAGGGGAGCCACTTTTGAAAGGAAAGAGAAGGGTTTGGTTGAGACAAAAAGCACAGCGTTCAGTGGGATGAAAGCAGATTCTTTGGGTGAGTTTTGAGGAATATAAGGAGAAGGAATTAAAGCATTATTAAAGAACTTTAGAAAAGGACTTTAGCTGAAAAGATTTGGCATGGGCCATCATGCAACACAAGCAAATGCTTTTCAAATGGTAACATAAAGTTCACAAAGGAGAAAGACTTAAAAGCAGAAGGCCAGAAATGAGACAACACATTGGAGATGTTTCTAGGGGCCAAAGAACCTGCGAAGCAATGGGCAAACTAATTGGAAAGGCCCCAGATTACAAAATTTGAGGTGACATTTTGCTGTCATGTAAAGCCATAGAATGCCCATGCCTGAAAAACTGAGTACACTCTTAGAATGGACTTAAGATTTGGAGAAAGTAGAGAAGAGCAGCCAAGAAGATGGGGAAAATGGAGAACCTTCCTTATGAGAACATTCTTGTATTTTCTTTAATTAATTTGATGTGTTGTCTTCCCCTCTAGATTGTAAGCTCCTTTGGTCACGATCGTTTCTACCAACTGTAATGCGTGCTCCCTAGCTCTCTATACAGTGCTATGTACAGAGCAAGTGCGCAGTAAATGCCACTGATTAATTGACAGGCTTAAAAGATTATGACTTTTCATTCTGGAAAGGTGAAGACTGAAAGGGGTCATGCCAGAAGCCTACAAAATCATGAGGGGTGTGGACAGGGTGAAAATGGAACTATTCACCAAATTCCAATCCACTAGGGAGAGGGGTACCCCCTGGACCACCTGAACCCCCTGAACCTTGAATAAGGCAACTGTCAAACAAACCAAAATCAATCAACCAATCATGGTATTTATTGAGCATTTACTATGTGCAGAGTACAGTACTGTACTAAGCACTTGGGAGAGTACAGTACAACAGAATTAACAGACACTGTCCCTGCCGATGACCTCTCTAGACTGTAAGCTCGTTGTGGGCAGGTAATGTGTCTGTTTATTTTTGTATTGTACTCTCCCAAGAGCTTAGTACAGTACTGTGCACACAGTAAGCTCTCAATAATTACGACTGAATGACTTAACTTAATCTGCTTCGTCACACAGCAAGTGATGCCAATGGATTTCATTTTCAATAAACTGTGGAGGGTGACAATACCAGCAAGTTCAAGCGGGGTTTGGATAGTAAAGCAATGTGGCCTAGTGGATAGAGCACAGGCCCGGGAGTCAGAAAGACCTGGGTTTTAGTCCCGGCTCTGCTGCTTGTCTGCTGAGTGACCTTAAGCAAATGCCTCTGTTTCTTGATTACCTCATCTATAAAATGGGAATAAAGATTATGATCACCATGTGGGACGTGGATTGGGTCTAACCTGATTAGTGTGTATCTTCCCCAGTGCTTAGTACAGTGCCTGGCACCTAGTAAGTGCTTAACAAATATCATTAAAAAAAAAACCCAAATAAAACAGAAACAAAACTCAAGGACAAGCAGTAAGGAAGGGGAAAGTCAGGTCCGTAGTTGGGGTATGGGCTAGTTAAAGATATTCACTGCCCCATCCCAAGCCATGAACTTGGCTATTATTCTCCATCTTGTTGCCGCTGTTGGCACCAGAATGGAAACAGCGGTCCCAGCAGTCTCTTTTGTGGAAACAGGTATTTTCTCAGAAATATTTTCCCAAATAACTCTGAGAAACAGGCAGTTCCGAGTGTTCAGAGTCAGGGTCCCCGTGTTCCTGGAAGGAAGAGTCCCAGCAGTAACATGGCCAGAGTCAGAAGGACATGGATTCTAAAACCAGCTCCACCACTTGTCTGCTGTGTGACCTTGGGCAAGTCGCTTAACTTCTTTGTGCCTCAGTTACCTCATCTGTAAAATGGGGTTTGAGACTTCGAGCCCTATGTGGGATAGGAACTGTGTCCAACCCAATTTGCTTGAATCCACCCCAGTGCTTAGTACAGTGCCTGGCACATAGTAAGTGCTAATAAACACAATTATTGTTATTATTACTACACTTCCTTGAGCTCCTCAGTGCCCTGATCCATGGGTAGTGAACTAAGGAGGGGTGATAGTTGGGTGGGAAGGGGATCACTGTTTTCCTGTGGGTATAAAAGGAGAGTTCTATTGGCTCCCTCAGAAGGGGGCTGGATATAAGGGTGTATTAGTTACCACTTATAAAATGCTTTAAAAGCACTAAATGCTGTTATTAAAAAACTGAAGCCGTTCTCCCAGGCCTTGGTATTGCGGGCCCAGCCAGGGGCCTTTGGAGAGCCAGTGGTGAGAACACTGTGAAATAGTTCAGAGGTAATTGCAAGTAACAAATCTTTCAGTTCAGCATGCAGGGTGAGGAATCACCTTTTGTCATCACTCTACAGTTTTTTAATGTTATTCTTTAATGCCTGACTTGTAAAGAGCAGCTATTTACTACTGTAAGTAGAAAACGGAATTACTCATTATGCATTCAGCTTATAGATTCCTCATTACATTTTTGCTATAAATATTTCATTGGCTAAATTTAATCCAGTGCAATGGAATTGAAATATAGTAATCCTATTGATTTAATAAATACTGGCAGTCTAATAGCTATTTCTAGATGCAGCCAGTATTAAGGGAGTAATCTTCTAATTTGCAGGGGGTATTTTCAAAGGTTGTTAGTAAACAGGCATTGGGTCAGCTTTGAGGAAAAAATGGGAGGGACACGATGATGGATTATATTGAAAGCTTGTGAAATATGTCATATGCTGATAGGAATAAAGGAATTAGAGAGCAGTTCATTACATATTGATTGGAGAGCAATACTAATTAAAAGCCTTCCTTTCACTTCACTGAAACCTAGTCTTAGAAATTATGCAAATTAATTGGGGCCTTGAAGAAAAGCAAATGTGATATACTAATTCCCTATAGATATAGAAAATCAGTGCATTGGAATCGAAGAATTGCATTGTACCTACTTTGAGTGGAAAACTGACCTTCGCTACTTTTTTAGATTTCAAAGGGTGCTTAATTTGAGTTTTTCTTCCCACCCCACCCTACTCCAAAGCAAGCGATAATTGAACAAAGAAAGTCGAATTCCCGGTACCCTCCGCTAGGGAAAATGTTCTATGGTGTGGGTATCTGAGTATATTGTATTATCCACTAAAATCCTCTCTGAGAACATTTTCATTTGATTGTGTTAATTAGTTTGAACTCATTCTCCCTAGGGTCATGTTCCTCTTATTTTGATAGCACTCGAGTTGTAGTTATCTAATGGAGCAGAGGTAGAGGGAAACGTAGCTGATAGGCACTCACCAACGGAGTCTCCCATCGAGATCGAAGGATGAGCCTCAGTATTTGCCTCCGGGCACTCACCACATTTCCTTCAGTTGTTTTCAGGTGTTTGGGGTTCTGCTCCCTATGGGTTAGAGAGCTGCCATCAGCTCTAGTGGGACTGGAGACAAGTACCGTTAAAAACAACCCAGTCAATCAGTTTGGCTTTTCCCTTATTTTCCAATTCTTTTAAGTCAGGTTTGATTTCCCTCTGCCCTGACACGTGTTTTCCCTTTTCTGTTTGACACAAAGCTGCATCTTTTCCCCCATCTCGCATGTCCTCCTCTCCTACGTGATACATTGCAAGGTAACGTATTTATTTTGCCAGCAACAACACCATGCAGTGCTCTAGACTCAATAGTGACAAGCGATCTTGGGGAGTTCTGATATCCAGCCAGCTCTCTAGCTGTATGATTTATTAACTGACACACTTTGTTCTTGGGGTGGATAGCACCTAGTGCCTCTCCTCCAAAAAGAAACCTCTTTTTCTCCAGATAGGAACATGAAACCCAAGACACTTACCCAGGGTGATTTATTATTTATCACTTGTGTGTGCAACAAAATTTATGCTTGGTTTGTAATCATTTTTCCTTGGGGAACCCAGTGAGGTTGGCCTTCTGGTCCTCTGTATTACAGAAACAGAGGCCGAGAGAGGTTAAGTGATTTACCCTACATCAGGCAGGGTTGAGCCTCCTTGGCAAGAGTGGGTACGTTTGGGCTGACAAGTGAGCTGCTTGGGGAACAAGCAGCTGCTGGGCAAGGGGGATTCACCACATTGCAGGGAGCTTTCCAAGCAGCAGCATCCCAGTCTGTTGTCAGTGAATGAGTCCTGGTCAGTGGTAGAAACCATCGGCTTGACCTAGTTGGGTAGTAGCTCACCCTTTCTTTCCAGCAACTTCTTCTCTAAGCTCTCAGTCAACCAGCAATATGGAAGGGTGTGGAGGTGGGTAATATTTTGGCCAGGTAATAAATTACAACTTGGAAACACCTGTGGACCCAGCCTATCCAGCACTACTGTTTATTTAGTGCTAGCACAATCTAGTGGAAAAAAGCAGGTATTTGAGAGTTCAGAGTTCTGGGTTCAAGTCCTGGGACTTTGGGTGAGTCACTTAACTTTTCTGTAAAACTCGTCGGTAAAATGGAGATATTAATAACTGCCTCTCTTTGTTTCACAAGGACTAGATAATTGTAAAAATGCTTGGGATAAAATGAAAGCATTAAACAAATTCAAGGTTATTTTCTTTCTCAGGAGCCCCATGAATGTATTGGAAAACAGTTATTTAGAGCACAAAGTGTTTGGTTTGTGGATTAGTCAAGCCAGCTGGCTGACCCTTTGCTATTCACTCTCTTTATAGAGGCATTGTTAAATTTTATGACCCAGAATTTTATTTAGTTTAAAAGCCTGTGAACAGGACTTCTAGTTAGAGATTGGTGTGGTTTCTTATATACTTAGCAGCAGGCTTTCCTTGTCATTCTTATTACTATTTCCACTGAAGAGGTGTTTGGTGTTTCTCCTTACAAATAAGTGAGTGACAGTACAGCAGGGGTTGTTGATAAAGAAGGGAATACAAGGAAAGGAATCAGTCAAAGTGACAGTGTGAACTTCACACTGTCATGCCTGTCTGCTTTATGGCCATGGTGCTCCCCTCCATAGTGAGTGGAATTGAATAGAAATCTGTCCTCCAAATTTTACCCGGGGGCGTGTTGTCTTCAACCACATCTTGCAAGTTGTGGGTCCATCATGTATGGACGGGGGCTCCCCCAATTGCTGTCAGCACCCCTCCTTATGACCTAATTTTTAGAGGTTTTGCCATGGCCAAAGCTACCAGGTCCTTGACAGCTGGGGTGTCCCAGTCCCCTGGGGAGGTCTGGGGGCACCTAAAGAAACCACTCTGAGCTCACAGCATCCCTCACTGGGATCCAGACTGGGCCCATTCTCGATTAGCGGCTGAAGATTCTCACTAGGTCCATTTTTATCATCAGTCGCTTCATCCTGCAGGGAAATTTTACAGCTCCACGGAAAGACAGCCTTAAAAAGAAATGATTGGAATTTTACTTATGATCAACATAAAATAACTCGAGGGCAAGCAGAAAGTGGGTACCAGAGCGTGTAGATGGGAACAGCGTGGCACATGCTTGGTAAATGGAAGTAGGTTTTCTGCATGTCATTTGATGGGAGGCAGCACATTTTAAATGGAATAACTCCATCCTTACCATGTCAGGCGTATTTGCAGGTGGACTAAGTATTGGGAAATGCTTAGGGAACGTAGACGTCTTGTCATTCCTGATCTAATGTATGCAAGACAGAAACTGCTTGCCAGTGTTGTCCAGAAGCAAGAGTGAGCCTATCGCACCATTTGAGTAGAATGACAGATATCTCAGTGGCCAGATTCCAACCCATTTGGCAAATCTGAATAACCCAGGGGGAGCTAACAGAGAGGCAACTGGGCAGTTATCCTTGGGGCATCCAACACCCTAACGGTTGCCCTAAAATGTTTCTGCACTGTGAGTTTCTAGAACTGCCGTGTCATGGGCTTGGACCATGCCCAGGAAACTCGTTATAGGTAGGGAACATGACTGCCAGGCAGGACTGACTGGTAATTCCCATGTTGAGGCTCAGAAGAACTTCCTTTCCATTGTCCTTGCTGTTGCTTTCCAATTGTTTGAGGATCCATGGAAGAAGGGAGCTGCAGAAACTCCCTTTCCCTTAAAATCCTTTCCTGAAGATTTAGTCAGGGTGGTGCAGAAATGTTCAACTTTCCCAACAGTGGGAATTTGCACTATGGTACCCACATCTTGACCGGCAGCTGAGCCCCTTTGGACTCTAATCTTATGAATTTGCTGGAGAAGAGCTTGAAATTTGAAACCCAAAGGAAATATGGCTCTCCAGATATTTTTATGCTTTATGTCTGATTGAAATATTTTGAAATCTGCTACCAGCTCCATAGCTACTCCAATACTTGGTATAGTGCTTGGCATAGGGTAAGACCGTAATGGATACTGAAGTATGTTATTATACCACAGTATATTATCATCATCATTATTATTCTTGTTATTATTACTAGGATCTCTTTCCAGCTCTTAGTTCCTCCGAGGAAGGCCCACTTCTCTTTACCTGGTCTGCATCTTCAAGTTTGAGATATCGAACTTGCCTCCTGGGGTGGAAGAATTCTGGATATTGGACTTGGTTTTCTTTAAAAGATGGGCAATCTCCCTCGGGAGTGGTTTTGAGTTGGTCATTACTCTGACAGAGCAGGAATAAACTGTGGCTGATCTTCATAGTTATGGAAACAAGGTCAAGTTCTCGTTCTCCATGAAGAAATCACAGCTCCCATTTTCCTTCCCCTGAAAAGAGGTGTCTTCCAAGATCAGTGAACAGGATGTGTCTAATGGCAGGAGGCAGGAGTATGCTATAGTACCCTCAAGGAACTCTCCGAAATCAATTGTAACTTCAAAAGCAAGAGGCTTAAGTTTATGGAAGATGCCGTTCAACCCCGTCACTTTCTTTGCCTTGAAGATGAATGATGGCCTCTATTTGCTGTGTTTCAAATGGAAGCATCTCTGCCTGGGAAAATCAAAGCAGAGCTTTGAGAATTTGTGGCTTAGTCTAAATTTCAAGTTTCGTTCAGAGCTTTTTCATTTCCCCCCTGGAAAAGCTATTAGCCTGCAGAAAATAATCAAAGCGGCAGTACATTGCAATAATTAGAAATTTGAAGGAGTGAGAGTTAATTATTTCAGGCAAATTTTCGATGTTGCCAAATAAAATGTTCACTAAGATCATCCTGCCAGTTTCTGAGTTAATTTACAGGACCGGGATTGTGTTCATTATCACCATGATTTTTTTTTCCCCCTACTCCTGACAGGATCATGCAGATTTAAGGAGCCATTTCTTCACAGTTGGGATGAAGCTGGAGGCTGTGGCCATGAATGAGCCATTCAATATCTGTCCTGCATCAGTGACTAAGGTGAGTCCCCCAGCAGAGAAATCTCAGCTAGAATGGTCCTCTGAGGTAACAGGCAAGGACACTTTTGCATCACACTAGGCTCAGATGTACCACAGTTGATGTCATATGTGCCAGCCAGTTGGTGGACGCTTACCTGAAGCCACCCCTAACCTGTCACCCATCCCTCCTGCCCCCCACCCCTTTCTTCTCTACTCTAGAGCCATTGTATCCACTCCCAAGGCCCCTGGTAACACAGGCATTGGTTCTGAACTGTGGAACTTGGCAGCTGGAGCCGAAGCAGAGGAAGCCTGGGTGCTTAGAATGAAAGCACCAGACAGGGGCTGCCTGGTATAGAACCAGATGACTGGTCACACTTCTTTTGGCTGAGGTTTAAGACCCAGGCTTACAGTCTAGAGGGATGAATTCAGAATTTACTGATATGCTTGACTCTCAAAGGCTGTGAGAGTGGAGAAATGCAGCCACAAAAGAATGGGGAGAAAATGGGGGGTAGAGAAGAGCCAATTCCTGTGTCCTCCTTTTCCCCTAATCAATCAATCCATCAATTGTATTGCGTGCTTTCTGTGTGCAGAATACTGCACTAAGCGCTTGGTAGAGCAGTGCTGGACACAGCAGTGTGCAGCCATTTGCCAAAACACTCCTCTCCCTCTCACTGCTCTTTAAACTGAAGCCATTGAAGGCAGCCCTTTGGGGGCTACAGACAAATTGGTTCTTCCCGTCTGGGTTCAGTCAATCAATCAAAAGTGTTTATTGAGTGCCTACCATGTATTAAGCCCTTGGGAATATAGATTCTGAATTCACCCCTCTAGACTGTAAGCTTTTTGTGGCAGGAACCTGCCTACCAACTTTTTTATATTGTACTCTCCCAAACACTTAATACAGTGCTCTGCACACAGTAAGCACTCAATAAATATGATTGGTCATAGAACAGAATTGCCAATGAAAAAACCACCATCCATCATTATCATCAATATTTTCAGCAGTCTCAATTGTATTCTCAGCCGAGTATTTGGGAAAGAATTATACACTGCAATAATTATTCTCCCCATGATGATATTAGCAATCCTCTCACTGCTCCGTTGACAGTCCACTTAATCTGCTGGTACTTTAAAACCAATTTGACCTTAATCGGGATGAACATCCTCTTCTGGGCAAGTATCCACCCCAAAGCATCAGTCCTTGCTTGGGGTTTCCTCTTCCATCGTCTTTGAGGTGAAAATAGCTTTCTTTCCTGACTAATGGAAAAATCTGTGCAGGTAAGGAGTTTGGACTTTGTGTTAATGAAAACATAATCCATCAAAAGCAGGCTTTCTAAATCAAGGCATTTATAGCCTGAAGCATTATTATTCTTAAAATGCTAAAAAATATTATTTGTCTCATGCAAGGCCTTGGTGCTAGTTTTTAATACATGGGGAGACTGAAATGGAAAAGCGAAATAATTACCCTGTAGGTTCTGTAAGGAGTGAGCCCTAGCCAAGTTATTTATTGTTGACCTCTGCCCTCTGGATGGCACTTGCAGAAGAAAACTCTTTCTCCCCCTGTCCTTCCTTTCCCTTCTTTCCTCTCTCACCCTTCTTCCCTTGCTACTCTCCTGCTCTCTCTCCCTCTCCCTTTCTTTTGTTCTCTCTTTCTCCTGCTACACTCACTTCTCAAACCAGGCTTTCACCTACCTCCTATGAAAAGTCATTCACCTTGTGCCAGTGGTGTTACTGGCCACCAGTTGTGCAGTTTGTTTATACTACTCTGCAAGTGATCCAAGGGTTGGCAGGATAGCCATGCCCTCTTCTCAACCTTGATCCTGGACCGAGACATGGGGGTACCCCAGTGTAGGGTTCTTGTACCCGTGCATGGAGGAAGTCACAGCTATTCTCCTCTTCCCTCCCTTTTAAACCCTCCCAGGAGAATGAGGGCAAGTGAGTCATTGGTCCCTCATGCAGGCAAGGGGGCTGAGGAAGGAGAACTAGGTTCATTCATTTCTTCAGCTGGGCTGATAAAGATAGGGCCTTAAGGATTCATTATGGTACAGCTTAGGAGGTCCCTAAGGTTTCTGGCTCAACAAAGGAGTGGTGAGAATAATAATAATAATAATAATAATGTTGGTGTTTGTTAAGCACTTACTATGTGCCAAGCAGTGTTCTAAGCGTTGGGGTAGATACAAGGTAATCAGGTTGTCCCACATGGGGCTCACAGTTTTCATCCCCATTTTCCAGATGAGGGAACTGAGGCCCAGAGAAGTTAAGTGACTTGCCCAAGGTCACACAGCTGACAAGTGGCAGAGCTGGGATTAGAACCTATGACCTCTGGCTCCCCAGCCCATGCTCTTTCCCTTGAGCCATGCTGTTTACTCCATAGGAAGGCCTGCCCTCTCTCAAGACTAGCTGGCAACATTGGTTACCAACTTTCTAACCCTTTGACTGGGGCTGTCTCCAGGCCTCCCAGCAACCCCATGCAGTGAAGTCCAAGTTGTAGATTGTAAGCTCCTTAGGGCAGGGATTGTTCCTAGGGCAGGAGCTCTGTTGTTTTGCACTCTCCCAACTGAGCAGTACAGTAAGCACTCAATACAATGATTGATTGATTGGGAATGGGGATTGGAATTGACATGCTAATTCTGATAGCAATTGGTATGGCTTTTTCCCCCACTCTAGAAGGCCACCTTCCTCCTTGTTCCTAGCTTATTTTAAACGTCCCTGAAACAAAGCAGAAATCTCTCCCCGAGAGACGGTTTTCTCTCTGAACAGATCTCGTTTTCACAGTGGCCTCTGCTAGATAGCTTTGATTACCCTTTTGTGAAGGCTGCATGTTTCCTGTGCCTTTAACATTTCCTCTCCTCTCTGTCCCTAAGCCATTTTATGTTGTCCTAGTTTAGTTAGTAATGGTATTTATAAAGCACTTAGTATATATCAAATACTGTCCTAGTCAGTAGCTCTGTTGCTTATTACCTATGGACCTGAGCATGTACAGAAAGATGAGCTTTGAGCAAAGATGAGGTAATGTAGGCTCTCTTAAGAGTTTGGAAACCTAAGCCAGCCAATACCCGACCACTTCTCTTTCAGCATGTTGTGTGATCTGTGCCAGAATGACTCAGCATAATGAGAAATTTCATTGCTTGCCCAAGGCTATTCACTTCAACAAATTTAGTTTCCTGGAGAGCCTTCTTTTTAATAACAGAGTAAAATGCATACGAGGAGAAGCGGTTTGGGTTGTAAGAATCAGCAGTGGAGAACTGTGCTGGAGCAATCTGGAGAGATGACTGGCACTCGTAACTCGAAATAACTGCCCACGGACAAGGCACAGTGGGTAATGGAGCTGTGCGGTGGGGGGCTGGACCAACTGACATCGAGGTCTCTTTCTGTTCTTAGGTTGAAAAGTCACCCCTTGGTGGCTGAAATTATCATCATTATGATTTCTCATGGAAAGCAACAGGAATGGAGTGGAGGTGGGGTGGAATGGGCTGAAATCTAAGAGGAGGTGCTGAAAATGAAACATTTGCCAAGGAAGAGAGTGGTCTAATGGTTAGAACAATAACCTGGCAGCCAGTCATACTTCCTCTTCTCCTGGGAGAGGTCAGGCTCCGTAATTTCTTTGCCAATTTCATCTTTCTGAACAATAGCCCAAATGCCCACCTGTGCCTCTTGGGCAATCACATCAGCTGGAATGTGTCGGTTTCTGCTCGAATTTAACCATGTGACCTAAGGTTAACAATTGACCGGTCTCTCATTTTAGGTTTTTAACCATCATTATTTACAAGTGACGATCGATGACCTGAGAATGGAGCCTAGTGAGATCTCAATGCTCTGCCATGCTGATTCCCTAGGGATTTTACCTGTTCAGTGGTGCCTTAAAAATGGAGTCAACCTCACACCTCCGAAGGGTATGTTTTAGCGGGTAACACACTCTGAACTGGGAGGTTTGTGGGGAGGTGGTGGTTTGGATTGGGTTTTGTCTAATCCAAGTTGACACGACACTGACTTAACTGTAACAGTATCTGACAGCAAAGATTAGGGGGAGGTCCTGAGTGGGGCATTGTTTGCAGAAATGATGGCAGAAGCAATGGAGGGCTGCTCCTGCAGGTCCTTTCCTGCAGTGCTCACAGGGTACTTGACCTCCTCGGGGATTTTGACTCATTGGTTGGGTCAGTTGGGGAATAGACAAGGACTCATTTCCTTAAATGATCAGAATTTATGGGTTTCTTAATGGGACAGCTGTCTCTGTCCTTGGGGGAATGGGAAACCAGCTAGCTTTGCCTCAGTGTCTTCTGACCAACTGGAAGCTGTGGATTTCTGCCCACACAGTGGGTTCGTGGGAATATCCCCTCCTCGGCCGCCCTTAGGGACCAGATCTGCCCAATTGAGAGCTGCTTCCTGGGAGTGCTGTTGGCTCTGGGCTGCTCTCCTTGCTCCATTGCGAGCTTCCTGCCCTTTGGCGGTCACTGTGAGCCCTCCCAGAGCAGCAGTGGGGTGATAGCAGTGCTCTTTGGCTGCCAGAAGTAAGCGCTGATGGCAGAGTCTCCAGAGAAACTCTGGGGTGGCTTCAGGAGTTCGGGGCCCCATAAATGCTTCCTTCTAAGCCTTGGTTTTTGTCCGGCATTAGAACCCAGGTCCTCCGGCTCCAAGGCCCATGCTGTTTTCAGTAGGTCATGTTGCTTGGATTAATTGATGTGCTCAGGAACTCATTCATTCAGTCGTATTTATTGAATGCTTACTGTGTGCAGAGCACTATACTAAGCGCTTGGGAAATGCAAGTTGGCAACACATAGAGACGGTCCATACCCAACAACGGGCTTACAGTCTAGAATTGAACTCTCATTGCTGTTGTATTCACCTGTCATCAGCTTTCAATTTTCTTCCTATTTTAGTGTCTTATTTACACTCACATTTATTATGCCCACTCTCTCTTGGTCATGGAATTGTGTTCCATGCTATGCTGCCTTAGGGTTTGCTCATCTTCTAAGGAGAAAGCATCACAGATAACAGTTTTCTTGTCTCCATTCACCCTTCTTCCTCAGACTCAAGAGAGAGTTTAGGTGAAACGGGTTGCAAAAGACTTGCTGGAAATGAGAAGGCCCAGTCAGAGAAAGCTTCCCAGTGGGCAGTGATTTTAGAAGTTGACCTGTAATGGAGGAGGTGATGCCTTGTGTGGTTGTGAGTTGGAAGTCAGTTCCAGTATGGAAAAAGGGAAGAGTAGAATAGGCAGTATCTTCTGAAGTTAACTGTACCAGACTTGGCAGGAGCAAAGGTACCCTGTTAAGGAGAGGATTTTTCTTTCCTTAAAATGATTGGGAACAGTGGGCATGGGAAAGATATAATAAAGGACTCAGAAACCAGTCTGAAAAATACTTTACACTTGGGTTGCCTTTCAGCCATCAGGTTTCATTAGTTTTTTTCCTTCCCTTTGATCATGGCCTGAGACATTCACTTTTCTTTAAAAGGAAGTTAGCAGAAAGCCAAGAGGCTCTGCCTCTCTATAATGACCTGGCATCTTCCCTGGAACTTCCAAATCCAGGCCAGAGTTCGGAGCATCCAGCCAGTAGCCCTTGCTTTAATCAGAGGCCCACCTTCCTCATCCCTCCCACCCAACAAGCCATGACCAGAATCCCCTGGGATTTTTCTCTGAATTGAAAGCTTCTGAGGGACTTGCCCTGAAGTGTGGCAAAATAAATCTGGGTCTTCCCTCCCCAAGAGCCAAATGGAAGATAGGTTGCCACTTCCCAGGAGCCAGCTGGGTAGGATTCCACATGGGGCTGTGATCATGGATCTCTGTGGCATTAAGCGCCTGCATCTGTTCACTATTCTTGCTCGCAGGGATGTGCTTCCTTTTCTGATGGAACCACTCTGCGGCTCCTGGCTTGTGCAATCACCATGGAGTTCGCTTCCCCACCCCCTTACAGTATAGTCGATAGTGGGCCAATGGCCTGTCAGTGGCAGACCAAATTCTCACCTGCCCCTGGCACAGACTCTGCCCTTGGCCTTCTTGGAGAAAAGTTCCAGAGCTTTAGAACAAGTTAAAGTAGGTGAGAGTTAAGGCAGGGCCTTCTCGTCAACAATATTGTTAATAAGTCACGTAGGCCCGGGTGTCATTTGTTAGAGTGAACCAAGGATCACACTGCTGTATCACAATAGCTCGCCAACCAGGTGACCCTTTTTTTTTTTTAAGGATTTCTGCTATTTTCTTGGGTCCTTGTGTCTTGGGCGGTATTTCAGAGAGGATTCTTTCAACGATTTTCATCCTCATCCTGGTGATTTCTATACCGCCAGGCTACTTGTCCTCCTTTCCCAATTGTGGGGACAATGCTACTAAAGTTCCAGACTCCCACTGCCTGGATCGACTTGAGGGTGGATATGAGTTGGGACAGCGACTAGCTCCTGGCCAGATGAGAGACCGTGTGCTTGGGAGTGAGGTTGCCTGCATCACAACGCCTTGCAGAGTCAGAGCCCAAGGTCCCAGACCATTAAAGAGGTGTCACCTTCCAAATGCCCGTTGGCAGTGCGACCGCTTGTCTTTTACGCCAGGGGCCCCGCTGTCATCGAAGCAGTATTAGAAAGAGGAAGCAGTATCCCCTCTGAGTCCATGAATGTTCAGTTGGAAGAGGACGATGCACCGATGAACCTATGAGTGACAAATGATCCCGACGTGCCTGGCCGCTCCCAAAGATGGGTACCTTCACTGAGCTGTACAGCTGGGTGTCCTGTTAGGCACTCAGTTCCTTGCCCAAATTCTCCTCCCATTTCACTGTTTCCACTCCCGAAGCTCCGTCGGCTCGTTCCTTTTCAATCAATCTGCCACTCATATTTATTGAGTGCTTACTGTGTGCAGAGCGCTGTATTAAGAAGTGCTTGGGAGCACAAAGCAAAGTTGGTAAACATGATCTCTCCCCCAAGGGGTGAGTAAACTAGGAAAGGAGACACACATGTAAAAAATTACATGTAAGTTCCTTGCTGGCATGAAAGAGTTAATGCAGCTTCAGAAGGAGTAGTTGAATCCCAGGAGTAGTTGAATCCATGAGACAATTAGGATCTTTTGGGGTGGATCTTTAAGGAATCCTTCCCCAGAATGACAGGCATAAGAGGTACTCTTTGGCCATGCTGGCCCAAAGAAGCGTTAATTTTTTTGGACCAGTCGAACACTTCAGAATATCCATTTACTGGTGTGCAGGAGAGCAGCAAGGAGCTGGGTGCCAGTTACTGGAACGACACCTCGATGACACCTCAATGGACCCCTCTCTCTTCCCTCTCCACCTCCTCCCCCCTCAGGCGGCTCAGTTTGGAGCTGGGACCCCGAGCCATTGCATGCTTTTAATTGGAGATGAGAGACCCTTGTGGGGCAACTGTGAAATCTCTTTTTAATTTCTTTTGACACTAGTGTGTTTTGACAGCTGGTCCCTGCATGAATCTCCTTCTCTGGTCACGGATCCGTTATTCGGAGGCAGTGGGATTATAGCCCTGGGATCAGGGATTTAGGGAAGCCTCAGGATCTGCTGGAGTCGGGGTAGAGACTTGTCAACAGGCCGGCTGAGTAACATGTTGAGATTTGTGAAGCAGGCACACCTGAAGTTCAGGACAGTTGGATTAGCATGGCTGTTATTTGGTTTCATTCGCAGCTTTTTCTGTTGTGGTTTGCCTCCTTCTCGCTTCCCCTGTTTGTCACGTGTTCATGCCTCTGCCTTCCTCTCCACTGGCAGGATTCCCTGTTACTTATTCTATTTCTGAAAGCTGCCCTGGCTCTGAGAAGCACAGATATGCGCAGCCAGTAATAAAATTTGACTCTCTTTGGTCACTCATAGCATATGAGGGACTGGAGTGGAAATGCAATCAAGAGCTACACTGGCCTCAGGAGCTACTCTTCCCTCCTGCTTAAACTTCGAACCCCAGGTGCGATAAGGACTTGTATCTACCCCAGCGATTAGTACAGTGCTTGACATGTTAAGCGCTTAAAAAGTACCATTTTTAAAAATGGGGGAAACCAGAATTTAACTCTGGTTAAACTCACATTCAGAACTGGGGCAGTTTTTCAAGAAACTGTGGTGTAGCTTCTTTGGTTCTGAATGAGCCAGCAGAAAGCCAGAGCAGAAGGAACAGAAATCACTCTCTAAAGGGTTTTCTGGGAAAGGAACTCCAGAAAATTGGGATTTTGGCTATGGTAAATGGGTAATTGGGCTTGCAGTTTTGTCTCGAGGGAGCTTAGGAAGCACATGAGGAGGCAGAGGAGCAGTAGAAAATAGAGGGGACCAGGGGGAAGAGGAAAGAGGGTGATGGGGTAGGGAAAGGAAGGAAGAGACTGTTGGAAAGTGGTGATTTCAGAGTTTCTCTGACCCCAGGAGATGAATGGTTTTGCAAACAAAGTAAAATAAATCCCAGGGCACCCTGAAACAGTCATGAGGGTGGCTTGAGCCACCATACAGATAATCAGTCAGTGATATTTATTATGTATCATATGCAGAGAACTGTCTTATGGCTTGGGAGACATAAGGAAGAGTTGGTAAACATGATCCCTGCCCTCTAGACGCTTAAGTAGGCAGTGCCCAAGTAAGCTGGCAGGTTTCCTATGACGCATCCCAAGGATGATTCTCGAGGCAGCTCCATTTTGCCCAACCCCTGTCAGTTTCATCCCTGTGCCATTTGCTTGCTGCCTCAGATCCCAAAAGTCAGCATAGATCCAGGACAGTCAATAATGGAGATGATGTTACCTGCATCTCTGGGTTCCTCTGAAGAGTGAGTTCAAAGGAGGATGGAGGGGAGTCTCCCAGCCTGGAAAGATTGGGGTACATTAGGCCAATTCAGTTGAGTGTGTAGGAAATGGTTCTTGCCCATTCCTCCCTCTTACACCAGGAGACAATTCAGTCTCATCCTGAGCAAGTCCAAAGAGTGAGTCAGTGTCCCTGAGTTGGGTTTCTGCAGTCTGTTAGCAGTGTGAGCCAAATATTAGAGAGAGAGAGAGAGAGAGAGAGAGTGTGTGTGTGTGTGTGTGTGTGTGTGTGTGTGTGTGTTTTCTCTTCGGGTTTACAACACATTTTCCTGACTGCAGTGAAGCCTTGTTCCTCCTTGTTCTGTCTTTGTTGATTAATGAGGGTAATTGACCCCTGTGGTCTTTATAATACAATCCAAAGCAATTTGTTTTTATGTAGCTTTCTCTGTGTGGCTGTCACAAGGAGCTTTACAAAGAGAGCTCATTATCAGCTGAAAGGAAGAGAAATTTAAAGAGATGAAGTGACTTGAGTCCCCAAGGGAAAGAGGAGGAGAATTCTAGACAGGTGGTATGGCACAAGGGAACAATAATATTGCGGGGGGGGGGGGATTGTAATGAGCCATCAGACTGATGAAGATGGTAAGGTAGAAGGATCTCTGGGATGTGGTCAGAGTGGAAGGTGGGATTCAGAAGAGATTTGGCTCAGGGAAACATTTGGCTGTGCCAAGCCATGGTGTAACCAGAAACTGAGAAAAGAAGAGGAGCCCAGTGGGCTGGCGGTGACCAGCAGAGAGCTGTCCCTTTAGTAGGACCCTCTAGGGGACTATGTCTTAAAATTCCTTTATTATCCCCCTCCCCAACAGTGCCCAGAACTGAGCTCTGCACACCCTGAGCTTTCATCAAATAAGGCTGATTGACTAGTGACAGGTGTCAGCTGCCTAGAAAGACAGAAAGTGGCCCAAATCAATCAGTCAATCAAATTTATGGAGTGCTTACTGTGCACAGAGCACTGTGCAAAGCGCTTGGGCGAGTACAGTATTGCAGAGATTTTAGACAGATTTCTGTCCACAACAAGCTATAGCAAAGCCATTTGACCACCCAGTTTCATTACTGGCTTGGGTTGACATTAAACTCATTAGGATGTATGTCAGGAAGCGTGTGATTTATGCAACTAGCCCATTATACAGCTAAGGAGACCGAGGTCCAAACCCACTGATGAATTGTATTCTGCTTCCCAAAGGTGGTAAATTGTCCATGGCTCTTACTGAGTGGATTTGCAGCTCAGTGTTACCCCCACTCACTGTCTAAGTCTGCGAACCTTCAACTGTCCCCTCCTTCCTCAGTAAAGAGAGCAAGACCTATCCCAGGTAGGCGAAATTGCAAAGGAAAAGAACATCAGCTGGTGGCTCGACAAGTCTCAAGGGGTCTGAGTCCATCTCCCATCGGTGCCTGGGGCTTGGGCAGGTGCAGGCCCAAAGCTGCCCAGAAAGTGGATTGAATGAGCACCTTGACTGTGTCCAGTTCAGCATCATGACTTGTGTTCGATCCATGTCTTGCTGCATCCAGGTCACTCCGGCCAAGACTTTGACTGGGCGGACTACCAGAAGCAGCATGGGGCCGAGGCAGCACCGCATTTCTGCTTTAGAAATGTAAGTTGGTCACTCCGTGTTCCCGGGAACAAAATACGGCTCTTTTTCCCCCCATTCCTGTGTTTAGGACACGTTGACAACCAGTTTCTGTCTGTTTCCCTTGATAAACTATTCCTTCTCCCTCCCATCCCACTGCCTGTGTTAAGACGATAGATGGTTGTCTCCAAGACATAAATAACTAGAGCATCAATGTTCTCACTATGGTCTCCTGGTTCTGGAGTGTTGTTTATGAGTTTCTTTAATAGAGTGATGGTAATGTGCTAGGATATGATACATCATTAGATTGCAGGGCCGTAAAAGCTTTGGAGTTTTTGAAGTGTCCTTCCTCTCCCTGGTTGGCCGAACTGCCTGCATGCAGCAGGACTACAAATACCCCAAACCCCGACTCTTGAAGCATAGACTTCAAACACCTTTTAAGTCTCTGGGCCTTTAGTATGACTCATTGTCAACAACAGAACCACTCCTGGCTTGTCCTAAGCTGGTATCTCTAGTCAAGTGGAGGTTTCTGGTCAAGGAGGCTTGGGGGCAATTGAAATAACCGGCTTATGTATAATAACATCTTGTTGCATTTAGTCCCCGAGTTGCGTACAGTTCTTTCCTGGCATTGTTTGTTTGGTCTCGGTGGCGACTCTAAACTGGGGGGTGGGAAAGTCCATGAGATCGAGGCTCCAGAAGACCCTATTATGACGAAGTTGGGATCAGACAGCAGCCAGTGTTCTGAGCCAGAGTCCTAATACCTTTTCCACCTGTACCACAAACTCCACCACGCTAGCCAGGCAGCTTCAGTAGACCCCGCCAAATAGGCTAATTGGATGCCCACTTTGCAATCTGCCATCACTACCCTTAATCATTCCTTACCTTAATAATTTTAATAACAACGATACTGCTATTTGTTCCGTGCTTACTATGTGCCAAGCACTGGTGTAGCTATAGTTCCCGTCCCACGGTGTTCACAATTTAAAGGGGAAGGAGAACAGATATTTAGTTTCCATTTTACAGCTGAGGGAACTGAGGCACAAGAAAGTGAAGTGATTTGCCCAGGGTCACATAGCTGGCAAGTGTCAGAGGCGGGATCGGAACCCAGGTCTCCTGACTCCCAATCCGGTGCTTTGTCAACTAGGTCATGCTGCCTTCAGTTAATTAGTCATTACTGAGGCCAAGCAATGAGCTAAGTCCTGCCATTGGTACAAACAACAGTACGTCTTGCCAGGAACTATGCCAACGTCACTGTCGAAACCGTGGTGTCTGAGAACTGAATTGTCATATGGTCCTTACCCTCTCCGTTGCCCATTGCTCATCCCCTTTCCACTCATTGTGGGGGTGGTATCTCATTACCTATCATGGACTGTTGGATCCCCATATTCTTTCCATCCCTTTTTCCAATTTCATGGTTGTAATACACACATCTGCTGCTCATACATGGAACTCCGTGGGTTCTCCGGGGTCACAAGATGTTCATTAAACATAAGCTTCTTGAGGGCAGGGGTCATGGCTACCAAATTTGTGGTATTCTCCCAAGTGCTCAGTGCAGTGTTTTGCACATAGTAAATGCTCAGTAAATACCATTGATTGATTGATTGGCAAATTAATTTTCCAGTCAGTGGATTAATTAACATGTAGACTTGGTTGAGCACCTGTTGTGTGCAGATCCCTTTCACCTAACTGCACATGGTCAAAGAAGGAAATTGGGCCATTTCTTTCACGTTCATATTTCAGCACTTTCCAGTTGTTGTTCCTTAAATGCCTCCTTGATGTGCCTTCTTTCTCTCTCTGCCTCCTATTGGCTTCACCTTTCCTAATAATAAGAGTGGTACTTGTTAAGTGCTTACTATGTGCCAAGCATTGTACTGAACTGTGGTAATCCAGTGCTTAGAACAGTGCTTTGCACGTAGTAAGCGCTTAATAAATGCCATAATTATTATTAACATGAGCAGGTTAGACACAGATTCTGAGAATGTCTAAGGGTTTGCAGGTCTCGGAGCAGTGACCACATTCCCAGTTGGCTTTCCAGGGTTCAGGAACATTCTCCCAAGATTACATCCACTTGGGTGAATTTAATGGTAGGTTCGTTAGCTGTGTGCTTTCTCTTTCTGTCTCTCTCTCTCTCTCTCTTCCTCTCTCTCTCTCTCCCCTCTCCCCCCCCAATGCCTCTTTGTTTCCTTGCTTTCATTTATTTAATCTTCAGGACTGAAATCTGCCCATTGGCATATGCATTGCATTACTGGCAGGTTGTTGAATTTGTTAACTTGTTCCAAGTGCTCTTTGATGGAATGCTTATTTTGAATTCATTTTTTAATCACACATCTCCAGTGTGGCACGTCAGATCCGATGTGGATGTGGATAGCTTGTAGCTATTTCTCTGGGGATGCTTAACAATCAGAGGCAGTTATGAGATGGATTGATACAGCCAAATGCTTAGTAAAATAAACTCACAGGTAACTGTTTTGCCATTGATCCCTTATAAATTAGCCTCAAGCAGTGAGCCGAAATGAAAGTAGGTTGGGTGTTTGTAGCTTTCCTTTAGTAACTAGGAGAGAAAGCAGTCCCACTCATTTGAAGATTTTTCAGGCATTCCATTGGGGCTCTTATCAGGAAAAAGCATGTGCGCGTGTGTGTTTGTGAGTCTGTGTGTATTTTTGCGCATGCCTATGTTTTGTCCCAGTGGCGAAGGTTATAAGAAAATGGTTTGGGTGTGAAATTTTGATCTGGTTTCCACAAGAAACGGAAAGGATGAAGCAAATCTATCTGGGTTCAGGCAGGGGACAGATTCTGGCTCCAGCTCCTTCCCAGGTCACGTACTCTTGCCCCAAACCGAGGACAGCATTTAGCTTTATTTGAGGGTTTGCTCCTCCAGCTAAATACCTGAATGCAGCTGCCTGTCGTGGTGGGGGTTTAACAGCCCCTGGGGAACTTAGCACTCTGGCCACATCACCAAGAGAACCTCACAGAGACCCAGAGCAGAAAAGAGAGAAAATAGGTTGCAGTTGGAGGCCGGAAAAGGTGGGAAACACCCAGCTTCAGCTTTGGAGTAAAAACAGATCTGAAATAAAGCATCACAGACACCCTCTAGGGTGGATCAGCCTGTTTACAGATGGTTCTTTATTTTCTGTAGTACAATTGCCCACCTTCTGCCACTGCTTTCTTCCATGCAGTGTTAGCAGAGTGAAAACCAGGGCAAACACAGATCGAGTTCCAGGTCAGTTCATTTTGCTGTTGACTGGCAATTCTGGAGGCTGAGGCTAAATTTCTGCTGGCCACAAGAAGGCTTAGATTTTTTTTTAATGGTATTGGTTAAGCGTTTACTCTTTGTCAAACACTTTTCTAAGCTCTGGGGTAGATACAAGTTAAATAGGTTGGACACAGTTCCTGTCCCACATGGGACTCAAAGTCTAAATAGGAGGGAGAACTGATGCACAGACAAGTTAAGTGACTTACCAAGGTTACACAGCAAGCAATTGACAGAGCTGGGATTAGAGCCCAGGTCCTCTAACTTCCAGGCTTGTGCTCTTTCCAATAGTCATGCTGCTTCTCCAGGATGTTGTCTCATCCTTTCTCCCCATTCTCACCAGTGAGTGAGAGTTAACAAACTTCACAACAGCAGGATGGGAGGCTCAAGATGGGGCTCCTTCCCATTCCACCCAGCTGCAAGTGGAATCAGAAGTGCTGGCTTCCAGGCTGCAATTGTGATCAGGTGAATTCTCCTGCCTGGGCCTCCATTTTCTCAAGTGTAAAATGGAGCAATGCTGCCAGAACTGTGGGAGTGATGGGGGTTATCCCTCAGCTTGTGCCAACCCTGGGGATAACCGGCACATATTTTGCCTGCCCCTTTATAGTATTTCCACTCTTCTGCCATCCCTCCTTCTTCTTCTGCCCTCCTCAAACCACCACTTCCCAAGCAAGGAGGAGTAAGGAGGAAAATGAATGATAGCAGCTTCCTCCCTGCTCCCCAGTGCGACGCAATCTCAGGAGACCATGCTTAGCGACAGAGGCCTCATGGTTGGGCATTGGTCTCTTTCAGACTTCATTCAGTCGGGGATTCACAAAGAACATGAAGCTGGAAGCAGTGAACCCCAGGAATCCTGGAGAACTCTGCGTGGCCTCCATTATCACTGTGAAGGGAAGACTGATGTGGCTTCACCTGGAAGGTAGGCATCAGGGTTCTGGTTGGCAGCCAGCTCCTCGCCAGAGTCTTCCTTCCCTCTCCCCTTCCCGCTCCTCTTGCCTTCCACTGCTCCTTTCCTCTCAGGCACACACATATTAAATAACTGAAACTAATCAAATGTAAGTCCATCCTGAGCCTCTCTTCCTAACTGAGAATTTTGTGAAGTGTGATGGGCGTAGGATAATCATGTTTGGACCCCAGTTGTCTTGGGCTTGCATGATCACAGAAGCTAGTGTTACAACCAAAGACACGGGAGCCACTAAGATGGAAGGCTCAGTGTCTCGCTGATCGTCTGGTTGGAATGTTTTTGGCAGAGCACATTCCTTCTTTGCAGTAGGTGTTTATTTAACGTTACCTGAAAAGAGAAATTATAAGCTGGCTTTATCCAGAGTGAGAATTGAACCCAACTTAGTGGAATTTCTCAGGAGCTCTGAGAAAACTCATAGGAATTGTGCATGGGTAGACAAATAATGGACAGGGCTAGTATGATTAAGCACAGTAGGTTTTTAGAGAGGGTTATTAATCAGATATTAGACATACAATACAGTCAATACAAGTTTTTAGTGTTTTTTTGTTGCCAGCCTTTCAGAATGAAAGAATAGATGTGTGCCTGTGCTCACTGACATATGCTAATCAACCCTCCCCCAGTTCTTAATCCTGTAATCTCTGAGCCCCTTCCCTGTAGTACTCTGGGAAGCGGCAGGAAACCAATCCATATGGGGCAGTCAGTCATTGTAGGCTTTCAGAAGAATAAGTTTTATCTTGGGTTCCCTCTCCAGGAGTCAGCAGAACAGGAAGTGGTAAAATTCTGGGAGTTTTTCCTGTCACCTCCATTTTTTTCCCCTCTCCCAGTTAAGTGAAAAAGACTTCAGTGATCAATCAGTGGTATTTATTTAGTGCTTACTGTGTGCAGAACACTGTACTAAGCATTCATTCAGTCAGTCATATTTATTGAGCGCTTACTGTTTGCAGAGCACTGTACTAAGCGCTTGGAAAGTACAGTTGGATTGCACTTGGGAGAGTACAATACAACAGAGTTGGTAGACATGTTACCTTCCCACAAGGCGTTTACAGTCTGAAGGGGAAGCTTATGATCCCTGTCCTTATGTCCTTTCTCCAATCTCTAAAGAAGAAATAGGATTTTTAATATAAAAGCATTTTAAGATTGGGCCTTGACTTAGAGGCAGAGGACAGCAGTGCTAGACACCCCCCACCCTGCCACCCAACTGCCTGGCTGAAAATTACAGTAAGAAAAGTGTGGCCTAGTGGAAAGAGCACAGGCCTGAGAGTCAGAGTACCTGGGTTTAAATCCTGGCTCTGCCACTTGCTGCTGGGTGACTTTGGGCAAGTCACATAACTTCTCTGTGCCTCAGTTTCTTCACTTGTAAAATGGGGATTCAATACCTGTTCTCATTCCTACCTAGGCTGTGAGACCCATGTGAGACAGGGACTGTGCCTGCCCTGAATATCTTGCATGTACCTCCTTGCTTAGAACAGAGCTTGAAACACAGAAAACACTTAAATACAACAACAATAGTAATAATGATAGATGTGTTGAGGGTTCCATCTCTTCCAGGCCTGTACACCCCCTCCAACGCAGGGATACAGTCCCTGTCGTACATGGGGCTCACAGTTTAAGTGAGCATCATGCTCTCTCCATAATGCGGGAGAAGGAATTGGGGCCATTGTGTAGCTGATATTTGCAAGCCCTGGCCGGCCCTTTGGTTTGGCCATTTGGGAATATACTCTGCGCTGCATTGACCCACCGCTTTTTATCCTGTACACTTTCAGCTGGATTCGGGAAATGGAAGGTCCGGTTTCGGAGATAAAGTATGCTTTCTTTCAAAAAGATGATCTTTAGAGCTTTGTTACACCATTCGATTTTCTTAGCCAAAATTTTGTGAGCCAGCTGAAAAGCAGATGAAAACCTTGAGCCTTACCCGTGACGGTTCATAGCAAAGCCCATCCATAATGCGCTTATGGGCTGTTAGCCCTCCCGGCACATTTACCTTGGGAAATGACAGCCTAATGGCACGGATTTCTCATTAATAGCCGTTTTGCACTTAACCTGTTTTCTTAGTCTTTTGGAAAGCATAATGGCCATTCCGTGGTTGTTAAATTATTTTTATGGCAATGATTCTTCTGATTATATAGCACTGACATCACACAATGAATTTTCAAATGTCTTTACAATCGTTTTATTTGTTATTTTTATGAGTTAAATTGATTTGTAATATTTTCAGCGCATGGTTGATTGACTGTTTTTATGTAATCAAACCGGCAACTTTAGTGTTTGATTTTTTCAGGCAGATATTTTTTTCAAGGGCTTGTGAAATTAGCTGCCGTGGAAGATAAGGAATGTAGAGCATATTGAAGTAAACTGTATTTTTCTTTTAGGAACAAGTTTGGAGATGATCCTTTTGTCCTTAAAAAAAACAAACCCAAAACTGATGACATCTAACCAAACCCATTTGAGCCTCAGGTTTTAGGTCTTCTGGCATTTTCTTAGGTGTAAATAATTTCCTTGAATAATAATTGCTAAAATGAAGATCATCTTTGTTATGGTCTATTGTGTGACCTTAGGTGAGTTTTCTGTGCCTGTTAGCTTTTCTGTAAAATGGGGATTAAGATTGTGAACCCCATGGGGACATGGACTGTGTCCAAACTGATTAGCTTGAATCTACCCCAGCACTTTTGTAAAGTGCCTGGCACATAGTAAATGCTTAATACCATTCAAAAACCAAAAACCCAAATTTACTTTGGCGAATGGTTCTTGCGTAGTATCCTCAGACCCAGGATTGAAAGTCCTGGTTCCTGTTCCATTTGCTTTATACCTGAAAATGTACAGGCGAGTCTGATTTTTGCACTGATTTAGCTCTTTACTTGAAATCCACAATTTCTTTTCCACACCTGCACTGTTCTCCAGCACTTTACCCAGTGTTTCCGGGCTTGTGGACATTTTAAACAGGTAATTTATCAGGCAGTGTTGCTGCTGCGGAACTCCCATTCCCAGCTGCCTCCTGGAGCAGTGTCAGGGGGTTTTGAAGGTAATTTTGTCCACCTTTATGTTTGTGGGGCCAGGTGAGAGGCAGGACTTCCAGAATGGTGGTTAAGAAAAGACTGGAAGATTATAAATCCCTTGAGGGTGTGGACTGTATATCTTAATTTTGGTATTTGTTAAGCGCTTACTATGTTCCAGGCACTGTTCTGAGCACTGGGATCCAAACAATGCAGTCAGGTCCCTTGTAGGGCCCACAGTGTAAGTAGGAGGGAGATCAGGTATTGAATTATTTTCTAGATAAGGTAACTGAGGTCCAGAGAAGTTAAGTGACTTGTCCAGGGTCCCACAGCAGGTATATGGCGGAGTCAGGATTAGAACCCAGGTCCACTGACTCGCAAGCCTATGCTCTTTCCACTAAGCCATGCTGCTTCTCTGCTTACTGTTTTTGTAGTCTCCCATGAGCTTAGTACGGTGCTTTGAAATCAGGAGGCACTCCGTAAATACCATTGATTGATTGAGGCAACCCAGAGATTGCTGCCAGAGGGCTCAAGGACCAGAGTCCACAAGCAAGGACTCATCAGAGACCACATGGAGGGGGGAGGGAGGGATGGAGACCCAGATAGGCTCACTGTAGCTCCAGTGGGCTACTGTCAAATGGGGGTAAGCTTAGGCCTGAGCCAGTATTTTGGTGTGTTCTAGTTTTTTGGCTCTCCTAGCCAACACCAAGGGGGAGGGGATAGGTAGCTATGGTTGCCCCCAGAATCATAGGGGTGAAGTAAATAGACCTGTGAATGGTTAGGGAGGGGGCAAATTTCTTCCTTGCGATTGGAGATCCCAAATTGAAACAAGGAAAGTAGGCAACAGCTGAATTTTAAATGATTTCTCTTATGGTGGAGGTCTGGATTTTGGTTTTAGTATAAATTTGAACAGACTAATATAATTTGGAAAAAAAAAAAGGACTGGGATCAAATCGAGTACAGATGTAAATTTACAACAGTCTTGCAAAATATTCTAGTTATTTTAGTTGTAACTACCCAGCCAGGTCTGATTTAAACATCCACTGGGTGCAGCCTGGGGAGGTGCCGTAGCCAGTGATAGAAAGAACAGGACAGCGGTCCTTCCCCGCCATGAATTTACAGCCCAAAGAGAGAAGCAGCTGACGATCAAATCTGTAGACATCGAAAAGAAAAATAGTGCAAGTGATTGAGACCTCAAGTGGAAGAGTACAAACAACAGATGAGAGGTGCATATTTATCTTTTTTTATGAGGAGTTGGGGTTATCTTCGTATACCTTGGGACACTTTTAAAAAATTGAACTACCCCTCTCCAAAATAAAGTCATTCTGGCTAAAATGGTACTACAGTGATCCGGACGTTGTTTAAGGAGCGAGGGCACGAGGTGAAGGGAGACGTAACCACCAAGCAGTTTCAAGTGAAGTCCCGAGCAGGGAGTTTAGGAAATGCTGGTGGTGTGTGGAATGTTAGGGGAATTGGTTTTGATCCACATCCTTTTAGCAATTATTTTATGAAGGTGTAGCATCAAAGAGATTGACTTATACAGCATTCCAGGTGTCTGTATCTGCAGGCCACCACCCAGGGGGAAATGGGAGGATCCCCAGGAGGAATTTTCACTTTTCATGAACACTGTGGAGTATCACAGTGTCTCCCCCCATCCGCCACCACAAATCCACTGGCACCCCAGGATTATGGAAAACAGAGCAACACCACCCGGGTGGCAAGTGGTTCCATCCCCTTTCAGATGACGTATGCCTGCCATGGCGAAAGCAGAGTTGGGAGTGGAGTATCCTCTGTGTGTGTGTGTGAGAACCTGACTCTGGGGACCCCAGGCAGTGTACAAAATGAGGGTTTATGGTCACTTTGGTGTTGCATTTCATCAGGGCCTCCCTGAGCAAGGAACGAGTAGTGTTGTCACAGTATCCATAAAGGCTCAGTGAGGCCCAGCAGGAGTACAGGGTCAGGTGGCTCAGTGGCCTTTGGTTGGCCAAGCTGCAGAGTGGTGCCCTGTGTTCTGTCAATCACTAGGAATGGTGTAGAGTACTTACTGTATTAAGCCCTTGGGAAGTTGAGGTGGTTATTGCCCTCAGGGAACTCAAAGTCTGTTTGATGAGGAAGGTCTCTTCTGGCACGGAAACATGAGAAAATGTACCTTTTCCATTTCTGAAATATCCAGTCCGGTCTTTAACTTTTTCAGCAGGACCCACTCAAACTAGAATGCTCTCAGTCAGTCAGCTGAGAAGCTGTGTGTTCAGTGTTTATTGCTTGTGATCAGCGTTGTTAAGTTTTACTAGTTCATTTTAGCTGGAGAGCCCAACTTTTTCTGGTTTGTGGATAGAAAGCGCAGAGTGGATAGTCAGTGCAGCGTCATAAAGCTTTGAACTTAGGAGGTTTTGCTCATGGCATAATGGTGGCAGACGTACACATGCATAGGCATACATGCAGAAGCACAATCTTAAAAACTAGCTGTGATTTATTTTAGAGTTCCACCTCTTCACGGTTATGGACAGTCTGTATATTATTGCATTCATAGATCATTGTCTGTGATTGCCAGTGGGGAAAAAAAAAAACCTCAACCATCCCACTGGCTTTTTTCTTATGCATATTTTATATGTCACAGAACCTGGAGCTTGTACATGAATTTTACAGTTTTGATGTCAGGATCGTTGAAGTGGGACATTTAAATTTGCTTGCATACTTTTGTTGAGTGATGTAGAATGAGATGGCAAATGTACACAGCAGTTGTAATTAACAAACCCATACTAAAGTCAGGGGAGTGGTCTCCCTTGTGCTCCCTTCATTGGTCTCAGAAGGGGTGACACTGCATGTTGAATGAGTTATGCAGAGTGCAGTGTGTTCCTGCTGTTTATGCCTAGACCACTAAGCTATTTGTCACCTGACATGGCAGAGGGCAGAGAGTCAGTTTAAACAGATCATGCATTTCAGGAACCAGTGAAACATAATCAGTCCATCTCCCTAAATATACATTCATACTGTATGCCTCGAGATTTTCATTTACTTGTTAATTCCTGAACCAGCTTCAAGCCCTAGTGTCTCCCATTGTAGTCTGGGCCATTCTTGTCCAGGGGAATTAGCCATGAGGTGTCTTGGTCCGAAAAGGTGAGGAAATACCTGGGCGGAAAGGGAATTTCACACATTGTGGGTCTTGTCGTTCCTTTATTCCCTTTCAGGCCCAGGGATGGGTGCTGAGCTTAGGCCCTCGCAGTTCCCATTGCATCATAGCTTGTGTCTACTGCAGGTCTGCAGGCTCCAGTTCCCGAGTATATTGTTGACGTCGAGTCGATGGACATCTTCCCAGTTGGCTGGTGCGAGGCGAACGCGTACCCCTTGACCCCACCACACAGAGCGCTTTGTAAGTATCGCCCGTTACTGTTCAGCCGAACACATAGTCGTGCCTTTGGTCTGGTAGAGGAGGGCTCCAACTCCTCATTTTACACCATCAGCGTATGTGATTTCCCAGAAGCGGTCTGTACACCTTGTATTAGCATTGGGCCTTCTTCTGATAAACTCAGATGTTCCCTCAATATTGGTGGCAAGGGGAGAAGCTACTGTTGCTCCTGGTAGGTGAGGAAACTGAGAAGCAGAAAGATAATACTATCCGTGTAATACCCCTATAATCGGGGTGGCTTGGCACTCATGTGAAACCAACCCTACATCGAGGGAAAACTCAAGCAGTAACACTTATCTGTTTCAAAGCTAGACTCACACTGTGGGGGGGCTGCCCTGGAGGGGTGGGGAGAGCATTCTGTAATTCCCTAGCTAGGTTCTGGGCATTATGGCCGGACTGAAAGTACCCTGAACTGGATAGCGTAAATATATTTTCTTTTATTCCAAAATGCTTTCAGATCAATTATCTCATTTCATTCTCCCAAGATCCCTGTGAGGTTAAGATAAAATAATTCCAAGCCTAAAGGCGTGGACTGAAGTGTCCAGCTAGTGTCCGATCTACTAAGTGTTGCTAAAACCTCTTTAAAATGAGACTGAAAGATGCTAAATGAATTCCAAACCACCAGTCCTATTTTTTACATAATTATTATGTGAAGGAGGCTAATTTTTCCTCCAAGATTCACAATTGGTTCCAGTAAATTACTGGTATAAATAGCTAACAGCTAACCAAATGTCCTGTCTACTTCATGGAATGAATCAAATGTATTCCATTGGATCGTTGTGATCCCGGTTAGTTTGGCCCATCTTGGTGTATCCAGACGATTAAGTTTGTTGTTTCCTACCTCACCTTGATGTTCCATAAAGGAAAGTCAGCAAAGCTACAGGGTTTTTGGGTGTTGGGTTTTTTTATTTATTTGTTTAATAGATCAGATCCATGTAAGACATCCCAGGTACAAATATATCATGGTTCTAAGAGCTAAAGAATGGAAAATTGCTTCATCCTGTAGCTCCCTGTGCAAGACCTTGGCTTTGGATTGGGTCCGTCTTTCTGACACAGTGAGCGAGCTCTTGAATTGCTCCAACAGAGCCTGGTTTCTGAGCCGGCAGGATGGTTTGCTGCATGGATAGAAGCCTGGGAGGCCTCTGAATGGACCATCTGCTGACCTAGGCAGGGAGTGTCCAGCACCCATAGTTGAACTCATGCTCCCTCTAAACAGAATGACATGTAGCTTCAACTTCTTGGGGAAAAGGGTCTACCTAAATGCAGAATAACTGCTGTAGGACCACAGCACATCTTCATATGCCAGATGAGATGTCAGCTTCTTTTCCTAAATGCTGGTAGAGCATAATACAAGGTAATAATATTTTTTTCTCCTTGGATCCAACTTTACAGTTCCCCACTTGTGCATTTGATCCCTTTCACTGATGTGCCTGGAATTCTCATCAGGCTCAGAGAGAATCAGGGGAACTCAGAAGCTGAACCAGGGGGATCAGGACACATGATTGAACAGTCCCAGACTTACCTGTCCAGTCAGCAATCGGTAAATAATCATCAGGTTAAGAACTGCTCTTCCATTTCCTAGACGCCTGTTCCTAATGCTAAGTTAAAGCCCAGCCCTTGACCAGAAATTCCCAAGACCTGGGCCCTGTTCTTAAAGCTGCCACAAGCCACAGAACTGAGATGAACTTTAGCTGGCCTACACAGTCTCATCTCCTGTGCCACCCAGGCTTCAGCAGGCCAGGGTGAGCATGGAAACTTCCTTCTAGCTTGGTGGCTGGGCCACCTTCTTGGGCACAAGAATTACACTTGGGTGGAATTCCTGTGTGATCATGGGGACTACAAGTCCCCCAGTGTCCCATGGGAGACTGTGTGGGCCCAGACTGGCTCCTTCCCTCTCCACTTCCACCCCCTTGAAGTGAAGACAGGCTGAAGTGCTGGGAGCCTTGCTTCCCCGGGGCCCTAGACTGGGCCCAGATTTGCCAAAAGATTTGGGTTTGTGGAAACCAGATCACCCAAGTTGTACTGTCTTCATCTCAATATGCCATGTCCTTTTGCCAGTGAAGACATTACCTCAGAAGACACAAGTATGTGAGTTTTCTTCCTGCCTCTGCCACTGAATGTCTGTGTGACTCTGGGTATTTAACTCTGCCTCCCCAGTTCTCAGATTTCCCTCGTGGGAGGTGCCACAGGGTGTGAGAACAAGTCACTGCAATGTGGGCACTTGGGGAGTGGGATTCTGGACTGAGCTGGACTCCTGGGTTGGGGCCCTTGCGGTCGGGGACAGACAGTTCTAGGGTGTCTGTCCTTTCTCCCCACCCCCTCTGCCTCCAGGTTCTGCTGCCCTTGCAGAGGGTCCTGAAGAGATGGAGATCACACTAGCCCCAACATTTTTCTGGCCCCTTTCCCACTTCCCAGGCCAGTTCTTTGCAAGTTCTCCTATCCCTTACACCCTCTGGATCCTGGTGGCTCAGAGGAAACTCTCCAGAAGCACTCAGACCGTTTCTGGCCTCAGAGCCTGCCAGCCTTTAGAGGGAGACTGTGCTGTACATCTGATTAATATGGCATTTTGCATCTAGCCTAGGGTGCGGTTTAGTCATCTGGATAGGGCCCAACTCAATCATCCCTCCCTACTCTTTACGAAAGCCCCCAGGGTGCCCTTAATGCAGCTGGTGAATTCTCGGGGATCGAAAGGGCTGTTCTCTGCAGTCAGTGTAGAAACTTTAATTATTTATTACCCCCTCCCTCCCATCTGAGTCGATTCCGGACACAGCTAGGCTTGGTGATGCCTTTTTCATTTGTTGTCTGCAAGTGATTGATTATTAATCAAAAAATGGAGACTCTTTGTTTTTCAAATCCCAATGTGTGAGAAGATTTACCATTAAGTAGCTTGTGTTACTTGTGGTGGTGGAGGTGAAGCTGTTTATGTCAAAATTCATAGTTGCTCTGAGACACTGGTTTGACTTCTGACTTTATTAAGGGGATGCCCAGGCAATAAGATGGGTAAATGAAAACAAGTCTAATAGGAGGAAAATTTCTTCAAATGAAAAACTGTCATCATTTTGTTTATGTTAACAGGTGACAGGCAAATGTTTAATGTGTCCCCCTCTTTCGATGACTAAAATATGTTTCCGTTAAAAATAATACAGCTCAACCTAATTTAGGGTTCTGCATTGGCACATTATTCAGTCTTATCACTATATACAGTGAGGGGGAGAATCACATTGGTAATCATGCTTGTAACAATTTATCTTACCCTGTGTGTTTATTCACCATATGATATTTGTGCTGTTTTCTTTATGTCTTTCTTTAAAGCCCATCGGAAAACATATCGGACATTTAAGGGATATGATTAAATACACTAAGTTCTATTTAGAACACATTTCTGAAGAGGCAAAGTCCCTTTTTAGACCTGAAGATATTAGTATCAAATTTGGGCAGGCAATAGATGACATTTCTTGATTAAAAAAAAATATTTTAAAGCCAGTGAAGTTTTTCAGCAAGCAGTTTATTAAACCAACCCCAGTTGCCTGGATGGCAGAACTAAACTGTGTTTCTTTCTCTCATTCCACAGTACAAAAGAAGAGAAAGATTGCAGTCGTGCAACCAGAAAAACAGTAAGTTCCTCCAAACTCAATCTCCCGCTGCATTACTGATGTGTTCTTTATTCCTGTGAGAGGCTATTAACACCAGTTAAGCCACGTAGCAATGACAGGGTTAGTAAATGACCAGATTGGGTTCAAAATAATACACTGCAGCTTGCTGTAATATAGGAACCGAGAGAACCGAGATACATGTCCCTGTAATTTGACCCGCTTTGCACCTACCAAACGCATGTGGGTTCAGAGCCAATGCTGTTTAAAGATGGTAATCTTCATGGTCACAGCCCCTAAGAAGGTAAACTCAGAATAGTTAATGACAAGAAGGACATTTAGCCACATCACGCTCACCACTGAGAGAGTCCCACCACAAATCCCCTGCTTGTGGGCCCTCAGTCTGCCTTGCAGTGAATGAAGCCGGCTTACAGCAAGCCCCACGAGATCTCGGTGATCTCTGGGTTTTCCATTGATTGTCCGGGATGCCCCCTCCTTAGGTTCTGGGAATGAAGGAAATTCATGTGGATGTGTTGAGATACATGGCTCCAAATAAAGGGTTTTGTACAGTACTCTGGACCCAGTAGGCATTCAGTGGGTGATGATGATGGGCTTGCTAGAAAAAGTGCATTTTATCCCTCTCCTATTGCAATTGGGAGGTTCAAAATGTGTTTTGCTCTTGTTCCTTTTATTTCCTAAATGTCATTCACTTTTAAAAATTTGAGTATTAAAGCAGATCAGGAAAAAAAAGGCAAGGGGGAGATGGCCAAAAGAGTCCTAAAAACAGCCATTATAATAAGAATACCTTGCACTTTTTTCTTTTTCCAAAGTCCTTTCCATTGATTATCTCACTTTAGCCTCACAACTTGCCTGGTGAGGTAGGGAAAGACAAGTATTATTACCCCATTGCTATTATTTTTGACAAATAAAGAACTGAAAATCACAACCCACTTGTAGGAAGAGCCCAGGTTCTGGGGTCCTCTTTTCCTGGCAGGACTAAGTTCACATGTTTGACCTCATTTCAAATGAACAGTAGACTCTGGTGCCTTTTAAAGTTATTCTTCTCCCTTAAGTCATGTCTGCACAGGTCATTTTTTGGCATTCTTTGAGAGGAAAATTGAGTCCCTTTGTGTTTGTTATAAAGAGGATATTTGGTGGGAGGTGACGGGATGGAACTGAGCTTTGTGGGGATCTGTAAACACAGGCCTGGACCAACAGTAAACATTCACGGAATTACACTTGCTAAATCTGCATTGGTGTGGGCCAGAGTGGTCCATGGTGGTGAAGGTCATTTTGTAGGGAAATGAGTTCCTCTCTGCGGTGGTTTACCCTGTCTGAGGCCCTTGAAATCATCACAGATCCCTCCAGATTGCCTTGGTTCATTATTCCTACTGAAATTCGGTTAAGCTCAGTAGTATCATTGCCTGCCTACGTATGGCATTCCAGCCAATGGGGGCACTGAAAAGTTATTCGGTGTGATTCCCAGCCCATGTGGCAGAGTCAGAGTTGCAACTCTTGTCCACTCTGCCTGGAAACCAGGTTCTGTTCATTCTCCAGTTTGGCATTTGGCAGTATGACACCTGTTTGGTGCATTTTCGCCTTAGGAGAGGCCTTAAAAAATCACCTGCTTCTACTCTGTGGGTCATATGCCCTCGATCTTAGCCGACACCACTACTGCTGTCAGTAGTGCCCAGCAGCCTCTGGATGCCTACATTAGCTTCTGGCAAGGCTGCATAAACACAAAGGAAAATGTTGGTCCAGGCCTCGATCCCTGCTCTCAAGGAGCTTCCAAACTAGCAGGAAGAAACAATACAATCAAAAACAACAAAAGATGTGGGCAAAAAAAAAAAAGAAAATCAATCGTCATGCAGTTGTATCTTGTTCTTTTCTCACAGATTGCCGTCCACAGTGCCTGTTGAGAAAATACCTCATGACCTTTGTTCGCTCCCTCAGCCCGACACAACAGGTGAGTTTGGCCCTGCCCAGCATGGGCAAGGGTGATGTGAAATGTCAAAGTGAATTTAGGACCTTCCTGACTTTATGGCCCATGGGTTCACTCTTGGGCTGGCTGCAAGGGTGACTGGAATTGGGGAGTGGTTTTGAGGTATTGAGCATTTAGTCTCTGAGGGTCAAGGCAGGACCCTGACTCTTGTCCTGTGGGGAGCTGCCAGTGTTGCGCTGCTTTGCCTACCGAGACCTCCCTCCATCCACTGGGGTCTCTTAAAAGAGGTCTGGTGGTCAGGGCCACATTTAGAGAGACTGTGGGGAAAGGCCTGGTCTGTTCACCAGCCCCGGACCCAGGGATTTCCTTTTTTTACCACCAATCTTTCCTCCCCCAGGAACCTGAAAGCTCACTACCCTCTAGCCCTCAACCTTCCACCAAGAGAGTTTTGTAGGGGTTTGGGTGCCCAAGGGCTTTGTCTGTGTAGGGAAGTAGAGAGTTGCTCTCTCATCCGGCCCTCCCAGTGTGTGAATCGTGTATTCAAACGTGTGTAAACAACTGGGGTGAGGGTGCTTTCCAATGTTCAAAAACCTTTTGCATTTTTCTTTAAAGTCTGAAAATGCCAATGTGATGCTACCCTTTGATCATCAGATTAAAAGTAGGGCTGTAGCTTCCTCCCATTTTCTAGCTCCTGCCTCGAATGTTCTGAATGCTCAGAGCTAGTGGGAGATGCCTGAGAACACAGATTCCAAGTTAGAGGATGCACCCCCTTGGGAGAACAGGTCTTCATTTGGCATTAGCTTTGCATTAAGAAAAAAATAAGACTGTGATTTTACAGGCAGACTTACTAAAATGGTTTCTCTCTATAGGACCAGTGTGGGTTAATCCAGGTGAAGAATTTCCATGTAAATGTAAAAACAGACAGAACTCTGCATAGTTGGGCAGAATTCAAACTATAAAATGACTTCAAGGAACCATGTCTGATGGTTTTTCTATAGTCTATAATTGTCATTTTACTCTTCCTAGACACAGAAAGATAACATTTCTACCCTCTACCTATCACGTTCTTTGTCTGGGAACCTGGAGCAATATTAACATTTTCTATTCTGCTAGGAAATTCCCAGAAGGCATTTTGCTCCCTGCAAAGCAAAATGCCAGTATTTTTATTGCACTCTCCCAAGTGCTTAGCACAGTGCTGTGCACATAGTAAGCACTCAATAAAATGCCATTGATTGATTAAATCCCTGGGGCTAAGAGAGGACCAGCTGGTGGGCTGGCAGCAGAGCTAACTCCCTTGATGGGACATTATGTCTCAATGAGAAGCAACATGATATAGTGGAAAGAGCACAGGCCTGGGAGCCAGAGAACCCAGCCTCTAATTCTGGCTCTGCAACTTGTCTGCTGTGTGACTTTGGGCAAGTCACTTAACCTGTCTGTGCCACAGTTACTTCATCTGTAAAATAGGGATTAAGACCGGAGACCTGTGTAGGACAGGCACTGTCCAACCTGATTATCTTGTATCTACCCCAGCACTTAGTACAGTGCCTGGCACATAGTAAGCACTTAAATACCAAAAAAATAAAAATGGGTCTGATCCCTTACAGGTATTCTCCTTGGGGGATGCCCTGGCTCCATTTTCTGCTGGTGGCTCCCATTTTCAAAGGACAACCTGAAACAGAGAGATTAAAGGACCTGGCTTGGGCCTCTCTCAAGTTGAGAAGCACAGGCAGAGTGTGTCATTGTACTATATCACCTTCACTTTCTACAGTGCTGTTCCTTCAGAGAGCCAGCTAGGAAAATGAAGGTCTACCAGAAATCCCATTCATCCAGGGCCACACTCCCTGCTCTTCCTGCCTCTACTCCATCGCTGGAGAGCCAGGGAACCTGCCCTATTGGCCCAGTGAGCAGTGTGAGAAGCCTCAGCATTTGAATTGAAACCCCAATTGACATGGCTAAAGGGAGGGGGAAAGCTGTCTGGATTTCTGTTCCTCTGGGAAAATTTTAAGTCCTCAGAGTGCCTGGTTCCTGTCAGTCTGAGTTGCTCCATGAAGCAGAGTGGACAGTGAAGAGCCCTGGCCCAGTTCAGTCTTTCTAGACCCAAGTTAGGCTAAGTCTCTCCAGCCTGTTTGCCAGCGTAGGTGTCTGGCCAGGCCAGGCTCTCGGTTCCTCCCCTAGTCAGTTTGGCCTGAAAGTCTGTGAAGTCGTGAGGGTGAAGGGAGACACTTTGTGGGCTTGGCAGTGACCGTGTTGCACTCTCCCCACAGGTACCATCAACGGGAAATACTGCTGCCCCCAGCTCTACATCAACCACAGGTGTTTCTCAGGCCCGTACCTCAATAAGGGCAGAATAGCAGAGCTACCTCAGTCCGTTGGGCCAGGCAAATGTGTACTTGTTCTTAAAGAGGTAAGCTATTTTCCTGGTTGCGCTGGGTGGGGGTGGCTCTATTTTGATATCACTGTTCATACGCTAGTGGGACTGGGAAGGGGGTAGGAGGAATGGGAAAATACAGCAGGAGATGGGACACAAAACAAAGTCAGGGGTGAGTTAGAAGTTTCCACCTTGCCCCTTCCTGCTTCTCTGGGGCTCAGGCTTCTAGGTCTAGCCTCTAGGTCTTGGTATCCTGGGCTGGAATTGCCTGGGGCAGCAGCAGCCCAAAGAATTGGTCCAGACCTGGGGCCTGTGACATGCCTGTGATTGTGTCCCTGGCCTACCAGGCCCAGGGGTCCTTCCCATTATCTACTTCCATCTTATAAATCTGAACCATTGCGATAAAGCACCTAAAATGAAATACCTTGAAAGGACAACTCAGCAGGAGGGTGATTTACAAACTTGGGTCTCCCACCTCAGGCCTCTCCTTGACCCAGGAGATGGGGAGGAGCTAAGTTCCCTAGATGAAGCCCCTCTAATAATGATGGCATTTGTTAAGCGCTTACTATGTGCAAAGCACTGTTCTAAGCACTGGGGGGGATACAAGGTGATCAGGTTGTCCCACAGGGGGCTCACAGTCTTAATCCCCATTTTACAGATGAGGGAACTGAGGCTCCGAGAAGTTAAGTGACTTGCCTAAGGTCACACAGCAGACATGTAGCGGAGCCGGGATTCGAACCCATGACCTCTGGCTCCAAAGCCCATGCTCTTTCCACTGAGCCACGACTCTAATCATGCATCTGGGTTGGAGGTGGCGGGGAAGGCAGTTGCTGCCTGAAGGAGGCCTTTTCTATTTATCCAGGAGTCTTTTTACCTCTGTCTCATGGGAGCTTTTAATCTTTACAAATGGTAAAAGAGGAGTCCTCGTGCCAGGCTGACTCCCGGGCTGAGTTTGGTTTTCTGGGGGCCCTTGTCGGGATTGAGGGTAGAGATTATTGGATGGGAAAATGAGGCTGATGGGTCATGGGACGCAAGACTGCTACTTGGGATATGATTGGCTGCTGGCCCCATCAGACACTCCAGCATCTCTGGGATGCTGTGTCAAGCCAGCCAGGCTTCCAACAGGGCTGCTCCTTTTCTCCAGGGGGAAGATTTTACTCGACTAAATGAAACAGTCGCCAGAATTCTCTGTACCCCAGCAGGAAACAAAGCCCTCTTGTTGTGGGGGGAGGAGGAGGAGGTGGTGGTGGTGGTGGTGGTGGTGGTGGTGGTGGCGGCGGCCAGATTTAATAGCCTGGCCTGAGCGGTTTGCTGATCGCAGAACTAGTTTTCTGCTGATGTTCGGAAAGTGTGTGAGGCGGAAAAAAAAAGCGCAAGCTCTTCAGTTTTGTGAGTGTAAGAAAAATGTAAGTTACGCCAAACCAATATTTATGCTAATGGTCTTCCCTCAGCATCAGTGCCTTAGTGCGTTTTAAGAGCAGAGGAGGTAATTGAAGAGGAAAAGCTAAGTGCTGCCACCTCTCCATGCAGGCCATGGTGTTCCAGGGTAGCTGCTTGTTTGTTGGCTGTCTAGTCTCCTAGAAGAATAGCAGAATATGTGTGGGTGGGTGCTTGTTTTCATGCCTGCACTGTAGGGCAAGAGTGTAGAACCATGATGTGGATCTTAAAGAAGGAGCACGGTGTAGTGGAAAGAGCACAGGCCTAGGAGGCAGAGGCCCTGGGTTCTAATCCCACCTCTGCCATTTGTCTAATGTGTGACCTTGGGCAAGTCACTTAACTTCTCTAAGCCTCAGTTTCTTCATCTGTAAAATAGAGATTCAGTACCATTTCTCCCTTTTATTTAAACTGTGAACCCCATCCAACATGATCATCTTGTATTTACACCAATGCTTAGTCCAGTGTTGGGCACATAGTAAGCAGTTAACAGATACCACAGTTGTTATCTACATCGCCAATGCCCATGGCCTCTCAGATCCCAGGAACAGTGGTTGGTTCTGAGTGTAGGGCACAATTCAGGGTGGCTCAGGAGAGAGTAAGCACTCACCTGCCCAAAGGTCAGGCTGCAATCGAGCCAGTGCTGCCATCAGGGAGCAGAAGAAGGGCCACAACCATGCTCCACAAGGCCTCAGCACGGGGCTTGGACGGAGCTGCCACTGAAGGTGCAGGTGGTAATGGAGAACAGTGCAGGCTGCTGGGGAGAGAAGAGTTCCATGGAAACAGCCATGGATTATGAGCATGGGTTGGCAAGAGACAGAGGCAAGCCTCACTCTAAATCTAGAGTGGCAGAGGCAGGTGGTGCAAGGTGCCCAGGGCAGCAACACAGATGGGGACATAGCGAAACTGGTAAGAGCTCTCAGGAGATGCCATGCCCCTCCCCTCCCTTCCCCTTCTCTCCTCTCTATTCAGTTTGGATGAAGTTGCTAAAGCAAATGTGCTGTTGACTTACCTAAGTCTGAAGGCTTAAAAATGATAAGACTACTGAACTGGCATTCTGGCAGTGCCACCCCAAGAACCTTGGATCTTTTCTTGCCCTTTCACGGCAAAGCACTATCAAAAAGTATGTGACCTGTCTGGGGAGGGAGAAATGTAGTTATGCAGGGACTTGGGGAGCGTTTTCCCCATCTTCCTGCACTTTTATCCACAGGGATCAGAATAGGCTTAGGAAATTGAGTCAGATTTACATGACATCTTCCTGGTCAAATGGATCTTGTTATAAAGTTGGAGAAAGGAAAACTGGCAGCCCCTGGACAGGAAGGACCACGGTGTTCAGCCCCAAGGACCTGAGGTGGACAATGGGACTGACCAGAGGGGACCCAGATCGGGATTCCACACTAAAAAAATCCTCACTCTCCTCCTTGCCTTTCCTGCTGCTGCTGGGATGGGGGAGCCTTACCATCTGAGAGAAGCAGGGTGAGCCTGCGAGACAGGAGACCAAGGTGCCAGTCACAACTCTGCCACATGCCTGCTGGATGACCTTGGACAAGTCACTTACCTTTTCCATGCATGTTACCTCATCTGTAAAATGAGGATTAGATACCTGTTCTCCCTCCCTCTTGGACTGTAAGCCCAAAGACAGAGACTTTGATTTGATGGTATTGTATCTACCCAGTGCTTATCACAGTGTACTTGGCCCATGGTAAATGCTTAACGAATACCATAATTCTGATTACCAGATGCCAAAACAGTGCAGTGCTGATCAGAAGGGCCTTTCTTTCCCTGACGCACTAGGGATTGGGGAAATGGAGCCGTAGAGACATGAAGATAAATTCCTTTGTGCTAAGTGAAGCGCTGCCTCTTCAGTACTGTAACAACTACAATCTCATAAGAGAGCAGATTTTAAAAATACTTGCCTCTGTACTTGGTGTGGCATGGGGCGGAGAGACATGTTCTTGTCTCTATCCAGTCCTGGGGTGAGCAAAAAGTGCATTTGAAAGGTTCCAGTCTGCAAGAAGCACACTGACCTCGGTCCATTTAGCCTGACTGGATGGAGGGTGGTCGCTGCTGAGCAGAGCATAGATGTTGGTTGTGAATTCCTTTTGAAGTAAATTTGCTCCTTCCCATCAAGGAAAAAATAACAGCTTCACCCATCAAAGATGGGATTTTTGCTGAAAAACACACCAATGAGAAAAGCACCGGTCAGGTACCTGGCAATATCAGAGGAGTGGCAGTTACGGCTACTTTGATTTCTTGTCTGCTGCCAGTTTCCTGGGAGGCAGAAAGGAGGTGATCCAGCTAGTCCTAATTGTGAGCACTTGAAAGGCCTAACATTTCCTAATTTGGCCTGGGCTAATAGCTCTTCTATCACTGGGGTACCTGAATGATCTAAACTGGGTGTTGAGCTCCTGTGAGGAGGCCTGGGCTTTGCCCAGGGCTTAAGGAGACACTGGGGGGAATCCATTTCTGGAGATGGGCCAGGACTGAGGCTGATGGGACCCAAGTAACAGCCCCAGTGACTGGCAGAGAAAGTCCAGTTTGGGGGGCGGGGTGGGGGCAGGAGTTGGCTGCATGTTTGTGATAGTGGTGAGCGCTCCGCTCCCAGCAGCATCTCACAGACCTGAATTCTTAATGCCAGCGATGTTCCCAACACCCGAAACTGGAGAGAGGGCACAGTATTGTCCTGCACAGTCAGGCTCCTGCTGGACAGAAGCCTGGATCATGCATTGGCACAGGAGTAAGGGCAGGTCCAGGATCCTCCAGTCTGAAGGGCTGGAGAAGGTAATTCAAAGTAAGAATGGGAACACCTTATCTCCTCCTTCAGTCTCCCATGGAGGTGGCTTGGCCTAGAAGGTTTTTCCCAGGGAGGTCAACAAACCTTCTGCTGGATCCAGGCAGTAGAGGAGAAGGGATGAGTGAGTCTGTCTGTGTGTGACAGCCCTCTGTCGCCGTGGTCCTCAGCAGAACCACTTAGGGTGAGAGCAGCCCAGAGCCAGAAGGACATGGCCAAGCCAGGCACGGTGGACAAGTACCCCAGGACAGTCATTCCATCATTTGCATGAGAGTTGTGGTACAGAGTCAGTCTCCTGACCGCCAGGCTCTGCTCACTTTTAACGCGGCTTCGCTGGGAGAGACATGAAAAGAATGGGCTCCAGCAACAGCTGCTACACAGACGCTGAATCTGGGAAACTGAAAGCCAGGAGGGCAGAGGTAGCATCTTAAGGACACGGTAGAACAAAACTTCAGACCATGCTGTTACCCAGCTGAAAATGGGGAGTTGTTGCAGGGGACAGACTTGCATGGCACACGGCCTCAGAAGGGAGTAGTTCTCTGAGCAACCTTTGGGTGAAAAAGGAGATGGAGGCAAAAGAAAAAATGGGGATGGGGGTTGGGGGTGTCAGGAAATAGAAACAGATGAGAGTACAAGTGGAGAGAGCTGTGTCCTTGAAGAATCTTCTGTTCTGAGAAAATCACAGTGCAGTTACCTTTGATTCCATGAGATTTAATGAGTCAAGGAGTAGATGGTTAGAAGATACCAATCACCAACACTAATGGTTTCAGTACCATCATTTCTAAGTTGAAGTCAGCACTGGCATAATGCTTTTCCCCCACTTGCCACTCCCTGATATTGACCGTGTTAAATTCTGTAACACTGCAAATACAGACAGACCTGCATGGCAGGGAAGGGAGTAGCTCTCTGAGCAACCTTCCTGTGAAAACGGACAAGGAAGGAAAAATAGAAGATGGGGGTGGGGGCACCAAAAAATGGAAATCCATGAGAGTAAATTCTGTAACACTGCAAATACATGATGAAACAAAGTGCTATAAAGTACAATAGGGCAGAATCTGGGAAATGTAACTGCATTTTGACATCGCATATGACACCAGACATGCACACATTCAACTGTTCCTTCACTGAATCTACCTTATGCTCAAGAGTTAGGACTCATCCTTTTTGATCCCAAGCTATACCTCCAAAGTAGCCCCTGTAACCTAGCTTTAAAGATTCATGGGAGAAAAAACATCATAGTCATTGGGATGACATTTGGGCAACTGTCCTCCACCTCCCTCAAATCATTTTATGTGCACAAAACTATTGGGAGAAGTGCTCTTTCCCAGTTGTACCTGCTTCTCTGGTGGTGAGTGGAGAGGAGGGCAGTTCCATATGCTCTGGAAACCGTCTCTTCATTGGTGCCTCCCACCTTAAACTCTTCTTTCTAATCATCATAATAAGAAACATATTTATTAAATGCTTTCTATGTTAAGTACCAGGATTGAGACAAAGTTATCAAATCAGATCCAATCCCTGGCCTACCTGGGGTTCACAGACGATCTCATTCTCATTTAACTGATGAGACAGAAACCCAGTGAAGTTAATTGACTTGCTCAAGGTCACACAATCAGGGTCAGGGTGGGCATAGGTTCCTGACTCATGACCTCATACTCTTTCCACTAGGTCATGCTATCCCAGGGAGTTCTGTTTCACCCAGTCAGCCCTGTTCCTCTGCTTCCTGGGTACGAGCACATTTTGCTATCTGGCTGCCCCACTCCACAGTTTTTGTAAAGCAGCCTTGGGGTGGAACTGGTCTTGGCCAGCTGGGTACGGTGCCACTCAGAATTCTTTACCCAGCTGTCTTCCCTGTTAGCCCCCCAGACCTCACCCAGTCCCCCGTCACTGGACTGGGCCAATCCCTTGGGATTCCACTCCTGCAATCCCAGCAGCCCCCTGACTGCAGACTGCGGCAGAAAGCCTGGGATCGGGTTTTCCAGCAACGAGCCAAAAAGATAGAGTGTGTATAGGATTAGAGTCGAAGAAAATTAGGACACAGTAACTTGGCTCAGAAAATCGGAGGTTGTTAGTTCTAATCCCTGGCTCTGCCGCCGTCAGGTGACCTTGAGGAAATGACTGAGTATTCAGGAACCTTAGTAAATTGAACACAACCATACCAGCCTTCCTCGCGGGGATGTTAAAGGAGCAAGCAGTCACCTTAAAGCACTCCCCAGCTCCGCTTTAGAGCTGGCGTTGCATTCTTGCGGAGAACACCACATTAAAGAAAAACCATATTGTAGCGCTCACCTGATGACCGCCGCATCACGTAGCATGCAGAACGTGGCTGGAAGGAAGTTCTCCGATTCGGCCTTCGTATCCTAGCCAAAATGCAGAATGCAAAAGCCAAAGTGAAGCAAGTGCTGTAGCAGAACCAAGTGTACGTCACCGATACAAAGTGTCACATGTATATCGCTTCTGCCCTGTAGTTGGGGGCAGCCCTGCTATGGGTCTGGGGAAAAGAGTGGGAATCAAGGCACAAGTCTCTGTTCTGCCTGGAGTTGGCTAAAAGGGGCAAAGACCATTCGAGCATTTCGCACTGTGCTATACCCCTGCCCTCCTGCAGACTTGTTGCACTCCGTGCCTCAGTGGGAACATGATCGGCAAGGACAAGAGAGAAAGAGTGCGAGTGCAAAGCTGCTAGCACCATCATCAATTCCTTCACATGGGCTCGTGGTCTCAGGACAGAGTCTCAGCTGTAGCTCCAGATGATAAGACTCCATAACTAGGGGCAATACTCTCTTACAGAATCTTGGGCAGAGAGAACCATTTTGTGAGGTGTGAGCCTCTTCCAGAAACAACGGAAATGCATCAGTAGTTAATGTTCCAGACAGACAGCTCTGTCTGAGGAACAGTTGCCACCCGAACAAAATCAATGAGCAAAAAGCACATAGCAGCTTTAGACGTGCGAATGAAGACCGAGTGGTTTGCTTTAGGGGAAGTGGGAGTATATTTAGCTGAGGAAATGCCTTGTGGCTTCTTCATGCTTGGTCCCTAATAAGACCGTTTTAGGAAGCAGAACTAAACTGGGTCCCATTAGTAAACAGTGCCCCATTCCAGACTCGGCTATTCTAAACAGTGTTCCCCTTGAAAGCCTGAAATGGCCACTGAGCGTGCCTGTAATGTAAAAGCAGCTCCTTCAGGCTGGGAGGCCCCACAGTGGGCAGAGAACAACGACTTGCTGGATCCCCTGGGTTGGGGCACACTTGCTTGGGATCGCCTAGGTGTTAAGGGGGCATCTCAAGAGTCCTGGCTCCAGTATCCAGGAGGCAGGTTGTTGGATGATTCATTCATTCATTCATTCAATCGTATTTATTGAGCTCTTACTGTGTGCAGAGCACTGTACTAAGCGCTTGGGAAGTACAAGTCGGCAACATATAGAGACGGTCCCTACCCAACAACAGGCATGATCCCACCTGTCTTCTGACTTTGTCTTGTAGAGCCTCAGAAGCATGGGCTGAGTGGAGAACCCCCCCCCCACCCCAACCCCAGCCCCTTTCTCCCAGCAGCCACTTCTACAGTTGACGTTCCTCAGGGAATCCACTGGGGTTTGCACTATCAATCAGTCAGTGGTATTTACTCTGTGTGGAGCACTGAACTAAACACCTTGGACAATACAACAGAGTTGGCAGGCACATTCTCTGCCCACAACGACCTTGCAGTCTAAAGGAAATATGGGAGACACCCAAGACTGCTACCTCTGTTAATACCTCTCCCGTTTGCCACTGGGTTTACATTACCCCAGCCACTCGAGTGCTCCAGTCAGACCCTGTATCAGGAATCCAAGACAGGATGGGGGCCCACGATAGTTCGATAGGTAACCCACTCGGGCCACAGCTTCACCCATAAAAGTCAGTGGCATTTTAACAGATATTAGTATGCTCCAGGTAGCCCACCTAACTGGATAATGCAAGAGAAAACCAAAATTCACATTGGGTCCCCCAAAATTTCAGATTGGCTCCCTCCACTGATCAAACCTCAGTAACTGCTAACCGCATATGCTTGCCAACTCAGTGCTTTCCTTGAGGCTGCCCAGGCTTTGTCACCCTTGAAGACAAGCTCCTTCCTAGAACTTGTCCTTCCCAGCTACACCATGGGGGGAGGCGAGTCATGCCTGGAACACACCTACAGTTACTTGAACGAGAGATGCTACTCTGTCCGCAAACACTATTAATATGCACAATCCCGATGCTTCCCAAAGGGGTTGGAGAATATGGAGACAAACGATGTGGCCAGGCGAAAAATCACAGCATTCATCTTTTGTAAACGTAAGGTATGGGATGCTTTGTACAATGTGATCGCTGCCTATTTCTTTATTAAATTGATTCAGACTGTATTTTTATAAGGACAAAGTACAGTTGGATGCAACGCCAAGAACATCAAACTCCCAGGCCTCTTTCGGCTGAACACAGAGAGAGGCATCAGCTGAAATTTTATTGTCTGTTGGTAACCACTTTGTGCATTATTTCCTGCAGCTCTAATTAGATTTATTTTAAAGCTCAGTTCCTATAAAATGTTCGAACATCTAACAATAAAATCAAATGCTGATTCTAAAAAAAAAAAAATGCCAAAGAGCACTGAAATGGTTTGCTATACACCGGGGCAGGCTTTTATTGTTCTCACACACAAACCACCACCGTGACCCAAGCAGCCACCTTGGCCCTCACACCTGGACAGAGGATGGGTAGCCACTAACCACTAGCCACCCCAGCGAGGTGTCAGAAGCCATTCCCTAGGTGCTAAAAAGAAGAGAGCTTTGTTGCCTGAAGTCAGTCTGATTCCAGAGCCAGCTGCTGCCCTGCCCATACAAATGCGAACATTGTTCCTAGGAGATAATTGGTAACAACTTTCAACATTTCAACATAAGGAATCAATCGAACCATAAGTCTAAGGGCTGCCTGGAGGGTGGAGTTAAAGTCATCCTGAATTCTGGGGAATGTATGCTACAGGTATAATAGTTACTACCAGTGGGTTGTTTTTTAATGGAATTTGATAAGTGTTTACTCTGTGTCAGGCACTGTTCTAAACGCTGGGGTTGATACATGTTAATCTGGGTGGACACAGATTCTGAGCCCTACATGGGACAGGGACTAAGTAGGAGGCAGACAAGTTGAATCCCCCGTTTAGAGTTGAGGAAAAGGAGGCAGAGAGACATTACATGAATTGCCCAGGGTGCCCAAAAGCAGGTTTATAGTACACAGGTATAATGATTACTACAGGAGGGGTAGATCCAGCTAAACTAAGACATGTGGTAAACCTATTATATTGGAACAAACCCAAAGACACTAGTAGTAGTTACTCGAGAAATAAACACATTCAAAGTATATGGAGCTGGTTTCAGTTTCAGAACAGGAGAGCGAAATCATTTCTAGTGAGTGAACCATTCAGCCCTTCCTAACTGATGGGAGGAAGCCCAGTTCTTATGACCTGCTTTATCCAGGAGACGGACCATGAAGGATCAGTGGTTTTAGCTTTCAGAGAGACCCCATTAGTCTTGGCTTTAGTTACGTTTAAAGCAGTGGCTTCTCAATGCACTGCTAGTTTGATCCACCATGAGCATCTGTCAAGGATACCCCGAGGTTAATGGCAGGTGGGGAGGGTCAGATTGCAGCCAAGACCTGACACTCTTCCTCTCCTCCACCCCCTAGAACCCCACCCACCTTGTAGTGGATGAAAAGGGAGAAGGGGGGGAAGAAGTGGGACAGATTACATGGCTACTAGATGGGGCCATTGACCAGAAAAGTGGAATGTTGGATGCCACTCCAAACGTTTGCCCTTTGTCCAGTAGGGCCTTCAGCCTTGTATGTGGTAGCTGCTCTCCTCTTCACCACAGGCTGGACATGCCTCCCTGCCTAGTGTACCTTGAGGAGAGAATGGGTGAGGGCTGCATTTCATCTATGTTTAACTAAGTGGTTGTTGTCCCTCCAGGAATGAACCCTCCTGGAGATTTTAGTTGTGATTGCTTTGTTTCCTCCCTAGGTTCTCAGCATGGTGATCAACGCCGCTTACAAGCCTGGAAGGGTGTTACGGGAGCTACAGCTCGTGGAAGACCCCCAGTGGAATTTTCAAGAAGAAACCCTAAAAGCAAAGTAAGCGTTTCACGTGCCAGTAAACCTGCTTGGTACTGTTAGATTTCTTTATTGATAAGGGGGAAGGCCCACAATGAATGACCACAGGAAAGCAAAACAATCTTAAGGAAAAATAGAGCTCTACCTTGCCCTTCACGGGGATTGCATCCCTATCTTCCAACCCCATGAGTGGTGGAAAAATAGGGTGTTCACTCAGAATATTTGGACACCACACTACCTGACATCTAGGGAAGAGCAGTTACTGTAAAAAAAATTCTTCAACCTGCTTCCACCCAAATTTACAACCCTTTCCAGCAGGCAAATAAACTTGATATGGGGTCACTCCTGTGCAGTGATGCTGCTGTCTTATTTTTTAGACATAATTGGGGGCTGGAGACAGTCAACTGGAGCTCCCGGGGTGACCCTGGGAGGTCATTTGCCTTCTCTTGGACTTGTCCATCCCTTGCCTCCAGATTAGGTTGCATCTAAAAGATCCTGAAAACATGAGGCTTTATCCTCTTCTCAAAGCCCTCCCGGCAATGACTCCTTAATGGTTCTTCCAGACAGAAGTTAGCACAGAGAAGTTAAGTGATTCACCCAAGGTTACCCAGCAGGCAAGTCGGGAAACCAAGAATAGAACTCCCAGACCTGTGCTCTCTCCACGTGGCCACACTCCCTCTCCCCACTTGCCACATATCTCAGTAAGCAATCCCACTCAAACAGGTAAAACAAACAGAAATGGAAAACTTCAAGATCATTTAACTTCATGAAAAATACTAGTTGCCCTAAACCAGCTAGAAGCCAAGATGGGGAGAGTTTGTTTTGCAGAGTTTGCCCTGGTTCTCGTGCTAGCAAGTCAGTCAGAGCTTTTATTAAATCCTGCCTGATAGAATCAAAACAGACATTGTGAAATCCAGCCCAGCTGAATTCTAAAAGCGACACATTACCTATTATATCAAAAATGACAGTAAGTTCCATTGCTGAATCTTGCAGAGCAACTTATAATGAGAAAGTGTCTGTCTCAAATGGGTTTCAAGTGCATTAGATCACAATAGCATCTCTGAGCAGCTGCTAATGATGACAGCTTTACAGTCAGCAGGAATGTTCCTGTTCTACTACTACATGTTGAGTCATCTCATTCCTTCTGATGTAAAACGACAACTTTTTAGATCTTGACAACTTTGCTGTTTACTTGAGAATGTAGGAGAGGAGGGAGGCCGCTTCCCAATAGCCTAAAAGCTCAAACGTTTGCTGTCATGAATAAATTAACTCGGCCGAAGAGTAAACTGCATTTAATGCACTCGGTTGTCACGGGGGGGATATCACCAAATCAATCCCGAATAGTGTTTCAAGGAAGATCGAGACAATTTGGATTGTCTACGGAGGCGGGGTGATTACTATCACTTAGGATCAGGGTTTCCTGCTTACTGGAAAGGGCTAAAAGTGTGATTGCAATGGCAGTGAGCACATCTATAAATGTGGGGCACGGATAGCACGCAGCAGAAATCTGCTGGCATTTTCCATTTATGTATTCAAAATGAAGTGTGGGGCACTTTCATTAAAAGAGATTCTTGCTGGGCTTCTTCTGAAGGAGGATCCATTTTCCTTAGTATTTAGTAAAGGGTGAGTGTCCTAGTTACAGCACAGAACATCAAATTAGACCAGAGTAGCTAAACCAGACAGGCGGGAGAGATAGAGAAGTGAGCTGAAGATGAAATATGCAGTTCTGTTGGTGATGCTTCTCAGAATCTGGGTCCGTGTTAGATCAGTCGATCAATCTATTGTATTTATTGTGTGTGGGTGTGTGTGTGAATAAAGTTTGAAAATTTATAAAATAGAAATATCTGAAGGCAGTATGTGAGGGTTCTTCAGAACCATAGCGTTTGTGTAGGTCTTGAGGTTCTGTTGGAATCATTCTCTGGTTGTAAGCTGTGTGTCACCCTACCAATCTCTGGTATACGCTGTGAACAACCCCATCGCGTTGGTGGCGGCGGGCAGATCAGGGAAGCAACATGAGGTGGGTCCAGAGGATAGCACCAGCAGTGACTAAAGAGGAGGAAATTGGCCCCACAAGGAAAGGCTAGGGGAGCAGGGTGGCATTTAGCCTGCAGAAGAGAAGGAACAGAATAGCACCACATATCTACAAAGAGAGAAATGCATGGGAGCGGGTTTTCGTTTCCATTTCCGACCGAACGAGGGAAAACGGACTCATGTCACAGCAAAAGGGACTTGGGGCAGACACTGGTGGCACTTCCTGACCGGCAGGGCCAAGAGCTGTTTGAGTGGGTGGCCTGGAGTGCTTTTCTCCACAGAAGTTAAGGACTAGAGTAGGAGGTCTGGAATGCTTGTTTGTCATCCTGCTTGGAAGCAGGAGGGAAGCCATTTGATGCTTCTAGCCCTCCGGTTCTCTGACTATAAGTAATCGGGATATCCTCGCCACAGAGCAAGGGCCAGCCCCGGGGGTGCTTGTGGGTGTTTCTGAATGAGTCTCACCGAGCCATATGGGAGGGGCCAGACTGAACTACCGACCCGCCTGCTCTTGCCAGGGGAACAAGGTCAGCTCTCTGCAAATAGTCGCTTGCTCATTATGCAACTCCCTCTTAACTCTTTGGCTTCTCTCTTCCTGAAGTGCCTATTCTGTCTGTGGCGATCCCCACTTTTGGACTCTGCCACAGCCTGACTTAGGGGCAGCAGATTATTTAATATTATAATCGTTTGACACCAAGTGATTTATGTGACCGTGAAAAGAAGCAAGGCTTCGTAAACCAGAAAAGTTTCCCCAGTAAAACTTTACTACCTCTCAGCATTTAACACTGTTTACTCTCACAAAGCCGCAAACAGTTGAAATTGGCTTCGGGCCACAGTCCTAAAACAGGGCTAAGTCATCTGGACAGATGCAGAGCTGAATTCAGATGAGGGTATCTGGGAGTCATTGGGATGATGGAACCTTCAGCCGTTCAGAAGATGAACATCCCAGGCTGCCTCTAATTTTAGCAGGGGCCAGGTAGGGGTGCTTTATTTGTCACTTCCCTGGGAAAAAGCAGGGACAGGTTTCAGGGAGGTCGACGGGTGAACTGGGAAGTTCTCTAACCATCTCTTGACTATGCTTGGGTTGGTGGGTCTAATAAAAAACCGGGTCCCATCTTCTTCTACCGTGACGAGGGATGAACTCTGATTCTGATGATCCTATCAGTTGCTGATGGCGATAACCTCGCCTCCCCCTTTACTGATTGTAACAGTGATAATATTAATTGGGGTATTTGTTATTATGGGCCAAGCCCTTTACTAAGCACCGGGATAGATACAAGTCAATCAGGTTCGACCAAGTCATTGTCCCTCATGGGGCTTCTAAATAGGAGGGAGAACAAGTATTTAATCCTTTAGACTGTAAGCTTGTTATGGGCAGGGAACATGTCTATCAGTGCTGTTATATTGTATTCTCCCAAGTGCTTAGTACACTGCTCTGCACACAATAATAATAATAATAATAATAATAATAATGATGATGGTATTTGTTAAGCGCTTACTATGTGCAAAGCACTGTTCTAAGTGCTGTGGGGGGGATAAAAGCACTCAATAAATACTATTGAATGAGGCACAGAGAAGTGAAGTGGCTTGCCCAAGGTCACACAGCTGACAAGTGGCAGAGCTGGAATTCAAACCCATGACCTCTGACTCCCAAGCCCACGCTCTTTCCACTGAGCCACGCTGCTTCACATAGTTAGTGCTCAATAAATACGACTGATTGATTGCAAATAGGAAGTGCTCAATAAATACCATTGATGAGGAAACTGAAGCACGGAGAAGGTGACTTACATATTGTATACCTAAGTGTTTTTCCCCTAGGGTGCAGAGTTGTCCAAAGTGACTCTATCTTCTCAATAGAGAGGCAGTTCGTTGGCTCTCAGGAACCCTTGCAGGCAGATACAAACCTCTGGGTGTAGTCTCCATTCATTCATTCATTCATTCATTCATTCAATCGTATTTATTGAGCGCTTACTGTGTGCAGAGCATTGTACTAAGTGCTTGGGAAGTACAAGTCAGCAACATACACAACACTTAAACAATGGTGTTGATTGAGCCCTTACTGTAAGCAGAGCATAGTACTAAGCATCTGAGAGAGTTTAATACATTAGAGTAGGTAGACATTAAGGATAGAAATGTAGATAAGTGCTGTGGGGGTGGGGTGAAAAAGTGCTCAAGGGGTAGAGACCTAAGTGCAAAGGTGATTCAGAAAGGTAGATTATTGAGTACATACTGGATACAGAGTCCTGTACTAAGCACTTGGGAGAGTACAACAGAATCAGTAAACATGATCCCTGCCCTCAGGGAGTTTAGGATTTTGTAGGGGAGGCAGACACAATACCAAATTAGAGGTGGGGGAAGCAATAGAATAAAGATCCGTACATAAGTGCTATTGGGGCGGGGGCAGGGGGGCATGCAGGGCTCCAGTGACCTCCCTGGGTATCCCCTGATGACTAGGCCAGCCTTGGCAGGGCAGCTGTTCTGGCTGAGCAGACAGAAGGTCCGTGCTGGTACCCACCAGCAAGAATCCAGGGGTCGGGCTCCAGGCTTAGATCACATGTACCCATTTTACTGGTCTGATCGGAGGGGTCCAACCCTTTGGGGCTCAGGCACCACAGGGTCTGGTCAGCCCCGGAGCAGCCACTCTGGGTGCAGCAGCATCATAAGACTGTTCTCCCCCAAAATTGTCCATGTGTGGTCTTGCAGGCATCGAGGCGCTATTGACCAATTTCCACATCCAAGTGAAACCCAGGTCACTTCGGTGCAGCACCCCCAATTTTGATTTCTTTGCCTCACATGACCCTCCTCTGTGCTCCAGAAATCCCCAATTGTTTCCTAGCTCCTTGCCTGCCCTCCCTTTTACAGATACACTTCACTGAGTTCTCCCCATGTCCACTGGCAGTGGCCGCTGAGCAGGCCCTTCGCAAAGGTCCTAGCCATCTGGCAAGGGGGTCAGGAATGCTTCTTCCGGGCATGCCTTGTCTTGCTGTCTGTGGGGCTCCTTAGAGTGGAGCTGAGATGTAGCGAAGGACACTTACTCAGCGATTTCATTCTGACATATTTGTACTCACCTAGACTATGAACCCCATGTGAGACAGGGACTGCATCCAGCCTGATTATCTTCTATCTACCCCAGTGCTTAGTACATCATCATCATCATAATATCACTACCTGTTTTACCCTTGTTCTAGCTCCTGCTCCTACTCTTTGCAAATACCATTTGTCTGTCTCCCTCATTATATAATGTAGAGACCATATGCCTTGCTTCTATTGAACTCTGCCAAACACTTATTACAGTGCCCCACACACAGTAGGCTTGCAGTAAAATTCCGTCAACCAACAGACTGATAATTGCCTCATTTTTAAGCCGAGCACTGCGGTCACCAGCACTGAACCAAGTGACTGGCTTTTTTGTAGATCTTTTCGTTTGCTGGAAGGGCAGCTGGGAGACCAGCTACCACGTTTCAGTCTCAGGCCCCCCTCTGGTTGTTGCCTTTGGGTAAGTCACTTAGCCTCTCTGAGTCTCAGTTTCTCCATCTGAAAATTGGGGATAGCGGTATTGACCCATTCCAATTTCCCAGATAACGAGCAAAGGGGTGGAAATAAAGGCACCCTGGAAAATGCAGTTCATTTGTATGATTTCCAGGATGTTCATATTATAAAGTCAGTGATCCTGAGGAGAAACTCCAAATAACCTTTCATCTCTCTAACCTTTGACCTGTGCAGCACCGAGGTCTGACTTGCAGGCTGTTACTGTAGCCCTCAGGGTATTTCAACTCTCCCTAGCCATTCCTAGGTGGACTCTACTGCTAAGTAAAGAGAGTTTGACCCCGAGAGAGAGAGAGAGAGAGAGAGAGAGAGAGAGAGAGAGAGAGAGAGTGTGTGGGTATTACAGAAGGACTAGTAGGGCCCGCACAAGCTCAGAAGACACCCTAGGTGTCTAAACTAAAACGTAAACTCCCCTCTTGGCTGGCCCAGACTGTTCAGGGCCAAACCCGGACAGCAAAGGTAACCTTGCAGGCCAGCGTATGGTCTACCGGAAAGAGCATGGGACCGGGTGTCAGGAGACCTGGGTTTTAGTCCTGGGTTTGTGTGACCTTGACCTTAACAACTCACTGGGCCTCAGTTTCCTCATCTGTCAAATGGAGATGGTTTGATAATTTGCTTAAAAAGACCCTGTGAGTCAGAGACGGCTTCTGAGCTGATACCCTTTTAATTACCCCAGTGCTTAGCCCATAGTAAGCGGCTTCAGAAATGGCCATTCTTATTCCTTGCTGTGCCTACTTGGGGTGATTCTTTCTCCTCCCAACAATGGTTATCATTTTTAGTGGAGAATTAAGGCAGTCCAGAAGCCTCTGCTGTAAAGAGGAGGCCCCTTCTCCATTTAAAAGCCTTCCTGCTTCGACCACCTAGCTGAGCCTTTGAAAGTAGGTCTGCTGATAACCCATAAAATCCGAGTGCCATCAAACACGAACGCTGCTTGCATGCATGCAAAGGCCATGCTTATCACGGGGGTACCTCCGCCTGCTACTGTGTTGCACAAATGCCATGTTTGCATAATGGAAATCAGCCCTGCTGGAGCCACGAAGCTGACGCAGCCCGATTTGGGTGAAGACCAGATTTTTGAGTGCTGGGAATTTACACCAATTTCAAGGCTGAATAACAATACTTTCTGCTTTCAGAATTTTTCAAAATGGAAACATTTCAATCAAAAAAACACAAGTACTACATCAGTGCACTTGACTTTTGTTCATTGGACACATCACCTGAAATACCAGTTATCCATGGAACTGAATTTTGTAACTGGATCTCCAGATAAAGCTAACTTTTAAACACGGATCCTGTTTTAGCACTTGAAGCTTTTTCATCAAACCGGTCCAGTTATTAAGGCATAAACATTTTCTGAAGCATTTGCTAAGAAATATAAAACAAAAGCCATTGGAACCCCCTTAGTGCTTTGGTGATGGACCATGTGATGGGCTAGCTATGTTGATACTTGAGGATTGGGGACCAGTCACGATGAATAATGGCACCCAGTGTTTTCTGATGCATTTCTCTCCCCTTGGTTTCTAGATACAGAGGCAAAACTTACAGGGCGACTGTCAAGATCGTGCGCACATCTGACCAGGTAGCAGATTTTTGCCGGAGAGTCTGTGCCAAGCTGGAGTGCTGCCCGAACTTGTTTAGTCCGGTGCTGGTCACTGGAGTCTGTCCAGAGAACTGCTCCATCCACACCAAAACCAAATACAGTAAGTTGGCCAGAAACATCTGCCTTTCCCCCACCCACACCCGGTCCAGAACCAGAAATACAGGTGATTCTCCTAGGATTGGTCGAGGGGAGGTTGTATTCTTCTAGAAAAATTCAGTATTTATTGAGTGCCTACTATGTGCGGAGCACTGTAAACCCCAATATGTAATGTAGTGCTCACCTCATCCCTGAAGCCCCAGCCATTTCTTCCCACACCACCACATCTTCCTGTATTTAGACAGTTGGTGGTTGTCGGAGCAACGTTCCTCAGTTCCTTAACAGCACACTGTTCAAACACATACAGTAAAAACCCACGGTGTGCAAGACCCTGATTCTGAATCAGGTTGGGCCAGATGAGACTAGGCTGCTGGCCTGAAGGAACCAAGATACGCTCTATCTCTCCTTGGGTCCCCTGGGAATCCTGGATTGTAGGAGAAATTGTGCATGTGGTGTATGTGGTCTCATCTGTAGCCTAATTTCCGAAAAACATTGCTGGGGACAGAGCTAAAATGGAAAGTCCTTTAGCCAATGTGGCAAAGGGTCATTTTGATTTTTTTTTTCTGTTTCCCATTAACCAGGTCAGACTGTCAATCACATGGCAGACACTGGGGAACGGAGGGGATTGGACCAGCCAATCCACTGCCCGGAAAGCTAGCTACCAGGGAGACAAGGAGAATGGGATTCCCTGAGTTGTCCTGGTGCTTGCAAGAGTTAGTGCTCTCCTCAGTCAGTCAATCAATCAATCAGTAGTATTTATTACTTACTGGGTGCAGAACATTGGTAAACACTTGGGCAAGAACAACAGAAGCAAAAGGCCCGGCTCCTACTCTCAAGATGCTTAGAACATAACGGAGAAGACAGGCAGACACATTCACAGAGACTACGGAAGCTAGAAAAACAGGGATAGTAGGGTCCGTAACCCGCAGATGTCAGGAAGAAGTAACAATCAAAAATTGAGTGTGAAATTGTGTGGGCATATAAACAGAAGTACCGAAGGTGCGTATAAATACAAACCTGCTAATGGCGGCTGCTGGGTTGATATGACTTGGTCAACTCAACAGCCATCATTAGCATGTGAGCGAGAGTGTCTCATCCCCGTTCCCGGGCACCTCTGACACCTATAGGACATAGTAGGGACATGGGGTGGGGATGCGGTTGGACAGTCCGGAGTGAACACCTCCCGGCTCAAATTCGAGGTCTTACTCTTCTGGTGGTGCCAGTGGCCACTATGGTTTCATGCCTCAAATCCATTTCTTTAAAAATGCAAAACGACAATAGCAAATGTGAAATCCATTCAGGTCAGGGACCATGTTTATATCTTATCCACGTGTTTCTTTCCCACTGTTCTGTAATCAATCATTGAATGGTATTTATTGCGTGCTTCCTATGTGCAGATCACTGTCCTAAACTCTTGGGAGACAACACAACAGACTTGATAGGAGCGTTCCCTGCCCACAACGAGCTTACATTCTACAGTCTGTGCTTTTGTGCAGAGTAAGCGCTAAATAGATACTGTTACTACTACCAGGTCAAGTGGGGAGGCCCTGGGGGAATGTGGAAGCTGGAAGCCTCTCCCTAAGCTGCTTGTGCCTCCCGCCCCCAAGGGGCCAGGGAAGCAGCCCCACCACCCAGGAAGTTTGTCAGGGGGCGCAGCGGATCTTACCAACCAGCCATTCAGCCTGTCAACCGGCAGCATTGGAACTCCCCACAAAGACCCTAGGGGACAGGGCCTGGAAATCACTGCCGAAATTTAGGTATTCTCTCCCAACTCCTCCACAAATCCTGTGCAGATAACCCATCACATTTGGGTGGCGGTTGACCCCACCCCAGGGGGGTTTGCCACTGTGACAGGCACAACCGCCTCCCCCTTCACCCCCAACCATCAGCATCCTGGTAACAGCTCAGCCTTCCTCTCCTTTTCTAGCCCAGGGAGATTTGATGACATTTTCTTTGCTTTTAGCAAAGCCCTAGATAGAATGAATCCTTTCCTGCTATAGCCATCAGAGTACAAAACCTGCTTTCTGTAAACTAATGGAGACTGGATTAAGGACAAAAACTGGAAAATTCTTTTTTACCCAGTCACATACCATTATTTATAGGGAAGCAGCATGGCCTAGTGGAAAGAGCCCAGGCCTCGGAGTCAGAAGACTTGGGTTATAATCCTGGCTCTGCCATTTGCTTGTTGTATGGGCTTGGGCAAGTCACTTCACTTCTCTGTGCCTCAGTTTCCTTAACTGCTTGACCCACAGTAAGCACTTAACAGATAAAATAATAAATATAGTAATGATGATAATAATAGTAATAATAATAAAGCCCTCACTTGTGCAGAGTATGGCATGGCCCCTGTCAGAGGGCTTACAATCCAACAGGGGAAAAGGGCAAACACAATTTACAACAAAGAGATAGACCTGGACTAGGATTGACACCTCAGTACCAACAACTAACACATCATGTTTCCCCTCTGGCATTACTGGAGGTGGGTGAAGTTAGGTAGGCTCCCAGGTAGAGATGGATTTTTAGGAAAGCCTCAGAGGAACTGAAGGATTTTTAGGGATAATCCCTATTTGTATGGAATCGTTGCACTATTCAGGCACAGTTGTGCAATAACATGAGTAATTCTGTGTCCCTGGGATTTGGACAATTCAAAGCCCTTTTTCTCCCCTCCCACAACAATGTTCCCCACCTTTGCTCCCCCTATTTCCGAATGACAGTCCTAGAGAGATCATCTTGTATCTTATCAGTCAGAAAGGCCATGCAGCAGCACCTAGCACTGCCAGATTGTGCTGACAATCTCCTTCCTGTGAGGTTCAGCCAATCGTAACTATCTCCTAGTGCAGAGCTCCATGGATGTGCGTAAGATTGCCCTTTTCGGGGGTCTGGCTGTGAACCCTCTTCAGGCCCAGCCCTTCCAGAACAGCTGCCCAAGCCATGAAGGGAGTTAACTTTGGGCCACCAATTTGCCAGCTCTGGCCTCAGGAGGTTTCAGGGGGAAATTAGAAAATTACCTTCCAAGCTCTGCCACCTCCTCCTCTTCCCTCTCCTCTCCTTTCCTCCCCCCTGCAGGTTGCCCCCACTCTGGCCCTGGCCCCAGCCCCCTGGGCTTGCAGGGAAGCAGGTGACTGCAATTAGAATTAAATGCTATTGAAAAGAAATCTAAATATTTTTTCTGGCTCTGGTCCCAAGAGCTACAAATCTCAGACATCCCCAGGGAGGCTTACAGCAAACCCTGCTGATGGCCAGATTGAATTTCCACAATAGCCAGTCTTCAGGAGGGATGGGGGACCCCAAATCTACAACTCTGAGGTGCCTGGCCTCATTTCATGTCATCAAGACAAAGGTCCAGGAACCCATATGTGACTTGTGATGCCCATTTCGGCTACCATGCTTCCCTGAATAATAATGATGGCATTTGTTAAGCACTTACTATGTGCAAGGCACTGTTCCAAGCGCTGGGGGGATACAAGGTGACCAGGTTGTCCCATGTGGGGCTCACATTGCATGCTCACTTGTACCAGTGAGCAGCGAGTTCACTTGATCTCTCCCTCTATCCGCCAGTCAGGGGTATTCGTTGAATGCCTGTGCAATGCACAGGACTGAACTAAGCTCTCGGAAGAGTACACTGGAAGCAGGACACCCGTCCCCTGCCCACAAGAAGCGTATAGTCCAACAGGGGAAACAGAAAGTATTTTCAAATAGTAAATAATAGCAAAGAAGAGAAACCACTTAAAGATTCTTGGGTATATTCCACGGCTTTCAAGAAACGCATCGGAGAATGCAGCTAGTCCCAAATCCCATTGGCCACGATATTCTTTTCTAAGTCCTTGGGTGGGCTCAGGATGGATGGTTGGAGGGCTAAGAACAGATACATGTTGGAGGTCATCGGCATGGACCCACTTTCCAGATGGTGATGACCTCAGGTCAGCTCAGATTTCAATGCATCCGAGGTTTAGGGAGGAGGATTTTTGGCTAACGAACTTTGTGGGTGGAGATTTCTTCCAGTTGTGGCTATTCTCACTCCCAGAGAGCTGCCTTCCCGCTTGTTGCTGCCCTTTTGAAAAGGAGAGCCCCATGGTGAGACAGCTGAGTCTCTGATTAATTAATGAGCTCTCTTGATCACGATCATAACGGGGGCACTTGGCTCTCCATTGCCATTTCAATTGCCTGAAAGATTATGAATTTTCTTCATGAAATGAATGACTCATTCGGCAGAGCTATTCAGATGTGCCCATTTCCCACTGGCCTGTGGATGCTGGTATTGGAATCATCACCTTCTTAAGCCCGGGGACCAAAGATTGAGATGCCTTGTAAGGCAGAGGGGGAAGGAAAAGTCCAGCAGGCCAAGGGGCCAGCGGGTCCTTCTTGTTTTGGTCTGAAGGAAGCTGGGAAGCTCAGGACCAAACTCCACGCCCCTAGTTACCCGAGGTGGACAGTCATTGTCGCCAGGGTATTTTAACGGCCAAGGAACCCTATAAATGCTGAGCGCGATTTGGCCCCATTGCCCTTCCCCCCGTCAGATCGGGAATCCCGGGAAGAAAGACTGCCTCCCCTTTGAAATGGATAGAGCCCTGTTTTCCTGATACACGCAAGTCCCCTCAGATTTCTGATTCCCTTGACGAGAAGAGAATCAGTGATAGATGTTGAAAGATAAAAGCGGCCCTTTTTTGAGCTATGTTTCATCTTGGGTACATTTCTCCTGCAGCCTATTATTATGGAAAGAGAAAGAAGATCATTAAGCCCCCAATTGGGGAAAACAGTTTGGAAAGTGGACATACCAAGCCAGCCAGGCGCAGAAAACGGCGTAAATCCATTTTTGTGCAGAAGAAAAGGCGATCGTCTACAGTAGATTTTACTGCAGCATCTGCAGAGGTACACCCCCCCCACACCCCTCCCACACTAAAAGCACCTTTTCCTGACACCCCCAACTTGACTCTGACCTGGCCGGCTATTCTGACCACCAAGTCCACACAGAAAGGCTGACGGCATATAGATGATGCTGCCCCGAGGGGCAGCTAGAAGCAGGAGCCTAGGACAGCACCCAGGCTGTTCTCTCATTTGAAGCAGAGTGTGAATGGTCCTTGGTTTGGTCTGGGGCTGGTGTTGAAGACTCATAGGGCACAGAGTAAAGGCAAGTCTGCCAGCCCACTGGCCTTGGGAGACCCTAGCACCGTTCTCGGTCACCTGAAGGTTTGGAAGGTGGAGCTGGCTCCCCTTGTTCTTTGGAAAGCTCTCAGAAATGCTTTGGAGAAGGGATGATAGCAAATGAATGCCGAGTGTGGCACCGTGCAGAGCACCTGCCTGCTGTTCAGCAGGCCACAGGGGCCCAGAGTCTGCCAAGGAGAGCCCAGGCACCCAGTGGCACAGTGGCGTGGGGAGCTCAAGAGAGGCAGAAACCGAGCAGAAGGCATCCCTTCCCATCCTCCCCTGTGTTGGGCCCACCTCTTTGCCATGTTCACATGTGCCCTCTTCCTGACAGGAGAGTGAAGAAGAGGACCCAGATGCTATGGAAGAAGATACGGGAAGTGAGGAGACCAGCTCAGAACTCCGGGACGATCAGACGGACACATCGTCTGCCGAGGTCCCCTCGGCCCGACCCCGGAGAGCGGTCACCCTGAGAAGCAGCACGGAATCTGACCGCCCCCCGCCGGTGGAGAGAGCGAGGAGGAGTCGGCGGACTCCAGCCTTCTCCTATGCCGAGGGAGACGCAGGCCCCCAGGCCAAGCAGGAGGGGACGGAGGTGCGGTAGCCCCAAGCCCTTTGGGTTTGGGTCTGGGCCATGAACTGCAAGGGGCAGGAGCGGGGTGTTGATTTTATTTGGTTCAGCAGGTATGTCTGAGTAAAGTCATGGTGGACTTATACGAATTGGACCAATGAGCACACAAAATAATGCCTGAAGCAGTAAAAATGGATCCATTCGGCCAATTAGAGCCCAGGGGAATTAGGAGGGGGGTGGTCATTCGTCCAGCATTAAGCTCTACAGAGCACTAAGGGGAGGAAGAGAGGGTCGGTGGGTGGCAGTGGCGGGGAGAGTCCAGGATCCTGAATGCCGTCGATAGCCACCGTAATGAAGAGGCTGACCGCAGCCATTGCTGGAAACCTCCAGTTCCGTGCGGGCAGGGGGGCCATTGGCCCCTCAGGGCCTGAGGAGGATGTTTGAAAGATGCTCCAGAAAAGCAAAGCCATGAGGATGATGTCACTGGCCTCTGGTTTCAGCCATCAGAAAGGGGCGGCTTGGCCCCAGGTACTGGCAGTCCCTAGCTGGGCCCCATTGACCACATTCTTGGAGGGCCCCCGAGTGGTCTGAAAGAGCTCGCTCAAACTCCCCTCCAACACCCACCCCCCCGCCACTCCCCGGGGAATTGCTGACCTCTCCAGAGAGTCTGGCTCAGAGAGGAGGAGTGAAGAGATTCCTGCAGTGTGAGACCTACCCGGCCAGAGAACTGCACCTTCACCTGCTTATTTGGACTTTTGCAGGAAGTTAAGCAAGAGGAAGAGGAGAAGCTAGTCCTGGAGAGTAACCCGCTCGAGTGGACAGTGATGGATGTGGTGAGGTTTATTAAACTGACAGACTGCGCTCCGCTGGCCAAAATATTTCAAGAACAGGTATGGGACTCTGGTGGCCGTCTTTCCACCGGCTCCCCTTACCCCAACCCCAGGTAGTTCTGGAGGCTGACCCTAGCAGGGTGTCTGGGTGGGAGGGTCTCTGACCAGGGATTGTTTACTGGCCAGTAGCACTCAGATTCCACTCTCCTGATTCTTCCCCTCCCCAGCAACCAGGAAAAGTTGAACCCGGACCTGACTTTGAATTCTCCCTTGGAAAAGAAAACATGCCAGGTGTAATGGATGATATTTTTTTTCATATTTAGAATCTAACATTTTTACCCATTCCAGTAGGAGACTATGTCCTGCTGAGCCTTTTGAAGTGATCGGACACTTGAGCCCTTTTCTGCTCAATCAGGCTTTTAATTACTCTCGTGTACTAATTAGTTATCACCAAGCCAAAAACGTCTCTGCCCACGAGCAGGGGCCCGGAGTTGGCTGACTGGCGGTGCTGGTTTGGCTTTTATGTGAACCCCAAGGCACCCGGTGGAGGCCGCAGCGGGGCCAAAGTCAAAGGGCAGGGAAATAAAAAGTCTCTGAGTCCACTCCGGCAGGGATTACTGACTGAGAGACCGTCATAATTACCCAGAAAGAACAATGAACCGGTTGAAAAAATTGTAGCTTGTTAGATCACTGGTGTCTGACACCGTTTCATCCTGAAAATGGAGACAACTGCTTAGGAAAATGGCAGGGGCAGAAATCCAGTGCATGTAACATGTACAGAAATATGGGGTTCCTGGACAGAAGCATGGCTATCTGGGGACTTTCCTAGAGTAGGTTTAAATGTAGTAATAATAATAATTGAGCATCCACTTGGTGTAGAGCACTGAGATGCTTGAGAACAACAGAATAAAGAAAAGAAATGATCCCTGCTTACAAGGGACTTATATCCTGAAGCAGGTTCATTCCCACTTGGCTACGTCAGCGCTGCCAGTCTTTGCTGCAGACAACTGCCCCGATCTCCTCATATTTGCTTTCAGGGCCTCCTTTCCCACGCATAGGTCTTGCCTCTGGGCCCACTGGGGGCCACAATTCATGGCCCATCCAGAAGGGTGGCCAAAGTAGGCCGCACAGGTCCTGAAGTTCCTTCAGATGCCCAAAAGGCTCCCTCCAGCAATGAGAGATGCATGGGCCAGTTTTTCTAACAGCTAAAGTGAATGAACCAGTTGAAACAACTTTACAGGTAATTGAAGGCAAATACATTTTCCTAGACTGTTGTATTGTACTCTTCAAAGAATTTAGAAAAATGCCTTGCACTCAGTAAGTGCTCAATAAATACCATCTATCAATCGATGGTATTTACTGAGTGTTTACTGTGTGTAGAGCATTAACTTTTTTGATGGAATTCATTCAATAGTATTTATTGAGCACTTACTGTGTGCAAACTACAAAGCACTGTACTGAGCGCTTGGGAGAGTACAATACAACAAATAGATCCATTCCATGCCCTCAACAAGCTCACAGTCTAGAGACTCTTAAGTACTTACTGTGTGCCAGGCACTGTACTAAGTACTGGGGTAGATACAAGATGATCAGGTTAGACACAATCCATGTCCCACAAGGGGCTCACAATCTTAGTCCCCATTTTACAGATGAGGTAACTGAAGCACCGAGAAGTTAAGTGCCTTGCCCAGATCACACAGCGGACAAGTAGCAGACCGGGATTAGAACCCCCATCCTCCTGACTCCCAGTCTCCTTAATTCCCTTTATAATTCAGGGAAAAGTCCTATTTTTTTCCTTTCTGCCTTAAATACCCAGATAGTTGGTGGTGCTGTGTAGCTTGCTTGGTAGACGGACCTTTCTCTAGCAGGCTCTACCTGGGTGACATGATAACTCTCTATTAGAAAGCCAGAAGCCAATACTCTGACACTCCTATATCCTGATTCTCTGGTCCCATAGTCTCTTGTAGAAGCTGGAAAGTGTAGAGAAAGCATCTCAGAGAACTGTTTATTTAGGGTCTGAGTCCTGAGATTGTGGCCTAAAGACACACTGAAGTCAAAAATCCCATTTTAACAGGAGCCAACAGGGAACCAGCGTACTTAGTTGAACACCTACTGACTGGGAAGCACTATCCTAAGTGGTTGCCCAAGTTCCCTGCATTCAAGGAGTTCACTGATGGGGGAGAAAGACAGACCAAAATGATTCACCAATGGGGGAACAGGAAAAACAACCAGCTTAGAACAGGAAGTAGTATTAGTGCAAGTCAGGATGTAGCTCATCTCTTTTTCTCTTTCTACCATCTTTTAGCTTAAATCAAAAGAAAGCTCCTGCAGGCAAACCAGATTTTCTCATGGGCTCCCCTCACCATTGCCCTTGAATTCTACTCCCCAGCTGGCTCTTCCAGATGGCCCTGTTGAGGACTAGCTCACCAGGGGAGGGAGTACCAAGTTGCCCCAGAGATGGGCCCAATTCCAAGTAATCTCCCTCTCCCGCTCCGATAACCTGCTCCATTATCCCTCGCTAACCTGGTTCTTCTCTCACCAGGACATTGACGGCCAAGCGCTGCTGCTGCTCACCCTGCCGACGGTGCAAGAGTGCATGGAACTGAAGTTGGGACCCGCTATCAAGCTGTGCCACCAGATCGAGAGAGTCAAAGTGGCTTTCTATGCACAGTACGCCAACTGACCCTTCAGGCTCCTCGGCCTGGCTGGTGAGGGGAAGGAAGAGGGAGGGCATTCACCTGAAGGCCACATGCTTTCCAAGCAGGCAGTTGAAATGTGCAGCCCCAAGACACCTCTGTAAAGGATGCGCCCCATGCATCCGCCCTCTCCCACCAGGCCTGCTCAACATTTCCATGTTTATAAAGCACATCCAATTGCTGCCACAGCCGCTTCTCAAGAGCAAAACTGAGTGTTCTACACGGTGGCCCGCCACAGCCTGACAGACGCTCCGGTTTCTGCCCTGGCTACCCTCCCGTTGAGATTCCCCAACCAGCCAGACACATTCCCACAAGGAAAATGTTCGGGATCAAACTGGTTCGTCCTTCATCACAACAGGATAATGGGCTCTGCTGAACACAGTGATCTTCGAACACATTCCTTACACACTTCTTTCATATTGAAATGTGTGTCTGGGGTGGTGTAGAGTGACCTTTGGCTCCCTCGCCCTTTACCCTTCTTGGTGGTCAATCTCTTTCTGCCTTGTACCAATGAGAGCCTTGCGGGCCCTAGTAACACGACGTGATCGAAAGCGAAGCTGAAACGTAACTAAAGCTCCGTTCTGGGCCGGAATCTGTCGCTCAGGAGAAACATTTGAGAAGAAAAGAGACATACATGAAGCAGCGGCGGCGGAGCCAAATGTGGTGTTAGACTCTCCCTTCGCCCCCCCAGCCCCGCAATTTCCCCAGAACCAGGTCAGCTCAGGGGCAGGTTCATTCACAGTCTGACTGCAAGGAGCCCAGGAGGTGAAGGCACACGACTAGATGTGTAGGCTTCTCAAAATCCACATCCACTGGGGCAGAAGCAGGAGTCAAGGCTCAGGAGTCAAGGAGCAGGAGTCAAGCTCAGTTGGGCTGGGGCGGGGGGGTCCCAGATGACTCACACACCTGGAGGCCTGTGGCCTGGTTAGCCAGGGCTCATTAAATGTCTGTGGTCACCCTCCTGGCTCGACCCCCACTCTCTCGGAAGCTGCTCGGGTCAGGAGACTGGGGATGGGGCCGAGGCAGGAGGGCCCATAGAATCAGGCACATCAAAGCAGTCCCCGCTCCACCCTCCATCTTGCTATGAAAAGGGTAGCTTCCCCAGCTTGAGCCTCCCTGCAATTCTTCTCGATACAGGATTTAAGCAAGTCCTTTTTCACATTCACTGTCATCTCTACCTACTCTGCCTTGATATCCAGTGAAGACAGATTTTTTTCCTTGGCACCACTAAAAGTCTCACTTCCTTTTTTGGACCTTTGACTGCCTATTATCATAAAAAAAAAATATCTCCTCTCCCTGGCTTGGGGCCCCAGCTTTCCTTGACTGCTTAAACTTTGGTGAGTCTCTTTACCCTTTGCCCAAGTTTGGAAGCGGCTCGGGGATGTTTCCTCTGCATCAGTAGTTGTTTTGGACCTTCATGGTGCTTTCCAAGGAATCGTTTTAGTCCTTTGCGGATCTGAAGAGCACCCCAAGTTCCCCAAGGATTCGAGTCATTCAGAGGTTAGGCTCAAAAGCCATTGTTTCGCCCCCTCAAACTGGTGCTTTTTGAAAGGATCTACCTTGATCACTAGGTATCTTTCCCCAGAAAAAAAAAAAAAAAACTGCTGTAATTCTCTTGAAGCCATCATTTTGGCTCAGTTCCTTTAGGGACAATGTGAAAGCTTTTTTACCTGTTTAAAAGAGAGACCAGAGATAAAATAATAAAGCATTTGAAGCTAAAATGAGAAAAGAGAGATCACCATTTCTCGTGGAGTTGAGTCCTTTTGCTTTGGACAGAAAACAAAAAGTAAAGTTCTAACCTCCAGTGCATGGATTTTATAATGGGGTCCCTGATGGGTCATTAACTGGAACACTGCCAGAGGGGCCTATTGTACTGTGAGAATCGTAGGCCATGACTTATGGTTAAGTTGCAGCAGCATTTCCCCTTCTGCAAACTAGAGTTTTGTGGCCATCTGATTTTCTCTCGCCTTTTAGCCTTAAACACTCAGTCCAGGACACAACTGAGCCATGACCATCCCAATCCAGGACGCAACTGAGCCACGATCGTCCCCGTTTCAAGAAAACCGGGACCTTCCCTGTGCTGAGTCCTGACTGGGCCTGCAGAGGGGTCTCTGTGAACCAAGCGGGTCTTGAGTCTTCAGGATCTGGAGGGAGGAGGGGCTACCAGCGGCCCAGCAGCACATTCTGCCAATGTCCTGCTCTTCAGTCCAACCCATTCACCCTTCTTCGCTCATCAGGAACTGCATACTGGTGTCCAGAGAGGAATTACGAAGCGGAGAGGGCATGTGGATTGAAGGCAGTGGGAGGTGAATCCTACCCAGCAACTTGGGATAAGCAAGCTTTCTGACTTGGTCTCACTTCCCAGTCTCCGTCCACCAACCCAGTCTGGAAACCATTCCTGTCTCCAGGACCTCCAACGAGGGACTGGTGGGCAGACGCTGTCCATGATGCCGACACCTCTGCTTGGGAGGTGTCAAAAGACAGACACCTCCATTTCCCTGACCTGCCCTATTCTCCCTTGGCCATCGGCTGCAGTGGGGGACATTTTGGTCAGGAGTAGTTTTGCACCCTCCGGTCTTGCCGGCAAACCTATCTCCTGTCGGCTGGACATTTTGTTTCTGGCCTGTGGAGCAACGAGATTATTGACTGTCCTGTTCCTGGAACCGTCTCTGCATCATGTTGCCAGAGAAAACCCGAGATGTTGCCAGGTACCATTGGGCCTTGGGCGAGGCCTTTGGTTTGCTTCGCCGTCACGGCTCGTGTCTTCCCTCCGCTCCCCTACCCTGGAGAGCCTGGCAGTGTACGAGGTTGCCAGGGATGCCGATGTGGGTGGGCTGTGCAGGGAATTGGGGTGGGGGGACTGGCGGGGTCCATTGTCAAGATTTTGCCAGTTCCCCGCCTGGAGCCGCAGCTGACCAGTTCTGCACTCAGCCCAGCGTGGAATTCATCCCCATTTGGAGCCACTGCTAGGGCCAGAATCCCACCTTCTAGAATGTGTGGGTCAGCCCCAAGACTGTAGCTCAGTGGGAAGCTGCTGCTGGCCTGAGGCATCCTTGGCATTCTCACCTTCAAATTCCCAACACCTCCTGGGGCCCTGTGGGCCCTGGGCCACAAGCTCGTGGAGTTGCTCCAAATTCCTCCCAGTTCCCTCCTCCTCTTCTGCCCATCTCTGGACTCAGGACTCCCCATCCCCTTCCCATGTGGCCCCCCCCTACCCTGGACTGCCCCACTCTTCTCCCTGTCCCCCACTTTGCTGGCCCACATGGAGTGTGAGCAATGGAACAAAAAACAAGAAATGTCTGGGATCATGGGCTGAGATAGTCATTTACGTGTATTCTCAACCCAAACCAGAATCAGGGGTGAGGGGTAGTTTTAGCCTTGGTGCAGTCAAAGCTTTGTCATCTCGCCTGACTGGTGAGTGGGAGGTGTCGGATAGACGGGGCAGGGAGAGGGCTGCCCAGCAAGGGGCATGGGAGAACCACACAGAGGCTTTTGGACTGGTCCCCCAGTGGCCCTTGAGGGTGGGAGAAGACATTTGACTTATCAGGTTAGGAAATAACCTGTATGAGTTAGAGCGCTTGCTCATTATCTTAGCAGAGCCGGAGAGGAGGGTCTAGAGTGGGGAAGGGGAGCAATCCATAGTTTGGGGTGGAGGAGGGGCTTCAGACTTTCCCATTTCTGGAGGCTTGCAGATGATAACGGGCCCAGATAACAAAGCTTCTATTATGTAGTCTTGGTGCAGTGAAAAGTATTCTCTCCCACTGCTTCTCCTTTCCTCTAAAGGCTTTAATTATGAGATGGAACTATGAGGCTGAGAGAGTAGAATTATACTTGGGCTGAGCAGAGAGATGGGGCCATTCTAATGAAGGCCTATCTGAATCTCCCCATCTCCTCCCAGGTCCCTGGCAGGCAAGCAGGGACCTCGGCAGGCGGGGACAGCCTCTTGCTTTTTCTTTCGCCCAACTATTTGCGCTAAGCAATGTTTCCCATGAAACAGCTATATTTTGGAAGCACTAGGGTTTTTCATACTTACTTTGTAACAACAGTTTCTATTTCTTTACCAATTGTACATAGGCCTGAAAACAGAAACCATGGGCTTTGGATAAGGTTAACCCATGATGTGGAGATTTGAAATGTTCAAATCTGCTTATTCGTCAAGATTGTGAGTCCAGTGTCCCCACCCTAATCCTTTCGGCTTTAAGGGTCTGTAATGGAACATGCAGTGAAGTGAGTTGAAGGAAATCGGTTACTGAAGAAGAAACCTTTGGATGTGGGGGGAGAAGGGGAGAGAGAGAGAGAGAGAGAGAGCACAAGTGCAAACCTAGGCTCTTGGGTGTCTCTGGTGCAATAATCCAGCAGCCAGTGAAAGGTATGTAGTGCTGTGGCAACTCTTTGAGGTTTATGTTTTCCCCTCAAAATGCGCTATTTGTTTTTGTGTAACAAGCCCTGTGAAAAGGAAACCTTGCCCCTTTCTCCTCGAGGAAAACTGAAGATGGTTCAATTCTATAAATGCTTTTCTCTCATTTCCCTCAGCTCCAACCCCCAGCCCAGAGTACCCACAGCACACTAACGACTATGGCAAGAACCAGTAATTAGTCGGAGACCGTTTATTTTCCCTTGCCCTACTCCCTCCACACCCAAGACCGTTTGCCTAGTTATTGCTGAGCTGGCCAGTAATCAATCAATCAGTCACGCAGTGCTGCTTACTGAGGGCTTACTGTGTGCAGAGTCCTGTACTAAGCACTTGGGAGAGCACAGAAGAGATGGTTGTCCTTGAGGGACTTACAATCGATTGGGAAATTTGGTCTACTTGTTTTGTCCAGCCCTGTGGTTTTCTCCATTTTCTAGAATTCTTAAAACGTCAGCAGAGATGGTTAAGGTGTGTCCCCCTTGAGAGTGGAAGGAGGGCAAGAGGCACAGCCAAGGAGTCCCAGATGCCTTGCCTGCACAAAAGAGCAATGGAATGAGACAGAACCTCTCAGAGTCCATCTTTTCCAGACAGGTCACCAGAGGCTGGGGACTCAGGGCCAGATGGGTCGAAGAGGATTGGGGAAAAGAGACAACCGTTTTGTCTAATGTGTCGTCAGAAATGGGAACTAGCATGTCGTCTATACAGCATAAACCATTCCTAGTGGCGAACGTTGAAAGCTCTATCTAGCGATGTTTTGCATTCCAGTTTGAATAGTTTGTATTGAAATTTGATTCCTATGTGGTGTACCCTTTGGTGTGGAAAAGAGGAAAAAAAGAAAAAAAATCGATGGTGTTTTTACTTTGAAAATTTTCAGGGCACGGGGCATGTGGTTCAGTTTGCTGTAATATTATATTCTGTATATATGATTTCATGTAAATAAATGAAAATCTATATTCAGAGTTATATTTTAATTTTTATTCTAAATGAAATAAATCCCTTTTTACTTGAAGACTTGTAAGCCACATTGTTAATAAAGTGATGATAAATGCTGTTATTATCTCCTGGGTTTTGATTGAGTTAATGATGACCAACTATGACAGCAATACTGTAGCAAGAATTTTTGGAGTCCGTTGTTTCCTCACTGGGCTGTGCTTTGTGACCTTTTCCAAGTTACTTAAACTCTCTCAGCATAATGATAATAATAATAATAACAATAATGGCAGTTGTGGTATTCGTTTAGTGCAGTGCTTGGCACATAGTAAGCACTTAGCACTGGGCTAGATATAAGATAATCAGGATCTACATGGGGTTCACATTCTAAGTAGGAAGAAGTACAGGTATTGATTTCCCATTCTGCAGATGAGAACTAAGGCACAGCAAAGTTACGTGGCTTGCCCAAGGTCACACAGCATATTCATGGCAGAGCTGGAATTAGAATCCAGGTCCTCTGACTCCCAGGGCCCATGCTCTTTTCCATCAGGCCATGCTGCTAATTTGCCCCAAACTGTGGTATTCAAGTTCGATGGTGATGGGAAATAAGGACTGTATATGTGAGAATTTGGGCCCGAAACAGCTTGGCGTAGTGGAAAGATCATGGGCTGGGGAATTAGAGAACCTGGGTTCTAATCCTGACCCTGCCACTTCCCTGCTGGGTGACCTTGGATAAGTCATGTAACTTGTCTGGGCCTCAGTGTGCTCATCTGAAGAACGGGATAAAGTACTCATTCTCCCTTTGTCTCAAAATATGAGCCCCACATGGGACTGAGATTTGTATCCTATCTGCTTCTATGGTATCTTCCCCAGGGCTTAGTACAATGCTTGGCACAGAGTAAGCACTTAAACAAATGCCTCAATTAGTGATACTATTATTACTATTAGATGGTTAGCAGATTCCCCATCTACACATCTACCAAATCGCACTTGCCTTCCATGACTAGAATGAGCTGTCTTCACAGCCTAAATTTACCAGATCATTGCTCGCCTTCTGCTCTACTCTGTGCCAGGCAGCACTGCGAAAAGAGGAGACCTAGGGGGAAGGAAGGAAAGTCTTCCCTTTCCAGGTGCTGCCAAGGCCCAGAGAGAAGCTATGCTTACTCAGTAAGTGGTCCAAGGACCCACGTCAAAGGGGCCGCTTACACACACGCAGTCCTTCGGTGAATTGTTCGAAAAGACAGGACATTTTGTCAGCGAGGAGAAAATACAGCTGCAAATAATAAATGGGCTGTGGAGATTTACAAGGAAATAATTCCATCAAGGGGTTTTTTATGACGTCCACAGCAGCTTGAGATGGAATTCGTTCTGCACAACTCATTACAGCTCATTTTTTGTTCTGAGCTCCAGTGTCCAGAAAACTCATGTAACTGACACGTCTAAATGGTGAAAAAAAAAATTCCAACCACCGCCATCCATCATCCTGAGGTCAGATCGATGCCTGACGCTTTTTTCTGGAGCATGGTTGGTGATACAGTTACTGCCACCACCTACATGTGATCTATGGAACTGTGACTGGGCTAAGGGGATATGTATGTGAATATGCCCATGAGAAAATCATTCCAAGAGGTTTAGGCTGTCTTGGAAAGTCTCTGGGTGATCGGGGCCCTGAGAGGTTTTATGAGAATGCTGGGACTCAGAGATCAATGAATCCACTGATAGGCACTGCAGCTTGTTGCTGGACATCAAGGTTCGACAGTCTCAAAACAGATGTCTTCCCACCAACCCCCCAAAAAAATTCCAGTAGCCCAACACTGCTCTCCAGGTTTCTGAACACATTGTTGGAGATGGCACAGAATAATAATAATGACAATTGTGGCATTTGTTAAGTTCTTCAATGTGCAGACACTGTACTAAACACTAGGGTAGATACAAGATAATCAGGTAGGACACAGCCCCTGTGCCACAGGGGGCTCACAGTCTAAGTAGGAGAGGGTAAGACTCCATCTCCATTTTACAGCTATGGAAACAGAGGCACAAATGACTTCCCCAAGATTGTACAGCAGGCAAAGGTTGGGATTAACCAGGTCCTCACTAGGCCATGCTCCTTCTCAGAGTGTTGAGACCAAACAAAAACTACTCTGCACTATTCATGTGGTGCAAAAAAACCCCTCTGCCCTCAAGGAGTTTAAGCTACTGTAGGGGAGAAGAGGAATCATAAGTGCATACCCAGTAAAGGAGCATACTAACAGGCAGAAAATAACAAGCCCAGGTAGAGAGAAACAGAGAGGAGCACCCATAAGATGGCAGAGTTGGCTGAGGCGATGGTATGATCAGGAGAGGTGGACTTGAGTGGCGCAATGAGGATATCCCTCAGACTAGATTAGTTCTGGGGTGAGAAAAGAAATTCAGGAGAGCCTGACAAGAGGGAAGAGAGAGCAGGGGTCCGGATTGGGATCAGGAGGGGAGCAAGAACTGCCAGTGAAGGGAATGGCAGGAGAGGGAGTGGACCACGTTGGAAGTGGAAGCCACAGACTTCTGAAGAGAAGAGTTGCCTAGAGTCACCTATACAGCGAGTCGAGGATTCTGATCGTCTCCCAGTTCCAGCCTAGAGTACCCACAGCACACTAACATGGGGATTAAGACTGTGAGCCCCCCGTGGGACAACCTGATCACCTTGTAACCTCCCCAGCACTTAGAACAGTGCTTTACACATAGTAAGCACTTAATAAATGCCATCATTATTATTATTAGGGCAAGAACCAGTAATTAGTCGGGGTCCCCCCTTGCGGCTTTCCCACAGCACACCAAAGCAACGCAGACCAGCTTGACCTGCCGCCTACGACCCAGCAGGCTTTGGGCCCAGAGGAAGGCACTTCATTTTTCAGACGGTCTGTGGTGTTCTCAAGGGTGGGGGCTATTCAGTTCGACAGGGACGGGGAACATCCAAGAGGTAGTCAGGGGAAGAATCGGTGAAATGGCTGGTATCGCTATGGGGCCATTATACAATGGGTATGTTTGTTTATCACACTGCTGGTGATTGATCAGGGGAAGCTACTCTTATTTGCATAGTTTCCTTATCGCTTTTGTGCGGTGCTTATATTTTTTCCCATGTTATGGATTATAAATGTGACAGAAAGTTGGGCAAATTACAGTCTTTGGAGCATTAATTGTCTGTTTCGAAGAGATTAATTATACAGTAGTTCATACACCCACAGACTGGTATTAGCACAACAGAAATTATTTCCCAGCATCTCTTGATGAAAGCCCTGCTCAGTCTGAGCTGAGTATAAACAGAGGCGAAGTGGTGGGGGGGGGGGGGGGGGAGGGGAGAGGGAAAGACAGGGAGCAAAGGTAGGGAGAGAGGGTGGTGGGGAGGTAAAAGGAAGGAGGGGAAGCCTGGAGGGGGAGAAAGGGAGAGAGACCAGACCAGAAGGGAAAATGGTTTTAACTAAAATTTTGCTCTTGTGCACTGTCCACAAAAATAGTCCATAACCCGCCCATATAGATATTAACCCCTCTTTGGCCAGGGACCACCTCAAACCACCACCCTGACCCTCAGTACAGTGCTTTGCATCCTGGAAGGCTGAAATAAGTGTCATTACCCCTCCTCCTCCTCCATCTGAAGTAACAGCTGGTTCAACTTGGGACCCTTCTCTTTTATCCTCTCCGGCAGCTGCCTCGAAGGTTTACAGCAGATTTGGGAATAGGAGGCTGCTCCTTTTCTCAGAACTGACTGCCTGCCTGGCCCCAGTGGCATAGCTAGACCCATTCACAAAAAGAACTCAGAATCCCTTTTTCCCCCGTTTATGTCTACCCACCTTCCCAAAGAGCCTAACGCAGTGCTCGGGACCCACAAGGTGCTTATTAAAAATGGTGACTAGTAGTAGTAGTAGAAACAGGGTATTTATTAAGGTCTGACTAGGTGCCAAGCCCTCTGCTAAGGGCTAAGGTAGATATGAGTTCATCAGATTGGATACAGTCCATGGAGCTTACAATCTAAGCACAAGTATCTTAGCTCCATTTTACAGATAAGGAAACTGAGGCCCTGAGAGGGTGGCTCTCTCAAGGTCACAAAGGAGGCCAATGGCAGTGCTGGGACTTGACCTCCCCATGCAGTAGGCCATGCTGCCTCCTAGTAACAGTGAATATGGTTGATGTTGATGGAGGTTGTAGTGCAAGCGTTGATTTCACCAGTAAAATTGGCCTCAAAGGAGGTGAGGAGCATGGGCCTCGGAGTCAAAGGATCTGGCTTCTAATTCTGCTCACCACTTGCCTGCTATAATAATAATAATAATAATGGCATTTGTTAAGCGCTTACTATGTGCCAAGCACTGTTCTAAGCACTGGGGTAGATACAAGGTAATCAGGTTGTCGCATATGGGGCTCACAGCCTTAATTCCCATTTTCCAGATGAGGTAACTGAGGCACAGATAATTTAAGTGACTTGCCCAAAGTCATACAGCAGACAAGAAGCCGAGGCAGGATTAGAACCCACGTCCTATGATTCCCAAGCCCGTGCCCTTTCCACTAAACCACGCTGTTATGCAACCCGGGGCAAGTCACTTAACTTCTCTTTGCCTCGGTCCCCTCCTCTGTACAATAGGGATTTCAATGCCTGTTCTCCCCCTCCCTTAGACTGTGAGCCCCATGTGGGACAGGGACTGTCTGATCTGATTCTATTGAATCTCTCCCAGTGGTTAGTATGTTATACCGTACTCTCCCAAGTGCTTAGTACAGTGCTTTGCACACAGTAAGTGCACAATAAATGCATCTGAATGATTGGACAGTCCCCAGTCTAACTAGGAGGGGGTAGGATTTAATCCTCATTTTACAGATGAGATAGCTGAGGCACAGAGAAGTGAAGTGACTTGCGCAAGGTCGCACAGCAGACATGTTGCAGAGCTGGGATTAGAACCCAGATCCTCTGACTCCCAGGCCTGTTCTCTTTCCTCTAGGCTACGTGAGAGAGCCTGGGCTTTGGAGTCGGAGGTCATGGGTTCAAATTCTGGCTCTGCCAACTGTCAGCTGTGTGACTTTGGGCAAGTCACTTCTCTGTGCCTCAGGTACCTCATCTGTAGAATGGGGATTGAAGCTGTGAGCCCCCGTGGGACAACCTGATCACCTTGTAACCTCCCCAGTGCTTAGAACAGTGCTTGGCACATAGTAAGCGCTTAATAAATGCCATCAATATTATTATTATAAGGTGGCTCCAGATGGGGAAAGACGGTGGGTCAAGGCAGTCCCCAGCACCAATGGGATCCAGCAGGGTCCAGTACATAGCATAGTGCTTGGCACACGGTAAGCATTGAATAAATACTACAAATACTATTAGTAGTAGTATTATATTACATGGTACATTCATGTAAGGTATTCATATTAATGTCTATCTCCCCCACTAGACTGAAAGCTCATTATGGACAGGGAACATGTCTGCTCTATCTGTTGTACCGTACTCTCCCAAGCACTTAGTACTGTGCTCTACACATAGTGAGCACTCAATAAATACGACATTGTCATTCCAGCAGCCGGGTGACAGTTAATGTATTTTCTAGAGGTCCTATTTTATGGGAGGAAATCAAATTACTCCTCTTCAAGGGGGGCTGGGAGGGGCAGTGGAGTGAGGAGACAATCAAGACTGTATGATGCTGAGCTGGTATTCCAGTGAAGAGTAGCACACTCTTTTTCACTGAAACCCGGCCCTCAGAGACTCTTCTGGGGCTTGGGAACTCAAATTGTCTTATTAAATTGTGCAGAAACTGACACATTCCAAACAAATAGAGAATGTAATCATTGGAGAGTGCACAATAATCTGGCAGGATGGAAATTACAAATGATAATATTTCCCTCCAAGAGAATGAAATATGCAAGAGAACAATTTATGATAGAGGCTGTGTAATCCCTGGGTGACTATGTTTTTAATGGTATTTGTTAAGCACTTAGTATGTGCCCCACACGGTACTAAGGACTGGTATAGATACAAGAAAATCGAGTTGCACATAGTCCCTGTCCCGCACAGGGCTCAGAGTCTTCATCTCCATTTTACAGATGAGGTAACTGAGGCACAGAGAATTTAAGTAACTTGCCCAAGGTCACACAGCAGAGAAGTGGCAGAGCCAGGATTAGAACCTAGGTCCTCTGACTCCCAAACCCGTGTTCTTTCCACTAGGCCATGTTGTACTCTTAGTTAACAAGGTATTCTACCACACTTGCGTCCTTCCCAGTTAATAATAATTGCAAAACATTAAGTTGGAGATAATTATAAAATTCCTCATAAAGTTCAACAGCTAATATCAAAATGAACTAGCTCCTGGCAGCATTAATCTTTCAGAGAGACTGAGCTGGCTTACTGACATGCCTAGAAAATTCCTTGATTTTTTGCTCTCTACCAAGATCCTGCAAGTGGGTATTTTCGATTCAGCACACTACCGTACAGAGTCGACAGGAAGACAATATTTTCTACCCATTTATTCAATCTTCCATCTTTCCTTTTGCTTGCTGTGGGCAACTGTATCCCTATTTTATTCTCCCTCTCCCCCTAACTGTAAATAAAGGGGTCTGCCCCAGTATCAGCTCTGTAGCCCCAAGGGGTTGAACCCCAAAGAACAGGAAAGCATGGTGGTAATAATAATCGTGGTACTTGTTAAGGGCTTGCTCTGTGCCAAGCACTGTACTAAGCACTGGGGTAGATATAAGATAATCAGGCCAAACACAATCCCTGTCCTACATGGGGCTCGCAGCCTAAGAGGGTGAAAGGGTACTGAATCCCCCTTATATAGATGAGGAAACTGTGGTCCAGAGAAGTCAAGTGACTTTCCCAAGGTTACACAGCAGGCAGAGCTGAGATTAAAATCTAGATCCTCTGACTCCCAAGCCTGTGTACTTCCCACTAGGCCATACTGCTTTTCCAGTTCCTGTCCCACCCAGGGCTCACAATCTACAATAGTAATAATAGCAATAATAACAGCTTTATTTGTTTCTAACAGCACTGCAAAGATTGCAAGGACTTTCAATCGTATTTATTGAGTGCTCACTCTGTGCAGAGCACTGTACTGTGCATAAAGGAGAGTACAATATAACATATTTCCAGCCCTCAAACAATATAACATATTTCCAGCCCTCAAGGAAGGATCTTCCTTTCCACCATGCCTTAGGGTTCAACACCTCCCTTGGTCTTAACAACAAATTTCCCAATCTGTTTTCTCCCAATGCTCCTTTCCCTCGTCATTGCCTGGATCCAGCTGTCCCGGAAACACCCAGAGAGTTTCTTGTTGCCTAAGAAGTAGTGATAAAAACTACTGGGGATTTCCTCCCCACTCTGAAACAGGCGGGCACATTTGATTTTGGAAAACACAAATACTGTTCTATTGTACTCTCCCAAGCACTTAATACAATGCTCTGCACACACTAAATGCTCAATAAATACAATTGATGGATTCTCTGAAGCTCCAGGACATCTTAGGCTGGATGTGAAACTCAGAACCTCTGGGGATTTCATCCCAGCAGCTTTACTCTCTCACCAGTGTTGATCTTCCAGGCCTCAGTTTGGGGGACTTTTAAAGGTTCAGTGATGTTCTGTGCAGCAGAACCTCAGCATCTAGACTAGAAGCTCCTTGTGGACAGAGAACGTGCCTCCCCACTCTGGTTTACTGGACCCTCCACACAGTGAGAGCTCAATATGATTGATTGACTGATTCAAGCTGTAACTCTTCTACAAATGGGACATTTGAGCCTCGGCGGGTCCTTTCTCTGAGGATCCAAACTAAACGCACCCCTTGCTCCAATACCTGAGCTCGGCCAACACGTCAGACTTGGCACACACCTTTAACTTTAACAGCCAGCCATTCTTCCCTTCCTCCCTCTCTCTTTATGAATCTCAGTTAAGTGGAGTTTGCAGAAAAGACACTCGCTCTGCATAGCTGCTATTTTATTGAATCAATTCTATTTTTTTATGAGACTCTGCCCTTTTGTGCACAGTACTGGCGATGTTTAATCCTTTACTGGGTGTTTATAGAGCCATTATCCTCTATCTAACTGTGGCAACATGGTCGGCTGGTGACCAGAAAAGTCTGCAGGTGCATCAGGAGTTTCTGGGCAGTCAACATCTAGTGGCAGGTGACCCTCTGCCCCTCCTGCTCCCGTTCACCTTACATCCTCACCTCCATCCGGCCCTGGCAGAGATCAGAGCAGCTACAATCAGTCTGGTGGCTCTTGGGGGATATGCTTCAGGCCGGTTCCAAAATCCTATACGGGCTCAGGGGGCAGGGTGTCCCATGGAGCCCTGTTCCAGCCACGACTTTCACCTTTTTGGAAGGACGGTAATGACTGAAATTGCTATCAACATTTCCAGCTGAAAGACTGCAAGTTGGAAATTGGATTTCCCCCTTTCTCCTCGTTAATGAGCTCTTTACTCAAGGTGCCAATGCCCTGCAGTGGAAAATGAGAACGGTCAATTGTTTTCTGTGTTTTACACCCTCTGATGCTCACACCTTAGCTTGAGCCCTACCCCTGCTGCCAGGAACACTTTGAAACTCCTTTGCATTATCCTCAGCCCTCCCATATTTTTGTTCGTTCCACTATATGCTATTTTGACTACACCATTTATGAGTATTTTTATGTCAGCCTCCTCCTTTAGAGCATAAGCTCCTTGTGGGAAGGGATTGCATCAATTCTTGATTTTGTTCTTCCCAAGGGATGGATGGTTATCTCTCCAGCAGAAAGCCAGTGCACTGCTGGCCATGCTGAATAAAACTGTTCCAGGCTGAGGTGAGAATCCTCCTTGCTACCTGAGTTCCCACTAAGAAATCTCTGTTTTTATTTATGAAACTCACTTTTGATCCATATTTTTGTTGAACCCGGTTTAGGCTACCGCAGAGGCGTGGGTTCTGTGGAAATGATGTTTCTCGTTTGAGGGCACTGAGGTACAAAGAAATTAAGTGACTTGCCAGAGGTCACACAGCAGGCAAGTAGCTGAGCCGGAATTGAACCCAGGTCTCCTGACTCCCAGTCCTAGACTTATCATAGTACGCTACACTGCTTCTTTACTTCTTTTAACTCTCATCTCACAAGGGGTCTAGTTTTGCCCTGACCATCATACATGTAAATTGTATGCTGGGCTCCCAGAGCTCACTTCAAATAAAGTTCAGTACATCGGAACCTTAAAGGATGTTCCCGAAGCTGTGGTGGCCGGGGCAGAGAAAGGAAGTGTCAGAGCTAAAGCCAGGGAGTTACATTAGATTCAGGGGACCGTCAAACTGATGCATGCTGAGCTTCTGGTTTGGCAGAGACAACAGTGAAAATTTTTTTATGAGTACATATGTTAACATTGAATTGTATAAATCATAATCTTTCATTATTGGTACATATTTACATTGCTTTTTGACCACAGAAGTGAATAAATAGTGTTGCCTATATTTGTTGTGTTAGCTATCACTTTTTCATATGTTTATATTGTTTTGGGGTCACATTAATAGTGCTTTACACTATTTCCTCGGAGAAATTCTACTTTGTTCACCACTCCATCTGCCCATATTGAAATTACACTCTATCCTCAGATTTTCCTACAAGCAGGGGATGCAAAAGGAAGAAAATCCAACTCAAAGGGCACGAAGTGAGCATTGGAGAGCTAAAGAAAAGACACCTTTGAGCACCAGGAGTAGCAAAATCTTCTCTAAGAAATCAGTGAAACTCTCTCCCATAACATATTTTAGAACTCCTTAGACCCAAGGAGGCAGGACTGAGGCATGAACCTTTAAAAGCAAACTATATTGGCCATATTCCCTTTATCATCCTCAAAGAACCAGATCAGGCCCTTTAAGGAAGAGTGAATAAGTAAATAAATCAATATAATAACACAGTGCTTAGTTAGGTTTTGATGATTCCTTTATGTTTCCTAACATAAGCCCTGGCTTATAAATTGTATTTTTCTAAGTGCTGGGTTTTTAAAGCCAGCTTTGCTAAAGACATGATACCAAGGTGTCCTGTCACAAGAGCTGGGGTGGACTTATGCATTTATATGGCTGCTTTGTACCTAGAGTGCCTTATAATACTTCTAAGCAAGTGCCCCAGAGGCCCCCAGAGGAATGCTAACCTCAGGCCACTAAGCCAGCGATAGTTTCAGCATCTCTTGGCCAGTCTGGGGAGAAAGCAGGGATTGAGATGAGCCAGTGCTGCTGCCGTTCCCTGGACCAAAAGGGCTGGCTGTGCCCCAGAGCAGAGCCCGACCCGCACAGGCAAGGAGCAAGCCAGGGCTGAGGTTTGTCCAGAAAAGACTCGAGTCTCAGCGATCGGGCACTGCACTTCAGAAAAACCCAGGATTTGGGACTCTCGGATCAGCCCTCCTCACTGTCTAAGCCTGAGAGACAATAAATTGGATCTAAGATTTACTTCCTCTCCCACCACAGCCCAGCAAACACACTTTGCTCCTCCAATGCCAACCGGCTCACAGCAGCTCACTCTCATCTCCCTCATTTTTGACCCCTTGCTCTCGCCTTCCCTCCAGCCTGGAACTCCTGCCCACTGTACAACCAACAGACCGCCACTCTTCCCATCTTCAAAGCCCTATTAAAAATCACATCTCCTCCAGGAAGCCTTCCTTGACTAATCCCTCATCTCCCCACCCTGTTTTCCCTCCCTCCTATGACATCTAGGCACTTAAATCCATAGGCCCTAAGCACTTAGGTATCCACCACCCCTACCACCCCAACAGCCTCCATATCCCTATGTCCTGGTTGCCTCCCCTATCTGTGATTTATTTTACTGTCTGTCTCCCCTGCTAGATTTCATACTCCCTGAGGGAAAAGATCAATCACTCAATCAATCCTATTTATTGAGCACTATGCCATGTGCACAGCACTGTGCTAAGTGTATAGGAGAGTACAATATAACAGTATAACAGAAACAATTTCTGCCCAGAACATGTCAACTTTCTATACTGCACTTGCTGCAATGCTCTGCACAAACTGATCAGAAACATGGATGATCTCCATTCACAATGGTAATCATGCTTCTTCAGTCAGGGGCAGATTTGGGCCAACTAATTTCCACACCAATTCTAATTTCATTAAGACTATTCTTTGTACAACTTCCGGGAAGATCCGAGTACACAATTTCACTACTGCTCCTTTCCGCATTATTACATTGGGCTCCTTAGGAAAAGAAACATCAAATAGAAATAGAGTCCCCACACAGAGAGCTATTGAGTGGTAGATATTATCAAACAAACATTTGTACTGGACTCCCTAATAGCATTATTCAGTACATTACAGAACCTTCCCTAGCACATCAGTCTTTACATTAACATTGCCATTTATTTTTAATGGAAAATTCGAGGGAACATCAGAGCTTTGGCTGCTGTTTCTTCGCTTGAAATGAGATTTCTCTTCAAATAAATATTCTTTCTCTATGTGTCTCTAATTCATATTCCTTCTCTCTCTGGGCCTCCCTCCTAAGTTTGTTTCTTTTCTGCTTCTGCATATTGAGGCATCTGGCTACAGAATAAACACACAGCTCACAGGAATCTTCTGATTTGGTTTCCTCTGGAATTTCACTCAGACATTGAATTTGGCACTACCGTTAAGGTGTGGGTGCAAAGACACGCTCTCTACTCTCACACTGAAATCCAGGCATATTTCTCTTTCTGAAATGTTGACCCAGAGCAAGCTGGACTCTTCCTCTTCCCTCTGCAAGTCCCAATGAAAGCTCTTCTTTCAATAAGGGTAGATAAATTGTCCCTTGTGCGTAGGAAGAATATGATTTGGAGAGCTTGGAGAGCTTCCCAGGCCTCACCACACAGCGCTCCGAAAACCAAGTTAGTGGGCAGGATTCAGCATCACCCCAAAGTGAGATGAGAAAGCCCCAAGGCTGGAGAAAACCCTTCTCTGGGGGCTGGATCACTTGGCCCTCAGTCAGAGCGCTACCCAGCAGACCACACTGCCACCCTGGCCCTCCCTCTGAACAGAGCCAAAATCCCAAAAGGCTACTCTCTCTTTTGCCACATGTCACCAAAGCCCAGTTGTAGCCTGTTTTCTATTAAAAATGGCCCAAAGAGATGAGGGGCCATACAATCTCCCTGGAGCAGGGCAGGCAAACATTCAAGCGGTCAGGAAATGGTCTACTTAGAGGTCCATGTCGCATAGTTTTCCGGCATGTGGGTTCAAATTTGAGTTTTTCCATTTTTTTCACCTCCATCTTTGGGATTGTATGCTGTTTGAGGGCAGGAAATGTGCCTAATTCATGTCCTTGTTTTCCCCACCCCTCTGGTCAGTACAGTGGGTGCTCAGTAAGCAATCAGATCACTGATGTTCTGGCCCTTCCTAGGAAGAAGGAGCAGCTGCTTAACATCAAGAGTGCCATTAGCACTTGGGGCCACAGATAAGTCTTGCTAGGCTGAGAAATGGAATTTACTGAGAACCAGTGTAGGCTAGTGAAAAGAGCAAGGGTTTGGGAGTCAAAGGACCTGTGCTCTAATCCCTGCTCTGCTATTTACTGGCTGTGTGACTTGGGCAAATCTCTTAACTTCTCTGAGCCTCAGTTCCCTCATCTACAAAATGGAGATTCAATACTTGTTCTCTCTGCTACTTAGACTGTGAGCTCCCCTCTAGACTGTAAGCTCATTGAGGTCGCTGCCCACAACAAGCTTGCACTCTAGAGGGATGAGCTTGCACTGGCTAGTTCATATCTCAGTTTTTAGGAAATAATAATAATAATAATAGTGGTATTTGTTAAGTGTTTAGTATGTGCCAAGCACTATTCTAAGCGCTGGGGTAGATACAAGGTAGTCTGTCTCACGTGGAGCTCACAATCTTAACCCCCATTTTCCAGATGAGGTAACTGAGGCGCACAGAAGTGAAGTAACTTGCCCAAGGTCACACAGCAGACATGTGGCAAAGCCAGCATTAGAACCCATAACCTTCTGACTCCCAGGACCATGCTCTATCCACTATGCCAAAATATTATGAAGTGATATTGGAAATTCATTTGCTTCCACTCCTTAACTAATGTTAAATCTTTAATGCTAATACATATTAATGTCATATACATATTTAATGTTAATATACTGAGTTGACTTTTAGGTTTGAAGATGGAACCTCTGATGGCGAACTGCTCCAAGGACGCGGCAGTGACTGACGGGACGAAACAAGAGTCCGAGATCCCCTTCCAGCCTGTGCTCAGGAAAAGGCCGACTTTCACAGACTTGTTGCATTTACAGTGCTTTGCACATAGTAAGCGCTTAACAAATGCCATTATAGATTTGGTCTATAAAAATGAAAACCTAAAAGGATGCTGTCTGGGAAAGAATAGTACCTGAAGAGTTTTCTAAGAGTTAAAACTGTTTTTGTACAGAATTGTATGGATATTTTTATGGTAAAAGATCTTTAACAGCATTTCCTTCAACTAGGTGATTTTTCGTTTAGTCATTACCCAATGAGGAAACCTATGAGAAGCAGCATGGCTCAGTGGAAAAACCATGGGCTTTGGAGTCAGAGGTCATGGGTTCAAATCCCAGCTCTGCCAATTCTTAGCTGTGTGACTTTGGGCAAATCACTTAACTTCTCTGTGCCTCAGTTACCTCATCTGGAAAATGGGGATAAAGACTGTGAGCCCCCCGTGGGACAACCTGATCACCTTGTAACCACCCCAGCGCTTAGAACAGTGCTTTGCACATAGTAAGCGCTTAATAAATGTCATTATTATTATTATTATTATTACTACAAGTAGCATTTCAACTAATCAATCAAAGGTCTTTCTGTGTGCAGAGCACTGTACTAAGCACTTCAGAAAGTACAATATAACAGAGTTAGTAGATACGTTCCCTAACCATGAGGAACTCACAGTCTAGAACATTTGGTGTTAGTAGTTAATAATTGTAGTGGTAGTACCACTGCTCTCCCCACTTACACAGCCTTCCTAAAATCACATCTCCTCCAGGAAGCCTTTCCTGACTAAACCCTCATTTTTCCGTATTGTCTCTGCATTTGGATCTGTAAACTTTAAGCACTTAATAATCACCCCAGTCTCAAAGCACTTATGTACATATCCTTATACCCTGTCATTTCCCCTATCTGTAATGTATTTTGATGTCTGTCTCCCCCTTTAGACTGTAAGGTCCTTATGGGCAAGGGATGTGTCTATGAACTCTGTTGTACTGCACTCTCCCAAGTACTTAGAACAGTGTTCTGCCTACCATAAGCACTCAATAAATACCACTGATTGAAATGGTAATAATGGTAATTTGTGCCTACTCCCTGAATTTGATGTACTAAATGACTGAGATGGTTACAAGAAAGCAAAAGTCATGTTTCCTGCCCACACAGAGCTTACAGTCTCACGGGGAGAGAGAGACAGGGGAGAGAGAGACATCCACCTCCCGGTGGCCCTGTCTATTGTTTCAGTTTATACAGACACATCCCACCTCACCTTTGAGAAGTAGGTGAGAATAGCTGACCTCCACTTCACAGGTGACCAACAGACCACAAATGCCCTGAATGTGGTTCCGGGCCAAGCCAATGATGGGGATCTACATAAAGTGATAGCCTGGCTGGGGCAGGGGGGAGAGGAGTCTGGCACCTGCCGGACTAGGCAGTTAGCGAGGTCTTGGACACACTCTCCCTGGACCCTGACTGGGGAGTGGGATTCGAACTACTCTCCCACCCCTGGACTTTGGAGCTGTGGTGCCCCAAGATGGACAGTGTGACAAGGAGCGTCCATCCCATCCTTTCACAGTGTAAAACCCGAGGGCAATAGAACTGGGGTGCCCTGAAAGGGATTGGGGCTGTTGGAGGCTATCGGTCCCCACAGCTGCAGACTGTCAGAGTCCAGGGGGATCCTCTCAGAAAGAGGGTTCGGGGACCATACACCAGGTCCTTCCAGGTGAGTGGTTATTTGAGATGAGATCACTAGCATCCATGCCACAGAGTCCACCATCTCTCCAGAGTGCTAGAACTTCCAGCCTGGGGACAGTATATGCTGGCGGATGAGGAAAGGAGACTGCTGAGCAAAAAATAGCTTGCTCACAGATGACACTACCATCCAGGGGCCCTGTTTGCCACCGCTGTTTCCCCACCCTCTTCCAACCCTTTTGAGTCAGGCTTCCTTGTGCCCTTGGGCCATTACATCTGCCCACCCAGCTGACAGACATCCTTTTTCTCCTTGCCACCCCAGAGGCCAGCATCCCCAGCCGGACCAGACAGCCGGTCCCACCAGTTCTGAAGTGGTCACCTTGGCAACCAAGCTCCACCAGTTGGCCAGGGGGTCCAAGATGGAGACCAACTGCTTACCAAAAATCCTCTAGAAATGGGTGCTGTAGCGTTTGGAGTTACTCCTGATAAACCCAGTCCTTCCATAAGAAGCATTTTCCCATGGATTTTGGATAGAACACCATTAGAGGGAAGGTTTCACAGTCAGTTGTGGATGCAAACTATTGAAGACTGAGTTTTCCTTAATGCAGAGTTTTTCAGGAACAAAACTCCTAAGTTATAGAAGGAATGGAGGGTCTGTTATCAGAAGCAAATGTAGATTTGGATTTCTGACCCCAGACTATTGTCCTACAATGCTTCTTCATAAACAGAGATATGGCTCCTTCTGCAGGGATCCATATGCCATCCCCCTCAGCCCTTCTGGATTGGAGCCATAATCAAGCTGGAGGCCAGCTGTCAAGGTAAGTTACTGTCTCAGCTACACACCACTGGATTTCTGAGCAAACAAGAAGTTTGCTATGTTTCTCCCCCCTGAAAAGCATTCTGGGGAATTCTGCAGCAACCTTAAGACGGTAAGGGTCGTGGTATTTTATTTCCTCTCCTTTCTCCCTTGAGAATTGAGCAGAACCAGCCATTCCAAGCAGTGGTGGGCTCTGAGGCAGTCCCTCTGGGATGGTGCGGAAATGCAGGCTGCCCTCTCGGTCAAACAGCGAGCCTGCTGGGAAATCTCACAGAGCCAAACACCTCTGGGTCAATGCTCCATCTCACCTCAGCCCTGTTTTGTCCTTAAAAGCAACCTGGGGAAAATGGAGCTTTGGAGAGAATAAGCCCTCAGCTGCTCCCCGAGTCCCTTCAAGCTGGTTTCTCCATTCTCTCTTCCTCCCAGCCCCTCTCCGTCAGCAGAAGATTTCAGCCTTTTCCATGACCTTCTCTCCCATAAGGGAGATCAGAGTTCTGTTCCTTAATGGGACTCTGCCCCATTGGCTTGACCTGTGCTGAAAGGACCAGCAGTTAAGTAGTGAAGAGCTGGACTGGGAGAATGGTGGGGAAAGCCTGATTATAAACAGAGTGATCCTGCTCAGCCCTTGACAGATGGAGTCGATCACCAGAGAAGTTTTGAGGTCCTATTTACCCTGACTTTTTGGGGAATGGGAAGGGGTTGGAGAGGCCTGGGTGGGAGAGTGAATCTCACTGGCAGTCTGAAGTAGCTAACTCCCCAGAGGCACTGGGAACGATGGCCTCCGCAGCCTTTAGAACTGACAGGACCAAGGAGTTCCCAGGCCCCAAATGGTGGCTTTCTGGCTGGTTAGATCTCTGAATCCTGCCTCCTTCCAGGCCCCACCATCCCTAAAATCCCTACCCCTTTCCACCCCGGCATGTAAAATGAAAAGTTGACGATTATGGCACTCTGAAAGTGAGTCCCTCTGGGAAACTGCATGCTGCAAGGCAGAAACAGTTGGTATCAAAGGAGCTAAAGCAGAGGAACTACAAGCAAGGAGGGCATGACAGCCTCTTTAGAGATATAGTGAAAAGCCCATCATAGAAAGGAGTGCAGTTGTAGGCCTCAGAATAACAAGCACCTGTCCCATCAGCCTCTTGCGTGGTAATGGGGTGAGGCAAAGCTCATCTAGAAGAGAGGATTTGGGAAGATTGAGAGGGCAGAGGGCAGAAGGCACTGCCCATAAATACTACTGCCCCACAAAGACTGCTCTTTGAGGGCAGAAGGAGGTGGGTTGGCTGCCCACACCCTTGATCTTTCCAGCCACCCCCACCCACGTGGATAAAACCTCACAGTGGTGGCCTTGACCCCACAAACGAAGGGCAGTTTTTCTGGCCACTCGAGGCCAGCCTGCTTGGAAGCCCCGCCAGCTTTCTGAATGGAGAGCGTCACCTGACCCATCCCTTTCAGGCACAGTTCACAGAGCTAAGGTGACTTCTAAGACCAATCATGTTCACTGCATTGTCATGAGCGCTCCCTGCTCTCCAACAGCCCCTGCAACAGGCACACAGTGTGAACAGCCTCGGGCAATGTGTCCTGGAAACCAAACTGGTCAGAGACATGGGGAACCACCTGCAGAAATTAATGAAGCACTAGCAAAGCATGTTCTTCTTTCCTTCTGTTGGGGTAAAGCAGCCCAACCTCTCCCAAGCTGCTGCCTATGGATTACCTGGAAACTACAGCATCAAGTGGGAAGCCTGGCTTGGCTCTTAAAGCAGAGGTTTCTGGGATGCCAGAGCTTAGTTCAGTGCCTGGCACACAGTAAGTGCTTAGCATATAGCATGAATATTATGTCAGGAAATCTAGAAGCAGAATACAAAATGGGGGCATTTTGTAATCTTCATTCCTTCCAAGCCATCCTCCTAGCCACACCTTGCTCTCAACTCTCCAGCTTTTGTCCCCTTGCTTGGACCTCCCTACCTCCCCACATCAAACAGGCCACTGCTCTCTCTACAGTCAAAGGTCTCCAGAAATCCCACCCACTCCGATGAGGCTTCCCTGATTCGTTTCCCAGGTTCCTGAGCCATATCATTCCTTCAGCCAACTCAAGCACTTTAGGAACTTATTTATGCCCACCTCTGCACTCATGCACATAAATCCATGCACCACCATTTAATTTGACCATTCAAGTTGTAAATATTTTTATGTTTATCTCCCACAGAGTGAGCTGTTATGAGCAGGGAATGTGTCTGTTTGTTGTCGTATTGTTCTCTCAAGCGCTTATCACAGTGCTTTGCATACAGTAAACACTCAATAAATAATACTGAATGAATGAAAGGTTCTTGTGGGCAGGAAATACATCACTTCATTTTTCTGCACTTCCCAACTACCTTACTACAGTGCACTGCACCAAGTGGGGGCTCAATAAATACCACAACTACTATACTGCAGGAAGCAATACTGACAGCACAGCAAAAGACCACCTTAGGGTGTGTGAGGTATAAAGAATTACAGATTTGTGCCTGAGTCTTTTCTGTCACATCACAACATCGTTCACACACCTTTCCATACAGTCATTCTCAAACCCAAAGAGATGGTATGGATCTGCCTGTGTGTGACCGTTTTGACATACTCCCTTGAATTGTTTAGCACCCTTTTTTCCTAAAACTCTTTCACATCATTCTCCACTTTCTCCTCATTACCTGCTGGGGAAACGTAAGGAAACAGATAAACTATTATTATCCTTATTTAGGAGAAGCAGTGCAGGCTAGTGGAAAGAACATGGGCCTGGGAGTCACAGGACTTGGGTTCTAATCCTGGCTCTGTCACTTGCCTGTTGTGTGACTTTGGGCAAGCCACTTAAATTCTCTGTGCCTCAGTTCCCTCATCTGCAAAATGGGGATTCAATCTCTGTTCTCTCTCCTGCTTAGACTGTGAGCTCCATGTGGGACCTGATTAACTAGGATCTACCCCAGCACTTAGTACAGTGCTCAAGACAGTAAGCTCATTCATTCATTCAACTGTATTTATTGAGTGCTTACTGTGTGCTGAGCACTGTACTAAGCGCTTGGGAAGTACAAGTCAGCAACATACAGAGATGGTCCCTTCCCAACAATGGGCTCACAGTCTAGAAGGGGGAGACAGACAACAAAACAAAACATGTAGACAGGTGTCAAAATCGTCAGAACAAATAGAATTAAAGCTAGATGCACATCATTAACAAAATAAATAGAATAGTAAATATGTACAAGTAAAATAGAGTAATAAATCTGTACAAATACTTGTATATAATATACAAACTTGTATATTATACAAGCGCTGTGGGGAGGGGAAGGAGGTAGAGTGAGGGGGATGGGGAGGAGATGAGGAAAATGGGGGCTCAGTCTGGGAAGGCCTCCTAGAGGAGGTGAGCTCTCAGTAGGGCTTTGAAGGGATGAAGAGAGCTAGCTTGGCAGATGTGTGGAGGGAGGGCATTCCAGGCCAGGGGAAGGACGTGGGCCGGGGGTCGACGGCGGGACAGGCGAGAACGAGGTACACTGAGGAGGTTAGCAGCAGAGGAGTGGAGGGTGCGGGCTGGGCTGTAGAAGAAGAGAAGGAAGGCGAGGTGATGGAGAGCCTTGAAGCTGAGAGTAGGGAGTTTTTGCTTGATTCTAGGTTGACAGGCAGCCACTGGAGCTTTTTGAGGAGGGGAGTAATACGCCCAGAGCGTTTCTGCAAAAAGATAATCCGGGCAGCAGAGTGAAGTATAGACTGAAGTGAGGAGAGACAGGAGGACGAGAGATCAGAGAGGAGGCTGATGCAGTAATCCAGTTGGGATAGGATGAGAGATTGAACCAGCAATCCTGATCCTCTAGATCCTCTAGACTGTAAAATCATTGTGGGCAGGGAATGTGCCAACCAACTCTGTTATACTGTACTCTCCCAAGCTTTGCAATATCCCTCTAGACTGTAAGCTCATTGTGGGCAGGGAATGTGTCTGTTTATTGTTATATTATACTCTCCCAAGTTCTTAGTACAGTGCTCTGCACACAGTAAGCTCTCAATAGATACCACTGTTTGACACATAACAACTATTTAACACCATTATTATTTTTTTTTACAGAAGCAGAAACTGTAGCACAGAAAGGTTAGTGACGTGTTTATAGTCCAGCTTTCCAGACTCCCGGGCCCAAGCTCTTTCCACCAGTCCATGATCCTTCCCAACTGCTGTGTGAGAAACAAGTTGCTCCGGAGAACCAGCCTTCCAACATGGATTCTCTTTCTGAGGGGTGAGAACCGATAGTCAGTATTATCTCCGTTATTGGCAATAAACATTATTCCTGACTATAAGCGTGCCTGGTCCTGCCCAATAAATAAAACAGAATCCAAACAGTGGTGTGTCCTTGTCCTGAAGAATTTATGCTGCCCTCTGATCCTGCCCAAGCTACAAACTTGGCAGCCAACAAACCCTTTCCTCAAGGCATCTTGTAATGCGCACAGTGTTTCTGGGAAAAAAGCAATCTCACAAGTGCCTGGTACACCCAGAACATTAATCTGTATTGTTTGCCACGAGCCACTTGATAACCGAGATAAGGTTCTGCTGTTTTGATTGTACTTAATCCTTTGTGGAACTAACTGCATTACAGCACACCTGTTTGCCATATTTCCCCAGCTCCTTCCTCACCTAGCGGGACTGGTCCTGGAGGGAGCTGGATAGTAAGGGCCACTGGCAAGCCCATTTTCCAATTGGAGAAACCGAGATGTGAAATGACAATAGTAATAATGGCATTTATTAAGCACTTACTATGTGCCAAGCACTGTTCTACATTCTGGGGTAGATACAAGGTTATCAGGTTGTCCCACCTGGGGCTTACAGTCTTAATCCCTATTTTACAGATGAGGTAACTGAGGCACTGAGAAATGAAGTGACTTGCCCAAAGACACACAGCTGACAAGTGGTGGAGCCAGGATTAGAACCCATGACCTCTGACTCCTAAACCCGTGCTCTTTCCACTAAGCCACGCTGCTTCTCTAATAATGATAATCAGGGTATTTGTTAGGCACTTACTATGTGCCCAGCAGTGTACTAAGCGCTGGGGTGGATACAAGCAAATCAGATTGGACATAGTCCCAGTCCACATGGGGCTCACAGTCTCAATCCCCATTTTGCAGATTAGGTAACTGAGGCACAAAGAAGTGAAGTGACTTGCCAAGGTCACACAGCAGACAAGTGGAAGACCGGGATTAGAACCCATGACCTTCTGACTCCCAGGCCCGTACTCTATGCCATGAGTCCTGGGCCACAAGCCAGATCAGATAGAAGCAGTGTGGCCTAGTGAAAGGAGCACAGACCTGTGAGTCAGACAACCTGAGTGCTTATCCTGGCTCTGCCACTTGTCTGTTGTGCAACCTTGGGCAAGTCATTTCACTTCTCTGAGCCTCATTTCCCTCATCTGCAGAACGGGGATTCATACCTGTTCTCCCTCCTATTCAGACTGTGAGTCTTATGTGGGGCCTGATTATCTTCTATCTACCCCAGCACTTAGCACAGTGCTTGGCTCATAGTAAGCACTTAACAAATATCACAATTATTATCACTATTATCATTATTCTTATTATAAGAAACTCCAGGACCTCTAATCCCCCGGTTTCTCACCCTGTACTAACTACTGACCACAGGGGAGGAGGCCAGATTTTTACTGAAAAGCAGAGGGCTGGAACACTATCCTAAGCATGTGTGCCTTTCTCTTTCCCCTTGGGGACCAAGGAAATAGGAGATGCTGGGTGAAGAAATGTGTGCGATCCAGGGCATTCTGAGGCAATTGTACTGCAAGACCCAGAATACTGCAAAAGCAGATACCGAGCATGCTCCAAGCCTGGGCAGAAAAGATTAGGACTCTTCAATCCGGAAACACATAGGCTAAGAGGCGCATGACTGACATAATACACAAAACCATGAAGGGTGTGGACAAAGCAAACTCAGAATTGTTCACCAAATCCCACGCCACCAGAGCGAGGGAGGTGAAGCTTGAAGGTGACAGGTTCAAAATACTACAGCTACTTCTAATAAAGAGGAAGTCCTTACTTTGCCAGGTATGGGGGTAGATACAAGATAATCAGATTGGACACCTTCCCTGTCTCTAAAGAAACAAAAGGACACCTTTCTTCACACAGCGGACGGGAAGTGTATGGAGTTCCTTACTCAGGGAAATTGTCCCAGCTGAAAATACTGGCAGGTTCAAGGAGGGTTGGGGGAAATGTATGGATGAGTGTTCCGTCAAGGGGGAGAGAGAGATAAAGAGGGGACAGTTTGGGATGTAGCAGGAAAGCACAATGGCCTATGGGAAAGAGCTCAGGCCTGGGAGTCAGGGGACCTGGTTCTTAATGAGGCTCTGCCACTTACTCGCTGGTTGCCCTTGGTTAACTCAGTTAACTCTTCTGTGCCTCAGTTTCCACATCTGTAAAATGGAGATGCAATACCTAGCCTCCCTCCTACTTAGACTGTGAGCCCCACATGGGACTGTGTCCAACCTGATTATGTTGAATCTAACCCAGTGCTTAGTAGAGTGTATGGTACAGAGAAAGCACTTAAATACCACAATTACTATCATGAAATTAGGGATGAGTATGGTACATCCCTATGCATGAGAGTGGATGTCAAGAAAGGCAGCCAACCCAGAGTTCTACCAAGCATCCTGGTGACCCTTTTGAGACAGAACACTGGTCTGTTTGGTAATGGCTTAAGTTCTCACTGATATGGAAATTTAAATATCTCTGGTTGGCAAGATTGGATGATAGGCCAAATCCAGGCCAATTGCTTCTAAAATTCCGGGGCTGTCCTGGCTAGGACTTGAAACTGATTTCAAGAGTACGGGGTCATCCATTCAACTGAAACTTTAAATGCCATTCTAGAAAATTGGTGGGGCAGAGGGGGATGGGAAGGCCTCTCTTGCCAGTCTCATCAAATAACTATAATTGCTGCTCACCCTGCCATGCTGGGGGCAGGTCAGAATTAAAACCCCACGACAAAGATCCTATCTATGGGCAAGATTTAGGCACAGTCCCAAGTCCACCTCAATTTCCCCGAATGCGAATTCTAGCATGGTCACAGGGAACACAGCGACAGGCCCTGGAAAAGGGCAGAAGGCACGGAGGTCAGGAATCCATGTTATTTTACTGTCTCCATCCCCTTCATGGTAGTCAGACTGATTTTCCTCCTATATTCTCAGCCTGTGGTGACTTTAACCTTTAGGAGAAGGTCCTAGATGGATTAAAGAAGATTGCTTTTAGTTTAGGGGGCACTTACTTTCCCTCCCCTCCTCTTCCCACAAGAAACATTTTACTGCCTCTTTAAGGGAATGATGAACTCGGTTCCAAAAAAAAAAAAAAAAAGGAAGCAGAGACAAGAGAAAAAGCTCGTGTAGAAAAACCTCGTGTCCCTGCCGCAAACTAACAACACTGTAGATCACCCTAACTGAAGACTCCACATCTTATAAACATAACACACTGCATTAGTCAGAGCTGAGTTATTATGTTTCATTGCAGCAAGCAGCCGACTCGGTGAATATATTAATGATTCATGCTTGCCTTGGCAGAACATAATGTATACTAATCATACGGAACCAGTGTACAAGAGTACTTTAAACGCATTTGTCCAGTTAATAGTTCGACTTAATCTGATATTTCCCTGGGTCACTGACCTTTTCATTGTAGGTAATGTACAGAAGAAAATGTATAGTCAACACACTGTTGAATCAATAGAGGACTCTTCTGTTACCAGGCAACCGGCTCCTTAGCTTTACCTCGGCATAATTCTGCAAATACTCCAGCAGCTCACTCAGCTGATGATCAACTTAAGTGTGGCTGTGTGTACATGTGTGAGTGGGTGTGTTAGGGGAGCAGAAACACAACAGGCAAGATAGTCTCTCAGTTATACTGCTTTTTACAAGCATTAAGCAATAAACTCCCATAATAAATGACTGTGCCACAGCTAATACTCAATAAACAGTATGGTTTATAAGCAATTAGGGACTCGAATCGCAAAATAAGACATTTCAGCAGAATGCAAGCTTCTACCGGAACAATGCTTAGGAAGACAAGTGGCTTGTTAGAAATGTCATAACTCTCCTTTAAAAATCAATTAACAGTTTGGTGTATTTCGGTCTGCCAAGAGCAGAGTTGCTTAATCAGAGGCGGACTCTATCGGAGAACAGTTTGTAGCTCGTGTAATCAATCAGTCAATGGTATTTATTGAACACTTATTTTGCACATTGCACTGTTCCATGTGCTTGGGAAAGTACAGTACAATAAAATTGGTAGACACGATTCCTACCCTCATGGAGTTTATAGTCTATATGGGGAGCACAGCTAGCCCTTTTTCCCTTCAATGAAGTTGGAAATCAAAGGTTTAAAGGACTTGTTCCTCTCGTTTTATCAACTCGAGAATGTGTTGAAGATGTTAAGATGAGTCACACTTACAAAGAAAGCTGAGAAGCAGCCCCATTGCACCCTCACTTTCCTGTTTCGAGGTAACGTCCCAGGTTTTAAAAAAAAGTTTGTTATGAAAATGTGTTCCCTGAATTATGGTGGGCTGGCACGAGATGAATGGGAGGGTGTCAGAGGAGGAGGGGAGGAGAAGGAAAGAAGAGAGAAGGGTGGGTAAAAGGAGGAGAGGGAGAAAGATGACCTAAGATTGCCAAGTACCCCTTTTATCCTTCTTCTCTGCATCTGCATTGTCAGCAGTGAGATTGGTTGAAGCTGCTTTGAGATTTGTTGAAATACCATTTGAAATCTTTCCCCTGACCCACCCACACTCTCCTCTCCTAAACAGAGATTGTTGGCAAAGGCAGATATTAAATTAGATTAGAAGATGCACCCTGAACATTAGGGCACTGGGGACCAGCCCTAAGCGAGGCCCAATGATCCTGGGTGGAGTCAGTCACCAGTTTCCACAGCAGTGATGGAGTGGAACAGCAGCACAGTGAGGATGGGGAGGAGGAGGAAGAGTTCATCTGTAAAATGGGGGTTAATACTGTGAGCCCTATGTGAGACACAGACTATGTCCAACCTGATTAGCTTGTGTCTACCCCAATGCTTATAACAGTGTCCGGCACGGAGTAAACGCCTAACAAATACCATAAAAACAAAAAAAGAAGGAGGAGGAGGAGGAGGAGTCAGTCGGTCAGTTAACTGTATTCACTGAGCATTTACTTTGTGCAGAACACTGTACTAAGTGCTCGCAAGAGTCCTGTCTTGTCTTATGCTATTGAGTCATCTCTGACACAAAGAGACTTCCAGGGACACATCTCTCTCAAAATGCCCCACTTTCCATCTGCAATCGTTCTGATAGTGTATCCATACAGTTTTCTTGGTAAAAATACAGAAGTCGTTTACCACTGCCTCCTTACGCACAGTAAAATTGAGACTCCACCCTCGACTCTCTCCCATGCTTCTGCTGCCTAGCACAGGTGAGTTTTGACTTGTAGCAGATTACCTTCCACTTGCTAGCCATTACCCAAGCTAGGAATGGAAGGGGTATGCCTCTGCTTGACTTCCCCTCCCATAGCTGAGACTGGTAGAGTAACAAAAACTCTCCAGGTGCCATCCTGAGGGTGCAGGAGAATACAATATAACAATAATCAAGACACATTCCCTGCCCACAGTGAGCTTACATTCTAGAGGGTGAGACAGACATGAATATAGGAGGAGGAGGCAAAGAAGGAGGAAAAGCTTTAACAGCTGCCAGGGGTGGAGGGAGAGTGGTAGGGTGATCACTGATAGCTTTCAAGAACAACAGACAAGGAGATGCACGTAATGTCACAAGTTATGCCTGGCACACAACTTAACAAAATGACAGCATACATGACATGCATTCTAAGTTTGCTAGAACTTTGGGTGTTTCTTAAGGGACAGCTCTGATCCTCTCTTCTCCTTCCTCCCGTCACCCATCCCCCCCACCACCAACACACACACACACTTGCCCAGACACTTTGCATTTCCTTCCAATGTTCTTTTGTACACTATGCTTCGAGCTGCTGAATTTGGAGCCAGGAGGTGGGCCGACTGCTTAAAATTAAGTACCAGACTCTCCCGGTGATGACTCCACAGTGGTCCATACCGAAGAGGGGACTGCCCAGCTGAAAACTGGATGGTCTAGTAGCCTGGCCACTCTAGGCACGTGGCCCTTTGTGGACCACATTGTCATGTAGAGCCAAAGAACCCTCTCTCAGAGCCAAATGATGGCTCAGGAGGTGAGAGAGACAAAAGGATATCCTGCTTAAATAATTTCTATAAAGTACGATTATGTGGAAATGTACTGAATCCCATCAAGATCTCTGTACTCTGGCTGTAACCTCGAAGAGCAGTTTACTCCCTGTCAGGGTTGGAGGACATTAGAATAAGATTCCTGGAACCTCAGCAGGGAGAGATGGCCATAACCTCCAACCAAATGAAGAAAGCAGACTTTGGAAAAGTTGTCCTGTAGATAGAATCCTCAGGAGTGCACAAGCACTAGCTCCACCCTCAGACCTGCTTTATGTAATCTGCTGTAAAGGGAAGTGACCATTTTCTCCATTCCTCCCCTGCCAAAAACCTCTGTCAGCCCCTCTGTTACAGCCACTCATGTTTCCTTTCACTCATGGATTAATAAGGGATTAATAATAAATAGTTGTTCTCATTAAACACTAACTGTGCTAAGTGTCGGGGGTAGATACAAGATAGATTGGACCCAATCTCCATCCCACAAAGGCTGATAGTCTAAGGTGGAGGAAGAGCCGGTAGCTTATTCCCATTTTACAGATGAGGGAATGGAGGTACAGAGAGACTGAGAGACTTGCCCAAGGTCACAAATAATAATAATAATATTGGTATTTATTAAGTGCTTACTACGTGCCAAGCACTGTTTTAAGCGCTGGGTTAGATACAAGGTAATCAGGTTGTTCCACACAGGGCTCACACTCTTCATCTCCATTTTACAGATGAGGTAACTGAGGCACAGAGAAGTTAAGTGACTTGCCCAAGGTCACACAGCTGACAAGCAGCAGAGTTGGGATTAGAACTATGACCTCTGACTCCCAAGCCCAGGCTCTTTCCATTAAGCCATAGTGCTTCACAAAGCAGGCCAAGAGTAAAGCCAGGACAAAAACTCAGGTCTCCTGACTCCTAGACCTGTATTCTTTCTAGCAATGAGGAGAATGAAAGTTTGAAGCCAGAAATCCAAACTTTTCGGGCATTTTTGTTATCTCCTCCCACAGCTCCCACACACCCCACTACAGTGCCCAGAGTCACTCTAATGGTGGCTGAGGGCTGAAATTCTCTCCAGGAAAATCCTTCTCCATATAGCCTGTGCCTGGTAAGGAACTGACATGCTGGGAAGGCTCTCTGAGGCAATCAATCAATAAATAAAATGTATTAAGCACATACTGTATGCAGAGCACTGAACTAAGTGTTTGGGAGAGTACAACACAACAGAATTGGTAGACATGTTCCCTGCCAGTAATGAGCTTACAGTCTAGAGGGGGAGACAGACATTAATTTAAATAAATTACTGGTATTTACAAAAGTACTGTAGGGCTGAGGAAGGGCCAAGGCAGCCTCCTTAGCATCAGTCTGTCCCTCCCCACATCTGGATGGGATGAGGATAACCAACCAAATCGTAGAAGCACTCATTGGCCCTCAGCTTGACCAACTGGGGTCTGAAGGGCCCAGGTTCAAATGGATTCTTTAGCTCTCTCTCCTCTCAGGGACTGTACAGGTGTAAGCAGATATCAATTTGGTGTGTTGTTGAATATCGAGGTTTATCGATGTGAGCAGCATGGTAAATATTGACTGAGGTGATGCCGAAGTCAATATTTACCTCTAGGGACAATAAATCTCGATACTCACTGCAACAGGAAGTCAATGTTTGGAAAGCACAGTCTAAATGCCTTTGCCACCAGTGTCTAGAAATCTCTCTCTGATATGGGTGCTTTCCTTAGCATCCTTGCTTCCCTGTCTACCTGGGCCAATGGCCTGGGAGGTACATAAGAGAACCCCTAGCTCTTCTACTCTGGGAGCTCAGTTACATTTAATACAGACACACTCTCTCACACACTTTCACTTCCAAGGGATGGAAAGTTCCAAGAGATGGAAATTCTCATCTAACGGCATTTGTTTCTCCCTACTTGACAAGCCTGGACTTTTTCTGTGCATAGCCAGTAGACAGTGCAGTCCACCCTCTAACTTAACTGTCCCTTCCAGTTACTGTGTGGTGGGAAAAACAGAGAGGAATGACTTCTGAAGAGAGTCAGCCCTGAAAAATACACACAGGCTTATTTCTCATAGCTCAATCTGCCAGAAATCATTTTCTCCCTCTTAGCAGTGATGTAGTTTACACCATTGATTTTCTTTCAACTTGTTTTAAATTCAACCTCCCCTTCCCTGATTAATTATTAAGCCATTAAATAAAATGTGATAATGGTAGGGGTTGGTAAATAACTCTCCCTTCCCCTCAACATCCTGTATTGCATTAATTGAATATTGTCTAAGCAGGGGGCTCTATCCCCAGATTGTACTGTTCTAAATAATCCACTCCTATTTGCCAAAAATTGTTCTTTAAGTTCTGGGGTAGGCAGATATACACCATTTTAAAAAATGGTATTTGTTAAATACTATGTGTCAGGCACTCTGCTAAATGCTGAAGTAGATACAAGTTAATCATGTTGGACACAGTCCCTGTCCCACATAGGGCTCTTAAATCTTAATCCCCATTTTACAAATGAGGTCACCGAGGCACAGAGAAGTTAAGTGACTTGCCCAAGTTGACACAGCAGACACATGGCAGACCTAGGATTAGAACCAAGGTCCTTCTGACTCCCAGGCCACAGCACTATCTACTAGGCCACGCTGCTTCTGTCCTTGATTCTGCATGCACATTGTGTGAACACAATGTGAGTACCCATCTGCATTTAAACATGCCTGCTGAGGGAAATCATCTCCCAAAGACCTGCTGCTTCCAGTTAGTGAACTTGGAGAAGGGCTGGGGGCACGGATGGGTCACAACATTCTCTGAATTTTGGAAAATGCAGAACTCTTTCCTGTGGTTTTCCTCCTCAAAACAGTGCCCCACTGGTCTTCCTCACCACCCTGCTCCTAGCCCCGTACATGACATCTTCAGCAAACAAAACAAAATGAAACAGTGGTCTGCCAATACACTTAAGCAAGTGAGCACCAGTTTAAATAAATTCAGCCCGTTTGAACAATTGAAGACAATCTGGGGAACTCGGGTCGGGCAGTCATTCTGCAGTGGTCAAGTGAGCAATCAAAACCATAGAACATTATCTTGGGGCACCCAGAGGGTATGTTTCTCCAGAGGATTCAAAGAGAGGTCAAGGCTTTCCTCAAAAACCATTACCCTATCTTGCTGGGGGGTGAGATAAAGGACCCATCTGACACCATTAGCCTATTAAACCTGTGGCCTGAGAGGTGGTGTGACTTGCCCAGAGCCTGCTGTGTGACCTTAACTCCTCTGTGCCTCAGTTTCCTTATCTGTAAAACGAGGATTAAATATGTGTTCTCCTTTCCCCTGCGATTGTGAGCCTCATCTTGGGTAGGGACTGTAACTGATCTAATTGTTCTGCAGGTTCTGGGCACGTAGGAAATGTTTAACATGTACTACTACTACTAATAACTGTGATATTTGTTAAACGTTTACTATGTGCCAAGCACCGTAATAAGTGCTGGGATAGACACAAGATAATTGGGTCTCACATGGGGCTTCCAGTCTGAGTAGAAGGGGGAACAGGTATCAGTATCCCTATTTTGCAGAAGAAGAAACGGAGGCCCAGAGAAGATAAGTGATTTCCCCAAGGTCATACAGCAGTCAAGCGGCAGAGCTGGGATTAGAACTCAGGTCCTCTGACTCCCAGGTCCATGTTCTTTCCGTTAGGCCATGCTGCTTTGCTAATACCATCATTATTATTATTTGCTTCCAGGTTCCACTTCCTTTGCATCAAATCCTTATTAAAGTCACCCCTTCCGGAATTCTCATCTACAACAAATATTTCCTTAGGAGCCAAGTCCTGGCTTATAGTGGTCAAAAACACTGTCAGCACAAATCCTGTGACAAAGAAATCTTAATTATGATTAGAGTAAGTACTTAACAAAAACCACAATTATTACTATCATGATTACGTGCCAGGCATGGTTCTAAGCACTGGAGTGGATACAAGAAAATTGGGTTGGACAAAGTCCCTGCCCCACAGAGGGCTCACGGTCTTAATCCCCATTTTCCAGATGAAGTAACTGAGGCACAGAGAAGTTAGATGACTTGCCCAAGTTCATACAGCAGACAAGTGGCAGGACTAGAACCCAGGTCCTTCTGACTCACAGGCCCATGTTCTATCCACTAGGCCATGCTGCTTCTCTAATCAATGCAAAGCACCCACTTTTCCACCTTGCATTATGTTCCAAAGTGGAGTATTTGGTGGCAGTCATGGCAAATTTACCCTTTTCCCCCTGCTCGGTGGTGTGCACAGATTAGCAGGTATGGGTACATCTGCCCTGGGTGAGCAGCTCTCCAGATGCTTTACCAGGAGGCAGCAGTTTCATTTGCTTTCAGATGAGGTGTTTGTGTGGCTCTGAAAAGGAGCTGTCATGCTGAAATGTTCTAATGGTCAAAGCAGGCGGCTGCAGCTCGAAAGCAATTTAAATGTATACTACGTTGTCTTGGGCATACTCAAAAAATGAATATGGGTGTCCTCCGTGAGAAACATATAATGCATATGAAAATCAGGGGAATTTACTGGTGTGTTCTTCTTGGCCTCCCTTTGATTTCTTCCCAATCCTTGCTGGCACCTGGCGATCCGGTGTGCAGTGCTTTTTTATTATCATTGGCAGTGACATAAATAGAGAGAGCGAGAGCACTGGACTGTGCCCAATAGAGAGCAGAACTCAGGGCTCCTCTGTGAGCTGTCTGCAGGGAGGCTACGGCAGAGGCTCAGCATAAGCCACCGATCTATAAGTGATGCTTCTGGGAAGAGGATTTACAGAATGCCGTCTGGCTCTGTGACTCCTTGTGTGCAAGGTGGCTTCTACTCTAGATGAAAAATGGCCTCTCTCCTCCCTTTCAGGGGTTTCCAAAATAGGTTTTCATGGGTTTGTATCTCAGCAATCAATCAATCACTCGGTGGTATTTAGTCAATCAATCACTCGGTGGTATTTACTGAGCGCTGATTGTCTGCAGAGCACTAAATGTTTGGGAGGGTACAAAGCAACATAGTTAATCCCTGCCCCCAAGGAGCTGACAATCTAGGGGTGGAGGGGAGAGAGACATTAAAATAAATTACTGATAAAGGAAGCAGCAGAGTATAAAGATATGTGCCAAAGTACTGTGGAGTTAAGTGCTTAAGGGGCACAGAGCTATAGGGAACATTTCTACCAACTCTGTTATATTGTACTCTTTCAAGCACTCAGAACTGTGCCCTGCCCACAGTAAGTGCTCAATAAATACAGTTGATTGATTGCAGAGATGATGCAGAAGGGAGGGTAAATCAGGGTGGGGGAATGAAAGGTTAGTTACGGAAGGCTTCTTGGAGGATAGGACCCCCATGCCTAATCTCGCACAAAAATGTCACCTAACTTCCTGGCACGGAGTGGGGAGAGACAGCCTCTTTTCAATCACATATAGGGCACTGACTGCCTCTTCTTCTCTGTCACTAACAGACACTGAACCCCCTCAATTGGTGTGAAGGACTATGTGCTTGGCAAACCATATGGAAAAACAGAGTTTAAAGACACTATTTTAGGATTGCCCTTATTTATTATTAATAATAATAATGGTATTTGTTAAGCATTTACTATGTGTCAAGCACGGTTCTAAGTGCTAAGGTAGATTCAAGATAATCAGGTTGGACACAGTCCCTTTTCCACATGAGATTCACAATCTTAATTCTCACTTTAAAGATGAGGTGGCTGAGGCACAGAGAATTCAAGTGTCTTGCCCAAGGTAACACAGCAGACAAGTGGCAAAGTGGGGATGGAATCCAGGGTCTTCTGACTTCTAGGTCTGTGCTCTACTAGGGCATGCTGCCTTCTCTAAGTGGTGAGAATCAGGCTCAGTTGATTTATTTTTGTTCATGTTCTAGTTTTGGTCTAGTTCACTTTTCCCCTAGCATTAAGTCTGACAGTTTATGGCCTCCCAAGTTAAATCTCCCTTTGCTCTACTCGCTGCACATTTATGACATCCCTCCCTACGCAACTTGGCATCCTTGACCATACCAGTGTTTGAAGCCTCTTCAAAACAATACAGAAAACTAAAACTGCGTCCTAGGAATTTTATACAAGTTCTGACACTCTGAAGATTCCTGGGCTCCCTCCAGGATCTTGATAATGACCCCACTCTGAACTAAGTGGGGATGGTTTGCCTTTAGAAGACACAAGTTCTAGAGGATGTCTATAGGAAATACTGGAATCCAAAGAGTGTGGAGGCAGAGTGGCCCAGTGGAAAAAGTATGGGCCTGAGAGTCTGGAAGATATCAGCTCTAGTCCTGGCCCTAACACTTGTGTTACCATGGACAAGTCACATAACTTCTTGCCCTTCTGCATTTGTAACATGGGGATAAAATATCTTGTGTCCCTCAGACTGTGAGCCCCATGAAGTTCAGGGACTTAGTGGGGTCCGATTATCTTGAATCTACCCTACCGCTTAACACGGTACTTGACACAAGGTAAGTGCTTAATAGATACCATCATCGATATTATTATAATTGTTATTTTTCCAGAACAGGAGCTGCAGAACGGAGCTTGAAACAGGCTCACTTGTCAATAGTCTAATCTTTTAAATAAGTTGTTTGCTTTCTAAAACCTGCCCAGACTGGTTTATTCCTCAGTGAAGACACACAACAAAACTGAAATAATGCCACATCAGGAAGGAGCAGTTGACATTTTTCTGACCGAGTAACTCTTAATAATTTAGTATCACCCTTGCCAAAATACCTCAACGTTGTTGAGTGGAGAGAATAAAAATTTAGTGATATGTCAATGCCTGACTCCTTGGTGGCATGAATCTTTTATTCTTACATTCATTTCAAAGAGAAGAATGTAAAAATGTGACCAAAGTCTTAGGGTTGGCATCTCCTTATCTTTAATATTTTATAGCATGCCCATTAAAAGAATGAATATTTCTGTTCCACTCTGATATATACCATCCTGCAACAAAAGTGTCATCCAGGGTGGCTATTTTTATTTCAGAGCGGCTTAGAAGAGCGATCCGAATGAAAATTAAGCAAGTACTATTTGCAGATTGAAAAATAAACTGGAAGATACTTAAATGGACATAATTATTGGAAAGTGAGGGGATGGGGAAATAGGCTGAAAATGGAGAGAGGCACTGAATGAATTGGGGTGGGAATGAGGAAGCACAAACTGATAGCCTAGGGTTGCACCAGTGAACTCTCTAAGCAACTGGAAGGGATGCCCATTCTGTTTCCCAAGATAGGCCAGTTACACAAGGTAACCTGATGACATCACATGGAACCTTTTGCCAAAGTCCTTAGAACCTGCAGCATTTCTTTGGATGAGGAGCACTGTCTATGAATCATGGAATTCAAAATAAAAATACTGGACAAAAAAGACATCTGGTTCTCTAGCCAGACTGGACAGACCAACTGAAAACCACACGTTTGGTTCGGTGGGGATTAAGCCCCATGAAAGGCCACTGAGGATGTTTGAGGAATCAAAGCAGTGCAATTAGAATAAATAAAGGTAAATGGTTAATCAAATGTACATACACACACATTCTCTCTCTCTAAGGGCATAACTAAATTCCGAAGAGCAAGATTCACAGCATCAGACATATGTAAAATGGTAACACACAGCTGGACAAAGTTGATTTATTCACTCATTTATCCCAGCCATGCTCTTCCTTTCAAAAATTGGAGTCCAGTTATTTCTTCTGCCCCAACTATCTGTAAAATAGCTGTGTCTCTCTGCCTCCCCATTCAAGAGAAGACTCCTTGAGGGCAGAGGCTGCATCTCCTATTTTGACTACCTTTCCAAGTGCAAAGCACAGTGCTCTGTACATAATAAGCACTTGATAAAAGTATTAGCACCATCTGCAGTAGGACTTGGAGCTTGGAGCCTTCCAGGATGGATCGGCCAGAGTCTTTTCCCTGTCCACCAAGATAGGGGACTGGAACCTTGAAATATGGAGGGTGGGGAGGAGAAGGTCTCCAGATCTGAGATACTGGGCTACTTCATTCATTCAATCGTGTTTTAATCATATTTATCAAGAGCTTACTGTGTGCAGAGCACTGTACTAAGCGCTTGGGAGAGGATGATATAAAAATAAACAGACACATTCCCTGCCCATAACAAGCTTACTTGTCTGGTTTAAGAGGAAACTGCACCAGTTATTCCAGGGAGGTCAGGAAAGGAGAAAATAGCACCCAATTGCACTTTTCCTGCTGCTGGGCTCAAAGAGGGTGGAGAGAATTTTCTTTTCTGAAAATTTTGAGACTAGGGGAGATGGCTTATGGATGATTTCAGTGCACAGAAGCAGCCTAGCTGTGAATTCTCCAGGCTCCTTCTGGCCCTAAGGCCCCCACCACCCTTTCATTCTTGGGTTTTGTAGTCACACAGAGAAGGGAGCACCTGTCTTCCTCGGGTTGCTGTTCCCTTGATGTACCATAGCCCTTCAATCATCTCCATTTTCTGCTCAAGACCCTGAGCAACAAATGAAAGAGTCTCTTCCAGCCCCTGAGGATTATATGCTTACAAAATAAGAATGAATGAGAAACAAAGCAGAATTTATTTTTCTTCAGCTGGACTTAACTAGAAAGGGCCTGTCAAGCTTAGCCACATATTAGTATTTAATTCAGAGAGATTCTGGAAAGCAATCCTTAAATCTCCATTAATAAATTTCTGACAAGCTGGCAATACCCACTTGGGCATTTACCAGCAGCAGGAGAATGTTATTGGGTGACAATTTTCTCCTTTTCTGACCTCCCTGGAATACCTGTTGCAGCTTCCTCTAAAAGAAATAAAACAGCAGCAAAAAAACCCAAAAAGTTTCCAAGCTCAATACTTACAGGGAACTTTATTATCTGCCCAGAACCAGTAATGCTACGACCCTTACTATACAAAAACCTCATGTCAATGCTTCAGATGACCACCCAGGATCCCGTAATGAACAACAAATAATAGTAATGCCTTTGTGCTTCTGGATCACTTTCACCTGAATCAATTAATATCAATCTATCAGTAGTATTTACTGAGCACTTACTCTGGGCCGAGCACTGTGCTAAATGACTGGGAGCGTATAATATGGTAGACACTATCCCTACCCTCAAGGAGATTACAATTTACGGGGAAGGAAGACACTAAAATAAATTACAGGTAGGGGAAACAACTGAAAATAAAAACAGGTACAGAAGAGGGGGCTGGTGATGGGGTGAGTATATAGATGCCTTGTTATAGCAGCTCTGAGATTGCTGGAGGAACACTCGCCTGAAATAATCCAATGATTAAAGCAAAGGTTGGACATATTTCACTTAATCTACCTGCTTCTCAATGATACAAATGATAGCTCACATGATATGAGTCATTTAAGTCCTATTTGTTGTGGTTTATCGTAGCAGACCCCCAAAGACTAGTTGGACCTACGGAAGGCTGTATAGCTTTTATGGGAGACTACAGTCTCAATCGTGCCTTCTAATTGGCCCGAGAGTTTTACTAATTGATCATTATTGCTTAGGAGACAATTAGAATAATAATGATAATAATAATGATGGAATTTGTTAAGCACTTATGTGCCAAGCACTGTTCTAAACACTGGGGTAGATAGAGGGTAATCAGGTTGTCCCATGTGAGGCTCATACTCTTAATCCACATTTTACAGATAATGTAACTGAGGCACAGAGAAGTTAAGCGGCTTGCCCAAGGTCACACAGCAGACAAGTGGCAGAGCTGGGATTAGAACCCATGTCCTATGACTCCCAAGCCTGTGCTCTCTCCACTAAGTCACGCTGCTTCTCTAAGATGCAGATGGCCCAGGACAGCCATTTTGTCTGAACTCTGATGGGCTTCTCTGAGGTCTTCCAAGGACTCAGAGGGGTAGGAGGCCATGGTGGCAGTTAAAATTTTCTCTGGACCTGGGGACATCAGGTGGATTGCGCAGGATTGGAGGTCGCGCATGTAGCTCTGAAAAAGTTAATCCCTGCTGCACAATTCAGTTTCCACTAATGTTCATTTGGTTAATGCTGACTGCTGTCAGGATTACTCAAGGCAGAAACAGGCCCAAACCCAAATTTTCTACAGGACGATTCCTTTCAAGGAAATGCCCCTTCCCCATCCAGACACTATCAATGAATATTATGATCAGAATTTATGCATTCCGTAAACACTTAGATGCCATTGGTTTGTTCCATTTGCAATGGGGAAACACAGCTGCAACTTAATTTTACTTTTCCCAACATCTGTTAGATCGTGGAAAGTTTAATCCATTTTCTTTACACCCCAGAAGCTGATCTGCCATTTGAATTCATCTTTCATTTAGAATGCTGTGACTGTGGCATCTACTGATATTATCATTGCTAAAAAAATTCATTCCCGACCATGAAAAAATAAAATGCCAAATGTTTTTGCTTGCAATCAATCTGGGGCTACTGTAAACTGACCTGACAGATTAAGAATGGCCCTCCCTGGGAAATGAACATGTTATAGTTCTAGCTGCTTTACTCTTAGGAATACCTGAAATTTACCCAAATGTAGGGCTTAAGTTTTCATGTATCACTTACTATTACCCTTTCTAATTGAAGCCTCTCATCTAGTAGGATAAAGTGTCATGGAATGGGTTAAGCTTTCCTAGGATGGCATTACTGATTTGCTATTCTCAGTGTAGGGCAGAGAGTAAATTATAGATACTGTATTTAATGAGGGTGATATGTCAGCATTTATATAGCATTACCGAATGCACAGTGTTGGAAATGTGTTTCGTGCCCCAGTGACCAGGGGAGAACCGGAGACTTAGAAGTAACAGGGACTTGTTTGAGGTCTTTCAATCAATCGATGCCAGAGCAAGAAGCAGGCCAGGAATCCTGCCCTCTGACCTCCAGTCCAGCAGGATAACAAAGGCTAAAGGATGTATGTGTGTGAGAATGATGATGATGATGATGGCATTTGTTAAGCACTTACTATGTGCAAAGCACTGTTCTAAGCACTGGAGTGAGTGTGTGTGTATGAGAAAGAGAGTGTGTGTCTATCCTTTATACTTAAAAGTGATTCTACTAATGTTCAGATTCTCTTTCCACATGCAGATATAGCTGAAAAATAACTAATGTGACTGCCTACTCATTTCTCAGTGTGCTACATAAATACCCCTTTCCCACACTGATGCTTTTTGCCACTTGCAACACCTGCCACCATTTTCAAATCCTCTCCTTGGTCTTACTATCTTCCTGAAATCTCTCCTCAAGGAGGCAATCCCTCTGCTAACTGCCTCTAGCTGACCGGGCTTGCTTGTTCAGTTGACTGATGTATCTTATCATCCAGAGTTGCTCCACTGCTGGAGAGTTTGCATTTTCATTAAATGCAAAATTTCATATCCCATCCTTTTTTTTTTTTTAAGTAGTATTTGTTATGTGCTAGTGCCAGGCACTGTACTAAGTGCTGAGGTAGACCCAGCTGATCAGGTTGGATGCAATACATGTTTCATGGGGGTCTCACAGTCTTAATCCTCTTTTTACAGATGAGGTAACCGAAGCACAGAGGGTCAGCAGCAGACATGTGGCAAAGCCAGAATTAGGACCCAGAACCTCTGACTCCCAGGTCTGTGCTCTTTCCACTAGATCACGCTGCTTTTTTATGTTCACCCTCTTCCATGCTTTTCCAAATTTCTGGACAAAGATGTCTGGCCATTGATTTGGTGGGCACCTTGATACACTCCCAGTGGGCCCCTCTTTCCAACAATCGGTGGTCCAGTAAATTTTGCTCTATGTACCATCCGTTGCATCTTTGAGTCGTGGGGTGCTCCCACAGCAGACTGACCTTTAAAAGAATGTTGCACATCTGGCGTTCCACTGCTCTTCTGGTAATTTGTATATTCTCCTCTTCTTCCTACTATATATCACTGAAGCCACTTTATTTTTTCAAAAGTCTTCAGGATGGTTAGTGTGTCTCATATGGGGATGAATGTGTTTCAGGGAGCCTTTCTTTCTAATTCTGCACCCAGATCATTGTTCATTTTACTACATCTGAAGTACCTATATGCTGACCCTTCTTTCTGTTCTCTGAGAAGCAGCAGGACCAAGTGGCTACAGCATGGGCCTCAGAGTCAGAAAGACCTGGGTTCTAATCCCACCTCTACCACTTGCCTGCTGGGTGTCCCTGGGCAAGTCACTTCACTTTTCTGGGCCTCAGTTCCCTCATCTGTAAAATGGGGATTAAGACTGTGAACCCCTGTGGGGCAGGGACTCTGTTTAACCCAATCTGCATGTATCCACCCCAGCACTTAATACAGTGCCCGGCACTTAGCAAGCGCTTAATAGTACTATAATGATTATTATCATTATCATTCTCTATGAAAGGGATTTCTGCACATTTCCTCATCCACTGAGTTTTACCAGTATGCACTTCCAAACCTATTTTCTCTACTTCTGTTTGGATTTTTCTGAGATCATTGTTGAAGTTTTTGTGGGGTCTAGGTTACAAAGATTACATCAACAGCAAACTTCAGCATTTTCCATTTCTCTGTGTTCATTGGGAATCCTCTTTTGGCTTGCTTTTCTTCAGTAAATCAGAGAACTCCTTGGGCCAGAGCCCTCTGCCCCATCTTCCCCAATCCTGGTGTCTGTGATGATAATATTATCCAATAACACAATCTTTGTGTTATATTCACACTGAGGCCCTTAAACATACGTGGGTGGCATTCCTTGTTTTAATGGCATGTAGGGAACTGCAGAATGTTTGAATAAAATCTTTTCTTGAAGCTGACAAACAGAAGGCAGGGTGAGATGACTGGCATCGTGACTATGATCTAACATTGACTATCCATTTTGGGGTCCATCTGGTTCCTACCGCTTATGTTCAAACCAATGCTCCCTGAACTCAGTCTGCAATGACTCCTATCCCAGGGACAACAAAAACATTGGATGAGAGCTTTTCCAGGCCTTCTGCATTGCCTCTTTTTGGGAGCAAATGGTCTGAACCAGTTTCCAGTGTTCAGGGCCTTTCGCTTTGCTGATGCATTCTGAAAAGTGCTGAGCCAGGGCTTCCAACCGCTAAGTGCTTGGAGGAGCCGAAATACTAATTAGAAGCAGGCTGAGAGGCACTGGGCAGCCTCTTGTGTGCGGGCTGTTCCAAACCGTCACATACACATGGTGGTAGATCATGGGGACCCCAAGCAGACAATCTAGGGCTGAGAGAAAATGGCACCACCCAGGAGAATGTACAATAAAAATAATAATTAATAATAATAACGATGATGATGGTGGTATTTATTAAGCACTTACTATATACCAAGCACTGAACTAAGCACTGGATTAGATGGGGCTCATGGCCTCAGTAGAAGGGAGAAGAAGTATTGAATTCACTTTCAAAGGAGGTTGAATACATACTGACATTTGAACTGAAGCAGACATGGAATGACTTGCACTGAGTCTCTAACCTAATTCACACAGTGGAGGGAGTGTGCATGCAGAGAAACAGGAGAGAAAGGCTTTATTAGGGAAATGATCCACTCTCCCATCATGTGGGGAAGAAAACACATCAGCAGCTGAATCATTTTCCATTTCTAGTCAGAATCAATATGTGTCTTGTAGCTTAGCTGTTTACTCTTATTTTTAAAAGTGATGTCATTAGCCACAATATTTATTGTGCAGAGCACTGAACTGGAGGCGGTGAAAGCTGACGATTCCTCTCCTCTTGGATCTTACAATCTAAGAAGTGGGGTGGGCTGGGAGACAAGACCCAAACCAAAATACATAAAGATACAAGAAGACCAAGAAGAAAGCCTCAGGGTGATAAGACAAAGAGTATAAATAACAAAAATATTTACTCAAGATTTACAGAGAGATCACTAAAATAAACAGCATCCAGGGGGAGAGAGGCTGGAGGGGAAAGGAGATTAATTTGGGAGGACTTCAGTGAAAAACTATTGAATCCTTCCTAAACAGGAGTACAGTCTTTTCACATTCGGAGCATTCCAGTAGTGTGGGAACACAGCAGTAACAGCAACTGATAAGTAGTTTGAATGAAATAAATCAGTAGTTTGTCATAATATAAAATCATCAGTGCTTGGCTTATCAGAGCAGTAACAATAATAAATGACTTCTGAATTTGTTGTGGTTAACCAATTGGCGCTCTGTGTTTCTGCATGCTTTGAGGCATTACCATTTTTAATGAGTTACATGACAAAGACGGTATTTATTAAGCACTCAGTAAGTATCAGCCTTAGGGCACATTAAAAAATAATCAGGTTGGATACAGTCCCTGTTCCACATGAGGAAGTTAGGAAGCAGCGTGGCCTAGTGGATAGAGCACAGACCTGGGAGTCAAAAGGACATGGGTTCTAATCCTGGCTCTACCACTTTCTGGGGTGTGACCTGGGGCAATTTGCTTAACTTCTCCATTCCGCAGTTAGCTCATCTGTAAAATGGGGATTAAGACTGTGAGCCCTGTGTAGGACAGGGGATGTGTTCAACTTGTTTATCTTGTATCTACTCCAGTGCTTAATACAGTGCCTGGCACATAGTAAGCTCTTAAACAAATACCACAAAAAATATTTAAAAAGAGATAGGGGGAGCAGGGATCTTTCCCATTTTACAAATGTGAAACTGAGGCACAGAGAGGTTATGGGACTTGCCCAAGGCCACAGAGCAAGTCAGTGGCTGAACCAGGTCTCGACTTTTTCCACTAAACCATGTGTTTGAATTGTGCCCTGGGCTATGAGTCAGGTAACCGGCTCAAACACAGGCTCTAAGGTCCAGGACAAAGTCACTAAACAGGGATTACATGACAAAGTAAATAGATGGACTCCTTCTGAGACCGGCTAGCAAAATCAGAACTGTAAACCATCTTAAAATTCTTGGGAAACCAACATCTACTTCAATAGAGTGGCCTGTATGCAGTAGATGCTCAAGAGGAGGGGCCAGGAGACCTAATTTCTAATCCCAACTCCATTATATGTTTGCTGTGTGCTCTCGGGCAAGTCACTTGAATATTCTCCACCCTTAAGCAAAAATTTGGGAGTAACAAAGTGGTGAGCCTTACCCTATGTCTGAAGCATCTGGAGCTTGAACTTGTTCTCTCCACCTGGAAAAAGCACTCCAACAGGAAGGCTTCTCCACTGCCCCCTCCAACCACTGGGAAGGGGATTTTGGTTAAAATCCCACCTGCCTTCAGTCCCATCCCACTGTGGGTTTATGGTCGCCCAGTGCCACTATCTGGTGTGCAGATGGAATGTCTCTGACTCTGTCAGGTTATCAGCTGCTGAACTGTCAGGCTCGAATAATAGTCAAGGTGATGGCGATAATAATGATAATGGCAAAAATGATTTAAAAAACCCCCACACCAATAAGGTAAACATTCCTGACAGAAAGAACCTTCTCATCCTGTGCTCTTTTATTCTGGGGTTATAGAAATACTTTCCTTTATTGCTTTGGTAAATGATTTCTTTTGTGAAAAAGGGATGGCTTCCATTATCAATGCAATCATTTTCAGGGTTTAATGTCAAGTGGATGGCTGAAAGGAGACAATTGTAAAGCGAAAAATGAGGAGACATGGTGGAGGTGAGTTTTGAAAGGAGGCCTGAACTGGAGGCTAACACACTAATTTTCCCACTTTTTGTAATTTGAAGAAGGATACAAGCTAATTAGGTTGGACACAGTTCATGTCCCTCATGGAGCTCCCAGTCTTAATACCCATTTTACAGGCAAGGTAACTGAGGCACAGAGAAGTGAAGTGACTTACTCAAGGTCACACAGCAGACAAATGGCAGAGCAGGGATTATAATCCAGATACTGCTGACTTCCCATCTTTCTCATCCATTATCTCATGCGTTTGTCCACATGTGAAGTTGGAGGGGCATTATTAGCCCACTGAACAGATACTAAGTAATAACTAAGTACTAGACTACGAGCTCACATGGGCCAGGACTGTGTCCAACCCAATTTGCTTGTATCCACCCCAGCGCTTAGTACAGTGCCTGGTACATTGTAAGTGTTTAACAAATACCATAAGAATAATAATTTTGGTTGGGGAGTGTGCTTATCAAGCTACTGTACTGTTCTCTCTCAAGCAGCTAGTATACAAGATTCGACACCCAGTAATCGATCAATAAATATCACTGACTGTTAAGTGGTGACTACAGTTGCCCGTAAATCAGGGCAAACCTGGAGCTAGAATTGGGGTTTCCTGATTCCCAACTTAGAGCTGTTCCTCCAAGGCTGAGCCCGTCACACTGGTGTGCTATGATGACACACCCCTGCAGGGATCAGTCCACCTCATCTCAAATAGGATGAGATGCATTATCTGGAAATAGTTTGTCTCATGCCACCATCTTTTTTTGAAGGAGAGAGAGAGAGAGAGACAGAGAGAGAGAGAGAGAGGGAGAGAGAGAGAGAGAGAGAGAGAGAGAACAAATGATTCATCAACAGATTTCAAGTAATTTAGTCTTTCTTAAAAAACCAAAAAGGAAATAAAACAAACAAAAAGGGGGAATAAATGAGAGGCAAAGTCAGAAAGAAAAGTTAAAGGTCTGAAATAAGAAATGGAAAAAAATGGACTGAAAATGGAGATGAATCATCCTAAATGGCATCCCAAGGTAATTGGCTTCAAGTTTCTAGGAGGAAATGGGTCTCATGAAATGGTTCCAATAAAGGCTTGGGTATAATAAAAGTGATTTTACCTTCAGAGCTGATAAAAGCTTAGGTACGGTTATAGAATAACTTATCCGGCGCATGACCCTTAAAACACAGGGTTACCTATCCTAATAGGCACATCTTGTTATGGACCTTCTTAATCTAATGCCAAGACAGTGGGCATTGAAGTTCTTGCTTCTAGGGAAGTTTCTGAAAGGGCAATTTTCTCAAAGCTTTATCTCTGAGATGCCACGCTAAAAATCCTGTTCCCTCAAAGCAACGTTTTGGGAGGCTCTTTCTGCTTCTATTTTCAGGGTTTAAGTTGCTTTTGAACATGAGCTTCCCATGAAGCAAAATATCCATCTCAATAATTCATGGGGTTGAGAATTCTGAGGGAGTGAAGAACGTTATCCTTATCTCTGCCCTTGAGGAGTGGGGGAGACAGACGCTAAAATAAATTTCAGACAGGGGCAAGAAACAGTGTTCAAAAATATGAATAAAAAGTCCTATTGGGTTCGACTGCCTATTGTGCAGAACACTGTAATAAGCACTTGGGAGAGTTCAACAGAGAGAGGTAAGAGAGACAATATCTGTCCTAAATGAGCATGCCAGGCCAGGGATATAAACTGCTCCCGCATGCTCTTGAACTCTTCATCATTATCAATGGCATTTATTGAGTAACCTCTATATGCAGAGCACTGTACTAAGTGTGGGACTGGACAGGACTGGGGAGGGCAAGGGAGGCCGGTTCAGTGGCCAGAGCCCGGGCTTGGGAGTCAGAGGACATGGGTTCTAATCCCAGCTCTGCCACTTAAGCACTTAACAAATACCATCGTTATCATTATTATTAATATAGCAATTCGGTTAAATATCTGCATCCAATTACAGTGTCGATGACAATCAATAAGTGGATGTCAGATGGAAGGGTGAAGATTTCCATCATGGAAGAAATTAAATGTTTCCACTGACATGCCAGTCAAGTGCCAAGTGATTAGATCAAAACCACCACAATCTTTCCTCTGAGAGCACTTATTTGGCCATTTTTAGCCACAAAGGCTCAGTTTCAGAGCAAATTCCGGTTCCTTATTCTCTAAGGAGAATTCTCTAAGGTGCCTTATTCTCTATGTCCACAGCCTAGTCACTCTTTACCACTGACACTTGGATTAGATGGTACTGATAACAGAGATGAAGTGTAATCTATGAAATGGAGGTGGTTATTTAAGTAATGAATTGTGGTGGTTCACTTGGGGCTCGGAGCAATTTTGTTGTGTGATTTCAGAATCCAGGCTGCAAAACACTTCGGAGGAACCAGAGATAAAACCATTCACGTGCCTCTGTCTTGGTTATGATTTTCAAGTGCTCCAATTTTACCCAGCGGCAGATGAGCAAAAGGTCTGTTCCTGAGAAATCAAATACTGTTTGATAGCCCCAAAAGGGCATGTGCTTGTGTTTCATATTCTACACAGTGTCCTCCTCATCGGTGCCCCTCAGTATCCTTCCCCATGAAGAGAATCTCCGAGGAAACTGCAAGCCAAAAGACAGAGGCTGGGAGGGCCTCTTCTTTCAGATGAGTTCCTCTTCAACATTTAGAAATGGAAAATTTGGTATACATGATGAGCTCTCACCACTCACTCTTCAAAGAGGCAGGGACTGCCTAATAGAAGGTCACCAGCAATAACAGCGGCAGTGGTAGCAGAGTGGACCACCTGGCCCTTAGCCACCCAGATTATATAGAACTGAACTAGCCGCATTGTGATACTCATGTACATATCTCTAAATTATATCTTACAAATTACTGTAATGATCATTTATTTATTTTTATAAATCATTTACTTATATTAGCATCTGACTCCCCTCTGGACTATATGCTTGGCCTAGGCAGGGAATGTGTCTACCAATTCTGTTGAATTGTAATAATAATGATGGCATTTGTTAAGCACTTACTATGTGCCAAGCACTGTTCTAAGTACTGGGGGGGATACAAGGTAATCAGGTTGTCCCACGTGGGGCTCACAGTCTTAATCCCCATTTTACAGATGAGGTAACTGAGGCCCAGAGAAGTTAAGTGACTTGCCCAAAGTCACACAACTGACAAGTGGCGGAGCCAGGATTAGAACCAATGACCAATGACTCTCTAGCCTCTCTTGCAACTGAGCCATGCTGCTTCTCTGAATTGTACTCTCCCAAGTGCTTAGTAGTGTGTTCTGCACACAGTACGTGTTCAATAAATACCATTGTTGTTGTTGTTAATGATGATGACGATTAATAAGGAGCATTAGGGGAGCAATCCATGCAGATTTTTGGGGTCTTTCCAAAATTGGAGCTTTCTCTTCCTTCCACTGAAGACTGTAAGCGCCTTGTGGACAGGGATCATGTCTACCAACTCTGTTGCATTGAGCTTTCCTAAGTGCTTACTTGGTACAAGGCTTTGCACACAGTAAGGGCTCAATAAATCCCATTAATTCAACTCTCAATTTAATTTACTTCAAGATACATTTACTTCAGCACCTGCAGACAGCTCATAGACAGGAACTTGGGGTGCCAATCAGTATGAGAATGGTCTGCAACAGCTTCCTAAATTTCTTGTTTTCCAATCGTCTGGAGGCTGGATTGAGCTTTCTGCTCTCTCCCCACTTGTTACTCTCTTTGCCTCTCAGATATTGTTGCTGCAGTAAACCGGGCTTCATCAGGAGGTTCACTTGGCAGGAGAGTCTTCACCCTGAATGATCTTGGGTAGGCTGCAGCCCAGACGTATGAGGGGCAGCTAGGAGCACGTCAACACTTATGCTCTGCAGATAGGGGAGCTGGGTCGGGAGGAAGCGGGGCTTGGGCAGAGGGAGGAAAAGAGGAGCAGAGGACTTTAAAAGGTAAAATAATTTATTTTACGCACTGCATTTTGACTCAGGAACCTGAATTCAGTATTTGCCTCTTCTATAGTGCTATAAAGAGATGGCGCATTCCATTGCCAAGGGAGACATTGTCTTGTGCCCACTGATGTGTATTTAAGCAATGGGAAAAATGTACTAGGCTCCCTCTCCTAGAAGAAAAGTGCTAGCCACATATGAGGAACTGCAAAGGAAATTACACATGTAACTTTGACTGTCACAGATTCTGTAGGGTAGCCCTAGGCTAGGAGCCAAGAAATCTGGGTTAAAGAGCTGATTCTACTGGCTTGCTGAGCATCACCGGGGAAGTCTAGTTGTGCTTTGTGAATCTCCACTTTCTCATTTCTCGGGCCTCCTCTCTGTCAGAGGGGTAGAGATCTGGCCCATCAAGGGCTCTAAGCTCACAGGAAGCAGGACTGGAAGTCAGAAGAAGCGGGTTCTAATCCCAACTCTACCACTGGCCTGCTGTGAACCTTGGGCAAGTCCTTAACCTCTCTGGACCTCAGTTTCCTCATCTGCAAAATAGGGCTATAATGCCTACTCTCCCTATCAGCGTGTGAACCCCATGTGAAACAGGGACTATGTCCAATGTGACTATCTTTTATCTATTCTAGGACTCGTATAGTAACTGCTTAGTAAATATCATTATTATTATCATCAGAAAAACATAACAGAACAATGTTGGAATGGTCTGAATTCCCTGTGCTGTTGCACACACTGCTTCAAGGGAAAATAAGGAATCCCGAAGGAAGTAGTTAAGGGACCTCCCAGCAAAAAGCAATCTGACCAATGTGCCTGGTGAGATCCCTGTTGATTGTAATCCAGGAGCAACTCCTGATTTGCAGGGTCAGGCACGTCCTTAAATGTTGGCATGGATTCTGAAACTGCTTGCTTTTTAGAGAGCGTAAGCATTAAGTAAATAGAGTTGGAGTTGCATGGAACTTGACAGGTCAACTTCCTTATTTCATATCGTAAGTGTCATAACTTGCAAACCCGGGTTTGGGGTCAATTCATGCTACTTCTAAGCAATTTCCTTTCAGTCACAAGTCATTAACTTCGTATAATGTACAATCACTCACAGTTGTCCTAAAATAATAACAATGCTACTAATATTGTCATGTTGTTTTTAATAGAGACATTATCTGTGTGTGCAACATTTCAATTCATAGCTCTATTACCCTTAATCTGTTCATTCATTCACTTGCTCATTCATCACAAGTTGCCTGTCTCTGAATATTTATCATCTATGCAACTTAGGTCTGCAATATATAGTTTAAAAAGAGAACTGAAGGATGATAAGAGAGTGCACTAGCATTCTTAACATAACACCAATGGGCTTTGAAATCTTATTTTTATACTTCACATATCTGTTTGCATCCTCGACCCCTAAAAGCTCACATACATGACTTCCTCTTGTAAAGATACTCAGGAAGGCATTTAACTGTTAACCACCAAAATGGTGCCACAGGAGGGAAAACATCTAGATTAGGGAGAGATGAGGAGAGACAGGAGGGTAACCACAGAGGTGTTCTGAGACCAGCAATTTTGAGGAATCTCACCATGCCCCTCCCCAGAGCCACAACAATACTCACACAAGAAAATCAACTGTTGTGGATTCTTAATGTTGGAAATAAAAAACTCCTGGGTAGTGAGAGGACCAAATGTGTACTGATATGAATATATATGTAGTCTATGGATGGGGCTCATCCACAGGAGTTTAGGATCAGTCAACATCAAAACGCAGGGAGAGATGGTCAAGGGAATGGGAAGAAACCTGGCTCCTGGCTCCACTGCCACTTTCCACCTCCCCCACCCATGCCACCATGTTGAAATTCATTCATTCATTCATTCAATCGTATTTATTGAGTGCTTGCCGAGTGCAGAGCACTGTACTAAGCGCTTAGGAAGTGCAAGTTGGCAACATATGGAGATGGTCCCTACCCAACAACGGGCTCACAGTCTAGAAGGGGGTGACAGACAACAAAACATGTAGACAGGTGTCAAAATCATCAAAATAAATAGAATTATAGCTATATGCACATCATTAACAAAATAAATAAGTAAAATAAGTAAAATAAATAGAGTAACAAATCTGTACAAATATACACAAATGCTGTGAGGAGGGGCAGGAGGTAGGGCAGGGGGATGGGGAGAAGGAGAGGAAAAAGGAGGCTCAGTCTGGGAAGGCCTCCTGGAGGAGGTGAGCTCTCAGCACCTTACAGTATGCAGCAAGAGTGACAGTCTGCACCTTTGATTCAGTTGTATTTATTGAGCACTTACTGTGTGCACAGCACTATACTAAGCCCTTGGGACAGTGTAACAACAGACACATTCCCTTCCCACAACATGCTTTAATGATCCTGGATCTTCTATTTAAAAAGATCTCCAACGATGGAGACTCCTCAGCCATTCCAGCAAATTTTTCCATTCCCTCTAGCCAAAATCCTGGCCCTCATTTTCCCTACTCTCGATCCCTTCTGCTTTGCCTGAGCACTGGAGTCAGAATCCTTTAAGCACTTAATGTTCACCCCACCCTCAGCCCACTGCACTTATACATCCATAATTTAATGTCTGTCTCCCCCTCTAATCCCTAAGCTCCCAATGGGCAAGGGAACTGCAACTACCAAGTGTGTTGCATTGTAGTCTCCCAAGCACTTAGTACGGTGCTTAGCTCATAGTAAGCATTCAATAATTATCACTAATTGATCCTTCCTGCTGCAGGTAAGTCCATTTCCCACTCACTCTCTCCTCAGAAACTACATCCTTACAGGTGCTGGCCTGAACCCAATACTTTGGAGCAAAAATGGCAGAAATACTAAATCAATCCAGTCTCTCAAAACTGAAATGAATGCCACCTCTACCACCCCACCCCTGTGGAGGTCCCTCTGCCCCACCCATGGCTCACACTGCTTAGCTCTCCCAGATGTCACCACTCCCCCTGGTGTGATGGGGCCTCTTATCTTATGTACACAACATGGAGACACTCACCAAGCCGGAAACTGGGAATGGAAAACCCTCTATCAGATAGTGTGCTTGCCTAGGAATTAGATGTCACCAATCAATGGCATTTATTAAGCGCTTACCGTGTGCAGAGCACTGTACTAAGCTCGTGGGAGAGCACAATACAACAGAGGCGGTGGACACAGTCCCTGCCCACAATAAGCTAGATTCCTGGCTGTACCCCTAAGGCAACTGTGGCAAAGTTCAAAAGACTTTCAGGAGGCCGACTGAGAAGGAATAGAGCAAGTTGCCTGCTTTTGGGGCCACTTCACCCAGAAAGTTCTCCATCACCTCTCACTCTTCCAGGCTTGCCAATGGGAGCAGAAGCTCGTTCCAATGCAGGGGTCAAAGGGAAGGGGATGGGGACTCTACCCCAGGCCTCCCCTAACTTCAGTATAACCCTGTGGACAGTGAACATGTCTACCATCTCTGTTATACTGTACTCTCCTAAACGCTTAGTAAAGTGCTTGGCCCACAGTAAGCCCTTGATAAATACCATCGGTCAATTGATTGATTGCTGACCCAGAAGGACTTCTAGATGGATATTTATTGTAGTGCGGGAATAAGGGTTCCATTGCTTGCCGCAAGGTTGGACGGGACCAGCCTGCATTTAGGAAGGGTTCCCAGAGATAATAATAATGATGATGGTATTTGTTAAGTGCTTACTATGTGATAGACACTGTACTAAGCATAGGGGTGGATACAAGCAAACTGAATTGGACACAGTCCCTGTCCCATATGAGGCTCATAGCCTCAATCCCCCTTTTCACAGATGAGGTACCTGAGGCCCAGAGAAGTGCAGTGACTTGCCCAAGGTCACACAGCAAATGGCAGAGCCGGGATTAGAACCCACGACCCTCTGACTCCCAGGCCCGTGGTCTATCCACTAGGCCATGCTGCTTCTCGAGATGAATGGCTGACCTAGCAGAACTGAGTTTTCTGATGCTGTGGACTTGGGGAGGCAATGTTCAATATAATTTTATTTTCCTGATGTCTCACCACTGTCTGCAAAAGTAATAAACTCGTTTTGCCAATAAAGTAGATAAAGCTCAGAAGAGATACTGAGACCAGAAGAGGGTAGATCAAGGAAGAATTTTCAGGTTTCCATCTTTCAAGATACAACTTCTTAAGAGTGAGAGATTCCCAACTTTATGACTTTACTTCTGAAACCCTCACTCATAGGATCAATGGCAATCAATCATATTTACTGAGTACTTACTATTTGCAGAACACTGTACTAAACGCTTGGGAGAGCACAATACAACAGAATTAGCAGAAACATTCCCTGCCCACAGTGCATTCTCAAACACTTACTGTGTGCAAGGCATAACTTATAAGTATTGTATACAGTAAGAAAAGTCACCTCTAGACTGTAAGCTCGTTTTGGGCAGGCAAAGTGTCTGTTTATTGTTGTATTGTACTCTCCCAAGCACTTAGTATAGTGCTCTGCACACAGTAAGCAGTCAATAAATACAACTGACTGAATGAATGAATTATTCTTAGGCAAAGGCTTCAGATAAATTCAGAAAGGACAGGTGGCACTGATTTTCTACGAGCTCCAGGCAAGGATGAAAAGTTATGGCATTCATATATTTACTAAAACCACAGCACCCAAGTGTCTAGGCAAGAGCTAGGTGATGATGGAGTGGGTAAGGGAGGTGAGGAGAGAAGTGGTTACTTTAGTCTGGTATACACAATCCTGGAAAAAGAAGATGATGATCTTCTAAGACACTGTAACCTCCATGAGGCCCAGGACACCATTAGAATTTTACCAAAGGCCACATTCTGGGGTAGAAAATGATTAAGTGGACGACCAGCGTGTTGGTGTAGAGATGTGAATCAAGTATTGGGCCAAAGTTTGGGTGAACGGCAAACTCTTCTTGGGCATTTTTCAATTGAAAATGAATACTGTCACTCTCCCTGAGGTTGTCAGTTTCTGATTTTTTCTTTTCTCTCTTCCCCGTCATTCACTCTCCCTCCTTGACCTACATCTTGCACAGCAGGAATGTGGGGAATCGACAGATCAAAGAGACGTATTCTTCCTTGACTAGGCACTGGTGAGAGATTCCTTACAACAGCCAAAGGTTCCTTTGCCTCGTGAGTTTGCCCCGAAACGAGCCAGTTTGGAAGGACGCGAGAAGCTTCTCCTGGGACTAAGGGCCTTGAAGGTAGAGGAAATGCTGCTGAGGGCATCTGGAAGACAAGCACTTCCTGTCACTCCTCCAGAGGAGGTTCCTGATTGGGCCCTTAACCTCAGGTTCTCATCCAAACAGACCCTGGCTCCACCTCTAGGCTCTAACTGGTTACAGAAAGTTAAAAACTGCTAAGCAAGGATAAAGCAGTGTGGTCTAGAGGGAACAGCCTGGGAGTTCCAGCCCCCTGCTTGCCTGCTCTGTGACCTTGCACAAGTCACTTAACTTCTGTGTGCCTCAGTGTCTTCATCTGCAAAATGGAGGTTAAATACCCTTCCCCTCTAGACTGTGAGCTCTATGTGGAACAGGGACTGTCCAACCTGGTTTTCTTGTCTCTAGCCCAGTGCTTGGCACATTGTAAGTGCTTAAACACCGCAATTACAAACCTGATATCCTGCTTTACCAGGTTGAAGGGGAGAGGGGAAGGAGGAAGGAGGGAAAACAGTCAGTCACAAACTATCCCTCAGCCCAACCGTCGGAAGAGGGGAGGATGGGGGATCGGACCCCTCACCAAAGACCTCCTTTAGGCCACAGTGGCCAGGCAAAAGTGACATGGAGGCAGGGATCCCCATGCAGAATCAGTGGTAGTGGCAAAAGCAGGTAAAAGAAATTGCAGGCACTACATCTCTCACTGCCGCTGCCACCTCATCTGCCACTCCTGACCTTCCTAGGCTGTTGTCGCCATTGGCCCAAGAGGGTTGGATGCCAAGAGGCTACGGAGGAAATGCTGGGGAATAGCCAGGGGCCATGGTAATTCAAGGTGGCGATGGGGGCTGCACCGGTTGCCGCTTCTCCTCTCCGCTGTTTCCTTGGCACTGAGAACCTAAATGCAGGTTTCCGTGTTTGTGAGTGCATGTGTTTTGAGGGTGGAAGAGAAGAGGCAGTTGTTGTGGGAATGTACTTCCATTTGGGCCTATCTGTGCCTTCTCTGTATGGGTATTTCATTTCCTTTTCTCCCCTCTTGCTGCTCGCTCACTGCTTTGACCACTGGCCTTGCCCCCTAGAAGCTCCCACCCTTGTCCCATTACACTTTCCTAATAATAATAATAATGATGACGGTATTTGCTAAGCACTCATTATGTGCAAAGCACTGTTCTAAGCACTGGGGAGGTTACAAGGTGATCAGGTTGTCCCACAGGGGCCTCACAGTTTTAATCCCCATTTTACAGATGAGAGAACTGAGGCCCAGAGAAGTGAAGTGACTTGCCCAAAGTCACACAGCTGACAAGTGGCAGAGCTGGGATTTGAACCCATGACCTCTGACTCCAAAGCCCAGGCTCTTTCCACTGAGTCACGCTGCTTCTCCGAGCGATGGTAAACCCCTTGTAATGGGATCACGTCTACCAACCGGGCTATATTGTACTTTCCCAAGTGCTTACTAAAGTCCTCTGCACACAGTAAGTGTTTAATAAATACTGTTAATTGACTGATTGAACTGAAAGATGAAATGGAGAAAACTCCCTTTCAGCTGATTCAACTAGGCCTTATTCCACCTGGGTCCATAAAGAGAAGGATCAATACTTTTGAGTCAGATTGAATAAAGCTCTTTGTGGGCAGGAATGTGTCTGTTTGTTGTTATGCTGTACTCTCCCAAGAGTTTAGTACAGTGCTTGCGTACAGTAAGCACTCAATAAATACGACTGAATTGAATGAATGAATGAAAGAGAGAGGGGGACACAGGTCCATCGCCTGCATAACGAAACTTCACTTCTGCTAGTTCAGCCATTTTTTCACCAAACCCGCTTTCCTCGCTAAGGGGCAGCTGCCCAAATGAACCACTTAAAATTAGATTTGTCAAAGAAGGGGTATAGATGAAAATGTCTTGGCTTAGGACATATTAGACTCCATCCATGTAGATGGCCAGTCTTAAAAGTGTTGAGTCCTTGTCTTTTTATGTTCTTTTTCTGTTCTCTTGTTCCACCTTTCCTTATGCATCTGTCGCCAACACTTGCTGTTTGTGAGAGCCGGCAGGCCAAGGACCAGGTCTAACTTTCACCTGCACTTGTTTCCCCAGGACTTAATGCAGTGCTTTGCACACAGTAATTGCTTAATAGATACTAATACTACTATGTAGCCAGCATGTCTTGCAAGTGGAGGCCTTGCCTTTACCCACAGACCTCGAATGACACTGAACCAAGCTTTAAAAACATTGGTGATTAAGGGGAAAAAAAAATATAGTGTAAATACTAAGGAAAACAGCGACTTTTTCCGAAGCCCCAAAATCTTCCCATCCCACATTATGGGCTGCTGCCTTGCACTCTGAGACAGCTGCATTTCAATGAGACACTGCACAGGCAGAATCCTTCAAGATGAAAGACTGATGGAAACAGGTTGGCATGGTTTTAGCCCCCCTGGGAATGAAGACAGTGCTAACTTGCTAGTGGATCACGTTAACTTCAAGGTCGGTGATCCTCCATAAGGGACTCCACAGGACTTCTGATTATTATGGGGCTGCTTATCTGGTTTATAAATTAGCTAGATCCCTAGCTAAGATTTCTCCCTGCCCATTCTCCAGTTGGCAGCTCCCAGGGCCTCTGCCAGACAGTGTGTTGAAACTCAACTCTAAATTTGCCATCTACTCCTTAGCTCTAGTGAGATGTTGACGGGGGAGCTGTTCCTAAACCTTGGCTAAAAATGAGGATTTTGGATTATCAGGAAGCGTATCATTTTCCCGCCTCCTGCCTTGGCTAATTGACACTGGGCTGGGTAGGACTGTTGTGATTATCATGACTTGATTTTGTGATTACCTTTATTCTGAGTGAAAAGGCAAATAAGCTAGCAAAATGGCTCCATTGTGATTCCTGAAAACCTGCAGCGTTTTGCCCTCTCTGGCAGCAGAGGAAGGTGGGATAAAAGGAGAATGAAAAGGTTCTCAGCCCGATTGGTTCTAACACCCGCGTGCAATAAAAACAATCCATTTTTGGATCACTGGGCTGATTTTGCTGGAGACTATTTGAGACTTTGCTGAAACAAAATCCCCCACTATATTAATCTTCAAGGAAAAGACACACCAGCCTGACAACCTAACAGCCTCCTGTGTAATTTACACATTTCAAGTATGCTAATGGATTCTTTGTATCCAGACCACTATAGGCAGGGAGCCTTTCTTTGAATCATCATCTTTGTGGTGTGGAAGAAATATGTGAACTCCTACACGAGGATTATTAAAAAGGAGGGTATATTAAACTGTGGGATAAATTAAATAGAGTGCACTTCGAAAAGTAGGATCTCCACTTAGGTACCTAATGATAAAAGCAAAGAGTATATCAAATTAAAATTCAGATTTCTTTGTGCTCTAGTCTTTCTGCTGAACACCAAGTGTAAGTGTCTCTAAGTGACACCAGTGTAATTTAACAAGGGTTTTGATACTCCATAACTAGTACGGCAATTTCCCATTTACTCTCATGTAGTATTATTCGGTAACGTGGCTAGAGGGTTTCTGAGGAACAGAACGATTTACTGGCTCTGTGAACCATTGCCAGCTACAGGCATTATTATTCAATGACTCCACCTTTTAAATATCCCTACCCTGTTCAATTAATAGTCACCTGAAAACTCCTTTTTTCTTTTCCCCCTCCCTCCATTCTGGGATACTTTATTACCCAATAGGGTTTTATTATCCCGAATGGTGCTCAATACTGAATGGAAGGTTTAAATGCCCAGAGAGATTGTTCTACACGGCTCCGATTATCTGACATCTTGAAACGATGCATTAACACACATAAATGATCCATAAAGAGGAGAGGGAGACTCCTCCTGAAGTTTGATTCATTTTAATTGAGGCTAGGGAAAGGCAGCCCATTTAAAAAGCTTGGGATCAGATTTGGAACCAAGTCCAGGCCTCAGGGACACTGGCCATAGAGGTGGGGATTTAAAAATATACTTATGCAGGAGAGAGAGGGAGAGAGAGAGATATTTAAAAGTCCTCTGAAACAGAAAAACTGATTCCACTGGGAAACTTGAGCTTCCTTCACCTCTTTTTAAATGAGCGGCTCTGCTTTGCCCTTCGTCTTTGTTTTTATTTTCACTCTTAAAGAGCAGAAGCCTTTCCTTTGTGTGCTATTGAAAATGTTCATTTTCTTGCCAGCGAAGATTTGCTATTGTTTCCACTCCTAATTTAACCCCACCCCTTCCCCTATACAGACCAATCCTGCACTGCTGAATTCTTCCCTGACCAGATTCCCCTTCCTCCAGATTGATTAGTAAGTATCATGATGGAGGTGAGCCCATCCTCAGCTCAGAGAGAAATGTGAAGTGGCCCAGTGGAAACAGCACGGGACCGGAGTCAGGAATCCCAGGTTCGAGTTCCAGCTCTGCCATCGGCCTGCTGTGAGACCTTGGGAGAGTCACAACCTTGCCAGGCTTCAGTTACCTCATCTGTGGAATGGGTTTGCTAAGATTCAACTTCTCAAATACTCTCCTTTACTAGATGATTTCTAAGTGCTACATTTTAACACTTTGGTTTCCCTCTGTCTTTCCAAAAACAAATAGTGACTGTGAATGTTATCAGAATGTCAATCTGACAATATGGATCAGGTTATAAGTGCCAGGCATCAAAGTTGTTGAATCAGTTAAACAATGACATTTGCTGAGTGTCTTTGGAGTGTTAGACACTGTACTAGGTGCTTGGGAGAGTACCCCAGTAGCAAGACACACAACCCCTGACCTTGTAGATGTGCCCAGTGGTGAGGGGGAACTTGCTCTTGGAATACATTTTAACCTAGTGAACAGGGAGAAAAGAGGAGCACTAGAAAATGAAGTCATTCATTGTCAAGAGTTGGAATATCTCCTCAATATGGGCTGAAGCCAGACCACAAGGCAGGAAGAAATTACTTGCTAAGCATCATATAAACTGAAATGTGGGTTTTCAGGATATAAAAGAGAACTGAGGTACAAAACCAAAGGGGAAATCTGAGCTTTATTCCCTCTTCACTGGGCTTGCCCCTCCCTGAAATGCCTTCCCTGCTCCTCTTCGCCAAACCAGGACTTGCCTTTCCTTCGGAAATCAAGAAAAATCCATTTCCTCCATGATTTATTGCAAGATTAATCACAATGCTCCAACCACTCCAGTAACCCTTTAACACTTATGCATTTAGGTGTAGTGTGTGTCTGTGTGTATACACATATAAAAGAAACAGAGCTTCTTTGTTTGATCTTCTAGTCATTTAACTTTAGCGCCTATATTCAAACAAAGGCTTTTCATTAATCTATAAGGCAGTTCAAAAAAATTAGATTTCCAGGGGGGATGAATTCTATTACCCATTCTACTGCCTGCATAAAGCCGACATATGATACCTGGCTCTACAGACCTTCCCTCCGAGGAATGTATTTATTTTGGCATGTTTGGGAGAAGCCAAATTTAACCTCTTCAATCGGTGGTTCACTGCATAAGGTAAATCAGGTAAATTTGGGACTGGTATATTTCACACAGATTCCCCACCCTGCCTTCTGAATGACTTGAGTTGTTGGCCACAGGGAGCAATGCAAAGTACATCCAGTGGTGAGTCATCTGTTGTGAGCGTCCCTGCTTTCCTGTGGTTAAGGAACATCGGACTGAGACCTCCCTGCCTCAGAGGGCTACATAAATGACCCATTCAATTAAGAGTTTCTCCAGAAACCACACCGTTGCAGCCAGGAAAACAATGGTGGCAACAGTGTGAGAAACAGAAGTGAAGCAGTGAAGCTGCTGTTACACCGCGGGCAGAAGAGGGCTGCTTCGCTCCTGCGGCCTTGCCCCGTGTCGGAGAAATGTTATTGTCTTTTTAATTTTCGGGCTCACTTTGTAAACAGGCATCAAAGCTAATAGCCATGTGCCCGTTGGATGCCAAAAGGACGGTAATGTGAGATGGGTGCAGTGCGGCCACCCTCATGCTACAGAGATAAAATGAATATGCAAATATCTAGTGCTTTACAATCTGAGATTAATCCAACCATGAGAATTCCCAGGGCAGATGCGAACGGAGGAAGGAATATTTAAAACAGCCAGTGCCTACTGCTAAGGGGCAGGGGGAATGGTTGATTGGTGGTTGTCTCCAAACCTTAGTTTTCATGTTTATTGCTTAAAATCAGGGAATATTCCAAATGGGGTCCTGCCTGGGCCAAATCTTGGACTTGGTGCTAACCAATACTTTCAACAAAGGGGGTAATAGGAAGGTTGGTCTTTAACTTGGCAGATGACGCTGAATCAGTGAGCTCCTTGTGGGCAGGGATCATGTCAACTAACCCTATTACTACTATTATTACACTGTAATAATAATAATAATAACAATGACATTTATTAAGCGCTTACTATGTGCAAAGCACTGTTCTAAGCATGGGGGAGGTTACAAGATGATCAGGTTGTCCCACATGGGGCTCACAGTCTTAATCCCCATTTTACAGATACTCTCCCAAGCGCTTAGTATAGTGCTCTGCACACAGGCAGGTGCTCAATAAATACCACTGACTGAATGATTGATGTGGTTAGGTTTTTGGAGAACAAAACAGGCAGGGGGAGAAGGGTCAGAAATTACGCAATGCATGCAATTCCTTGGGGCTGTTGCAGGGTAATTCGTTTGGGGAGGAAAGTCAAACTGAGTGGAGAATGACTGGTTATGTAAGGTGTGCAGAAAGGGTTCTAGCGATCTGAAAATCTGAAAATGTGGAGTACAATCCTACAGCATTGTGGCACAAAAGCTACGAACTTTGCAGTACAGTGCTGTAAAATACATTTTCCTTCCCACTCTTCTTCTCCTCTTCCTCATTATTATGCTTATTATGATGTTGCTTTTTATTAAGTGCTTACCACGTGTTAAACATATAATAATAATAATAATGGCATTTATTAAGCCCTTGCTATTTTCAAAGCACTGTTCTAAGCACTGGGAAGGCTACAGAGTAATCAGGTTGTCCCACGGAGGGCTCACAGTCAATCCCCACTTTACAGATGAGGTAACTGAGGCACAGAGAAGTTAAGTGACTTGCCCAAAGTCACACAGCTGACAATTGGCAGAGCCAGGATTTGAACCCTTGACCACTGACTCCAAAGCCCATGCTTTTTCCACTGAGCCACACTGTTTCTTATCTACCAAGTTAATCCTGTTCGACACAGTCTCTGTCCCACATGGGGTTCACAGTCTAAGTAGGTGGACTATAAACTCTTCATTTTAAGAGTTAAACCCTGAGGAGTGGTAAAAAGACCACTGTGAAGTTCTTGCGATCCATCCTGCTGGGCATTTAAAGCCAGCTTGAAGAAGGGCTGGTGTTTTAGGAAACTGCACCTGTATCGGCTCAGGTTAAACGTATTGAATTACCCTAGTTGGGAGATGCCATTGTGAAAATAACAAAAGGGACATGGATTCAGGTGTCAATGAAGAGGAATGAATGCTGATTCCAACCTATCTCTCTAATGCATGAGGGATATCCGTATCGATTGCTAGTCTCCAGAGAACAACCCATTTGTTGTAGTCCCTGGAATATAGAGCTGACACTGGGGCTCAGGTGGAAGTGAGGGCTCACATGCTAATTTGCTAATTAGCTTCAGGGCTGTAAATTGTGCAGTCCCCAGTCCCCTCAACCCCTGTGAACAAGAGGAGTTTTTCTATCCCAGATGGACCACAGGTCTCTAAGACCTGTTTCCTCCTCTCACATTTCCAAGAACCCCCTTTTCGGAGGAATCTCGTTGCAAGTGTTTTCTCCCATCCAGGTGGAAGTGTTGAGAAAGGTCCACTGCTCTCCAAGGTTTTTCTATATGCAATATATTCTACAAGCCCTCTTGCCATCTACTCAGGTTCAACTGATTCCCGCCAAAACACACACTAAACTCCCCAACTTCTGGAATTAACTGATCAATGGTATTTATTGAGGGCTTACTGTGTGCACAGCACTGTAGTAAGTGTTTAGGAGAGTACACGATAATAGGGTTGGCAGACATGATCCCTGCCTTCAAGAGACTGTAAGCTCTACTGAGCCAGCATTTTCCATCCTGCAATAAGGAGACTGCGCTTACCCAGCCCAGAGATACATACCATATTGGGTCTAACCTGATTAGCTTGTATCTACCCCAGCACTCAGTACAGTGCCTGGCACTTAAATTCTGCAATTATTAGAAGCAGCATGGCTTGGTGGATAGAGCATGGGCCTAGGAGTTTGAAGGACCTGGGTTCTAATCCCACTCCACCACATATCGGTTGAGTGACCCTGGGCAAGTCACTTAACTTCTCTGTGCCTCAGTTACATCGTTTGTAAAGTGGGGATTAAGAGCATAAGCCCCATGTTGGACAGAGACTGTGTCCAACCTGATTAACTTATATCTACCCCAGCCCTTAGAACAGTGCTTGGCATATAGTAAGCACTTAACAAGTACCATAGTTATTGTTATCATATAATCTTCTACATTTTTACAAGTTAGCAAATGGAGGCCTGGCGAGCCCAACTGATCTTCCCACAAGATTCCAGCAAAAACCAGCACCCTCTGGACTTATCTCCCAGTTCAGCTGCAAGTTCCTAAGTCCGAAGTACAGTGCACTGCTCTTGGTAGGCACTCAGTAAATACCATAATTTCTTCTACTCTACTCTCTCCCACAGCAATACTTTAGCACTGCTTCAAGTGTTCCATGGGGAGTAATGATTCTTACTTGGATGAGTGGTATCCAGGGGGACAGCTCACAGTTTGGAATGTAGTCACCCTCCAGCTTGGGGCCATAACACCCTGATTCTAAATAATTTGAAAAGTTTTGCACTGGCTACAAGATTCTTAAAAAAAACCCCAAAAACCTGCTGATGCCGCAGCTGGCCCAGAGTAAACAAATTAGAATTTCCTTTGGCAGCAAAAACTGTGGAGGACGGAAGGTGAAAGACAATTCCTTCAAACTCTTCTCCAGTTCCAAAGGGATAAACCTTGAAAGCTGGCCTGGAGGGAAATTTATTATAGTGGAATATGCCCTCTGGGTAAGAGTGAAATAGCACCTCTGAAGCATGAAGTTTTGGGTGTGGAGGTTGGACAAACAATTCAAGCCAAATATGTGCGCAGATTTTCATGCAAATATGTACACAAAAAAGCAAACCTTACTGGATTATATTAGCAGAAAAGAACTCTCAAACCAATATATGCAGAGTGATGACGGACAGGAGGCTGGAAAGACATAAATCAAAGACAGACCTCACCTCTTTCCTGGTGAAATTGCCACCAGAATGTATATAAATAGCTCTCTCTGTTATCCCGTTTGGTCAGGAATACAAGAGGCTATTTAAATCAGAGCACTCACTAGAAACAGCTCAGGGCCAGGATCAATGGCTTCCTTTATAGAAGACTTCTCCCCAGGGCTGCATGGGTAGTGGGCACCTGGGACCATTTCATGGCCACAGTCAATTGGTTTGCTTGGAGAAAGGAAGGTCTATGGGATTGGAGAGCGAAGGGCTGGAAGGTGGGGTAATAGCTCGTATTTGTGACATTTTAAGTTCCGACATTTTCAATTACCCCTCAGAGAAAATGCTCCAAAGTGAAGACAAGACATAAGCTGTATTTTGAAGTATTGTTGAAGTACGATGGAATCTAACCTCCTCCTTTAAATTACTCTGAGAAAGTTTCATGGAAATGCATAATTACCAGGCAATCCCAACTGGGTTTGGGGCTCACTGCACTGGGGGCCTCACAATAGTGGCACGGTCGTTCGGTGAATGGAGACTCTAGGATTCCCTCCCATCCCCTGCCACCACTGCCACCACTACCAGTAGGCCAGACAGTGTCTGGAACCTCACTCCAGTTTCTGCCTGTCCTTTCCATGACCTGGTCTGCAGTCCCTATGCATGCCCACAAAAAATAATGCTCAGCTGTCCACTCTATCCATATCAAGGCTAAGACGTAAGGCCAGCATCTGGGGCTACACTGGCCAGTCCCCTCCCACCACATTTCGAGATACTGTGGAAGCCAGGAAAACTTGCTCCATTATGCCAAGAAGCTAGCAAAAACTGCACCAGGGATGGCAAACCTATTTAGCTGTCCTTGTTCCTTGAAGAACAAACCTGATGGCATAGTCAGGGATTGTCTTTTTGTGCATACGGTACGGTCACAACTCGGGGAACCCACCTTGGGCTTTTAACCTCATATAGATTAACAGATGAATTTAACCTTTCGGGGTGGGTATCTTCTTCAAGAACAGAGAACATCTACCATCTACCTCTTTCTATTCAGGAGGGGGGCGAGAGGGACACAGACAGGGACAATGAGGAGAAAAAGAGGGAGACTGGGACTGTGTGTGACCTGATTATTTTGTGTCTACCTCAGTGCTTAGGACAATGCTTGACACATAGTAAGGGCTTAACAAATGCCATCATTAATATTTATAATTATTATTTTTAGAGCAACAGAGTGGGTGGGGGAAAGGGGAGAGAAAAAGAGAGGGCGAGAGAGAGAGAGAGACAGAGGGGAGATGTGGGAGGGTGGGGGAGAGATGAGGGAAAGTGGTGGGGGAGAAGAGAGAAAAAGGGGAAGAAGGGAAAGAAACACAATGTGACTCTCAACCCATTCCTGTTGTTGAGGGAGGCTTAACACGTGGTCCAAATCATCTCTTCCCCACCCCCACCCGCAACACTCCCCCTAATGCCCTTTCCTCTCCACTCCGATTTAACCTTGGTGCTTTGGCAACTGCTGAACAGATGCAGCTGTTTCCTTTGACGACTTCACTTCCTTTGTGCTTTCAACATATGTACTATTTGCAATTGCTCTGGGGCAAAACGTTTATGTTTGATTAACTCGGTTTTAAAACAGACCATCCATGGAAGCACTAATTCCAGTGGATTTATCTGTCACGTCAGTAGCATCAGATAAATACTGGAGCTACTCGGTAGACTGCATAATGCCTAGATCTGTAGTGGAGTGGTTGGGGTGGTGGGGGTGGGGAAGAATATGCCATTTTGGATGCAATTTTGATTTGGTATGATCCCACTCAAGGATGAGTACTTGAGGGAGCAAGGATCATTCCACATGACTGCTTTCACATTCAGTTCGAGGAAGAGACAAAATCTATATTCTGACTCCAACCAATTATGTTATCACTTCAGGTTTTTTTTAAGTTTTAAATACTTTCCAGTAGGAAAATTTCAAAAAATGTAGTCTTGAGAGGAGCCAAGGACTGCTGCTGTGCCTTAACCCAGAAAGAAACTGAAGGATGCATTTGAATGAATTACAAAATGTATTATGCGCTGAAAATCAGCTTTAAAAATGCACATTAATTTTTGCTGCTCTTAAATACTTTGGTTGCTGAGAAACTGCTTGCCTCTATCATGGAAATAGCTCTTCAGATGCAATTTAGTCCCTGATAGTTTTTAAAAAGACTCCCAAGCCAAACAGCTCAGATGGAAAAGGTGGCTCACTCTAGAGTTTTCAACAGGAGACGGCAATCATCTTGTCCCATTCCAGATCCGCTTGGCCCAGCTATGTTACATTTCCTCTGTTGGAAGAGAACAGGTGGCAAGATTTGAAAGAAGAGTCAGAAGATAATGGCATGAAGGGGGCTGGTTTTGAGGACTCCTATGGGCTCCCTGTTGTGATCTGGTCTAATTAACCTGAATGCCCCCCTACCCCGGTGTTTAGCAGGACATTCAGTACATTGCCAGTACTAAATAAATACCATAACTCTTACTTCTGGGTATTCCATTTGGTAGAGAGCAGGAAAGAGAACAGAGAGGTGGTACAACTCCAGACCCACGTGGCTCAGTGGAAAGAGCCCAGGCTTGGGAGTCAGCAGTCATGAGTTCAAATCCCATCTCCACCACTTATCAGCTGTGTAACTTTGGTCAAGTCACTTCACTTCTCTGTGCGTCAGTTACCTCATCTGTAAAATGGGGATTGAGACTGTGAGCCCCACGTGGTACAACCTGATTACCTTGTATCCCCCCCAGCGCTTAGAACAATGCTTTGCACATGGTAAGTGCTTAACAAATATCATTATCATTATTATTGTGATGGCTTGACCTGGAAATGGGGCTCAAACTGATGGCTAATAGTTGACAATTGGAAGATCTGTAGATTTCATTTACCCAGGTGAGACTTGCCCTAACCTATGCAGACATGGGGAGGGAGGGAATAGAAGTGAGATATATGTGTCCCTAACCTCCAGGAGTTTATAGTTTAACAGATGGAGACACTCAAGCTACATGAAATACTGGATTCCCCCAAAGAGCTGGTCAGAGGAAAGACATAGAATTCATCCACTCCCTCCCCAGCTCTTTGGCCTGGCCCTAAAGCAATGCAGAACTGGTCTAACTTCATTGACCTGGATGAAGGTCAATGACATCTCCACCCTTCTCACTTCTCTCCCCCTGAACTCCCCCTCCCCCTCTCCTTCAGTGCTAGCCCCTCTCTTAAATTAAAGTTTCTCAGCAGGAGGATTGGGCACCCTGGGGTTTAGGCAGCTGCTGAATTTAACCCCACTGGGCATGTCAAGGAGAAAGGAGTTTGCTGCAAGTTGCCTGGAGAGCTGATTTTCAAAGAGGTCCTGAGGGTGGCCACGCGATCAATATGATTGTCCAACAGAACAGAAGTTCAGGAGTCACACACAGTAGGGGGAAAAAAACCTCCCCTGTTTACTTATTAACCAGTGTGTGAACAAGGATGGCGGTAGAAATAGATAGAGGACATCATGGAATTTAAAGAAATGACTTTTTTGTTAATGGGAATTTTATGCACAACTGTGCCCGGGCTTTGGAAAGCTATTTGTGCAGCTGAGAGGTGCAAATGGGAAACTACCCACTTGAAATCAAGACAACAGAATGAAATCCATTTGTTGTTTTGAAGACTGAGCGAGCCTTTCATCTAGAGGGTGGGAGGAATTAGGCCAGGGGCTGAACTCCAAAGGAAGCTGCTTTTTAGATTTTGGTTCTTGAGGAACTAGCCTCTTTGTGATGCCCTCTATGCTCATGCGTTCATTCTCCAATGGCACTTTCCCCTCTGCCTCAAAAAATGATGATAATGATAACAATACTAACTTTTGTCTAGCACTCACTATGTGCCCAGCAATGTCCTATACCCGGCAAAGATATCAGATAATCAAGTCAGATCCTATCCTTCTCTCCCATGGGGCTCACAGTCTAAGCAGGTCGGAGGACAGGTATTTAACTCCCATTTTCCCAAGCTAGCTCTCTTCCTCCCTTCAAGGCCCTACTGAGAGCTCACCTCCTCCAGGAGGCCTTCCCAGACTGAGCCCCCTCCTTCCTCTCCCCCTCCTTCCCTTCTCCATCCCCCCGCCTTACCTCCTTCCCTTCCCCACAGCACCTGTATATATATATATATGTTTGTACGTATTTATTACTCTATTTATTTTACTTGTACATATTTATTCTATTTATTTTATTTTGTTACTATGTTTTGTTTTGTTCTCTGTCTCCCCCTTCTAGACTGTGAGCCCACTGTTGGGTAGGGACCGTCTCTATATGTTGCCAACTTGTACTTCCCAAGCGCTTAGTCCAGTGCTTTGCACACAGTAAGCGCTCAATAAATACGATTGAATGAATGAATGAATTTTACAGATGAGGAAACTGAGGCACAGACAAGTTAAATGACTTGCCAGAGGTTACACATCAAGCCAGTGGCAGGGATTAGAACACCTGAGTGTCCAGACTCCGAGGCCTGCCCTCTCTCCCCTTGGTCACACTGGTTCTCATCCAAGTGCCCCTCTCCTTCCCCGGCCCTCACTCCACCATCCTGCTACTGCCCTATCTCCCCAGAGCAGCCAGGCATCGGGCATCGTGCCAGAGACGGAATGCTTGTTTTTGCATAGTAAGTGTCAGAAGCCAAAGGTCGAGCGGAGCTCAGCATATAAAAGCAGCCAAGGGAAAAACGTGAGAGGGAAACGTGTCAGGGAGTCATTGTAATACACGATCAACTAGGCTTCTGTGATATGCCCTGCTGGGTAACATTTAAAGTTCATAATGTAAGAGATAACAATTTATTAATAGCAAAGATAAATTGTTTATTAATAAGAGAACACCTTGATCATTATTTATCATTCATTTTAATGCAATCTAAAGCTGAGGGGAGGCCATCAGTTTAGTGCTTATGGATGGAAAATATTAAATCTGTTTGCATTTTCATTTCCAGCAGGAAGTCTGGGTTACAGTGTTTCTCTCTCTATTTGGTGTAAGCCTTCTGGAAGATGGACCAAAGAGAAATCCACAAGGAGGTGATGGAAAAAGAGGAAAGGGGAGCGAGAGGGGTTTGATTTCTGACATCGAGTCAGTCTGGCTTAGTGATGGACACCAACTCCACTTTGTTGACCTTACTGGCCCCAATGGAGAGCAATGATATCACCTGGGGAAGACTTAGCAGTTCTGAAGAAAGGCAGTTGCTGGCAGCTGCCCTGGCTTCGAACCCGGGTACCATTTTGGTCTCCACCCAACCACCTCACGAGGGCACCCCTATGGCTGAGCCTGGCTAAGGAGGCTGGAGGGAGGAAGGGATGGAGTAAGGGAAGGAAGGGCCATCGTTGGCCTGGGCCAGAAGGGACAGGAACAGGTTAGGGAGAGGTGACACCCAGGGAAAGTAGCAAAGGTTCAAAACCTGGAAGTGGTTCTGAATGTACTAGGACCCTCAGAGCTTTGAAGAACGCAGTTAGAAGGGTTTTCAAGATCAGCATGCAGCTGTACAAAAATAGATCTGTGCCACAAGATTGCCATGCCAGCAGAAATAGCTGAAAGAAATCCAAGTACTGCCAAGGTGCCACAGACTCCAATCCACCTGCTTCCTTATCCGGGAGTGACTGACAGCAGTTGCTACACAGGAGTGGTCGAGTACATAATCGTATGATGCTCACTATATGGGAGTGGGGGTACAGGGGTTGGAGGAGTCTCTTTGGAGTTTCCCATTCCTTGGTCTGCCAGGTCACCATATTAGATAAATTGGCATTTATTTCTAATTTCTTTTCACATCTTTCCAAAATTTAAAATGGCATATTGAGTCTCTCTGCAGAAAGAGGAGAGCAGAGAGAAAAGGGAGAAAGAATGTTTAAGCCCTTACTCTAATAATTGCAGCATTTGTTAAGTGTTTACTATGTGCCAAGCACTGTACTAAGCACTGGGATTGATACAAGATAATTAGGTCTGACACAGTCACTGTCTAAGGGAAACAAAGAATAAGTATTTCATCTCCATTTTATAGATGAGGAAACAGAGGCACAGAGAAGTTAAGTGATTTGCCCAAGGTTACAGAACAGACGAGTTGCGGATCAAGGATTAGAATCCAGGGTCCCCTAGCACCTGAGCCTGCAGTCTTTCCACTAGCCAAGCACTGTGCTAAGCACAATCGTAGATGGTTTTAATTCTGGCACCGACATACGTCTCCTAAATGACCTTGGTTAAATCACTTCATTTCTTTCATTCCTCTGAGCCTCGGTGACTTCATCTGTAAACTGGGGATTAGCACTGTGAACTTCATGTGGGACAAGAACTTGTGTCCAACCTGATTAGAGTGAATCTTCTCCAACACTTACTACAGTGCTTGGAAAATAGTAAGCACATTAAATACCAAAAAAAGGTACACACTTCCTGCAGCTTCCAGTGCCCATCGATTCAGGCATGCTGAGAAACTCCTCGCCTCCCTCTCTGTCAGTCCCAGAATGTTCCTTTACTATTTCGGCCCAGCTCTAGGAAGACCTGATTCATCATCATATTAATTGGGATTATGTTAATAAATTGCTTCTGTCTTCATGGTGATTGCACAAACAGTCCAACGGTGGTTTGGAATCGGCTCAGAGTAAGCCGGTGGCAAATTTAGGTGTTAATTGAAATTCTCTAATAAAAACCTGGAGCTCCATTTTATGTAATAGCCATGAAAGCGGATTTTTCCTGGGAATACTATTAGTTCATTTCAGACAATGCCAAAGCATCTTTCCCTCATTAAAAGGGAGAGGGGTGTCTGCTTTACCTCAGTGGTCCCTGGGAGGGGCCATGAAGCTCTGTTGTGTTCTAGGAAAACGTGGCTGAAACAAGAGTTACTGCTAGGGGCTTGCCCAGTTCCATAGCTTCCTGGGCGAACATTGGTTTGTTTCCTTGTTGGAGATGGTATGCCGAGGCCCCTAGTACAGGGTAGTACCCTCATTTCCATTTCACGTCAGATGGTTGCAGGCCAGAAACAAGGGGACGGGCTTTCAGTGTCACCAAGGAATGCTTTGGCTGATGCCGATGAGCCTGCTATTCATCCCAGATATTTCTCCCCTTACTGGGTCCAGTGGCCAGCCATCAGTCCGCTTTTGTTTTCCAAAATGGTCTCCACAAATGAATGTAGAAAGAAGCTGTGGGAAAATTTCAGTGACCAAAATCGTCGCCAGGATATAGGACTGGTGAAATGGTACCCCAAATTGAAAAGAACAAACCAGCTTATGCTTTCCCCTGATATCTCTTCTTATGACCTGCTCTCCCTCTGAACAAGTAACTACAGGCATTAGCTGCCTCTAGACTTAAGCTCACTGTGAGCAGGGACGGCCACTGTTTATTGTTGTATTGTACTTTCCCAAGCACTTAGTTCAGTGCTCTGCACACAGTCAGTACTCAATAAATACGATTGAATGAATGAATTAGTTGATGAAATCCCTCTTGGATGCTGATCTCCAAGAAAAATCAGGCAGGCATAAAATGGGTCCTGCCCTTGTTTTTCTGAGGATGTTTACCTATACACATGAGCTTCACTATACTGGGTGCTACTTGAGAACAGGGATAAAGTAGTTTTTTTCTTTAACCCATTTCCCCTACCCACACTCCCCTCTGCATCACTTATACATTTGGCTGTGCATTCCTCAAGCACTTTTGTCCAAATCCTTGTACTTTACTATCTCCCTATCTGTATTTTATTTCAACGTCTGTCTCTCCCTATATTCTGTAAACTCCTCGTGGTCAGGGATTGTGTCTACCAACTCTATTGTATTGTACTTGCCCTAGAGCATAGTACAGTGTTCTTCATACAGTAAGGACTCAATAAATACTATTGAGTGATTGATTCTCTATAGCTCCTAGGTCGTTACTTCATTCTATACAAGAAGCCACCAATACATTTTGTGGACAATGGTGATGATCAGAAAAATGATGTTTTTTTGCGATGTAGATCATGTCTATAATCCAGGACCACGCACTCTGGATCACTCATACTGCGATATGTGTGTCTGGATGCCTGTATTATTATTGCTTATTTGAAACTGTAAATTCCTGGAGGGCAGAGGAACACTATCTAATTTTTATTGTTCAACATCCACTTCAAATTCATATACGCTCTAAAAAATAAGCGAATGATTGCTAGCACAGAATAAGGGTGAACTTCTTGGCAATAATAATAACATTAATACCTCTAGAATCTGCACAGAGCTAATCTTTTGAAAAGCACTTTTCCATCAGTTATCACATTTTATTCTCACATCATTCCTGCAAAATAGGGAAAGGTAGCTCTTATTACCACCATTTTACAGGTGAGGAAACTGAGGCATAGGTAGGTTACATGACCTGCCTCAGATTCAGTGGCAGGCCAGTGACAGAGCTGGGAATAGACTCAGATCTGAATCCCAGATACATGCTCTCTCACACTATAAAATAAGAGGGTGCTCTCCTTATGGACATGAAACCCATCTTGTGCTTCTGTTAGACTTCCCCAAGGGCTTTGTATAGGGCAGTGCACTCACTGGGGATTCCATAAACATCATCATTACTATCCTGTTGGCCATTTTCCTTTTCCAAGCAGGTCCCAGGTTTGGGCCTGAGCCTGGCTCTGAGGAACAGACCATGGGCAGTGCCCCATGTTTCCATGTACACCCTGCACTGGTACCCAAAGTGGCACTGGGGAGCTTGTCTAACACCTTAGTATCAGTTGGGAAAATGGGGGTTCAGGATTATTTTATTGCTCTAGCCGATCGTCAGAGCTCTTTCTGGAAGGGGAGGCTTTGCTTTTGCCAATCACGGATGGAATGGATTTCCAGATGGCTTTCAATCCAGACAACATCCATGGGGTGGAACGCTGCCTTCAAACCTCCAGAGTTGTCCCTGAATCCTGCCCAAATGATTCCATACTCAGAAGGTGAGGATTCCTGGGGAGAAGAATTGTTATTCTTCCCATGGTTTCTCACTAGGACCTAAAAAGAAGCCAGGGCTTAAAAGAGGAGACCCCAGGATTACAATGACTCTCCATGAATGAAAAAGGACACTGCTATGAAGGTGCTCACCACAGAAGCATAGCAGCTGGTAATGGTATTTATTGGATTTAGGCCACTTCGTGAGAGGCACTGCACTAAGCACTTGGGAAAGCCCAACAGAAGGAGCCCTCTGCCATCAGCCAGAAGCAGCTGACTGCCCTCTGGGAAAGTAGGCCTTCCTGTGGGAATTTTCCTGCCAACTAGGCCTACCCACTTTAAAAAATGCATTTATCTCAAGTGCGGGGGGGAGGGACAAAAGAAATTGGGAGAGAAAGATGCTCCTGAACACTCTTTGAAGTACACGGTCAAATTATTAAAAGGGAAACAGGCACTCAAAAGAAAGATTGACTTCCAGGCAGGGAAGCCGGAAGCTTCTCTCTTGCAAAGGTCAAAAAGCATCCAGTTGAGTCATCTCTTGGAAAAAGCTTCTTGAAGGCACTTCAACTAATGCTTTTTAGCAGTTCTTCCCCGAGTCTAGGACATGGAGCACAGTCAGAAAGTGACAGCTCCTGCCGAAATCAAATGCTAATAATAATAATAATAATAATATAATAGTACCTTGAATTTATAGAAGACAATTTACCAAAGGACTTTCAAACCATTTATCTCATTTTGTTCTTATAGCATCCCTAGGGAATATGGTGGGGGGAGTATGATCAACTCTCATTCCAAGCTCTTAGTACAGTGCCCTGCAGACAGGAAGTGCTTAATAAATACGACAACGAATAAATGCATAGATAAGGAAATTACAACGCAGAGATGAACTCCCTGAAGTCACAGAACAGTTAGAACCAGGACTATAAACCCGGGTTTCTACATCCCCAACACCAATACCATTCCCAGGAAGAGAAGAAAGCCAGAGCAGGATAAACTTTAAAAGTTCAGGAAATCATAAAATCCTGCATTTGGGTTTGGCCTTCCCCTGAAATGAGTGGAAGGGAAAGAGGGTGGAGGTGCTTTATTGAGATGAGATAACAAAATGAACCATTTGCTAATGTCTTTTCTGCTCTTAGGATCCAAGTTTCAAGCATGGTCCCAGTACAGCTCTTGTTGGCCCTTGAAGAGCAGGGCAGAATGGGTGAGGACCACATCTCTCCCCATCTTTAGAGTATCCTAATATCCCACTGCCCCCTGGAGGCCATCCTTGCTTCATTTTTCTACTCTCCAGTCCATTTCCTCCCACCCATATCATTGTACATATTCTGCTATTTAAGCACTTATTGCTTCTCCTATCCACCTTTTCATTTTCTTCTGCTTCCTATCTGTAAATTGCTTTGTGTCTGCACCTGCTGCTAGATCATAAGCTCCTTAAGGGTAGGGATTGTGTCTTTTACCTCTACAGTACTCCCCACGCCCCACCCTCTAATTTAATTTAATGATGGCATTGGTTAAGCGCTTACTATGTGCAAAGCACTGTTCTAAGCGCTGGGGGGGATACAAGGTGATCACGTTGTCCCACGTGGGGCTCACAGTCTTAATCCCCATTTTACAGAGGAGGTAACAGGCACAGAGAAGTTAAGTGACTTGCCCAAGGTCACACAGTAGACACGGGGGGAAGCCGGGATTAGAACCCATGACCTCTGTCTCCCAACCCCGTGCTCTTTCCACTGAGCTACACTCCTTCCCTAATAGAGAACTTAATAGAGTGCTCTGCGTATAGCATTAATTGATTCTTACTGCTTTATTGTGTCTTGCTTCCAGGGTTTTCTTCCAAGCGCTTTGTGCAGTGCTTCAAACTCAGGAACTGGGTAGGGTCTAATTAGCCTGTATTTACCCCATCACTTAGTTCAGCACTTGGCACAAAGCAATAAATAGCACATTTATGGTTATTATTACATCAGCTTCTAATTTACACCTGAAAATTGCTTCTGAGTCAAATGGTCCAGAAGCCCCAACCTACCCCACTACTTTATAGGAGGGCCATGCCCTGCCCGGGAGGGAACCAAAAGAAGCTAAATTTGAGATGTCAGGACAGGCCTGACTCCACAAGAAGAAGCCTGAAAAACTCTCTTTATCAGTACCTTACATCAGTTCATTGTTTTTAATTGTTGTTGCCTGGAATGTAGTTTCCAAATGAATCTCGGGTGAATTATGTCCTTGTCCTTTAGAACCAAAGGATCTGGAAACCCAGGCACATTTTCCAGACCAGAATAAATGAGGAAATTCATTGACCACTATGCCACTGCTCTACATTCGTTCAAAAAGCTTGTCTCATTCCAGAAAAAGATGGAGCAATCCTCCTCAGCATATCTGTTCTCCATGTGTCGTGCAGTTAAAGCTGCTTGTTTTATGGAAACAAACAAGTTTTTGCTCCTTTTTGGCTCTGTGCAGCCCCAGGAAGAGCCAGGCTGAATCCCTCTCTACCTCATGAGTCATCCACAAATCTGCCAGCTAAATTCTGGCTACAGACACTTTGTTTCGAGGGGATGAGGTACAGAGCTGAGAGAGAACATGTTCTTTCTCAGATCCGAGACTGTTTCTAGCATGATAAGCAAAAAAAAAAAAACTGTTATGACTTTAAAAATGGATGGAATTTGATATGGATTTCAAAGAGACAGAATAAATATTGAACATCCTAGTGTTACTTTTTTTTCAGAATTGCAGTTCTGATGATAATGCCAGTCATGGTGCATTTTGGTGTGTTCTCTTCATTTTTCCCCACCTGTAACCGATCACGGAAATGGCTAACCTTCTAAATTAGTGTGGTTAATGTTAGGGAAGGCTAGGTGTTTAAATATATGGTAAAGACCATTGATGGTTTTACTTATTCAGTATAGTCCTATGCTGGGCACTTTGAAAAATAGATAAAAAAAATTATCAACCAATCAATTGATGGTATTTATTGCTCAGAGCACCACTGTACTAAATGCTACAGCTGGCAGACATGTATCTGCCCTCAAGGAAAAATAGAATTATGAAGGAAATTATAAGGCACATTCACTACTTTTATGGATTTTACAACCTAAATCTAACAGTGATGCTAAGAATTTGGGTTTTTTGAATGGGCAAAATGTTTTCAGGAAGATTAAGAGGGGAATGACATCAGTTTCTGATATGGATGACAATGCCCCTTTTAATAGCTTCTCAAAAGATGCTGCTAACAATTTCTTAATCTTCACAGCCCTTTGTTGGGGTCATTAGGGAGCAAGCAAATCTCACTTTACACACACACACACACACACACACACACACAGAGAGTTATCTATCATATTAGAAGAATAGAGGGGGTCAGGAAACTTGCCCTTAACTTGGTGGCAAAGTCAAGGCCCAGAATTTAGATCTCTAGATGATGTCTTTTTTTTAACAACGTCTTAATTGGCTTCTTGTTCCACCAAATACCAATCAATTGTACTTATTGGGAGCATACTGGATGCAGAGCATGGAGTATACTCTGAACCTACAGAATGTCCAGATGACTGTGGTTTCCCCAAGATTCACCATTCCTAAAGCATTTAATGCACCACCCTAACCTGGGGTCATGATCAGACTAGGCTTAGCCTGCCCCATCTGTAAAACAGGAGATGTCTCAACCATGGAATTTCCCAGGAATATAATAAGGCTTTGCAAAATGCTTAAGGGAGTTTCAGATCCATAGCCCCCGAAAGTGTACATCTGTCAATAAATAGCATTTACTAAGCACTTACTCTATTTAGAGCACTGAATCAAGTGTGTGCGAGAGTTAGTAGACATGATTCCTGCCTCAAGGAGCTTACAGTCTACTGGTGGGGACAAACACTAAAATAGGTTACAGGTAGGGGGAAGCAGGAGAGTTTAAAGATATATACATAAGTGCTGTGGAAAGGGGGAAGAGGGAAGGGAAGTATCAAAGTGTTTAGTGGGAGAAGAGGAGAGGGATTTCCTAAGTGTTTAGTGGAGAAAAATAGGGTTGGAAGATGAAAGATTAGTCAGAGAAGGCTCCCTGGAGGAGATGTGATTTTATTAGGATTTGAAGATGGGGAGAGCAGTGTTATGCTGGATATGAAGGGGGAGGATATTCCGGGCAGGTTGGAGGGCATGATCCAGGGGTCAATGAAGAGAGAAATGACAGCAAGGCATGGATTTAAACAGCTGCCTCACCCTGACTAGGAACAGGATGCATTTATTATTGTGAATGAGCATATACGGAGGATCAAACAATGTGTTCATCTTGACCAGAGCTAAGAATCATACTTAGTAATCACTGACCTGGTAGTTTAATTCCCAGGGAGGAAATCTAAGACATTTCCTAACATTTAGCTGAAATTTCCTTTTTGCTGGTTTAATCCAAATGCTCTTATTCCCACTGCAAACTGGGAAATTTCCTATTTGCAGCATCAGCTGCTCAGTCATTGGATTTCTGTGCTGTAAAATCACAGCTGTTCAACCTTACCTTTCCCCTGCCTACCAGCTTTGAGACTGGCCCAGATTACCCTTTCACTTTTCACAGAAGCCAAAGTTTCCTCATTAGGCTCCCTTTTTGTAGCCCTCAAAACAAGTTTCTCCTTCTGTCAGAGTCCCACATTATCAGCTTCTTCTGTATTCTGTCTTGATATTTCCTCTACAGTGAGGGCTCTCCTCTGGCTGCCCCTATCTTTCAAACTAGCATTTCCCCTCACCACAAATCCCCTCCCTTGTGTCCTTGACTTAACTCCCCTCTCACTCCCCTCCCCCTTAATCTTCTTTTGTATATTCTGGCTGTCTGGGACACTTTCTCCTCTCTCCTCTCCCTTCTCCCCCAAATATGCCCCATAGCATTTGGAGAAGCTCTATTTGATTCACAAAGGAACTGTTTTGGCCATTCATTAGTCAATTTCCCCAAAGACAAGATGCTGTTGCTTTATCATCTGCAGGGACAAATCCTCTAGAAGGTCATCTACCCAAGCCATATCTTGTCTCTTCTAGACACTCAGTTCACTACTTTTGCTCTACATTATGTTTCTCTCCTTATCTTTTCTTCCTTTCTTTGTTCTTTCCAGAACTCCTGCATTAAAGGTTCATTTAGAAGGAACACTCATGTCTCTAATGTATTTTCTTCATAATAGAAAATCAAAATGCCGAGTTTGCTTTCAATTATTACACAAGCATACCCTGGGAAGTCCCTGTGAGATTATTTCATCCCCATGTGTTTCTTAGTCAATAGACACAAAGGACAAGACCCCCAGATGATGTGATGAACTCTTGGAGAAGAGATGAAATCACAGGGACAAAAGACTTCATCTTTGAAGGTCAATTAATCAAATACTATTTAGTGCCTATGGTGTGAAGAATACTGCAGTAAGCTTTGGGAAGAGGAAATAAAAGGTAGAAGACAATCCCTGCCCCACATGGAGTTTATAATCTAATTGAGGTGCTTTTGGCCAAATTAAAAACAAAAAAAAATTGTGCGATTAATACATTCTTCACTGTACTTGAAGCTTGTTCCTGAGTGATAATGGACAAGCTGAATAAAAACTCGGGGAGTTTGTCACAATACTGAACCCATGCCCATCTAAATAATAATTGCTAAGCATTTACTATGTGCTAAACACTGGGGTAGATACAAGATAATCATATAGGCTAATCTCATTCATTTATTCAATTGTATTTATTGAGCGCTTATTGTGTGGAGAGCACTGTACTAGGTGCTTGGAAAGTACAATTCAGCAATAAAGAGAGACAATCCCAGCCCACATCGGGCTTACAGTCCAGAAGGGGGGAGGCAGACAACAAAACAAGTAAACAGGCATTAATATAAATAGAATTATAGATACATACATATATAAATAAGTGCTCTGGGGCCAGGGGGAGAAGAGCAAAGGGAGCGAGTAGAGGTGACACGGAAGGGAAGGAGAGCTAAGGAAAAGGGGAGCTCAGTCTGGGCTTAGTCTCCCTGTCCCATGGGGTTTATAGTCCAAATAGGAGGGGCAATAGTTCTTGAATCCCCATTTCACAGACAAGGAAACTGAGGCACAGAGAAATCCCTATTTTCTAAGTTTAAAGAGGTAAGGAAGCAGGGTGCAAGCAACCAGAACTTGGCCTTGGCATCAGATAGATTTGGAATGGACAGGCAGGTTTAGAATACCCAAAACTCTGTACCACATTTGTTTTCATGGATATCTCAAAATGGGCAACCTTGCCTTCTGTTTGACCTTGGAGAGGTCACTTAACTTGCCCATGCCTAGTTCTCTCATCTGAAAGATTAGGATTAAATGTCTGTATTCCCTCCCCTCTAATTGGACTGTGAGCCCCATGTGGGACAGAGACTGTGTACAATCTGATTATCTTTTATGTACCCCAGCGCTTAGCAGTTTCACACATACTAAGCACTTAACCAATCCATCATTTATTATTACAATAAGACATGGATGATAAGCAGTGTGCCACTGAAGAGTTTACAGTCAGAGTTTACCAGCTCAGTCAGAAGGACCTGGGTTCTAATCCCAACTCTGCCACTTGTCTGCTGTGTGACCATGGGCAAGTCACTTAACTTCGCTGTGTTTAAATTCCTTATTGCAAAACGGGGATTAAGACTGTATACCCCATGTGGGACATGGACTGTGTCTAACCTGATTAGCTTGCATCTAGCCAGCGATGAGTACAGTGCCTACTAAGTGCTTAAAAAATACCATTAAAAGGCCCTCAATATCTCAAAGAACATGGGAAATGGTATGTATATAAAAACACTGGAGGGTAAATTAGTCAGTAACAGATAACTACATGAGAGAGGTGAGGTGGTTGAGGGGAAGGTGAATCTGAGATTAAGTGGGATAATGGGGAAGGCCAGTCCTAACACAGTATCCCTCTTCTACTCATGCACAGAAATTCAAGTTGTGCTCAACTTTAAAAGTTTACACATTACTGCGAGAGGCCTGAATTCAGAGTTGCTTTGAGAAAAAGATCATCTTTTCTTTTCTCCTCATTTATGAAATTGCTTCCTCCTAGTTTTTTCCCCTTCAGGTCTAAGGTTTTGACCTGAATAGTTTTCCTTCCATCCAGCCTCTGGTTAAAAGCGAAGTCATCAATAATTTTAGAAGGAGTCTGTTTGCCGGCGCCCACTGAGATAATCTAGTTCGAAGATTCTGATTGATTTGTGTCTAAACAGAAATGCACACTGCATCAGCTGGGTCCGTGAGCTTGCTTGAAAGGTATGAAGTCCTGAGCCTCATTAGTGTCTCCAGCTTTTCTTCTATTTGTTGTTTCACACATTTTTGTAAGCTGTCTGCCTCTAATAAATGAAATTATCTTCGTGCTGTAAAATGCTCCCCCAAGCAATCAGAGAAATATTGCTTGTAGTCTCCAAGCTTGGGCATCATCAGGACCACTGGCACATAAGCAAGATGGAATGAGTTTTATGCTAGGCTGACAGCTGATGAGAATCTAAGAACCAGACATACAGGCTGGCATAAGAACCCGGAGGCCAGACCAGCGCAAGACCAGGGGAACTGGGTTTGAATGTGGTCTCTGGGAGATATGCTCTGGCCTCACGGAACCAAAAAAGCTGGGGATCACATCTACCCACTCCAAGAACATTTCTCGTCCCACTTCAGGCCCTGATAATCATGCAGGTAACTGAAGCCTTATTGAAGGCACATCTCCAAGAGGCTTCCCTGACTAACCCTTGCACTTGGATTTGCATCCTTTATCCACCCCTCCCTCAGCCCCACAGCACTTAGGTACATATATGTAATTTATTTATATTAATGTCTGTTTCCCCCTGTAGACTGTAAACTCGCTGTGGGCAGGGAACCTGTCCACCAGCTCTGTTACATTGTACTCTCCCAAGTGCTCAGTACAGTGCTCTGCACACAGTAAGTGCTCAATAAATACAACTGATTGCTTGGAATTTTAGCCACTGCAAAGTCTAATTGTGACAAAGTTATAGGGCCCCAACCTGGGAGTCTGGTTTCTCTCGACTGTGCTATACACTGGCCTTGAGATCCTGGACAAGTCAATTCTGCTTTGCCACCTTGAGTTCCTCCTGCAGGCATCACCAGTTTAGTTCTTGGGCCAGGCCTGGAAGCTGGGGTTGGCCTAAAATGACTCTAATGTGGGGTGTACAGAGTTGAGTTCTTGAGTGGAAAGGGACTTCAGATAAGGATAAGATTGGGTCCATCCTGGGAAGCTGATGCTGCTGTCTTGCTACATCTTGAGATTTTGGGTCTTGGCTAATTTTGCCTAAACCAAGCCCCTTGGATTGGGTCAGGACAGGGCCAGTTTGACTCTCCTCCTGAGGGTTAGGTTGGGTCCTGAGAGTCCCCAGAGGGTCTTTAGGTTCTGGGATCTCTCCAGGGGTCTGACTAGGGTGCTTCTGAAAACCTCCCTTCACAGGACCCCTTCTGGTGACTGAATCCACAGGACCATGATTGATATCACTGATTGATCGAATTATTGATGACTCAGAACCCATCCTGTCACCCTGGGGGTCCTTGGAGCTCTGATGGCTCCACCAGTCTGACCCTCTGATATCCACAGTGCCCAGGTGGATGCCTGTTGTTCCCCCCCATACCACCCACATCACGAAAGAACTGGAGCCAGGTGCTGCCAGGGCCCCTATTTCTGGCTCCTGGACAGCAGTTTGACATGGGATTGAACTTCACACTGGGAATGGCTTTTCAATCTTGGATGACAGATTACTATACAAACACCCAAACTGTAGTTGAAGGAGTGGAGCTCCTTGGTAGGCAAACTAAGATGAGATCTGTGCATGTTTTAGTTTGGAGCCAGCTATGACCTTTAGGAAGAAGGAACTGTTGGATCCACCAATACTGAGAGATTGTTTCCAGTTTCCCAGGGTGGGGGAATTTTGCGGGGGAGGAAAAAAAAACCAACTGGCAGGCGCTTTTGCTAGCTCTGTCCTTGGTTGCATTTTATTGCTGAGATTATTTTACCAACAAGAGAAAGATAATTGTGGGGGTGGGCGGATGCTAAGGCGACCATTGTCCTATTAAAAGAAGTCAAAGAAGGAAGAAGTGAAGGCCTCCTCAAGTTCCTGATGGACCTGGCAAAATCTAACAGGATAAAGTAAACCCACTACACTCAGCCCTCTTCTATCCTGGGGTAGCACAGGGACCCCAGAGTGTCTCTGGATTAGGGGTGCAGACACAAAGTTTCCTTGCAGCTGTAGTAGCAGCACAGAAACTCACTTATCCAAGAAATCTTGTTATCTGGACTTGCTCAGGCTAAGCCTGAGTAAAACCCTTGTCAACCTTGACATATTCCTGCCCTGCTCACTCCACCTCCCTGCTAGCACCACAACCTGGCTCTCTCCAGAGCACTCCGCAAAGACTGTCGATCTCTCCAGAGGAGGCCTCGTAATCTCTCTCTCTCCTGACTCAGAGGGAGTGGTGGAGGAATGTACACTATCCTCACCCACCCAATGCCACATGGGACCCTCTCACCCTCTCCTTCTCTCACTCCGCATGGTCTGCCTCCCATTACCCAAGGCAATTACTAGTTCCAGTCACTGACCGCCCTCGGACTCATCACTGTATTTCTGGATGAGTTTATTGCCGCTTTTGCCTTCATCCTCTCAGGCCCAAGGCCAGCCGGGACTGATAATAGGAGACGTCAGCATCCGCACCGATGTTACAGTCAACCCCATAGTCTCTTGCTTCCACAGATGACTCAATTCTGCTGGTCTCAAGCTCCAGCCCAACTCAGCCACACCCAAACACTGACACACGGAGGGTCTCATTCCTACTACTACTACTACTACTAATAATAATGATGGCATTTATTAAGCACTTACTATGTACAAAGCACTGTTTTAAGCGCTGGGGAGGTTACAAGGTGATCAGGTTGTCCCACAGGGGGCTCACGGTCTTAATTCCCATTTTACAAATGAGGTAACTAAGGCACAGAGAAGTTAAGTGACTTGCCCAAAGTCACACAGCTGAAAATTGGCAGAGCCGGGGATTTGAACCCATGGCCTCTGACTCCAAAGCCTGTGCTCCTTCCACTGAGCCACATATTCTGCCCTCCAACCTCTGATACCATCTGCTGGCCAAGGCCAAGGAGATAAAAGTCAGGGTTGTGGGGTCAGAGTGGGCACACAAGATTACTGAATTGGGTGATGTAGGGCTGAGCCAGAGCATCCTAGGAGTTAGGGTGAAATAGCACCCTTTTTCCTAGCACATATTAGCGGAAAGGACATGGGACAGAGTCAGAAGACCCAAGTTCTAATCCAGTTTAATGTCACCAGTCTGTAGCATGACCACGGACAAGTCACGTGGCTTCTCCGGGCCTGTTTCCTCATCTATAAAATGGAAATAAGGTACCTGACCTCTATTCCTAAGACTGTGAGCCTCATATGGGACAGGGACGATGTCTGCCCTAATTATCTTGTGTCTTTCGCAGTGCTTGGCACATAATAATGGCTCAACAGATACCATAACTTGACTGGCTCAGGTATTAAGCACGTCATATCCTGTTTTGAATCTTTAGTCTGAGGGATTAATGGATTTTGAAATAGGATGACTGCAAAGACACTGCAAAAATCCCACCAACCCATCTCCCCAAGGTGAATGGGATCACCGAACTCAGAAGGCCAGGTAGGACCCTTAAAGGCCTGAGTCAAATGAACAATGAAAAAGATGCATTTGAGAGAGGCTCGAGAGGGCTCCAGACCGTTAGCTCCCTGGGCCTTGGTGTGCTGGTAAATTCTCCAGCATGAATTATGGATCAGTAAAGCAGAAGCATTACTGATCAGCAAATTAGAACAAAGTAGGAAATAAAAAAAGAAGAGGAGAGGTCCGGATGGGATTTTGCCAGGCGAATTAAGAACACCAAGGCCGAAGTCCGTGGGCCAGTGCTAATTGCCTCAAAGAGCTCATTACATTTAAGTGAGTTTCCAGAAGACTGAGAGCAAGTGAACCTCACTTCCAATACGCAAGAAGGGACCATGGTCCAACTCGAGTGAGCACATTATGACGTCCCATTAGTAGCTTGACATCAGGAATATGTTCGGTAATTGAAAGCAAAGATGACAAGTGAGAATTCAAGTTGAAGGAGGAAACGGGGCCTCTCAATTTAGGAAGTGACAGGAAGTGGCTGCCATCTCTGTTGACGGCACTACCATCCTTCCCGTCTCACAAGCCCGCAACCTTGGTGTCATCCTCGACTCCGCTCTCTCATTCACCCCTTACATCCAAGCCATCACCAAAACCTGCCGGTCTCAGCTCCGCAACATTGCCAAGATCCGCCCTTTCCTCTCCATCCAAACTGCTACCCTGCTCATTCAAGCTCTCATCCTATCCCGTCTGGACTACTGCACCAGCCTTCTCTCTGATCTCCCATCCTCGTGTCTCTCTCCACTTCAATCCATACTTCATGCTGCTGCCCAGATTATCTTTGTCCAGAAATGCTCTGGGCATATTACTCCCCTCCTCAAAAATCTCCAGTGGCTACCAATCAATCTGCGCATCAGGCAGAAACTCCTCACCCTGGGCTTCAAGGCTCTCCATCACCTCGCCCCCTCCTACCTCACCTCCCTTCTCTCCTTCTACTGCCCAGCCCGCAACCTCCGCTCCTCCACCGCTAATCTCCTCACTGTACCTCGTTCTCGCCTGTCCCGCCGTTGACCCCCAGCCCACGTCATCCCCCGGGCCTGGAATGCCCTCCCTCTGCCCCTCCGCCAAGCTAGCTCTCTTCCTCCCTTCAAGGCCCTGCTGAGAGCTCACCTCCTCCAGGAGGCCTTCCCAGACTGAGCCCCTTCCTTCCTCTCCCCCTCGTCCCCCTCTCCATCCCCCCATCTTACCTCCTTCCCTTCCCCACAACACCTGTATATATGTATATATGGTTGTACATATTTATTACTCTATTTATTTATTTATTTATTTTACTTGTACATTTCTATCCTATTTATTTTATTTTGTTGGTATGTTTGGTTCTGTTCTCTGTCTCCCCCTTTTAGACTGTGAGCCCACTGTTGGGTAGGGACTGTCTCTATGTGTTGCCAATTTGTACTTCCCAAGCGCTTAGTACAGTGCTCTGCACATAGTAAGCGCTCAATAAATACGATTGATTGATTGATTGATTGATTGCCAGGGGAAGTTCTCCTTAGCATGCTTAGCAGAATGCCCGAGAAGGAACGTTTTTGAGGGAGTGGCAGAACCCGTTGAAGAATTTTTGTTGTTGACTTTTAGTCTTTGGTATTTGTTAAGTACTTACTTTGTGCCAAGCACTGCACTAAGCACTGCAGAAGATACAAGATAATCAGGTCAGACACAGCCCCTGTTCCCCACAGGGCTCACAGTCCTGAGGGGTAGGAGAGCAGGCACTGAATCCCCCTTTTACAGATGAGGAAACAGATATAAAAGACTTGCCCAAGGTCATACAGCAGACAAGTGGAGGAGCCAGGATTAGAATAATTTTAATCACTGTATTTGTTAAGCACTTATGTGCCAAGCACTGCTGTAAGCACTGGGGAAGATACAAGGCAATCAGGTCAGGCACAGTTCCTGTCCCACATGGGGCTCACAGTCTTAATCCCCGTTTTATAGATGAGGTAACGGAGGCACAGAGAAGTGAAAATGACTTGCCCAAGGCCACACAGCAAACATGTGGCAGGGCCACGATTAGAACCCACATCCAGAACCAAGTCCTCTGATTCCCAGGTCCACGCTCTTTTTGCTAGACCATACTGCTTCTGGAATTTTCATGTGTCCTTTTGTGGGCACAAGATGGTGGGGTCTGACAGATATGGAGGTGGTTTGGTCAGCAAGGGGATTGTCCCCTGGGACTTGGACCCCACTTCCAGGCCTAGAATTGTTGGAGGTCCATCTAGGGGCTTCCTCTGTGCATCTCCCCAAATTCCTTGCAAGGTGGAGAATTCCCCCCAGGGGCCAAATCTCCCTTCTCCTCTGATGGGTGGGGTCACTGGGCCAAGCCTGTTAAGAAGTCTCCCCTCTGCCTCCCTCACTCCCCCACCCCACCAAGGGTGAGAAGACCCTTGACATCATGGAGATATCCAGCATTTTGCCAGGCAATGGTAAAAGGGCCCTCAGTATCTCCACTGGTTTCACAAAAGGAATGAATCTCCCCACAACACAGTTATAAGGCCTTAGGCATTCTTAGAGAAAATAGAATCTTATCTTTAATTATTGGATCTGATATTATCAATTAAAGGATAGATGCTTCCATTGAGAACAGTGGAGTAGCTTCTAAACCTGAATGAAGGATTTGACTCTAGCGATTGTGGATTATGGAGAGTCAATCAATCGGAGGTATTTATTGAGCGATTACTTTATGCAGAACCCTATACTAAACTCTCAGGAGTGTACCACAGAGTTATTAGACTCTGTGTCTCAAAGAGCTTCCAATCTAGCAGATTGGTAGCTGCCGCAGTCTTCACTACCAATGACAGCCAGCTGTTTTGGGGGATTCCTGCTGGCCTGTCCACCTCACACAATGCCTTAAGGGGTTCAAAAGTCGGTAACACGATAGTACACTGTTAACTCATTGTGCAGGGAAAGTGTATGCTAATGCCAATTCTGTTGTATTGTACTCTCCCAAGTGCTTAATATAGTGCTCTACACACAGTAAGCACTCAATAAATATGACTGATTGACTGACAGATAGCCAGGTGTAGAACTATGTCTCCTGCTCTTTCCACTGAACCAACAGCCAGACTGTCAGATAATTATTGCACACCCAGGTGACAAATTGACATAAAATGCTAAAAATATGCATCAATAATTTACCTAAAAGGGGCCTTGCTGGCTCAACTTTTCCCTGCCCTCTCCCTGCCTTTTAATAAACTCTACTAGCTCCAGCATGGCTTGCTTTCATGCCAATGTCCCCACTATATTTGCCAGCACTACTCTGGTCAACACTACATCCTGGCTATTACTAATCTCTTTCAATGCTGCCGACAGAGTCTTTCTATTCCAAAAAAGATTCAAGTCACTGGCGGCCAGGCACTACAATGAGCCAGGTGAACACAGAGGGCTGCATGTGAACAAAGATTTAGATTTGCTGTTTACTATCGCTGAGATGACACCTGGCAAATGCAATTTAATGCTGACAATTTCAAATACACACTGATACAAAAGAAAAAAAAACCCTGAGAGAAATGCCCCCCACTTCTGTGTGCAAGTACATTATGAATGAGATTGGATTGGATCAAAAGTCTTTAAAAAGCACCCTGCAGTAATGGAGCTGTCTTCCCTAACGATGTTTCACAATGGGGAGAAGCAATTTAAATAGCTGGCGGCTCGGGTCGGTGGTGGGAGAAGAGAGAGAAAACTATAACCCTAGAGAAAGGGAAAGAGCAGCACCTGTAGGAAGAGTATTTGCCTGGCATATCCAAGCACAAGAAATACACAGAAGGTCTCTATTTTTAGATTTTTGGAGTCCTGAAACTGAAAGGGACTTCTAAAAGGCTTCAGGTTCTTCTGCCTATTTCCTAAACACTCAAACACATGGCCCCTTTTGCAAAATTTCATCCTATGGACAACTCACGCTGTCCTCTTCTGATTCGTAAGAGTTGTTTTCTTCAATAACGTGACTCACATTGATGGAAGAACACTCTAACTCCTTAATCATAGCCTAGTCAAAGTGGGTACTGAAAACCCACTTCATGGCCAAACATAGTATTTCCATCTATTCCCTAACTCTGAATTATGGTGCATTTGTCCATTTACATTTACTGCTTACCCCTGTTAGATTATAAGCTCTTCCAGGATGGGGACAAAATCTTTTATTTCTTTGTGTTCTCCACGTGCCTACAACAGTGCACAAATAAGATACTCAAGAAAGACGGTTCATACAGATGTTGAGGCTGGAAGAGTGTAAAACGTAAAGATGTAAAGGAAGAGCATGAGATATAAAATGTGTCACCGATATCGGGTAAGATCGATGGTCCAGTCCACCCATGCTAGCATTCTATCTCAGACACTTGCACTAAAAGTTGTTTGGAGGAACCAGATGAGGGTTGCCTTCCTTGACGTGCAACTGCACAGTTAGGGAGGTGCCTTTTTAGCACTCCTCTAACTTTTCCCTCTAATAACCTCACTGGCCCTCTCCTCCAAGAATTTAGCCAAGTTGCTCTTGGTCTTTGTCTCCTCACATAAGAGATGAGGGGAAAAAACCCAGTGGTTCATTCTCCTATTGTTGTCATGGAGATGTTATCTTTTGGTGGCAAAACATTTCACTGGCAACAGCAGCAATCGAGAACTCTATCTTTGCAGATTTGTATACAGAGTAGGCACTGACTTGGTGCCATTTTATGAAAAACACATTTTGAGGGGAAGGGGCTGATGGAGAGAGATTGACGCCCACTCTCTGGGCTGAGCAACTAGGTCCAGAATTAAAGAAAGTCTTTGGTGGGGTACTTTTTTCATTTCATTAAAAAAAAATTAGTTGTTAAGAGGACCAGATCACAGGTCTCACAGGCCAAGCAAATAGGCACAGACCTCAGGGCCCAAGTCAAAAGGAAGCTAGCCTTGGTCTAACAGAAATCAGCCCATAGGCAAGGAAGAAATCAAACAAAAATGGAAAATACAATCCCACCAGGGCCATTAGTTGCATCTCATGCCCACTACACTTATTCTTTACACTAAAGCAACATTGGACAGAAGGTGGACTGCTTGTTGTTGGCTAACAAGTGTGGGCTGTGGACAATAAATATGATTCTGATTTGGTTTGCAAATTACATTTCATAAAGGCTGCACTGCCAACCCCTTCACAGCCTGATGGAGGAAATTATGGCAGGAAACCGAGAGGCAGGCAGCCACCATTTTTTCCACCTTTATAAGGGATGGAGAGTTCGGCAGGCAGACAGAAGGACCATAGCGGGCAGCCGGAATTGTTTAAGACAAGACTCCCCTTCGCCGTGGGTGGAGGGGGGAGGGAGGTGGGAGGCGTGGTGGGAAGTTGAGCAGGGACTTGTTGGCAGTTGAATAGGAGAGGCAGAAAGGAGACTGGAAGATAAAGCTGGTGGCAAACATGATGAAAAGTCAGAAATGTCAGCGAGAGAAAAAGGGTCTCACATCAGCGTCAATTCATTCTCCTATCATTGCCTCTTATCTCTGAACTCAGAGTCGGCCAGTGGAAGGACAGGGACCACGCCTGCTTGGAAGCTGCTCTGGGCTGATAGAGGATCCCGTGGCATTATACAAAGCTGCCTCCCATTCTAGGCTCAAAATGACAATCCTCCTTTGCTCTGTCAGTTGATTGCAAGCACAAACCCCAAATTCCTGTGCAGGTGCAAGCTGAACTCCTGGATGCCCCAGGAGGAGGACTCAGAGACCCCAGGGTTAATCATAGGGAGAGGATGGAGGGAGGAGGGGGAGAAAGGATGGGGAGGGGGGAGGGAGAGAGAGAGAGAATGAAATTAAATGTGGAAAGACAGGCTTGAGAGCACTGGTATCAGCTATTTTTTTTGTAGAGACCATATTTCGATGTGATGCTATTGAACCTTCCCATTTAATGACCCCTATAATACTCTGCTATCAGGCGGTGCCATCTGTATTTGGGCAAATGTGCACACGGTTCTGTTTACTCAGCATAAATTATCTTTATTTAAGGTTTAGTGGAAGATACATCTATTTGGGCATCTGTACTTAACTGATTACAGGCCATAGTGGCTGCATCAGTCCTTCATGGTGCTTGCCAGCTGCCGGGAAATGATAAGAGCTCAACATATGTTAGAAGCAACAATCACAGGCGAGCGGTACAACTTGTTTTTAATATAGCCAAGCCAGAAATTAATTCAAAAATAAGGAGCTTCCCCACTCCCTCCCTTCACCTAATGCATTCACTCCACTGGGACTGAAGCGTGTGAGCCAGGAAAATCCGCCTTTCCAGAGTGCTGGAACTTTGGGATGATAAAATGGAAACGTTCTCTGCACACAGCTTCCCGAGATACGACAACATAGCTTTAGATGGTTGCTGCCATCTAGAGATGGGAATTAGCACCCATGCGCATCGAAAGGCCTAGAGATTAGGAGGGTGTAAAGGAAAGAAGGAAGAGGAAGGTAAAAGGTGGAGGCAGAGGGAATCAATTTTTTTTTTAAAAAAAAGGTAGATGCAGAAGCAGACCTCAAAAGCCCCACTACCAGATAAAAATGTTCCTTGGCCCCATGATTCTGAATGTCTTGCACACTAATCGAGACAAAAGACCGTTAGGAAGGAGGAAATTCCTATCATCAGCCAATTTGAAGTTCGTTTGAACGCCAACTTGCAAAAACTAAATAAGAACCACAAAGGAGCTTAACCAACGTCCTCCTGAGGGCTGGCATACATTCTGGAAGGAGGAAGGAGACACGGGATTCCTAGATTATGGATGGGGAAACTGAGGCCCGGGGCAACGTAAGCCTTTAGTGTGGTGTGAACGACAATACATCTTGTTGCAGGGTCACACAGCCAGTCAGTGCAGATATGAGAATGGAACCAGAACAGGAGGCCTTACTGGCTGCTTTGGCCTCTGAGGGGTGGGCTCCTCCCCACTAATCACTTCAACACCCAGCCGAACATTTTGTATTTGTGAGGTATCTTCAGTGCAAGGAGCAGAAAGTGGCTTAAACAAGAGTCTCACTGCCTCAGCTCTAAATTTTCACTGCCAGAGACAAGATACACACAGGTACAAGACATTCTCTCTCAAAAACAATCACTCTCACTGCCTTAAGCCCTGTGTCCTGCCCCCCACCCCCACCCCCTGCCTTCTCCACCCCTTCTGGCCAACAGGAGAGTCATTTAATGGGAAACCAAACTAGCCTGGAGCCAATAGCCCCAGGGACTCACCCCAGAGGGTCGAGATTTAGGGTGGGACTATGACATCATCACTTACTCAGTAAAATGACCCTCCTCTCAGCCCCACTGCCTCCATCTCTGTGGTACAGCTCTGGTTGAGGGGACTTGATGAACAGGAAGAAAGGAATTATTCGACTGCCTATGCTGCCATCCAGATAATCATCTCAAAGTGGCATGTAGTGACTGCTCTTGGTGTCTTGGGCTCTGCACTGAGCAACTCCACTTCATTTCAATTCTTGCACATTTCACTACTGAAGGGAGAAATTGACTTTTTATTGCTGCTGAAACAAGCCTTGCCAGCTAAATTAGGGTGAAATCACATACCAGTCTATTTAGCAACATTTCATTCATTCATTCATTCAATAGTATTTATTGAGTGCTTACTGTGCGCAGAGCACTGTACTAAGCGCTTGGGAAGTACAAATCAGCAACATATAGAGACGGTCCCTATGCAGGGACAATAAATATCAAATCTAATCATTGCTAAAGTGTTTTGTTGAAATATCAAAGTGTTGATTTTTTTTTTTTAATGAGCAGACACTCAAGAGAAATCCTGAGCTCCCTTCAGGGGTGAGGACAGACACTTTCCTCACTGTCCCTTTAAAGCCTAGAAATCTTTGGTCCTTATACTTCCCAACATTTCAAAAAACTATGTGAATATGGGTGTACAAGATGCTTTGTCACTGTCTGAACTGTAGCTTATGAGGTTGTAATGGACTGGAAACAGGCTGCAGGAAAAACTTGGCTGGTAGGGTTAAGGCCTGGGACTCCTAAGCAGAGCTGCACTACAGGTGAAGTTGTAGCAGTCTGCTCCCTAATGGGAAGTATTAAGCCCACTCTATGGAAAACACCCTGGCTTTCTGTGGTACAGGGAAGTAGCTGCTTCCTAGGAAAGAACCAAGGCCTAGGGGAAAGAACACAGGACTAGAAGTCAAGCAACCTGGGATCTAATCCTTGTTCCCCTCTTATCTGCTGTGTGACTTCCCGCAGATTCATTCATTCATTCAATCATATTTATTGAGCGCTTACTGTGTGCAGAGCATTGTACTAAGCACTTGGGAAGTACAAGTTGGCAACACATAGAGATGGTCCCTACCCAACAACGGTCTCACAGTCTAGAAGGAGGGAGACAGACAACAAAACAAAACATGTGGACAGGTGTCGTCAGAACAAATAGAATTAAAGCTAGATGCACATCATTAACAAAATAAATAGAATAGTAAATACGTACAAGTAAAATAGAGTAATAAATCTGTACAAACATATATACAGGTGCTGTGGGGAGGAGAAGGAGGTAGGGCGGGGGGATGAGGAGGAGGAGAGGAAAAAGGGGGCTCAGTCTGGGAAGGCCTCTTGGAGGAGGTGAGCTCTCAGTAGGGCTTTGAAGGGAGGAAGAGGGCTAGCTTGGCGGATGTGTGGAGGGAGGGCATTCCAGGCCAGGGGGATCACTTCACATCTCTGTGCCTCAGTTTTCTCACCTGTAAAAAGGGATCAACTACCTGTCCTCTCTCCCCTCTAGACTATGAGCCTCATTTAGAAACAGGGACTGGGTTTGATCTGGTTATGGTGTATCTATCCAAGGGCTTAGCACACAGTAAGCACCTAAATGTCACAACTGGTATTCATTATTTGGGGGAGGTGTTCACCATTGCCACCAGTACCTCAGCCTCAACTTCTAAATCCTGTAGGAGTACAAGTCAAATTCAATGGGGAGAAGAGCTGTGTCTATGACCCCTTTCCCTTCCAGCTGCTCACCACAGAGCCTATGCAGCTCCTCAACCACACACGTGTGAATCCACACAGTGCTGACAACATCTATTTCCTTTAATGTCTACCTCCCCCTCTAGACTGTAAGCCCATTAAGGGCAGGGAACCTGCCTACCAACTCTGTAATATTGTACTCTCCTGAGGACTTAGTACAGGGCTCCGCACACAGTAAGCGCTCAATCAATATAATTGATTGATTTCCATGAGTTGGGGTGGCCCCCTATGATGAATGAAAATACCAGATCCCCCCCAGTTGCCCCTCTGCTCTCCACCCTCCCCACCCCCCAACCTCTTCACCCTGCTCCTCCACTACATTATAAGCTCCTTGCGGGCAGGGGTTATGTCTACCAACTGTATAGCACTCTCCTGGGCACTTAATACAGTGTTCTGTGATTGGTGTCTGCAATGCAACAGTCACTTGAATGGTAAAGGGCAAGAAAAGTTGCACTAATGCATTTTTAAAAGTTGTGCATGAGATTCTCTCTCGAAGACCCTTGCTCATGGCTGCAGCCTTGCTGTTGGTAGCATCCTCTTCAAACAGAAGGACAACTCTATTGTTTTTATTCGTTACTTAAAGGAAGGGAAAAAAGCCATTCCTCTTCCCTCACAGTTAAATACAAATGATCAAAATCCTGGGTAGAGATTTTATAAATCATTATTCGGGCTATGCATAAGCAATCACATGCCTGCCTAGAGCAAATGAGAGTCTGAACGAGGCAGGGAGAAACACAGGCTGATGGCTTGTTTAGATCAGCCCAGGTGGCTTTCAGGGATTAATCTTCGGAATGTATATCTAAAACTGATCACTACGTGAGTTTTCTCACAGTATCATAGAAAGAGAATCTGTCTTCGAAACAGCTCTAACTTCTCCCAGTGCAGAGTTCCAGATTTTCAATGTGTTTTATGGGTGTTGGGTTGGGTGGGAGGGAGAGGACAGGAGAAAAGAAAATCAATTAAGAGTATTTACTGAGCACTTACTGTGTGCAGAATGCTATGCCAAACACTTGGGAGACTACAGTACAGAGCTGGTAGACATGTTCTGTGCCCACTATGAGCTTAACGTCTCTGTTTTCCTCAGCTGTAAAATGGAGATTCAATACCTTTTCTTCCCCCCACCCCCGCCTTACCTCCTTCCCTTCCCCACAGCACCTGTATATATGTATATATGTTTGTATGTATTTATTACTCTATTTATTTATTTATTTTACTTGTACATATCTATTCTATTTATTTTATTTTGTTAATATGTTTTGTTCTCTGTCTCTCCCTTCTAGACTGTGAGCCCACTGTTGGGTAGGGACCGTCTCTATATGTTGCCAACTTGTACTTCCCAAGTGCTATGTGCTCTGCACATAGTAAGTGCTCAATAAATATGATTGATTGATTGATTGATTAAAGGGTTCAGATCCGAATGCACAGGAGACACAGAAGGGAAAAAGACTAGGGAAGACTACAGAAGCAGCGTGGCTCAGTGGAAAGAGCATAGGCTTGGGAATCAGAGGTCATGGGTTCTAATTCTGGCTCTGCCACTTACCAGCTGTGTGACTTTGGGCAAATCACTTAACTTCTCTGTGCCTCAGTTACCTCATCTGTAAAATGGGGATTAAGACTGTGAGCCCCACATGGGACAACCTGATTACCTTGTATCTCCCCCAGCACTTAGAACACTGCTTGGCACATAGTAAGCGCTTAACAAATACTATTATTAGTATTATTAATAACATGAGGGCTCAGTTCAGGGAAAAACCTTTTTGAGGAGATGTGATTTTAGTAGGGCTTTGGAGGTGGTGAGAGTAGTGGTCTGTCTGATATGAACGGGGAGGGAGTTGCATGCCAGAGGGAAGTCATGATCAAGGGGTTGGTGGTGAGACAGACCAGACCGAGGTTTTGAGCCCACATCCCTCTGACTCCAGGGCCCGCGCTCTTTTCACTAGGGCACATAGCTTCTGGAGTAAGGCTTCACTCCTGGTTAGAAGGAAGAGGGTGCTTTATGGGGGCACGTTTCCCCACTTAGAATGCAGAACAGAATTGCGATTCATGAGCTCCGGCCCATCAGTTCTGGGCTCCGAGCCCACCTTTTCTGGCCACTAAACCAATGGAGAATAAGGTCCCAGTCAGTACTTACCTTCTTATCTTGAGATTCATAAATCATGCAGCAGCATATTACTCATCTTATTATAGGGCAGTTTTGCAAATGGTAATTGATTTGTGGACTAATACAATTGTAGTAGCCATACATGTGCACATACATCATGCAAGAAGATACAATTAAAGTTTCTGTTCCAAGAACAGGTAAGAGTGATGGGTTATTACTGATGTCTTTTTTGTGTTGTTGTTCTTATTCTACAGCACTGCAACTTGAGTTGCAGATTATTAAACTACACCATAAACTATATTATTAATATCTACAGCAAACCTCCTTTACAGCCATGTGTGGTTTTATCACTATGGTGTCCGATGGAATGTGATATTAATAAAACTGAGGCAATGATGCAGCCCTTAAATTGGTTGTTACTGGTAATGAGGGAACAGTTCAGTAGTGAACAAGTCTCTGGCAAACTAGAGGAGGCTCTTCATTTCAGGGTTGATTAATTAATAATCATTCATTAACTAATGGCAAATGCAGAGCTGTTGGCCTCTAGTGTGCCTTCTGTTCCACCGCCAGATGATGCTGAGGTTTTATTCTGGATTCCAACATGCACCATTCGTTACTGCCCTAGGACTCAAGGACCCAACTGGAGCCCAAAGCTTGCTGTTTTTATGGATGGCTCGGAAAAGACAAGGCCTTGCTTGTCCTTGTTCTCCTGATTTGAGATCCTGTGTGTCATACTGAAGGGCTGTGGCCCAAGGCCAGGATCTGAAATACACGAGAACATCCACCGTTGAAGTATTGGGAGCCTTTGCCAACCACAACTCTGACCAAGCTACGGAAGCCGATGATGCCCAGTGGTGGTGGGATGGGGTTACCAGCACCATTAAGGGACAGCCTATTAAAATATATTGCACGGTTTTAGCTGCTGTGATTTAATGGCATTTGAGCCTTGTTTTAAGGTGGGGTGGGGGGAATAAGGCCACTCGGCACTGCCATCTCTGGGTCAAACCCAGATCTGGCCTACCTTCTGTCTGTGACAGTGACCATGTGATGTTTGGAGGAAGAGTGAAGGCTACTGTTCTGGATATCCATGTGAAAATCCACAACTTACCACAAGAGTATAAGCTCCCTGTGGACAGGGAAAAGTCATTTCTTCAGTCTGTCCTTTCCAAGCATCTAGTAAAGGGCACCGCTGCAAGTGGATTCTCAATAAATGCCACGATTTAGCAATTATGGACCTTTCATCCAAGAATCTATTCAAACCCCGATTCACACATCTAAACAATTCATATATGCTTTTGGAGGCGGGGTCTTTTTCCAACAGATGAAAATTTAAAACAGGTCTCGAAAATCAGTTGAAGTTTTGGGATGGGTGAAGAGGGCTTGGATGGCTAGGTGGCTGCAATTCCCTTGAACTCTTTCCACAGAACATCGAGTCCCAACTACGCAATGTAATCTGTTTGTTGTACAGTCTAGCGGGTGGCATGCCACCATAGTGACAGCCGTCACAGGTGTCTTCAGCCCTCCCGAAGCCTGGACCAACATGAAGAGCATTGTCTCCAAGCTGTTCCTTTCATTTCGCTTGGATTTCCCCTGCCCTCATACCCAGCTGAAAGATGATGGGGTCCGGAGGAGGGAGGGGCTCCCATAGTGATTGGGGCTGTCTGAGAAGTTAGATGTGAGCACATGTGCCGCGAGCAGCTCGGAATCAGGATGAGACTCACCCGAGACTCACCCCTTGACCGAATCAGACACTAAGTACATTATAAATGCAATCAACTATTAATTAATCTTTCTGGCTTCATCTTCCCTTTCCCTACAATCTTCATGTACAGCTCTTTAAAATTTTTGCCTCCCCTAGTAGTAATTTACTTTAAAATCTGTCTCCTCCACTAGACTGCAGGCTCCTTGGGGACAGGAACCATGACTACTAACTCTGTACGAAGTGCCTGGCACTGAACTAAACAGTTTACTGGAAACCAAGAGCACCCACATCACTCGCCAATCTTTGGCTCCCAGTCAGTCATGACCTAGTGGAAAGAACACATGCTTGGGAGTCAGAGGACCTGGGTTCTAATCCTGGTTCTGCCAATTGCCTGCTGTGGGGCCTTGGGCAAGTCAACTTCTCGGTGCATCAGTTTATTCATCTGTAACATGGGGATTCAATATCTCTTCTCCCTCTGCCTCAATCTGCGAGCCCCATGTAGACAGGGACTGTTTTTGACCTGATTTTACTTGGGGCATAGTAAATACTTAAGTACAACAGTTACTACTATTATTATTACCAAGTACAGAGCACTGTATTAACTATTTAAACAGCTGATGAACAAGCACATCCTTTGAATTTTGGTGCAAGCACTTCACTGGGACCAGCTGGACTCCCCATCTAATTTCAGATGACCGTTTGAGAACACCTCTCCCTTACTGAAGGATTTTTACTTTTCACTCCCTTTGCAACCAGCCTCCTACTGGCAAGCTTTCATTTATTCACGGCACAGTGTCGTTGCCCGGTTTCTGTCTTTAATTTATGCCTAATACACTCCACTGCCTGGTGCTATTTAATGCTGAAAAAAAAAGATGACAGGGTTGCAAATAGGTTGGTAGGAAGCACCCCATTAGAAAAATAAAGTTATTATGCATAACATTGTTTTAAAAAGTCCCCAGCAGTGAATTTCCATTTTGTTAGATAATGTCCCTTTTAGCACTACCCAGGTGGTGGTTACAATGATCATTAATATTGTAAATAAAGATAACAATAGCCTTGGGGGACAGAGAATGAGTGTGGGGGGAGAATTCCACAGTGTTCAATCTGAGTTAAAATAATCCACATAGAAACATGAAGAAATGTGGAACAACTGTATTTATTGAGCACTTATCTGCAGTGCACTGTACTAAACCCTAAAGATAAAATCTCTGCCTTCTAGGAGCTCACTTTCTAATGGGGGCAGAAAGATCCAAAATGATTTATAGATAGGAGTGAGAAGTGCTCATAGTGACAGCACTTCAGGATAAAACACCCTAAACAAACATACAATTCTCTTAATAGAGGCCCGAGTTAGTTATTTGGGATTCTGGATGACTGCCCAGGCAGAGAGGAGAAAAAAGAAAACAAGAAGCGGCTGAGAAGTGGTTCAATTTTAACTCCCCAAAAGTCTGAAAAAGAGATTTGAAATTCAACTTCAAAGAGAAGCCTGGAAATGAGAATTTGGGGGCTTGCCTTTTTATATTAATAATAACGGTGGCTTTTATAAAGGGCTCCCTACATGCCAAGCACCATACTAAGCATCAGAGTAGATACAAGATTATCAAGTCAAAAATAGTCCCTGACCCACTTGGGGCTCACAGTAAAAGGATAAAGGAAAACAGGTACTGAATCCCAATTTTACAGATAAAGAAACTGAGACCCAGAGAAGTAAAGTGAGTTGCCCAAGGTCCCATAGCAGGCAAGTGGCGGATCTGGGATTAGAACCCAGGTCTTCTGACACCCAGGTCCGTTCTCTTGCCATTGACTTTTTGAAGGCAAGTCGCTATAGTCTAGGGTTCAGTTTATCAAGCTGAAAACTGGGTACAATAATTAGCCACTTTTTATACTGTCCTGCAACTGGGAGGCTTGACTCATAGAACACTTAAATGCCCTTGCAAATATTTGGTCATTCTATTTAACGGGCCCATTACCAGTTTGCTAGCCCACTTCCTACCTCTGTCCTGGAATTCCTACCCCCTTCATATATGACAGACCTCCACACTCCCCACCTTCAAGGTATTATTAAAATCACATCTCCTCCAAGAAGCCTTCCCTATGTCCTCATTTCTCCTCCTCCCTCGTCCTCCTGCATCACCTTTGCACTTGAATCTGTACCTGTTAAGTACTTGATATGCACCATCTCCCTCTGCCCCACAGCACTTCCATACATATCCTTAATTTATAGTGGCATTTGTTAAGTGCTTACTATGTGCAAAGCACTGTTCAAAGCGCTGGAGAGGATACAAGGTGATCAGGTTGTCCCACGGGGGGCTCACAGTCTTAATCCCCATTTTACAGATGAGGTAACTGAGGCCCAGAGAAGTTAAGTGACTTGCCCAAAGTCACATAACTGTCAATTGGCAGAGCTGGGATGTCTGCCTCCTCCCTCTAGACTGTGAGCTCCTTGTGAACAGGGAAGGTGCCTAATACTTCTATTGTTCTGCATTCTCCCAAGCACTTAGTACAGTGCTCTGGACACAGTAAGCACTTAATAAATACCACTGTTAGATTGAGAGAATTCATCAAGGTCTACTTTCAGCATTTCTGAGAGACACTTGGCCCTCTCTGCGAGTGCATAATCATCTGCTGTTCCAGCCATGTCCTTTTTCCAGTAAACACAAACAGGTATTTTGGAAACAAAAAGGAACTGGCAGGTATTCGCAAGGCTGGCAGAGAGGAGGGTCTCCTTCCCAGATCCTAACTATAATGTGGCTTGAATGTAGGAGTAGAATCAAGGGAAGAGTGTAGATTTACCAAGAAATGGACAGGGTGGGAGGGGCAGGTGATCAGTTCCAAGAAAAGCATGGACTGTGTCCAACCTGATTAGCCTGTGCCTACCCTGACACTTATTTTTTTATGATTTGTGCCAGGCACTGTACTATGTGCTGGGTTACATAAAAGTTTATCAGGTTGGACACAGTCCCTATCCCACTTGGGGCTCACAGCAATAATCTCCATTTTACAGATGAGACAACGGAGGCACCGAGAAGTTAAATGACTTGCCCAAGGTCACACAGTAGACAAGTGATGGAGCTGGGATTAGAACAGGTCCATCTGACTCCCAGACCTGTGCTCTATCCATTAGGTCATGCTGCTTAGTACAGTGCCTGATAAAAAGTAAGCGCTTAACAAATACCATTGAAAAAAAGGCTGGCTCATGTGCCTACCATGCTCAGAAAATGGAAGGGCTGCTTTGCTTACGTTAAATTGAAGTACGGTTGTGGCTTTGTGATATTTCATTAAGCAGGAATAACTATCTGTTTACAAGAATGAAGAATCAGGAACATTTTAGAAAGCCAATGTAAAAGGACTTCTCTGTGATGCCTACAGAAACAGGATATGTGTCCCCCAGTCTTACTCATGAGCTATGGTTATTTGACAATTACAAAGTGCCTTGTACCACAAATGTGGTTTGATGAAGAAAATGAAAGAGACATTTCGCTAAAGGCTTAATCTCCCCCTGGGTCTTTTTGTTTCTAGATTTCTAGCCTGATTAGTTTATCTTTTCAGTTCACATTTTTGCCGCCTTTCACTCCCTCTTTCTTTCACCATTTATGGCACAGCCACTGTTTCAAATACAGAAAATTCTCATGCTAAGGAACCCCAGGTGACTCTGGAAATCTATTTGTTATTCTGACAGACTTTTGCGCTGAAATGGTTCTTGTCCCAGAAGCAACAGAGGCAGCAAAACTTAATGAAATCAGATGAGACCTTTTGTGGAAGTTTGCAGAACCCTAAGTGGGTCACCATGGGGACTCCTGACTCCTTCTGTTGCCTCAGAGCCACTGTTTTCCCCTTGCAGATCCCACTAATAGTTGTTGTTAAGGGCTCACTATGTGCCAAGCACTGTACGAAGCGCTCAGGTAGATTCATGACAATCAAGTCAAATGCAAGTCCCTGCCCCACATGGGTGTCCCAGTCTAAATAGAAGGGAAAACAGGTACTGAAGCCCCATTTTACAGTTTTGAGGCACAGAGAAGTGAAGTGACTTGTTCAAGATCACACAGCAGGCAAGTAGCAGAGCCAGGTCTCCATTTCCCAGGCCCAACCTCCTAGGCCACACTACCTAGCTCTATGAGTGACTGAGGGAATGTTTGACTGAGGGAAGTGCTGGGGGCTCCTCCTCCGGAATCTTTAAGAACTGGATACACAAAATCCATTCATTTGTCCAGTGAGGTTTCATCCCACTCCTACTTAGAATGTAAATTCCTCAAGGGTAGGGTTCATCCCTGTCATTTCATTGGTATTATCATCAGAGGGCATGGGTTGGACTAATCAACTTGAGATCCCTTCTTGCTTTCTAATTCTAGAAGACAGCCCAGCTAAATCCATTTCTAGTAATGGGCAGGGGTCGGTCCCTTCAAGTCAGATGGTCACTTGTCCTTGAGCAAAGGGGGTGAGGCTAGGGGACAATGGGGAGTCCAAGATTCTAGGCCTTGGAATCCAGAGATCCGAATGCTTTCTTATTGGAGTCCAGTTATTTGGGCTCTGGTGGCTGTCCTAATCTTTGCAAATGCACGAGCTTGGTTTGAAACTTACAGAATTAAGCTAATGTAATTTATGCTCCCACCACCTGGTAGGCAGCCCTTTTATTCGGCTCTTGATTAAAGGAACGTTATGAAGTGGCATAACCTCCCTCATTTACATTTGGCTAAGAGAGAGGGGCAGCACAGTGAGGGGGTGTGTGTGTGGTGGGGGGGACAGGCAGGGGGAATGCTTGGAACACCACAAAATGAAAAATGAATAAAAAATAACACAAGAAAATTCCCAAACAACCTGTGTGGCTGGAGTTTTGTGGAGCATTAGAGGGTGCAACAGTAGAGCGAGGATCCAAACCAATCAGATGAACCTGCTTTCTTTGAAGATAGAAATTAAACGGTGCACGTGGCATCCCTTCATTCATTCAATCACATTTATTGAGCACTTACTGTGTGCAAAGCACTGCATTAAGTGCTTGGAGAGTACAAATTGGCAACACATAAAGACGATCCCTACCCAATAATGGGCTCACAGTCCAAATTAGGCTTTTAAGTTATTCCTTTCTATTTGTTAGAGAGAAGAGATGTTTAAGCACATTTATCTCCTGATGGTAGCTCTTTCTCTGTGTATTACCACAAACTTCAATAGGGCCCATTTGTGCTGCAAATCCTGGTTTTCTCAAACCAGCTCCAAAACAGCCATTCCCATCTAAATATTTTTCCCTTGTACTTGCCAGTTTTTGTTTTTTTTCACTGCAGCTAAATGATGGTATTCATTAAATGCTTATGTGCCAAACACCATGCTAAGCAATGGGATGGATACAAGATAATCAGATCAGACACAGTCCATTTGTCCTACCCAGGCTAAGAGGAATGGAACACAGGTAATTTATTACCATACCATTTTACAAATTAGGAAACAGAGGCACAGAGAAACCAAGTCACTTGTCCAAGGTCATATAGTAGACCAGTGTAACCCATTTGATGTAATAGTAATGGCATTTGTTAAGTGCTTACTATGTGCCAAGCACTATAAGACAGAATTATCTTTGGGGAAATTTACAATTGAGTGGTAATGATATATATTAAGCATTTAGTATGCACCAGGCTGAGTGCTAAGCACTGTGGTATACAAAGATATGCAGTTCAGATGCAGTCCCTAACCCACATGGGGCTCACAATCTACCTGGGAGAATCTTGAAGCATAAGAAATAGGAATAAGCTACAAATAGAAGCAATTAGAAACAGAGAACTCAGAAATCAAGAGTCTTGAATGGTTAGCAGATCTTGGCAGGGGCAGGCTTCTGGCACCTCACCGCTCCAGACCGCAGTCCTCGGTTCCAAATGACTCAGCCTTCCCCTGCACTCACCATTCTCGCAATTTTCAAAGCATCCCTGAGTACTCCGCTCCTCTTCTGGGGAGGGCGGGAGAAGTGCTGGTGGAAGGCAGGAGCTCATCTCCCACAGTGGTACTTGGAAGCATGGGGGCTGTTCTCAATCCCTAGTGCCTCCCCCTGCCACCTTTTCTTCCCCCCACAACTGAGGCTCATGATGACCTGATGGTCCCCCATGGGAGTCTCCAGTTTAGTTTTTAGTGGGTGAGGAATGTGTCTGTTTATTGTTGTGTTGTACTGTCCAAAGTGCTGAGTAAAGTGCTCTGCACACAGTAAACACTCAAAAATATGACTGACTGAATGAATGAATATTTACAAATATTTAAACCATCCCTCAGATAAGGGACAGAGACACGATCCCCTAACACACAGTTGATAATAGCAATGAGGCGCTATTCATTCACCTACCATGCTCAGCCATTCATTACAGGTAATTCTTTCATCAGTGGTATTCACACTCAAAAAATACACACAAACACAATTCTGGGAGAAACTCTGTTTACCCCACCCCAACCTTCTGCCAACAAAAAAGCCTGTGGTCTCCCTGTGATCTCCTCCTGGGGGTGTCTCCCACCCTCAGTGTGAGAAACATCCCATTAAACTCAAGAAGAAGAAGCTGAGATGGTCAAGAAAGCCAATGGGGAGGTTTTAAGGTGAGAATTGCTTTCACGTTCTTCTCCACAACTTTCCCCACCTTCATTACCCAGTGGGTTCTCGAAACTCCTAAACCAATTTGCAGCACCCACATTGTTTCTGCATAAAAGGAATATGTGGCAACAATTCCTGATGCTTACTCAAATGCCACAGCATGTGGAATTTTGTGCAAAAAGAGTTTTAATAAGAGTCACTGGGATATGGCTTTTGCCTTACGAGGGTTGGTTTTTGTTAGCAATATTTAAAGCACCCGGATCAAATATTAAAAATCTTTTACATTCACTGGGGTGCTGTGCATTGTAAAAGTTGAAATCTCTATTTGAATGTAGCCAAGACTTGCTTTAAAATGATTTGTTGCTTTCAATCTCAATATGAAATTAATCAGTCTTCTTAGTTATGTCCTGCTGAGAGATGTGGGCATCTGAGTAGAGAGAACAGGATGAGGGAATATGATTTGAAAGCACAAGACTAGATCTAAAAATAAAGCTCCAACGAAAGAAGAGCATGGTCTTTTGGAAAGAGTACAGACCTGGGACTCAAAGGACCTGGGTACTAATCCCAGTTCTGCTACTTGTCTGCTGTGTGACCCTGGGCAAGTCTCTTCACTTTCTTATAAACTGGAGTCTTGACAGAGAGCAACCAGGACCCAGCCTTCCTCTTAGAGGGTGAGCCCCACATAGGGTAGGGACTGTGGCGGCTCATACTGTATCTGCCCCAGTGCTCAACTCATAGCAAGTGCTTAAACAAATTCCACATTTATTAAATATAATTAGAATAATGACTATAGTTTAGAATATTGGGGCTGAGGGGGCATAAAGGCTTTCACAAAGTCTCCTCCTGCTGGCATCAGACAGCTAAACGTCTTGTTAAGAACGTAAAACGAGACCCACAAAAGCCGAACCAAATGAGATGAGTGTGAGCAGCTGGCCAGAGCTAGCCCTCAGGGCCACGGCCTGGGATGCAGAAGAGCTGGCGGTAGCTTTCAGGCAGCTGCTGCCCATTATGCATCCTGCTTCCTCGCTATTACCCAGCTGAGAGAAGCACCTCGAGATCAGAGACCAGGCCTGTTCCATCAGGGTCTGTATTTCCACAGGGGGTTCGGGTTGGCAAGCAGCCTGGGCTGAATCAGGCTCTCTGAGGAAACCAAAGAGCAATTCCTCAGGGGGAATTTAATATAAACGAGCATGTAGTCATCTCTCCCCGGGCTCCAGGGAGAGAGTGAGAGTACTCTTCCTGCTTGATTCACTGCCTCCGAGAAGTTAATTAATAGGCCCAGTATCAAAGTTCTCCTGCTACTAATCCTGTGTGGTTGAAGGAATGGCCACACTGAATCCAGGGGCAAGCTTTTCTTCTCATGCCAGGGCACCAACTCTGGAAATGGAAAAGACATCGTGCTGCACCCAGTATTTATAGTATATATATTTATAGTATATAAATACTTAATAGTATTTGCCAGTGGATGAGATGGGTGTTCAACTGTCCTTTCGGAAGGGGTGGCTAGATAGCTCTGTGGTTTTATTTTCTGGGCATTCAAGAGCAGGAGAAGATGCCCAAGACCAATGGAGATTAGTGTTTTTCAGAGAGGTACCCCCAGCCCACAGGCTCCTGAATTAAATGAAAAACAGTGGCTTACCTATTGGAGGATGAGGTGTTGCTTTGCCCCTATAAGTTTTATTTCCTTGTTTGCTTATCTACCAGCTATCCCCTTCCTGAAGTACATTTCTGGTAGTTAGGAACGGGCCACTTTCCACCTGAGTGGCACTGAAAGGAAGATCTTCATAATTTACTGCAGCAATAACATGCTATAAAGTTTCTGAGGTGGAGAAAGCCAGCAAGCTGAAGTGACTTTTCCCCTCAGGTGTTCACGGCAGAGCCAGGAGGGATGATACCAACTCTACTGTACTCTCCCCAAGGGCTTAGTACAATGCTCTGCACACAGTAAGTGCTTAATCAATACCCCTGATTGAGTGACTGATTGATCACTTAAGCTATGGGTGGCCTTATTCCTGGTTGAAAAGTAGAGACTAGAGGTATACTGGAACAAAAAACAGCATACCAGGAATAAGCATTTTCGGAGTTACAGGCCTTAAGGACAGAAACATCCAAAGTATTTATGTCACTCAATCTACTGCCTGCTGGCACAAACTTTCTCTACTTGCACAAATGCTCTCTACTTGCTAAAGGGTTTTTACTCCAGGTCAGTTTCAAATGTATGGCCAGAGAGTCTGGCTCACTCCTCAGACTGGCATGGTGATGCATCCAAATCTGGCTTGGAGAATTTTCATTCAAGCTATTTGATGAGAAGGAGGACAGAGAAAGCTCTCCTCCCAAGAGTGTCCTTGCCTTTCCACATTTGAATTAGGAGACTGCCTGGGAAAATATTGGGCGATCAGTGTTGATGATCAATAATTTAGTGCCTTGGATTTGCCTGAGGTAGGTGAGCTATTGCTGGCTTTCCTCAGAAGGGTAAAATTAAGTGTATCTTCCTCCTTAGATGTTTTAGGTTTCCTGAGACAGAGATGCCCCTTGGGAGATGCAATTTGCTATGAACATATGGAAACTCTCCTCGTAGCTAAATAAAGTCCAGACACAAGGGACTGAGAAGTGAGATGGCTGCACTGGAGGTCAGAGGCTTTGGGTTATATCTGGGCTCAGCCATTGGGATAGTTTCTTCATCTCTCGCCCTCTTCTTCCCCTTGTCCCCCTCTCCATCCCCGTCTTACCTCCTTCCCTTCCCCACAGCACCTGTATATATGTTTGTACATATTTATTACTCTATGTATTTATTTTACTTGTACATATCTGTTCTATTTAATTTATTTTGTTAATATGTTTTGTTTTGTTCTCTGTCTCCCCCTTCTAGACTGTGAGCCCACTGTTGGATAGGGACTGTCTCTATATGTTGCCAACTTGTACTTCCCAAGCGCTTAGTACAGTGCTCTGCACACAGTAAGTGCTCAATAAATATGATTGATTGATTGATCTCTCCATCCTTTAATTTCCTCAATTTAACCTTGTCTGTTCTCTGTTTCTAGGGGATATTGGGAAAATGAAGGAAGGAAAAACTCTGAAGTGACTTGCACTCATTGGTGACATGCACACAAAAATATGAGGACTCAAGAAAACAAGAGAGAGAAGCTGACAAGAAAGCCAGGCTTCCAACCCTGCTATTAGAACAAAGACCATTTTTCCTCCCCTGGGCCACTCACTGGGAAATATTCAGGAGTTTTACCTTTGATGGTCCCAAAAGAGGAGGGATGCCAGTGTTTGTCGTAGATACTATGTGTTAACTGGGAAACTCCAATTTGGGGTGTGTCACAGATCTTCTAAAGGTTTGAACCTCAAGCAATTTTTTTGCATATTGCCCCTCCCCTTCACTAATCACAGTTTTAACTGCTAAGCCTATATGTATTTTGAAGGAGATTGGAACCACATGTTTATCAATTCTGTTTATCCTGAGTTCATCAAAATGTTGTTTTAGAAGAGCCATTCGCTCTCCAGAAACAGTCCCTTTGAGCCTTTCCTTATTCTGTTTTATATGTTCTTTCCCCTTAAAAACAGAAAGCTGTGTTTGCATAAAACAAAACATTACAGAATGTTCCCTTCAAAAAGCTAGGCTCTGTTTGACCCAACCATTATTGTAGCCATCCAGCTGGGCTCCAGAACTGACAAAACCCAATTTTCCATCCTAGAGCAACATAAAACCAACATAGGCCAGCCTGGATACCATTCAAGAGCCACAACAGATCAGACCAACTATTTCTCACCAAGAAGTTATCTCTCACCTAACAGTAAGATTTCAATGTTGATGTTGAAAGCCCAAGTTGACCTTTGGGTCTGGGTAACATTTTTGGTATTTGTACTGCAGTATAATATTGACCATCTAGTTATATATAGCAGTGAAGCCTAGGAAAGTGGCTCTCCCTAGGTATGTGATTTGGAAGCCTCCCGCAGTATGGACTAGAATTATTTTATTGCCACCACCTTTGATTTCCAGGTGCCTACTTGTCTGCATTTCCATGTGCAAGACTCTCTGACCTCCTCTCTAAGGCAAGTGTGATATGGAAAGAAGATATATTATCATCATCTTCCATGTTTCCTAGCCTGCAGAATTAGCAACTGGCAAGACTATCAATCCATAGTTCTCTGGCTCTGTTTCTCAATGTAGAGAAAAGAACTGGGACTCTCACTTGGCAGAAGGAAATAGAAAGAGAATGGTTTTAAGGTTTGCTGCGCCCTTCATTTGAGAAATACGTTCAAACTGTCCCAGAGACATTAAATGCCACGCAAAACCTCAGGGGTTGTCTATCAAATGGACAGTCATTTGTCCTAAGCCATCATTCATCATCATCATCATCAGTCGTATTTATTGAGCACTTACTGTGTGCAGAGCACTGTACTAAGCGCTTGGGAAGTACAAGCTGGCAACATATAGAGACAGTCCCTACCCAACAGTGGGCTCACAGTCTAAAAGGGTTTTGCTCTCCAATATGCTCCAAAGGGGAAGCTTGGTAGAGAAACCACTTACCAGCCTAGCCCTCAGATTTGTGCCCTGGTAATAAAATGGGCAGTGAATATTCCTTCTCATCCACCAGTTAGTATCTTGCTAATGGCCCTTCTGGAGCATCCACTAGACTGTAGGCTCCCTGCCCAGAGGGATTGTGTCTACCAACTCTATTTTATTACACTCTCCCAAGCACTTAGCACAGTGCTCTGCCACACAGTAAGCACTTAATACCATTGATTAATGAGAGTAGATTTTCATAAACTAGAATGTTCATCATGCAAGTTACTTAAATTCAATTTTTGTATCCTGAATCCCTGTATCTTTATTAGTGTATACTTTTCATCAACCATATTTCATTATTTTAGAAACTAAGGGTACCATTACCTGATCAGATAAGGGCATGCCAAGAAAATGAGTACACCACCACTGATTCGACTCTTTTCACTGATGCCATTTGACAGGTCATCTGACAAATGCAATGCATTCATGGAAAATGGCTTTAAAATGTCACTCTGGCAATAGTGCCAATTACTAAATCTCATTATATAGGTCCTGCTGGTCTTAGAATCACATGTAAAAATGTTAAATTTTCAGTAGATGGTTGGTAATCCAGAGTTTTACCACATTGTTAAACAGCTGATTGACCCATTTGTAATTCTTGTGAGACTCCAAAGAAGAAAATGATCCCCCAAATAATAGAAGTCACTGTCTATAGATTAGAGACACAGAAATTTGGAAGGTCACTCACCATCCCCAAATCCATCATGTCAGCTACTTAGACCAAGCCACGACAGTCTGCCTGATTGAACACATCCCTAAATGAGAATCAGTAAAACCCTTGGCACTGAAAGCACTTCCTGTTCATTTCCATGGGAAGCAGGAAAGATGAATATTCACAGAGATAAATACAATTATCTTTGCTTGCCATCAGAGATCTCATAAGTAGGGCCTACAATACCACAATATGTTATGATATATGTAATACCAGTTTATGCTTTTTGGAAGAAAATAGAAGAAATGGAAGAAAACGGGCCTATAAATACAAAGTGTTTTCACATCTCTGGCCTTCTTTATCCTCTTACAGGGAGGTAGACTAGTCGTACCAGTAGCATTTGAGTGCAGTGCACCAGTTCTAAACACTTGGGAAAGTACCTCTATTTGTTGCTGAATTTTACTCCCTAAGCACTTAGTACAGAGCTCTGCACACAGTAAGCACTCAATAAATATGATTGATTGAATGAATAGAACAGGAGCACTGCCATCTTCTCCGATTAACTCCCCAAACCCAAGTATATCAACCCATCTGCCACCGCTAACATTTACATATTTGTTTATGCTCTTCCTCAGTACCTGTGGTCAATTGTCCAGTCAACTCGTCTTCCCTGATTACCCCTATTTGTAAATGTGTCTGCTCATTACCACTGAAGCTTCTTGTTGGCAAGGAAATGTGTCTCATGCTTCTGCTATACTTTCCCTAAGTACTCGATACAGTACATTGTATCCAGTGGGCAGTCAATGAATACCTTTACCATAATAATAATAATAAACAATAATGATAACACTTGTAATATTTCTTAGCTGTTACTATGTGCACAGCACTGAGTTGGGATAAATTCGGTATAAGTAGATTGGACCAAGTCCCTGACCCATGAGAACTCTCAGTCTGAGGGGGAGAACAGATACTGAATCCCCATTTTACAGATGAGGAAACAGGCCCAGAGAAGTTAAGTGACTTGCCCAACATCGCCCAGCAGGCAAAAGGCAGGGCCAAACTTAGAATACAAGTCCTCTGACTTCCAGGCCAATGCCCTTTCCACTAGGTCAGGCTGCTTCTCACAATCAGCGTGAGAAGTAGTATTACTACTACTACTAGTAATTGTGGAATTTGTGAAGCCCTCACTATGTGCCAACCACTGTACTAACTGCTGGGGTAGATACAAGGCAATCAGGTCCCCCATGGGGCTCACAGTCCAAGTATAAGGGAGAGCAGGTATTGAATCCCCATTTTGTGGATGAGATAACTAAGGCACAGAGAAGTTAAGTGACTTGCCCATGTTCACATAACAGAGAAGTGGCGGAGCTGGGATTCTACCACCAAGACCCTTTTCCTTTCCACAAAAACCTTGCAGTAGTATCCTCATCTTACAGATGGAGAAACTGAGGCTCAGAACATTCAAGCAATTTGCCCAAGGTGACATGAGTCAAAGCTGACAAGAATCCAGCTCCCCTGACATCCAGACCAGGACTACTCCCTGCAGTTCCTTTGTAGTCTGACTAGTTAAGAACACTTCCCTTTGAAAACTACAGCCCTCTGTTTTAAGAAGCCAAATTCCATTACATTCATTCATTCAATCATATTTATTGAGTGCTTATTGGATGCAGACCACTGTACTAAGAGCTTGGAATATACACTTCAAACTAGCCATCTAGTTCTGGCCAGTTCTCAGTTTATGATTGACTAATTTCAAAGAGAGACATCATTTGGTCTTTGGATCGAAAGATACTTTAGGAGCTCATCTAGTTAAATTCTCCAACTCCTGGTAGATGGCCTGCCCAGGCTATGTTCAGTCTCCTGAACATTAAGAGTCAATGGGAGTTAGAAGGAGGGGAACCAGAGAACATTCCTGGGTAATCTGTCAAATGGAAGAAACCATGTGAATAGCTAATATTTTGTTCAACTGATATGGAGTCTATAAATCATTTAAACCAAGGCTTCCTATATAACAACACTAAAAACTCCCAGGGCTCCGAAGAGCCTAATTAAGGCTGATAAAATGTCTGCCATCTCATCCTTCCTTCCCCTGTCCCATACATACTACAGGCTTAGCCTATAAAGTTGCCACAGAAACACTCATGCTCATGTCATCTGAAGAAGGGATGGTGTTGCCTCCACAGGAAAACTCATCAAGCTCCTAGCTTCATGAAACATCTCTTTGGCACTTCCTGCCTAATGAGAAAACTTACTCAAAACCCCAACACTGAAAGCTGCTTGTCCATCTTTTTCAGCGCTTCCCAACAATAATTTAGAATTGGAACTATTTTGAGGGCTTCCAAGCCCTTTAAAGCAATAAGCAGGGAGTATTTATGGAAAAGTCTGCTTTGAGCAGAGCATATAGTTGGTAATGTAGGGAACTGTAAAAAAAGATAAGGCCCCAGTCCTTGAGGAGTTTCCATTTCAAAAAAAGGGGCAAACCATGCACAAAGAAAAATATACAATTGGACCAAAACTGCAGTGTCAGGACATAAAAAGGAAACACACACACACATACACACCATTGTGGGCCCTGGGATCACTGGAGTGAACATGACCTGAATTAGGGGGTTGGGTATGTTCATTTGGGAAAGAAGAAGAAAGGTAGAGAATGATAAAATGCTGCTTCTCCTGCAGATCAGCTGTGAGAATTTTACAATGGAGCTGCTTTTATGAAAAATTCATGATCCCTTTAAATATTATAGCAAGAACTATTAGCAAGTGATTCATGCTGTATGCCAACTCTCTACCCAGGGCCCAGATTGTTTATAAATGTTATAGTTCATGTGAATGATGGTAATTAAAGTCTCTGGTAGGGAAGGTTAGAAGAGGGAGGGGCCCAGGCTGAGGCAATGACCAACCGCTCATAACAGTCTGGCACTAATGATCACTCTGGGACAGACAGAGAGATGTGTCAATGGGTTGCTGAAGTCTGACTAGAAGAGAGGAGAGAAATGAGTAATGGGGAAAGCATTAAGGACAGGCAGAGCTGACCCTGTTAGAGTACTAGAACAACTCCGGTAGGCATGTTAAACCCAAAAATAATGAAGGAAAGGGGGAAAATGAAGGGTTATGATCTTCATCGTATTGTCTTTACTGTCCCTCCTTTGGGTCTCTGGGAACAGCTGCAAAGGATCTTTCCCAAATGGTCTCAGCTGGTAGCCAGGCAGTCCAAGATGCCTCCAGTTCCACCTCTCCAACAAGTGGAGGCCTTGGACAAGTCATCTCACCTCTCTGAGCCTCAGTTCCCCAATATATAAAGCACATAGTAATACCTGCTCCAATCTGCCCCTCAGGGCTATTATAAGGACATGGGAGAGAACAGATGCAAAAAACCCTTTGAACTTTTTAGAAGAAAACTGCTGCAGAGTTCAAAGAATCTTCATCACCATAATTATTATTCAATTTGCCCCTGGATTTTGTATCCAAACCCATTTCTCATCTCAGGTGCTTCATGTTTAAAATAAGCAAGTCACTTGGAAGATCTCAAGCATAAAAACTAACTCCAACCCAGCAGGAGGCATTATTTGCCGGGGGGAGGCATTTTCAAGCCAGCTAACCTTTCTGCAAGCTCCCAGAGCAAATCTGGGCCTAGTCCCTGGCTGGTACTTTTGAGCTGAATGTCAAGTCTATAACAAGATGGCTAGCGGAGGTTCAGGTAGTCAGAAACATGGGATTATGGGGGAGGCATTATTCATCCAGGATTAGAATTACATGGGTATGCAAAATGCACATCCAGAATTCAAATAAATTAACTCCTCCGCCACAAAGTCCAAAGAGGATTTGATGCTCATATCCATTCAATCATATTGAGTGCTAACTGTGTGCAGAGCACTGTACTAAGTGCTTGGGAGTGTACAATAGAATAAACAGAAAAATTCCCTGCCCACAAAGGGCTTACAGTCCAGAGCCAAGCTTACAGTATCTTCCACGGAGCTTGACGTCCTTTATAGATGCTAATCAATCCTTAGCAAACCTCCAGAAAAATGGCCAAATGACTAGTAATACTGATCATTAGTTTAGAGTAGTTTCAGGATTTTATACATTTGTGTATGCATTTGAATACAGTCAACTTGCCATTATTTGGGGCTAATAAATTACCCAAATTGTGATTTATTCCAGGCTCTTTAATCACTCAATTGTAGTTATTGAGTGCTTACTGTGTGCAGAGCACTGTACTAAAAGCTTGGGAAAGTACAATATAATAGAGTTGGTCGACAGTCCCTGTCCACATTTGCTGCTCTTTCCTCTTCCCACTTTAGACATGTGATTTATTATTAATATGCCTATCTGGGGTGAATAGAAAAGAAGTGATATTCTGGCTACCTTGCGTGTAACCATTTAGTGTCTTGTTAACAAGGTCAAAGGCTGGGGATTATCTTGGGATTTCATTTACCTATTATATTTCTGTCCTCCTCATTACCAAGAATAATGGAGTGCTGACTGTAAATTTATAGGTTTTGTGCTTTGGGCTAGCTTAAGTATTGACAAAAAACTACTCTCTCACCTCACAAAATCCTCATTTAACCTAAAGATTTTACCCATCAAGGTCAACGATTCTACTAGTTTTGGAATGGGGATGTGGGTTTTGTAAAACATTAAGAATAGGACATTAATTTTTAGACTTACCTGTCTTTTTGTTGTTGTTGAATATTTGTTGGACATCCAAGAGGAGACAGCTATATATACACACATACACAACTTTCCTTCATATTTAACAATGTGCCCATAGGTAAACTTCATGTCAGGAGCAAGTATAGCCGATAGGGGCCTGGCAGACTCAGAGTTCCACCACTCATATCCAAAGGTTGACCTGTTGTGGGAATCCAGTTGACTGTAGCACATGAGCTTGAGTTGTTTTTCCAGTAGCAGCGATGAACTACACTGAGCCATTCACATTTCCTCACCTGTTGGCAGTCCAAGACTATTGCCTGCCACTTGGGGTGCATTGCATAGTTGTGGGATAGAATAACTTTGTGGGCAGATGGAGCCTGGGTCCTCAGCTACTTCATACCCTATTGTTGAGTGAGAACCTCACATCAGCTGCCCCAGTGGTTGGAGTGTTCTAGACTGTGAGCCCGCTGTGGGGTAGGGACCGTCTCTATATGTTGCCAACTTGTACTTCCCAAGCGCTTAGTATAGTGCTCTGCACACAGTAAGCGCTCAATAAATACGATTGAATGAATGAATGATAGAGAGAAGTCTTTGAGCAACTCCCTAACACTATCAAAATATGGCCCTCCTCTAAGACAATCTAAATGGCAGGGAAGATATTATATCAATTTTCCCTTTTTCTTGAATTTCAGAAAAATGTTATTGATTTAGACTCAAAGAAAGCAAATTTTAAAATATCAAAGGTATAGATGACACTATAAAGGAAAAAAGAATCTGAAGCAAGGTTTGTTTATTTTTCCATCTGGATATTATATCAGCCTCTACTCCATAAAGGTACTATACTTCAAAATGTAAATGCCCTCAACTTTCAATGTTCTCTTCCCACTGTAACTGTCCTCCAGCAAAATCTCCATTTCCAACAGCAGAATTTGCCTTTCAGAATCCTTGTATCACTGGATTCTCCAAAGGGGCTTTTCTTGGGCTTTCAACTTTGAATGTTGGAAACACCTCTGGTTTTATTTAACTCATTTTGTGCACTGTATCAGTCCCTTAGCCTCATTATCTCAAGTAGGCAAACAGGTTAAGAATTTCTATTGATGGCTTATTTCTCTCACTAGAGGTGCTTTTAGAGATAAGACCAGGGCTGATATGAATTGCTATGATATAGTGGAACTTGAATTTACAGTGAAGTCAGCTTGTAATCACCCATTTGTTCACTGCCATTCATCCTTTCTATCTACACTTTTCCTGTAGTTAAGAGTAGTTACTGATCCTGGTAGTTTATATCAACTCAGGATTAAGTCCTCTGATGCCCTGACACACCCATTTCAGCTGGAGCTGGGGACTCTTCCTTGTTATAAACAGTGGGCTAGATGGCTGTGAAAGGTATGACGCTGAAGGGACCATGAATGAATCCTAGAGAATAATAATGGGAATAACAATAATATTGGTTTCTGTTAAACACCTACTATATGCCAAGAACTACATTAAGTCCTGGAGTAGGTACAACATAATCTGGTTGGACAATTCCTGTGCCACATGGGGCTCACAGTCTAAGTACATGGGAGAACAGATACAGATGCGGTAACTGAGGTCCAGAGAAATTAAGTGATTTGCCCGAGGCCACTAGCAGGTAAAGTGGCCGAGCCAGAATTAGAACTCAGGTTCCCTGACTCCCAGGACTGGCCTCTTTCCACTAGGCCATGCTGCTTGGCTAAGTGGGCCTCATTTGCAGATCTAGCTTGGGTGGTTCTTTCGGGGTCTGGACATTTGTCACCGCAAATTTACCCTAAACAGATCAGCACATTTTCCCCTGTGAGATCATTAGAGGCACCTCCTGACAGTAGAAACATTGTTGGTCAGGAAGTGAATGCCTGCCCTTGCTGGGATGCCAGAAAGTCATGTCTACCAACTCTACTGTACTCTGCCAAGTGGTTTGAACAGTGCTCTCTGCACAGAATAAGCACTCACTAAATACCATTCACAGATTGAACATTTTGTGACTTTCAACCCATAACAGGGTGTGGGGAGTCCTCAGGGCTCAGATTGCTATTTTAAGGCTGGCCCTCTACTGAGGTCTTCAAATGGGAACAGGCAAAGTACGCACTAACAGCAAGTCTTCCCTTCAAATAGGATCTCTGCGCCCAAACTTTAAGGAAACCCCTACTCACCGCCCCCAGAGTGGTTGTGCCTTTGTCACACTGGATTCATGAGAACCAACAGCCGAAAACCATGATGGATATCCCGGGCCTCTTGTGAGCCGCATTGTCAGAAGGGTGAAGGCCTATGTGGAGTGATGTTGGGATCCGGTAAGGGTTTGGATGATGGGCTTGGGCTACATGGTGGGGAATGTTGGGGAATAAAGAATGCAGGGAGTTGGGATATTTCAATCCACAATCTTCACTGCTGTAAAACCACCAAAACCTAAGAGAACAATAACAGCCAGTTGGTCAGCAAACAAATTTTAACCAAGGGCCTCCAGGGAGCATAGAACTTGGCTTGAATATGTGCTAACGGATTATCTATCCCTGCCATGGCCAGGACAATCCTCTTTAGGGATCATGACATCCTGTACCAGTGTCAGCTTCAACTGAAGAAATACTTGGTGAGGGAAAACCCCACTTCTCATATTGTTGCTTCCAAATTTGCATCATTTAATGACCTTTACAAGATCGGGTCATTGATGGGATTTGTTCCCTTCAAGTCCTCCACCTTTCCCATCATGCATAAGGACACAACTAGACAAGGAATTCTCTCTGTCAGTTTCAACAGTTTGAAACCATGATGGGATCTGCCTCTGGAGACAACACACCTTTCATCTGTTAGCGGGACTGATCCGCTATAGCGGATAAAAGAAGGTCATTTAAGTATGTCCAATTCACTTAACTGCTCTAATTGCTAAATACCCTGTGGTTGAGCATATTTTCTGGTGTTATGTTCTGCCTTAAATGTCAAGGGATAAGGTTTCTGTTTTTTTTCTTTGACCAGTTATCCTACAGTGTAATAGCCTCTTTCGGTGGCCGTATCCTTTCATATTCCGTTGATGATACTGGGATGACACTAAAGACATTTTCTCAAGGAACCAAAAGTTTACAGCTGGAAAAGCCACTCAGCAGCTGGTGCCTAGAAATCAGGGCCTGTGCAAGTTAAAGATAAATCAATGGGTTGCTACATCCCATTTTCTTTCCTTTTTTTTTTTAAATGTGATATTTGTTAAGCACTTATTGTATTCCAGGCACTGTTCTAAGCACTGGGGTAGACACAAGCTAATCTGGTTGGAAGCAGTGCCTGTCCCACATGGGGCTCACAGTCTTAATCCCCATTTTACAGAGGAGGCAATTGAGGCACAGAAAAGTTAAGTGACTTGTCCAAGATCACACTAGATACACCCAGTTCTCCTATAATGTGACAGTGGCATGCTCACAAAACCCCATGTTAAGGGAAACTCATGCTGAAGAATTTACTAATTCTGATGCAGTGTACAAATGTACAAACATACGAAGTGTTTCCTTTGCGGTACCAAAGCATGGCAATTCTAACTGGCCTCGCATTGCCAAACATTCCTTAATTCCCTAGCAGGCATAATGAAAATGCACATTATGGCAGAACTGAGTCTACTATCACAATGGTCTTCTAAAGAAAATTTACTTTCATATAAAAGTGAAGGCATGTTAAAATGAACTATTATTTACCCATTACTTGTTCATTATTCAAGGGCATCCCATTTTTTAATGGTATTTATTAAGAGCTGACTGTCAAGCACTATTCTAAGCATGGGGGTAGATACAAGTTAATCAGATTGAACACAGTCCCTGTCCCTTCTAAATGGGAGGGAGAACAGGTATTGAATCCCAATTTTACAGTTGAGGAACCTGAGACACAGAGAAGTGAAGTGACTTCACCCAGGTCACACAGCAGGTAACTGGCATTAGAACCTAGGACCTCTGACTTTCAGGCCTGTGCTTTTTTCACTAGACCACACTGTTTCTTTGGACAGGATCCTGGTGACCATGAGAGATCAGGGAATGAAATCCCAGGCCCTCTGCAAGCTAAGCTACAGCAACGAAAAGTCATTTTGGCTTCAACCCGCAGGAAAACAAGATACCTGGCCTGTAGACGAAACATTGTACCACAGGTGATAATTGGCATGATCTAGTTCAAGTTTCCACAGTGTATCCAATTAGGCACAGTTGATACCACTTTGGAAGATGGGACTAAGATTAAAAAGGTCCTCATAAATCAGAAAAATGACTCCAGAAAAACAGAGTCAAGTGTCATGAAATCACAAAGGAAGCCCCTCAGATTCAGGATGAGGAAAAGATGGCCTAGGAACAGAGAAGAGACCAGCAGATCGTGTCTGTCTTCATGACAGATACACTCCAGCAGTCTATTTGCCATTCATTTTCAAAAGACCAACAGGCTCCTGGGATATAGTAACAGGAAATAGTGCAAGTTTACTGGGAGTCACAATGGGGAAAGTCAGAGGAGCTAGAGTTGGGAAGCCTGAAGAAGGAGAAACAGGAGAGCTAGCAAGAGGCAGCTGTGAAGAGCCTGATTTTACCGGCTTCCTCTGGGTCACTGGATATTATGAAGAACTTCCTGTCACAGTGATCTACCTCTGGGACAGGCTGAGGAGGAAGTTTCTATCCTTGGAGACCTCAAAGACAGTAGACAACTGCTAGTTTTAGATGGTCTCATGTTTCTGGAATCTAAGTCCTGAACAAGATAGAATCAATGTACTGACTGAGCGTTTGCTATGTGCAGAGCACTGTACTAAGCACTTGGGAAAGTATAATACAACATAACTGGAAGGGCTTCATAGAACTGTATGACCAGAAGAGAAATATTTGAGGTGGGCAACTCATCGAGAAGCAGTGTGGCTAAGAGGACAAAACACAGGTCTGGGTGTCAGAAGCACTTAGGTTTTAATCCTGGCTCTGCCACTTATCTGCTGTGTGACCTTGGGCAAGTCATTTCATTTCCTCTGTGCTTCAGTTACCTCTTCTGTAAAATGGGGATTAAAACTATGAGCCCCATGTGCGACAGGGACTATGTCCAACCTGATTAACATGTATCTACCCCAGCGCTTAGTACAGTGCTGGCACACAATAAGTGTTTGACAAATAACAAAACAAAGAAAAAACCAGAACAGATTCCTGCACCATCGAATTGCACTGACCGATGCCTAAACAAACCCTGGAACTGATCCAGATCAGGAAAGTTAAAGGGCATTATCAGATTGCAATCCTACAAGAGGAAAAGATTTCAATTTAATTTCAACTTAACCTCTAGCCTCAGCTGTTAACGTTCAAGAAGAGCTTTTAATAAAATGGGCAAAATTGTGATCTCATTTGTTATAACTAGCACTATCTTTACAGATGTGCTCCCTGATTCCAGCAGCTGAAGGGAAGGCTGGTGGATTAATTCCAACTTTATAATTGATTTGCTCTGGGTTAAGGCTGCCTGTGGGGCAGGTTGGATGGAAGTAAATAGAAAGAGTGTCTATCTTAAGTGACAATGGATTTTATCCCTTTCAGGGGAGCAAAACGCTTCCAAGATTCGAAGCGAATCCTCATACCTTGGCCAATCCAAAATATTAAATGACTAAAAATCAGAGTGAAGATTGAGAAGATACCAAAAGCATATTTGTTCTTCTCCCTTTATGCCAGACCTAGCTTCCAAAGAGCTCAAAGGACTCACATATTTGGAATATTGCCCTGATTTGTTGTCCTTGATAACTCTTTTAGGGTCTCTTATAAATAGGCAAACTGATTAAAAGAAAATGAATGGTGACAGTCACCCAGTCAGGGACTGAATCGAGACTAGAACCAGCCAACGGGTAGCATGTCCCTTCCATCTCCTGGACATTACTGCCTTCAGTCTACCATTTTTAAGAACTCTTATGTTCTGCTATTTTTAATTTATCTAAAAATCAGTTCACCTGTCTTCCAATTCCCTGCTGATATCATCCACGCTGTTCAGATAAGGAAGAGAGGACGAGAGGCAAAATCACTCTCACGGGGACAATGCCTTTTGGGGGAGCCCAAAATGAAACTTGAAAAGCAACATGGCATAGTGAAAAGAGTACAGGCCTGAGAGTCGGAGGACCTAGCTTCTAATTCTGGCTCTGCCAATTGCTTGCCATGTGATCTTGGCCAAATCACTTCACTTCCCTGTGCCTCAGGTTCCTCAACTGTAACATGGGGATTCAATGTCTGTTCTCCTTCTCAGGCTGTGAGCCCTATGTGGGAAAGGGACTGTGTCCAACTTGATTAACATGAATATACCCCAGCACTTAGAAAACTTCTTGACAGATAGCCCGTTGTTGGGTAGGGACCATCTCTATATGTTGCCGATTTGTACTTCCCAAGTGCTTAGTACAGTGCTCTCCACACAGTAAGCGCTCTATAAATACAATTGAATGAATGAAGCACTTAAATGCATTAATAATAATAATCCAGTTTTCCATTTCAGACACCATCCCCACCAATAAGCAGCCTAACCAGTTAGGCTGTCCTACATATTTAAGTTGGGCTAGGCTTCTTGAGGCTGCTACTGATGCTCTCCCCATAGCTGGACCAACCCTATGATGCTGATAAGCAGGATTTTAAGTAAAACAATTAGCAGGTAACTAAAAATTGCACAGGCTGACTGACTCCTTTAATCAACCGAATCTATTAGCTGCTCTTCCCTGGCAGGCATGCTGGGAATTCCAGGATGGGGCATGAGAGTAGTTTCTGTTTCCTCATTTGATTAAATGCCATGTACAGTAAAATCTTTCAATTCTGAATGCCAACTTCCAGGAAAATTGTTATCTAGACTTTCCTGGGATGAGTGTGCTTAACTGGCATACCTTTCACAGGCTGAAATCCCCATATAAATGAGGCACATACTGGTGCATTACTGTGTAACAAAGAACATGAGACAGGACGGTGTATTGTGCTTGACCACAGAGTTCAGTGTGACTAATGTGCATAATAGTTTATTCAGCTCTTTCTTCCCAGTTAAATGTATTTTAACTTGAGTGCAGAGTACTTTCCAGTCCTTTAATTTTATCAGCCATTATCTTACTTGTCAATATAATTTTAATACCATTTATCGAGTGTCTACTGTTTGCATAGCATTGTACTAAGCACTTGAGAGAGAATGAGATGTACAATCTTTGCCCTCAAGAAGTTTACAGTTTAACAGGGGAGACTAAGGCTGCTGATGGTAGGCCCAGGAAAAAATACCTAGCTATACATTGGCAAGTGTAAATTAGTATAACTGAAAATATATGTAAGTGCTTTGGGTAGGCAGATAAATATAAAGGCTAAGGGCAGTTGTTATAGTGAATGTGACTGGGGAAAGTGGAGTTCAAGTCAGGGAAGGGCTCCTGGAGGAGGTGGATTCTCAGAAAAGCTTTGAAGATGGAGGGGGGAAGGGGAAGTGTGGTCTGTCACATATGAAGAGGAGAGGGACTGCCAAACAAGAGGAAGGGCTCTAAGGGTCAGAGACTGGAGAGATGAGAACAAGACACTGTGAGAAGGTTAGCTTGGTGGGAACAAAGAGTGTGAGCAGAGCTGTAGTGAGGGAAGAGAACTGAAAATAATGGGGAGAGAACTGATGGAGTAACTTAAAGCCAAATGACAGGCATTTCTGCTTGATACAAGGTTTCTAAGGAGTAATAAGTGCTGAACAGGGTTTGAAGAAAATGATCCAGGCAGCAGAGGCGAGATTGGGCTTGAGAAGGGATTGGAGGCAGGGAGGCAGGGAGACAATTGCAGTGACCTTGTACTCATCTGCACTCCCTGGGTTAGTGTGGCTGACCTATGACAATCTGGCTCTGTGTACATGAGTTAAAAAAAACCCTCCATAGGAAAGGAGAAATGTGTAGCCTCAGGTCCACGAGCTACTGTACAAACTTTTGAATCTTCAAACATCAATCAATGGTATTTACTGAGTGCTTACTGTATGTGGAGAACTGTAGCAGGCAGTTGGAAAAATACAGTACTACAGACTTGGCAGGTACATTCCCTGCCCACAAGGAGCTGACAACAGCCACCACTCTGGTTCAACCACTCGACATATCGTGGTTCAACTGGCCTGCCTCCAGCCTCTTGACCCGTTAGTCCTGGCTCCAGTTTACTGCCCTGATCATCTTCCTGAAACATTGCTCAGCACATCTCCCCACTCCCCAGAGACCTCCAATGGCTGCCCATCTCCACCCTCATCAATCAAAAACTCTTTACCAGGCTCTCTACCAGCCCTCTACATTTCACACATTAGCTCTCTTCACCCATGACGCCCCAGCTTTCACACTTGGCTCCTGCCAAGTTCACATCCTAGTTAGTGGACTCTGCTCTCCTCTCCAGAAATAGAAACCTCTATTTCCTAAGTTATTTTATCACCGAGTGTTTAAAAAGCCCAAATGAATCCAAGTTTACTTCCAAAGTTCATTCACAGGTTCACTCACAAGGCTAAAAACCTGGACATATCCATTTCTGTCTCAAGGAAGAGGCAGTAATAAACCAAGACCCATGTGCAGAACTCACGTAATTTGCAGTGTGAGTCCCTCTACTCCATTTCCTTCCAGGACCTGCATCCTCTGTGCTCTCCCAGGGACCAGCTCAGTTCCTGCTGACAGAGCTGTGTTTGTGCTCTGGCTTACCGACCATTTGCTTTCCAAGAAGGCCAGTCATGCTACCTCTGCTGCCGAGCCGCCCGATTAGTAACGAAAACCAGCGATGACAAACTCATTTTGCCATCTCTTGAGGGATTGAAAATTGAACCAGATAGAAGGCTAGGGAGAACCTTGTGAGCGGATAATCGTGGGCTGTCAGCAGGGAGCTGACCTAGCAAGTCTGGAATTTCCACGCTTCCGTAATCCTGTTGGAAACTGGCAGACCTCTAAGAAAAAAAAAACTAGCTTGGAAGCGTACGTCTTCGAATGGAGATACCAAAATGGTGTCTCCTTAACCCCGACACAGCTGAACGGGGGGAGGCATAGAGACAATCTGCTGGCAGAGGGGCTTACACTAAGGTTCGTTCTGTGACCTTGGGCAAGTCACTTACCCCTCTGGGCCTCAGTTTCTTCATCTGTAAAATGGGTTGAAGTTACCTGCTCTCTTAACCCCTTAGATTGTGAGACCCAGGTGGGCAGATCTGGTACCTACCTCATTGCTTAGCAACGGGTTTGACACACAGCGAGTGCTCTAATAACACCATAATTATGACCCGGGAATCCCCTTTCAAAAGTTTCTAGTTCTAAATTTTAAAAGATGAATGGTAACCCTGAATTAAGAGTCAGAGGGAATGAGGGGATCGGGTGGCTCTCAATCTTCCACACCAAGCAGATTTGCCCCCGGAAACTTCCTGAATCAGATTCAAACCCTGGGCTTGGGTGTCGAGGACTTGAGTTCTAATCCTGGCTCTGCCACTTGTCTGCTATGTGACCTTGAGCAAGTCACTTAACTTCTCTGTGCCTCAGTTCCCTCATGTGCAAAATTAGGATTTAATACCTGTTCCCCCTTCTATTTAGACTGTGAGCCCCATGTGGGACCTAATTATCTTTTATCTACCCCAGTGCTTAGTACAGTGACTGGCACATAATAAGCACTTAAATACCTCAATTATTATCAAGAACTGGTATAGGAAGTTTTCTCCCTTAGAGAACCATCTTTTGCCTCCCCCCCACCTCCATTTTGAAATAAAATTCCATTTTTTCTGCTCAAATTGCCATAAAAATTGTCTAGACTTAGTTTAATAAAACCATCCCTAAAACAATTTCATTGAGTAGTGTAATTAGAGAGTTAGCAATTAGACTCTTCACTAAATGAGTACTGAAGTAAGATTAAATTTAGGCAAGCCCCACACACCCCATTCTGTTTTAATCACCCCTTAAATGTCATTGTCTTGGTCTACCATGAAAGAGCTTTAAAATTGCTAATACTAAGGCAGCCCCAGGTGTTCTTGCAGAACTGGGTTCTCCTAAAAAACAATGGGCACCTAATCAATCATATTTATTGAGCCTTTACTGTAGGCAAAGCACCACACTGAGCACTTAGAAGAGTACAATATAGCAGAGATGATAGACATGTTACTTGCCCACAAAGAGCTTATAGCCTAGAGGGGGAGACGGGCATTAGACGGGCATTAAAGACGGGCATCAAGTGCTCAGTACAGTGCTCTGCACATAGTAAGCGCTCAATAAATACGATTGATGATGATTAAAAAAAAATCACATTAGTGCTTTGGGGTTGAGGGCCGGGTGAATAAAGGGTACAAATCCAAGTGCAAGGGTGATGCAGAAGGGAGAGGACGTAGGGGAAAGGAGGTTAGGGAAGGCCTTATGAAGGAGATATGATTTTAATAAGACTTTGAAGGTGCAGAGTGTGATGGTCTGTCAGACAAGAGAAGCAGAGTGGCCTAGTGGATACAGCATGGGCCTGGGAGTCAGAAGGTAGTGGGTTCTAATCCCACTCCACCACTTGGCTGCTGTGTGATCTTGGGCAAGTCACCTCACTTCTCTGGGCCTCAGTTCCCTCATCTGTAAAATGGGGATTGAGACTGTGAGCCCCACATGGGACAGGGACTGTGTCCGACCCAATCTGCTTGTATCCACCCCAGCACTTAGTACAGTGCCTAGCACATAAGTGCTTAACAAATACCACAATTATTATTATTATTATTATTATTATTATTATTATATGAAGGGGGAGGACATCGGTGAGATACTGCTTCAGCAGGGGGTACACCAAGGCCAACATTAGATATTAGAGTTGGGGGGCGGGGGACAAGGGAGGTGGAGGAGGGAAGGAGCAGCTATCTTTCCACATCTGGAGTTCACATCTGGATTGAAGTCACTTGAATCAGCTGTTAGGGACCACAGGCACCAACCAGGCAATCTAGTAAAACCCGAATGCTCCCCATTGGAGGAATGTGTGCCTGTACCCTCACCCCAGGTACAGCTCCGGGTTGTCTCCAGAGAGCCTTACCATGTTAGGCCCAAGGGTATGGACTGTCCCCTCATTTCACCCATCCCAGGACTCAAATATTGTTCACTAGTTCGGCTGCTGGTCTACTTTTCCCTAAACTCCATAAGGCAAATTGTCCTGTTCTAAGCAGGGAGAGGACAGAACATGGGGCTCTTGTGGTTTTGTCTAGGCCAAGAGAAAAGACCGTGTGGGCCCTGCTGCTAGACTTCCCCCCAGTCTAAAGTACCCTTGGAGGCAATGATCATGTCTCCTAATCCTACTGGACTCATTTTCTGGCAAGGGAAGCACTTAGTACAGTACCCTGTTCTCGATAAATACTATTACTTGACTGCTTGCTGCCACAGTGGGAAGTGGCAGGTAGGTGGTGGGCTAAAAGGGAAAGTGACAAACAGGACCCCAGAGAGCAGAGTTGTGTGACAATTTGTTCCACTATTGAATCCTGTTGTTTCAAAGAAGTAAATAACCAGGTGTTGATGGCGAGTCACTGAGGAGTCAAGGAACTTGCCCAAGATCACCAGGCTCAGAAGAAGGCTAAGAAGGTGGCCCTCCTCTTCTGGGCTCTTTCAGGCCCAGATGAAACCAATTTACATAAGGAAACTGTTTCTGTCTGAACCAGCTCAAATTCCCCACTCCATGTGCTGTGTTGCATAAGGGAGGGGAAAACAAATGATTGGGCATTTGACTAAATTCAATATTATATTCATAAAAATAAGATGTTCCCAAAGATACTGCAGAACGTTTTACATTTTAAGTTTTATCCTGTTTTCAATTTGCATGTTTTCCCATCACCCCACAGTAATAGCATTACCCTCGCCTCTGATTGAGTCAAGGAATTTTCCTGATGCAGCCAAAGAATGACATATTTGCATTTTTAAGGCCTGAAATGTTCTTTCAGATTTTAAAATGAATGTATCTGGAGGTGTGTTGAGGGAAGGTAAGACTTCTTGAACCGATGACAAGTTAAAAGCTAATAAAATCCAGGCACACTGCAGGCCATGATGATCATAGATGGGAGGGAAAAATCAGCCATGGCCAAGTTCTCTGCTCCTCATCTAGGAACACTTCCCATTCTCTTTGGCTAGAATACTGCCTACCAGGGATGGTAATAGTAGGGTTTCGAGCAAACCATTCTTTCGCATTTCAACATCCTCCCTCAGCTCTGAGTTTCTCTCTTTTCTATGTTACTGCTACATACACTTCCCACTCTTGGCAGGGTTTAGACTGGATTTGTAGTAGTGATGTTTTGCAGATATCATTCACACTCTTTCCTACAGGACCTCGTGTAAGCATAGCCTGTTCAATGGGCAGGGATTAGAGAACTGCTTGAAACCGTATGTAGACTGGTCCATGTGTGCCATGAGAGACAGCCATGCCCTTGCTCCATTGGCATAGATCTATCACAGTGTGCCATTGCCCCCAACTCTCCCCAAATTACTTCGGGTTGAAATAAACCCTTTCCTAATACAGTTACAAATGATGCAGTCTACATTATTACCAGCGAAGCCCGGTTGGTTTGGCTTGTATTGCTTTTTAGAAAAAAGTAAAACTGTTGAGGAACCCAAGCTCTGTCAGTGCTAGATGTCATATATTTAGATCAGCGGCTAACCAAAATCTGTCTCATTCCTGTGCCCAACAAGAATTCTCTTCCGCGTTTCCAGTTATCAACCTGCCCCCTGTTGGCTGTCCCTTCCGATTGTGCCAACAAGCCTCTCTTTCAGCCGGAGCCCTAGAAGCTTCTTAGCATCTAAAATGAATGATAGTGCCTTTCCTGCTGTTATTTACACCATATATCATATCAGAAATTACTTAGTCGATGCTTTCAAAGGGGAGTAACATTGATGGATGACAAAGTATGTAAAGTAATTAAGCGTAAGAATGCAGTCCTTTTGGAGGTATGATATAAAAGAAGTTCACTTGGAGGGCCAGAGGAAACCATCAAATTAAGGAAGGCATTATATAGCAGGGAACATAATGCCAGGACCCATGTGAGAGAAGAGAGTTCAGCAGAAAGATTTCAGGTTCCTAAATTCACGAAGGCCGGGTGAGGTTTCTGTGGTCCCTCCAAAAAATATGCATTGTCTTGAGCAATTGGGCTCTGCCCAAGTGTTAAGGGAAATTGTTTCATTAAAATGCAACCAGGAAGGAGCATGATGAAAATAGAGCATTCTTGTTCTTCTAGAAAGTGGGCCTGAATTGCAAATTCATTCCCCCTCTTTGGCCTTCCCTCTCCACCTACTCACTCCAGGCACATGCAGAACTCATTTTCGGGAGAGGAGGGCACTCTGGGGCTGTAGACACGTGGCCATGAAAGACCCTGCAGTCTGACTCGGGGTCACTGTACTCCCTGGGTCCAGGGCCTCCCAGCAGGACCAGAACTAAAGGGAGTGGAGCTAGAGAGGTCAGGAGGGGGGCGGGGGAGGGGGGCCAGGGAGAACCTTAATAAAGATTCAGAGATTTAGACTGGGGATTTTTGAGTGAAGTTAATCTGCTTCTTGACTTTTACTGTGGCCATTTCCTAGTCTGGAAGAACCAGTGATTCCATCATTTACGGAACTGGACAAGCAAGCCAATGGTACTGGGATGGGAGAGGAAAGTTAAAGTGCCTGAAGATAATGTTTTCAGTTCCAATGAGAGAGGAGGCAGGGAAGTGGGGAGATAGGGAGAGGGAGAGAGAGAATTCCCCCCACCATTATATGGAAACAGCTAGCTGCATTGACTCAAAGAAAAATCTTTATCGTGCATGTAATTAGAAGCTAAATCCACAGATCATAAGGCAAACTCTGATCAATGTGCTAATCTGGCTATAGATCTTCATTCTTCAGCAAAACACCACTGCTTATGAAACTCAGCTGTATAAAGTGTGTGGTAAGGAAATCCTGGACTAGAGGGAGGATGAACTGTTCTCTGCTGTTTCTGGTCTTAAGGCTAGAACTCCACAACATCATACCAATGGAGTCTCACTTGTGTTAGGGGGCTCCTCCTTACCTTTCCTGGGAAGGGCAGAGCCAAGTTAACATTGGAGAACTGCCAGGACCATCAGGAAGTTAAAGACCAAGGTGAGATTACATCATGCTAAAAGGAGCACTTGCAATACTGATCCTCTTTAGAAACAGACAAGTGCTGTCCAGGATGCAAGAGAGAGAAGGAACCATGTCCTGGTTAATATATGCTTCACGGAGCTAGTTAACACAAAACAGAAAACTTGACCAGGATTACACAGGATTTTCCCCACCCACAATGTACCTTAATCAAGCCTGAATAAGCCACAGAAAGAATGCCATGTAAGCACTGGAGTTTATTTTCAGTAAAGGAAAATGCCTTGGCCTCTGGATGTCGGCTAAAAGCCAGTCTTTAATGGAGCCAATGCATGTGTACGTTTCTTCCCCATCATGTACCCTAGCCCTGCACACAAAGCTCCAAACGCAGCTGTCCCAGACAGGAGCTCTCTGTTCTCCCTTACTTTCCTTAGACAATTTTGGAAACCTGAACGGTTTTGTTTCTTGTCAACTGACTGATAGCTTTCCGTAAAACTGAAAATACATAGTTTGAATAGGAAGAGATGATGGGCTCTGTACAGTGGATTTTTTTCCCCTCCCCTTACAACTCCCAAAATTACAGAGGTCAGATCTCTGGGGAGGAAGGGGAAAGAGAGAGAGGGAGGGAGAGAAAAAGAGAGGGAGAGAAAAAGAGAGGGAGAGAGTGAGAAAAAGAGGGAAGGAGGAAGAGAGAGAGGAGGAGAGGAAGAGATTCAAATGCTATTAGATGAATTCTTAATAAGCGCATTCTGGAACTACAGCAGGCCACCGAAATGACCCTACTGCAGGGAGAGTGAGTGACCTGATGGCTAAAGTCTATTCACAGGTTGTTGTGCTGATAGGAAAAATTTCAAAACAAGTGGACTGCTATCTACTTCATTGTTCCAGTCAGCAGCAGGAGCTGCACTAGTGTGGGGCATGTGAAAAGCAGCTTGGAAGCATGGAGATTGGCGAGCTGGGAGTGGGAGGAAGCAGCATAGCTTAGTGGAAAGGGTGTGCGCCTGGAAGGCGAAAGACCTGGGTTCTAATCTGAAATCCAACCTATTATATTCCAGTACTACCTCCAGGGTTTTTTTCCTGATGATTTGGGTTTGTTCCAAGACAAAACAAGAAGCTGGCTTCAGACTGAACCTTCCCTTTTTCCAAGCCAAAGCCATATAGGTACCAGAATTAGTCTGGCTTCTTGGGTTGTGGCACCTACAATTCCCCGGGAACAGGAAGAAAGTTTCTGGGAAGTGAATTCCCAGACTCCCACACAAACATATCAGGCAACCAACGGTATTTATTGAGTGCTTACTATGCAAAGAGCACTGTACTAAGCACTTGGGAGAGTACAAGGTTTGAAGGTCTGTCTGCTGTTGGAACTCCTGGATCTATAAACTAAGGTGTTCCACCAATCAGCCCACGGAATCCGCTGCAGAATACAATGCTCAATACAAGATCCACAATCATTAGACCTGAAAAGTGAACAGCAACTACAGTAGCATTTACTTACTACACTGCGTCAACCTACTCAGGCAGGTTTTGCACTGGGCAAACACCATCGGAGAGACATGATAAATTAGAACACGGGGCCAAACAAAATGCTAACTGCATGGACTCAATCTTGTTCTCAAGCTGCTGAAGACTTCAGGGAGAGAGTATCAGCAACTAGCCAGGAGGAGAGGGAATCAAAAGCAGGCAGTAAGAGCTAGAAATGGTTCAGGGAATGGTAAAGTCACAAAAGTGATCTGGGACTCTTTGGTGTAGAAAGATGAGGGCTCGGGAGGGACAGATGTGTAATTGCTGGTCACTGAAAAACCAGTGAAACCTCAAGTTGGCATCTCCATGCCAAGCATGGGGAAGTACTTTTTCTCCTACAGTGGGTTGCAAACACATAAGCTTCATTACCCCCAGGAAGTGGTGCAGACAGAAAATGTCAATGGGCTCCAGAAAGACTTAAATACAGTCATGGATGATAGGTCAAAAAAGGGTGAGAGGGAGGATGCAGAGATGTTAGAAGGTCCATCCCTAACCATGTGGTAGGAGGTCAAAGATGGCCACCATTACACTCTTCCTTCAAGTGTCCAGTGGACTGACTGGATCATTACTGACCCAGTGTGGAATTTATGTCATTTCCCCTTCTCACAATAAAGCTATGTCACAGGAATGGCAAGAATGGCAATTGTCATAGGTACTAAGCCTGATTGGGAGCATTCATCATGACAATCTGTGCTCAGTGTATTTGCCCTTAAGAAATATGCCTGCTTTAAATACCTTTTGTTGGTGTTAGCTAATTAGACTGGGCCTGAACAGCTTCTCTACAGCAATTTAAATCCAGCGGTTTTTCCATTCGATGTTGGCAAATTGTCAGAATTACATTTTGCCCAATGGTTAATTCAGGTCACATTTACCTCTGGTGCAGCTGTCTCCCCGTCCCCTTTTGCTGGGCCCAGAAGGCTGAAGGGCACACTGGAGGGAGGTTGGGAGGGAAGGGGCTCAATAAGAGGGTGAGGAAGTAGAGGGGAGTGGAAGGCAGAAATAGAGTCCTACTGGCCCCAGAAAGCACTAGATCCAGCCCTGAATGCCATTAAAGCCAGTCCCACCCCATGGTTTGTGACTGAGTATGGGTGGCCTTGAGATGTCCTTCTTGGCAGCCCCATTCCAAACTGTGTATTCGGTGAATATGAATCGCTTTCCCTAGCATGACCTGCTTAGGACAATCCCCAGGGTCTTTATGCAGCTCGTTACGGATTAAAGTGTAACGGACATTCAAGGTTTTGTGTCGGGGTCTCGTGTCCCTTCATTATCTCATTAATGGCAGAAGCTTATTTGGACAGTTTTTGAGACTCTGACACTGTGCCTAGGAAAGGGGAAAAAAAAAATCAAGTGATGCAAGCTTGAGACATCTGGAAATGCTCAAAGGACCAAGAAAGGCTCTCATCCATCTGGGATGATTAGTGTGGCCCTCCGCAGAGGAAGAGGGTTGGCAAAATGACTTCTTGAAGTCCCTTCCAGGTCTACAGTTCTTTGATACTACAAGAACCACTGTGCCACAGACCCAGTCCTGTGAAACTAGAAATTTGGCAGGAGCAAATTCAAATCAAGCACAGATCAATTATAATTCTCTTCCTCCTCCTTCCCCTCTCCGTCCCCTCAAAAGACAAACAAAAAGTAGACCACTGACTTCATCATCCATAGACCTTCTGGCTAGGGTGCCAGATACTGGCTTTTTTGCAGGGATTTCTGGAGCTTGCTGGGCCACAGAGCAGGGCATCATTACTCAAGCACAATAATATTCTGTTTCCCAAAATCTTTCTGGGCCGCCCCCTCTTGGCCACACTGCCTCTCGTGTGGCACGACCCAACATGCCCATTGCCTTGGCTACCTACCAGCGCCCACCTGAACTGCTCTCAAAGGCCCCCAGCTCCTCCAGGGGTGCTGTAATGAAGAAAGTGTTTTACCAACTGGGATAACTAAACTCCAAGCAATCCATATGTCAGAAGGCAGCAACTGTTGATGAAGCTCATTAGCTGGCAGAGACCAGTGTCTGGTGATGTGGCTGGGATCCACAATAACCTAAAGCAGAGAGGCCCCAGGTCCTGGGGACATATGTGAGTCTGGAAACGCTCTTCAATTGGACACACTCCCTCCAACTCCTAAGAGTCCTAAACTAAGGTTCCCAGAAATATAAACCAGGCAGCCACGAGAACTCACATTTTCCTGCGAGGAATCCCAACACTCAGGGAACAATGACAGGAAGACTAAGGGCGAGGGAGGCCCCAATGGCACCAAAAATCCCCTGAAAACAGGAAGGGAGTTCTTCTGGGAAGTGAATCTGTGGACACCCAAGCAATCACAATCAATCAACGGTATCTACTGAGTGCTCCCTATGTGAACAGTACTGTACTAGGTGCTTGGTTAGAATGCAACACAACAGAAATAGCAGACCCCATTCATTCATTCAAACATTTATTGAGCACTTACTGTGTGCAGAGCACTGTACTAAGCACTTGGAAAATACAGTTCAGCAATAAAGAGAGATAATTCCTGCCCACACCGGGTTTACAGTCTGGGGCAGCAACCAGGTCCAAGCCCATTCCCATCCACCAACATTCCCTCTGGCACACTCACTCCTGTTCATTCTTTCCTCTCCATCCTTCACTCCTCATCAACTTTTCCACCCTTCTCCCAGCTCCTTCTTGGCCCTCCTGTGCCCCACATGAACACCTTCTCACCTCATGAGGTTGCCCCAACCTCATCCAAAAGATTCAGAGGCAGGAGAAGGCAGATGGTAATTTCTTTTGAGGATACACCTGTAAGTGAGGGCATCCAGGTCTCTGACAAGGGAAGAGGTATTTACAATGCTATATTTGGGGATTTAAGTTTTCCAACAATTACATGGTCCCTGCCCCACGAGGCTCACAAGCTAAGTGGGAGGGAGAATAGGTGCCTAATACCCATTTTACAGATAAGAAACCTGAGGTAGAGAGTAGTTAAGTGACTTGCCCAAAGTCACCTAACATGCAAGTGGCAGAGCAAGGATTAGAGCCCAGGCCTCCAGATTCCCAGCCCTGAGATCCTCCTGTCGGTTTCCTGGCTCCCACCTTGATGTCAAATTGAAATCGGACAGCTCAAGATGAACCCCAGAGAGCTTCACTCCCCCTCTAAGTAAAAGGCCCCTAGAAGCTTCTGTCTTTTCAGATCTGAAGCCGGTTGGGGCAGAGGAGTTGGTAAGATGAAGGAGGAGAAGATGACAAGAAGGGGGCACTCCCGGTGTGAAAATGTTCCTTTTTGTTTTGAACATGTTTCTTTTGGTTTCAGGTCAACCCCAGGCTTCTGAGCATAGTACAGAGGAAGTGGAGAAAGCTACGAGTCTAGGAGATGGTAAAGCAGGCCTCCGGGGCTGGCCAGAGCCAGCAATAATGTCACTGTTAAGGGGAGGACTTTCTCCACATAAAGTACATTAAACCAGTTCTGTTTGACATTATCTTATTACCAGACAGAGGTTCTGCAGGAGGCTTTTTGCACACTCCCAATGGCTTCCATGTGTTGTCACCTGCTGTTACTACTTAAGGCAAACTTTTCTTTTTCCATTATTAACGGTGCGGCACTGAAAGGGTCATCCCTCTTGATAAAATGCAATATCACTGAGAAGAATCAGAGGTGTAACATTTTGTGTGGTAGGGTGACTGATCACAATGCCCTTTTTCCCTTTGAAAACGGGAAGGTGGGGTAGATTCAAAGCCTGGAGGAGGAAGCAGCAGGAGAGTAGAGGCATCTCTTAGAGGCACCACATCCAGGAAGGCCACTTTAAATACCAATGACTGATAAATGGTGTGGATGAGAAGCATGAAAGGGGAAAGGTGCAAATCCCCTTTCTTTACATTGTCCAGTTTTCAGTGGGTCTGCCCAATCAAAGTCGCCCTTGAGGGTATTGTTTTTATTTTAAACAGCCAAACTCCCTCTGCCTCAGCTCCTGCGGCTGAGTTCTGTAGCTTGGAAACAGTGCCCGAGTTCACCCACACTCCTAGCAAACCATAACCAGAATTCTTTGGAGCCCCTTTAGCCCCTGTGAGATAGAGATGGACATTTTTGATATTACGTGGTTGGAGGCATTATTTAAAAATAATGGATAATGAAGATCACACAAGGGACCATGCTTGCACCTCTCATGCTCGGCAGACAAAGCTGTAGGAAAAAGAAAAACTTTGCCTCACAGGTGTCTCAATCCACCATCGAAAGACAAAACTCTTTAATTAGTTTTTTAAACCCAGTCAGCTGAAGCTCTGAGGTATGATTAGGGATTGAACACGAACTGTACTAGCACATGACAGATTTTACTCTACTCAAGTATTAGAATGATGTTAAAGGCAGACAGACAATGGAAGATTAGTCTAGATGCCAGTCATAACCTAGCTTTAATCAAGAATTGTGACTCAGATTTCTCTGTAGGCAATGTTTTGAAAACAAGTTTGCTTTTGAGGAATTACTATTTTTGCTTTTAAACAGCATAAACTGTGGCAGAGATTCTCACCTTATGTTTTCAAAATTCTACATGGCTGTTGAGACTGCAAGTCAATTAGGCAATTGCCGCAACTGTGGAAAATGCCCTATTTTTACAAAAAGGGGAGAAAGAGAGGAAAGAGTTAGCAACCTAAAGGCATCTCCCAACTCAAGAGGTCAACCACAGTGCTGCTTCTTCAAACATCCTTATTGCCTCTGTCAGACACAGAATTCCGGACTGGATAGATCACTACTAGTCTGTCATTTCTAATGTTCTGAACTGGACCAAGAATAGGGAAACAATGCCTTCAGGAATTCTTACTCTCAAGTTTGTACTTCATCACACCTCATTTAATTAGAATGGGGGTTTGGGAAGAAAAGTACAATGTAAACACAAAGCAATCAGCATGTATTACAAATAAACATTCTCTGAGGAGCTCTCAAAAGCGCAGACATGTTTGCGGATGCACGACAAGGAGACCCGTTTAGAGTGGATTTTATATTCATCCTGAATGCAGCAGAGAAAATTTCCTTTCTCTCAACTAACTCAATTTGTTCAGACGTTCATGGATCGGAGGGCCTTGGGGTCTTTTATTAACAAATAACTGTGAAGAGGATAACCTTTCATTGAAATAGGAGACTTCAAGCACCATGACCTTTAGAGATATAGGAAGACTAAGCTACTAGCTGGGAATTACACAAAGCACAGTTAAAATGGAATTCCAGAATCAGGTGGCCTTATACCTATACCCCTGCGGGAATTCATCCCAAACCAGTCAAGTTCCAGAGTATGCTGCCTTACTCAATATACTGAAGTGTGTAAATTTCTGGCACAATAAGCTGGGGCCATATAACAAATGACATGAGAGTGCAAAATATGGATCACTGGCCCCATCCCTCTGTACTTTGTGTGGGTGTAAGTAACCAGACTTCCAGGATTCTAGTGCATTTCATTCTTGGGAAGACATAATTACGGCAGATCTGAGCCTAACTGAAAGACCTAGATAGGGTAAGGAGAATGGGAGGGAAGCAGATCAGCCTAGTGGAAAGAGCACCAGCCTGAGAGTCAAAGGATTTAAATTCTAATCCCAGTTTTGCCACTTGCCTCCTGTATGACCTTGAGGAAGTCACTTAGCTACTCCATGACTCGGTTTCCTTATCTGTAAAAAGGGGGATTTAATCTCTGTTCGCCCTCCTCAATACCACTACTACAACTATTAATAATAACAATGGGACTTAAGTGCTTATCATTTGCCAAGCACTGTTCTGACAGTTGGAGTAGATACTGGTTAATCAGGTCGGACATGGTTCCTGTCCCACATGGGGCTCACTACAGAGGGCAGGACTAAACTCCCAGATGAAAATCTGTCATGGCCCCAGACACTACTGCTCTTTAAAATCATCTCCCTCCTACCAGCCATGGGGTTTGCTCTCTTGCTCATAAAAATATTGTGTGTTCCTTTTCTGTCAGTGCCTTTCATGGGGAATCTCCTCACCGTGCCTCGTTCTCGCCTGTCCCGCCGTCGACCCCCGGCCCACGTCATCCCCCTGGCCTGGAATGCCCTCCCCCCGCACATCCGCCAAGCTAGCTCTCTTCCTCCCTTCAAGGCCCTACTGAGAGCTCACCTCCTCCAGGAAGCCTTCCCAGACTGAGCCCCCTCCTTCCGCTCCCCCTCCTCCCGCTCCCCCTCCCTCCCCACCTTACCTCCTTCCCCTCCCAACAGCACCTGTATATATGTATATATGTCTGTATGTATTTATTACTCTATTTTATTTGTACATATTTATTCTATTTATTTTATTTTGTTACTATGTTTTATTTTGTTCTCTGTCTCCCCCTTCTAGACTGTGAGCCCACTGCTGGGTAGGGACCGACTTTATATGTTGCCAACTTGTACTTCCCAAGCGCTTAGTACAGTGCTCTGCAAACAGTAAGCACTCAATAAATATGACTGATTGAATGAAATGAATGAATGAATGAATCTCAAATGAACAATTTCTTTATCATTCTATTAACAAATGAATCATCATGGGTTACACAAGTCCCTTGAAAGTTCTCATAGTAACTAGTACAATATCAAGCAGGTACTCACTAAGTATTCTCAAGGATTGTGAAGTGTTGACACGATTCAGAGGACCTAGAAATTTATTTCACAACTTAGTACATCAGGGAAAAAAATTTTGATACAGTATAAAGTAAGGCTATTAGCTGCTTGAACGATTCTCGATCTTTCCCCTTCCCTCAGTTGTCTGTGATCCTCCACTGGTGCTAGTAATACTGTGTAAACCACCAGCATCAGAATCAATTCATTCACAGAGGAGAAGCAGCATGGCCTAGTGAATAGAACATGATCCCCATTGGAACATGGACTGCGTCCAACCTGATTCGCTCATATCAACCCAGAGCTTAATAAGTGTCTGGCATACAGAAAATGCTTAAATACCAGTAAAAAACTGACTTCACAAAGTCTTCTGGACTACATATTGGCTCAGTCACAATTCATGACGGAAACTCCGCCCACCCACTGACGGCACTGAGAGACTTCATGTCTAAATAATAATTATAATAATAATGATAGTATTTGTTAAACACTTACTAGGTGTCAAGCACTGTTCTAAGCCCCGGGGTAGATACAAGGTAATCAGGTTGTCCCATGTGGGGCTCACAGTTTTAATCTCCATTTCACAGATGAGGTAAATGAGGCCCAGCAGTAAAGTGACTTCCCAAGCTTACACAGCAAAGTGGCAGAGCCAGGATTAAAACCCACATCCTCTGACTCCCAAGCCCATGCTCTTGCCACAGCGTCACACTGCTACAGACTGCATCCTATGGATGGGTCAATGAGATCCTCTAATCCATGCTTTGGATGTAGCATTTCAACCAAACATCGCATTTATCACAGCAGGTAATGGCAAAAATCGTGTCTTCCTTCAAATCAGTTCATCAACTGAGATCAAATTGTGACTTCCCCTCTTGGCGCTGATGATATCATTTGTCATGAAGATCACACAAGGCAGCAGAAGGCAGTTTTGGCAAACACATTAATTATTCAATCAGAGGCAGAAGAAATGCAGAAGATACTCCAAGACTTATGGATTTTCACAAACTGGCATGCAAAGCGCATCATCCTTTGGATCACTAATTCCTGTCTTTGTTGATACAATAATGTCAGTTTCATATTGTGACTGGCAATAACCCATAATTGGCAAAACCCTGGAGTATATCAGCTCTTCTGAAAGGGACATTAACGGTAAAAACGTACAAGGCTCAACTTCACTCAAACCTCCAAAATCCTTTAGGAATTTGATTGTTTGCGCAACCACATTATACATTTGTACAGATTAGGCCAACCCCATATACATACGTTTGGTGTTCTTTTATGAGGAGGCTGTTGCTTGTTTTTTTAGTTAGAACGGGATTGGAGAAGCAGCATGATATAGTGGATATAGCACGGGACTGGGAGTCAAAAAGCCATGAGTTCTAAACCCAGCTCAGCCACTTGTCTGCTGTGTGACCTTAGGCAAATCATTTCAATTCTCTGTGCCTCAGTTCTCTCATCTATAAAATGGGGATTGAGAATGTGAGCCCCACGTGGGACAGGGACTTTGTCCAACTCGATTTGCTTGTATCCACCCCAGTGCTTAGTACAGTGCCTAACCACAGAGTTTACACTTAAATACCATTATTATTATTATTCTTTGTACTTTAAAATAGAGCATGTATAAAACACACTAGTTCCGGGTTGAGTGTTTTTTTCTTAGAAAAAAAAAAGACAACTTCTTCTCTTTGGTTTGAGAATCTACTCTCATCCACTCCCAAAGGCTCAAACCAAAGCACCTCAAATTCCCAACCTCCAGTGTTGGGCACTGTTGTGTTGCCCAACAGAGATGCTCTGACAGCCTCGTTTAAAGGGACAGCCTTTGCCACCAGGTGTTAATAGTATTAAGTGCTTACTGTGTGCAGAAGACTGTACTAAGCTCTAGAAAAAAAGTATATATAGGTGGGCATTGGACATGGACCCTGTCCCTAGAGGGGTTCACAATCTATGATTTTAGGATTATGCTTCAGGGCTGCTGGGAGAGTGCGAGGGTAGGAATCTCCTCCCCTCACTAATAAAAAAAAATCCCCTTCACCCCAAGAAAGCACATATACACATATGTAACCAGCATACATACACAGATCTCTGCCCACACTTCCTTCTAATACTGCAGCCCCCTTGGGAGATATAAAATCTCACTCCAGAGCCACAGTATTTACATAAATATCCATATACTCTATTATTTTCCTTCTCCCTAATCTATTGTAAGATCTGCCTCCCCCCTGTTGACTTTAAGCTTTTTGTAGGCAGGCATCACATCTACCAACTCTCTTTACATGAGAGGCAGTTGGTTGGCTTAACAATTTGTCTGCGCAACCTAACAGTTCTACCAGTTCCGATTCAAAGGGGTCAAACTATGACCCAACATACCACTGCCACCCATCTGACATAATCTGGGTTGCGTCCAACCCGATTTGTGTGTGTCAGCTCTTTGAGGCCTGCTGGGAAGCCTCCACCTCCTCTCTGTCTGGGGTGACTGCAGAACCCCAGACAGGATTCTTTTAATGCGGGCAGGGCCGGGCGGCAGTGGCAGCTCCCCATGGCCTGCCAGAAGAGTCTCCACCCCCTCTCCGGGGTGGCTGCAGAACCCCGGACAAGGGTCTTGTAACTCTGAGCCTAGCCGTGAGAGCCCCAGCTGTGGAGGCCCAGACTGGAGTCACCCATTGCCCCTCCTGTGGGGGGTCAGCTCCAAAGGAGCAGTCTCATAGCAGGCCATAACCCCCAGCCCCCACAACCCACACTCATACCTGGACAACCACCACCCCATACACTTCAACCCTGCCTCTGCCATGGAGTCGGCCCCAGAGCAAAGTCCCTCCTCCCTCTTCCCTGGCAACTCATCACTAGTCAGTCAATTTTATTTATTGAGAACTTACTGTGTGCAGAGCACTGTACTAAGGGCTTGGGAGAGCACAATATAACAATCAACAGACACACCTCCTGCCCACACCGAACTTACAGTCAAGATGTGTACTAAGGAAGGAAGTCCAGTTTTTCCTGTCGTTCAACTCCACAGATGAGCTTTGAGGTCAGGAAATAATGAGTGCTCCCTTCATCAAGATGTCCAGGTCCCATTTCTGGTGGGCCTGCCTTTGGGTAGCACAGGGACACATGATTTCTAAAAACCACTTTCTCCTCTAGTTAGAGGGCCTGGAGGTTGACTTTGCCCCATTGGGAATTCAGCTATTTTTCTTCCTCTGCTGAATGAGAAATTTACACCCCAAATGTTTATTTTCCCGACGCAGAACCTCTCATGTTCGGCGTGACACCTCTTATAGCGGGAAGCCTGTAGATGGCTCTCTGCCGGGACCAGAAAACCAACTGACGTTCCCATGCTGAGTGGTTGCCTTGGAAGCAGCAGAGAAAGCCAGGAGGTTTTGCCTCCAAGCGTCTCTGGGAGCAGCTATGCCCGAGTGGGCAAGGTACCGACACACCCCAGTGAATTCTGCTTGGTTCTCAAGTTGGTCCTGCATGGCTGTGTCATCTGTGGCAGCCCAGACCCCCACCTGAAAGAGCTGCTATCACTTATCATGGTTCGGGAGCAAGGGAATGGGCTAGGTGATGTCGCCCTGTGGCCAAGAAGGGATTGTCACTCAACCAATTTCTTTCACAGGCCGATACCATGCCTTTGGAAGCCCCAATCCATTCCTAGTGCATTCCTGTGTCTTTAAGAAGGAACTTTAATTATCTTTCCCAAATTTGTTTCCACTAGCCAGAGGATTTTATAGATGAGAAACAATAAATCCCTAGCGACACAGACTCCTAACAGATGGTAGGAAACGGTTTGGAAAAATATTTCAAAATATGCCCTACTTTTCATTCCCCAAATGTTTCTCCCTCTCAGGTTTATCTTTTTAATGCTGCACTTTCCTTCATTGTCTTGACGGCCCCATTTTGGGCATAATTTATGCTTCCTTCTGCTCTGAGGCAGTATCCAAATTGCCCACCAAACACACACTTCTCTGAAAACTTGCAGAATATCAAAATGGGTCCCTCCTGCCTGTTGGCTGAATGTTGTCACTAAGGGCATAAGGAAAGCACCGTTCTTAACTTGACACCCCTTGACAGTGAAAGCAGGAGACACAGAGATGGAGGATCTGGTTGTATGCCTTGGCACAGTGGAAGTGCGCTGGACCCATAACCAAGAGGTCAATGGATCAGAACCATCCACTGCTAAGAGTTAGTTTAGAGAAGATTTCTTGGCCTAGTGGATAGATCAAGGGTCTGGGAATCAGAAGGACCCGGGTTCTAATCCCAGCTCTGCCACTTGTCTACTGTGGGACCTTGGGCAAGTCACTTCACTTCTTTGTGCCTCAGTTACCTCATCTATAAAATGGGGATTAAGACTGTGAGCCCCATGGGGGACAGAGACTGTGCCCACCCTAATTTGCTTGTATTTCTACCCCAGCTCTTAGGACAGCACCTGATACACAGTAAGTGCTTAACAAATCCCACTATGTACCTTTTCAAGAATAGATTCCACATTCTTCATCCTCACTTTCCCGAAGAGCTCCCAGCAGACCTCTGATATCTCCCTGTATCATCATGCCCCACACTGCCTATACAGATTTGGTCTCTTCTGCGCCCCCCCCCCCCGCCCCCTCCCCAGAGAATCTTACATGTGGGGAGAGAGAGGGCGGAGGGTGAGCCAGGAAGATATGAAATCATATCACTCGCAATTTTCCACCACAGCCCCTAAACCGTTCACCTGGTAGCTCAAGCTGTTGTGGTGAACTCCCAGAATTCATTCCACTCCCGGCTCTGAGAACACTGCCCTGCAGTGTTGGAACCGTACAATAGCCAAATAACTCTTTTTGACAGAGGGCTTCCTTTGAAGGGTTGCGTCTGGAGGAGGCAGCAGGGGTCAATGTTCTGGCAAAGCAGCTTCAGATGGGAGTACAGACAGGTTCTTTTACAATCTGGGATACCAAGGCTGAGTAGTCAGGGAGGATGGGGGAGAACAGAGGTGTTTCCTGTGTGCAGAGCACTGTACTACGCACTTTGGAGAGTAACATGGTAGGGAGACATGTTCCCTGCCTGTACGGAGCTTACGGTCTAGAAGGGGATACCGACGTTAATATAAATCAATGACCGATACATATCTTAAGTGCTTTGGGGCTCAGAGAGGGGGGAATTCAAGGATGCAAATCCAAGTGCAAAGGTGACACAGAAGGAAGTGGGAGAAGAGGAAATGAGGGCTTAGTTGAAAAGGGCCTCTTGTGGGGTGATGTGCTTTTGATGAGACTTTGAAGGTGGGGAGAGTGATCATCTATCAGATATGAAAAGGGAGGGCGTTCCAGGCCAGAGACAGGATGTGGGCGAGGGCTTGGTGGTGACTATGCTGTCACTTGGAATGCCTCGTACATTCATCCTCTCAAACCCAGACTCCTCAATAACATCGGGCATAACAACTGAATGGTTTTAGGGTGGGGAGCGGGGGAATGCCCAGACAGCCCTCTCCCTCTTTCCCCCTTCTAGATGTTAAGACCTCATTCCATCCTCCTGCTAACAATGAAGGGCAGGAGAAAAAAATTTAATAAAAGCTGATCTTTTCAGGTGAGAAGCCTTTTCATTTTTTTTTCACGGTATGTGTTAAGCACTTACTATGTGCACAGTCCATGTCCCACATGGGGCTCACAGTTGTTCCCCATTTTACAGATGAGGTAACAGGCATAGAAATCAAGTGACTTTCCCAAGGTCACACAGCAGACAAATGGTGGAGGCAGGATTAGAACGCAGGTCCTTCTGACTCCCAGGCCTGTGCTCTATCCATTAGGCCATGCTGCTTCTTGCAGCCAACAAGGTTGTGTTTTTCCTCTTTGGATTGTTTGAAACTATAACAGTTCTGCTGCATTTGTTATCTTTCATTGCTTATTGGTTTCTTTTAGCCATTCCCTCTCTTAAAAGCAAAAGCTCCTTGAAGGCAGGAACTGTATTTTTCAATTGTTTCACTGTAACCTGTATTTTCCCTGGTACCCAATGTTTGTTTTCAGCTCATTCTGACCGGAGCTCCCTACGCAGTTAATGTCGTAATGGTGAGAGGCTTTCTGCATGGTAGGTCATGTGGACTGCCTGTGATGAGAAAGATGAAAGTTGCCATGCAGTTTGGATGGTATTTATTGAGCGCCCATTGGGTGCTAAGTGCTTAGGGAAATGCAATACAAAGTAGTGATGGGTCCCTCCCACAAGGAGCTTCCATCCAGGATACCGGCTCTTTATGATCTGCTGAAGACGTCCTTTAGAGGAACAGGAACTGACAGAAAAAAAAAAAATTTCTACCACAGGTGGCTGGAAGACCGTCAAACAGCCGTAACTTTCTGAATTCCTGGAATTGGAGAAGGTGTGAGTGGGGAAAAAGCCCAGCCATCTGTATCCGGGAGATGTTTGGATCCTCTTTAGCCAGAAGGGTTCACTGTGTGTGTACCTCCTGATTCACAGCCTGGTTGGGGAATTGGGACTCAAGTTAAGAAAGAAAAATCTCAAATGGTTCAAGAGAATATATCTTCCCTCCTCAGATGCCGGCACACTACAATTTTTGGCAGTAACATTCGGGCCAAAGCTAAATAGTTTCTTTGAAGAGGTAACTGGGATTGTGTTTACTGAAAGCTGCTTTCACACACATTCTCCACAGCCAGAGTCTTCAACAATCAAAGATACTCTTCTCTTCCCAGCCATCACTGGTACATGGTCATGAAAGGACAATTTCGCTTCTGATTCTGGGTTTTTGGATTACAAAGCGTTGATTATTTGACATCGCTAAAATAATGAAATAAAAGAAAACTGTCCACAGTAACAGCAAAACAAGGACAGGTTCAGATAGGAGAACTAACTCCTGCCATCAGAAAATCTCCTTCCCACCCAGCATGGAGCAAGAAAGTGCTCTGCGGACAGCAGAACGGGATGGATGTGGATGTGAAACGTGCCAAATCTGAGGAAAAGGGGGAAAAAAATGGGGTTGTTCCACGCTGTTATTGCACTTTCTCATCAGGTGTCTGCAAGGAAATAACCTAGGAGCTTTGTTTGGAAAACACAGAGAGAGCAGCTGCAGGCCTCTCTTCGCCCCATCAACACTGATAATCTCTGCAGCTACAATTTGCACAGTGGTTTGACTCAGGAAATTTAAGTGGCCGGCACTGACCTGTAAGCAAAAAAAGAGTCACTTGCAAAATATCATCAATTCAGGGCCATGTCCAACACCACAGCACTGTTGACTGTGTATTGTGATGCACAGTCCCCCTCATCTCTCAAGCACCCCCCTTTAAACATGCTACTGAAGAGGCCACAGGCTGGATCAGAAGCTTCTGCTGCAGGGAACAGTCTTAGATTGTAAGCCCCAGGACCCTGTTCTAATTTTCACTCGTGTAATCTTGCCCAACACTTGCTACAGTGCTTCACACATAAACACTTAATAAACACTATTACTGCTAAAATATATAACTTTTGAACCAGCAACATCTCTGCCCTGGGAAGGTTAGAGAGGTGGATTCCCTGTCCATGGAAAGAAATAAAGGCAACTTCCAGTTTCAGATTCCACCATGTTTGCTGCCCAGGTCCCTTGCCCAGGCAAAGCAGTGACCAGAGAATTACTCGGATATTTTTTGCCACAATTATCTTCAAGTTTGCCTCCACAATATGTCAGAAAAAAAAAAGTTTGTGCAATGGGGTAAGACACCTCCCATCTCTGTCCTACAATTGCCCCCATCTGTGAAACCAGACTGCAGCCCCCTCTCCGAGGGAGTGGGTGTGTCAAACTGTATCAAAGACCCATTTAGTTCTTTGGAGAAAGAATGAATTGGAAATAAACCAGATTCCAGATACTGCCTTTGACCTGGGTGCAGAATACAG